>NW_026947484.1:16467981-17900481 GCF_034190915.1 Cavia porcellus
CTTTGGTTGATGGCTGCCCTCACTGGTTTGGTTTCCTGCATCCATGCATTCTTAACCTGTAGCTGGGTTAGTAAGGGCGTGCATGGAGTTGGCCTTTGGGCCGAGGCCCTCAGCACACCTGTCCCTTATTTCACTCAGTCGCCACCCGCAAGTTGCCAGATGATGATGACCATGCAGACTGTGTACCAGAAATATTCACCTAGTACATTCGTTCTTGGAGTTCGCACGCCTAGAGATCACTGGAGAACTTGAGAAAATGCCCATTTCTGGAGACCTTTTCTAGAAATTTCAATTTGCCAAGGATGGTAAAAGTCAATAAGTTATAACTTTATCAGGTTTTCCAAGTAAGTGCTTCCAGGGACCGGGAGATTCTGTTTTGAGAAAGTCCACCTCTCATATACTGTCTCCCACTGAAGTCCACTTGGTTCCCTGTTGGCAGTGGTTTCCAGTCCTTCCAAGGCTTGCTGCCTTCCCTACCTGAGTTTATTTCGCCCAGTCTCATCAGCTATGCCAGTCGTACTGAGTAGGCGTCTCTCAGGCTGCCATAAAATAACCCTGAGCACTACCGCAAAATGACTGCAAAGCTAATTAACATGTGGGCTTGACTACCTATGTATGAAGCTGAAATGCATTCCAGGAATTTTTTTGAGATACAAGAAACTAAAACCGTGATTCATTACAGCCCACAGATGAGCGGAAATTAGGTAACAATCTGATGGATTTGATCAGCCATTTGCTAAGGTAAGTTAGAATCCAACGTGTTCCCGGCAAAACTTTTCAGCCCCAGACATTTATGAAAACAATACTTCCTCTTCTTGCATTCATTTTGTTTAGATACCTTGCATTTGAAGACACAGCTACTGTTTAAATTAGGACCCATAAATCTACGATCATGTATATTTTAGATAAAAAGAAATATAAATTCTACCAATTTAAGAAAGAATGATCATGGCTAGATATTTCATAGATCATAAAGTTTAAAAACAATACTCGAAAAGCAAAGCTAGAACCAAGATAAGCTACTCAGGTTAATCATAATGGTGGTATTCTGAATTAAATAATCGATAAATCATTTAATCAATATGCCCACAAGCTTGTACTGAGCATCTTTGTATAGGCATAATATGCATAAATGTATCTAAGTATCCCATGGATAGGAAAACACATCTGGAAAATAACTTGGAAAAATTTCTGATCTTCAGGTACTTTGTTTGATTCATTCCTTTCCATAATTGTAAAATGCACAGGGGGGTGAAATTTATGATCTCCATGCAATAGCAAAGCATAATCTTAAGTTAGGGAAATGATGGGACCAACTGCTGGCTCCTAAAATGTGGTTAGGATGTGTGTTTAAAGAGGACCCTCTCTGGCCTTTATTCTATAAAATAGCTAGACAAATAAATCTGAGGCATCTGAGGGTAATGGCATCTTAAGAGATAATGGATATTCAATCTGGGAGATGGGAAGGAGATAAAATCTTGGCGAGGGCATGTTAGAAAAAAAAATTCAGACTGCCTGTTAAACTGCTGGATATACTAGTCTCTATAAATTTTCAAAAGAGTGGCCTGGGTTTTATCCAGCAGGCAACTGCAAATAAGATACACACTGCGAAAACTCTCCTTAGTTCTTCAGAAATTTTAGGGCATGTAACATACACCTCATGCCTGGGGTCAATCACCAGTAGTTCTTGGCAGAATACAGTCTTTAATGCTCTTAAATCAAACCCACAAGAGGAGGGAAAAATATCCCCAAGATTTTAATTCAAACATGAGGTAAATCCTTAATCTTGTCCACTACCCAATATTTTCCAACTGTTAAAAGGAAATTAGAGTAATTCTTCTTAACATTTTTGCGTATTTGCTTCCAGGAAAATTGCATTTTCCCTGTTTCATTTGCTGAAAGTGCTCTTTGTCAACTTCTAGAATGCAAGGGTTCACTGTAATATTTTACATGAATTTTAGAATACATACAACTGATTGTTGTGACAACTCTTTGGATAACTTCGAACATTGGTAGAAAAAGCAGTCTTTCACAAATAATTCCCTTACCCAAATTTCCTAAGTAGTAGAAGGATGGGAAAGGAGATGTAAATATGGTCTACTCTACTCTGTAGATGGAAGGAGACAGAAGGATAAATGCAAAGCTTTTCCCTCCTTCTTATGTTCATATCCTTTGTATACTTCGTATCAGTGATTGTTCCTGATCTAGTGCAAAAATATCACCCAGCTAATCTGCAGATTTTTGGTATTTTGTTAGGCAATAATTTTGTTAGAGTCTCTAGCTTATTGATACAGTTGATCATGTTAAAAAAATCAAAAAATGAATGAAAAAAAAACCCACTTGTTTTTCCCTCTCAGCAAGCAAAACTTTCTATGCCATCGATGTTTCCGGAGTCCCATTACAATGGGTGAGGGACCAGGGATTAGCTCTGGATATGAGAGATGTCATTGCAAAGGTGGCAGGAGAATTGAGAAGTTACAATATAAAAATTCTAAATAAATGTGGGTGGAGCATATGCAAATGAGCCAAACTCTTGATATCAAGGGGTATTTTAAAGAAACTTTTAAATCTGTACTATACATTCAAACCATGCATCTCATTATGCCATACATTTCATTAGGCCATAGGCTTCATTAGACACTTGAATCAAGAATCTCATTACACACTCCAGACACACATCTCATTATGCCATGCATCTCATTAAGCTCTCAGCCAGGAACAGATGTAAAATAGACAAATTTCAGCAAGGCTTTGATTCCAGCCCACATGGCACTCACATCAACAACTGAGCAAGGATGGACCAACAATTGGGTGATTTTTGAATGACACTTGGCAAAAAAGAACCAGTTCAAAACAGACACTGTTAAATAACAGGGGCGAAAAAATAGCTCACATTCCACTTTGCTGTCCACTCGAAGAATGTGTTCCTCCTGTCAGTCAGGCATCACCTATCAGCACAAAGCTGGGGATGGGACAGAAGAGGGCATGTGTCTGTGACACTGTAGTCATCTGTCACAAGACAGACATTCAACAAAGAGTAGTGTCAATGTCACCTTGGCTTTGGTTTCAGCAATTGTATCTGGTCTGTGTTCCACATTGTAACCCATGATTTGGCATTTCATGGATAGGTTCTCTGACTACATCCGTGGTTAACTAGCACTTCTTTGGTTACAAATGATAAAAACTCAACTCACATGAATTTAAGATTAGAATGCAATATAGAGCTCAGAGGTGTAACTGATTTCAAGCCTGACTCTATTCATGGGCTGAAACATCCCTAACACACAAATTTGTCTACCTCTGGCTCTGTGTTACTTTGTGTTGGCTTCCTTCACAGGCACACATTTCTCAAGAAATTGTTGCAGATGGCTCTAAGCTTTTGTCCTTCTCTTAACTATTAATTCTAGCAAGAGATAGCATCTTACACTGACAGGAGATGACTGTCATTAGTCAACTTGGATCAAATAACTTTCCAAAAACAGGGGAATGGTATAACGTGAGTTCCTAACCATGGATTGTGTGCTTTAACCTAAATGTAGTCACAAATTGAAAACGGAAAAGGGGGAATGTGCAAAGGGGATTCTAGGTAAACAAAAGCACCGATACCTGCTGTGCCTGCTCCATCCTAGGGTTACTCAAAGGTCAGGTAATGATTGTTCAATAAACCCACAATCTGAAAAATTGAGGGCTCTCTTCTTGCTTACCTGGAAAATACAAGTCACTAAAAAATAAGCAGTCTCCTTTAAACTCTCCAATGTTGCATAAAAGTCATGGATATTTATTGAACTCCTGTGATGCCAGAAAATGTAAAAAAACCAACATTCTCTAGAATTTAAACTGGTGTGAGTGAGACATGCACAGGCAAAATGATTTTCACATCCATTCGAGTCTTCTGTTTTGAATGGCATTAGTCGATTCCTCCTAATTACTGGCTGATTCCTGAATGTCTTTAAGAAGAGTTAAAATAAGAGACGTACAAAAATACAAAAAAAAAAAAAAAAAAAACGTGGAAATGCAATTGATTTCATTCCACACTCTATTGCAAATGACACGTTGAATGCCTTCTCAAAAATAAGTTGTGAGTGGGAAGAAGTAAAAGAGGGTCCCAAAGAATACCAGTGACTTGGTAAGAGGAGGACAGGGAAGAAAATGCAGAATAAATGTAAGAGGTGTGGAGGCAGGAAAAGTCACACAGTAACAAAGGTAAACTTCTTCAACTTCATGATTTCCCAACTTCATGATATTCCCAGCATGCTTTGCAATTCTAAATAAATAAAAATTGTCTGTCATCTGAAAGGACAGAGGTTTTGTATGGAGAAAGATGAAGTGATGTCCAACCAGAAGTGATTATTAAAGGCTTTTTTCTCCTAACTTCCCTGGACAGCATTATTCTGAAAAGGGTAGCCATGGACACAATCTTGACCTCAGCATCCCTGTGATGCGCCTGTCTGTGTAAACACTAGAGTTTAACCAGTCTCTGCCTGTGCCTTAGAGACGAAGTGCTCTATCAACCACTGCCCAAAGCAGACAAAGCTGTTTCCTTTTCTAACTCAGCAGAACTTTTTCTAAAAGAGCATATAGCTTGAAGACGTTAGAGTAGAAGAGGGATTGAGGTAATGGTTATGGGTCAAATTCTAGCTCCATGTTGTCATGGACTCTCTGGCACCATCTTTCACTGAAACCTAAAGAATGAGCTATGTCTAATGTGCTGTTGATTTTGCACTAAGAACATCCTGCAGTAGAAGAATTTGATATAGTCATGTTGATGGAAGCAGCAAGCCTCCCACACACTTAAACTCTTAAACATTTTTGAATGACCTCTTTGTTGGTTAGTTGTGACGAGTCTTTGAGCTTCTTTGCTTTGACTTTTTCAATTAAAATACCTGGGTCCTGATGACACCACTCCTGAATGCAAAGAGCATTTGGTTAATTATTCAGGTTTCCATTGTTTTCTTGGCTCTTGGAAACATCTTCATTCTTTGGTCTGCTCATTTCCTACGGGTGACTAAAAGAGAGAGTTTGTGTGTGGTTATACTAAGGGAGAGCAACGGATACAAGCCCTTAGGACATTTTAATTTTGATTTAGAATCAGAATCTTTCTTTCTTGCTTGCCTGCCTGTCTGCCTTCCTTCCTTCCTTCCTTCCTTGCTTCCTTCCTTTGTTCTATTTAGAGACAAGGTCTTTCTGAGTTGCCTAAGCTGGACTCATACTTACTCTCCTTCTGGCCCAGCCTCCCTTAGTGTTGAGACTACTAACTAGCTCCCTTATTTTCTTGCAATTTTGAAAACAGTCTAAGTTGAGAATAGAGGGCTAAGAGTACAACCCAAGGTGTCAGCCTGTGAGATTTACTCTTAAACAGCCCTGAATACATATGTGTAGGATCCTGAAAGTCTAGGGGTCTCAGATTGCCCCTTATTTTCAACATTTTAAACAACATAATAGATGGGCTTTGGAATGAATGTTAGTGATAGTAACACAATAACCCATGACCCCATTTCCAAATCACAGCAACAAAAATGGTGAGGGAATCAGGAAGGATCAGGCAGCCCGGCAATTTAAAAACAAAAGTAAGAGATAAAATAGTCTTGTCGATCTTCCCTTCAGCTTGTTACCTCAAAATGCAATCAGTAGAGGTGTATCTCACTCAAAAGACTCTGGTCCTTTAGAAGTAAGCAGTTGCTGCCTGGGTTTGGAGCCTAAACCTAGGCCGTGTTTCTGTTTTTCCCGGAAGTCCCAGGATGACACTTTCCTGCCTCCATTTAGCAAAACGCTTGCCACTTGGATTCCACTTCACACAAACTATAAATAATATTTCAACATTCAAAGCTGAAAGGATTTGCTCTCTTGGCTAAGGTGGTAGCATATGTAGAATTAAAAAAAAAAGCATTCTGACCTTTTGGTGAACGGAAGAACTCAAAATGCTGTTGTTAAACTGTGGCATGAGGAAAGTATGATTTAAATGTAAATCTTTTATCTCCAAAGCTATAAAAGACTACGCCTTGAAGGTACAAGAAAATGCAAGCTCTAATGTGGAGCATATAAAAAAAAATTAAAACATTTAGTGCTGCCCCAAATCTGCTTTCTGAACATCAGTTTGCTCATAAAATACTTATTGTATGTAGGATTTTATTTATATTTAAAATAAGCAGTTGCTTAACCATTTAGTTTCTGATTTCTCGGCCTTCGGTTTGAAAACTCAAGATCTTGATGCTCCCCGCACACTCTGCCTTTCCCCTCCTGTTACCCTCTAAATTTGCCTTCCCACTGCTGTATAGATCAGTGTCCCCAAGGGCACACATGGCCCTGGAAACTCTCCAGCCTGGATACCACTTTAGCAGCAGCAGAAATAACCAGGAAGGACTGAGTCAATGCCAAACACCGTGTTTCTGTCTCTACCTTCCTTGACCTGCTCCCTGGCTTTGAGGGAAAAGACATAAAACTTTGTACGTGTTTGGATGAAGACATAGGTAGCGCTGGGCTTATGGCAGATTTTGTGTATGGCCAGATTGAGCACAGTTGGATCTGAGGTTCTTGCCCAGATTTCACTCATCGTTTTCCATATGGCTTTATCGGTGCCGATCATACCTTTTGCAATACCAAGCACGCATTCTCCTCTAGGAATACCCCGCCTTTCCTTCCTGCATTTCCTGCCTGCTGGCTCATCTCCTCCAGCACCTGTTTGCCAGGCTTTCTTCCCCAGCGCCATATGTGGACCAGGTAGAAGTCTCCCCTCCCCATCCCCGGAAGAAATGAATGTCACGTGCTGTATTAAGTTGGGCATTTGTTTTGCTTAGAGCCAAGGTTTTACTTGGGAGCCTTTGAATTAGGAACCCCATTATTGTGCTCCCCATATTGGCATGTAAACTTGTTAAGTTTGTTCAGCATATAGGAGTGGATTTTATACACTTTTGAATTTGGGATTTATTTCTTCAATATTTTACAAAAAGGGAAAGTAGGTATGAGCCTTTAAGACCCAGCTCTTTTTCTCTACCTTGAATCTTCTTCTATCCTACACTTTCTCCCAGATATTGCCATCAGCACAGAGGAGAAATGGTCCCTTTTGAAAACTCTTATCCTGCTGGTATGGTTCATCTTAGCTCCAGCACAACGGATGTTGTATCAAGTTTCACAATATTGTTCTCCCACCTAGGCTGGATGTTCATGAAAACAAAAGAGCAAATTCATGACATTTCCTTCTATATTTCTAACTCCAAGATGATACGTAATGTACAAAAGGCATAATACTGCTTTTTTATATCAAAGGCAAAATATTAATAGTGATCTTTAGAGTGCATATATGTTTCCTTATTTTCCTAAGATACCTTAATTACTCCTTCAAAAAATGTTTGTATAAAAAATTTCCCCCAAATTATTTATTGCTAGTTCTGAAAATCTCTCTCTGCTCAGTGTCCTTCAGGTCTTGACTTCAAGTCTTAACCCTCTGTTTAGTCATTGTGCCATGACATTCACAGATATGTTCACAAGCTCAATATATTCCCCGTGTATATTCTGCCTATAAAACTTCTCTTATTCTATCTTCATGAAAGTCAAACAGTTTTTAACTTTTTCCTGACCCCTAAGCACATACTATAATAGACTTAGCCATTATTTGTCCTTTTATACCTTAAGGCCTGTAACACTGTGGGGCAGGTGCTACCTCTCCATTCTACATTTAAGCAGTTCAGGATTCCCTACTTTGCAGCAGAGTGACCAATATACCGTATCAATTCACTGTGTACCTTACCAGACACTAACATTATGATTGGTCAACTGGTTTCCACTTTCAGTAACTTGTAGCAACAGCCATCAGAATGTTTATGTCTGTTCTGCTTTGAACATCTGTCTTCCTCAAAAATCTTGCTGGAATATAATTGCCACTGTAGCAGTATGGAGGGTTGGGACTCCTCGGATGGAATTAAACTTCACCCTCCTGAGTGAGTTTGTGCTGTTATGAAAGGATAGACTTGATCACTTATAATTTGCCTTGACTTTTCACTTTGTGCCATGAGATAATTCAGCAAGAAGCCTTTGACTGATGTCAGCTTCTCAAGCTTGGACTTCCTAACCACCACAGCTGTGAACCTATACATCTTTGGTCACTGTAAATTACCTAGTTTCAGTTCTGCTGTAGCACCACAAGTGGGCCAAGATATTGTCTGACTAGCCAATAATCTTCATTTTAGGAATATAGCCTAAATAGTATATCATAAATTAAAATAAAATGTAACATATAAAAATGTTCTTCACTATGATGGATTACATGCTAGGTTGAAAGAAAATAAATTCGAAGATGAAAAGTAGACTAAAATTTCCAAATTTTTAAAATTATGTTGCTATGTAAAATTTAGCTTTTGTCTTTTAGGAAATACCCAATAAAGTGTTAATGAATAAAGGGACAACTTGCTCTTTTATAGTGTTCATGTGAGTGTGTGTATGTGTATGTGAATGAATATCTATATGTGTGTGTGAAAGAGAGAAAGAAGCAGGAGAGAGAGAGAGAAGGAAAGAATCATAAAACAAAGGATTCAACATCTAAACAGTGGCTGAATCTGCATAAAAGTTATATGGCTACAATAATCTTCAATTTTTTGGTAAAGTTGATATTATGTGAAAATAAAAGGTAACAAAAACACTATGTATGATGTTATTTATAAAAGTGAAAAAGAAATAACACACATGTTGAAAGTAGGAGAAAAGCTAATTAAATTGACACATTCACATGGTGTCAAACAAAGGTGTCATTCACCTGTTTACTGACCTGGGAGGTAGCTTAATGGTGAAGCACTTGATAGTTACGTACAAACCCTGAGTTCAATCCATAGTACCATTCTCCCAAATAAAACTTGTTTTCAAAAATATTTGATAAGTAAATAGAATTATGTTTAATTTACAAGTAGGTAAAAAAACAGTAGAAATTATCAATCACTGATGGAATTATGAGTGACTTTTGTTTAGTGTTAAACTTCCTTACTTTCCATGTATTTAAAGTGGCAAGCATGAACAAAGTGCTTCTTAATAGTGAGGATAACTTTCATTCGGGATCTTTGGCACTCTCTGACTTCCTGACCCAGAAAACTGAGGTTAAAGTTGACTCTGAACTGAACCTTAAACCTGAAGGACGTTTTTAAGTCTCCATGAGTTCCAGCTTCCTTAGCTATAAAATTGGAATGTGACTTCTCACCGGGTTGTGTAACTGTAGCGATTAGATGGGATAACACATGTATAAGAGGCGTGGTGCACCTCCAACATGTTAGATTTCAGTGCTGCTGCTGACATTTTCTTGTCTTTTCCCACAACCTGAGAAAATCAGAAGGAATATATGTTCATTTCCTTTTAACCAATAAGTCCCAAGGCCTGTAAAAACATCCTAGTTCTAACCATGTTCTATGTCACTCCTGAAAAGACAAAGGAGGGAAAGTTAAAATATAATTATCTTCATATCCTTGAGATTTTCATAAGTCAGCTTCTTTCATGAAATTCAGAACTATTTACTCAGGTCTAAAGGAAGAATGCTCTATGTCTTTGTGAAAGATCTGAAAGAAATTCCACAAAACAACAAAAGTATTTCTTTTATTCCCTATAATGAATGTCACTCAGGGAGTAGTCAGTTGTCGAAAATCTCCTTTGATACTTTCAAGTTTTCGTGGCCCATAATAGTTTGGGCCAGAGGATTGTGCCAGAGTTTTTCCTTCCAAGTTTTCCTTCTAAAGCAAGGTTAGCTTTAAACTGAGATTTGGTGGACAGAAGCTACAGGCAAGCTAGCAGGAGCCAAAGGATCCTTCTCACCCAAAAAGCATTATGCTCCTGCAAGGGTTACCTGGATGAGTGGTGCGGTAAAGATCAGAAAGGTAAGAATTTGAGGGCCAAAACTAAAAGATTGCAAGACCTTTGACTTGTCTTCCTTTGTCTGTGTGACAGTTAATTTTGTTGTCAACTTGAATGGGGTAAGGAATATGGGAAGAATGCATAACACACGCTTCTGGGTATGCTTATGAGGGTGTTTCCAAAAGCCACTGGCACATAAATCAGTGAACTGAGCAGAGAACACTTACTGTGATGTTTGTGTCACCATCCAATAGGCTGCAGTCCCAGACAGAGCAAAGAATCAAACATGTGGGTAAGTTGCCCTTCCCAAGCAGACTTTTTAGCTGCTGTTTCCCATTGACATCAGACTCTAGGTTCTTCTGTGTTTGAAGTCGACTTGCACCAGGATTTTTCTAAGGATTTTTAAATTGTCAACTTTGAACTAAAGCTGCATCATTCGGCCAGGGACATAGCTCAGTGGCATAGTGCCTGCCTGACAAGTGTAAGGTCCTGAGTTCAATTCTGGTACCAATAATAAAATAATAATAATAATAATAATAATAATAATAATAAATAAATAAAGCTATGTAATCGACCTCTTTCTCATTCCTGAGGCTTCCAGCTTCCTAGATTGAGCAACTACCAGTGACCCTGGCTCACTAGTTTGCAACCAAGCTCTGTGGGACTTTTCAGCCTCTCTGATAATGTGGGCCTAGCAAAGCCCTTCTTATAACTACACATATGATAACAATTGCATATATACTATTGATTCTCTTACTCTGGACAACCGTGACAAATATAGATTTTTGATACTGAAGTTTTCTTGCTGCAAATACCTGGCAATAAGCAGGAGCATTTCAAAATGGTTTATACGGGGAGTTTGGGGAATGTTTGCAGAGCAAGCTGGAGAAAGGCTCGAGTGTATAAGGGGAGATTGATGGATAATTCTGGTGAAAGCTCAGAGGACTACAATCCATAGAGAAATGTGGATGGCAAAGGCCATGCTGACGAAATTGTAGGTGGAAATGGTAACCCTATTGGCAATAGATGTAGAGCCCTGCCTTGGTACATGGTCAGAAAGAATTTAGATGCCTTTTTTCAATGCCTGGATACTTAATGGCAGATGAAAGGTGAATTTATTTGGCAGAGAAAATTCTAAGGCAGCACCCAGGCAGTAACACAGGTATTTCTGGCTGCTTTTTGCCAGATTTATATTATGAATTGAGAAGAAAGCATGATCAGAGAAGAAAGATGTTGAAAATGCCCAGTTTGGCCAGAAATGGAGCCCTTGGAAAGGGGAAATGGAGAAGGGTGGGTTTGCTAAAAAAATTAGCTTGGGTCAATAGAAGCCAAATGCTCTACTCTGAGACAAAAAGAAAGATATTTGAGTGCAATCACAGAAATTAGTAAGGCAGCAACTGTCACGTACTCAGAAATTTAGAAATGCAAATTATTTCAAAGACTTCTAGGACTGGATCAGTTCAGAAAAGAACCCTCAGACAACCTGCATGCTTGAGAATACCTCAGAATTTATTCCCCCATGAACACCCAGCAATATATTCAAAGGTTTCTGCTGCCATGGCTCCAGGAGGCCGAGGTACAGTCACCCTAGTGGCATGATGCCAATTTTGAAAGGGCAGACATTGTGGATGGATATGGTCTTCCACTGAGATTTCATGGGAAAGCCTAGTGAGCCAGGTACTGTACTCCCAAGGCAGAGCTCCTGCTAGCAGCCCACAACAAGGTGATAAGTGGATGCGTGAAAGGGATCCCCAAAATGGCTGTACTGGGAACTGCTGGAAACACTAAAAGGTAAGGTCTAGTGGAGGATCTATAAATCATGGGATGCTCGGGAAGGATACTGTGAACCCTGATATCTTTGTTCTCCATTTCACTTTCCTGCCATAGCGGGAGCAGTTTCCTGACATGCTATCCTGAACCCCTGGTGGAAACCTAAAGTAATGGATCTGCCCAGTGATTGAATAGGATGTCTAAAACTATGAGCTAAAATCACTTCTCTTTGTTACTTGTCTCTGTTATTTTGCTATAGTGGTGGAAAGCTAACTAACACACCTCAGGATAATAAAATCAATTCATAATATATTTTAAATCAAGAATAGTGCAATCATTCAGTCCGCTGGGAAATGCAAATGTTTAGATTCTAGGAAAAGATAGAGTCCCTTAGTTCTTTTTATTGCTGTCTCATTTTGTAAACTTTGCAGGAACTAGTACACTCATTGTGAATCCATATGAATTGGGTTTCAAAACTAAAATTGTTCAGTGATACAAGTAAAGTGACCAAATTACTTTACTGTTTAAGACAGTGCTAAGAATGGGATTCTTGGGTTTAAACCATGTTTCAAGCTTCCAGCGCTCTCTACTCCACCATAAGTTCCCCTCTTCCTCTCTCTCTCCCTCTCCCTGTTGCTCTCCCTCCCTCTCTCCCCCTCCCTCCTCAGATTCACCTTACAAGTCCCTAAGTCTCTCCTCTGGCAGAGCTCAGCTGACAGTCTATAAATCCCTCATAAATATTAGCTAACAATAATGATATGCTCTGCTTCTCCCCGAGGGCATTTGCATCTAAGAATAAATAAGTTTTCATGTTCCAAGAAAGTGAAGTTATGTTGATGAAATAATCAAGACTGAGTTCCAGACTAAATGTTAGATTCATGCATTCCACAGACTTTATTTGAAGTGTGCAGTGTAGGTACCAAATCTCCAGTTTATAGGAAGACATCACTTTCATCTTGTGGTCTACTGGGAAATACTTTCCCAGTAGACCACAAGATGAAAGTTATGAAAGTACTTCATAACAAAATACCTATATCCCATCCTCAGTACTGATGTATGCTAAGCTACCCAGAGCACAGAGGAAGATAAACCTGAGATGGGTGTGGTCAGGGATGCCAAAGAGTTGCCAAGGAGGGTCAGTGAAAGAACACTGTCACTTCACGTTTCTGCTGAGGTGGGGGTATGTCCATCCATTTCACAAATGGTCATACTGAGGAACATGGCAGTGAGGAATGGTGAAGCCAACCCAGACTTCTAACTGCTGAGTCATGGTTCAAATTCCCAGACTGTTCAGCCCACCCACTTTCCAATTTGGGTAAGCCTGAGTACAGTAATCACAGGACACACCCCTCTTAGAGAAGGAGCCAATCACTGTGGCTTATAAGACTCAGAAGTTTCAAGGCAAGTCTACAGGGAAATCTCATGATGTGAGAACTATGCTTTCTCCTTCTACTTCAGGAGGAAAGAATGGGAAAGGGTAGTCAGAAAGAATGCTGAATGCTTTATTCCTCAGCCAAGTGTTACTTGGGAGAAAACTAACTGACTGACTTTCAGGACAACAAGAGATAACAGAAGATAGATGAGATATGACAGATGATAGAAGATAGATAGATGGACAATTGATTGACAGAACGCCTGGAATCATGAACACAAGTGAAAATAAAAGCAATTAGTTTACATTATTTTCATTTAAAAACTTCTTTAAAAGTGAAGTCTGATTTCACCAAAACCATGGAGAAAGATCTTGAAACATCTCTGTTCTTCAAAGCCTGCATGAGTTCACCCGGATATTAGTTTCACAAGTGTTTGATGCTTACTGTGTTCAGATATCGCCCCAGGACACCAAGAAGAGAAAGATAACCACCATAAAGGCCTCGCATTCAGGCAGCTCAAAGCCCGGTAGAAGAGGCAACCAAGAGAAAAAGCTCCAGTTCAGTTTAGTTCCAGTTCTGTTGGAGAACGAGGATGTCACCTGATTCAGACCAGTGAGCGAGGGACAAGGCGGGCCACCCAGGCAAGGAGATGAAAAGGACAGCGGGATGGACAAATATGTAGCTGATGTCCCGGCATGTAGAGAACAAGGAGGTGGGAGAGAGCAGGTGTTAACTACAGCCGAAGACTGAAAGAAGGAATGGTGAGAGTAAAGGAAGATGGGGAAACTGAGGCCAGAAACAAGCTGTGAAATGTGAACATTTTCTTGAGAACAAAGAGAGCTGGTAAAATGTTAAAGTAGATAGGGAGCACATGAGACTGTCATTGTAGGCAGGCTATGACCTAGGATGAAGGAGGTGACAGTGACACAGCTTACACAGGGACTATTCCTGTAACTATTATGGGGGAGTTGGGGTGAATATGTGAAGGCAAAGGAGGCTGAATTCCATCAGCTCCAATACTATTTCATTAATTTATGCCTTGCTGTCAAGGAAATTGGTATGATTCAACTCAGGTAGAGCTAAATTTTACCACTGCATTGTTATAAAAATTAAAAAGTATTTGAAGGAAGTTAATACTATGTTCTGAATCTGTTTTGAAAAAAACATACAAACTCTTCCTGTTTTTTTTTTTTTGAACTAGTAGAGTATCTATTGGCTTATCCAAAAGTTCCTTGGCTGACTACAAATAAATATTATTTCTCATTAAACCTGACCTGGTGTTTCACTGATCTTAAAATGATATACCTACATTTTTAAAAATGAAAGCTAACAACAGTAATTTAGAGCTGGCTTCTCTCCAGCATAAGAATTTATTCTACTAGCTTTAACTGATTTGCCCACAATGTTAGCAAGCAATTTTGGAGTTGTGTAATCAAAATCTAAATGGATCTTAATAACCCCCCAAAATTAATATGTCTGCTGCAATGTGAGCAATTTATTCCTTTCACATAGTAGATTCTGGTTCACTGATTAATAAACTCTGGATTATTTGTAGGGAAAACTTATGAACAAAGTCATCTTTTATGCTTGCCTTTTAAACAGATTTTTCATGTATTTTCATTGAGTCTCTTCCGTCACTGGTAAGTCATTCATTTCTCAAATACTGGGCAAAACTACGTACTAGACTTTACTATTACATTTAAGGTCTTGGATGATGGGAAGTCGGCTTCTGCCTTCAAAGGGATCCCCATACATTGAGGGGTACTGAGATATAAGCAAACCCCTATTACACGATGCAATAAATCCTATAAAGGGAATTTATTTCAAGGACTACGTAAACTTGAAAGAATAAGAATCCAACTATTCAGAGGGCATGTTTAGGGACTTGGCTTCTCAGAGTAGATGGGTTTTTGAGGTGACTTTGAAAATCTTGATTAAAACCTGTAGTAAATAAAAAGCATTCAGGCAGAAGAAATGAAGACACAAATAAGTATGGGTATGTTAAAGAAAGTGCAATTGGTTAACAGTGAGCAGAGATGTTCTCCATAAACGAGACATGAGGAAAAGGATGGGCCTGGGCAGGGGGAAGAGGGTGTTTCCTACCACAGCTTTACACTCTACTGAGTATCTTGCAAATAGCTGTTAAGACATTTATACATGAGTTTCAAGCAATCTTCTGGTTTCTCTAGATTGGGAAGGTCTGCTTCATTCCAAGCGACTGATCATATAAGAGAGAAGAAGTGATCAATTATGAGAACCAAGAACCAAAGCTGGAAGTCTTTGATTTTCAGAATGATAAAAATCTCACTTAGCACATCTACTTTAATTTATTTTTCAATCCATCACATAGGCATTCAGATAAGATTAAGAAAGGCAGTTGACATTAAGTTTCTATAATTTTAATCGCAAAAATGAGCAAATATAATTTGAAATATAAGCAAGGGAAGGGAAAAGAGACATCCAAAGTTTCACATGTGTGAGCACACATGCTTGTGCATATGCTACATATCTGTGTGTGCTCACGAATGCAGCAATTTAGGCAGACACAGGGCTTCTAAGATATAATAAATATCTGCAGCATAAGATTTTAATCACAAACATGCAAGGAAAAGCAGTTTCAAAAACTTGATTTAAATATCAAGAGCAAACCCAGGAACACTCAAAGCTCAGCACTGATATCATAAATTTAAGAGTAGGAAAAAATTCAGAGTGATGCAAAAGCTGTTTTCTGACCATTTCCTGAGAAGTTTGGATCTTTTCTGGGAAAAGAGAAGGAGAGAGAAAAAGAAAAACTCAAAGAGCTTATTGTTAGAATCCTGGGTTAGCATTCCAGAACCCTGAAGCTGGGTACCTTGTGGAATTCAAGAAGCTCAAAATGTGAGCATTACATAGTAGAAATTTAACCATCAGAAAAGAATTGTCTTCAAAAACATCACACCATTCTTAGAAAAGTTAATTCTCCTTCTGCTGCAGGAGGAAGAAAAGATCAAGGCAGTGCATGGTAGAGGGTCAAAAGCTTTCTGTGTCCCCAAGAGACACACAGAAAAACTGAGAGTCTGGAATCTTGTTCAAACTCATGATGGTGCAAGGAGGCAAAAATACAGGAGTTTGTGGGGAGCCACCCCACAAACAGAATGACTGACTAGGGCTCATAGAACCCCAATCGACTGGGTAGCTGCCCAAATATGAGTTGTCAGTCAAACCGGAAGTGGTAGAATTACTTTAATTTTCCAAAGCTGTATTATCTACCACAGAAAGGAAAGCTAGGAGCTAAGGATAGCTAGCTCTGAGCTGCTTGCTGCTTAATTTATCTCCCTATAGCAAGTTCTGTCTTAAAAGAGAGAAGTAGGGCACTCATAAACAGCTCTTCATAGCTAAGTCAGGCATCAGGGCTTGAGTGGTAGAACTACCATTGGTGCAGACAGCTTTCCACTGGCTGTGAATCTTTTGTGAAAAAACAGGAAATTAATCAGTTCTTATTGGAACCCACCCAACATGCTTGAGTCCATTGGCATTTTCCTATAATTTGTTTCACACTGGATTACCATCAGACTCTATTTTTGATAAATGATATGTAATGATGATTTGTCCAAAGGAATAAAAAATGGGACAGCCTGTTAACCCAATCCCCAGGGCTTGAAAGCATCTTTAACAGTCTTAAGACACATGGTCACTACCCACTTCACTCTAACGCCACTCGAGAAGGAAGAAGTCCTGCCAGTGAGTGGCCCCAATACTCTCTTGGTCTAAGGTGAGGATGTAAGACAGGAAGACCTAAGCCACTTAGGTAAACCTGTTTCCTCTCCAACTCCCCCCAGATAAGATGAAGAAACTTAGAGCCATTGGATTTTGTGTGTTGCCTTGGACGTTCCAAGTGGATAAGATTATTTTATCCTCTGAGGTCTGAAACGTGATAAGACACTTTGAGAAGAGCATTGAAGAGGCTCCATCCGTACTAAAGGACAAGATAAAGGTATGTGCAGTGATGTTGGAGGTCACGCATGCTTTTTGTGATACAGGCTAGTCTTGTGCAATGCAAAAGGAAACACACAAAAAAATTGAGTACCACACAGCAAACAGCTGAGGTATAAATTGATTTCCATGAGAAACAAGGCACCAGTAAGCTTCAGATTACCCTCAGCCAGAAAGCAACCAGGCCATTTGGTCCACTGCTGGAAAAGAAGTCTTTTTTTCAATGCAGTCATTGTGTTTAAGTGGGGAAAACAAAATTGATCTCTACAAGTCAGAACCTAGAAACAAATGTGTAATTACTAATTATATACTTAGGGTTTATTCTCCCCTAGATACAGATGTCTGACTTCCTCCAAAATTAATCAGAGTTACAGTCAAATGTAGAAGGGTGACTAGACTCATGGCTACAACTGTCTAAGTAATAAAATTGCCTTATAAGCCCACGTTGCCCCATAATGATACCACATTTTTGAAGTTAAAGTTTGTTAATAGCAAAGACTCAATACAACTATTCACAGTGAAGCTTTCCAAGGAAAAGACCCCAGTGTATATTGAATATTTGAGTATTTTCTTAAAAATGATTAGTTTTTTAACTACTTTAAGTGGGGTTTAAAAAATCCCTTTCCTGGTTATTCAGGTAAGGAGAAGTTTCAGGAATTGAGTAGAAACAGAATGTTATCAAATTCTTAATTTTGCCCTTTCCTTTCTAACCACATTAATTAATAAAATAATGTGCCACAAACTGTATGAGGTGAAATGATTGCCTGCTGTTGTTTAAAATGAGAGTTGGAGGGTAAAAACAATGTTATAAAAGAGAATCATGCCATACACTTTAAATACAAACCCGATTTTCCACTCAATGTACTTAAGCATGCTTTAACGTAGTTATTTTCAGCTTATAGACTAATAATCATTGGTGTGAAAATAAGAAATAGAAGTCACTCTTAAAACTTACCATCTAAAAATTAGCTGGGTAAATATTTTCCATTTTTCAATTAGTTTTTTACAGATACATTTATTTTTATAAAATTAAATCTGCAATCAATTCAGTGCAGTTTTATGCTTTTTAACACTTAATAGACATTTCTCTTATATTTTATTAAATCACCTATAAGAAGATTATTTTGATCAATCTGTCCCTTGAAAATATTTTGAATCTCTTTAAGAATCAGAATTGAGTTTCTTCCCATTCCCTTTTGTGCTATACATAGGCTATGACCCACATTCTTACACTTGCTTCTCTCCATACAGAATATATGAATGTATTTCTGTATGTAAGATTCTTTAGCTGGCCATGTTTAAGGGTTTCTCTTTTTTTCCCAGTTAACAAAAAAGCAACCCAAGCAGATAGATACAAACTGAAACACAAGAAAACACAATTGAAAACTCAATCTGGTTCCTAACCTTTGCTTCTAGTTGTCTTTTCTAGATCCAATCTCATTAGCAGGTTTTATATCATAATTCCAGAAATTTTGCTGCAAAGAGTTTTATTTGAAAGGCTGATATAATTTTTTAGTTCATTTATTTGCCATCAGTTGTACCAAGAAGGATGTACTGGTGGACACAGAATGTACTGATGATGAATGGCCATATCTACTGTTTCTGCCCACCATGTTCCTTTCCTCTTTGTGCTTCTGGAAAATAAAGGAAGGATCAAGGGACAAAGCTGAGTCATTCAAAATATGCCATTCTACCCTTAAGTTTAATTTTGGGAGGTTAGTTTTGGGAGATCCACATGATTCAATTGGGCAATCAAGGACCCTCATGACATTTAGATATTGCGACATTTTGATGACTGGGAGAATGAAGCAGGATCCCTGACAAGAAGTGCTCAGCTGTGTAGCTGACTACCATGAAGAAAACAAGGTCACTGCACAAGAAACAAAACCAAGAAATAAGACAGACTATACCTGGGACATTATTTAACCAATAGGCCACGGGTGGCATCAAGTGACAAGAGCCAACAAACCAAATTTACTTTTTAAAAACTAGCTCAAACTATGCTTTCGTCTCTTAAAACTGAAAGAGACCAGACTTCTATAATAGTGGATGACCTGTCTGTGCGTAACAATGATTACCAGCAGCAAAGGGAAAGGAAAGACACAACTTCAGTTCTATGCTAGTGACCATTAGAGCTCAAGAGAAGCTTGCAGGAGGATTACTTTGGTGAAACAATACTCAGGTGCAGAACAGTGACCTGGGAAGTTGAGATAAAATACAGTGCAAAAACTGTGCTATACCTCATGTGTGCAGGACTTCATGTACACTGTAGAAGGTGAAGATTCTAGGAAACACTCTGGTTGGTGCAACCTCCAAGGGGAAACTGTTTAGCATTTGCTATTCAAATTGACTTGTTATTTTCATAAGAATTTTGCTTTCTTTTTATTCCCATTTTATGAATGAGAGGATTTAGAACAATTATTTATGAAGACTGAACACCAGAAATACAGGTTAAATAGAATTCAAACAAACATCCATTACTAGTTGAAGAGTATCCATCTCTAGGATTGAAAGCAGTGTTTGAAATCAAAGGTTGGAGGACCATAGTACCAAGCGAACACTTGTTGATCTGAAGTTGAAGTCAACAGTGCTGGTTCCCTGGACTTTGCCAGGGAAGAATCAACCTAGTTTAACAAAAATTTATTCTATATATAACCATTCTCGCATGCCCAGGTACGCTTCCTCCACACATATTCATATACATAAGCACACAGGTTAGTGCTTACACAGCCACATTGCATCATTTAAACTTAATCGTTTCAGTTTGATTGGCTTGGAAGCTGCCTTGGGGATTCATGAAGCACACTTCTGGGTGTGTCTGGATGGATCACAGAGATAGGAGTTTGGGTGCTGTATGTAGACCTTGGCTCCTTCTTCTCTGGTACTGGTCCTCTGCTCTGCTTCTGGGCACCATGTACAACACAGTGTTGCCTAACCACATACTTCTTCCAAATGTTTCTGCCTTCAAGTCCACAAAACTATGAACTGAATTCCCCAGCAGAAAGAGCTGAACTAAAACTTTCTTTCAGTTATGGAAATTGAGTGCTATATCATCGTGTCAAGAAAGCTGAGTAATACAGAAAATTGAGGCCATAGAAGTGGAGTTTTTGGTCCAACTATATTTGGCCATGGGACTCATAAGTCTTTGGACCTGGTTTGTAGTAGTTTGGAAGAGTTCGAGAAATTGTTCTGGAGAAAGGGTAGACTGCTGTCAGCAGAACCTGATGGATGATTATTGTTGGAGATCAACAGAGTAGAACACTGATGGAAATGCAGACAATGAAGGCCAGGCTTAGGAGACTTTAACTGGGAACAAAGATTTCACTGGAAATTCTAGAGGTTGTGTGTTACATTCTGGCAAAAACTGTGACTACATTTTACCGATGTCTTAAACTTTGTAGAAGACTAACAGTGGTAGATTAATCTGGCACTAGAAGTTATAAGGCAGCTCAAGATTCAGGCTGGCCGCTTTTAGAGAACATTATAATGAGAATCAGGTACAAAAGACTGAGCAGAGGGCTGGGGATCTATCTCAGTGGCACAGCACTTCACTGTCAAGCACAATGTCCTAAATTCAATTCCCCAGTCCAAAAGAAGACCGAGCGGAAAAACCTGCAACACTTGAATATTAGCACAAGAGTAAACATGTATAATGTTGAGGCCAAAAGAAATGTGACGAAAAGGAAATGAAGCACTTTTTAAAGGGATAAGAAGAGAGCTTCTAGCTGTGAATGAAGCCAGTCCAAGAGAAAGGCCATGTGGATCCCAACCAGCAGTCATAGCGGCAGGGCCAGCCATGCCCTCTGGCATTCATTCTCCACTACTGTGAGACAGGACTTAATGTTTGTTCTGCTGGGTTTTGGCCTTGCTTTGGTCCTATTCTAATCCCTTGTTCCTCCCCTTTGAAATGGGAATGTTTCCCCTATGCCATTGTTCCCTGGGATCATGTGACTTTTTATTGTTACAGAAGATCACAGCTAAGAGTTTGCCTTGAACATCAGAGGATATTTTGACTTGGACTTTTGAAAAACACTGGAAATTCTGAGACTAGGGAAGGGATTATTGTGTTTTTAGTTGTATGCAAAATAGTGTATCATTTCAGATACAATTGCTAACTTACAATGTTTATTTGGAGAGTCAGTATTGTTTGAGGAAATGTATTTTGGTTTCAAGTTGATGAGGGATAGGAAATGATGATTAAGCTTAATTTTGTCAGTTTTATTAACTTAGGAGACACTGACACAAGGCACAATTCTGGGTGTCTGAATGGTTCATGGAGATGTGACCTTAGATACTACCATGCAGCACCCTGGTTCCTTCCTGTCTGGTACTGCTCCCATACATGGTGCACTGAAGATCTTTTCTTGGGTACACTCTTCTGCCCTGATGTTTCTCCCTTGGTGTCTGTTGACCATGGACTGAATCCCTTGTAACTGAGAGCCAAATTAAACTTCTCCTTTCAGTTATAAATGCTACATATTGGCTCTTGGCAACAGAAAGTCTGACTAATGCACACATTAGTAAATATACTAGCCATGATAAATCAAAGAATCATCATTCTGGTAGCAGGCACTCAGTATAGGAAAGAAAGAAAGAACTACAATCTACCGTAAGCTTCTAATATTTCACTTTGACTTTATACTAGCAAAGAAGGAAAATGAGAAATTTTCTGATATTTCATCATTCTCCAATGGTCATTATTTGTAATAAATCCCCAGGTAATTTGCCTTCATTAGTGCTCTGGTGCCCATCATCTATTTGGTCTATCTAGCTGAGATCTAAATATGCCCCAGCCCTCCCTCATCTCTGCTTTCTGTCCTCTTGATAACGAAGAGTAGGAGCAAAGCAAACAGAGGGCTCTGTTAGAATTTCATTTTTTACAAATGAGCCACAAAATTATTCATTAATGAGTCCAGGATCTCAGGAGCCAGTTTGCATTGTGGAAGTTTCCTTTTCCCTTTCTGATCTCTGTTTTGTTGAAAAGGTTACTCAAAAGAAGAAAAAAAAATCATACAGCAATATTAATCCTAAAGAATAGGCTTAGGAAATCTAGTCCCTTGTTTTCTTGCTTTTTTTCTTATAAGCAGCCTTTAGATTGAGCCAAATTCTCATTATTCAGCAATACTCAAAATTCTAAAATTGTCTCTTGTTCACTTTAGAGAGACTTTAAACCATAAAATACTCTTTTCCCCTTCCCTGAAGGTGTGGTGCTCTCAACCACTCAGACAAGTTCTACATGTAAGTTCTTCAGCAACATAGAAAAGGTCCGTAGGGTATGTGGGGCAAGAAGCCATGAATGCAGAAAGAACGAGACACCAAAGTGGTTTGCTTTGAGCTTGGCATTTCAGGGATCCCCTCGCTTAACTCCTGCATGGGGCCTTAGTTCTGACAGCTTTAGTATTTATTTAGCACTTAGTGTTTTCTTCAGAGGACAGAAGGGGAAGTACTCATCAAGCTTGAGTGGTGTGAGAGAGGGGCAGCTCCAGAGTCCCACCTGTAGGGCTGCAAACTTCCTAGGAGGTAGCAGCAGCCGAGACCGGCACTCATGCCGGATCTGACCCCAAGACTCCCCCACACAGGCCCCCATCGATAGTTTCACATTATCTATTTTTGATATATTAGGCATCAATTTTAAGTGTAAGACTAAAATGCCTGTGCAAAAACTGGCTTCAATGGCTCTGTAACAAAGAAACATCCTTGGTTTAGTTGATTACTAGACTTTGTTGAAACTGTCTTCCCTTCTCTCTATTTCTCCTCTTGTGCTTTGTAACTTACTTACATTCAGCACAAAACTTCCATAATCGCTCGTAAGAGATTTCTTTTATTTTTCTTTTCCTTTTTAAAAAAGCTGAACTATTTGTCTAACTCTAGAGGGGCGGGCTCACAAGGGAACAGAAGAGACAGCAAGGATTTTATTCCTAAAGGAGAGTCACCCTGAGGTTAACGTGGAAGCTAAACAGCTTTACAAGTTTTATCTCACAAAAATAGAAGCTCAGTGCTGTAGCAGAGAGTCCCTTGGGTGAAATAAAGCTATTTTTCCAAGGGGACCCTGTTGCTGGTCTGTGAGATGGCACCTCACCTCTTTCAATAACCTAAGTGTGACAAAGTAGGGATCCCGTCTCTCGGTCACCAACAGTGTTTAGATATCACCCTCAGCAAATTAAATACATTGGTCTGAATTGATTAATTGTTCCATAAATCTTCTGAACCTGTGCATGGGTTTCATAATCACTCTTCTATTTTGTGAGAGCTCCTCCAATAACATCGTACGCAGGTACATAAAACTCTGGAATGTCTGGACTTGCATGGATGTGACTCACTCACACCTAGCGAACCATTTCTCTCATTCAGAAACTGCAGAAGTGTGAGTTCCTTGAGTCATTTGATTTCCTTAGCACAAACATGTTGTATTTTGCTAACATACCTTAAGACTTTATTAGCCTACCTTATTTTATATGTCCTACAGGCTTTGGGAGTTTTGCACGTTTAATTGAAACACATTGGCTTCCATAAAAAAGAAAACCTGCTTAAATCAAGAAGGAATTTTTCCTAATCTCTCTGATATTAAACTTGGATGCCTGACGGTACCTGCAGCATCCCACGGTGCTCCGGCCACGCGATTCAGATCTGAAGCCTAGTCTGACTCAGTATCTGCTGCAGTTGAGCTGTGTGAAATTTCTTGGCTTTTAGGTGCGTGGGGAGGAAGGACAGACAGGGAGGGGGTGGAGTGGGGGGGAATCTGGTGTCCCGACTGGAAGCCAAGAGAGACCTTCATTATGCATATTTTCATTGGCGCCTGTGTCACCCAGGAAAACCATCCTAGAAAGGCAGTGAGTGAAAAGCCTGCCTCTGCGACAGGGGAGCCGTGTCTGTGAGAGGAACTGCCAAGCCTGCTCCATCCATCTGTCTCGGCCCACTGGCTTATGTGGCTCCCTAAGTAACTTAACCCTGACTTACATCTGGGCGAGCCAACTACTGCTGAGATCTTCTGCAAGGCAAATCATATTATCCTTCTTGGAAACAAACGATGCATTTTAGGACTAACATGTGCCGGCCTTGGCCTCATTCTCTGGCACAATATTGCAAACCAAAGGCAATTCCTGCTAGGACAAGGTGGCCTACTAAGAGTAGGTGAAAATCTCAGATAATCCACATTCCCCAAGTGACCATTCCACTAATTCTTTCCGTATTGACCTTCACTGGAGAGACCAGGTTATTCTTGGACAGCGAGGCGGGGCTGAAATGCACTCACACTTCTCTCAGAAGTGCAGTGGAAATGTGTTGTCTTCATTTCTCTGTAAGGATGTGAATCTATGTGGCAAACCCAGCCTCATGCTTGCAGAGAAGCTGAGGCAAACACTTAAAACCCAGCGCAGATCAGTACGTTAAACCTCTAGGGTACCAGGTAGGTGCGCCATCTTTCAAGGCTTTTTGTCCCCACATATCCTCTCCAAGAGGCAGTGTGTGAGTTTGGAAAAGGAACGTGATGGTCACTTCATGGAGCAGTGACTGGGGATATGATGAGATGGCTGGGAAACATACTGTCTGCTTCTCCAATTCAGGGCTCTGGGGGGCAGCCACCACCAAGCCTGGGTCTCACTTCTGTATCAGTGAATGCCGTGGTCTCTCAAACCAGGTTCCGAGTCCCTTAAAGTTCCAGACCAAGTGGTTTGTGTGTGGGCCTCAGACATTTTCAACCATAGCTTTGTTATTTGTTAAGCTCAGCAGCAGCCCACGGAATACACAGGGCCTCTGAGATGCTTTTCCCATTTTCCTCCTTCCCTTTGACAGAGCAGTGGAAGCAAGGCAGACCCAGGCTTGGAAGCTCGGATACACATTTGAGGACTTCAAGAAGAAACAAAAAAGTAGAGGGAAGATGTAGTGTTCCAAATACCCAACTGGACACAAGATTTAATATTAATTAATGATTTACAACAAAATGTGCCTTTTTAAAGTTAAAAATCAGCAGAAATATAAACATCAAGTAAATATCACATTTTTTACACTGATATCTGACTCACATCTATAAAATTTTCCCCAAGACATTGACTATTCAAGCTGATTGTCTCTCACTTGGCAATGAATTATATGATTTTTCCATAGAAAGAATAGAAATAAATTTTGATCTAGTACGGCTCATCAACTTTGATGGCAGTATTGGCAGTGGAAAAGTTAAATTCATAGACAAAACTTGTTATTTGGAATGTTATATAAGCTTCTAGGTTTGTTTTGACACTTATTTTGTGCGAGAACTGTACCACTTAATTTAAATACTCAAATTGGTAAGACTGTTTAATCAGTTTGTTGGTGATTATCAATATTTTGTATCATATTGGCAAGAAATTTAAATCTCTCATGCATTTATTTGACTTATTTCTCTTCAATTATGTTATCAAACAACTCAAGACCATATTCATTATTTCAATGTGAAATTTTCTTTTTATTTTACATGACTTGAAAAAACATGTATTACAATTTTATTCTTGGTTATGCAATAATTTTTATCAGATTCAGAGAAATAATTTCACTGTGTGGTTCACTTACAACTGCATATACTGCATTACTGAAACAAACTCATACAGAATAGAATTTTAACTTCTGAGTAGGTATCAATGAAAATTAAATCATCTCTTAAAATTTTACATGAATGATAGTTGGAAATATACTTTTACAAATTAACTTCTGATCCTTTAGCCTTTGTATTTTACTTTTCTCCTTCATCACTGCAACTGAAAGCCAGACCATGAATACTTCCATTTTGTGGCCCTCTGCACCATGGTTTCCTAACACCTGCTCACTCAGTGCATGGTAACCCTAACCGTGACCAGGCAGAACATCTGTAAAATTTAACTATGCAATAAATAATTATGATGCATACAATGGTTGTCACGAAGCCCATAACAAAATACCCTTAAGTCAACTTGTCCTTACGCAGATACCAACACTGTCTATTGATACTTCAGTCCCTGATAGGAGAGGAGGTTGTTAGTGTACCTCCTTTTTGGCAATACATTATGAGTCCCTTTTAAATCCTGCAACTCAAAATTAATTAACTTCATAAGTGTAGCTGTGTGTAGAATCTGTGAAGTAAATCCTTACAGACAGCTGTGTCCTAAGAGGGAAGGGTAGTCGGAAAAGTCTGTTCAGTGTGTAAGCAATGCAGGGATAGATTATCTGTAGATATTTAAAACAATAAGAAGAAATAAAAAGGTCTGCTTTTCATTGTTACCATTAACCAGAAATACCAAATAATGTTGATACCTAAAATATTCCTTCCCTTTGAAAAATGCCTCATTGATAAACGTTCAAAACAATAACTATTGAGCTTTAACAATGCATAGATGAGGTTCAAATCAACCATTTTTAATCATATCTTTTCACAAATACTGCATTTCTTCTATGTGGGAGTTTGGTTGAAATCAGGTAAAATAAATCATTAAACATGGCATTTTCTAAATCTATAAGAATATTAGAAATTACTATTATGCTAAGTGAGACAATGATTAGTGTGCATAGATAATCTCAATTCAATAAGTATATATTCACTAAGTATATACATACACAGGTATATTTTTTAAAATGTATGTCAGAAAAGTTTCAAAATCAAGATTATTGCATAATGGCCCTGTTACCAGATGATTTTATGTTTTTAACATGCTATCTTGTTTTATACATGTTTTCTGCTATTGTATGTTTATTTCACAACCATAAAATGAAACTTTTTTAAAAAAGTTCAATATTTACTTTAAAATTTAATTCAATGACTACACATTAGCTCATATGAAAATAATCACAAACACTATAGCAAAATATAATAAGGGTGTAATAGAAGAGTCCAACTTTTTCTTACCCAAGATGCTTACATTTTTCCTCATGTCCCTCACAATGCTGTAAAGATCCTACTTATTTTAGAAGCATGCATTTATTTTTTTAACCGTTTAAAAAATTTAAAAAATAGAACTTCAAGATTCTTGCCTCTGTGAGCAGACTAAGACAACCAACTTGACTTGCAAGACTTCCTGCCAAAGCAAGGAAGCATAATTATGAATTAAATCAAGCAAAATAATACTATTGGCTTTCTCGGAATGTTTAAAGTTACTTGAAGCCTCTCATAGCCATCTTTACAGAGAACTTTAATTTGAGGGATACCACTGAAAGTGACTGGATTCGACTGTTTTGTGGAAAACAAGAGAACATTATTATCTCACTTGAATGCCGGTGTCAGTGTGGAATGCATCTGGCCGGCCCTAAGAAACAGAAAGCCCAGCAGGCAGAGCTGGTACTACCTTATATGCTTGCACAAACATGTCCTCACTCATTCAATCCTCAACGGGACCCCAGATGGAGCAAAAGGGGAGCACATATCCAAAGAGACAGAGCTACGACATGGCAGGCAACCTAGGCATTGGACTTCAAGGTCTCTTCCTTCTTAACTATCACTCTACTGTCCACAGGGTGAAACAGGGACTCCACACAGCACCCAGAAAAGCAGTCATTTTAAGCTTGTCACTGGTTCCTGTACAAAAGGCGTGTGTGGGGAAGATCAGAAATCCAGAAGTCTGTGTGTGTGCAGGCGTGTGTGTGTGCGTGTGCATGTGTGCATGTGTGTGTGTGCAAGTGAGGGCTGTTTGGGAGCTTGGATAATGCAGCCCCTTCTCTATCTCCCTGTCTGCAGTGAGGTTGAAATGGGTGAGATGTCTCGCTTCTCACTGGGGAAAAAAAAATACCGCAAATGAAACAAGGAGACACTATAGCTCTCCTCAGTGAACTGCTTCAAGGGCAGATGATTCCTGGTCCATCCATTACTATATAAATAATTAAACACCCCAGCCTACAGTCAGCAGAGGCGGGGCTGACTGTGAGGCAATTTGCTTTAAATATTTGTGAGCAGAGCCTTGGTCAGTCATTAGCTCCTCCTAGCGGCTCCTTTGGCCTGCAGTTAGAAGACAGAGGAGGTGTTGCTATGTTTGAAGAAGAAATTATGACCTGGAGTTTCTTTTGAAATGACAAGAAGTTTCTTCACCTCTCAAGCCACAGAACCTGCCAACTCAGTGAGAGCCACCCCACTGGCTAAGCACAGAATCTGACTTATCAACATAGTACTTTTATATAACCAGGGCAAAGCACAATATTGTCTATACATGTGCTATTTATGATATAGGCTCAGCCAACTTCTATGTATAATTCCATCTAGAAATAGAGTCCCATCAAGAGTATCTTCTGTGTTGGAGACATGATTTATCCAAAAGAGACACTGAGAATTTAAGAACAGTTTGATTCTATTTTGCCCTTGAATGTGAATGAAGATATGTCTGCTACCATAACCACTTCAAACAAAGGAGCCAGGCAACTTCCTTGGAAAAACGATGGCTGGGTAATGGTGAAGTTTCCCATCCCGCTTTCCTACTGAAGTTCTCTCTGGAGATGATTCCATGCTTGGAACCATTACGTCTCTTTCAGACTGATGCCAGGCCTCACCATATGGCAAACTTTACTGGATTAGGTCTGGCAACAACAGTGAGCAGAAAGGAGCTGAGATGTCAACAGAGTCCCAGGTAGAGCCTAGGGATCATTAATAAACCTGAAAGGACATTTCTCCTTGGGCAGACCCACACTATAATGAACTACCATGGATAATCCAGGATGGTGGAGGACAGGTGACTCCAAAAAAGCACTATGGAAAGAAATAATCATGGAGATCATGCCATTCCTTCAGGCTGCAAAGCGCTCATGCAAGAAGATTCACAGCTTCACATCTTGCCTCTGTACATACAGATACGTGATCTGTAGTCTACTCCACACTGGGTAAATATGCTGTTTATTTTATTATCGATGCCACTAGGCATTAAAATTCCACTTCTTTGTCCCTGGAAGGTGACATGGTTGAAATGGAAAGTTTATTCCCAATGTTTGACATATATTCCCCACTCAATATTATGTAAAAGACAAAAACACAGCTGCGCATGCCTGTGTGAACATACACACATGCACACACTCTATCCCAGGGCATCTTTAGAGTTTTTAGAGTACTTTGAGTTGTCTGGGATGCAAGAAGCCCTACAAAATCATCAGTTACACTAGAAAAACTGCACCAAAGAGAGTGTCTGTCTAGAAAAAATTACCAAGACCAAAGATGAAAATAATTTTTGGTTAGTACCCTGGCTCTACCCTTAAGCAAGGTTTTCCTGTACACAAATCTGATACCACCTGTTAGCTACAGTTTAAAGGAACTGTCAATACTGAATTCACAAATGAGCCTGCAGGAAAAGAATGATCCATGTATAATCTGCTTAACCATGCCTGGCACAGAGCAGTGGCTTTACTGGGTTTAGTGTTTTGTTACTTTCCTCTTTATGAAAATCTCGATCTGGTGAATCTCCAGGATCGGGGCGGGGAGGTAGTAAACTTGGCCACACTACTGAGTATTTTCAGATCCCTAGAAAATTCTTTTCCTCTTGGCTATGACTGTTGTTGAAAAAGAAATCCAATGAGATTTCTTTTCTTCACATCTAACAATATCCTTGTGTTTTAAAGATCAGTGTCTTATGACAATATGTAATATAACAAAACCATTGTTAAATTCCTATCTTCTTGTTTTGAAAGTCTATATTGTTATTGTTTTGGGTTTGTTGTTATTGTTTGTCTCTTTTGCTTTTTTTCTTTTGTGTTTTATTTTTCTTTTAAATAAAAAAATGTTAAAGATCAGTGTCTTCTCTCAGTAGGTCTCCTTGACCTACCTCCAGAAGACCTCCAAAACTTCGCCTCTGTCTCTGCAAGGCCTGTGACTCCATCCTAGGTTCCTGAGTGAATGCTTCTTTATTTCTGCCATTACTCAACACGTATGCATAATCACACACATATGTGTTGCCTCTCTTGCCCTGTGGACAGAATGGCAACTGAAACAGGGCTTGGTTCTACCTGCATGTGAATTATGTTTTTGCAGGGGAGCCATTCAGAAAATAATACACAGAAGTAGGGCACAGAAATACTTGTGGCCTGGGAGTAAGTGCTATAAACTACAGTGCAGAACAGATATGTGTGGGAGGAACAGTGATCATCCTAAGCAGGATGGCCCAGGCAGCCTACATCGGATGAGGTAAAGCCAGTGAGGCCAAAGTAAGCTGCATAAGAAGCAGTGGACCTCAGACAGGAGAGTCACAAGGCAGTTGCTCAGTTAGAAGTGGGGAATGGAAACTGTTGAGTGGCAGATACTTTGTCAAGCTCTCCTTTCTAGATTCTACTCCTCTTACAATCCTGAACTCTTTCCTAAGAACTTAATTGCATATATACTATTCTGCGGCTTTCTCCTTATTTGTTCGTCTGTTCACTCATTTATTTAAAAATTTTCTTTCTGCATATCAAGAACTTATACATGCTCCTGTAGGAAACAAAAGCATAGGACAAAGGCTGATGGAAATCCAGCCTCATTTCAGGATGCCCGGGGCACCAGCCTCCCCCTGACCCTGTAAACACAGTCACAAGATGGGCACCTGTGTTCTGCTCATGCCCACTTCTTGGCACAGGACCTTCCTGAGTTTTCTGCAGGCAGCTACTCCTGGACATGAGTGCTACCTGTCTGTGGCAGCTGCGGTTTTCAGCAGGGACCTTCAGCCAGCTTTTCCTCCTGCAGCCTGGCACGGAGTTTTGCAACAGCCTATGTTCTGGAAGGCACCGCAAGTTCTTTTGGCACATTCTCCACCTCCCTCTTCTCCTCCCACTCCTTTCTACCTCTCCCCATCCCACACAGATCCTGTGCTGATTGACTAACGTCACCCGATTCTGTACAAGGGAATCAATCAAAAGATACCTTCCCACGCAGAGCAGCGCTCTCCTCCCTTCCACCAGGCTGCTGCCGCTGACACTTCCTGCAAGCCCAGGCAGAGCCTGTTTGCAAACCTCCACCTCCTCCTGTCAGTTTGGGACTCACTCGGGGCCCTGGCAGCTTGCTCCCCTGAGTCCTGACACTGCCTCATCAACACTGGCCTGGCTGACTTTCCTTAGCATTCACTCATCTGCGGAGCCCCAACTTCCCCTGCTGGCTCCTTCTCCCTGTTTGAATGGGGTCCCAAGCTAGAAGAGCTCCCCAAAGCCTGAGCATCCTGCAGTTCGCCCCTTGAAGCCTTCCGGCTAAAGGATGTTGGATCAGCTCCGCGGTCTTTGGTTTACAAAAAGAAATGCGGCTCTGCACTGTCTTTACCCAAACCCTCAAAAGGCCCTCTGTGCAGCTTCCTCCTTCTGGCCCCGGCACTGTCCTTATTTGATTTTGCAGACTATCCTTTCTCCTTTCTTCGAGGGTATAATGGGGTTCAAGGACCTGAGGGGTTTGGTGTATGCATTTCATTTGAACTTTGCTAAAGCTTTGGCTCCTTTTTAAGCCAAATTCTCCTCTGCTGTCTAGGAAGAAAAGAATTCCTCTCTTGCTCTCTCTTTCCCTTTGCAGATGTTCCCTCTTCATTTTTCTGGTTCGGGTTTTCAGGTGGCTGTGTACTGAGACTGTGGATGATTCTTACAGGAAATTCAACCAATTCCTGAGTGTAGATGAATGAGGAAACACAGAAAGCAACACAAAAGTGAATTTAAGAATCATCGTACCTGGGAAACAAGAGAGAACACATGTTTACATGTCAGGGCATATCCTTAAGTTTTCTTCTCTCTGAGTCCACATAAACAGTAACCACACACAGTATACGTGACGGGTATGCATGTGTCCTTCCAGTCATGTTTTCTGATTTAATATTTTATGAACCTTAATGACAGAATTCTGTCCTTAAGGCTTTTGACCCAGCAATTCCACCTCTAGAACAGATAGTTCCTTGAATATTCATCACTGTATCTTCATATTGGAGTCAATTTAGGTTTCCCCAAATATAAGATATGAGCTGCATAAATTGTGGCATAACTTTTCACTTCAATACTACAAGAACATCAAAAATAGTAACAGAAATTGTACTTCAGTTAATATACACACATGAGCTTGGACCACTGCTAACAAGAAGACCACAGTTAGTATATAAACTAGAAAAACTCTGTGCATGTGTAACTTTTATAAAATAGCTAAAATATGATAATGTTTATGCCGAGGTGGGTGTGTATCTGTTATCTTTGCTAAAAGATCGTCTCATTATGTTAGCATTTTTGGAATCAATGCATGTTTGTGGAAACATTCAATGCAGAAAATTATAATAGATTCCTCTCCATATCCTTGTTTCTCTCAAAAGTAAAAATGAATAGCTAGACATCACAGTGTATTTTACTACTTACCTATATCAGCTCTCACATTTCATCCTGGGGGTGGAGTAGGGAGTGTGGCATAGAGACAAGAAATACCTGACTAATTTAGGGACAAGCTTGGACAAGAATCCTGACCCTTTGTTTCAAAGTTCTAAACCTTGTACTATTTTCTAATTGTTAGAAATCTAGGAGTCTCTCTAATATTCTATGAGAATGGTGTGCATGGATGTATGTGTGTATGTATGTACATGTATGTACGTGTGTGTGTGTGTGTGTATGTGTGGTGTTTGTAGCACATGGACATGCACTATCTCACACTATTTTTTTTTACTTTTATTTTGAAGAGAATAAAGCCAAATGAGAAAAGGCAAAATGGGGTCAGTCAAAACAAAGAATGGACATAATACATGACTTAAAACCAAAATGCAAGGTGATCTACAATGGTTATCATTATGTCTCTTGTTATCTTCAATAGAATTGACTGTATCATCAGGCACAATAAAATTGAACTTAGCAGTATAGAACAAAATCAATAAAAACAAAACATTGGAGACATTATAGGACTTCAAAAGAAGGTATAGTCAAACCAGAATATGGGTATCATAGTGAATCTTTCTGTCTTAAGAGTAGTTGCCTATATTCTCAGACTTGATACTGTCAAACATAACAGATTCGAATAAAATCAGTCAAGATAAGACAGTGATCAAACAAAACAGATTAAAATCAAATGAGTCAAAAAAGACAGTGAAAGCAATACAGGACTTCAGATTAAGTTAATAGGAAATTAAAAATGGTCACCATAGTATATCCTGCTATCTTTGGAATAGCTGTCCATGCCCTCAAATCTAATACAAGTAGACAAACTGGAACAGAATATAACCAAACTAAACAAAGCAATGAAAACAATATGGGTGTCAAATCATGATACAAGATTAACAGTGTCTTTTGCCATTCCTTTTTAGATAATTCTACCCATTTCACTTTCACAGGGTGCATTGTACATTTTGTATCTCACTAATTCCTTTAGTCTTTAGATTAGAGAGACAACCCACTGTTTACCTGTGTGGTTCTGAATCTTTCTACCCTTGAGCTTGATCTCCACTTGTATCCATTTACCTACAAAGAACCTCAAGGTTTTCCTTTCTTATAGCTGAGTAGTTCTCCATTGAACAAAAGTGTTATGTCTTTCCAACCATCTGCAGCTGAAGGGCAAGCTACTCCCACTTTTTTCCAGTTCCCTGTCACATAGAGCATTATTTGACGTTCAGTTCATAAACCCTCTTTCAGGTTAATTATATTTCTTATATACAGCATCTTGATGGACCCTGTCTCCCGATCCACTTTGCCTGTGTGTGTCTTTATTTTATGGCCAACCTTCTGTGCCTCATGTCTGCCATGCTATTTATCTATTGCTGTTTGTCTACTTTTCCCCTTCATTCCAATATCTACCCCATTTAGTGAGCCCCTCTGCCGCTGTTCCTGAAGGCCTGGTCTTTTTTCTCTCTCTCTAGAATGTTCTTCAGTATTTTTTGTAGGGTTGGATTGGTGGTTATGGATTCTTCCAGTTCCTCTTTGTCATGGAAGCATCTTGTCTCTCCATTAATTTTAGGGTACATCAATCTGGGTAGAAGGTTATTTTCTTTCAAGTGTTGGAATACTTCACTTCAAGCTCTTCTTGATTTGATGGTTTGGGTTGAGAAATCTGTCATGATTCTGATCGGTTTTCCTTTATAGGTGATCTGTTTCTTTTCTCTGACAGCTTTTAATATTCTGTTATTATGTTGAATTTCTGGGATCTTGATTATTATATGTCTGGATGTAGATCTATTTTGGTTATAGCTGGCTGGAGTTCTTTATGTCTCATATATCTGCATATCACTTCCTTTTCCTATGCTTGGGAAGTTTTCTTTAATTATTTCTGTAAATAACCTTTGTATTTCATTTGTGTGTACCCCTACTTCTTCACTCACTTTTTTTATTCTTAAGTTATAGATCCTCTTGTCATCTTCTAGCCTTTGTATTGTTACTTCCTGGTTCCTTGTTTTTTTAAGAGATCTTTTCTTTCATGATTGCAAGTTGCAAACCTGTCTTCAAGGTTTGATAGTCTATCTTTAGTTTCTTTCAAGCAAATTTATCAGCTTTCAATGGAGTTTTTAATTTCCTGGTAGTCTCTTTGAATCTGTTTCATGCATTCTAGATTTTTAAAAAATTCTTCAATGGTTTCTCTCCTTTTTCTTCCATTTTTCCATTTTTGTCTTTTTGAGAGATGCTTAGCATTTCTTTTATTATTTTTCTTATATCTTCTTTTAGTTGTATTAGTATTTCTGTTTTAAGTTCTTTTATGATTTCATGGAGATATTTCTTTATGCCAGATGCTGTTTCTTCAGAAACTGCAAGTGTGCAACCCCTGATCTCTTCTGTGTTTATCTCTCCTGGACCAGCACTGCTTGGGTTGGAGGCTGGAGAATTCCTTTTGTTTCTTCCTCTTGTCATGTTTCTGGTTTCTTCCAGGACTGCTGCCTTCTCCAGGCTGCTGGTGACTACTGGAGTAAAAGCAGGGGCAGGGGAGGCTGGCTCCTCCCTCTGAGCTGGTCAACCACTGGAAGTCTTCACCACATTGGTGTGTGCTGTATGGTCAGGGCTGGTTAAGGATAGCTTCAGGGAGACCTTGGCCTTGGCTGTTGGATTGTGCACAGGGGTGGGACTCAGTCAAAGCAATTCTTACCAATTTGGTCTGCATTAGGAGTGACTGAATGAAGCCAGCTGCAGTTCTGGTTCTGGGCTTATCCTGCCCAACTCCAAAATGTTGCCCAGTCAATCGCCCACTCCCACAAAAGGACTGAGTTCTCCACACTCACCATGAACAAGTGCCGTTCACGGTCTCCTCTGCAACCACATCCTCCCATCGAGGCCTTTGGGCTTGCCAACCCCCAACTTCACCATCACCATGCATCTTCGGATTCCAGTGTCATTTCACATACAGTGGGACTAGCTCCAGTGAAAGCACATCTGGCTACAGCCTTCTGTCCATGTTTTTCTTTTCTTTTCTTTCTTTTTTCCACTTTATTTTCTTCCTGGATTGAGAGGATCCATCTCCTTCCGTCTGGTCTTCTCCAGACTGCTATTCCAGCATCTGAGCTGTTTCTCTCAGAGAGCTTTTTACTTTGCTGCTTATTGATCCACCATCCTCCCAGCTTCTCCTCTCACACTATTTTTAAAGGGCAGTTGAGATAGTCTTATGCATAGTCTGTTACAGCTTTTTCAGATCTTCTTTGCCTTCCCTTTGAATGTGGGGACCATTTCCTACTCCATCCTCATCTCAACATTTTCTATGCCAGTTGTTCTCATCTATGTAAACACACCAGTCTCAAGAATTTGTTATAGTAATCGGAAACTGCTTCACACATAGGTATAATCAAAAAAAGATAAGGTCATATAAGATTAGGATAAGATCCTTTTCTAAATTTTAAGAAAAACACAGAAAAGGAGATCATGTCATTTTGAGGCAGATACTGAGATGATGCTGTATAAACCAAGAACAATGATAAGACTACAGAAGCTAGGAAGAAGCAAGAAAGATCCTTCCTTTGAGCATCAGAGACAGCATGGCCACATCAACAACTGATTTAGACTTCTAGCCTCTAACACATGTGATAATGTGTTTATGTTACTCTTAACTAACTGGTGGCTAAGCAACCCTAATGTTACAGCAACCCTGATGCTTTGATATATGGGTACAGGAGCTCACAAACTTAATATCCCATTTAACTGTAAGTTATGCTCTCAGTATTTTCAGTAATACAGAGAACAGTTGAGAGTCCTAATCTTGACATCAAAAGCCTTGAGTCCAAATCCCAACCCTAATACTTACTAGCTATGCAAATTTGCTGAGGTTCCTAAGCTTTCTGAACATTATCTTCAAGTGGATAAAGTTGTTAGATAGAATACAGGACATCCAGTTCAAAAGAAATTTTTGGCATAAATATGAGCCATTCAAATATGTCCTGGGGACATACACTGAAATGTAAGTTTTCACTTATATGAAATTTAAGATTAACTAGAAAACTTACATTTCTATCTACTAAAGCTGAGAACCTTACTCATGTAAAGATACAGCTCATTCTATCTAATTTACACTCTTATTACACAAATTAAAGAGAGAGTTGAATATTAAAATGTGTCACTTTTTAAGTGTTCAAGAAATGTATATAATGAAAATTCCACATAAATGACTTTGAGAAAGTCAAGTACAGAAAATGAGCTGTTTCATAGAGAAATTCTCAGACCATTCTAGGCCTTGGAAATTTCTCTCTGTATCAAAAATCTAAATAAGCTTATGCACTAACAGTGTAGTTTCACTTATCTAGATATTTCACTTCTTAGCAGATGAAATTCAAGCATATTATAAGAGTGGTTTCCAGGAGATGTAAAGTCTTATATTGGTGGAATTTCCAGTATCTGAATCCTTGTAGAGCCCCACAACTGACAACCAAAGTTTAGTTATTCATTTTGCTTCCATAAATAACTAGCATGTGCAAGGAGGTTATTTGGCATTCTACTACTAATACCAAATCAAAATAAAACTATTTGATAATCTGTTAATATTTAGTGAAAAACAGTTGGAAATAAACTAAGTCAAAGAAAAAATGCCTCTTCAATAAAAGTCTAGTGAAACCACTTTGCTCTCAGCTCAAAACACATGAATTCAATTCCAAATATAGTGCCAATTTTTATGAGTTTAATATCTACAATCCTTGAAAACATTATTATTAAATTACAATGAAATAGAACATAGTGTCCTTCAGCAAAAAGAGGTTAGTTGAAGTGAAAATATGCACTCATGAGGTCATGAAGAATCACAGTCCATTCGCACAATAATAAAATTTTATTTATTTATTTATTTATTTATGCAAGAAATCAAACATAGGACACTGCAATTGCCAGGCAAGCACTTACGCCACTGAGCTATATTCCCAGTCCTATAAAATTTTATTTTTAAGCTTGTAGTTTCCAGACTTACTTGAAAGCACAATGTTTTTTCAGCCTGAAGCAATAGGTATAAATATTCCAAGAAACATATTTTGAGAAATGCTGGCCCACAAGGCAGCATTACCATTGTCTTATCTAATTTTCTTAACTTTTCAGAGCCATCGCTTGTTTCTGCTTCCCAAATACCTTCAACAGCAGCCATGTGAGGATATGTACTCATCTCACATGAAGCTTTCTAAGGCAACAGATCTTGAAACTGAGCAATTACAACCCAAGCATATATATAAATTTATTAGAACATTGAAAAAAATTTTCTGTTTCTACTTAACTTATTTAGTTAAAATAAATTTTGAGATATCTAGTACATGATTTAGATGCATACTGATATATATGTGTATATCTATATTGCACATGATGTACAAATGAAAGCATAGGGACCATGGCTCAGAAGAGGAGTTCAAGTTGTCTTTGCTCACACTTTTTTCATCCTCAACAATCGTTCCCTAGTCTTCCACCACTTTTAATATAGGGCAGAATTAGCAGATGTCATCCCTGTTCTTTTTTGCCTTTTTGTTTGTTTATATATAAATCACACAAGATCCTTTAAAGATTATTGCATCACACTAGTAGGTATTCAATAAAGGTTTGCTGGATAAATGGACAATGAACGAATAAATACCAGACCAGGGATGCTTACTCTGAATCACACATAAGAGCAGCTTGAAATAGCAAATTGCCTTTCTGCTAATTTAGATTCCTTTTACCAGTTCATAATCTACTGAGCTGAAGATTCTTTGCCATGATTTTGTCCAGCGTGCTTTTCAGAGGACAGCTAGGCAGGTCTCCTTTCCATCAATTCCTGTCTGGTCTCAAAGCTTAGCAAAATGAGGCTGCAGAAGATAATCACAGCTAGAAATTATAAGCTATGGGAACATGTAAAAAATTATAATTATTTATTCAGGAAAAGGTAATTAACTGACAGATGCCTTGCCCTAATTACAACACTCTGTCAATTACTTGGCCCCATTTATCAAGATCTCCAACTTCTCCAGATCATTTTGCTGCACAAATTAGTATGTGCAGGAATATTTTTCCCACTCCTTTCATTAGACTAACGTCCTCTGCTTCTTGTAAGTTCAGAAACAATAGTGAGATCCAGTTCCACTACATAAAACCTCTCCAGGCACTTTCCCATGTACTGCAAGCGCCTGGGCCATCTCTCACATTACCCTAATCTGTGTAGATATGGATTGTTTGAAGTAGATTTTAATTATATTGCATTTAAAATATTAAATAAAGTTCATATTCAATCATTTAAAACAAAGATTGAAGAAAAATAAAGGCCAGTGGGAAAGACGCGTGCAAGAGAATTAAGATCTCTTATGTACGTGTACCAATTCTCCACAGTGAGTGCAATCATTACACACTGAAACCATGTACCGATTAAAAAATGTTAATAGGAAAAAATAGAGCAAATTCTAGAGGTGTATCCTTTCATAAAAATAAATAAAAAGATTTATCATTGAGATGACTGAGCTTTACAAAATAAAAAGCACTGTCCACATTGGTTTGAGTCTTGCAGAACAAGAAAAGAAGTTTAAGAGTGCCCATCTTTAAATTTGCATGTAAGGAAAAGTAAGTGACTTTCCAAGGTCCTTTAAAACTCTTCAGCATTGGGAACACTGGCGTGGCAGGCAGGAGGGAACGCTTGTCTCCCACTGGGAGACAAGAGGCAGAGTGGCGCTTTGTACATTTGTTTGTGTTTCCTACTATGCTATGGAATCGAGAGAGGAAGGCTAGTTCTGTCTTGAATTATGACTCTGAAAAGGCATTGAGTTGTGGGTTGGTGAAATCACACCTAGAATACCACAGTCAAGTTGGGGCACCACAGCCCCTGAAAGAAGGCAGTACATAAATTGGAGGGAGTTCAGAGACCAGCAATGAGATAAAGGGATTGGAAGACAAAACTTATGAGAAAGATTGATGCACCAGACTATGCATCCCTAAGTGTGCCTTGCCAGGGTGATGACTAAAGGCATAACATGATAATACTTGAAAAGCATAAACAACCATGGAGTGGGAGGATGGCTGGGGTTCGAGGTGCTCATAACTTACATAGATGAGTCATGAAAGCTTCCAAGGTCAGGGAAGGAAAGGTAGTCAGAAGATCAGCAACCGCCGTGTTTGGGAAGAGCTGAATTCAGTTTGACCGGGTTTTAAAATAAAACAATGCCACATGATTATTCGTAAATTATGTAATGTGCTCAGGGAAGAAGGAAAGACAGCCCCTAGAGTGTAAGTAGAAACTAAAGCCACAGTCACTGTGCCTGCCCTGAATCAGAGTCTCTGGGGGAATCTACCCAGAAAAGCTGAGCTTTAAAGGATTTTTTTCTTGCAGTGATGATGTTGGTGCCAAAGCTTCCATAAACTACCAAGAATCAAGTACATAAAAACACCTGACATTTTTATACAACCCTTTCCTACCGGTGTATAAAAACAGCCGACATAAACATTTGAGGAAATAAAGGGTCAGAGTATCATATTTCATAATTCTTTTTAAGGTGATTTGTTCCATAAAAATAAGTTTGAATCTCAAGTCATCAGTTTCTTCTAAAAATAAGTACCTGGAATGAGATGACCTACAACTTCTTATTTAATTAGAAAAGCTTAATTATATTAGATTGTGAAGTAGCATATCTTCTTTGAATATGTACTGATGCTTAAAAGCTTGTATTTCTTGTTTTACTTTTTTTCTTTTGCTTTTGTTTTTTCGGTGCTGGGGATCAAACCAGAAGTCATACATCTGCTAAACTAAATCTGTACCCCTGAGCTATATACTCAGCTCCAAACTACGTATTTCTTTCTGTCTTTTTTTTTTAATAAAGGGCTAAGAATAAGTATTTTAGGTTATTCCTGCCCTCTGGTCTCTGGCATAACTACTCAAGGTTGCCATGGCAGTGGTGTATCAACCATAGATAATACATAAATGGGCGTGGCTACATTCCAGTCAAACTTTATTATCATATATAATTGTGCAGTTCATATTATTCTCATGGCTTGCAAAACTTGTTGATCTTTCGATATTTTGCCCATGTAAAAATGTAAAGCAAATTTTAAACTCAAATACTACAAAAATAACCAGTGAGTTAGGTTTTTTGACTCTTTCGAATGTATACGTAACATTTTCTATTTTATTTCTAGTCACACTCCTCATTAATAGGATGAAGCAACTTTTGACTCTAAAATTGGCCTATTGAAAGTCTCCAAATAAAAGAAACTCAAGGAAAAAAATTCCTTTGGTCATAAGACTGACGGAAATTTACGAAGGACGAGGATAATTGCACTAGAGATGACAAGTCTATCTCCATCACATGGAATTACCCTTGGGGACTCGGTCAATTACCAACTGCTCCTACTTTACCCAAAGAATTAGCTGGATTTCCCAAAAAGAAAGAACAAAGAGAATAGCAAATGAAAATGTTCCTTGCTCTCTTATGAGGAAAAAAAAGCAGCACTCCTCTGTGTCACAGAAAAGAACTGATCCAGGAAATATAAATCCTTCCACAGCTGCCGGGGCCTTCTTGTCAGTGTTCAAGTCCTCCAGGTATCTCATCTTCAGGTTAGACAGTCAGGTGTCAGCTGCAGGCTATTTCCTTTCACATCCAAGTCCACAGGACGCAGATGAAATGTTACTAGCATATGAGCATTAGAACAAAGGCAGGCTCACAATTAATTAGTAACTCAATTGACCTTATAACTGTCGGCAATGTCCACACACTTATTCTGTCTTTTTTTATGCACAGGCTCTGATTTATTTCCTATGAATCGTAACATTCATCAAAAATGGCCAGGATCAGCATCGAAACCACAATCTCAAAGGAGAATCCAGAGATGAAAAGATCCCCTCTCTGGAATGATGATCTTAAAACCGATGCCTCCAGCCCAGAGTGTGACTCACGGCTATAACAGTCTAAATGCTAATCCTATTTTGTCTAGTAGAGAAAGGGACAGCTTTGATTTCTGGAGTTTTGGTCACCTTGCTTGGAGAAAGAAAAAAAAAATGTTGCCCCAATGGATTCATGTATATCACAGCAACTGAACAGAAATGATTTTCTATTTCTGTTTGATATAACTTAGGAAAAGCAAGTTGGAACTTCCCAATGGCAACTTCCACTCATATTCATAGGAATAGTTTTATGTTTTTCAGTGTCTTGTAATAGGATAGCAACATCAGAGGCAGCACTGTTTAATAAAGTCAATAAATAGCTGCTTTATAATTTTGAATGCTTATGTCCCAAAAAGGTAACAAATCAGTCTTTGCAAAAAAAAAGAAAATTCATAGCACATGCATAAAAGAAAAAAGAAAGAGAAACGTATCTACATTTGGACAGTTATAAGGCCAGTTGAATTACTACCAATTTCTAAATCATCTGAAGCAATAAGAATGTATAATAAAAGAATATCGTCTCTGCAAAATGGGTTGCAGACTTTGATCACTGCAACTAACTTAGTGGCATGTCCCATACCCCTACAGACAGTGTACAATCGAATGAGAAACTACTGTCAATACCAGAGAAAATGCATCCTACTTTCAATAAATGTATAAGGTATATGAAGTAAAATTTGATTAGTACCCAGATCAGTAGGGAAATAAAAATGGAAAATATATAAATGGGAAAACATATTGAAGCCTAAGAAAAATGGAATCAGTTTCTCAAATGTGATGTGTTCAAATAGTGGCATCATGATAGATTTCCATGGAAAATGGAGATGAGGAGAGGAAAAACAAGACACAGTTGAATGCAGGAAGCTTATACCTCCTGCTGGACTTCTAAATTGCTATGATCAGGGCTTATAAAGATTACTAGACAAGTGAAGTTTAATGTTTAAAACATTGAACTCAAAACCTGGATTCCAAGCCGGGCTCTGCCACTCACCAGCTGTGTGTCCTCAGGCAAGTTCCCTAACTTTTCTGTTCCTTAGTTTCATCATCTGGAGATGGGACTAACAGCTACTTCACAAGGTTAAAACTAGGATACATGAGTTAATATTTGGAAAAGGTCTAGAGCAGTGCCCAAATAAGTGTGAACATTAGGTGTCAGTGAAATGTTACTTTGGGCTTCTTGATCCTTGTAACTTCTCTTCTGCTTGTTAGCCAAAGCCTCTGCTCACGGCAGCAATCTTCCACGCCACTTTGAATTCCCCAAGGCAGGTTTAGCCTCCACACCATTCCCTCATCTCATCCAGCAGCTTTTCCCCTTCCTCATGTCTGACCTTGCTTTCCCTATACCATTTTCAGCTTGCTAAATGAGATAAGGTACTGGTAGCAGCTCGTATTTTTAGAATGTGAGCTTTGTTCTGGATAAAACCCCAGGTCCTCTCTGTATAAGACCTCACTTGATTCAGTTTGCATCTTCAGCGTCTCACAGCTGAAGAAAGTGATGACCAGAGAGGCGAACACACTGCACAGCATCGAACAGCTTGCAAATGGCAGGCGAAGAACCTAGGAGAGGCCAAAAGATGAAGGCTGTGCACACAGCCGCTTTCTCTCTGCTGCAGATCTAACCAGGTACCAGTGAGGCAACAATCACTGGGCTGCTGGCACATAGTCTTTTAATTAAGGCCTCTGGAGGCAAGGCCTTCACTCCACGTTTCTACATCTAAATCAAAACTAATGGAGGAGAGTGGCAGGGAAATGGGGAGCTCCACTGACTGCTCCCATCGCCCCTCATCCACGCCACAAATCCTTCCCTGTGCAAAGCTAGTATGTGGTTATAAGAGCTAGGATCCATTTGCAGTGGGGAAGGACATTTTTGTTTCTTTGTTAATAGAGGCAAACTGTCTTGCAACCCTAAATCATGCCAGTGCTTTAGCTTGGTCACTCAGCATGGACCTATGCACCAAAATAAATCTGACTGGTTTGGAGGGAGCTTTGATAAGGCAAAGTATTAAGAATCTAAAAGAAATGGAAAGGTGGCATCATTTCTCTCTCCCGTTCTTCCAGCCTATTCTCATCTCTAGAATATAAACAAACATTGGAGGGTCACACAGTTATCCTCCTAGGTGTGTGTGTGTGTGTGTGTGTGTGTGTGTGTGTGTGTGTGTGTGTGAGAGAGAGAGAGAGAGAGAGAGAGAGAGAGAGAGACAGACAGAGACAGAGACAGAGACACAGAGACAGAGAGAGACAGAGAGAGAGGGAGAGAGACAGAGAGAGAGAGAAATGGTTACTTTAGCTCACGGTTAACTGTATTTCTACATAGAATACCTTCCTGATAACTGTTTAGCTTAATTAAATAAAAATAAACCCATGACTTATTCATGCACTGCTCTACATTATTTGCTCACCCTTCACAAGGAGAAAAAAACAAACGTCCTGCTTGTGAGGAAGGGCAGTAGCTAGCTGTCCAGGGGAAGAGGAACAAGAGTTGGCAAACGTAGGAAGCAAAGCAAGGGACTGGCTGACCAGTCCACACGCTTCATCTGTGGCCATTTTTCTGAAATTTTAAAATTTGAAGTCTCCATTCCTTAATCTTCTCAGTACAGTTCTACACTGTGCAGCCCTCCAACTCACAAACTCAGATGCAATTTGGAAATAGTTTCTTCAGTGTAAGCTTCATGATAGGTAGCTGAAAAATGAAACAGGAAATGTACACAGGTCCCCTCCCTGGGGAAGATGGCAACCTGCAGGTCCACCCAGTAGAGCACCATCTATGCATACCACCATATTGGCCCAATTTTATTTTTTCTCATTAATAATCATTTATTTGCTTGTAATTCATATTTATTTATTTATTTTGAAAAAGATAAGCCAGAGATTTAACTCAGTAGCTCAAGTGCTTGTCTGGTAAGCACAAGGTCATGAGTTTGATCCCTCGTATGAAAAAAAAAAAAATAAGAAAGAAGGAAAGAGAAAAAAGAAAGAAAGAAAGGAAGGAAGAAAGAAAGGAAGGAAGAAAGGAGAGAAAAAGATAAAACATAAAATAAAAATGATATAGAATTTCAAAACGAGATAGGAGATTAACAATGATTAATATATTATATATTATTATCTTAAAAGTAGCTCAGATTACAAAATAGACACGAGAAATTGATCAAACAATGTAAGCACAAACTATTGTTTTCAATGAACAAATAGAGATTAGTACATAGTTTTTTTTATTGTACATATGCACATACATTTTTTTTCATTTTTATCTGTAACAGGGATCGAACTCAGGACTGCCTGCTTGCAAGGCAGGCACTTATGCCACTGAGCTAAATCCCCAGCCCCTGCACATATATTCTTATCTTTTCTCCTTTCCCCACTACAGTATTTCTTTGATTTTGAGCAGTTTCTTCTCTTTTCACTTTCACAATATCTGTTATACATTTTGAATCTTATTTATTCTTAGTTTTTTTTTTTTTACACTACAGAGAAAATACGATGTTAACACAAGCACATCTGACTTAGTTCACTTATGAATATGGTCTTAAGTTGCATCCATTTACTTATAAAAGCCTCAATTTTATCCTTTTTTGTAGCTGAGCATTACTGCGTTGTACAAAAATACCAATCTTTTTATCCATTTCTCAGTTGATGGGCATTCAGGTTGTTTCCAAGGCATAGCTATTACAATTTGTGCTCATATAAGTATATTGTTGTGGTATGATGTTTTTAGTTCTTCTGGGAAAATACCCAGAAGTAGAACAGTTGGGTCAAGTGGAAGCGCTAATCCTAGTTTTTTGAGGAATTTACACACTGATTTCTGCAGTGATCGTACACTCCCACCATCAGTGGAGAAGCATTCCTTTTTCCCCACAGCCTTTCCAACATTTGTTATTGGTTGATTAACGATAGCCATTCTTTCTGGAGTGAGATGGTACCTCAGTGTTGTTTTAATTTTCATCTCTCAAATGATCAATGATGTTCAACATTTTTTCATATATTGATTGGACATTTGTGTTTCTTCACCTGAGAGTTCGATATTCATCTCAGATGCCTATTTTTGGATTGAGTCTCAAATTGGAGGAAGCCTGATTTTTTTCAATTCTTTATGTGTTATAGATAAAAGCCCTTTATCTGAGGGACAGTTGACTAAATTTTTTCTATTCTGTGGGTTTTCTTTTTACTCTATTGGTGATTTCATTTGATGTACAAAACTTTTTAATACTGTGAGATCTCAGTTTTTGATTCTTTGAAGTACTTCCTATGCAGTGTGTGTTTTGTTCAATAACTCTCTGTATAACCCTATGCCTTCAAGATTTTTATCTATTTGTTTTCCAGTAGATTTAATGCTTCTATTTTAATATTTAGATCTTTGATTCATTTTGACTTTAGTTCATGGGTCTAGTTTTAGTCTTTGGCATATGGAAATCTACTTTTTCTAGCACCATTTATTATATAGGCTGTCTTTCTTCCAGTAAACACGTTTGGCCTCTTTGTCAAAGGCAAGGTGGCTGAGTGTGTTTGCAGTTATGTCTGTATCCTCTGGCCTGTCCCACTGAGCTTCAGTTCTGTATTTTATTTTATTTTTGCCAGTACCATGCTGATTTTAGCACAGTAGCCTTGTAGTATAGCTTCAAGTCAGGGGTTATGATGCCTCCTGCCTTGCCTTTGTTGCCTATGATTGCCTTCACTATTTTGGGTCTCTTCCATTTCCAGATGAATTTTAGAAATGCTTTCTGTAGATCTGTGAGGTATGCTAATGGTATTTGATGGGCACTACATTAAATCTGTGTAACACTTTTGGGAATATGGCCATTTTTACAATATTGATTCTTCCTATCCGTGAGCAAGTGATATCTTTCCATTTCCCAATATCTTCTTTGATTTCCTTTTTCAGAGTACTGTAGTTTTCAATATATAGATCTTTTACTTCCTTTGTTAGACTAATTCATCAGTATTTCATTTTTTTGATTCTGTTGTGAAAAGTATTGTTCCCCTAATTTCTCTCTAAGAGAGCTGTTTGTGTGCAGGAATACTATTGATTTTTGAGTACTGACTTTGTATCCAAGTAGGCTGCTGAGTTTGTTTATTGAATAATTTTTTGGTGGAGTTTTTTTGGTGGTGTAGAGTATCATGTCATCTTTAAATAATGATAATTTCGCATCTTCTTTTCCTGTCCTTTTTCCTTTTATATTTCTCTCTTGTCTAATTACTCTGATTAATGTTTCCAAACTATGTTGAATGGGAGTGTGGTGATAGTGGACATCCTTGTCTTGTTCCTGATTCTAGAATGCAAGCTTTCAATTTTGTAACATTTAGTATGATGCTAGCTGTTAGTTTGTCACTGATGAATTTCATAAGATTGACATAAAGACTATTACAATATTCTGTAGGGCTTTTATCATGAATGAGCATTGGACTTTATCAATAGCCTTTTCTGAATCTATAGAAATGATCATGTGATTTTTGTCCTTGGTACTGTTGATAGGGTACATTGTTTTGCATATGTTGAACCATCCTTGCAGTCCTGTGAAGAATTCCACTTGGTTGTGGTGTATAATCTTTTTGATGATTTGGTGCATTCTATTTGCTAGTATCTTACTGAAATTTTTGCAGTTATGTTCATTAGAGAGATTGGCCTCCAGTTCTGTTTTTTTCCCTTTGGGTCTTTTTCTGGTTTTAGTATCAAGCTAATACTTGCCTGTAGGAATGGGTTAGGGAGAATTGCCTGTTTGTCAATTTCATTAAAGTATTTGGAGAAAATTGGCATTAAATCTTCTCTAAATTTCTTGTTGAATTCAGCTACAATTAGGACTTGGGTTTTTCTTTTTTGGTAAGTTTTTAATTACTTTTTCAATTTCATTAACTGGTATTAGATTCTTCAAAATTTGTACATCTTCTTGATTCAAATTTGGTAATTCATACAATTCTAAGAATCTGTCTATTCTTCTATGTTCTCCATTCTAGGCTAGTAAAGATTTTTGAAGTAGTTATTAATAAGCTTCTGAATTCCCACAGGATCTGTAGTGATTTCACCTGTTTCATTCCTCAGTGAAGTGACTTTGAGTTTCATCTTTGTCTTTCTTGATAAGGTTGGCTACAGGTTTATCAATTTGTTTATTCTTTCAAAGGACCAACTCTTTGGTTCATTGATTCTTTGTATTGTTTTCTTGGTCTTAACTGGGCTAATTTCTGCTCTGATATTTATAATTTCCTCCCTTGTTTCAAGTTGGGGTTCACTTGTTTTTCTTTTTTAGAAGTTTGAAGTGTAGTGCTAGCTTCCACAGCACATATACTACAAGTTTCAGGTGTAGCATTAGGTTGCTTAATTGTGTTCATTCCATTTTCCTGATGTGGGAGCTTACTGCTATAAATTTACTGCTGTAAATTTTCTTCGGAGGATCGCTTTCATTGTGTTTCACAGATTCCAGTAAATTGTATTTGCATTTTCATTTGATTGTAGATATTTTTTAATTTCTTCTGTGACCCACTGATTGTTTAGGAGAGTTATTTAATTTTTGTGTATTTATGGAGTTTTTGTGGTTTCTTTTGCCATTAATTTTCAATTTCATTGCGCTATGGCCAAATAATATGCATGGAATAATTTCAATTTCTTTGCATTTACTCAAGTATGTCCTATGGAATCATATATGGTCTATTTTAGAAAACATTCAGGGTACAGCTGAGGATATGTATTCTGATGCTGATTGGTGAAACACTAAATGTCTGCTAAGTCCATTTGTTAACAGGTTTGATTCAGTTCCGTCATTTCTTTGCTGATTTTTTGTCTAGCTGATCCATCTCCATTACAATTGTGTTAACACTTTTTTGATTTTTCATGTCTATTAGTATTTGTCTTGTATAGTTGTATGCTCCCTATTTTGTCCATATATATTTATGATTGTTATCCCTTCCTCTTGAATTTTTCCCCTAATGAGTATGTAGTGATTTTCTTCTTCTCTTTTGATAATTTTTGGGTTGAAGTTCACATTATCTACAAAGAAAATAGCTACCCCTTCTTTTTTCTGGGTTCTTGTTGAATGGAGTATTGTTTTCCATTCTGTGATGGTCAGTCTATCAGTTTCTTTTTGAATTAAATGTGTTTCTTGTATACAGCATATTGCTGATTCTCGCTTTTTCATCCATTCTGCCAATCCATTTCTTTCAGTTGATGAACTGAGGCCATTTACATATAAATGATAAGTATCAGCTTCTCCTTGTCATGTTAGTTTCCTGTTGTTAGCTCCCTGCTTTATCCCTTTACTTAATTGCATACCCTGTATGGTGATTTCTTTCCAATATTTTCTTGGATTTGTGGACTTCTTTTATCTTTATCAGAAAATCTTTCCGTACTCTCTGTATTGTTGGTTTGTGGTCATGAATTTCTTCAGTTATTCTTTGTCATGGAAATATCTTATTTCTCTAATAACTTTGAAGGGTAGTTTTGCAGTATATCAGTCTGGGTTGGAAGTTGTTTTCTTTCAACTCTTGAAATACTTCACTGTAAGCTCTTCTTGATTTGAGGGTATCCTTCAAGGACTGACTAGCCTAGACGTACAGATGTTAACCAACCTGGTGACTCATCTTGTTACTGCTGCTTCAAGCTTTTCTTCAGGCCACAAGTCCTACCTGTCTATCGTATATGTCTACTCTTGGGCCCTACTGTGTTGCTGAGGGTCTCACAGGCCGGGAGTAGTCCCCTAGATTGAGGGAAATCTCACCTGCCTGGTTGCAGGCCCAGTGCAGTCCTTGGGATCTCATTTAGAATCAACTCCCTCACTAATTTTCAGATTTATGGTTGAGTTTTTGTCTCATGATCTGACATTATGAAAAACTTGTTTCATTTGAAAAAACAATCTGGTGTTTTCAACTGCTTTTACATTGAGTTTGGATGAGTATATCATCAGGCCAAAAATCTGATTCTAAATTTTGAATTAATTCAAAAAGAAAAAAGATAAGAAATTATTTGAAATTTCCAGCAGGTCACATTCTCAAGAGGTCACACACATCTTTAGTTCAGGAAGAAAAATTGTCTCTACTGGACCCAACTAAAAAAGAGAACTATAGACCAATCTCCCTAATGAACACATATGCAAAAATCCTCGATAAAATATTGGCAAATATGATGCAGCAAATCATCAAGAAGATTATACACTACGACCAAGTGGGATTCATCCCAAGCATGCAGGGATGGTTCAACATATGTAAATCAATAAATGTAATTCACCACATCAATAAAGTCAAAAGTAAGAATCACATGATCATTTCTATAGATGTAGAAAAAGCTTTCGATAAGGTGCAACATTCATTCATGATAAGAACTTTACAGAAAATTGGAATAGATGGTCTTTATCTCAATATAATAAAGGCCATCGACCACAAACCAACAGCCAGTATCATACTAAATGGCCAAAAATTGAAGGCGTTTACTTTAAAATCAGGCACAAGACAAGGATGTCCTTTATCACCACTCCTGTTTAATATAGTACTGGAAGTACTAGCCAGAGCAATTAGAAAAGAGAGAGAAATAAAAGGGGTAAAGATAGGAAAAAAAGAAGTTAAATTGTCATTGTTTGCAGATGACATGATACTCTACATAGAAGACGCCCTAAACTCCACTTAGATATAATAAATAAATTCAGTAATGTAGCTGGATACAAAATCAATACTCAGAAATCAATAGCATTCCTATACACAAACAACAAAATCACAGAGAGAGAAATAAGAGAAGCCACACTCTTCACAATAGCAACCAAAAAACTGAAATATTTAGGAATTACTTATCAAAGAAGTGAAAGACCGATACAGGGAAAAGACCTATACTGAAAAAAGAAATTGAAGATGATCTCAGAAAATGGAAAGACATCACTTGCTCATGGATAGGAAGAATAAACATTGTGAAAATGTCTATTCTCCCAAAACTGTTACACAGATTCAATGCAATCCCAATAAAAATACCATCAACATACCTTATAAATCTAGTGAAATCACTCCTAAAATTCATCTGGAGCCAGAAGAGACCTAGAATAGCAAAGGCAATTCTAAGCAGCAAAGGTAAGGCAGGAGGCATCACAATCCCTGACTTGAAGTTATACTACAAAGCAACCGTAGTAAAATCAACATGGTACTGGACTCAAAACAGAGCTGAAGATCAATGGAACAGATTAGAAAATACAACCACAACTACAAACACACTCAACCACATTATCTTTGATAAAGGAGCCAAGCATGTTCACTGGAAGAACGACAGTCTTTTTAATAAATAGTGTTGGAAAAACTGGCTCTCCATTTGCTGAATACTAAAACTAGACTCATGCCTATCACCATGTACTAAATTAAAATCTAAATGGATCAAAGATCTGAATATTAAAACAGAAACACTAAATCTATTGGAAGACAAGTTGGGTAGAAACCTTGAAGACATAGGGGTAGATAGAGAATTCATAACCAGGACTCAAACCGCATGGGAAATACTTCCCAGAATCAATAACTGGGACCACCTCTTATTAAAAAGTTTCTGCATGTCAAAAAAAAAATCTCCAGCATAGTGAACAAAAATGCACAAACTGGGAAAAGATCATAGTGAACTGCCCCTCAGACAAGGGACTTTTGTTTAAAACATATAAAGAATTAAAAAAACTCAGACCCCCAAAATTCAAAGATCCAATCCAAAAATGGGCATCTGAGATGAATACACACTTCTCAGATGAAGAAATACAAATGGCAAATAAATACATGAAAAATTGTTCATCATCATTAGTCATTAGAGAAATGCAAATTAAAACCACACTGAAATTTCACTCCTGAAAGAATGGCCAGGATCAAGAAAACTACCAACAACAGAGGAGAGGCTGGGGGGAAAAAGGAACTCTCTTGCACTGTTGGTGGGAGTGTAGACTGGTGCAACCATTGTGGAGGTCAGTCTGGAGATTTCTCAAAAAGCTGGGTTTGGAAGTCCCATTTGTCCCAGTTATTTTACTTCTAGGCATATTCCCAGAAGAACTGAAAGCATCATACCACAGGATATATGTGCATCTATGTTTATAGCAGCACAATTTGTAATCGCCAGATCTTGGAAATAACCCAAGTGTCCATCAATTGAGGAATGGATAAACAAGTTGTGGTATTTTTATACAATGGAGTTTATAAAGAAGGATCACATTGAGATATTTATAAATAAATGGGCACAACTTGAGACCATACTCATAAGTGAAATAAATCAAACTCGCATGTGTGAATACCGAATAGTTTCCCTAGTGTAAGAAATGATTCAAATATATAAAAGTATGTGGTAATCATGATTCCCCATTATGTAGCCATGAAGCCTTATAAAGTTTTCACTTATTAATTGGAATGGCTTTATTCTGGGCTGCTTGATATTATTGCCTGTGATGAAATGAACAGCTATTTTGAAGAAAACAAAACATCATAATAGCTAGGGCTGATTTAATATCATCTTGTTTTGAAGCCCCACCAAACTATGGCTCTTATGTCTCTATTGGTTTTATCATGATATATCTTGCTAAATTTTATTATATGTGATATTATAAACAAAAATTGTTACAGGCAAAGAGATAATATAAAAACCATTGTTCGTATTCTGTTAGCTGATTCTAAATACCCTACAATACTTTCATCCACTTGAATGGTTTTACAATATCTTGATATGTTTGATGCTATAGTATACAAAGTTGTTTGATGCTATAGTATACAAAGTTGTATTCAAATATTTCAAGGAAAAAGACACTATGGTAACTACTATTAAGTCGTGTTCTTTGCTGGTGAAGCACTAGGTTGCTGAAATTGTCATGCTTTGACCTGAATTGTTATGTTGTTATGTCCACTTTTATCTCAATCTCTCCCTTATTCATTAAAAAATTTATTTATTTATTTATTTATTTATTTTAATTAAGGGGAAAAATCAAAAAAATTAGCAGAATATATTATAGTAACTTTGATTTCCTATTAACTTGATTTGAAGTCCTGTATTACTCCCACTATCTTGTTTTGACTGATTAGACTCTGTTCCGTTCCGTTTGATAGTATGAAGTTTGAGGGTATAGGCAACTACTTTGAAGGCAATAAGATTCACTATGATGCCCATTCTGGTTTGACTACTATCTTCTTTTGAAGTCCTGTAATGTTTACAATGTTTAGGTTCTATTGGTCTTGTTCTGTACTGTTTTGTTCAACTTTATAATACCTAATGATATAGGCAATTCTTTTTAAAGAAGCAAGAGGCATTATATGGTAACCATCGTTGGATAACCTTGTACTCTGTTTTTACATCATGTGCTGTGTCTATCCTTGGTTTTGACTGACAACTTTGTTTTGTCATATTTGGTTTTATTCTCTTCCAAAAAAAGTAATAAGAACTATGGGAGTAATAAAACCCAAAATGTATAAATGTTGTTGTAAAAAAGAGAGGAAAAAAAAGTGCTCTAAAGGATACAACTGCAAGTGTGTTTCGGTGTGTTAAGATAGATGACCATATTAATGTTTTTGTTGGATCATTGAACACAACTGTTTGCAGTCTCACTGTTTGAATGTCCACTTTGTATGCTTTGATCCTGTGACTTGAGCAACTATCTCTAAGATGATAATGTGTAATCTATTAACTGGTGATTCCTTACTGTTTTTTTTTTTTTTTTTGTAGTTCTGTATTACTTGTACCCTTACACTGTTTTGTTTTGTTTTGTTTCGTTTTTTCTCTTTTTCCTTTTAAATAAAATTTTTTAAAAAAAAGAAAAATTGTCTACACTGGAAAAAAATTGGAGAGGAGGATAGCATGATTTCAATGTCCACATTATACAGCATCTCGTTTAATCATTATGTGCATTCTCTGTGGAAGGTATTGCTAACTATGTTTCATGAGGAACTTAGGAAATCCAAGGACAGAGCCTGCCTGGCGTCCACGTACTGGATGGCCCATGTCTCTCTCTCTCTCTCTCTCTCTCTCTCTCTCTCTCTCTCTCTCAACTCTCCTTTTCCCCTTCTTTGCACACACAGGCTCATTTTAGAGATTTTAATGTTTACCCCAGGCTCCCTCTCACTTAGAAGCTTTTGCTTGGTTCTTTTCTCCTTGTCAAGCTTTTCCTGAGTTCTCCTCATTCCAGTTCACCTCTCTGAACTGAGAGGTCTCTATCTTTTCACTCCCAGCTGCAGTTTGCTTCACAGAACTTGATTTTACAAAGCATGCATTTATCTTTTCGGTCCAGCCTTTTTCTTTCACCAACCAACCATAATGAAGACTTCAAGTTGCCTTTGAGAAATCCATTATACAACATAGCATCCGGCATGGCACTGCAGGTATGAAAGGCCCCTGGCAGGTACTCAATGAAGGGATTTTTGACTCTGAGTCCTGTCTGAGAAGCTCTTCAAAAACCTTCAAAAGGAGCATTGAAGAAATGAGACAACCACATGACAAAGGTCATCACCAAATCCAGAGGGATCACAACTTCCAGAAACACAACCACTGCCCTAGTAAGAATAAAATTAATAATCCAATGTGTTTTCCATTACTTCATCTCCCTCACTAAGGCTTGGCTTGCTTTCATAAAATTCTTAGTCTGACATGAATTGGCTTAATACTCTACACTTGTCATCTCATTGCAATGGCTGAGAGACCAAGTACAATACTTTAAAAACTCATTAATCCCTTGGTGATAGTTAATTTTACGTGTCAATTTGACTGGAGCACAAGGTTCCCTGATATTTGTTTAAATATTACTCCATTTGCCTGTGAGAGTGTTTCCAGTTGAGATTAATATTTGACTCAGTTGGAATGTTAATAGACTGAGTAAAGTATGCTATTCTCTCTAATGTGGGTTGGCCTCATCAAACTTGTTAGATGCATAGGTTAGAATTTACTCTTGCAGCCTATGTTTTGAGCTAGCATAACTGTCTCCTCCAACAGACATAAAGGAACTTACACTATGGGCTCCCCTATTCTCAGATTTTTGATCTCCAATGAGAAATGTATCTCCAGTTCTCCAGCGGTTTGCAGACGGCAGATTGTAGAACATCCTGAGTTTGATCGCACACATAAGACCCTTCCATGCTTATGAGTGTGTGTGTGTGTGTGTGTGTGTGTGTGTGTGTGTGTGTGATTTATTGGTTATTCTTTCTCTGGAAGACTCTATACTGAAATATACCCTAGCGTATTAGTTAACATACCCTATTTACCTTACCTGAGAAATAAGAGTTATAAGAGTACTCAACTCACTGGATAGTTGAGAAAATTAAATAAGAAGCTAAATCAAAGGAGGGGGAACCAGCACCATGTGTGGGACGCCATCAGTGAAGGGACAGCCCGACCTAAGCCTTTCCCCAACACTTAGCACCATTCATGGACTGTGCAGAAAGAGAACAAGGATTCACCAAGATGCAAGCCCTCTCTGTGAACCAGTGTCAAAGGGGGACAGCCAGACCCCAGCCTCTTCTGGTGTAAGGCTAGCAAGCAGGAAGAACAAATCTTCCCCCCACCTCCCCATAAGATATCAGCTGATCCGGAGATGTTAGCTATTGAAGTGAAATACATTTGATGTTTGTAGTGTTTTGGTGTTTCACTGACCTTGCAGGTCTAGGGTCACTCAGAGGATGCCAATATGCAGTGAAGCATCTATGGGGGTCTCCTTCTGAGGGTGGCGGCCATTATTGATTCCCTATTGTCTTGTTTTGAAGTCTTGTATCATTTTTGTTGTTTTGTTGGGTTGGGCTTTGTTCTGTTTTGTTTTGTTTGTTGTTAGATCTAATGGCATGGACAGCTATTTCAAAGATAGCAAAATTTATTATGGTAGCCATTTTGGATTTACTATTGTCCTGTTATTGAATTCATTGTTTTATTTTTATTAATTCTATTCTGTTCTGTTCTGTTCTGTTCTGTTTGATTTTTACCATGTATGGAGGTATCTGTAGCTATTTTGGGGACAGCAGGAGTCATTGTGGTAACTATTGCTGGTTTTGTATGGTTTTGAAATCCTGTATCATTTACACTGGTTTGTTTTTGTTGGTTTTATTCTGTTTTATTTTCCTTGGTTTTATCATCTTTAAAATAAAATTATAGTAGCTTAAAAGAAGAGGTATCTATAATAGCAATGCTCAATGCACACTAACTTTCATAATTGAATAGCTGTAGAAACATCAGAAAATCTTCATAGCAAATTCAATCTATTTAGAGTGTTCATGTTATCAATCAACTTGAGCCAACCTTTCAGGACATTTGCCTCTTACAGTCTTCTATTAGCACTCAAAGAATTAATTTACAGGTGCTTTAAGGAAGGCACATCCCAATGACGTCATCATACCAGGTTAGGAAATACTCTATTCTGTCTATAGCATCATGCACTGTCTACTTCAAGAATCACAGAAGGTTCAAGAATGAAACCAGGAGGCTAGGATTAAGCTCAGAGGTATAAGCACCTACCTGGCAAGACAAGGTTGTGAGTTTGATCCCCACTACAAAATAATAATAATAATAATAATAATAATAATAATAATAGTGAAACCAGGTCGAAAGTGTAGGTAGTCTCTGAGAGTTTATCTTTTAGATTCCCCAAGGGATCCTGGTAAAGGTTCAAGCTGCCACAATGTGAATTTTATACCAAACTTTCCCAGCCTACCTCTAGCACCTGAAGAATGCTTGCAACACTGGTACTCTGGGCAAAGAAAAACAAGAGGAAGGCAGAAGATGAACTGGGGATGTGTGTGTTGTCTCAGTCTGCACAGAGGGAGGTACAAAGCCAGCACAGGGAAATACTGCACGAGTTTCAGAAATATCTAATATGAGATTTCCAGTTGCCATATTTTTAAACACCCTTCACAAACATGCTTCAACAAAATCTCCAGATACATTGTTAAATTTTTTCATGGCTCAGATATATTTCTTATAAAATTTAGAATAGCAGGTGAAATTGTTCTTCTTTATTTTTGTGTTAACACAAAAGTATAAATCACTCAGTAACCTCCCCCTCCTTCCATCCCCTTCCCCTAGGAGCTGTGCTGTTGTTATTCATCAACCAACAGTTGGTTTTATGAGCTTATTATCAGAAGGAGGCTTGGTCAACTTTTCTAAAGCCTTTCAGGTATTTGAAGATCAGAATACACATGCATAAAATGGGAAAACCATTTCTTTGATGCCTTTCCAGGTCATTCTGCATGGTCACCACTATGTCTGAATAATGAAAGTGTGAGAAAAAGGGGGAAACAACTAAGCTAGATAAATACTCAGGCCCTACACATGGGGCTTTGCCATGAAAATATTTCAAAAACCTTGAGGCATTCTATGTTTGAAAAAGTAACAATTGTACCCCATCCACTGCATCTCTCTGTAGATTTTAATGCAAGCCAAGTAATGCATCAGCCAGTCAAAACTCCTTGACTTCTCACATGGAGCAAGTTTTTTTTTTTTTTTTTTTTTTAATGAGTCAAAAACAAAATTTACATTAGCAAAGTGTCTTGAATTTAAGACTCAGGGTAAATGTGAAAATGTACTGAATACTGGGTTAAGCCATTTAAACAATAAAATGTCAGCAATCAAAGAAGTGATACAATCCATCTTATAAATAAAACCCTCAAAGGCTTCATTAATATGGTTTAAAACATAACCATTGGTTCCATGGGATGTTGACGTTTTGAAGAGGTAGAGATTACAAATAGACAATATACACCTTTTTGTGTTTTATTCTTGTTATATTTTTCCTTCATCTTTAAATACTTTTGTAAACACAATAGAAAAAGGTCAAACAAAACTTTGTAAACATCTGAGAAAATAAACCAAGTCTTATTAAACATTAATGTACCATATGCTGCTTTAACATTATAAATAAGTCTGAATTTTTAAAATCCAAACATACAATTGGATAAAAAGTGAAAATTTGATTCAACTAGGATTTGGGGCCTCCACAGCTTTAAACAAACATCTGGATTTTCTTTTAACCAAATGCATTAGTTGCTTTTTAAACCACATTCAATGAATATATTAAATAATTTTTAAGAATATGGGAAATGGGGGGATTTTATCAGAAGACAGAGGGAAATGAGGCTGAGTTTTTTTCTCATGTGTTCTTTAAGCTTATACTGAAAGGAATTAAATAAATTTATTTTTTAAAATATATTTTTAGCATCTATGGAACATGTGTGTCAGGATTCAAATTTCAGCTGTGGCTAGGAAATTGCCCCGTGGTTTTAGGACACTGATTTAAACTCTTCTAACTTCAGTATGCTCATATAAAGGCATGATAATAAACGTGTCTGCCCCCTAAGCTTGTGAAGATTTGAAGGGATAATGGGGACTGTCTGACACATTGAAAGCGCACACTAACTTCTGCCTGACATTATTATTATCATGTTTGCCTTCCAACATTTTGCTGGTTTGTTAAAAAGTCAGTGTTTTACTTTGAATAAAGCAACTTCTGGTTACACATCTTAAATACTATGGTGGCAACTTTTAATGACTCAGTAGACCCTTTGCACAGCCCAACAACAATTGACTTGCTGCTGATGACCACATGGTAAATACTTTGGAACAGCCTGTGAGAGGCCTTTGAATCTTTCCTCTACTGTGCTTGTTTAGAAATCCTTGGGGATTAGCTGTTCATTGACAGCTAAGTCTGGGAAATGTCTTTAAGGGTTATGTTTGGTACCAGTTCTTGTTAATAAATGCTAAAATACTTCCCAAGAAAATTAGGTACAAATCTCAAGCAAACCAAAATCCAAATCTAAGAGTAGCTTTCAAGTTTGGGAGATTTTCTGTTTCATAAAAGCACAAAATGTATTCAATGCAAAGCACATTTAAATATAAAAACTATGGAGCATTCACGACTTCCTCATGTGAATTTTCAGTGGGGAAAAAATAGGTCTTTCATGAAAAACAATCTCAAACTACTCCCTTCCACTCAGAATTCATAATTATGCTTAATCTGCTGCTCCTCTTGGCTCGCTTACAGGTCCTTTTGGCAGGTAGTGAATGCAGAATCATTTTAATGGGGGTCCCCTGGGAGGGGAGCAAAAGTTCTGAGCATTAACCATTTCACAGGAGAGGAAGGCCAGCTCTTCGAGTCCTGGGCACTAGCATCACAGTGGCTCCCCGGAAGCAGTCATGTGCATGGATAGCTTCAGGTCAGAAACTGGAAAGGAGAGGCAGTCTGTGAAGGATGGACTGGTCAGGGAATTGGGAACCAAGATCCGCAACCACACACCATCCACACAACAAAGGCAGAGAGGAAGACCCTGGTGAGATAGGGTGATGCCTGGTGCCTGGTGTTCGGCATGTTCCTGTCTTTTCTCCTTGGGAGGAGGGATAGCCCAGGGGGCAGGAGCTAATAGGAGTAAGGAGATGTTTCACTCTATCAAAGGACCCATTCAAAGCTGCCCTATCTCCATCACCCACCCTCTCAGGCTCTGCCAAACCAGCTTATGTTACAATCCCTTCTGCATTCCTAAAGGTATGATTACTTACTGGCGCACAGGACAGGCTGGGAGGAAAGAAAACGTGTATGTATGTGTGTGTGTGTGTGTGTGTGTGTGTGTGTACGCGTGCCTGTGCGTACATGCACATGTGTATGTATGTGATATGGATGTTTTGTCGTGGTACTTTCTTTGTGTCTATGTGTATTTTATATATAAAATAGATTTGATGGGAAGACAACGTTCCCAATTCCAAAGAAAGCTCTTTGTTTTAATCAGAATTGTTCACTTATTTATTCATTGACTCACTCCTTAAACAAACATTCTTGAGCGTTTGAGAGATGGGATTATAAATCACCTGTGCCCTTTTAAAGAATAGAGCTGTTATGAAAGAAATTTCTTTAGTTATGTTTTAAAAGATACTTATTCTCAAGCTGTCAGCATTTACAGAGGCGTTCCTAGTTTTTTCTTTTTCTTTTTTGTGCAAAAATATTTTTACAAACCAAATGCATTCCTGTAGTCCCTCAATTCTGCATACTGTAGCAGGTACGTGTGGGTGTGCATAGGTGAATATGTACACGACTATATTTGTTCCTTCATAAAGTCATTATTAAACACCTAGTAGATGCTAGACCCTGCACTAAAAATTGGGCATGAAAAAGGAGGAGGATACAGGCTTCCCAAAGCCCTCCCTGAACAAAGGGACAAATTCATGACAACAAATTTGATACTAGAAGCTGTTAAAGGCTCCAAGAAAAATGTACATTATGGTCATCCCAAAGCAAAAATGACCTTTTGCATAAGAAGAGTGGAAGAAAGGAGAAGATCATAGATCTGGCCCTTACATTTTAGCTTTAACCCAAAATATTAATGAATTAAAATGTACTTTTAGAATTTCTCTCCGGCCTTGGAGCCCCGTGATGGAGTCATGGTTCGTAAGGCTCACAGAGTACTCAAAGGGCAGGCACCTCACATTAAACTGGGGGGGTCACAGGGCTGTGGATTGCTGAAGGGTAGAGGCCAGAGGTCAGATTCTGGTATGAACTGTTTGTACAGGGACAGCCTGTGGTCCTCACAGTGAGAAGTAAGGTGTCTAGGGTCGTTTACATGGGTCCTTTAGCAATGCAGAAGTCCAATGTTCAGTTAAAAAACAAAGAAGGAGAAAGCCTCAGATCAGGAGAGGTTATTTAAAATCAGCCCTGAAAAAGTTAAAACCAGATAGGAAGGACAGCACAGATTCTTTTTCATTTACAGGCAATATTTATGAAACATTTGTAGAAATAAGTGTTTTTTTGTAACAATAGCTGGTTAGAGGCTAATCAATACACACACACACACACACACACACACACACACACACCTTTCTGAATAATTAATAATCACCAATGTAAGCTAACTCAACTTCGTGTCTACTGCTCAGGGGGCCACTGTTTAGCTGATACCTGTGTCTCTGGACCTCCAGCAGTTTGTTTATCCCTTTGTTCCCCAAATATTTAATATCTTTTCTGCCAGATACTGCTTGTGACCCTGAAGAAGTTCGCAGTTAAATGAGAACAAGAATAACTTCTCTTAGGTTCACTGTAACGTGGAACAAATAACACCGCTTGCTCATTTGAACAACAACTAGCAGTTTTACTACTACTAATAAAGCCATTGAACAAGGTCAGAATCTGAGCATCTTCACCAACAGAGATCTGTAAAGGACAAGGAAAGCCAAAAAAACCAAGGAGCAACTGACTCCAGGCAGGGTGAGCAAAAGGTTGCACATCAGCAAACTTGAGGAGAGCGGAGAATGTCCCCATTCAGTGTTTGTTCACTGGCTGTTTACAAAGTAGGAGACCATCTTCCTCTTTCCTTGTGCTCCTTCAGCTATTTCAGTGATGTTACTTCAACAGTATCTGAATGGAGGTCTTTTAAACTGTGGTCTCAGGAGCAATTTAGCCTGCAAATCCTGCAGCTGGGCTTTGTACGGGTTTCTGAAAGCCCTACTTTAGAAATACAGGTGTGACCATCTAATCACCAATCCTGTTGCACCAGAAATGCTAAGTGCCTCTCTTCATGACCCATTAGTGAAAAGGATCTAGGATTCATTGTGTTGCTTTTTTCCTGAAGGGTCTCCTCTTTGAGGTTCACATTTATTCTTACCAGACTAAGAATTGCCTCTCTCGGTTATGGTCCTGGACAACTGCAGCCTGTAGCAGCCGACAACATAATCTCTCTCTGTTTCCAAAGCACTGCATCCACATTCTGAGGAAGTCTGTTAACTGCCTCCTCCCTCAGCTGCTGCTGCGTTTCCCTGATGGTCTTCTTCTCTCCCTTGCTTTGCCCATAACCCTGTACTTTACAACACTGCTGAATCACAAATGCATCCCACCGGATAGTGAGCAAACCACAGCTTGACTTATTATCTGTTAGTCTTTGCTTTGCCTCTGCTGAAAAACTCAGTGCTGAAAATTATTTTCTCTGAGCTGCTAATGAGGTGTCTTATCCTGAGATCGGGGACTGGAGATTTCTTTGCTTCTCCTTTGCAATGCTATAGTTTTCTTTTGCTTACTGTGACTTCTTAGCCCTGTGAAAGGGGACTTTTTACTACCAGTCTAGGTGGGACTCAGCATTCCTATAGCAATGGCTAAAACATGTATATTGTGTATATAGAAAATAATTTTCTTACAATAGTTCTGCTGCCAACCCCTGCATCATTCTGTCATCATCAAATGTCCTTGTCTCTCTCAAAACACACTAGAGCCTCATTGGATTTCTTTGTGGTGCTGAATTTGGCTAGGTTTTGGTGCCTTTGGGCCTTATATTGTTTGTTTCATTCCGACCTTATCCCAGCCCACAGCTATCAGTACTGCTATCTACCTTTTGTCATTACAATCAAAGCTTCAAAGATCTGTGAAAAAATTGTCTCCCTCCAGACAGTATGAAAGATGAGCTTTAAAAATTTGTAGTACCAGAAAATAAGAAAGTACTCGGTCAGTGATGAGGACATGTCCAAAGGACAGCAACAAGTGCGCTCCACCTGATCAAGCCTGGGACATTCAGATCATGATAACCAATGCAATTATTCAAGTGTCTGATTCCAGATACTGAGCAAAATATGAACCCAAAAGTCTACATTGATATAAACAAATCAGTAAAGGAAAAAAAGCCAAGTAGCACAGTTAAAAGGAATGACAGGATTGGAAAACTAACATTTGGGAACTAATTTGTTAATACATGATTCAGGCAAGAATTGTAGGATTGGGATTGTAGAAATACTGGGTGAAAGTTTGAACAATAACAGTACTTAAAAACATCACCTCAAAATGTACGTATTAGTTGCAAAGGGAAATTATGATTTTACAGTGAAGGAAAATTAGTCTTAATCAAATTTTTAAAATTAACATCAGTAATGGGACAACTCAAAATCATGCATTTTCTGACAGGATGGTCAGCGTTGCATTCATAGTGTTTCAATCAAACATGCAAAGTCTATTCTAATCACAAGAAAACCAGAGATACTTCATTAAACAATTAGCTTGTCTTCTTCCCAAATGTCAAGGTCATGAAACACGGGAAAGACTGAGAAGCTGTTCAGAATTAAGGCGGTACAGAAAGGTATGATAACAGAATGGCACACATTTACCTGGGTTTACTTTTGCTAAAAAAAAAATTATTTGTAAACTTGGTCAAAATTGAGTAAGATCTGTCAACTAGGTAACACATTGCATCAGTGCTAATTTTCTGATTTTGATAATTGTAAGTTTGTTATGTAAGATCATGGCCTTGATTTTGGACACCAGATGTTAGGAATTTAGAGGTGAATGGTACAGTGTCTCTAATGTGCCAAAAAATAATTCAGATCAAAGGAAAAAGCAGGATGGGTGGGAACAGAGACAGAGAGAAATGAGGTAAAATGCATCTGGGTGAATAGTATTAGTCTTAAAAACTTTTCTATGGACCTAAAAGGGATGGAAATAAAAGACATGAAAAAAGACTTTCCCCGCCCACACAACCACTTTTTTTACTTTTCCGTTTCAATTTTCTGTACCCATCTGCTGTTACTTGATGATTCCTGACTTTTACACAGTTTCTCTGTATATTTCTTGCTTCCTGCCTAGAATATAAGCTCCCTGGGGTCAGAGAACTTGCCTGTTTTTCCTTTGATTTAAAGCATAGCTAAAACTGGCTGTTTCTGATCCAACATTTCCCTATCTGTCTCGTTCCACTTGGCATTGCCATCTGGGTTGAGCATCTATTATCTCACGCAGTAGACAGAAGCTGAAGCCCTTCCAAATACATCCTGTACTTCATTCTCACACTAAGTCTACTTAGCACATTACAGCAATAATATTATGGGTTGTAATCAGAATTCCTGTAAAAATTTCAGTGCTTTACCTTCAGAATATAAATGAAACACAGGTTTTTAACATGGTCCCCAAATGAACTTTCTCTTCCATTTGTTTTCTGCTGTTCTCCCTCTTTGTGGTTCAAGATCACTTAAATTGCTATATTCTTGTGACTCAAGTGCTTTTTTTCCCACATTCTCTCCATTCACTCATATTCTTGTTCAAGTATCTCCTGCAACATTCCCTCACTTATTTAAATAGCCTTTTGGTCCCTATCAAATATTCTTGTTCCTTAAACTAAATCCTTGGAGAACAAGTTATTCCTTTCTCTGTAAATACATTATCTTTCAATATGAGAATGTCATTTAATTTATATTTACATGTTATCTCTCTACAAGAAAACAAGTGTGGGTAGAGATGAGTATTTCAGCTCTTTATCTCAAGCCTAGGCACATAATAGATACTCAACTGATTTGTATTAAATGAATCAAGCTTTGAATTTTTTGTAAATAACAAATATAATAATAGAACACTTACAATTAATGTAATCACGTAAAGTGAACAGATAAGGTGGACCATTACTCTCCAGAGTAAGCAATTTTCCTCATCCCGTTGTCCATGGCAGAGACTATATAGATAATTCCCAAAATCAATATTCTCTAAGTAGGAAATGTCCTCCTCAGTAAAGCCATTGGTCTGTCTATGAAAGAGGACCCAGAATTTTAGATTAGTGAGTTATAAATGCATTCATGGTGGTCAAAACTTCCATGAGACCTTTCTGGTCCTGTAATCATAGGATCATATAATACCCTGGCTAAGCTGTGAGGCTTTGAAGGCATTCTGGATATCCCATGGTTGCGAATGTAGCGTGGTCAGGACCATTACCCTGCACCAGGCAAGCTGGTACGCGGTCATGGATTGGTCACGTTTGGCTAAAACAATGCCATGGTTCCCGTGAAGGCATCAGTATCTCTCAATATGTTCTTGGCATGCTGTGAAAGTGTTGTAATATCCCCTCCATAGTTTGGACAGATAAATAGAAAGCATCATGGAAAGCATCACAGTGATGCAACTTCCTTGTAATACAACAGATTATTTTTTCTATGGCCTGTGTCAATTCTCCTTTTGGAAAACTTCACTCTATTGGTGGGATACGACAAGACATCTGCACTTAATGCTCAAAAAGCTTGGCTAATATTCATCCTGTTGCAACCTTAATGGCGGAGAACATCATCTAGGCGCACCCAAAATTCCTTAACTGCTTCCTGATTTGTTGCTTCAATTTATGTACAAATATGTATCAAGCAAAATCTCTCAGTCAGTTCTGCTCATTGTCAGGAAAATATGCAATTACCTAAGCACTCAAGGTTGCAAGAGTACAAAATTATTAGTCATGTAAATTTGGTTTTGAACTCTAGTTTTACTACTGCATCTGACTAACAAGTGACCGTGGCAAGTGATTTAATCTCAGTGGTCTTTCGATTTTTCAGAGGCTTTAACTTCTGTCTCCGAAGGACTCGGGGAGGATTAAAAGAGGAAACAGACGTGCGCCACCCAGCATGGACCCTGACACTTACTCAATGCCCAGTGATTGGAACACGCTCCTTGCATTAGGCTGGCACAGGGAAGGAGCACAGTAAACATTTGCAAAATTAATGGAAAAATGAAGATCTATGAAACATGAACTTCGTGTGACTTTCCCTTGCTGCTGTGGCAAAATCATTCCGCCTCCATAATTTACAAGAATATGCATTAAAATTCGTCAGAACGACCAATTTAAAATCACATCTTATCTACTTGTACTTAATATAGAAATATTTTGGGGGCAAACTTTCTTATAGATATAAAACAAACAAATTAACAAATAGAAGGAAAGATAAAATGCAATTCCTTTTCTGTTACTGAAAGTCTTATTTCAGTTAAAAAGATGAATATCCTAGCAAAGCAGGTAGCTCTCTCATAAAGGAAAAAAATCCACAATTAAATTAAAATGAGCCCCTCAGTTAATGTACAAATCTGAGGCCATATTTCACAGTCATTTATTTGTCTCTGAGCTGCTTGGGATCTAAAGAAAACTTGTATAAAGTGAACAGATTGGTAAGACATTATACCTACTGGGCTAGCTCTGTCCCCAGTTGCCTGTGATATGCCTCCAGAGCTATTCTCTTCTTTATGTAGGCACACAGCTATATTATATTTCCCAGATTCTCTGGCAGTTATGATTGTAGTTACCAACCAACCCTGGGTAATGGGAAGGGCATCCCTTTCCTGTATGGTCCATTGAAACCTCCCATTAACCCACCCCATGATTTTCTTCCTTCAAGCTACAAGAAAGGGGACAATCTCTGGATAACCTGAGAACTCACCTGCTGAAGATGGCCACAACTTTCTAAACTTGGGTCTTTGGATGACTTCATGGAGCTAATAATTCCACCAACTTGTTGGGTCATAAAACATTTGTAAGTCAATCGTTACAAAAACCATCCCACTCTAGTGGGAAGCTACCTTTCTCTATCAGTCATTCCAAACAGAAATGAAACAACTGTAAAATCGACCAGTGTCAAATTGGGTACTCAACATACACATCATATTTTTAAAAAAATTAGAACACTTTATCCTTAAAATACTTTGCAAACAAATTTAATAATTTTTATCAACACTTGTTTTTTCATCTCAGTACATCTGGCCCTGAATATTAGTTAAGATGGAGATAGATAAATGATGGTTGTGTTCATTTTTACTTTTCTATTGTTGTTCCTAAACAGAGTTACTCCTTAAAAATATTTTCATGCACTATACATCTCAAGAATCTTCCAATCCTTCCCTGCATATAAGAATTTTGGGGTAGGGCCAGTCTTCATTTATCTATGAAATTCAGTGCTCAGTCCAATGCCTGACACCTAATGGGGGGCACTCAGCAAGTATCACTCTCCTTGCAATAAAGAAATATAGCTCTGAGTAATATATTTTTGTGCTAACTCTGAGTTTCTACACTTTTTGTCAATCAATGATAGGTATTGTGTATAAAATATTTACACAGTGATAATGTGGGCTCTTGAAGAATAGGATAAGTGGAAAAAAACACAAAAGAAATAGCCTCTGGTCTTCATAATGAGTTCTGGGAAAGGCACGGCACAGCAGGGGCTCTGGCTGGGGTTTGCAACCCCAGCCAAGGGCGTGGGCTAAAGCCAGGAAGATTATGCGCCTCCTTTTTGTGCCCAGTGCATTTGCACACCTTGCCTGCTCTGCTGTAGTTCTTAAAAGCTATTTTCAGACTCCACAGCCTTTGAGTCTTTTTCTCTCTTTCTTTCTTTCTTTTTTTAAGGAGCTTTCCTAAGCCCTTTTGTTGCACAAAGAAAAAGCTGTTTCTCCAAAAATAAAGAGTTGCTGAAAACCAGGAGCTTTTGATTTAACAGAAAACTCCAAACTCATCGATTTTAATCAACTCTAAAATGGGAGATCTCAGGATCTTAGGTTTTATACATTTCTTAACATCCAGTGTTCTAGAGAATATTTAATTAAATCAGCTAACCTGGAAAAAAATGCAAGGAGAAAATACAGAGAAATGTCTCAAGGCTTACATAGAGGATTCTTTTATTCGTTGCAAAAGCGGCAGGTTCATGGGCCTATAATCCAAGAAAAATTAGTTCATTCATCTTTAACCATATGCATAGATATGCCCCTCGTATTTTTACCTGCCTGCACTAATTCATAACTGTCAATCATCCCTTAAATCCTTGATTATATCTGATGGTTGTGGTGAGTCTAACCATCCACATTATAAAAGTTTCTAAAAATCGCTATGTTCTTCAATGACAGTGTTCCCCATCTAAAAGGGATGTTTGTCCTAAAGGTGTATTTCCTTAACATTATAAGTTAACATGAGGAATTTTCATAATTATTATAAATATATATTTATAATGCATGAAAGTGATTATAAAAGAACTTAATTTCAGTTAGTAAAAGAATTTGAATTCATTTTTAAATTTTCTCAACAATTTTGAAAGTTTTATTAATTTTTTCTTCTTTACCTAGTGTGACAGAAAACTACTAATGCCTAAGATAGTCTGGATTTTGTATAGGAGCTCAACATTAACTATCAACTATGCAAAAGTCTATTCTAACTGTCCAACTTGGTGTCCATACATGGATGTTGCATTTTCACTGCTTGTAAAAGCAAAATTATTACACATGACATTTAATATATAACCATATTATTTTAATTTTTGTTTAATGAATTTTTAGTATTTTTCTTTATTTAATGAAATGCACATCACGTAATTCAAAAATAAAAAGTATGCTTTAAAAGTTATAGTATAAAACATTGTCCTCTTCTGTCTTTCTCTAATCCATTGTGCCCACTTCCCAAGTTCTCATGACTTTTATTCATCCATATGTTGCCAGGGTTTCTTATGTGTACACAAATGTAAAAACCTGTCCTTTGTATATTTTTGACACACTTGGTTTTGGGCTCTGTGTATTCTGCAGTGTCTTTTTTGTCTATTCTTATGAAAGAAAACAATGAATTCTGCAAATATCCTTCTAATATCCTTCTCCTAATATTAAGAACTCTATTATGGTCTTAGAATTATTTAAAGAAAAAATTATCTGGAACAGAAAACAGTGACAAGCGGGAAATAATACGGGAAAAATGTCTGACATGAAAAAACCTGTCACTTCGAGACAGAGCAGAATAATGTTGGTGGCTTGGGGACATTGACAACTATGCCAGCTCCATCATCACCCAGCCAATCTGGGGCTAGGCAGCACTGAGGTCAGATTAACTCATATATTTAAATTATAAACAGGAAGCATAAAACGTAATTCAACGAATATTAGATGGGCATCTTTCTACCTTGTAATAGTCTACTGTTAATGGCAGTAACAACAGAATAAGCAGACACTTCGCATGCAGCTGTGGTCTAAAAGAAGCGATGAGCTGGGCAGTAAGGTGAGTTCATAAGACGATCTGAGGCCAGAGAGAGTTTGACAAAGTGAACCATGAAAGCTATGGGAACCAATAAAACTTACAGAAGTGCTTAGGTGCAAGATTCCAGAGGCAGGTACACTCAACGTCTGAGATGACCTTGTGGCTCTAAGCCATGAGCTGGGTTCCTTTATAAGAGTGATGGGAAGACAATGGACATTTTTAGGAAGAGGGGAAAATATGCTCTTGTTTCCTCTAGAGTGATGTACAAAAATGAATCTTTCAAGGACTTTTAAAAACTGGCTTTTTATACTGTGAATTTGGAAATTGAAAAAAAAAGTCTGATTCTGTTTACACAAGCTTCTCAGAAACTTATGAAGAGAGTGAAACTCATCACTCTGCTTTTACAAGCGCTGATGAAATTAGATAATCCATTCCTTACAACATGGGATTCCTTTCCTTTATTTACAAGATTCTGTAATCAAATAATCCTTGAATCCTGGCATCTGCTATGATCATTTTGACGACCACAATAACTCTTTCGTTTCTAGCTTTACAGATAAGAAAAATTAAGCAGTAAAATTGTAGGTCCACATAAATATCCTAGAGGTTCATGTATTGTTTCCTAGGATGTACTGACATTCACAAGAAAACTCAGTGGTTTTCTATAAATCACTTGAATAAGTTCTCATTAGAAATCTTGAATAAGATCTCATTTGAAAACCTAAACTTTTTTACTTTATTGTATAACTCAGCAGATAAAAGATTTTCATGAAATAAAATACAGCTGTTTAAAATGCTTTATTGCTAGAAAAATGATAGTTTTGAGTTTGCTGATAAGCTATGCATTACTGGAATATACTTATGTTGATAACAAAGATACGGTTTCATATGTTAGTCCAAAAACAAAACAAACTGGAGGCATGAATTTCCCAAGACAAAAAAATTGAAACCATTTTGCAATGTTAAAATATTTATTATACACAAATTTCTATTCATTTGATAATAGTAAATTTCTTTCTCAACAAGTTAGTAACCAGAATCTTCAAGATGAGATAATTTATAGTAAAATCCCCCTCTCTCTTCCCACACGTGTGTGCATTTGTGTAAACTTTGTAAGATATTAAAAATATAACATTATGTTTTCAGATAGATCAAATTGAAAGCATAGCTTCATTCACCTGGCAACTAGCAGTGCAAATAGATAAATGAATAACCCTGAGGCCTTGCCCTCTGCAAAGACATATTTGTATATCTATTATTATCTGTATTTGCAGATATACATACATATATATATATATATATATATATATATACCTGCTGACATTTATTGAGCACCTAATATGACTTATGTACATGATAGGCAATAGCACAAAAAAATTGATAGACAACACTTCTACCAACTAGCAAAACCACATCTCATACTGTGTTGTTCATGCAACCTGAACATGCAGATTTGTCTTTGCATTTATTTTCTTTTCATTATCAAATTTAACATTTTCCAGAAAATGTTAGATTCATCATTTCAGCTCAGTTCAATTGATAGATTTAAGTCTCTGAAGGACAAAACAATGGATAAGCTTTTCACAGTTTAAAAATACATTTTATACAGCATGTTAAAAACATGTTAAAGTGTCCAAATATATCTAAGGAACAAATTCAGTGAATTTAAAATATCTTGGGCCATTCTTTCTCTCTTCTCCATTTCTGTTTGAAAAGAAAATCTTTATACGGACATTTCTAAAGTACATATGGGGCAAGGTAATGGCTATTTTTATATCAGGTATGAAAAGCATAAAACTGAATCTCTAAAGAAAACTCTGTTTTCATGGATTTGTTACAGCTTAGAATTACATTCTAAAGTTTGTTTTTTTGTGTTCACTGCTTTTTCCTTCTGTTACCTTTTCCCAAAGGTGGAGTAACAAGAAAGAATAAATGAAAGAAATTAAAGAAAAATTATTCACTTCTTCCAACAGTGACTTTTATTTTTGTATAAGGAATCAAACTCAAGACCTGCACTCGCCGGGAAGGTGTTGTGCTGCCGTGCTGTATCTGCAGCCCAACAGTTTAAGCCTAACATTTTAGCCTTCACTTAAATGCTCTGTTTCCCAGTTACTTTTCTCTCATGGCTGAGACAAAATGCCCAACCCCCAAAGTTAAAGTAGGAAAGGATTATTTAGCTCAAAGTTTGCAGAAGTTTTAGTCCATAATCAGCTGACTCCAAAGCGGGTGGCTTATGGTACAGGGGCAATAGTTCATGGTGGAGGAAGATGGCAAAAGAATGGCGGAACCTTTACAGTGTTTTTCTGTTGCTTTTATACTCTATCCAGGCTGCTGGGAATAGGATGGTGCCAATCCGATCAGTGGATTGATCCAACAATCACTTATCCTGAATCTCAGGATCTGTAATGCTAGCAATTAATCACACAGTTTAGATTCAGCCACCTCCAAAAAGGCCCATTTAAACTGCGTATGGCTTTGGGGAACATCAAGACCCAAATCATAATCCTCTACAAATAAGATATTCAGTGAATTCTAATTGCACTAAGATTTCTCTCTAACCACTGAATCTCATTTCAGTGAAAGTCTCACATGTCACGACTTCCAAAAACAATCAGTGAGCTATACCAGGTCATGGTCCAGGTCACGGCTGACTCCAAGCCCAAGCCTATTCTGCACCTCAGCCACAATCCCTGTGATACGTGCCAAGTTTTGAGAATTTTATTCCTAGTCTGCTTGATGTCAAATTGAGAATACATACCAATATTAATTCAAAGACAGACTGGATTCTTTTCCGAGAAGTTAGAGCAGCTAAATGTAATGCAAACCAGTACAGGTTTCAATAAATAGTAACATGACCGGAGGGTTCCCCTCTTTTGAAACTGAAAGAGACATGCTTTACCAGAGACCGGCCTTCATTGGAGGACTTTTTCAGACTTGCAAATGGACCATGAATTGTGAAAGAGAAGCTCTCTTCCTATTGCCTAATGAGTCCAGTATCAACAAGATTCAGACTACGACAAGCAGGAGAGACATGGCAGGCTACCACAGCTTCCAGTCAAACCACCTTTGCTGAGTAAAACAACCAGAACACACATGTAGGGCAATAGTAACCACTCATGTATAACAATGCTTTTCTTTTCCTGAATCCATTATAGAAAAAACACTTCTCCTTTTCATTCATTAAAAATAGATATCCTAATTTGTTTATTTGCATGAGATTTTAGTCTACTTGGAAGAGAGGAGGATTTAGTGATGGGACATTAGGGGAGGGAAGACTTTCAGACTTTGTCCCTTATGTGTCTGGCTGAATCATTCTAACCAACTACAGAGAGGAAGAATTAGAGGCCAAATTGGTAGCTATTCAAAGAGATTTCTGTGGAGCCAGGTAGAAGGTAAGTTTCTATGGGGCCTTTTATTAGAGTTTGGAAGCACAAAATTCTCCTTCAACACTGCTCATATCCTGCAGTATTGTAAAGTGTAGGATATTTTGGAGATGTCTGGAATCATTAGACCCACCATGGATTGTGGATGCGAGAAGCTGTCCCTCAGGAGAGTGAATAGGGCACTAATGCCCTCTACATTCTGCAGAGGAAAGGTCTCTTAGATTTGAGGCAAGCTAAAAATTCTGCTTAGTATACTTGGAATATTGCCCTGTTGAGCCACTAGATACTTCCACTATGATGTAATACCTAAAGTGACTGTCCATCACTAAAGAATTTGAATTTAAAAAAATAAGACATTGAGGATGATTTTAAAGCTCACTTAGATGGGCCACAGTTGGAGATGGGAAAAATATCAGGTGGAAGCTATTAAATAACCCTTAGACATACAATCCTTATTTATACTTTGATTTATAAGTTTTAATAAGTTTTTATTTATATATTTATAAAAGTATAAATGTATATATACACTACATAATACCTGCATCTTACTTAGATATAAGTACTTATTTAGCACTTGTTTGTGCCTTCATTGTAAGTTTTAACATTGGATAAAAGTATCTATTAAAAGAATCAATGGGAAGGAGTTTTTATCAATGGAGAAGGGGTGAGCATTTCCATACTGTTGTTGAAACGAATTATCACAAACAACAAAAGTACATCAGTTTATTTTTCTACAAGTCACAAATCTCAGTATGGATGTGCTGATTGTCAAGGCTGTAGATGAAAACTTATCACCTCTCCCAGCTTCTCAAAGCTGCCCTCCTGCTTGGTTCCTAGTCCCATGCCAGAGATACAATGCTTCAGGTGCTGCTAGCACCTCCACTTCCCCTCTTCCTCTGCTTCTGCTATTGCATTGTCTTCTCAGACTATGATTCATCTTCTCCTTCTTCTGGGACCCCTCAAGGGTATGTTGCTCCCACCTGAATCACCCTGAATAATCTCTCAGCCTCACGTTACCATAAGTAACCACATTTGCAAAGTCCTTTTGACCTCTTATCTAAAATATTTGCAGTTTCTGAGGATTAGGACATGAACATTGGAGCTGGCTGAAATTATTCAGCTACCCCTACAAGATAAACCCACATGATAATCCCGCCTATCTGGCGCCCTCCATGGCTGAAGCTCCAACTGTGAATTACCTACTGCAATTGACTTCTGGCTACCCACATGAGCTTCTTAGCTGGAGAATTACTGGTAAGAATAATGCCATTCAGGGACACATGAGACACCATCACTCTCAAACATGTGCAGTTCTAAGCAAGTGTGCTTTTAGTTATTTAATTAACACAATAGATCTCGCAATGTTTTAACTTTGCTGTAATTTTTCTTTCAAAGTTCAACATATAAACATCAGCCCAGATAAAGGATAGTGAGTCTGTTTCTAGCAGGTACTGTGTGGTCCGTATGGAAATTTTCCTATCCAGATACTTTGTTTGGCTCACAAATGTGGAAGGTTCATGATGTATGAAAGACTTAGGGAAAGAAGGGAACGCTTTCCTCATTAGAAAAGAAGAGATCAAGTCTGGGAAGCGACTTGAGCAGGTTCACAACTCTAGGTGGTTTTGTCACTACAGAACTTCATGCTTTTCCTCTACTTTTAGCATCTTACCTTCCAATCTAATGTAGGTTTGGTGTCCGATTATCTCTTTTATAAGCAGTGTCAACATTTCTTCCAAATGGAGCATCACTTATGTGCTTGTTTGTTAAAGGAAAATCTAACTGAAGTGTTTCATTTTCACATGACATTTCACTTAGTAACATTAAATATGGCCCTAAAAGGTACATTAAACACTTGAAATTGACATCGGAGGCTGTGGAAAGGGAAGAAGTAGAAAGGGGACACATCTTGAAAAAGGTGTGGCATGAAATATGTCTGAAAAGTAAAGCCAAGAGGAGTCACAAAATAAATGCTAGGAGGAAAGTTTGATTAAATGTGTCCATGAATAAAGATTTAATGGTATACTACCACCCTTTCCTTTCCTTTTTTTAACCTATTTTCTATGACTGCTTTCATGCTATAATGACAGGACAGAGTGCTTGGGACAGAGAATGTCAGGCTTGGAGTGTCTCAAACATTTACTCTCTGGTCTTTTGCATAACAAGCTTGCCAACAACCATACTGGGCAATACAACTGCAGGATTTGTGGTGGCCCACGGGACTATGTTTGCAGAAAATGTCAGGGGGCTGGTATTAGTTTAAAACACTACAGTCAGTCTGTACTCCTTATCAAAACTCCACCCTTGGAGCGGTGAGTGGCAGTGTGATAGCTCAGCCAGACCGCCACAAAGTAAGATGTTGTTTCTGGGACACAATATCTTTCCAGTCTGCACTTTGAAAGGTTCTTATCCTTTAGTTTTTCTAGTAAAGTAAGAATTCTTGTTTCATCCCACCAACTCTGTGGCTTTTCTCTAAGTCCTTATCCTTATCCTAAAAATAACTCATAGTCTTTCAGGTCTGTTAATAGCCCACAGTGAAGTCTACCTAACTTCCCCAGCTAGCTCTCCCCTCCACTGTCTGATTCTCTTCCTTGTTAGCTAAGCTTTTCTCATATTTAACTATTTGGTTCACTTTGTAAATTCCTTTGGAAAAGACTCCGATGTTTAAAACCTATTGTTACTCCACCCCTTTGCCTGTTAAAGTCTTTTTATGTCTCACAGATACCACGCAATGGATACTTTCCCCGTTATTTTCCACGTTTCTTTCATGGTCATTTATAACGTGCCTCTCTATTTTCCGTATCTGAAGAGTTTATCATTAGTTTTCACCAAAGTTCCTTTGATGTAGACTTGATAATGTAATCTATCTTTGGTTTACTGTAGGTTTTCTTCACAATTTAGAAAGATGTCTGGTCTGAAGGTGTCTGTGCAAGAAATGCCAACAAACACTTTAATCATACAGTATTTCAGTTAGCGCTTCAAGAAACTTCCATAGCTCAAAAACATACCGAAGGAGAATTGACACCATTTTTATTAGCTATTGCTTGAAGTTACTCACATGGTAACTATTCTGATATCCATTCTGTATCGAGTGGGGGCCACGGGCTTATCCTGAACTATGTATAATAGTACAATGAATTATGTAAAAAGATACCAGGGTATTTGGAGCAATCCACTCTAGGACATATTAAATTTATGTAGATCCAAGAAATTGTTCTACTATCTATCAGATTTACTGTGTAACAAGGCTTAATTGCCATTGATGTGAATTGGTTTGGACATTGTTATGTTCTTGTGCAATGTAAGATGCTCGCTTGATCAATGCGTTTATGGATCTCGAAGGGAAAAATACATTCATCAAGCAACATTTTGAAGGGGAGACAAGGAGTAGTAAACTGAAAATAACATGATTCTCAAACAGTATTAATAAATGGTTTTAAGTGTTATTTTTTTCCCTTTTTGATTTATTTTTTTCTAATGAAAATATTTTTGGATAAATTATAAGGACTTTATTTTTGGTATTCACAAGCATTTTCTAGATAAAGGAAAGTAGTGAACTGGGCTTTTAGAGACAAAGAAATGAATATTTAAAGTGAGTATAAGGATTTCTGAACTCATAGTGAACTCATCATTTATTTATTTGGATGTTTAAGAGTAGGTCAAATTTCACAATGGAAATATATTTCCACCAGACTATTAAAATTTTATGTTTATATTCTTTAAACTGTACTCAGGACTTTATAAGTGAAAACAAGAATATAGTTTTAAGAAAAAATACATATATTTGCTATATAACAAATACCTTTTTTGAACAATTTTGCTATTGAGCAGAGCAATTGTTTTGGTGATGCTGTTTTGAAAAATGAGAGGAGGGTATACAGAGCACTGAGGTCAAGTTCAGAAGTACTTTGTAGTGAGACAGATTGGGTTGGACACTCTCCTTACCGCCTAATGACCGTAAGCTATTTACTCAACCTCTTTGAGACTCAGATACTTCACCTACAAAACAGAAATGAAAAATACTTCCTTCACCATGTTATTATCATGGTACAACCAGTGATGCATGCAGAATTCTTACAACACCAGCAAAACATTGGAAGTACTTAGGATAATGTCTATTCAAATAAGGAGATTCAGCAAGCCTCTAACACCCCACTGTCTGATAACTATCTCTCCAAGAATTTAGTTTATTCCAGAATCTTAATCATGTAATTTTGGGTAACTTCAAATGCTTACTTATTTGAATAAATATGGAGCTCTCTACAGAAGCCAGGTCTACATTTCACTGTCTCTGCGTTCAATCTATGAATCAGTGACATTTTGCATAAAGTGCCAACAGAACATGTTATCAACTGAATATGGTGGACACACTTTCTAAACTGATTTCAGTGCTATTTTGCATGTGGGTTTGGACTGTGGAGATGTGACTACCGCAGAGTGCAGGCAGAGGAATTTCTGAGATGTCTTGTCTGTATGCACTGTTGACCACCCAGCCTTGTGCCAGCTATAGCAAAAAATTCAAAAGATAGTGTCTCTCTCCAACTGGTCTCAACCGTAGATAAAATAAAATGATAATATGAGAGGTAACTGCAGCATGATATGTGTGCAAAAAGTCAAAATGTATGTTCCATAAGGAGTGTGGGGAGAACACACAAGGAGTTTTGTTACTAAAATTGAATTGAATCAGTATGAACTGCTTTGTCTAAGAACACTTGGGGAAAGAGAATTCATTTATTGTGATTGTTAGCAATGAGTGGAAATATTAGAAGATAAAAGGCAATATATGTTCTTGGTCAGAAATAAGCCTGGAAAGAAGAGTCATGAAAGCATAATAAACTGAATAAGACCAGAACACTGGTTTAGCGTGAGATTAGAAGAAGGCCAAAGCTCAGATATCAAAAAAACAAAAACAAAAACCAAACAAAACAACTTGCAAGAATAAAGGGCAAAGCATCTAGAAATAGTCTCATAGATTTAGATCTGAATATAGATTTATTCAGTTACTTGACCCATTTACTTCTAACCATGTCATCTAAGCCTCACACACCTTAGTTTTAGCAAGTCCAATATGGAAAACTTCTTACAAGAAATAGGATGATCAACCTACTATAGAACATGGCATTCAGACAGTAAGTCTTCAGCAGCTCAAGCTGCTATAACAATATGCTGTATATTTGGTGGTTTTAACAATAGACCTTTTTGTATCTCACTTTTGCAGGTTGAAAGTATAAGACCAAGGCAACAGGATGGACAGGTAGCTGTTGGAGGACTCCCTCCCTGGCCAGTAAATTATGTTTATCACACGCTGTGCCTATATGGAGCTTTGAGCTCTTTCTCTTCTCACAAGAGAACTAAATTCATTCTAAGAGCTCCCATATAAGAACCTGAGGGAGAAAAACAAATACTCAGCCCATGACAGTGTCTAATAACACTTTTACTATATGGTAGGTAACAATTATTCCATATGTTTTAATCATTGTCAATGCTGCCTAGTTGTTGCATATTAGATTTGAATATGAGCCAAATCTTGTGTTTCCACACTTCATTTCTCCTATCATTCTTTCCTGTTTGAGCCTAGGTTATATAATTTGGAGCTGACTTAGAGAACATCTTGTGGCATCAACATATTTGCAAGTTAAACCATGGAACTCACCGCATGAGGATCACCTGGGAACTTGTTAGAAATACAAATTTTCTGGGCATATCCCAGATCTATGAAAATGAAACTCTGTGTTGAGGAACAACCTAGCAGTCTGTGAATTAACAAGCTCTCCAGGTGATTCTGTTTCCCGTTAAGTTTGAAGACCACTGTTCTAGGCAAAGTCTTACGGTTTCAAAAATATCAAGAAAATAATAAGAAATGTTCGCAAATCTCTTTGTGTCAAATTAAATAGAATAAGGAAGGTAAAAAGGAGTGGTCATGGCCATGACTATCAAATCTAGGTTTTGAGTTTTTAAGTCTACATTGCCAATCAATCCAACTAATGATTAGAGCCCGTAAACAAATAACAACTGGGAGGTGTGGGGTGTTGTAGTATTTGCAAAGAGATCATCTAAAGAATGCATTGATAAAATCACACATGGACTGATCAGGAAAGAAAACGGAAAGCTTTGCAATGACTCCCATACCTACTGTCTGTGTGCATCTACTGTCCAGTCCCAACTACTGCAACTCTCTGCTTCTACAATGTGCTTGGCAGTATTTGCAGTAAATTTATTGAAGCCTTCTTCATTGCATGAGTCACTAGACTTCCCTCTGGAATATTCTGACTTTCTTTCTACAACTGGCAGGCCATCTTGTTAGCTTTACTTAGGGATTATAACCCAAAGAAGGGACACTCGCGAACCGCCCCATTACTCGCAGGCTGACTCCTGGCATCACCCTTGGAGAACCCGTGCATGTGAGCACATCTGCCCTCTTCACACTGAGCGACAGGCAAGCCCAGCTGTTCCGCACATGGATGCTGCAGCTCCGCCTCCCAGGCACAGATCCAAGCTGCACCAATTATCTGCTCAAGCCATTTACTTAACTCTTTTGTACTGTGGTCTCCTCATCTATGAAGAGAAGATACAATTATGATGCACATAAAATGCTTAGCTCAAATAGTTGCTGCAGTCATTGTTGTTGGCATGTAATTATCTGAGAGTGTGATAGAGTCTTTAACCAGATTTCTTTTAAATGGTAATATATAGTGAATCATGTTTGCATTTTCAGTCCCTCGCCATAAAGTCTATCAAATAAATACACATCCATGAGGCATTGAAATTGAACCAGACATAAATGAAATTCTCCTCCAAAGTACAAAATTTTTTGCTCTTTATTATGGGCCCCTTTGACGGCCTGATAAAATCTACAAATTTCCTCTCAGAGTGGTGTTTTTATACTGTAAAAGTGTCTCGTGTTACAAAAATACCAATTATATTGAAACAAAAATATATAAAAATAAGTTTGTGGCAGATATTATGCTCCTTATAAAGTAAGAGCTCTAGTGGCAGATGCAACTACAGTCATTTCTACAAGTGATGCTCTTAAATAATGCCGTGAGATTCCTGCAGCAAGCAAAACTTGATCGGTAAGCAACTGATTATCTTGGTACCAGCACCAAAGGCATTTGTTTATACTATGGTGATGTGTGGTTTTGATTAATAGCAGAAACAAATGCTAAATTTCAATCAGAAGTTGGAGAAAATATAAATAGATTTCCTATCTCAGTTCTCAGATTGCCTTATCCCAGGTTATGGTCCCTAAGCTTTAAGTATGTTTGATAAAAACACATGAATTCTCCTGGCCAAGACTACACTAGGGTTTAGTTGACTGTACCTTCCCTACTGATGAATTTTACAGGCAAAACCTTTCCTAGCCCAGTGATGGTTGATTGCTGTCTAGTGTGGTGGATTTTTCTGAACAGGTTGTGAGTTTTCAAAAAACAAAGTGGCCTCTCTGGGTCTTTCCTGATGCTTTTCTTCAAAAATAGTCCAGTTTAGAGACCTCCTATTTAATGGCTTAATTATTGCATTCAGAAAAGTAAAATATGATACTTTGGCTTTCGTTAGAGAGGAAATACGTCCCATTTACAATGCTGGCACTGTTTCCAAGTGTGAGGCAATTTGCACCAGAGAAAGCTCTTTTTCCTTTGGGATGAAGCCAGGCATCTTGATAATGTTGCCTTTTATCTAAGTGAATCCTGGGCCGATGCCCTGCTGACACATTCAACCTCTTCAAATTCTAATTCTGCCTTTTTAAATAAAATACAAAACTCAGATGGAATTCCACATTCTCACTTCCTGTCTTCTAGATTTCTTACTTTGCATCAGTATTAAAAAAGTTCCTGAGGAGGTGACAGTGACATCCAGCTATTAGACCAAAATAACATCTCATATGCCTCATGTGTTTGGAAGTGAGCTGGAAATTATTTGAATACTACATTTATATTTCTATTCAGATTATTGAAATACCAAATAATGTAATTATGTAAATTACAATAGTAATGGGTATGAAAAAGCAGAAAACTTTTGAATCGTTTCCTAGCTATGTGACCTTACGCAGGTTTGTTGTACTAGTCTCCAAGCGTCCTTCCTTACCATACTTCTGGGAGAATTAAACTGGTGAAAAAACACTTGGAAAACTACAAAGCCAAATGCAAATAGGGTTCTCACCGTGGTGATACTCATATCATGGCCTCGGTTTCACTTTGCTGGAAAAAAAATGAATGCGGGAAATAGCAAAAAAAATTTGCAATTCTTTTAGGGAAAGAATTGAGCTTAAGAAAAATGAAGTGACTATACTTCAGAAAACTAAGATTTTTGATCAATTTGGAACAGTGATTTTTTTACAGTAGTATGTCTAAGGCATATTTGAGTTCTTCAGATGCACACTATTCAATGAAAGCATAGCTAGGACTTAAAATGGTGATGATCTAATGCCTCTTACAACTCTGAAGATGAACAGAGCTAGCTTCAATCATTTGCTGACCAGAGTAGATTAGAAGTATAAAGTCTTTCAAGTCATGTGTCTAGTTTGAGGATTGGTATCATATGCTTGGGGAAACAGAGGAAAGCCTTTTAACTCAGCTGCTTTTTTTTAAACAGCTGAAATATCAAACTGAACTAAGCTATTGTTTAAAGTATATTTAAGGTCAGTTCTCACAGTCCTTGACAACTGTAAGATCCACGGAGCAGTACAGAGAAAAATGTTGTGCCCTAGAACTACATCTTTACAAAATTGTCCTTAATTATTTAAGAATGGATAGTAAAGACATCTCTGTTTAAAAGTCACTCATGTGTTCACCGTTCTGTTCATTAGCTTTTCATTCTGTAGAGTGGCTGGACTACAAATCCAGTCAATAAGAACAGTTCAATAATTAGTTCTGCAGTGTTATTTATTTTGCATGCTTTTTCATTTTTTTATTTAAAAGAGTGCTTATTTATTAATAAGCACTACAGAGCTTAGTAAAGCTTACAGATGTGAGTTTATAAACAGAAATGTGAGACCTCAGTGGTATTCATATTGCTTTATGATTCCAAAACTCCTCTTTGCCATGACCTAGTGTTTTTAAAACTTAGAATGACAATGCCACTAATTTAATCATAGAAATGATAATTTTGGGTCCCCAGAGAGTACAACAGGCCTGAGGAGTCTGATTTGCAGCTGGTGAGAGAAGTCTGAGATCCCTGCTTCCTCTCCCCATTGGGGGGCTCAGAGCCCTGCATTAAGGACCCCACCTATGGTGCACGTGGTGGACGAGCAGAACTAGAGGCATGGAAATGTCTCATGCAACAGTAGCAACACGAGCCAACAAGTGGTAAGTTAGGAGAACCAGTGTCCTGCTGTGGGACAGACACGAGGAACAGAAGTGGGTGGCGCCACCCTTTGTGCTTTCTTGTGTCACCACCACCATTTTTTCCTTTTTTTCTACATGACTCGGAGAACTCTGGCCACAGAAAACTAATCCCATTCCTCAAATCCATAGAAAGATCAGACTGAAACCCAGCAAAAATCTACCTGTAATCTAGGCCAGAGTACACATTTCTGGGATCCAACTTGGACCTACCACAGAACTACAGACGCTAGAAGAATTTCATTAGTTTCATTTTCCTCAGTCTGATTGGTTTTCCTCTTGGTATTTGGCTCAATTAGGGCTGTTTTTCCCCCTTTGCTTCTTTGATTTTGTCGTTTGTCTGTTTTTCCTTTCTTTTCTTGTTTTTTTTTTTTTTTTTTTTTTTTTGGTGTGTGAGAAAATTTTTGCTTTTGTCTTTCTTTTTTCTTCTTTCCCTTTTTCTTTTCTTCCTCCTTTCATCTCTTTTTCAGTATGTAGACCTTTAAGCTTTCTTTTTGCATTAGTCTGCTCGTTGTGTTTCTCTATTTCAACAACTATTTCGCTTGAGTTTACGACACTTTCATGTGAGTAAACACTGTCTCTTCTCTTTCTGGTCTACTTCATAACTCCTAGGCCTTCTCTTCCCATCCTTCCCTCTGTGTCTTTCATTTACCCAGTCCTGGATGATCATCCCTGCCCTCCAACCTTGCTCCTGCGATATTTAACCTCACTTATCCCTCTATCCTACCCCCATCCTCCTGTATATCACCTCACACAACAGTGTAAAATCACAAACCAAGTGGAAAATCATTGCATGCAAGTTTCTTGTATAAGTTGGATTATATTCTATTTCTGTAGACTTTCTTCTTATGGTTATGGATACCAGGCTAACAGTTACCACAGTTTGTCAGTAACCAGGCAGTACTTGAGTCTATTGCTTTTGCCAACTGAACTATTTTAAGTAGGATATATTTATATGCTATAACCAGTTTATCCCCTCTGTATAACAACACTGTGATTGTACAGAGTGATAACCATTACCATAGTCCAGTACCAAAGGAATGAGCCCTACGTCAAATAGATAGCAATTCCTCAATCTTAGTATATTGGCAAGAAAAGTACTAGGGATACACATAAAGATCAAGAACCATGTACATCTAGAAGACATTTAAAGGAACAGATGTATCCCAGGAAAGCCTCAACAACAGTAATAAGGCTGTCTAATATAAGAAATCTACAAGCATCAATGCAGAAAACAAAATAAAATGGAAAATACCAAATGACAACTCAAAGAAGCAAAATGCAATCTCAAACATTCAGCCCGTCCAGGACAAGTTCAGAGCACAGAGAGACAGAGAAAGTTGGAAACCAAGAAATGGAACTCTGTGAAATAATAGCAGAAGAAGAGAAAAGAAAGAAAGAAAGAAAAAGACCACAGGAAAAAAATTGTCTCTAAGATGCAAAAGAGACAGAAGAGAAAAAAACAAATGAAAGAGATCACTGGAAAAAAATTGTCTCTAAGATGCAAAAGATGAAGCAAAGAAGAACAGCATAAGATTGATCTGAATCAGTGAGAAAGTTGCAGACAATGCAAAAGCCGTTGAAAACCTCTTCACAGAAATGACAGAAAACTTCACAAACATGGTTAAAGAATTTGACATACAAATAAGTGAAGCACATAGAACTCCAAATAGCCATAACCAAAATAATTCTACACCAAGACATATAATAACTAAGATTCCAGAAATTCAGCACAAGGACAAAACATTAAAAGCAGCTAAAGAAAGGAAACACATCATTCATAAAGGAATGCCCATCAAAATCTCAGCAGACTTCTCAACACAAACCCTCAAATCAGGAAGAGCTTGAAGTAAGGTATTTCAGGCCCTAAAAGAGAACTATTTTCAACCCAGATTGATATTCCCTGCAAAACTATCTTTTAAAATTGATGGAGAAATAAGATACTTCCATGGCAAAGAACAACTGAAGAAATTTAGGGCCACCAAAGCAGCTGAGAATATTCAGAAGGACGTGTTAGTGAGAGGTAACAAAGACCACAAACACATGAAAATCAATAAAAGAAGCCACCAGGAAGGGCAGGCAATTAAACAGAGGAGAAAGGCAGGGAACAAACAACAGGAAACAACATGAAAAAGAAAACCCAATACATAGCAGTTATAGCCATCAATGTAAATGGTCTCAACTTACCAATCAAAAGTAACAGACTGACAGAATAGAACATGAAGCAAGAGCCAAAAATATGCTGATTTCAAGAAACACATTAAACACAAAAGAATTTCATAAATCAAAAACCAAAGAATAAAAAACAATTCTTTTTGCCACAGGAACCCAGAAAAAAAGCAGCTATAGTTATTCTATTTTTAGACTCTATAAATATTGAGCCAAAACTAATTAAGAGAGACAAAAAAAGTTCACTACATACTTGTTAAGGGAAAAGTCCAAAAAGAAGAGATAACAATCATAAAGGTTTATGCATCAGACACAGAACATCCAACTACATAAAACAAATGTTAACAGACATGAGAAACCAAAAAAAAAAGACTTACACAGTTGTAGTGGGGGAACTTACTAGCCCACTGCCACAAATAGATAGACTAGATCAAAAAAAAAAAATCAAAAAAGAAATATTGGCATTACACCAAATCTGTGAACAAATGAACTTGGTAGATATCTACAGAGTGTTCCACCCCAAAACATCAAAATACACATTCTACTCAGCTGCACATGGGATGTTCTCCAAAATAGTTCATATATTAACTTACAAATACACTTATGTAAATGCAAAGAAGTTGAAATCATCCCATGCACACTCTCTGACTATAGTGAAAATTAAAATGAAATTAAACAGTATATACAATTAAATGATAATGTTGATACAACATAACTAAATTTACGAGATGCAATTAAAGCAAACCTAAAGGGAAATTTATAACGATGAACTCGTACCTAAGGAAAACAGAATGAGATGAAATTAACAAACTAATCTTGAACCTCAAACTTCTAGACAAAGAAGTACAAATCAAATTCAAAGCTCATATTAGGGAGTGAATTATAAAGATAAGAGCAGAAATTAGTGCAATAGAGACTAAGAAAACAATACAAAGAATCAATGAATCAAAAAGTTGGTTCTTTGAAAGAATATATAATACTGATTAACCATTAGCTTACCTCGTCAAAAAGAGGAAAGAAAAAACACAAATTCAAGCAATCAGGAGTAAAAAGGGGTAAGCACAGTGGAACCTACAAAAATCCAGATCACCAATTCCTACTATGAGAACCTATATGTTAATAAGATGGAAAACACAGAAGAAATGGAGAAATTCCTAGACACAATCAAATTGTCAAAACTAAATCAAGAAGTTATAAAAATTCTAAATAATCTGTTACAGGGTAATAAAATTAAAAATGAAATTAGATTTATCAACAAAGAAGAACCCAGGTCCTAAGAGATTCACAGAAATTCTAGAAATTTAGAAAAGAACTAATGCTATTAATGCTAATACACTTTAAAGAAGTTAAAAGGATGCAGTGTTTCCAAAATCATCCCTGAAAGAAAATATTACCCTAATTCGAAAACTAGGGAAGAACCCAGCTTCAAAGGAAAACTATAGGCAGAAAGAAGAGAGAAAGAAAGAAAGAAAGAAAGAAAGGAAGAAAAACAGAAAGAAAGAAAGAAAGAAAGAAAGAAAGAAAGAGAGAGAGAGAGAGAGGGAGGGAGAGAGGGAGAAAGAAAGGAAAAAAGGAAGGAAGGAAGGAAGGAAGGAAGGAAGGAAGGAAGGAAGAAAGAAAGAAAGAAAGAAAGAAAGAAAGAAAGAAAGAAAGGAAGAAAGGAAGAAAGAAAGGAAACTATCGGCCAATCTCCCTAATGAACATAGATGAAAAGATCTCAACAAGACACATGCAAACAAAATGCAGCAAATCATCAAGAAGATTATACATCATGACCAAGTAGGATTCATCCATGGCATTCAGGAATGATTCAACATACAAAAAACAATAAATGTAATTTACCATATTAACAGAACCAAAGACAAAAATCACACAATCATATCAATAGATGAAGAAAAACCAGTTGACAAAGTCCAACACCCACTTGTGATTAAAAAAAAAAAAAAAAACTTGCAGAAAATTGTCATGGACAGTCTTTACCTCAATCTTATAAAATCCATCTATGACAAATCAACAGCAAACATCATATTAAATGTTAAGAAATTCAAAACTTTCACTCTAAAATCAGAAAAAAATATAAAGATGTTCACTGTCTCCACTCTCATTCAACATAGTCTTGGAATCCTTAGCCAGAGCAAATAGACAAGAGAAAAGGAAAAAAAAGAGGAAAGGAAGAAGTTAAATTATCATTATTTGTGGATGACCTAATACCATACCTGGAAGACCCCAAAAACTCCACCAAAAGACAATAAGCAAGTTCAGTAGTGTAGCAGGATACAAAGTCAACTCTCAAAAATCAATAGCATTCCTGTACACAAGCAACAAATTCACAGAGTAATTAAAGAAAGCAAACCCTTCACAATAGCATACAAAAATGAAATACTCAAGAATCAATCTAACAAGAGATATAAAAGATCTGTACAGTGAAAATTACAGTACTCTAAAAAAGGAGATTGAAAAGGACCAGAAAATGAAAAGATATCCCTTGTTGTTTGTTATGATTTGTGTTTAAATGTTCCCTCGAAGCCTCATGTGGTCATGGTGGGGGCCAAGCCATTGAAGGTGACCGATTCTAGCCTCTGTGACTGGTTCATTTTCTAGCACTGGGATTAGCACTGTGAGTGCTGTACCTGCCCAGGGGCAGGGAGCAGACATACAATCCATCTAAGGATGGGAAGGAGATGTGCTTTTCCCTTTTGGTTTTTACACTTTTGTGTCACTTGTGGCTGCTATGAATGGCTGCCCCTTAGCCACACCACCCAAGTTGGAGCCCTCTGAGAATGGACTAAAACCTCCAAAAACTGTAAACTAATTAAACTTTTCTTTCCTTTCTTTCCGTTATTTTGGATGTCAAGTATTTTGTTCCCACAATGAGATAAAAATAACCAAGACACTGTTGGATAGGAAGAACTAGCATAGTGAAAACAGTCATAGTTCCAAAACTGCAATACAGATTTAATGCAATTGCCGTCAAACTCCATTAGCATACCTTACAGATCTAGAGAAAATACACAGGCAGACACAGCCTCAAACATGCTCATCTGCCTTAACTTTGACAAAATTGTGAATCTTGTTCATTGGAAGAAAGATAGCCTCTTTAATAAATAGAGTTGGAAAAACTGACTTTCCACATGTGGAGGATAAACAGTAGACCCATGTCTATCATCATGCACTATACTAAAGTCAAAATGGGTCAAAGATATAAATATTAAAATAGAGACACTAAATCTACTGGAAGAGAAAACAGGGAGAATCCTGGGTGTAGGCAGAGACTTTATGAACAAAATCCAAACTGCAAAGGAAATATTACAAAGAATCAACTAACATCTTACCTTATTAAAAAGCTTTTCACAACAAAGGAAATCAGCAGAGTGAAAAGACAATCCACAGAGGAGGAAAGCCAGTTGTCCGTCAGACAAAGGACTTATATCTAAAACATATAAAGAATTGAAAAAAATCATAACCCTCAAATTGAAAGACCCAAACCAAAAATGGGCATCTGGGATGAATACACACTTCTCAGATAAATAAATACAAGTGATAAATAAATACATGAAAAAATGACCAGCATCATGGGTCATTCAAGGGATGCAATCCATCTCACCCCAGAAAGAATGGTTACCATCAATAAATCAACCAATAACAAATGCTGGTGGGGCTTTGGGGAACAAGGAACCCTTTTCCACTGGTGATGGGGGTGTACAGTGGTGCAATCACTGTGGAATTCAATGTGGAGATTCCTTAAAAAGCTAGGATCAGAGATCCCATTAGACCTAGTGATTCCTCTTCCAGGTACCTTCTCAGAAGAATTAAAAACATAATATCACAGCAATATATGTGTACCCATGTTTATAACATCATAATTTGTAATAGCTAAATTTTGGAAACAACTCAAATGCCCATCAACTGAAGAATGGATAAAAAGATGTGAGCTTTTTTAATACAATGGATTACTACTCAGCCATCAAGAAGGATAAACTGCAGATCTTTATAGGATGCAAATCAAGACTATACTCCTAAGTGAAATAAATCAGACCCATATTTGCAAACAAATATTGTCTCACTAGTGTGAGAAATTGAACAAGTAGATAAGATCTGAAGTATGTAATAGATATTTTGAATTGGGAAGAAACTGTTAAAAAGCAAAGATAAACTGTGATGGTTAAAAAAAAGGAAAGGAAGATAGTTAAGATAGTTATACAGCTAGTTTCTCTTATTTCATGCAAAAGAAAGGTTTGTGCTAATATTGTTTGGACAAGATATTATGCCTATCTCTTGCACTCTGAATAATTACTATGCAGACAACAGTGTGCAGTGTATTAATTATTGTAATTCTCTCACCTGTTATGAAACTCTGTTTTATTGTTATATTTTTCTCTTTAAAAAACAATGTATTACAATTTGGGGCTGCAGTGTATATTTGCATTATCAATCCCTGATGCTATAACACATAATTCTTTTGGCAGCTAAAAAACTCCACACATTTGAAAAGGGAATACCACAAATCCATGTGCATATATTTGTTGAAAAAAATGAAAGAATGAGAGTTCATTTTGAAAGAATGATTTGAGGTGTGCATTTTAAAGCACTGTGTTGTTCTCCTCAAAACATGGTCTATTGAATTTGTCACAGTTCATCTTCGGAACAAGTCACGTGGCCAGGAGCTGAATGTGGCTTTGCTGATCCAGGTGGCCTTATTTTCCCAGTCTCACATCCAGTTGACTGTCTGTCATCACACGGACTTAGTGTCAGGAACTAACAAGTTTCACATATTGATGGGCAATTGCTGATGGATTCAGAAGCGTGGAACTTGGCCAAAATATCCAATTTTTATAGTAGCCAGAAAATGGGCTGTTTTATGAAATGTCCACAGCCTCCTATGTTTACATGGAAAAAACTGTCCTTTTGATATTTTAATATGTCAGTATTTTGAAAGTTTCACCGCCAAGATTGAGAACCTAGTTTACAGTAGTGCATGTACATTTTCAAGGTGAATGTGTTTCTTCAAATGTATTTGGAACTTACTTACTTTTGAGTAAGTTTTACTTGGTCGATTTTCTTTGGTGCTTTCTTTTCTCCTACATTTTTTTACATCCATGATGCTCAAGAGGAAATATGAGATTCACTCCTTACTTCAGAATGTCGTAACGTCTCAAGGAAGCCTCCTGTCTATCTGGGTTGGTCTCCTTTTGTGACAAGCACACTAGCTAGAGTCACATATGTCTCCAAGAAATCCATGTGCTTCTTTTGTTGCCTACTGAATATTTCTGCTCCTTTTTACGGAGGGAAAGTGACATCAGGCTGGTTCTTAATGCATGTAGAGTGCGTGCAAACACAAAACACTTTGCCAAGAAGGATGATCCAATTTTCCTAACTATCCTATATTAACAAATTGTCCACTTTTGGGTGAAAAACACTGGAGAATAGTTGAATGCATAAAAAAATATATTTTGTTGTCTTTTTAAAATTCTATTTGTGTGTGTGTACACACGTGTGTGTGTTTGTGTGTGTGCATATGTGGGTTTCTGTGTATGCTTCAGGCTATATCATTTGCAATGCTAATGCTAAAAGAGAGAAAGCTGATTTCAGGATTTGAATAATTTCATTTAGTCAATAAAGGCATAGATCATTCTGCAACAGCTATTTTTCCTTGACGTGACTTTGAATTAGAAATTCAGTCCATCTCCTAGAAGCACTTATGCAAATGCGGGCAGTAGTAGAGTGGCTGATCACATTAGAGCCGCAGGTTACCGGATTACCTGTGTGACTGTGATGAAAAGATCAGTGCGTCTTCATGCTGAGATGAAATGATGCAACACATTGTATCATGTCATCAGCAAATGTCATTTTAATAGGACTACAAATCATTGTGACATCAACAACCTCAAACAAATCTTCTGGATATTTAAAAATGCTGATTTTTCCCCAGAGGCCAGTGAAAGATATAAAACAAAACAAAGAGGATGTCTCAGTCATAATGTAGCAACATCAAGATAGCAGGATTTTCCATTTATTGGAAGTTGTAAACTAGCCTAGATGGCCAGAGGACAAGGGATGCTGGGCTTTTATGAGACTGGGGATGATTGATTCCCACACAACTTCCAGTCAACTCTCAACCTGTGTGTCAAACACATGAAGAACAATTCTTTTAATGGCAGGATATTCAAAGAAAAATAGATGTGTAGTACAACGCTCAACCATTCTGTCTCTGGGATCAGTTTGAAAGAAATAGCTGTAGAACGAGAAAACTTGCTCTTCCTGTCCAGCAGGTATCAGACTACCTAGACTTCACTAATTTATTTATAATCAAATGTGGCATTTAAAAAATAACACATTGATCCAAAAAGGCTTGTGACAGTACCAATACATCCTTGGTCCCAATGTCTTATGAGCCTTTTAGAAACATGTCCAGACCTTAAATTGGTGAGCACAAACTGAATCGGCTAACAAAAGTTAGAAGGGTACACAGAATTGCTCTAGAATACTACTTTACCTACTGAAAACTGTTACTTCCTTGTTAGAAATAGTCAGCCCCTATGGGTTATGTATAAGGTATAAAGGCATGTAAAATAGACCATTTACGCTATTACAATTGTAGTGCAGATGTGACTGTATCACTTTATTTCAAATTTTTAGAAATTTAGAAGTAACAGTAAAAAATAAATCCTGTGTATCGTCTAGTGCTCTTCTGAAAAGTAAATTTAAGGCAGTTTTGAAATAAGAAATGTCATCCTATACCTTCTTAAAAGTACAGAAAAGGCAAATATGAGCCACAAAAACCATGATTAGAACAACAGAGAGCTCAAAGCCTTGGAAACGCCTTCTGAGATTTAAATGGAACAGCCCTGGCTGGAGTGCGATTCGGAATGCTGAAGGTGACCACAGGCATTATCCAAATAAGGGGTCCCAAGTCTGCCTTATTTGGGAATTTTCAGACCAAGAAAGTGTTTATGATCTGTTCTGTCTACAGACAAGAGTCTGTGGTCACACTTTAAGCTATGTTGAGTGCAGAATTATTTCAGAATTAATAAGACAACGCCATATAAAATGACAAAAGATTACTGAAAGCATAGCTTCCCAGAGGTTTGAGAAGGAACGAAAATAGCTAATTTTTTCTACCAGTTTGGTTGCTGTAAGCCCCCTCACTTTGCAACCTAATCATTAGTGTTTGCACCCACAGAAGTAAAATATTCTTTCCAAAATAATTGCATAGAGGCTATCCATTATACTGTCCTACATGGTTTCCTCGAGCAAACATCAACATGTTTCCATTTAGTTATTTATTGATTTTAAAATACACAAGTCTTTCTGGAAAAAGTCTTGTCAGCTTACCTCTTATCTTCTCTGTTTGAGTATTATAGAAATATAATGTCTGTTTTTTCAGCATTTGTACACATTGGGACTTATGGGATAACTAACATTCTAACACTAGGCATGTGGTATAAATTTCAAAATGATGGTTGGGGCTAACTTCTCCCATTGGTGAAGATTGATATAATATTATACTGTGGTTATAATAATAATAATAATATAGTTTAGCTACTTTGTTTTTCATTTCAAAGTCTAATGTAAATTTCCTACTGACAACAGATTTTCCTTATCCAAACAACTTTTAGGAATTTTTCATAATAATTTATTCATCATTTGAATAATCTTTCACATATAATAAAGAACCTCTGGAGGGTGAGTTTCTTAGAAATATACACATTAATTCCAACTATGAATAGTACAACAAAAATTGGAGGGAGGAAACTTCTAGCCCGCAAAAATGTCTTTCTTTCATTTCTGCCATGTCAGTGGAGGAATGAGTCCTGAGCTCTGTGGGTGGGAAAGGCGGGGGTCACCCATGAGTCTGCAGGAGCATCAGTGCAGCCTTAGCTATGCTCTTAGGACAAAGTCACCTTGGGAAGTGCCGCCCGCAGAGACCCTCACAGGTGTAGATTCTCGAGAACAGTCAATTGCAAAACGTGCTTCCTAAGGATTTCCTTAAGATTCTCAAAGTCAACAGCAGAGCAAGAACAATGACCAGATAGGTCACTGTTGTATATTAATGAGATAAAACTTCTTTAGCAGTCTGGGGAGGTAATTCGCTTTGGAATTTGGACAATTGGATTTTCTCAATTGTGTGCCTCTGTAAAAGATAGCTAACTTTTCACGTTAGACATTGAAGTCTTTGACATTAAGATCTACTGTCCACAAATATCATTTTTTTCTAAAAGATTTTGAAATCAAGGATAAGATTAAAATATATTCCATTTTTAAAGTCATTTTGGTTTTTTTTAAAAAAGTGAAAACTTCATCATGGAATTGTATGTTCTTTGCATACATCTGTGAATGTGTTCAGGCTCTGTTCCTGTATCCCCAGATCATTCGCTCCTTAATTCTTTCACTCTCAAACTATTTATTGAATACTTGTACAGGCCAGTCATTGAGCCAGGCTCTGACTAGGCCTGGCAGATGTTGAAGAACAAGAACAGACACCATCCCTGCTCCAGATCAAGGCTGGCAGAGCACAGTACCCTTCCTTTTCACTGTGTGACCTCATGCTAATTATTTAACAACCTGGGAGCCTGTGTGGGTGTCCTGTGGGGAAACATGAGGATAACAAATCACAATTGCAAAACTGAGAAGTTAATTGACAGCCAGTTGTCATTCTACTGATGAGAGCTATTTTCATCAAAAATTATTAAATGCTAAGTTATTTGAAAACAGTTTCCCTGGGAGATGGAGAGATGGAGAAATGGCAGATGGTCTTTAGTACATTGTTAGTCTTTCAAACCTCTGAGGCACAAAGGCAGCTGCAAAAAAAGGTGACTACATTCCCCACACAGACAGGTACCTCCCGGTGGCACCAACATCAGAAAAGGTGACCATCAATGTACTGAATGTGTCTTTCATGAATAATGTCATTGGCTACCAGGTAGAAATGTACAAAATCTCCTCTTAAAAGCAAAGTTCACATTTTTCCTAAAGAAGTAGCCCAAAGAATTGAGATAAAAATCTAAATGGTATCATAATTTGGCCTGGAATTACATTTTTGTTAAGCATTGTGCAGCTTAGAAGAATCTAATAAAATATCAGAAAAAAGCAATAGATTCTGGCTGACAGCATAGCCTAGAGGCATGTGCTCCCGCTGAGTATGAAGTTAAGATGTCACAACGTTCTCCACCCTTTGCCTCACTTTGCCCTCTGTGTATGGGTCGTGAAGCAGAGCAAAGGCACTGTCAAATCTAAATTTTAAGTAGATTCAGATGGAGCAACATTTTTGAAGACTTTTTTTACTCATTTCCCATGGAAAATTGACCCACAGTCAAGAAATGAATATGGCATTTCAAAAAGCCCTGATCTAGCTGTATTTTCACCAATACAAAGCACAATCTTGAAGAAACTTCATTTCCCATTGCAATGAGATTTTAAATGTTTCACTGTGGATTAATTTAGTCAGAGGCGTTTTAGTCTAAATCTAAGATGTCCCTCAATATACTCATGTATGGGAGACTTGGTTCCAGTGCAGCAATGTAAGAGGTGAACTTTTGGAGAAGTTATTACATCAGGAATGTCAGACTTAATCTACCGATGGATTATATCTCAGTGGATTTATTGGGAGGCTGAAGTTATTTTGATGGAGCAAATCCTGATGTAGATGCAGAACATGGCTTAGAAGTGCACATGTTGTCTCCTGAGCCTTTCTTTCTTCCTTTGTCTCTCTCCCTCTACTTCCTGGCTGCCATGAGCAGCTGTCTTTCACTGTCCCTTTCTGCCATGATGTTTCTGCCTCATCCTAGGTCCAAAAGCAATGCAGGTAGCTGACCATGCACTGAAACCTCAGAAAGAGTAAGCCAAAAATAAATCATTCTTCCTATTGATTGATTTTTTTGGGTATTGTATCATAGTGACCACAGAAAGACAGAGTGAGTTTTGCAATCTATCTCCTAGGTCCTCCTCTAAAGCATATACTTGCTTTTGTTTTAGTACAGTCTATGCATTGTACAGAAATTAAGGAATATTTTTAATGTATGTACATATGCAAGGGTGTGTGCACAAGTAAAGGTATATGTATACAATCGTATGCAAGCATACATATAACTAGCACATACAACTGGGACTGGCTTCGGAGAGAAGATGGTATCTTAAACGTACTAACTTTATGTCAATTTCTTTTCAAGTTGAGTCTGGTTTCATTACCTCTAATGAGTACTACATTTAATAAAGATTTTCAGGAGATGATATTTAATGTCAATGAGGATGTGGGAAATTTTTACTTTCATAGACTGCTGATGGAAATAAAATTGGTGAAAACTTAAAGAACAATTTGCCAATGCAAATCTAAAACCTTAAAAATACATGTAATTTGATGTACTAATTCTGCTACTAGATATTTATCAAAGTCTTATTCATGTACAAAGACGTACTTTCAAGGAAATGAACAATCGAAAACTACAGTAAATATTTTAATTTTTAAAATTTTATTAATGTAACAGTTACATTACCACTAATCTCCCTCAAAACACTTTCATTCACTGCAAGCGCGCTTAGATATGTTTCTTACCACTTTCTGAAGCAGCCCTGGAATTCCTTTTCTATAAATGTCTCTAGCTGTCCTTTCATTGCTGCTTCAAATGCCCTGAAATGATTCAAAACTTTCATCTGCTATAGTTATTTTGACTTTGAGGAAGAGCCAAAAGTCACTCAGTGCCAGATCTGGTGACTAAGGCGGACGAGGGCACCCCGTCACAAGTGTGCTTTCCACTGAATGGCACTCGGCAGTAGCATTCACATTTTTGATCACAGCTAATAAAAACACTCACGAAAGAGACCTTCCCTCACTGCTTCAGAAAGTGGCGAGAAGGATGGAATTAAATATTTCCGATGAGTGAGAAAGTTGAAGGGCTCATGGCAATGTGTCTTTTACTGTAATAAATTTTATTTAAACATTCCTCAATACTTTGATCACCCCCCTTTATCTATTGTAATGTGCTCTAGTAGACAAACTATACCTGCTCTATGTACCAGAGATAGTGCGTTATGATGAAGTATATCACAACAGTCAAGAATGCATTTAATTGCATATGTCCATTTGGCATTGTGGCATATCTGTATATTCCTTGACATGGAAAGATGTTTGCTGTAAGTGAAAAGGAGATTTTCAAGGGAAGTAATAATAACACTAGCTAATATTTCTGTAGTACCCACGACAAGAAAAGCACATATCCCTGAGCTTTATACACAGTAGCTCATTGCAACCTCATTGATATTTTCCTTGGTCTATTACTGAAGAAGCCAAATCCAGAGACTGTAAGTGATTTTCCAAAAATAAAACAGCTAGCAAATGACAGGTGCGAGCTTTAAATTTATACAGTTTGACTCCAGAATTCTCATTCTCAGTTCCTCTAACACACTGTCTGTCATTGTCTCGCTACATATGGATTTTTGCTCATAAATTCATCTTTCTATATAGACGTTCAGAGAACAAACGATAGAATGACGTCTGTCAAAGTTTCCCGTGGTTATCTGTAAGTGACGAGATTTTTATTTTAGTCTGTGTTTAGCCAGTGAATACTATAGTGCCTGTGTCCATTTTTAAGAGAGGAAAAATAAATACATTTTCTGCATAGCCATTGAACATACCATGAAGAAGTAGAATGCTCTTCCTGATAGCTCTTGGTCATAGCAACTGAAAAGCCAGAAGGGCCCAAAACAGTGCAAAATGTGGGGAATCTGCATGTGTGTAAGAGAAGGTTAAATAACATTCTCTCAGCTTTCTTGAAAGTGAAACACCTTGGAAGATCAAATTACTCTTTCTGGCCAATGAGTTATTGCTCCTCTAAAAATACTAAAGCTACCACAACAACCTCAAAGAGTTAAGTGGCCCCCCAAAATGCCTGATTCTCATGCAGTGGGGGATTTGGTTTAGCTTTTAAAATGCTTGTCCTAGACTGGTTTTTCCAGGTCTATACAAAAATAGATATATTTGGTTGGAATTTGCACAAAAGAGATTGTAAAATATATCTTGTCACAGTTTAGTTTATTTTGCGTTCATAGTTAACCAATGTGGTTTGTTCGACATCACCATTTTCATCCAAAAGTTTAAAAAAAAAAAAATGAATGCTGAAGATACCGCAGGAAAGCATTGTCCATCACTTCGTCTACTCTTGATGGAGTCAAACTGTGTTCACTTCAGGTCTCAGAAGAAATAGCTTTCATTTTTCCCTGTAGAGGACACTAAGAGAGCCTTCCAGTTCTAGCAGAATAATACTGCTTTTGCGTACTCTGGCTGTCTTTCCAATAGGCAACATGGAAATCTCTACCGTGGCAAAGTGAGGATGGGTAATAGAGTTTCTTTTTTTTCTTTTGCCTTTTGATATCTGTCTCTTCTTTCCCTCCTGTCTCCCTTCTTCATCTGTTTCCCTTGCTGATTCCTCCTGCCTCTCTTCCCTCCTTTCTACTTACTTTCTTCTTTATTTCTTCCTTCTTCCTTCCTTTCTTCTTTCCTTCTTTCCTTTCCAAATTCCTATTCTTTAGTTTTTACATTGTCCTTCAGAAACTATCCTACAAGTAGATTACACAATCTGAGCAGAGCTTCTCTGTAGTGAGCCCTGTAACCCTACACATGCTTTCAAGAAAAGCTAGGTTTTCAGGGAATGAAACTTTAGCCACTACTGCATGCTGCTCTTGTCTGAGCTCTGTGATTGCTTTGTTATTTCTCCCCTGAGGACTCGATGGATTTGGTTCAAGCACCATTGAACGTGATGCTGTATTAATTGCCCTGGAGGGTAGCGAGGCCTTTGAACTGTGGCTGTGAGGGATATTTTGCTGTAAGACATGTGTCAGCACTTGGCTGGTTAACTCTGGGGCTTGGATCTGTAGCATGCTGGGACCAAGGATCTGGAAAACTACTTTGCATCCTAATCTGACATCTGTTTTCCATCATGTCATGAGATTGACTAGCTATTTGAGCAGGGAAGCATCATTCTGGAATAGCCAGAGTCTAAGTACAAGTATTGTACTGTCAAAAAATATTAAGAATTTCCCCCAATTTTTTCAAGTTCTCCCAAACAGCTGGCACACATAGGTGAGTGGATGATGCAATGGCTTAATTGCCTGACCTTCCACCTCAAGAGAAATTGTCTGTGTGTAAGTTACATGTCAGCATTAGGATACTAAAATGTAAATTGAAGATGATCTCCCCACTTTCAGTGAAAATATAACCTCATTTTTCATTGGCCTAATTTTGAACCCGTTCCTGAGTTCACACGCCACTTAGAGCTTATTCATACTAAGTTTATATGCTGTTATATCTCAGATGCAATCAACACCTTTCTGTCAAAGAACACTGAATCATGGATTCACCAGGAGCTACTTCTTTTTTTCTCTCAACTCTCTTAAATTGAAAATAGCACATATGAGTACAGGAGTGGCCACCATTTCCATAGCTACAGATATGTACAACAACAAAAGTTTATAAAGGCAACTCATGGACATCATTCTAGATTGTTTCTTAGAGTAATAATTCTGAGTTTCAGAACAGTAGACCAGTTGTCCTTCCTCTGCATGCTACCACCACCTATCAATGGTATTGGTCAATTACTCCTTCTATGGTCTCCAAATTTTGCAGTGATTATAGATGCACTTCACGAAAATACCATATGGTGTAATTGGGAAGAGGTCAGCAAATTCTAAATTGCCATCAGAGTGTCAGCTGTAAGAGTCATTTATTTTCTTAGTTACAGGATTAAAGAATAAAAAGAAAATAATCATTGATGATTTTCCCACACATCATTGTAAAACTCAGTCCTCAGGATACCTGAACACCTCTGGCTTTTGAGAGAAAAAGGTTGCAGAAAGTCAGGCCTGGCAAAGGGGCACCCATTCAGTGTGCAGGAGGAAAAAGTGACTGGTGTGGCCTTAAAGCATGTGCTTAGAAACCTCAAGTAGTGCACCGTACTATTTCCTTTTTTAAAAAAGTTTTCAATTCTTCTTCTAATTGACTTGTTAGCAGATTGAGCTGTGGAAATGCCACCTTACTGATGGTTGTGACAGAGCTGACAGCGTGTGTTGAAAACTGTGCTGCCTTCCTTTGCTGTTATTATTTTTGAATTCTGGGTTGATTTTAGAAAATTTTGCAATTTGGTATTTGCTGCATAAATATTACATATGCTGAAGACTTGTTCTTGAGTCGATGGTCACTGTGGGTGATCCAATTGAATGCTGTTTTTTTAAAATTTTATTTATAAAAGACTAAACAAAACAGAAAATAGGTAGAAATAATACATAATTTCAGAGAAAAAAATGAACAGTAAGAAATCACTAGATGATGTTTACATATTGTCACTTTATAAAGAGTTGTTCAAGATACAAAAATGGAACATGTAAAGTGGGAATTCAAACAGCAAGACTGCAAACAGTCCTGTTCAACTGTCGAACAAAAACTTAGTAACATGGTTGTCAATCCTATACACTTAAACATATGTGCAATTATCATTTATGTTGAGATTAAACAAACTAAAGCAGGCTAAAGTCATTCTGAACAAAGAATAATAGTATTGCTAGATTTCACATCATGACACTCCATGATCAGCACTGGGTACTATAGTGTCTTTTTATTTTAAAGAAAGTCTTTTTAAAGAAAGACTAAAAAAAGAGAAAATTGGTAGAAATAATACATAATTTCAAAGAAAAAAATAAAAACTAAGAAATCACTAGATGATGATTTCAGACTGTCTTCTTACAAATAGTTATTCAAGATAGTAAAGTGGAGTACATAAAGTGGGGATTCAAACAGTGAGATTGCAACCAGTTCTGTTCAACTATCCAACAAAAACTTAGAAATATGGTTATCAATCCTATACACTTAAACATCCATGCAGTTATCTATCTCTTCAATTATGTTGACATTGAATAAACCCAAGCAGGCTAATATCACTCTGAACAAAGAATAATACTATCACTGGGTTTCACATTAAGACAATCCAGGAACAGCACTGGGTACTATAGTGTCTCTTTTTCTTCAAAGTATCTGCTAATTTCATCATGTGCATTAAATATCAGTTCTCATAAACTGTTTATAGATTGTACATATGCATGAGTCTACACATGCATATATTTCTATATTAGAGGTAGAAACAAAACAAAACATATTCCTATAAACACATGAAATGAAAAAAACATATAAGACCATTGTACAAAGAGTTCTACCATGTTGTCTCTTGTTATCTCCAATAGAATTGGCTATATCATCAGATATAGTATAATTGAATATATCAGTACATAACAGTATTAATAAAAACACAACTTTGTATATAGTATAGAACTTCAAAAACCAGCAGTTATCAAACCAGAATGTGTATCGTTGAGTCTTGTCATCTTCAGTGTAGTTGTCTGTACTCTCAGACTTGATACTATCAATCATATCAGTTTTGAATAAAATCTTCTAGCCTCATTTCTGTTATGCTCTTTTTTTGCCATCAGTTGTCTGCTTATCTTCTTCATTCTGTTTTCTGCTCCATTCATTGAGGCCTCTCTGTCACTGTTCCTGGAATCCTAGTACTTTTCTCTCTCTCTAGAATGCCCTGCACTATTCTCTATAGAGTTGGATTGATGGTTGCAAATTTCCCAAGTTCTTTTTTGTCTTGGAAGCATCTTGTTTCTCCATTAATTTCTAGAAACAGTTAAGCAGAGTATATCAATCTGGGCTGGAGGTTATTTTCTTTCAGGGATTGGAATATTTCACTCCAGGCTTTTTTTGACTTGATGGTTTGTGTTGAGAAGTCTGTCATTATTCTGATGGGCCTTCCTTTATAGAAGATCTGTTTCTTGTCTCTAGTAGCTTTTAATATTCTGTTCTTCTATTGAATTTCTGGAATCTTGATTATTATATACCTGGGTGTAGCTCTGTTTTGGTTGTAGGTAGCTGGAGTTCTGTATGCCTCATATATCAGAATATCATTTCCTTTTCCTATGTTTGGGAAGTTTTCCTTAATTATTTATGTGAATAACCTTTGTAGTTCCTTTGTTTATACCCCTATTTCTTCATTCATATGCTTTATTTTCAAGTTGTAGATCCTCTTTTCGACTTCTAGACTTTGTATTTTTACTGCTTGTTTCCTTGTTATTTTTAAAAAGTTTTCCCTTTCATAAATCCCACATTGAAAACTCCAGTTTGGATAATCTATCCTTAGTTTCTTTCAAGCTGATTTGCCATCTTTCCATAGAGTTTTTAATTTCCTGGTAATCTCTTTGAATCTGCTTCATGTACTCTATATTTTTCATCAAATGGCTCTCTCCTTTGTTTGAGTTCCTTCTGTCTGTGTCTGCTTGAGGGGTGCTTAGTATCTCTTTTATTAATCTTAAATCTTGTTTTACTTGCCTAAATATTGCACTGTTGAATTCATCTATGAGGTCCCAAATATATCTCTTTATGTCCACTGGTGCCGTGTCTGATATTGCATGTCTGCTGTTCTCATTCTCCTTTGTATTTACCTGCTCTGGGTCAGTGTTCTCAGGATTGGGACCTGGGGCCTTTCTCTTTTGCTTCCTCTTCCCATCTTTTTTGCTTCTTCCAGGAGGTCCCAATTTCTTTCTTTGTTGGTTACAATTCTTCTGAAGCATGCTGGCTAGGTGACCCTTCCCACTGCCATGTGCTAGTGAGTTGCAGACAGAGACAGTGTATACTGGCCCCTCTCCTCTGAATCAGTTAAGTTGCTGTGGTCTGCACTGTATTACTATGTGCTGCCTCCCATCTGGGTCAGTCAAGCTGCTGTGGCCTGTACTGTTTACTTTGTGTCACCCCTTTCCGGGCCAGTCAAACTTCTGAGACTACAACTGGGTTAATGTGGTTAGTGTGCACCACCCCTGTAGGGATTTGATTTCAGATAACCTATTGGGTCTCAGCCAGGTCACATGACCCAGGCCTAGCTCACTCCACCGATCCCGTTTGGGAAAGGAACAATTGACTGAAGTCACTGCTGCCCCTTGTACTTGCCAGTCTTGCCCAGTTCCAGAATGTTGTCTACCAGAGCTCCCCTTTCTATGGAATGGCTCCACTCCCATCACTCACCACAGGTCGATGTATGCACCCTGCCAACTCAGTTCTCTGTTTGGCTCACTGACCCCCGAACTCAATGTAACTGCACTTCCAGTGAGTCAAAGTGGCAGGACCTTGGATGGCTCGGCAAGTCACTGCAGGACCTCGGTAAGTCGCAGTGGGACCTCAGTCAGCTTGGCAAGTCACCCACTGTGGCAGGACCACTGAACCTTTAGCTGTTCCAATAATAGCACTGGGATTGTATGTTTGGTTGGTTCTCCTCACCTTAATTTCTTCTTGGGATGAAAGAATTCATCTCCCTCTGTTTGGGGCTCCCCACACTGTATTGTGTTGAATTGTAAGTTGACTATCTCAGGGAGTCTCTGTAGCCATTTGTTATCTATCCGCCATCTTTGCTCCTGTCCCATGGACTGTTTTTAAGCCTTGGATGTTTTAAGCAGCAACACTTCCAGAATCCTGGGTCTATGGGTCATTTTGTTTCTTCCTCATTTTCTAGAGGCCTTCAGATTTTGGGATCAATATCAGTTACTAGAACTAACAACAAGGACCCATGATATTTTAAAAAGCCATCCATTTGGGCCATTACTCAACAAGTACTTCTTAATTTTTTGTGATGTGCATACATGGGGAAGGTAGCTTATCTCTACTGATAGGCTCATAATGTAAATAATCATGATCTAGTGTAATACAAACTATTGACTGATTATAAATTCAGGCTTCACATGTTGAGAAAAATAAGAGAAAATGCATGTGAGAGTATTTCATAATTCTAAAGACCTTTCACAATGTAAGCTTTTATTTCAAAGTAGAAAAAGCAACCAAAAGAAAACATCTAGAAAATGGTTAGTTTGTTTTTAACAATTCTCTAAAATCACAGGAAACTTGGTAGATTTGTAACATGTGTTTCAGGGTCTGGCCTTAAAAATGCAATACTGGCTTAATGAGAATAAAACAGATTTGATCTGTGGAATATATCACTTTTGGCTCAATTCACTTAACCTCTTGGAGTTTCACTATCTTTGAATGTATCTCAGAGCTCACATATCTTACTGTCATTTTAAGCATTAAATTACATGTTTATAAAAACTCAGCAATGATTGGTTCTCATTAGATGGCCTCTATAATTTTCTCATAATAATGATATTGATTTCTATGAAATGTTATTGTTCACAACAAAAATTTATTTGTAACTTACAGGTTATTTTTGGAAATGACCAGTTTTCAAAATGGCTAGATTTATGCTGATTACTCTACTTGTTTGCTATATTAAGCAAGTGAGATTTTTCTGTGAAAATGTAAAAACTTCTCAAAAAAAATATGCATGCCATGAGATGTCTGACATAAAAATATTTCTTTCACGTAATATTTAAGGGTGAAGTGATACTAGAAATATTTCCAAATGTTTGGAAGTCTAAATTTTAGTATACTGCTCAGGTTTTTTCCTTTCAGATATTTCATTTTTTATTATACTATTTGCAAGCTGAAGTTAAAAGTATATGGAAATATCAGTGAATTTGGGAAAAATTAAACATATGACAAATGAAGTACATTAACCTGTTAATGACATGTGAAATTAAAAATATGTATTGAATACAAATGGGTATGAATTATATAGATGTTTATGTATTACCTTAGGGTAGCAGCATTAAAAGTAAAGTGAGTTTGTCATCTATTTTTTAAAAGAATGCAATAGTAAGGAGAGATCCATAAGGAATATGATCAAAGTCAGAGTAAAAGAAATAGGTACCGCACACACAAAAAAGATGTTTACTGACAAAAAAAAGGACAACTTGAAGAGTCCACAGTGTGATTGAATCCATAAAAGGTAGAGCTCCTGATGCATACCCAGATATTATGCAAACTCATATAATCTTACTTTTAAATATGCATTTATTTTTTAGCTATCATTTAAGCCAATAAAAAGGGAAGAGCTGTAGATGCAGAGAGGGAGGATGGTGAGTGTGAGTACTCTCTCTAGGACACCAAGTAGAGGAGTCCTTGTGTGAAGCAGCCCTCTGTTACTTGCAGTTACATCATCATTCCTTGTCAATATGGTACCATGCATGTTTTTATAACTCCCTCCCTACTGGCACACCTTTTCATACATGACTCTACAGGTTATTTTGTCTACTTCTCACAGAAACTTTGGATGGAAGAGACGAAGGTTTAGTGAATTTCTCAAGAAAGTAGCAATTTCTTAATTGAAAGGTCTTTCTTTTGTACTATAGCTAACTCTGAGATGGAGTCGGACCTACTTTTAGTGACCCTGCTTCTCAGCTTAGCAAAATAATTAAACAAAACTAAAAAGACAGTTTTACAGTGAGCTCTTATGGTTGTAGTATAGTAATCATAACCATCATAGCACTAGGACTTACACTGGACTGTTTCGAGTGTATTATTTGTAAAGTTTTTAGTAGCATGCATGGGTGACAGTGAGTATAGCATAAGTGTTTAGTTAGTAAAAATGGAGAGAAAATATTTTTTGAGTACAGGAATAAAACTGTTTCAGAACTTGTGATTGATTGATGGAGGTAAAATGTTTAAATCTGAAGATTCAAAGTATATAAAGTTTCAATTATATACAATGATTAAGCTTATGGATCCACTATACAGTACAGTCCTGTAGTTAATAAGACTGTATCATACACTTATCAATTTGCCTCTAGGGTGATCTCAGAGCTACCTGCTTTATCATCAAGATAACAATTCTTTTTTTTTTTTTTTTTTTTTTTTTTTTTTGTCTTTTTCCTTTTTATCGGTACCGGGGATCGAACTCACGACTGCCTGCTTGCAAGGCAGGCGCTTATGCTGCTGAGCTAAACCTCCAGCCCCCAAGATAATAATTCTAAGTAAAGCAGAAGTAAATATGTGGAGGTGATGGATATAGGTATGGCAAATTCATACAATTTTCAGTGAGGCTTTCATGTATTATGCTTATCTCCAAACTGATCAAGCATGTTTGTACCAAATATGAGCAGTTTTTATGTCAATCTTAACCTCAATAGAATAAGAATCAAGGAAGCCATACACACAGTGTCTAGAAGATCACAGACAACTGCTACAGAGGACCAGGGGTCACTTCTTCATTAAGGGCCCAGGCTTGTTTATATAAAAAACATAACACTGAATTCCAGGAGCATAATAATTCTAGAAATTGTAATACATGCACTACCTTAGCCGAAAAGCATTAGGAAGCTGTATGCAACTTCTAGAATTCCTAACCACACTGTAATCTATTGGTTTTCTCACCAGAATACACCATGCCTGGAAAGATATCACCACACCCAGCTCCCAGCTCCCTGGACCAGGGCAGGTCTTCACCCCGAATATCCTTCTGATATGGCTTCCACAGCAGTATTTGCACTTATACTGGCCCAGCCAAATGGTTTTTGTGAACATTATCTGCTGCTTTCTTGTATTCTGTGTCACATTCGCCAGAGAAAGAGGACATCTCATGCTCTCCTGCCTAGTCATTCAACAGCCAGCAGCTAAACCTGGACTCAGATTTCACCTTCTTCTTAGAAAGTTAGCCTGGGTAGCAGGAATGGCTATTTTAAAATCTTTGGCAATTCCATCCTGCTATCTACATGACCTCGGGCATAGCACCTGCCACTGTGATTGTGAATTTAATTATCTATCAAACAAAACACTTCTTCTTTGAGTATGTATAAAGATTACTGAAAATTAATGTGAAACTTGTAGTAAGAGTTAGTAAGTGGTATTTTAAAAATTGTAATTAAAGGAAAAATTTATCTTTTCGATATTGCTTATTTCCTACTGTGGTGGTTTTAAAATATGTCCACAGGGCCTTTGAACTTGCTTCCATGAAGACACTGAGGCTAATCCCTTCTCCTTAATGGCGTGAGTATGAGTAGCCCTGGTGACTGATTCCTAAACATCAGCAGATATGGCCATGAAACCCATGAACTTTTGGAGCCAGGTCATTAGAGGGGATGGGTTCCTTGATGGCTTTCTTTCTTGTAGGACACATGCACTGGGAACACAGCCACTACTCAGGGAGGAGTCCAAGCAACCTGGAGAGGACAATGAGCAGGGGAACGAGGTGCCACACTTGGCCTGTGCACTCCTGGATACCAGGTGATGGTGTCTTGGCAGCCACAAGGGCATCCATCTTGGTGTGCATCCCCCATCCCACCGTCCACAGCTGAGCTGCTCCACTTGGCAAAGAATAGACTGGAGACCAGCATTCCCAGGCAAACCTTGCTCAGGCTATAGGTTTATGACTCAAAGAAGCAATTATTTTGTGTAGAGTCACTAGATTTTTGCGAACATTGGTTATACCACAGCAGGCAACAGTACTTGTATTCAGTGCTGTGTGTCTGAAGTCATTATCTTACATGCAATCATGTGTCTAAGTATCTTTGGAGAATTTAAACATCTCTCTATAACAACATTGCTATAGTTTGAATGTCATTTGTCCTCCCACATTCATGCAGTAGTTTAATCCCCACAGTCTTATGCCATGGATATAAAGAGACTGAAGTCTTAATCTGACCATGGTGTTTACTGGTAAAGCATTTTAAAAGTGGTTTTCATAGACCAGGCAGTCAGGTGAATCTTGTAAAGCTCTCTACCATACAAACAACCCGTTGAACTAGGGCATCAGATTGAAATGCCCATGACTGAGTCCCAGTGACTTTAAGAAAGTATACAAAAAACATGCAGACTCAAGAAATACCTTCACATTCCTGTCACAATGTGATAAAACCAAGAGAAGACCCTTGCCATAAAGTGTGACATGTCACACTTGCATGCTCCAACACTGTGAGCTGAATAATCTTTTCTATATAAAACACCTGCGTCAGATATTTCCTAATAGTAACAGAGTGGACTAATACAGACACTCAGCTTAACAAATGTTTTATTATGAACTTAAGTAATCTGAATATTCTTATGGCCAGGAGAACTGATTTTAGTTTGCTTGTTTGAGTTTCACAGGTGTTTTATGACTAGAAAAACAGTATATTATAACAAAAGTGTTAAATATCAATTTTCTTTTTTGAGATTATTATTTGGACGTTGACATTCAAAACAACTTTTAGGAAGCCATTACTTTGAAAGCTACATTTTACAAAATAAAAATTGCTTCTCACCCAAAAATATTTGGGAGAAAAATATAGTTTTGTAAATTTGAATAAGTAGAAATAACATTTTCTCTTGACATAAATTTTTTTCTTGCATCAAGGTTTGTTGCTCACTATTGATTATATAATAGATTTATATTCTGAGTTTTTAAAAAATGAATAAGTAAATACAATGTTTAGAGTTGATTATTTCTGAAATCTGTAACAGGAGTGTTACACACTGTGTTGGTATTTTAAAGTTTCGGTAATCCTACACTTTTCAATAAAGTTCAGGTTGGGAGGAAGTGGGAACTACTTAAGAAATTCTATTTTCATTTAAAATAACAATGAAAACATGATGTGAGAATGTAAGTATATTCTTGTAAATATATGTAATTCACAGTGGTTTCCACATATTGGTTACTAAAAAGAATTGTCCTGCGTAGGAATCCTGCTAAGTCTATTAGGAAGGTGTCACTTACAAGTAATAGTTTTTAAAACTTTAGATAGCTTCAGAAAGAGAAAACGTGTATCAGTGACCCCACAAATCTTTCAAATCTCTCCAAAAACCTCAACTACGTTTTTGAGTCATTCTTATGAACACAGTTAACTAAGATGGATAAACCTGAGTCATAATTATCATTATTTCTGTTAAAATGTAAGGCCAACTTGATATCAAGGATAGTTTGTGTGTGTGTGTGTGTGTGTGTGTGTGTGTGTGTGTGTGTAGACAAAATATGTATTTATGGGAAGTTCCCTGTTAAAGTCCACTCACAGATCTCATGGTGATAGCTCCAGTGTGGGTGAGGGGATTCTGAAATAATCTATGTGTAGGGTTAGAAAGAGAAGCAGAGGGTAAAAATTATACATGACTGTAATGTAATTTATAAAGCATTGACATTGTAGATTTCTGATTTAATTAGAAATCAGAAAACTTAGTGTTTTGCCTAGTATGGGAGCTTAATGTTATAAATCAGAAGATCAGAGTACTAAGAAAGACTTGATTACAAACTTTCTTTGTGTTATGTGGTATTGAGTTTCCTCAATTGTACTGTGAATACATTATGAACATGGGGAGAGCTAAACTCTTCTCTGTAAGATGAATTTCTATGTTAACTTCTGTAGAGGAAATGGAAGAGGTTGTCCACAAGTTTACAATAAAGAGAATAAATTAGCTGCATAATAACAGTGACTGTCCACCCTACATTGTGAATACGGTCTCCTACATCTTCCAAAAAACTGAAGCTAAACGTAGGTACTATTGGCCTAGAACTTCTGCTTATTTTTAAGTTAATAAGCTCATTTTTAAGGAAAAAGAAATTAGTTAAAAATTTCAAATCCTAACTGTCAAACAATACATTTATACTAACTTTAGAAATGTACTTTGGCAACCATTTACCAAGACAGCTTATTTGAGGGACACTTAACAAGTCAATTGCAGAATAAATCCGACAGATGAAATACGAGCACTCTGCTTGACTTAGTCTTATGAAGTTGCCTTGTTGCAGAAATCTTAAAGCATTCTTGGAATTTTTAGACCTTGCATTGATTTCCATGTTGATATTTAATCTGATTAAGTTTAAACCATCTGTCTATAAACATTTAGTAATTTTTCTCTAGCTTTCAAAAAATCAGATATATGAGAACTAAAATGTAATAAACTAACTTGTGGTAATTTCATTATGTTGTGGTATTTTAGGATCATTTGTTGCTTATGGGAATTTAAGCCATTTTAGCAAACACACACACACACACACACACACACACACACACACACAAGCTTGAATACTTTTTAAAACTTCCCATAAAATTTCTTCTTAAGGGACAATAATAGGGCAGAACTCAAAAGATGATGAGGACCAAATTCAATTTAAGTTATTTTACATTTCCTTTTCTCAAGTGAAAAACCAATTTTATTCATTTTGTATAAAATGTGATATAGGTTAATGGCATTGATACGGAAAATTTTTAATTCACATTTTTAAAAAAACTATGATAATAAATGGTCTGAATTTTTATGTTAAAATATATATATATTAAAATATTCCTTTAAATTTTTCTTTTAAATTCATATTGATTCTAAGTTGCCTGGGAAAATAAGCCTGAGAAAATAAGGCTAAAAAAATATGAGAAGTGACATTCCAGAGAGTATTTGTGTGGTTATAGGTGCATGTGGTGGATTAAAACTGCAGTGAAAAGCTGACAGTGGAATGCCAGAGTTATTTTTTTCCTGTAAAATTTCACTCATGCTGTGGTCATTCTACTGGGTTATAAAATGACTTCTAGGTGGAGACTACTCCCCCTCTTGTGGGCCTAGAAAAAGTTTTAGTTTCAGAATTCTGTTTAAACTAGTAGGAGTCTTTGGTAATAGATAGGTTTAGTGTTTCCCAGGAAAAATGGAAGAAAAAAACCATTATTCTTAAACATACTTTGCAAAATAACAACCTGCAGGCTAAGAAAAGGCACAAAATGGAAAACAGTGCCATTGAACTGAGTAAAAATGACTTCAGTCTTCTCTAAAAATGTTATTTGTATTTATTCTCATATTATAAGGGAAAAATAGCTACCACCCTCCGCACTAATAATGCATCTTAACTAATTCCAGTTTTTAAATGGTATTAACACCCACACTGAATTCATACCTCTATTTGTGAACAAACATTTACAAAGATCATTACCGAGGAACAATTTGAAATATAAAACCATAAGTAAAAAATAACATGCACAATCAGTGTATTTTAGTCATTTTATGTTGTCTTTCCTCTCACATTCACTTTGCTCTGTCTCTTTGCCAACCTATATTCCAAGCATTAAAATATGAAATTTTTATTCCCATTCTATTCAAATAGTTGCTAGTTTGATCTCATAAGTGATATCTAGACTTGCTGACATTTTTAAAGAAAAATACTCTCTTAACCAAAGAAGAATGGAAAAATTGTTTGGGAGGAAAAGAAAAATGTGATCAAAGGGATTTATTTCATTGGAATTTCTGCAAAAGACTAACCTTGGCTCTGTGCTACCTTCTATTGGGTTATCGTTCTGGTCCACTGTATCCCTATCCTGTAGGTCCACATTCCCCCTAGGTCACAGTGAAAATTCCCAGTTGCTGTTCTACAATATCTATCCCTACGTCTCTACCATGTCCACCAAACAAGGTGTTTCTAGTTTTCTAGATAGTATACTATTGTTTACTCAACTAATAACACCATGGGAGCTTTAATTTCCACTGTCAATCTCTAGTCTATAGAAGATGCTCCTTTTGTATGTGCACTGCTACTCCCACCTATATTTATAAGCTCCTTCTTATCTTGCGTCTTATTTCTGCTTCATTCATTATGAATATGTTCAAGTCAACCTCACTGTAACAATAAAGCTTTTCCTTGTATCTTGCTAACTCTTCAATCTATTTTCCTTTAAAGTTCCTAGCTATTTGAAAGCAAACCCTATCCAGTTTCTCTGCAAATATCCTTTTTCTTACGCATGGGTTCATGTGGCTTCAGTTCCTGTTGTTCTTCTGAATGTCTTAGAATGACTTCAAATAACTAAGTTCAGCCGGTCTATTTCTTAAATAATATTTTCCCAGCTTTGCTTGGACACGTGGCAAATACTGAGGACTAGAGGACAATCATCCACCAAAATGTATTTCTCTCACATAATATAGATTTATTGCTAGGGAAAGGCATCCTATGTCTCACGACCACATTTAATTGTGGCTAGCTCTTGTAATTCTTGCCAGTGGAATATAAATAGGAAACTAGTCATTTTTACATCCAAGTCTCTCTAAATATCTCTCTCTATCTTTATCTCTGTCTCTCTCCTCTTCACAACAGCAATATCTCAAGGTGTGATTTTTGCCATACAATGAAGTCTTTGTCCCTGAGTTGTGCCATAACTATTGAGTTAAACTAGTGCAATTTATTTGTGAATAATTTATGGTCCTGCGTAGCCCATTCTAACAGAAGCAGATACTACAAACCAGTATCTCCCCTCATAACACTTTCTTGTCAAGGATTTTAAGACTGTATCTGCTGGTTCTTTCTTATTCTCTGCTATCTCTTCTCACTTCTCTCAGATTATGCTTTCTCCAGTTATAACACCAGGAATGAACTTTTCTGGTCTCAAGGCTCATCTTTTCCATCAGTGGATTCTTCTCTTCTGTGTTCACCTGTCAGGACCTCAATGACCATCCACGTGAAATGATTTCAAAAATCCATCTCCTAAGCTTATTAAACACTTTAAGAGGTCTACTCTCCAAGTTAAAATTATTTTTGCCTTCTTAAGCATGCAAAAAAGAAAAACTGAACTTTTTAGAATGATGGGCTTAAACTACCAAGCTTGGGAAGTGGCAGAATCAGAACACTAGGGTAACTGTGCAGGGAACCTGGAGTCCTGTACACCTGCTACTCAGAAATGCTTTATTCAGTGTACTGTTTCGTATAGCTGGCAATCTTTTCTTAGGAAGACTCTCCTGATAAAGAAAGCTGTGTGTTGATTTACATTCTGGTCTAAGCTTCTTATCTACTGCAGACAGGCACGTTGATGAGTACAAGTCTCAAGTGCTACCACTGACATGAAACAACTTCCAGCCACTCCCCTCGACAGAGAACCTGGCCTGCTTCAACAAATTGCTTTAAGCTAGAGTAGGATCACATGGTGAGTAGAATTACAATGCATGAAATGAGGTTCTGGCTTCTACTTCTTCACAGACAGCCCTGCTCCCAAACTTGACTTTGATTTACCAGGTCGTTCTGATAATCAGGTAGACTATGACCACCCACCTGAATATAAAATAAAACCTGAGTGCCTCTATAATTAATAATTTGATTATAATGTTAATACTTAACATTAATTGGTTATTTAAAATGCAAATCTTAGTCTTCCTGAGTAATTTTACTTACTTCCTATCATTATGATAGGAAAATGTTAATATGCCAATTCTATCGATGGAGACACTCAATCCAACCTAAAATAATGCTAATTCTTTCCACTCTCGATACAAAATTTAATGACATAAAAGTCAAGTACTAGAATTTCAGTCATAGGAGAAATTTAACAGAACAGCTTCTATACAACTGACGAACTTGATCAAATTATATTAAAGTATTCTTTTAAGACCATCTACTGTGTGTTGGCTGTGTGTAGACACTGGGCTTGGAGCTGGAGACACTGAGATGTCTGAGCTAGTAACTCTCCTCTGGAAACTTACAATTAGGGAGAGAAAACTGAAAGTGAACTCAGGCAGTGCTAATGGTCATACAGGAAACAGCCATGCATAAAAACAGTTGTCGCAAAGATCTCAACAGAATCCTGATCCTAAAGGAACAGAGAGAATTCCAAAATGCCCCAATAGCTGTTGCTTTCTATAAATGCTGTCTGCTGTAAAAGTAATATATGTAAACTGTTTTAAAAATGCAGACAAAGACAAAAAGTATGCTGCAGGCAAGTGCAATCTTATCACCCAGGGATAGTTACTAAAAACATCTGATACGTTTTTATCTAATCTTTGTCCATGTTATAAAACATAGTCTTTTCAATACATTTGAGATCTTAGTTTATTATATATTGTATGGAAATTAGTTTTTCCAATGCCTTTATAGTTTTTAAGTATACAAAAATTAAGCCACATGGTACTCTCCCATTAGGATCGTATCAATCAGTATTGCAGAGTACAAATCATAGAAAATGACTCTGACTTACATAAAGAAAGAGGAATTTGTTAAAATACTATTTTTCTTATATATTATTGAAAAGACTAGAGAGTCAGGCTCAGACAATGATGTGAACAATGGAAGACATAGAAGGAAACTAACAAGGAGATGGCTACTTCTATTTTTAATTTTGGCCCCCAAGGCTTCCAGCTCAGCACTAGAATTACTCCTGACCCAGAAACTGGACGTCACTTCCACCATTACCTTTTGGCTACAAACAGACTTTCCCACCTTCTGTGTGGATCTGTGTAACTGGTTCCAGCACAAACTCTAGGGCGGATGAACCTGATTGGCTGATCCATATTCAAATGCTGGCATCGGGTCAAAAAGAAACTCTGGGTGTGTGAGAGTCGGGGGTGCTCCCCCAAATTCATACGTTGGATCCGTGGTGCCTGTTTTCGCACAGCGTGACACATTTGAATGTAACATCTTCAGATAATTTAAAATGAAATCATTAAGGCAGACTCAAATCCAACATGATCGGTGTCCTCCTCATCAGGAAAGGAAATTTGAAGACAGGAAGTAAACAGGAAAAACTATGAGGAGCCAGAGAAAAGAAAATCGCTCAGCCATTCCACGTAAAATTTAAAATGACACAAACACCTGCTATTAGTGTATATAAACAGGTAAGTTACAGATGAGATGCACTTAAAAATTAATTCTTACTACAGATTGCAAATCAGAGTCACAATGGAGAATTTTAGAAATGCCACTGCCAGAGGATCGACTCCAAAAATGGACTTTAGGGGGCTGGGGGTTTAGCTCAGCGGCATAAGCACCTGCCTTGCAAGCAGGCAGTCGTGAGTTCGATCCCCGGTACCGATAAAAATGAAAAAAGACCAAAAAAAAAAAAAAAACAAAACAAAACAAAACAAAACAAAAATGGACTTTAGTGTTGTGTAGTGGCTTTTAGGAATCATTATTTTTTAAACTTCTCAAGTGATGCTTGCATGTAGCCAAGACTAAAAGCCACTGGTTTTAAGATAATTTAAGAGAGGGCCGAGGATTTAGCTCAGTGGCTTAAGTGCCTGCCTGGCAAGCGCAAGGTTGTGAGTTCCATCCCTGGTACCAAACAAAAAAGATATTTTATGAGAAAATTATCTTTCAAAACAAGGAAAAATTGTATTACTATATCTTGTAAATAAGTAGAGAGATAGATCATGTTCACAATTTTAAAAATTATTATCTAAATGACAGAATTTTTTTCCATACTGATTTGTAGATTCAATGGAGTCCTAATCAAAAGCCCGACAAAAACTTGCTCATGTTTTTTGAAAGGATTATTCTAAGATTTGTATGAGAAGGGCTGAAATAAGAAGGTACTCGAGCATGCTCAGTAGGTACTCAAAATGGGAAAAATATTTCTCTCTGCCTAATACTTTGATTAATAAACTATAAAAATTAAGATGACATTGTGAGAACCACTGAAAGAAAACTGGAAATGGGATAGATAGCTCCAAACAGAATTTTGAATGAACATAATACTGATATATAATAGGTCATAGGTAACAGAGGCAGATGTCGGGGATAAAATGCAGAAATTTGCTTTTATGCAGAAATATTTTGAGAAAGTTTTAAAGTATCTTGCAGTACACAAAAAACAACTTTATGTGATGAATAACATAAATTTTAACAATTTTAGAAAGAATTACATGTGATTTTACATTATGAAAAGACTTCTTAAATGGAATATTAAAAAGTATTGTTCATAAAAGTTAAAATTCAATCATTCTTCAAAACAAACCTATTTAAAATTTACCAAAAATATGAATGTTTCTAGAACAAATTCATATCTAACAATATGAAAACATACTAATCTTAACTGTAATCTATGTATGTCAAGCTAAAAATTAAAAATGATATTTGCTTAACAAATATTAGGAAATGTGATGAATCAAGGTGTTGTTAATGGAAACATAAATTTATTTAATGATTTTGGATGAAAAAGCATCATATTTTTTCCTTATCTTGGGACTTCAAATTTAATTCTTGATAAATAACAAAGAAATTTTTCTTCACGTGCTTTATGTTATAGCTACAAAATGCTTCATACAAAAATGTTTGCTAGCAAAATTCAAAAATACCTGTTACTGGAAAATTATAAAGAAATTATGATATTATCACCATGGATATTATGTAATAGTGAACATTAATGGTAGCTACTAGTCACACAAAGCATAAATTAGCATTTTGAAGAAAAAACACAAGATCTAGAAGAATACATAAAGTATATCTTTTTTCTTTTTTTGTGGTGTTTGGGAAAAAAATCAAGGGCTTGTGTATGCAAGGCAAGAATTCTACCACTCTCTCATGTCTCCATCTCATGATATCATTTAATAAACTTCAAAAGCAGAGAATCAAAAAGATGCTACAGAGACAAACTTATAACCAAATTAGATATAAAAAGAAGAATAACCAACACTACTAATGCTATTGTCAAATAGTAGATAATTTATGGATAGGTAAGGAGATGGCATATAGTTTGATGGCCCATACTGGTAATGTTCTATTCTTACCTAAAAAACTATATTCATTATCATTTGTTAGCTTACATAAAGGAAACAAGAAAGCTATGTAGTAACAGCTGGTTATGGCCAAAGTTACTCTCATCTGTGAACCTATCAAAATTAAGAAAAAAAGTTAATTCGGTACATATTTCAATGCTGTTTTTATCTTAGCAAAGACCGAAGTGCTATTTAAAAAACAAATGATAGCAATGACATCCAAAAGGAAGAGTTTTCAAGTCATCAAAGATTCAGCCTTGAAACACCACATGTGAATTCAGGTGTATGTGGCCGCACTGAAGCCACGCCCTCTGGCAAGAGCAGGGGCATCATACAGATGCAGATCCCACTCAGGTAGAATGGGATGAAAGGGAGCGTCTCTATAGTTTCTGGGCCAGCAGAATCCCATGAAGAAGGCAGAAAGCTCTGGGCATGCTAGCATGTGACTGTAATCCTAGTGACTCAGGAGGCTGAGCAGGAAGGTTATGAATTTGAGAGCAGGATGAGCAATTTGGAGACCCTACCTGGAGACAAAAAGGGCTGGAGATGTAGCTCAGTGGTAGTAATATGTAAGCTCAATCCCAGTGCCAGAAGAAAACAGAAAATGGAAAACAGTGCCAATATGTTAGGACATTAATCAAAATATTCACTGCACTCAATTAGAAATTAATTAGAAATGAACCATATTTTAAAACATTAAAATAAGAACATTTCTGGCAGAAAGTTTTTCATAAATAGCATATATTCTTCTTTCCTTAGGAGTAACTTCTTTATTATTATCATATAATCCTGATGCCTGGCTTTTTAAAATTTAATATTCTGGAAATGTGAATCGAGTACCAAAACCAGCAATTTCAAGTGCTCAAAGTAATAATTATGCAATTTACTTTCACTATCCAAATGTAATAGAATTCAAAAAATCTTTCTTATTTAAGATGCTTTAATAATACTAAGTTTTAAACTATAAAATGAAGTACACAGTGTTTAAGGAGGCAGTTCATTAGCTTCACAGATGAGTTCGAAATGAAAAACTCTGCAAATGGAAAGGAGACAAGGAACTCAATACACTTGAATTTCAGTCTTCAATGAAATTTCTGCCATCAAAAATCATTCCTCATTGCTTGATTCTTCATGAGCTCATGGTTGCTATCTGCTGTACAACTTCGGCAAAGTGTAACTAGTGACACAAACAAACATGTTCACAAAGGCCATCTCCATCGAAATCAGTGGTTCATCATCAGGTAATTAAGGCAACAATGTGACTGTGGAACCCGGTGTCTCAAGTGGTTTTTGTTAAAGGTCACTTTCTGTTGCTTCGACATCATAAAATCACAGTGAATTATTTTTTCCAGGGATGTGTTTTTATCAAAATACACAGGCATTGAAAATACGAATGAAAGGCCATCAAAGTTGAAAATCTCTATGCAATGTTTGCATTTTTATTAGTCTGCATCATAGCAGCACACTGCATAGTTACTGTGGTAGGGGCAGCATAAGTGTCCAAAGGCGTCCCTGTCCTAATCTCTGGAATTTAAGAAGATGTTACTTTCTGTGACAAAAGGGACCTAACAGCTGAGATAAAGTTAAGGGCCTTGAGCTGGGGAGATTATTATTATTGTGATATTTACTTTTTTTTTCCAAATACCCAATTCCTATAAGAAAAAAGATGAGTCTCTTTACCAGATTTATCATTTGGAATATATTTTATTTCCCAATAAATTGAGATTGAGTATGATTAACTTCAAAATGCTATTTGTGTAATTCTTCTTGGGCTTAGAACTTGATTCTGTTTTGCCATTTTATTATTTATTTATTCATTCCCTGATTTTGAATTTTTTTAGATGGGCTCACGGTATGTAGTGGCTTTGAACTCATGCTGTAGCCCAGAGTGCCCTTGAACTCATGGCAGTCCTCCTGCTTCAGCCTCTCAAGTGCTGGAACTACAGGTGTGAGCCACCACTTCTGGCTCTGTCTGCTCCTTTAAACTGTGATTCATAACTGTCTCAGGATCAAAGACACTGCTAAAAAAGCATCAATCAACTAGCAAAAGAATACAAAGCACAGTTCTGACCTGGAACCCTTACTGATCTTTCATATTTAGAGAAAACAGCCTTGAAATTACAGCTAAGTTCCTCTGGAAAACCTGCTCCTGCCTGAGGGCTATAAAGTGGCATTCCCCAAAGGGACAGCTACTGACAGGTGACACCTGTTGAGCAGCAGTGTGGGAGGCTCATCTGGACCGCGGTACCCAATGTGCACGCCTTGTTTTTGCCATGTGGTTGAAGACTGTACCCATCGCCTTGGCTCCTGTTTCATTTCTGCATCACCCACCCACCTGCCCCGCAGTGACATCCACATCAAGTCTCACCCTGGTCACACTCTGGCTAGCTTTCTTTGTAGAAAATGTAGGCAGGAGGACGCAGGTGTTTTCCCCACATCTGCAGATTGGAAACCACATATGTACACAGTAGTTTTCAAGAGCCCGTCTACATGGCTAATGTGCAGACCTAACGCTACAGCCTAAAGGCAGCCTCTGTGAGCTTAGACTCCGTAGAGCTGCCACCCGCTGTCACAAGTGGCAGCACTGTGCTAAACACAAGTGTCTCGATGCTGTGTCCACATCCCAGCCTACAAAAGCTTGGAAATACAGTGACCACAGGAAATCTTAGAACCTGCTTAGAGAGAGAGAAAATAGACACTGCAGCTATCTTGTCAGCCCATGTAATCACCTGTACCATGGATCAAGATGTAGTCCTGTCCACACACTATTTTGCCCATGAAAAACTCTGAATTATTTTCCATAGTAGAAAAATATTAATAGTATTTTCATTATATAAACAAGACAGCACATATAAGCAAGTTTATAATCATATAAAGAAGTATGTTAAGTGTTCATGTAATATACAAACTAGAAGATACCAATTATTTTTTAAATCACGGACTCTCACCCTGTGACGTAACCACACAGAACAGTTTTCTACATAAATGGATAGATGCGTTACTGCTGCTTTTGTCATGAATGTACTTACTTGCAGTTCACTTCGTTGCATTGCTATTTTCCCTTCCTATCTCCCTCTCGATTTTTCTCTTTCCCTATGTACATACAATACCTAGCATCACACTTGTTGGACATTCATTCTAAAAAATATTTCAACCAGTTTTCAAATAGCAAAATTCAGTCATGTGTCTAGTATTGATACTTTGTGAGACAATGTAACTTGGAGCTTGAGAGGAAGCAACAAGTCTCTGAGATGAAGAATGGGAGTCTGAAAAGTGGTCCCAGGCAGGGTCCAGCAGGATGGAGGGGACAGGACCTTGGCGAATGAGAGCTTCTTAGCTTCCTGATGAGAGGGACAGCGAGCACCAGGGAGGCGGTCACGCTGGTATTTTACATCGCTGCCTGTTGTGTTGCAACTTGTCACCTGCAGTTCTCAGATGGAATGTGTCACACCATGATCACCCAGACGAAGCTAGGGAGAAGAAGGACTCAGGGACCCACACAATAAGGAAATGTAGAAGGACCAGCAAAAATGAAACAGTTAGAGCGCTGAGTCTAAAGATGTCATGGGAACGGGAAATCAGAGTGAGGAAAGAGTCCCAGAGAACCCTCGGGGATTTAGGAACCCAGGGGCATTGCAGGCTGTGGGATGGGAACGGTGCTTTGGGTTAATTACAAGAAATGTAACTAAGAGACTTGATGACTTGACAAGTCAGCAATTTAGGTAACAACTTTTTAACAAATTTTATAAATAAGGCTATCAAATCATTGATGATGTATGTGCTCATCAAATGTATATGTACTTTGGCAAATCACTCAGAACCCATCTGTCTCTGTCTCAGACAAAAGCTTTCTTTCTCCCAATAAATATTCTTGCTCTTAAAAAAAATGTATGTATAAACCTTGTTTTTCTTTTTAGTCATGACCAAACAAAAACAGACCTTTGTCTTTTTTGTTTTGCCAACTTGGTAGGTAAAATATCACTCTGACAGAATAAATTTCCAGTTCTTTGGCTCTAAAATTTTTAAACCTTTTTGTACTTGGTTTTTAAAAATTTCTTCTCTGGTGAACTCAGAATAACATTAAATTAAATTGTTGGACAGTAACTATCTAGTCCAGTAATCTCCTCATAAATACTCTACATTTTTAGCTGGTCATTAAAGCAAAAGGATTTTTTGTTGTTGTTTTGTTTTGTTTTTTTCCATATAGCATATTGAGCTCAGGGTCATCACACTGAGCTACATCCCCAACACTGAACCTCCCTCAAATACTTTTTATTTTGAAATACGATCTCACTAGGTCTGGCTTGATTCTCCTGCTCAGTCTCTCAAGGTATTGGCCGGCATTACAGATATATTCTATCATACCTGACTGTGAAATAATATTTTTTAAAGAAGAGTTACATTCATGCTATAGACTAGAACTGGGTTTATTTTACGACACAGATATCTTAAGCATGTTCACCTATAACAAACAACAGCTTTTTAATTAAAAAAATAATTTAAAAAGCAGTAAACTTTCAATTAGATTTTTTGTGAGTATATTCCCTGAAATCAGTCTGATCAAGTGAATTATCTGTCCCTGTTCAAATTAAGATATTTTGCTAATACTCTCATGTTCTGCCCCTTTAGGGTTACAAATTAGAGGTAGGAATGAGAGGAATTGGATTATTATCCAATTATTAGGAAAAATGTCTCCCAGCAATGGTTTAGTCCAAAACTCAAACAATAAATAAATAAATAAATAAGAGAGAGAGAGAGAGAGAGAGAGAGAGAGAGAGAAAGAGCAAACACAGCCCCCCCCCCATAAAATATCCTATCTTTTGTAACTTGTCATCTTCTACTATCAAAAGCATGAAGCCTGTGACCTTTCCTTTATAATGATAACTATTCTCCTTGGATTCAGCATCTATTAGTTATCAAATATTGCAAGTGGTGAGCTAAAGAATAAACATTTAGTTCTGTTTTGAGGCTTTGAGGCTGAAGTCTAAGATCAAGGTGCTGACAGCCTGGGTGTCTGGAGAAACCCTTCTTCTTGGCTTCTTGATGACTATGTGCTTGCCAGTCTTTAAGAGATGTCTAGTGTCCATTTCTGTTTCTATAAAAATGTCAGTTCAAGCTGATGGGATCCTCAGTCCTAGGACCTCATTAACTTTAAGTGCCATCTTACTGTTACCTTCAAATAGAGTCACACAGAGAGTCAAGGCCTTAACAAAGGCATTTCAGTGGGGCACACATCAGTCTCCACAGAGGCACTCAGGCACTGCTATTCATATCCCATCTGGTAATATTTAGGCTATGCTGAGGTAGTATTGTGTCATGCAAAGAGATAGAGTGCAGTTTCACTGTCGTTATTATAGCACAGAAGGGACATTTCTGGTTTCCAGTGAGAGATGTATAATTCCAAACAGAGAGAAACTAATGAAATAAATAACATACAATTTTATATTTGGCCATAATATTAGGATAATAAATAGGCATGTGATAAAGACAGTGCAAGTTACTGAGCAAAAACATTAATATTTTTCTAGGCATGGAGGCACCTGCCTGTAATCCCAGCACTCCAGAAGCTGAGGCAGGAAGAATTTCTGGGAGTTCGAGGACAGGTTGACTATACAGTGAGTTCAAGGTCAATCTGGGCTTTATAGCAAGACCCTGTCTCATAAAATCAATTAAATAAACCAACAAACCATTTCTATGCTCCAAAGTATTTTATTTAATGTTAAGACTTCAAGTTTAAATGCCTTAAAACATTGAAACTAATTTAACGTATCAGTGTGTATGGAAAACCAACTATTAGAAAACATTGCACTCAAGCTTTACCTTTAATTTTTCTGATAATAGTAAAGGTCTATTCCTTCCTTCTCTTTTCACTAATGAATTACGAGCTTTCCAGCTGCAAGGCAGCTTTGAAATTTGTACCTTCCTGGGACTACTGACACCCTCCAGTGATATCTCCTGAAATCCTCTTAGAGAATGGTGCTTGGGGATCTTGTGCTGTGTAATCCCTCCCTGATGGGCAGAATACACCAGGCAACCACACTGGGTGTTGAAACCTCATTTAATACAGCCCAACACCACCAACTTGTGCAGAATTGTGGTTGTAAAGAAAGCGCCCCCACATCTGAAGGAGATCAGGTCTCACCCGAAGGAGGCTCACTGCGAAGGATCACGGTGATATATAGCAAAAGCAACAAGCAGTGAAACAGAAATAGGCCGGACTACCAGGAAGACCTCTGAGAGCTGACTTCACATGCATGTATGCGTGTGTGCATGTGTGCATGTGTGCACGCATTTAAGAGTTACATACTTTCTTGTACACATGTCTTCATTTCCCCCTCTGGATCCTATTTAGCACCTCGTAGGGCTCATATATAAAAAGAGATACCAACAACCTCTTCTCTTTATTATCACTGAGGCTTCTTTCAATGTTGAGGGCTCCATTTATGTTCCTATTTAAAGTAAGAATTCATGTGGTATTTCAAAGAAATCTAAGCACTTTCCACAATGGTCTGGTATGTTATCTTTTGTTTATGAAGTTTTAAAATCTCTGGATAATTGCAGAGCCTTTGAGTTATATTCTTCGGCTTGAGTCAGGCTGCTGCCAAAAGAAAGACGGAATTGTTAAATACTGGCCTGAGAAACTCGCTTCCTTACACATGGATTCAGAGAAGCTCCCGAATCTACTACAGTATTGGGGATACAGATCCCTCTAGGATTTGCAAAGCAAAATTCTTTGAAAAGCCATGAGAGGCCAAGACAATTTATCTTTTAATCATGCCTGAGAATACCAAGAATGTAGGTGTCAGTTTTGATGATGTTGACGTATTTTGCTATCACAAATGCTACTGAGAAGCATCTTAGAGTTACCTTGGGACCATGACAGGTAGAACAGAAGTGACTCGAGCCCAGGGCCTACTACCTGCCCGTGGCTCTCATGTCCATGTTTGCAATGGCAGAGTGTGCCTAGAGGACTTGAGAATCTTTTTCAAACAAATTCTGTTTGAGGGGAGACTCCTCATTAACTTTTTAGCAATCACTGTGCTTGGCATAATGAGTTTATGGCTTAGTGGTGCTCAGCTCTTCCTGGCTTTCTGTAGACTCCTGTAGACACAGTTTATAAGAGAAGGATATCTCTTGGGACCGGTCAAGTTTTAACTGATCATTCCCTAAAACTTACTTCTCATCCATTTATGGTAATTAGAGATCTACAGAGATCATGCCTTGCTTGACCATTGAAAAGCCTAAACCCTGATGCTAAAAAAGCAGATGAATTCATGGATAGAACAGAAAATTTATAAGAAAATGAAACTACTGTTTACTGTTGCGCAGTAGATGCAAGTCATTACATTTGTCAAAATTCATGAAACTTACATCAAGAGTGGGACCTAATGCAAGCCTTGAGCCTCTGTGGCAATAACATGTCAGTGTGACCCTGGGTCACAAATGTACTACCATGATTCAGGAGGTTGGTAGGGAGTTTGTACTTCCGTGGGAAGAGGAGGCAGGGATTGCAACACAAGTGTGCTCATTTGTTTTGTGAACCTAAAGCTCTTGGAATTTCCTGAATAATTAAAGAGTACACGGATGGGGGTTTATTTATTTGTTTTTGCAAATTGTTGTTTGTTTGTTTATTTAGTACTCAGGATGCTGTGTTTGCTAATCAAGCACTTGGGTTTTTTTACAGTCTACTTTTCTTCAGTTCAGCAAGAACATATAACAATTGTAAGTATATATGCACCCAACATTGGAGCACCTACATATATATAGAAAATATTAGTAGATCTGAAGGAAGAGATAACTGCAATACAATAATAGCAGGAGACTACAACACTTCAGTTTCACAGTGGGTAGATCATCTAGACAGAAAATCAATAAAGACATATCAGACAAACTACATTCTAGATCAAATGGACCTAGCAGATATATATATATAAACATTACATCCAACAGTTACAGAAAATACATTCTTCTCAGCAGTACATAGCATGTTTTGCAAAATAAGACATGTTAGAAAAAACTTAAAAATTTAGGAAGATTGAAATCAGATCAAATATCTTTTTCAACACAGTAACTAAAACTAGAAATGAATATCAAGAAGGACTTCAGAAAATTCACAAATGTGTGAAGTTTAAGCAACATATTTCTGAATAACTCAAAGGTAATGAAAAATTAAAAGAAGTTGAAAAGTACCTACAACAAACAAGGAAATACATGATGCCAAAACTTGGCAACATGGAACAAAAAATGTTTTAAGAGGAAAGTTTATAGCCCTCCAACATCCCAGAAAAAGAAAGAGAGAGGAGAAAAAGATCAAATAAATAAACCAATGTTACACATAAAGAAACTAGAACAAACAAAAACAAAATAAATTCAAAGTTAGTAAGAGGGAGGAAATAATAAAGCTCAGTGCACAAATAAATCAAGCAGACTTCACAAGTAATAGAAAAGATTAACAACACTGAGTTGCTTTTTTGAAAAATTCAACAATATCAATGAACACCTAACTGAATTAAAGAAAGAAAATCAATGCTTAAAGAAATGGCATTAGAAATTAAGAAGACATTTCCTCTAATATGACAGAAAAACAAAATGTCAAGGAGTTATTATAAATAATAATACATAAAAAAACTGGAACACTAGAGGATCTGATAACTTTCCACATAGATATAACCTATCATGATTGAAATACGTAGGACTAATAACAAGCAAGAATATTAAATAAGAAAAGACTACCATCAAGGAAAAGTTAAGGGTTTATTGGATACACAGCTGAATGTTGTAAAACACTTAAAGAACTAATATTAGTCCTTCTCAAGCTCCACAGAAAAAAGTCAAAGATGAACGATACACAAATGCATTTTATAAGGCTACCATTACCCAGATATCAAAGCCAATCAAGGACACTACCAAAAAAAGAAAGCTATGTGATAATATCCATGATGAACATAGTTGCAAGAATTTTTTGACAAAATACAGTACTGCCAAATCATATTCAACAGTATGTAAAAATTATCGTTCACCTGTTTGCAGTATCATTGATGGAATGTCCACTTTACAAGCTTTAATTTTGTGACTTGAACAATTATTTCTAAGATGACAATATGTAATCCATTAACTAGTAATTTCCTACTGTTCATTTTTTTTTCTGCAAATCTGTATAACTTGTACCCTTTCTCTGCTTTTTTTTCTTTTCTCCTTAAATAAAATTTAAAAAAAAAATTAAAAAAAAAAAAAATTATCGTTCACCATGATCAAGTGGAATTCATCCCAAGAAGCAATGGTTCAATTTCCACAAATATGTATAATCAACCACATTGATAGAATAAAAGGCAAAAACTGCATGTTCATTTTAATAGATACAAAAATGTACTTGGCAAAATTGGCATAGTTTTACAATAAAAAAATCATCAAATTAAGTTTCAAACAGGCATATCTCAATGCAGTAAAGGCCATGTATGACAAACACACGTTTAATACAACGCTCAGTGGGGAAAAGTTGATAGCATTCCCTTGACCACTTCTATTCAACAAACGCTTAGAAGTGATAGCAAGACTGATTAGTCAAGAAAAGCAAAGAAGAGATGTGAATTGGAAACAAAGAAGTTAAATTGCCCCAGTTGGCAGGTGCTATCACCTTCAATTCAAAGTATGCTAAAAAAAATCTCCCAAAACTTGCAGAACTAATGAGTAAATTCAGTAAAAATTTCAGGATACAAAATCAAGATAAAAAAGTTAATAAAACTTTATAAAAAGAAATTCATTTATGATGACCACAAAACATAAATCAAATACTTAGGAATATATTTAGCCAGACTGGATAGCTATTATGTTCTTAATATTTTCTATTATTTCTGGAGTGTCTCTTTCATTTCTTTCTGTTTCAGGCTTTTCATTTCTTCCCACCTATTAGCTTCAGGCCTACTTTTTAAATAGTTATAGATTCTTTAGGTACAATGTTAGCTCATTTGTTTAATCTTTCTCTTTTTCTCTCTCTCTCATGTTTGTGTACATTTCCAGAGCTATAAACTTACTTCTTCAAAACTAATTCTGATGAAGGGAATTGGAGAATATATAAATCAGTGGAAAAACATTCTGTGTTCATAGATTGAAATAATATAGTTTAAATGTGTAACATTTTCAATCAGTATCACAATTCCAAAAGCACTTTTTATATACACAAGCAATAAAAAATGTTTGAATTTTAAAATTTGTATGGAAATGCAAGATACCACCAATAACCAAAGCAATTTTGAGCAAAACTAAAGAAGCTATAGAATTACACTATCTATTTCCAATTATACTATAAGTCTATACTGACCAAAAATAGCATGTACTGGCAATAAGTAAGCCAAACTACCAATAACAAAAGAGAGAAGCCTGAAATAAATCTGCACATCTACAGTCAACTGATTTTCAAGAATAAATGTGCCAAGATTATATGGTGGAGAATGGACAATCTTATCAACTGAATCATGTTGGGTAAATTGGATATTCATGCATAGAAGAAAGAAATTAAACCTTTACCTTATACTATATGTAAAAATCAACCCAAGATGTATTAAACAGTTAAATGTGAGAAAGAAAACTGCAAATGTACTAGAAAAAAATCATAAGTAGAAAACTGAATAATGTTAGTCTGATCAATGGTATACTTAAATATAACACCAACAGCACAAGAAACAAAAAACAAAATGAGACTTCATGTAGCAAAAAAAATCCTGTAAAGCAAAGAGCAAATAAACAAAGTGAAAAGAATATCCACAAACTTTGAGAAAATATTTGCAAACAATGTATCTGGCAAGGATTAAAATCCAAAATATATAAGAAATTCAAACAACTCAGCAATAAAATACAAATCACTTCATTTTAAAATGGGCACAGGAGCTAAAAGGTATTGTAAAAAACATTCAAATGGTCAACAGACATGTGAAAAGATGTTAAAATGCAGGAATCTTCATAGAAATGAAAATTAAGGGCACAACCACATATTCTATTGCACCCTTTAGAAACAGATAGTATCAAAATACAAAAGATAAGCATTGGAGAAGATATAAAGAAAAGGAAACTCTGGTACACTGTTGGCAGGGATGTAAATTAGTATAGCCATTATGAGCTATGGAGTTTCCTCAAAAACTTAAAAGTTAAATTACTGAATGATATAGAAATTCCACTATTGAATATATATCCAAAACATGAAATCAACATTGAAGAGATAACGGCACTCTTGTGTTTATTGTAACACTGCTTACACTTGTCAAGATATGGACTCACACTGTGCCCATTAATGGATAAATGGATAAAGAAAATATGGTATATGTACACAAGGGAAACTACTGAACCATTAAAAATGAGAAAGACAGCCTGTCATTTGCAGCAACATGAATAAAGTTGGAGGGCATTACGTGAAGTGAAATAAACCAGACCCAGAAAGGCAAACACTGAAGGATCTCACTCATGGGGAATCCATAGTTTATCTCAGAGAAGTTGTGACTATAGACTGTGGAAAGGCTGGAGCCAAAGGAGGAGGGTGTGGGGCAGAGATGTTGGCCAAGGGGTACAAGCTTTCAGTTAAGCAGGGTGAGAAAGATTAAGAGATCTGTTGTACTGATTGCAGTTAAAAACAATAATTTTTTCTTAAAATCCCAGCTTTAATGTTTAGATTTTCAGTGTTCTCACCAAAAAAAGGGACAACTTTGTAAACCAATGCATATATTAATAAGCTAGATTTAACTATTCCATAACATGTGTGAAAATATACATATTTCAGACCATCAAATTGTACACAGTAAGTAGGTTCAGTGTTACTTGGTGAATTGCAAATAACCAAAAGAGTACTCCCATTTGATCACCTTTACAATAATGGGATAGGGTGGGTGGATCCAACCATCAGAAAAACAAAGAGATCAGAAGATTTATTCCCACTTACTGAGCCTGTGGGAAAGGAGGAATAGTTTAATATTTTGTTTTAAAATCTCTTGGACAGTGAGATTCAGGAAACTTCCCAGTTGGTGAACGCGGAGACACTGAATCCATTCATGCAGTCAGTACTGAATTAAATTCCAGGACAAGCACAGCGAGTCATAATATTTGGGACTCTCACCAGAGGTGAATGCCATCTCAAACTGCTTAACTAATGTAAAATTTAACAGATTTAACAAATACAACACAAAACATCATATTCAGTTTTAGTGCATCAAAGACATAAATTAGAAAGTTCCCTCATAGTGTAAGAATAATACTAAATCAAGAGGAAGAGAGAAGATAAACCGATGTGGTAACAAGATGAAAATGCCATCTTCACTGAGTCTGACCTAGGCCTTCTCCAGCTCTCAATTCCAGACTAAAGACAACTTTGTAACCAAGAGAATATACAGCAATAGCGTGAACAACACCTAATGTTTTATCTGTCAGTAGACTCATACTCATATTTTATACATGCATAGCATTATCCATTTATAACCACCTTTGTGTCCATTATTTCTTTTTGTCTCACTTATTTGCCAATCCTCTTGCATTTTGAATGATGTCAATCAAATTCAGAATTCTAGGTGGAAATCAAAGAAATGTGTTGGTCTTTCAAGAGCTAGGCTGTTTGGGTACATATAAGTGCACAAGCTGGGTGGTCTCTTTTATTCCTCTGAGTTCCCTGCTGGCTTTTGCAAAGCTGAAATTTTAATTTAAGATGCATATTGCATGGCCTCAGAATATTGTCACAGAATATATTTCAAGCTCTATTTGCTCCTATATCTTTTGGATAAAACAGAAGAGCAATATTCCCTAGTATTCCTCTTGTTATGATTTAAAAACTGTATTCACAAAGGTGTTTTTGGATGATCAGTAATCAAAGTCATTATTATGAGGGACAGGGATGGTAAAAAAAGAAATATTCCTGACAATTATCAAAATTTCAAAATTTTCAGAAAAATAGAGGGTCATTCTTAGATTACTGGGAAATACCATGCTTCTAAGACTAATTCCTTAAAAATGAAATCTAAATAAAATGAAGCTTAAACATACCTTCACGTGGGAAAGAACTATGGCTACATTTTCTTCTTTCACACTGAGTGGAATCACTAAAACAGTGGCCCAGTAGAGAGGTGAAAGATACTAATAAGATATTTCACCAAGTGACAGAATCTTTTTCATCAGATATCCAAGACAAGACTTTGTAAACTGAAAAGGAAATTCAGCTCACAGAAAAAATGTTCACCTTCAACTGAGCAGAGGGTTTAAGAGCTCTCAGCCAGTCACAGGTCCCCTTACAATCCCATCCTTCCTTGGGAAAACTAAGAAGACACAAGCCTTATAACAGATAGGGCTAAAGGGACAAGCAAACTATATCAACTATTACTGTGTATGTATTAAAATCATCAGCACCCTAAGTACTAGGAAAAGCTCTATCACTTTAGTTATTACTATCATTTAAAGACTCAATAAAGTTATCAAAGCCATCAATATTTGGGATCCAAATCTCAACACTGTTGCTCTTTATCTCAAACACCTAATTAGAGTATGGTGAATTTATACATATGACTATAAACCTGAAATAACACTAGCTTACAAAGTGCTACCTGAGGGAACAATATTAATGCCACAAAAGATAAACAAATATATGTTCCTCGATCTGTACTCAGGTATAGGCCCACCATCAAAACCCGAGCACAAATGGATGGACACATTGCTGGCTGAGCGTCAGGAGGTGACAGGAAAGACAACGACAGAAGTTTCATCCACTCACCCATGCATCAAATATTTACCAAGTGCCTGCTATGTGCCAGGTCCCATGCTAAGAAAAAGATGAGTACAGGGCTGGAGGTTTAGCTCAGCAGCATAAGCACCTGCCTTGCAAGCAGGCGGTCGTGAGTTCGATCCCTGGTACCGATAAAAATGAAAACGACAAAAAAAGATGAGTACAAGTCAGCAGGGCAGAATTCCTGCTTTTAAGATGTTCATCATCGGCTGCAGCTGCTGCCGCTGCCACCGCCTGTGGAGGCCTACCTAGGCCATGCAGGTGACCTTCTTTCAGCCCAGGGAGCTTTGCTACTCAAGAAGGTGGGTATCTGCACATCATTTGAGCCCTGAGAGAGTTTGAGATCTTTGCTCCTGGTGGTTGGGGACTCGCCCTGGCTTGCAGCCATACTAGACTGGGTTCAGTGGGTTTTGGGCCAGCCTGGGCCATACCTGGAGGCCTTCTTTCGGTCCAGGGAGCTTTCCTGCCAGAGCGGGGAACTGCACTGCTTGAGGGGCTGTAGATCTGCCTGAGCCTCACCTGGTAACCTTCTTTTAATCCAGGGGCCTCGCTGCCCAAGGAGGGAGCTATGCTGCCAAAGGAGTCCCAGGAGCCCAGGACATAGGAGACGATTTCCAACACACCCATGGGAAGATTTGGAACAACATTTGAAACACGGAAATATAGGAAAATGACAAAATGAAAAACCAAAATGCAATCTCAAATATCCAGCCCATTCCAAGAAAGCCTAGGAGCCATGTACATAGAAGAAAATACACGCCATATGCCTGAAATACCTGAAATAATAGTAACTGAAATAAAGAAGCAACTCCAGAAAGCTTTAAAGGAACTCAAACTAGAAATAATCTCCCAGGTAAAAGAAGAAATGATAAAAATAATGACAGAGACGTGGAACACATCTAAAGAAGAAACAGTTAAAAAATTAGAGTAACAAAACAAAAAGATAGAACCCCCTGGATAAACAATATAAGAAACAAACAGAATACATAAAGCAGATTCAAAGAGACATACAGAAAATCAAAAATTCCATTGAAAGTTGTCAAAACCACCTCAATGAAAGTGAAGATATAACTTCAGATCTTGAAGATTGCAGCTAGTGAACAGGAAAGGAAAGATCTCTTAAAAATAACAAGGAATCAAGAAATAACAATCCAACAGCTGCAAGATGACTCAAAGAAAAACAACATAAGATTGATAGGAATAAATGAAAAAGAAGGGGACAACACAAGTGATAGCAAGAGACTATTTACAGAAGTAATAGCTAAAAATTTCCCAAACATGAGAATGAAAATGGACATTAGGATTGGTGAAGCATATAGAACTCCAAATAGCCATAACCAAAATGAAACTACACCTAGACATATGTTGTAGTTGGGGGTTGTGCAGAGAACAATTAGAATTAGGACATGGAGTTTATAATATTATTTTTATAATGGTCACCGGGAGTTAACACAAGAAAATGCAGGAAATGTATCCGCAACACCAAAGACACAGAATGCTTAGTCAAGAGCCTAAATCCCATAGCAATGTCCCATATGAGTCCAGATAAAAACGCAGAGCTCATGACAGTGCCTCCCATGAATCTACCTGTTGTCAGAGCCCACAAGAAGGACTCATGCCAGTCTCTTTAATGGATCCATGCTGGGAAGGCCCAAAGGTCAGTGGTGGAAGCCATACAGTCCATGCCAGCGGAGGACAGGAGCTGTGCTGATGGGATGAGGGTTCTACACTGGACCTGAGAAGTCACACTCACCACAAAGAGCAGGGCTGTCCTGAAAGACACCACAGCCATCCTCAGTGACACGGAGGCCCTGAGCCTCCAGGGCCCTCCAGAGCCAGGAAGCAATTCTCGATATGAAGACCAAAGCTTCTCCAGGAGAATCTAATGGCTCAAACAGCAACTTGTAGGAGAACCCACAATGCCTCCATGTAACACCGCATTAACACCTCAATGCCTCAATACCCCCCTTCTACTTCTCCATCTATTTATCCTGGCAAATTTCCTCAGATGAAGAATCTTCGCTCAATGCCATGCTCATGTAATCCAGCTGGTGTTAAGTTGACCAGCAGTTCTTAATCCATAACAACATACATCCCAGAAATCCAACATGAAAATAGAATATTAAAAGCTGTTAGAGAAAAGAGACAGATCACCTATAAAGGAAAGCCTATGAGAATCACAGGAGACTTCTCCTCACAAACAATGAAGTCAAGAGCATGGAGTAAAGTATTTCAGATCCTAAAGGAAAATGATTTCCAACCTAGACTGATATACCATGCAAAACTGTCCTTCAGAATTGATGGAGAAATAAGATAATGCCATGACAAAGAACAGCTGAAGAACTTCATGATCATCAAGCCAACCCTGCAAAGAATACTGAAAGGCAGTTTAGATACACATAGGAAAAAAAACCTCTAAACAAGGCACACAATTAAACAGGAAGGAAAGATATAGATGCAATAGCAAAAAGATAACATGTCGACAATAAACCAACATATAACAGTTACAACTATTAATATCAATGGTCTCAATTCACCAATTAAAAGAAACAGACTGGCAGAATGGATCAAGAAACAATATCCAACCTTATGCTGTCTATAAGAAACCCATCTAAGCTGAAAGGAAACTCACAGACTGAAAGGCAAAATTGGAAAGCAATACTACATGCAATAGGAACCACCCCCCCCAAAAGCGGGGGTAGCTATTCTGTTTGCAGACAATGTGAACTTGAAACCAAGAATGATCAGAAGAGATAAAGAAGGTCAGTACATACTGGTTAGGGGAAAACTTCAGGAGGAAGAGATAACAATCTTAAATATATATGCACCAAATTCCAGAGCACCCAGTTATACAAAGCAAATATTAATAGAAATGAAAAATCAAATTAGCAATAACACAATTATAACAGGAGAGCTAAACACACCACTGACACCAAGGGACAGATCAACCAGACAGAAAATTGCAAAGAAATAACAGAACTCAATCACATTTGTGAACAAATGGACTTGATAGACATATACAGAGTGTTCCATTCAACAACATCAGAATATACATTCACAGGGTACATTCTCTAAAATAGACTACATACTAACCCACAGAACATATCTGAATAGATGCAAAAGAGTTGAAATTATCCCATGCGTGTTATCAGATCATAGCGCAGTGAAACTAGAAATTAATGATAAAAGAAACTGCAAAAACTCCACAAACACGTGGAAATTGAATAACACTCTTGAGCAATCAGTGGGTTACAGGGGAAATTAAAGAAGAAATTAAGCAGTACCTACAAGCAAGTGAAAATATAAATACAACTTACCAGAATCTGTGGGATGCAATGAGAGCAGTCCTCAGAGGAAAATTTATTGCACTGAGTTCCCACATCAGGAAAACAGAATGAATACAAATAAATAACCTGATGCTATACCTCACACATTTAGAAAAAGAAGAGCAAGTCAAATCCAAAGCCAAAAGAAGGGAGGAAATTATAAAAATCAGAGCAGAAATTAATGCAATAGAGACTAAGAAAACAATTCAAAGAATCAATGAAGCAAAGAGTTGGTTCTTTGAAAGAATAAATAAAATTGATATGCCCTAGCCAATCTCATTTTAAGAAGTAAGAGAAAAAGCTCAGTCATGCAATAAGGAATGAAAAAGGCGAAAGCACTACAGACTCTGGAAATAAAGAAGATCAGCAACACCTATTTCGAAAACATCTACTCTCATAGGTTTGATAACACAGAAGAAATGGACAGATTCCTAGAAACATATGAGTACAAAAGCTGGGTCAAGAAGATGTAAAACTGCTGAATAACCCAATTTTGATAAATGAAATTGAAAATGTAATTAAGTCCTTATCTACAAAGAAGAGCCCAGGCCCAAAGAGATTCACTGAGGAATTTTACAAGAAATACAAAGAACACTTAATACCAACACTCCTCAAACTCAATGAAATAAAAAAGGAAGCAATTCTTCCTAAGTCATTCCTAGAAGCAAATATTACTCTAGTACCAAAACATGAGAAAGACCCAACTAAAAAAGAGAACTACAGGCCAGTCTCCCTAATGAACACAGATGCAAAAATCCTCAATAAAATATTGGCAAATAAGATGCAGCAAATCATCAAGAAGATTATATACCATGATCAAGTGGGATTCATCCCAGGCATGTAGAGATGGTTCAACATACGTAAATCAATAAATGTAATCCACCATATCAATAAAGCCGAAAGTAAAAATCACATGATCATTTTTATAGATGCAAAAAACCTTTTGACAAGGTGCAACATTCATTCATGATAAGAACCTTACAGAAAATTGGAATAGATGGTCTGTAAAGATATCCATATGATAAAGGCCATTTATGAAAAACCAACACCCAGAATCATATTAAACAGCCAAAAACTGGAGGTGTTTACTTTAAAATCACAAGACAAGGCTGTCCCTATCACTACTCCTATTCAATATACTACTGGAAATACTAGCCAGAATAATTAGACAAGAGAGAGAAATAAAATGGGTAAAGACAGGAAAAGAAGAAGTTAAATTATCATTATTTGCAGATGACATGATACTCTATATAGAACCCCCCCAAACTCCATTGAAAGACTCCTAAATATAATAAATAAATTCATAAATGTAGCTGGATACAAAATAAATGTTCAAAAATCAATAGCATTTCTATACACTAAACAAGAAATTATGGAGAGAGAAATAAAAGAAGCCACACCCTTCACACTAGCACCCCAAAAAATGAAATACTTAAGAATTAATCTCACAATAAAAGTAAAAGATCTGTTCAGGGGAAATTATAATACCCTGACAAAAGAAATTGAAGACGATCTCAGAAAATGGAAAGACATCCCTTGTTCATGGATAGGAAGAACAAACATTGTGAAAATGGCCATTCTCCTCAAATTGCTATACACTTTTAATGCAATCCCAGTGAATATACCATCAACATACCTCATAGACCTAGAGAAATCACTCCTAAAATTCATCTGGATCCAGAAGAGACCTAGAATAGCAAACACAATTCTAAGCAGCAAAGGCAAGTTGGGAGGCATCACAATCTCTGACTTGAAATTATACCACAAAGCTACTGTAATAAAAGCAACACGATACTGGAATAAAAACAGATCTGAAGATCAGTGGAATAGATTAGAAGATACAACCACAACTATCAACACACTCAACCACCTTATCTTTGATAAAGGGGCCAAACATGTTCACTGGAAAAATGACAGTCTCTTTAATAAATGGTGCTGGAAAAACTGGCTCTCCATATGCCAAAAACTAAAACTAGACCCATGTCTATCACCATATACTAAACTAAAATCTAAATGTACCAAAGATCTGAATATTAAAACAGAAACACTAAATCTGTTGGAAGACAAAGTAGGTAAAAATCTTGAAGACAGGAATCAGGAACTACTTCCCAGAATCAATAACTGGGATCACCTCTTATTAAAAAGTTCTGCATGTCAAAAGAAATATTCAGCATAGTGAAAAGAAAACCCACAAACTGGGAAAAAAATCTTAGTGAACTGTCCCTCAGACAAAGGACTTCTGTCCTAAAACATATAAAGAATTAAAAAAATTGGACCCCCGAAATTTAAGGACCCAATCCAAAAATGGGCATCTGAGATGAATACACACTTCTCAGATGAAGAAATACAAATAGCAAATAAATACATGAAAAAATGTTCATCATCATTACTCATTAGAAAAATGCAAATTAAAACCACATGAGATTCCATCTCACTCCTAAAAGAGTGGCCAAGATCAAGAAAACTATCAACAACAGAGGAGAGGCTGTGGGGAAAAAGGAACTCTCTTGCATGTTGGTGGGAGTGTAGATGGGAGCAACCATTGTGGAGGTCAGTCTGGAGATTTCTTAAAAAGCTAGGATTGGAAGTCCCATTTGTCCAGCTATTACACTTCTAGGCATATTCCCAGAAGAACTGAAAACATCATACCACAGAGATTTATGTGCACCCATGTTCATAGCAGCACAATTTGTAATAGACAGATCTTGGAAACAACCTAAATGTCCATCAACTGAGGAATGGATAAAAAAGTTGTGGTATTTTTATACAATGGAGTACTACTCAGCTATAAAGAATGATCACATTGAGATATTTACTAACAAATGGGTGCAACTTGAGACCATACTCATAAGTGAAATAAATCAAACTCACATGTATAAATACCATATAGTCTCACTGGTGTAAGAAATAGTAAGATTACATAACAGTTTATGGTAATCATGATTCCCCATTACATTGCTTTGAAGCCTTATAATGATCATATTCATCAGCTAGAATGGGTTTGTCCTCGTTATGTTTGATATTTTTTATCTGTGATGGTATGAACAGCCATTTTTAAGAAAACAAGTCATTATAATAGACAGTACTGATATAATATCATCTTACTCTGAAGTGCTTCCATGTTATTTTGCTTCTCTTTCCATTGGCTCTAGCAGGTTGTATCTTATTGGATTATATTACGTGTCAAAGTATAAACAAATTTGGGGGCTGGGTATTTAGCTCAGCGGCATAAGCGCCTGCCTTGCAAGCAGGCAGTCGTGAGTTCAATCCCCAGTACCGATAAAAAGGAAAAAGACCAAAAAAAAGTATAAACAAATTTTCTATAGAAAATGAGATAACAGCTGGGGATTTAGCTCAGTGGCATAAGCACCTGACTTGCAAGCAGGTGGTTGTGAGTTCAATTCCCTGTACTGATTTTAAAAAATTTAAAAATTTAAAAAAAAAAAAAAAGAAAAGAAAATGAGATAATATAGTAACCATTGGGTGTCTTTTTTTTCTGTTATTTGGTTCAGAGTGCCCTGTAAGACTTTCATTCTCTTGAATGGTTTTATACTATTTTGTTATGTTTGATACCATTGTATATGAAGTTATGTTCAACTATTTCAAAGAAAGAGACATTGTGGTAGTTACTGTTAATTACAGGTTGTCTTCTGGTGAAATACTGTGTTGCTTATATTGTTCTGTTCTGATCTGCTTTGTTATTTCCTCTTTTGTCTTAATCTCTTTAAAATAAAAATATAAAAAAAGTTCATCATCACGTGGAATGTGGGGTGGCACGCGATGAGGTTTTTTCAGAAGGGTTTTTTTTTCATATGCTGTTAATGTGTTATCTGCACAAAGATTTGGCAAATACTATGTTGGAGGTAACGGTTCTTTGATGTGTCAAGCACTGTATTGTATTTTTATATATATTAACTCTTTTCATTTCTCAGGCTACCCCATGAAGCAGTCGCTAGGATCTCTCATTTAACCAAGACCAGCACAGAGAGACAAAGGACTTGTTTCAAGGTTACATGGCAGAGTTTTTCTATACTTTGAGTTTTGAATTTCTTCAATGCATTGAATAAAAATATTTCCCAGTGTTACTGACTGTGGCTTTTTTTCTTTCTTTTGAAACATTGCATCGAGGCAATGTTTTTAAGGAAATATCTAACAAAAGATTATAGAATAATGTAAAGGAAAAGAATGCAACTTTATTTCCAAGTCTATTTTGCTGCATATTACCAACCACATTGCACCCAATTTATTTCATTCATCGGGAGAGAGTTAAAGCTCCAAGCAAAGTGTCTACTCTCTAACTCTGTGCTCAGGTGTTAGTTACACTATCCCTGCTGACAGGTCTGGGAGTGCAAATGTTAAATCAACAGTGCCTAGGTATCCAAGTCAAGGCTAGCTTTCTGTACACCTCGTAATGAGAGCATCATGGAGACAGGGACCATTACTGAATCATCAGTTAGTAGAGAAGAAGAAACTTGACAAGTCGTTTTCATAACACGATCAAAGAGATTATGACAGATTGTGAAAACATAGGCTTATTTTTCAAATTGCTAATTTATCTTGCAGCTTCCAGGGACTCTGCCTATAGAAAGCCACCCTTCCACAGAGGAAGTTTAGCGAGCGGCTGAGGGCACCAGCAGTGGAGTGGGTTGACCTTGTGAGCCAATAGAACTTTTTTCCATTTCCAAGTGACAAGGTACGAAGGGGAAAGGTATTTTTTATTTCTTTGCACTTGATTTTTTAGCAACACAAACACATATCATTCTGAGTTTTTTAAAAGTAAAGTAGAGAATAAAAGGAAATGATGCATCTCCTATACACAAAACTGGAGTGAACCTATAGAATAGTGTTTGAATGTGAATGTTCATCATGCACCAAATGGAAATACCTTTTAAAAATCAATGACAAAATGGTCAAACTGCTCATTACCTGATCAAACTTCTGCAGCTCCTTTTGAACCATGTGTGCCATTAGCACATACCTTAATTAAGATAAATTTCATAATAGTTTACTATGGTTCAGGTAGTCTCTTCTCCCTTCTACAGTTTCACAGATGTCAAATTTTAGAAGGTTTTTAAGAAAGCATTCCTAATGCATTAGATAACTCCAAGAATTATGGAACCACAATAATAATTAATATTCATAGATCCTGCACTGTTTACAAAACACAGATGTGAGGAGGTTGAGAATGTTGATCGTAAACAGACTTGAGGCTTCCTGACTGCAATTATTAGCCACTCAAAAGAACACGAGCCAAGGTCAGCAGCACGTAAGACAGAGAATAAGAAAAGGCACGGGGCAGTCATCCATGATTTGTGAGCAGAAATATACAAAAATGTTTAGCTCAATCCAAGCCTGGGGTGCAAAGAAGTGGTTTTTTTTTTTTTTTTGTTTTTTTTTTTGTTTTTATTTAAGAGGAAAAAGAGAAAAACACAAAACAAAACAAAGCAGTGTAAGGTTACACATAATACATAACTACAAAAAAATAACATAACAGTAAGAAATCACCTGTTAATAGATTACATAATATCATCTTGGAAATAGTTGCTCAAATCACAGTATCAAAGAATACAAAGTAGACATTCAAACGGAGAGACTGCAAACAGCTGTGTTCAATGATCCAAAAACATTAATATAGTCAGCTATTTAACATCCCTAAACACACTTGTTGTTATATCCGTTAGAGCTCTTTTTTTTTCCCCTCCCTCTCTTTTTTATAACAAAATTTATACATTTTGGATTTTATTACTCCTCAGTTCTCATTACTGTCTTGGTGGGGAGAGAATAAAGTCAAATATGGCAAAACAAAGCTGTAAGTCCAAACCAAGGATAGACATAGCACATGATGTAGAACAGAGTACAAGGTCATCAACAATGGTTATCAACATTGTCTCTTGTTTCCTTAAAAGGAATTGTCCATCTCATTAGATATTATAAAGCCGGACAAAACAGTGGAGAACAAGACCAATAAAACTTAGGCATTGTGAACATTACAGGACTTCCAAAGGAGACAATAGTCAAACCAGAATGGGCATCTTTGTGAATCTTATTGCCTTCAAATTAGTTGCCTATACCCTCAAACTTGATACTATCGCACAGAATGGAACAGAGTCTAATCAGTCAAAACAAGATCTTGGGAGTATTACAGGACTTCAAAACAAGTTAATAGGAGATCAAAAAGAGTTACTACTATATATCCTAATTTTTTAAGTTTTTCCCTTAATTAAAATAAACATAAGAAATAGCTAAATAATTTTTTTTAAAGAATAGTAGTTACCATAGTGTCTGTCTTTTTCCTTAAAATATTTGGATAAAACTTCATATACTATAGCTTCAAATATTTCCATATCAAAAAGCCCAGAGTAAAGCCTTTCTAATTAATAAGTGAAAATTTTATAAGGCTTCAAGGCCACATAATGGGGAATCATGATTATCACATATTTTTATATATTTGAATCATTACTTACATTAGGGAAACTATTCGGTATTCATACATGCGAGATTGATTTATTTCACTTATGAGTATGGTCTCAAGCTGCGCCCATTTATTGATAAATATCTCAATGCGATCCTTCTTTATAGCTGAATAATACTCCATTGTATAGAAATACCACAACTTTTTTATCCATTCCTCAGTTGATGGACACTTGGGTTGTTTCCAAGATCTGGCGATTACAAATTGTGCTGCTATAAACATAGGTGCACATATATCCCTGTGGTATGATGCTTTCAGTTCTTCTGGGAATATGCCTAGAAGTGGAATAGCTGGAATAAATGGGATTTCCAATCCCAACTTTTTGAGAAACCTCCAGACAGATCTCCACAAAGGCTGTACCAGTCTACACTCCCACCAACAGTGCAGGAGAGTTCCTTTTTCCCCACAGCCTCTCCAGCATTTGTTGTTGTTGGTTTTCTTGATCCTGGCCATTCTTTCAGGAGTGAGATGGTATCTCAGTGTGGTTTTAATTTGCATTTCTCTAATGACCAATGATGATGAGCATTTTTTCATGTATTTATTTGCCATTTGCATTTCTTCATCTGAGAAGTGCGTATTCATCTCAGATGCCCATTTTTGGATTGGATCTTTGAATTTTGAAGGTCTGAGTTTTTTTAATTCTTTATATGTTTTAGACAAGAGTCCCTTGTCTGAGAGAGAGTTCACTAAAATCTTTTCCCAGTTTGTGGGTTTTCTTTTCACTATGCTGGAGATTTCTTTTGACATGCAAAAACTTTTTAATAAGAAGTGGTCCCAGTTATTGATTCTGGGAAGTATTTCCCGTGCAGTTTGAGTCCTATTCATGAATTCTTTACCTACTCCTATGTCTCCAAGGTTTCTACCCAATTTGTCTTCCAATAGATTTAGCGTTTCTGTTTTAATATTCAGATCTTTGACCCATTTAGATTTTAATTTAGTACATGGTGATAGACATGGGTCTAGCTTTAGTTTTTGGCAAATGGAGAGCCAGTTTTTCCAGCACCATTTATTAAAGAGACTGTCGTTCTTCCAGTGAACCTGCTTGGCTCCTTTATCGAAGATAAGGTGGTTGAGTGTGTTTGTAGTTGTGGTTGTATCTTCTAATCTATTCCATTGATCTTCAGCTCTGTTTTGATTCCAATACCATGTTGATTTTACTACTGTTGCTTTGTAGTATAATTTCAAGTCAGGGATTGTGATGCCTCCTGCTTTGTCTTTGCTGCTTAGAATTGCTTTTGCGATTCTAGGTCTCTTCTGGTTCCAGATGAAATTTAGGAGTGATTTCTCTAGATCTATAAGGAATGTTGATGGTATTTCTATTGGGATTGCATTGAATCTGTATAAGAGTTTTGGGAGAATGGCCATCTTCACAATGTTTGTTCTTCCTATCCATGAGCAAGGGATGTCTTTCCATTTTCTGAGATCATCTTCAATTTCCTTTTTCAGTGTAATATAGTTTTCACTGTATAAGTCTTTCACTTCTTTCGTAAGAGTAATTCCTAAATATTTCATTTTTTTGCTTGCTAATGTGAATAGTCCAGTTTCCCTTATTTCCCTCTCTGTGGTTTTGTTGTTTGTGTATAGGAATGCTATTGATTTCTGAGTATTGATTTTGTATCCAGCCACATTCCTGAATTTATTTATTGTATCTAAGAGTCTTTCAATGGAGCTTAGGGGGTCTTCTATGTAGAGTATCATGTCATCTGCAAACAATGACAACTTAACTTCTTCTTTTCCTATCTTTACCCCTTTTATTTCTCTTTCTTGCCTAATTGCTCTGGCTAGTACTTCCAGTACTATATTAAATAGGAGTGGTGATAAAGGACATCCTTGTCTTGTGCCTGATTTTAAAGTAAAGGCTTTCAATTTTTGGCCATTTAGTATGATGCTGGCTGTTGGTTTGTCATAAATGGCCTTTATTATATTGAGGTAAAGACCATCTATTCCAATTTTCTGTAGAGTTTTTATCATGAATAAATGTTGGACCTTATCGAAGGCTTTTTCTGCATCTATAGAAATGATCATGTGATTCTTATTTTTGGCTTTATTGATATGGTGAATTACATTTATTGATTTGCGTATATTGAACCATCCTTGCATTCCTGGGATGAATCCCACTTGGTCATGGTGTATAATCTTCTTGATGATTTGCTGGATCCTATTTGCCAATATTTTATTGAGGATTTTTGCATCTGTGTTCATTAGGGAGATCGGTCTATAGTTCTCTTTTTTAGTTGGGTCTTTCTCAGGTTTTGGTACTAGAGTGATATTTGCTTCCAGGAATGACTTAGGCAGGATTGCTTCCCTTTCAATTTCATTGAATAGTTTGAGGAGTGTCGGCATTAGGTCTTCTTTGTATTTCTTGTAGAATTCTGCAGTGAATCCATCTGGGCCTGGGCTCTTCTTGGTGGGTAAGGACTTAATTACATTTTCAATTTCAGTAACCGAGATTGGGTTATTCAACAGTTTTACATCCTCTTGATCTAGCTTTGGCACTTCATATGCTTCTAAGAAACTGTCTATTTCTTCTGTGTTATCAAACTTTTGAGAGTAGAGGTTTTCAAAATAGGTGTTGATGATCTTCTGTATTTCTATTGGGTCTGTAGTGACTTCTCCTTTTTCATTTCTTATTGCATGAATTTGAGCTTTTTCTTCCCTTTTTTTAATAAGGTTGGCTAGGGGCTTATCGATTTTATTTATTCTTTCAAAGAACCAACTCTTTGATTTGTTGATCCTTTGGATTGTTTTCTTAGTCTCTATTGCATTGATTTCTGCTCTGATTTTTATAATTTCCTCTCTTCTTTTGGCTTTGGGCTTGACTTGCTCTTCCTTTTCTAGCTGTTTGAGGTGTAGCATCAAGTTATTTATTTGTATTCGTTCTGTTTTCCTGATGTGGGAACTCAGTGCAATAAATTTTCCTCTCAGAACGGCTTTCATTGTATCCCACAGATTCCGGTAAGTTGTATCTGCATTTTCATTTTCTTTTAGGTATTGTTTGATTTCTTCTTTAATTTCTTCTGTGACCCACTGATTACTCAAGAGTGTGTTATTCAGTTTCCATGTGTTTGTGGGATTTTTGCGGTATCTTTTATCATTAATTTCTAATTTCAGAGCGCTGTGATCCGATAACATGCAAGGGATGATTTCAGCTCTTTTGCACTTGTTTAAATATGTTCTATGAGCTAATATATGGTCTATTTTAGAAAATGATCCATGTACTGCTGAGAAGAATGTGTATTCTGATATTGTTGGGTGGAACATTCTGTATATGTCTATCAAACCCATTTGTTCACAGGTATGATTCAGTTCTGTTATTTCTTTACTCATTTTCTGTCTGGTCGATCTGTCCCTTGGTGTCAATGGCGTATTAAGGTCTCCCATTACAATTGTGTTACTGATAATTTGAGTTTTCATTTCTGTTAATAATTGTTTTATATAACTGGGCGCTCTGGAGTTTGGTGCGTATATATTTAAGATAGTTATCTCTTCCTCTTGGAGTTTTCCCCTTACGAGTATGTAGTGACCTTCTTTGTCCTTTATGGTCATTGTTGGTTTAAAGTTCACGTTGTCTGCAAACAGAATGGCTACTCCTGCCTTTTTTTGGATTCCTGCTGCATGAAGAATTGTTTTCCATCCTTTGACTTTCAGTCTGTGAGTATCCTTCTGGGTTAGATGGGTTTCCTGTAAACAGCATATGGTTGGATTTTGTTTCTTGATCCATTCTGCTAGTCTGTTTCTTTTGATTGGTGCATTGAGACCATTTACATTAATGGTTATTACTGTTAAATGTTGTTTAATTGTAGGATTCTTATCTCTCTGCTGTTGCATCTTTATCTTTCTGTTCTGTTTAATTATTTGCTTTGCTTAGTGGTTTTTTCCTTTGTGTATCTAAACTGTCTTTCAATATTTTTTGCAGGGTTGGTTTGGTGTTCATGAAGTTCTTCAGCTGTTCTTTGTCATGGAAGTATCGTATTTCACCATCTATTTTAAATGATAGTTTTGCAGGATATATCAGTCTAGGTTGGAAATCATTTTGCTTTAGGATCTGGAATACTTCACTCCATGCTCTTCTTGACTTTATTGTTTGTGATGAGAAGTCTGCTGTGATTCTGATAGGTTTTCCTTTATAAGTGATCTGTCTTTTCTCTCTGACAGCTTTTAATAATCTATTCTTGTGTTGGATTTCTGGGATGGTGATTATTATATGTCTGGGTGTAGTTTTATTTTGGTTATGACTATTTGGAGTTCTATATGCTTCACTGATCCTGATGTCAGTTTCTGATCTCATGCTTGGGAAGTTTTCAGCTATTGCTTCTCTAAATATCCTCTTGATATCCTTTATGTTGTCTCCTTCTTTTTCATTAATCCCTATCATTCTTATGTTATTCTTCTTTGCATCATCTTGCAGTTGTTGAATTGTTGTTTCCTGATTCCTTGTTATTTTTAAAAGATCTTTCCTTTCCTGTTCACTTGCTGCAATCCTGTCTTCAAGGTCTGAAATTCTATCTTCACTTTCATTAAGGCGGTTTTTACAACTTTCAGTGGAGTTTTTTATTTCCTGTATATCTCTGTGCATCTGCATTATGTATTCTGTTTGTTTCTTATATTGCTCGTCTAGGGATTCTATCTTTTTGTTTAATTCCTCCAATTTTTTATCTGTGTTTTCTTTAGATATATTTAGAATCTCTTTCATTTCTTTTATCATTTCTTCTTTTATCTGGGAAATTATTTCGAGTTTGAATTTCTTTAAAGCTTCCTGGAGTTGCTTGTCAACTTCAGTAGCTATTGTGTCTAATATATGAGGAGGATGGGATATATTTTCTTCTAAATACACTTCTCCTAGGGTTTCCTGAGATGGGCTGGAGGTTTGAGGTTGTAATTTGGTCTTTCGTTTTGTCATTTTCCTATATTTCTGTGTTTCAAGTGTTATTTGAAAGCCTCCTCAGGATCTGTTGAAAATCCCCTTCTATGTTTGCAGCTACTGAGACTCTGGCACCACTCTACCCCAGGCCATTGGGCCTGCAGAACCAATGGCCCTTCTCTGCTTGTTCAGAACTCCGCGGTTCCAGACAAGCTGGGCCTCAGGGACACTGTGCGCCCACCTGCCCCTTGGTAGATCCACAGCTCTTGGATCGCAGCCGGGTTAGGGTACTCACCACAGACCGCAGTGCCTCAGGAGCCTGTGATCCCTCCCTGCTTGCAGAGATATCCACAAACCTCCAGACAAAGGAAGGGCCTCCTGCGGGCACTCCGGATCTACCCCGCTCCTCCTCTGCACGCAGATGGCTATGAGTGGCTGGGCTCAGGCCGAGGTGCCTCAGGAACCCGGGACCCCTCCTCCTCCAGACAAAGGAAGGGGCCTCTGCAGGCGGCTCTGGATCTGCGCAGCTCCTCCTCCTCACACCGATGGCCAGGCGCGGCTGGGCACAGGCCGAGGTTCCTCAGGAACCCGGGACCGCTCCTCCTCCAGACAAAGGAAGGGGCCTCTGCAGGCGGCTCCGGATCCGCGCAGCTCCTCCTCCGCACACCGACGGCCAGGCGCGGCTGGGTACGGGCCGAGGTGCCCCAGGAACCCGGGACCCCTCCTCCTCCAGACAAAGGACGGGGCCTCTGCCTCAAAGAAGTGTTTTAACCTGAATAGGAACTTTTCCATGAGCCTCTGCAAGAGCGGAAAACTGCAAGAGAATTCTGTTTGCAAGGGGGTGAGGTAGTTACAGACAATAGAATCGAATCTGGAGAGAAAAACTAATGAAATCACTGATAAGAAGACAGAGAGTGGACAGGAGGTCTTAGATGGTCAAGGCTGTGACCTTGGGACTCATAAGTGAGTGGAGGATTGGACCACTGACCTTTAGCAAAAAGAATTTCAGCTGCTCTTCTTAAGGCCAAAAATTTGTTATCATCATTTTATAGACTAGAAAATGAAACTCAGAAGATTTCAATGTCATGTCCAAAACCACAGACTAAGTAACAGTTGAAATAAAAAACTGAAACCCACTTCTTCACAGAGTAAATCCAGAAGAACTCTCAACCCAAGAATAAAAAAAAATTTTTTTAAAAATGATTGTATAATATCTTCACACTCCATTTAGTTCATGACCCTCAAAAAACAGCCTTTTCTGGGAGAAGTCATAAAATGAAAGGCAAAACAAAAGGCATGTTTCAAATAAAACACTAAGTGGTAATATACATGAATTAAAATTGTATCTTTTTTGTAAATATTCCCCCTATAACTTGGGAAGATAAAATTTGGAGAGGTAAGTCTTAAAAAATATTTTAATGCATTATCGGAATGCATTTGGTGTTCGGTTTTATATCCTACCTCCATGTGAGCTGAGAGGTAGAACAGATAGAGAGGCACTTATTAAACTCATAATTCAAGTTGTTAAAGCCTTTTTTATGTGTCACTTTGAGTCTCCCATTAGGGGTCTAAGTTTAAAGTTTCTCGTTCCTTAGGGCTACTGGGGATTCTTGGGAATATATTGGAGAGATGTATGATCAAATCTCACGTGAGTCTCATCTGTTCAGAGATGATGACCACATCACAAAAGTGTTTCCACTGAATGAAAACAAGGCCTACTTTTATTCCATGTCTTGGGCAAGCAAGAAAATTTTAGGTAAACAAACTCATTTCATTCCTATGTAGATTGTAAATTCTGCCCAACCAGACAGATACTGGGAAGTAAATATCACAAGTAGAATATACAAATACACCTGCAAAGCTTTCCAACTCATTCAGAGCTTTTGCTTTACTGAAGTAGAGACTTATGTATTTATAGCCTGCCTCAGTTTTTAAAGGATATGAGGTACATGAATCCTTACTGTAAAGTATGAGAAAACATAAAAAGGAGGCAAAACCAGAAACAGAGAAAATCAGTAGAAAATAAATGTAAGAAAAAATACAGTAAAAATACACAGGGTAAGAGAGTCTTGCTTACTCTGGTAGTTGATCTGTCAATGTGGCTTAAATTTCCTAGTAATGCACTGTGGGGATGGGAAGATCAGCTAAATTTATTTGTCAGTTTTATAACCAATATTTATTATTTGAAACAGGATTTTTACATCTCTGAACTCAGGATTCTTTCTTTATTTCCTCAGAGTACAGGTGTAGATCTCAAGTCAGCCAGTACCTCGTCCCTACACTGATCTCACTAGATAGCAAGTGCCACCCTAAAAACACAGTCCAGGACAGCTACACGTCCTTGCTTGACAGCTGTCCTGGGAAGCACCTTGATCTGTAATTATTTTTATTTTTTGATGTTATCATGTTTTTTACAGTAGCTTTTTATACCTTTCCAACACCTGGATCTTCTGGTTTTGGCCTCCCATCTTAATAGATGACCTTAAATTCTCCTTTGATGCCCAACTTGAGCCACACAAGCTCCCACTGTCCTGGGTAATAACTAAATATAGTCTCGGTTGTAGTTCAAAGTCTTCTCTCCCAACCCATAAGACTACCTTGAGTGATTTCCAGTATAGCCTTTCATGGGATATCAAGATCAGTGACAATCTTTTGAAAGATAAAGATTGAAAGAGCCTTGGAGAACAAAACAAATCATAAATAGGAATAAGCGAAACAAAGCAGAAAGACACAGGCAACCTTATGTCTCTCTTTCCTCCTAAATCAAAGGCCGCACACTGACGATCTGTTATTACAGGCATTGGTTACATTTATGCTGCCAGCAGCATGGCCCTTAAGCGTGGGGTGGGCAGAAGACATCTGAGATTGCATCCAGCACAGAGCCCAGCAGGACACTCACCACACAGCCATGACAGTCCTGATGAGGAAACTTAAGACTAGAAAAACTGGGAACTGTCAGAGCAAAGCTGTTAAATGATGGCAGCGATCACTACTGACGGGAGGGATGGGAAACACAGGCTGTGTAGCCTGTAGAAGTGCAGCCCACAGTATTAGGAAATTCAGACTCACCTGTAGCGTGTTTGAAAGAATGTCATAAACAACTATTCTTCACTTAACTGATTGCAGGACTAAGAGGAAGAGGTCGCCTGGGGATGTCAGCTCTGTAAAAGCTGGCTGTTCCTTTCAAAATTAAAAATTTAATAACTGGATTTGGGTTTCTGGCAGAGAGGCTACAATTCATATTTTTTCCCAGTGTCTCCTTTCTGTAAAAGAAAATTTTTATTGCTCGCTGGCTGTAATTTCCTTTAAGATTTTTTATAGTTTACATATTTGCACCTAATTTAGTCAGACACCTGAGTAGGAAGCAACAGGCAGTTGGTGTGTTTCTTTTTGTGCCTGAAATCACTAATTTGTGATTTATAAAGCACCCAACTACAACACTTTACTGAAACATATTATCTCAGTCATTTTTAGCAATTTGTTTTAATCTCTAAACTATCTCTTTCAAGGTCACAAATGTGTTAACATTCAGGAACTGAACCTCCTATGAACCTGAGTTATTATTAAAAGTTGTTATTCCTGGGTAGGCTTACTAATTTTTAATGGAGCAGAAACATACCATCACAGAATGTAAACAATTTCCATAAATCATCCTTCCTCCATTCCATAGCTTAGCCCTTAAAAATGCTGCTATCTGAGAAAGGCTATTTTAACTGGTACATTGTCCTTAAGGAGATAAGAATTGTCAAGTTAAGGAAACACAGACACACACACACACACACACACACACACACACACACCTTATATATATGAGGACATCTCATGTAAAGGCATAAAATCACTACTTAGCCTTCATTTCAGCATTTGGGGATATAAGCAGGACCGATTGGTTGGATTTAGCTTTGCTCAATTACAGCTGAATTTATGTAATGTCATCAAGCACTGGTATTGACATTCGGTGGCATTCAAGATGTTATTTACACTCCATACCAAATGTCCGGGAAACTGTTTGCATTAGGTTCAAGCCTCCAGCTCTCTGTTTGTTGAGGTTCACCTAACATGGTTTCTAGCCCCATAAAGATTCCTGAAAGAGGCTCTCCGTGCTAAAGCAACTGCATAGAGAGCCATGCAAGTGCAGCACAGAATGTATCAGCCATCTGTCCAGAAAATGTACCCATATGCTTCCCAGTACATTTGTCAAATCAGACTCCAGCACAACTCATAATCATGTGGGAGAAAGAGCAATACCTCATTCTCCAGCTCTGGGTACATTAACCTTAAATGACTTCCTATTATACTTGCTTTTCATCTATTCTTACATTTAATTTTCTCAATAACTTTGGGCAATATCATTATTCTTATAAGTAAGAAAATTCAGACTGAAAAAGGTTGAGATGTGCTCCACATTGCGTAGAGAGGAAATGGCAGAATTTCTTAGTTCTCAGCAAAGAGAACAATGTACCACACTCTGGTTAGCTACTAAGGAGCAAGGAGGCTCATACACGCGCACACACACACACATACATATACATACACTCATGCACACATATCTATGCATGGACTTGCAATACAAAAACACACGTGCATGCATCTTTAAATATATAATATGAATACGTGAGCACAAGCGTGGATATATGCACATACACACATACATGTTTGTATAGTTATGTAGACACACAAAGCATAAGGTTAGCACATGTCCATAGCTCTTAGTGTGAATAGTCAAGTATCTATCTATCTATATATATATATATATATATATATATATATATAATAACAATGTCAGGGCTGGATTACATCATACTTGGAGGTCTTTGGAAGAGAGGCCCAATAAATTGCAGATATCAGCCTCAACTTTGCAAGTAGAAGGAGGTTTGCCTGGTAATTTTCTTGGCACAAGAAAGAGAAGTCGTTTTCTTCTGCCTAAAAGCTTCCCATGTCGTTATCACATTCTAAATATTTATTGAATTGGATTTGCTCATCTTTCCCTTTACTTTTAGAGTGATCATGTGCCAGCCTGGAAAAGCTGGAAGAGTCTCTGTTAGTCTCTGCTTTGGCTCAGGACTCTAAAGGCTCCTGCTATGGAATACTAATAATTGACAATGATTAAACATTTGTGACCTGTTAACAGCTTAGCACAAGGTAAGTTAAAGTGTAACTAGCCAAACATATGTCAAACTTCAACAGACTGCAACTTCAGGTAGGTAAGTTTTTGTCTGATAGTTGGAAAGGTGTAGACTCGCCAAGGGGCCAAATGTTCTCAACGTTTGCCCAGATGATCAAGAGTTGAACTTTGCTGTCCAATAAAATTGTATCAATAGTAACGAGACAAGCTGTCAAGAGAGTCCATCTAAGTAGCGGTGATCCAAACATGAATCCAGGACATAGAGAGGAGACCATTAAATCTGGAAGGTTTCTTCTTCTAATAAAATGTTTTTCAGCTTTGAAAAGCAAGGAATCTTGCAGAAAATCCCAGTTTTATTATGCAATTTTCAAAAAATTAAGCCTGAATTACTCAACTGCATGTAATTAATTACATTGTGCTTCTCTACATACACAATACAAATTAATGCAGCCTGCAGCATGGTCCCTGGGAGAAACCCTCAGAAGAATTATAGGAAGGACAGTGCTTATGCCTGCTGCATCTATTGGTTCATGTAGGCAAGGCAAGTAGGTGGAAATTTCCCTAAACCAAAAATTCCAGCAGTCTGGGTAGGATATTGGACACCAGACCTGAAGTTTCTATTATGCACCTAATCATGCGGGGCTGTATAATACAAATTAGAAGTTATTAAAATTTAATTAAAAATCAACTCAATCTCACTAGCCACCTTTATATGTATGTACATATATATATATATATATATATATATATATATATATATATATATAAATTTCCTTCATCACAGACAATACTTACTGACTCTAGACATGTATTTCTCTAAAGTTGGGATCTGAAACTGATCCCTCACAAGGTCAAGAGCAGCCTAAATAGGGAGAATGAGGTCAAGTGTAGGATTAAGAAAGCAGACAACGTGTCTTCTCCAGCTGTCCAAAACAAACAGTGACATTCCGGTCTCAAACATACAGTCTCGCTCAGTTTTGCAGGGTGCTGATGAAAGTTGACTTGTTCTAGGCCCCACAGGATAAACAGTGACTGAGAAGAAATTTAAAAGATATCAGTAACAAATTACTTTGTCTATGCCAGCAGAGAATTAAATTTCTCCCACGTGGAAACTTGTCCTGGCTATTGTAGCCTGTGTTTGTAAGAAACACTGCTGTCTCTCTGATCCTCCACATTCAAGACGTTCCCAAGCCTCCTGAAATGTGTGCTGGATTTCTCCTTCTCCTTAATCTCATTGCCCTGTCCTTATTCAGGCTTTCCTAAACTCTTGCAAAAATCTCCAAACTAGTTTCCTTAGCTTCATTCTCTCTCCTCCTAAGCAGATTTATACTGCCCCTGAGATTTCTTCCTCAAACACACATCTGGTCACTTCTTTCTCCACTGTAAGAAGTTTATGATCCTAGCATCCTAAAGTTTCCAGATTTCTGGGGTCACTTTTTCATGTCCAAAGTAAAGCACAAATCCTATAAGCTTATAATCTGACCCCTTAAAGTCCTGAAGGGATTGCTAATTCAAAACTGTCTTATTCTAAAATGTAACACTTTATTATTTTTTGACTATCTAAGAATTGCACAAGAAAGCAACAATGCATAAAAAACAAATTCAAGGCTCTAGAGAAACTATTATTCTCCTAAAGTTTAGAAAGCATTCCTGATCCACAACTTTCCTTGTTTAGTAACCTCCCCACCCAGCCCCTAATCCACCTCTCTGAGCAAGCTATTTTAAGGGCCCTGATATCTGTCCAGCACAAGTTCCTGCCTACGTGTTCTTTCCTGCCCACGTCCAAGGAACCCATTCTCCTGGAGTAAAAGCTCAACTTACATAATTTCCTATGCTAAGAAAATACCTTATGCTTTCATCCCGCAGAACTGTCTGATGTCTTGGACCTGGATTCTAAGCCTTCTTTCCATTTAAAGAAAAATTTCAATAAAATATTTTTCAACTTTGAAAATACTCCTTCCTCAAAAGGTGAATTGTGTTTCCTATGCTTGAAAATAAAACTTCTTGCAGGAACGAGTTATAACATCATACTTTATCTATAGAATAAACTCTACACAATTCAGTTTCTGAAGGGGTGAAAAGATGCCAGAAAACTGAATGCAGTTCTGTCACTTACTGGAAATGTGACTGTGGTCAATTCAATGAGCTTCTCTGCATTTCCATTTTCATCATTCATAAAATAAGGATCTGATATTACACATAAAAACACATTGTCAGCTGTGATGTCCAGATTGGATGCCATATTGCCATTGTTATTGTTATTATTCATGAATTCAAGTGTATCATTTTTTATTCTTTCATCCTTTTCTTCTGCTACTACCTTATACAGCCCAGGTGACACATTTTTATTTTTAATTGACACATAATAACCTTACATATTTATGGAGTGCAGTATAGCATTTCAATACATAGTACATCTCACTTTTTTACCAAATGGATAGAAGCCTTTTCCACAAGAAGCCCTTGTTTTAGGAGCAGAGCTGTGTAAACTACTGCCCAGTGTGGTCACTTCTTTCTGCATTGCAAGGAGTTAATCATCCCAGTGTCCTAAAATTTCTAGATTTTTAGGTCACTGTTGATGTGCAAATTGAATTGCAAATCCTATAAGGATAAAATCTCATGGCCACCACTATCCTCTTGCCTGTGGTTACTTTGTAAGTCAGGCAGAGCAAGAGTAGGCTGATGGGGGCATTTCTGATCTCTACTTGTTAAGTCTGATTGTCTTCCAGTTAGGTCTTATTTGGAGGCAGAGGCGGGGAATGGCTTTACCTAGCTCCCTGTGCTCACAGCAGCATGCATACTTATTAAGATCTGGTTCAAATGCTATCTTCGTAAAATCTCCTATGATCTTTAAGGATAGGCCAGGAGTTCCTCCAGTGAGCTTTGGAGCACTCACAGCCACAAAATAGAACCTTGATAAACTTTCAGGAAATGAGTAAATTAGCATTTCGATTTGCTGTAATTTATATTATTCTGAAAGACAATTATTTATATAACTTTGATTGCAGTGTCAAAAAGAGAATATTTTCTAATGTAAGCACTTAAGTAACATTTGTGGATAAAATGCAGCTACTGATAGTAGCATGACTTGTAGTATGCTACTAAGGACTTACAAGTTGCCGTGCTTAATGCTGATTGCGTTAAGCAGAACATTTAATTCACTTAGACAAGAAACTCGGGAGTAAGAAATGAGTACGCATATTCAGCAGATGAGAGATTAAACAGCCCAAATTATATAGCTAGTCTTTAGAAATGTGAACACATCCACCTCAGTGATAAATTAAGCCAAGTCATGAAACCCTTTCAAACAGAAGGGGAAAGAGCTCACCTGGACACTGTAGACCACAGTTCTCAAGGCAGCTTCAGGAAATCCAGGCATCTTTGGAATTCAGAGGAAGTTCACAAAGAAATTTTAAGGATTCTGTTGGCTTTTTCCACTCCCATTGTCTTACAAATGCATAGTGGAGTTTTCCAGAAGCTCTCTGACATGTGCCATCACAATAAATTGAATGCAAAGTCATGTATGAGAAATCCGGCTGTCATTCATCAAGCCAGATGTTAGTTTTGCAGAAATGAAAAACACTATCGCTTTCCCATTAGTTATTTTGTTTTGAAAAATATGCTTGTTTTTTATGTGAAAAGTATGTTAACATGCAAAAGTTTAATTTTTAAATAATAGGTATCTTTGCATTACTCAGCTTTAACTTCTAACACGGTAAACATTAAAATCCACATAAACGAAAGCTCTTTGAAGTCTCAGTAATTTTAGAAGGAAATCAAGTGGTCTGAAGACAAAACAGGGTGAGAACTGATAATGCAAATAACAGAGCCTCCTTGAAATACTTTGAATCAGAGCAGGAGAGGCGAAGTCATGGGTCGTGAGCTGTGTGAGGTCAGTGCCGTGAGGGCTGGGCTGCAGGGAGAGGGAAGAGAAGGAAGGCGGCCAGAGTCTGAATGCATTAGAGATTTGTGTTCTAGGAAACCTGAGGATCCTGGGTGTACTTGTGAAAGCTGGCCTTGTTATTTGTCATTTGCCTTTGGGGAAATGGTTTAACCTCTTCAGCATTGCCTTCTTATTCTGTAGAACAGACATACAATTATTCATCTCATGAAGTTTGGCAGGGCCATGGCACTGACAGTGGCTTTTCTTCACTACTTCAATTGCAGCTATGACCTTCTCCCTCACTGCTTGACTATGGACTCAGCTCTGGCCACTGTGGTAAGCAAGTGTGGCATAAGCACAGGCTTGGTAAGTCATTTCTTTTGAATTTCCATGCTTGTTTTTGCTCCTCTATCATAACTACAGAGACATGAACAAGATAGCTCACTGGAGCAATCAAGAGAGAGAGAGAGAGGGCAAAACCATCTTAGACCAACCCAAAGCCAGCTGACACTGAAAACTGTAAAAAGCCCAAGTAAGATCAGCACAGCCAAACAACAGCTATAATTGATCTGGATAAAATTAGGAGAACCACTCAACTTGCTTGTAGGTTCACACACCAGAGTAAATGCTGAATTTTTAAGCCACTGCATATTAAATATATTGTTACGCAGCAATAGCTAACTAATGCAAAGGGTTATTATATGCAATAAGTTAAGTCTGCCACACAGCAACTACATAGTCTTGAATCTTAGAGGGCATATTTGGTCTTATGTCTTATCTCTATCTTCACTGCTATCACATGGTCCTGAGAAGCTTTAGTGTGCTAGGAACCTACAGTGCAGCCTGCAAACTCTCTTCCTACTTGTTCACTCATTGGGAATAATGTTTCTGCAACCACCGTGGGCGTCATTAGTGTTTAGTTCAGAGATCGTTGCTCTGCCTGATTTAGCTAGGTGAGATTTGTTCTAGAATCATAAACTGCAACCTCTCATCTACACTCCCTCAGGAACAATACTCAAAGCGGTGGTGAAGTCTGTCTCAGTGTCATTATGTGGATCCCATGGAATATAGATTGAGTGAGCTCTCACAAGCTGACAAAAGAACCAGAGGCGCACGGAACCTCCATGTGGATCAGCCCTACAGTGTCTGCTCCTCCGGAACACAGGGAAGTCGTCTGGGATACTGCCTGTAGAAACTGGCTAAACCTCTGAAACCTAAAGCCATAAAACGATCCTTACAGAAAGCATTTAATGTCCACTACATAAAAATGACTTCTAAGAATACAGACTTGTTTCCAAACAATTTCCTGGAAGATACATGTTTTATCGCTTAGTTTCTGAGGTCTATCACTGAACTGATGATGTTCCTCCCACTCCTGACAGTGTCAGCCCATTGGACCAGATTTCTTTTGAAGGTCTGTCTGAGCTGAGTAAAAGACATGCTGCTTTCCTAATACCAGCCTTGTAATGAAAAGGACAGATGCATAATAGATTGTAATTGAAACAGCAAGGCTCAGTTTTACAAACGCTCAAATATTTGACTTAACAGTGTTCCAAGATGTATAATTCAGAATTGAACTGTGTCCACAGCTGGAAATTTTCTTGCTTCTGCGAATGAAGTTGATTTTGTTTTATTTTAGCAAATGCAGCAGTGACTTCTCATTTATTACCACTCAGGGCTGAAACCTCAACTCAGTATCTATCAGATTCATGTCACACTGCATTGACATATGCAGCAGAAGAAAGCAGAATTTATCCCTATATTTGGTTATTTCCTTCACTTAGGATGCCCCTGATCATTTAAAAGAATACATAGCTGCTTGCTTCCCAAAATCAGTGGCAAGGTCAACATAGTCCATCTCATAAAGATCTTACTCTTCAAAGGTCTAGTTGGACACTATATTTAAAAAATATATTTTAGTATATGCACAGAACATACACTTGGATATGACGTATTTTGGTTACGTACATCACCTCTTCCACTTTGCCTTCATCTCTTTCATTCTTTTCCTTATACATTTTTTAAGTAATAGTAACCCTTCTATTTTCATGAAATCTTGGATTTAATTTTAGTTCCAAGTATTAGGAGAAATAACACCACAAAATTTCATAAGGTTAATTTACAATCAGGCTTTCCATTTCCTCAGGGTGGGGGACAGATAAGGTCACTAGTTTTCAGGCCGTTGGTAGAGAGAAGGATCTGATCTAGCGGCATTTCCTGTTTGTAAGTGGGTAGGTAAACCATGGCTAAATACACAAACTTCTGTATTTAATAGTTAGATCTCAAAAATAAATTATTTCAAAGGAGAGCATTTGTCTTAGCTTGGAGGATTTTTGGTGGGGAGAGCAGAAAACAAGAGGCCTTAATTTTAACTGCATACACAGGAAACTTTTTTTTTCAGTTGAGGTTTTAGTTATAAATTCCTACTTTTTGTGTGCTTGTGTGGTCTTCCTTATTTCCTGAATGTTTGTCTTTAGGGTGAGTCCAAAATGTATCTATTGATGGATTGATCATTTTTATTTGTAAAGATACTGCTTATATTACATATTTTGATATTTATACTTTTGTTTTTTCTGCTTTTTTATTAGTATACAATTACTGTAAATAATGATTTGATTCATGATGGGGATTAGGAGATGCACACAACACATATTAATCCTCTTTTTATCCCTGTCCCTTTCTCTCCCTCCTCCAACCCACTGTCTCTGGTTCCCCGTCCCTTCTGCAAAAGTCCTGTCTCTGTGTTCTACCACCGATCTTTAACTTTGTTCTGTAGTGTGTCTATACTTTAGGTTTCTCCCGTAACAGAAAGCATGCAACATTTAAGCTTGTGTGTCTGATCTGGCCCTTCCATCCGGGAGATGCTGGATCTCGGATGTTCTGAAAGGTTAGTACTTGGAAGGGAGTCTACCGTACATGAGAAAGTTCACCAGGGACTTTACATGTGACACCACTTCCAGTTTTCCCATGAATGTCTTACCTGATCCATTTATCCCTGACTGCTGTCCTCTACAAATGAGGACCCCTGGACCCATCCTTACGGAAAGGCAGGAGACAATTTTCTCCTTTTCTGTATCCTTCCTCACACATTCCACTCCATTCCCTTGGCTAGAAGAACACAGAGATTTAGCTAGATGCAAGAAGAAACAGGCAGTCTATTCAATGTCTAATTCTAGCAGCTGTTGGCTCCCCATTTAAAATTAACTGAAACAGTATTATGTATTTTGACATGGACTTCAAAAGATCTCTATTGAAACATTAAATTGATTTTCCTGGAATTTGTAATCAATAATGTCCCTAACATATAGTATGCCTCTAATTCCACTGCTACTCTGCAGAGACTGTCACTTTCTAATGTACATTAATACATGCATATAACATCCTATGTATTTTTATACAAGGTTATTGCTTTAACTCGTTCTAATCCCAGGAAATAAAGGTACAATTCAAGGGAAAAATATGTTGATGTTGGAGATAGTTAGAGGCAGAAGAGAAAGTTCTCAAAGGGGCTACTGGTTGATCTGTTTCTTAGGCTCCATGCAGTGTTTGTGCAAATTCTGTTTTCCCTAATTGAATCTGGATTTCAGGGTTTCTCTTGAAAAAGTCTGGAATGATTAAATTTTCATCTGTTGCAATGAAGTAAGGGCTACTATTTGAAGGGACACCTACTTTCTAGATCACTGGAATTGCCCATTCACTGCCCATTGACTTCACTCATTCTCTTTATCTACTGCAGCTCCAGAGGCATCTGAGTTTGGAATTCTTAGTGCAGAGCATACAGTAACCTCAGATCTGAGCAGAAACTGTCACATGGCAGGGGCAAAGAGAAGCGGGAGCTTCACACTCTACACAGTTTGCCTGGGACCAGCTCATGTAACTACTATGGAACAGAAAGTTGTGTGCAACTAATTGCCTGAATAAAGTTTCCTTTGCTTGAGAAAATATGCAAATGAGTTTTATAAACTATACATATGAAGATCAAAATATCAAGATGATGAGTGACACTTTCATAGTACTCACATAGAAATTATTGGCTAGAAAGCAAGGAAGTAATGATCTCCAGTTTGTAAGCTATAATTTTTAAATGAAAATAGCTCTGGCAGAGAAAAAAAATGTGCCTAGAAAAGTTTTTCCCAAAGAGTGTATATTTTTACTAGAATAGATGATTATGGGTTTAAGAGAAGAGAAATTTGGGATAGAAATATACATGTTCAGCATTTAAACCATTTATGAAGTGATTTTATCTTTTTTCATCGTTAATCAAAGCACCAAGCAATGGCTGAAACAAGCCAGAAGTCATGTTATAATTCTGAAAAGTTGTGTTGAAGTATTGATGTACCTTATGGGAACTGTGGGTCTGGACACTCAGCCTGAGTTTACTGATGAGGGTGCAGGAAACGAGAGGAAACCGTTTACTCTTGAATTTCAACAATGACCCAGTTCCAAAGTTCTTTAGATGTTTCTTGTGACCTAGGAAAATATAGGGTGATTTTGTGAGCTTCTCTCTTCCTCCAGTTTACCAAGATACTCTGAAGTTTACTTCTTAAGAGAATATTTTCCTAATGCCCTTTACCCTGTCCCTGACAAAGCTGGGGTCTCAAGGGTGGTGGGATGACAAATTGCATGGCTAAAATCTGGGACAGAAATAACTGAAGGAACATGAGGAGAACAGATCGGAAGCACAAGGAAAAGCCCATAATGTAGTTATTATCAAGGTGGGGTCCTGGATGACAATGTTGAGTTCAGTATTTGAGGATCAGAAGTAAGGGATAGACAGGAATTGAATACAGATGCAAGGGCCCGGCTTCCTGATATTGATACTGGCAGCTAACTTTTATCTGGTACTTTCATTGCATGAGCATCATCCTATGCTCTTTGCCCATTTTAACTCATTTAAGCCTTGACTCTAGTAGGCTCTGTTACTAGGAACCTGGGAACCAGAGTTGTTACACAATTTGTCCAATGTCAGAAGCATCTAGAGAAATACAAGCTGGGATCTGAATACAGGCCATGGGATTTAAAAGAGTTACCACTGTGTTGCTCAGCCTTGCTGGACAGTTGGAAAATCAGATGATTGCCTTGGAGAAGTAGAAAGTTGTGGCACTGACTGATAGAACTTTCTGGGCTGATGGAAATATTCTGCATGTGTGCTGCCCTATAGAGTGTCCTTCCAAATGTCACCATGAGCCCTTGAATGTTTGGAGCAATTAGTGTGATTAGGGAGCATAGGAAGTACATTTTTACATGGTTACTTTATTTTCATTAATTTAAAGTTACAGGTGAACAATCGCATGTAGCTGCATGCTAACAATTCACTTGGAGGGCCAGGAATACACCTCATCAGCCACAGTAAAAAAACAAATAGTAGACCCTAAAAAGACCTAAAAAGGTGAAGATTTCTAAAGCTAGAACCATCTTTCTGATTGAACAAGTCTCCTAGTTAAAATTTTACTGTTCCCAGGGGAAAACTCAAACTGTCCCGTGGCACCCTGACCTCTCCACAGGCACAGTCTCCTTCACCTGGCAACCCCATTTCTTGTCTGGCTGATGAATGCTTTGTGCTATCATCATTGGCCCCAGATTCCACCTCGTAGCCCACAACAAACTCAAATGAGCACTCCTCAGAGTGACCCTATATTCGCTCTTTGTCTCACCTCCTACAGCTGTTCTCTCCGCCAGAACCCAACTCAACTTTTAAAGCCCAAATTCAGAGTCACCCTCACTCCAAACTGAGTTTGGTGTCATACTTACTGTTGCAACTTGCACCTCTGCTGCTCACCTCTATCCTGTACAGACTATAAGGCTTGTTACTCAGTCTCTCCCCCTACAAGCACACCCTCCTCTCAGGATAGGCACTGCTTGTCATTTCAAAACATTCCTAAGTCTTCAGCCCCTCATTTGGTCATTTGACTCCGAGTAGGTGCTCCAAGAATGTTCACTGAACGAGTGCTAAAAAATCAGGCTGCAGCAAAACAAGCTGGACAGGCACGCTAGGAAGACTGGAGAACTGAATACATCTTGACTTGTATTACTGCTTCCTGGATGACTCCTGGGACACTGAAGGTCACAGAGAAACACACTGTTGAGAGGATCAGCAGCTCTGACAGACTCAGGATGCTATTTATTTCCGTTATGCCTCATTTCATATTTAGATAGCACCTCACCGATATTATCTCCCTAATCTTTCCATTAGGAAAGTGCGAAGAGAAGAGTGAAAATGACTTGTTCAAGGTTACGAAAAGCAGAGCAGTCACGGAAAATACTTTAGCACTTTCCAGCTAATCCTACGGCCTACGTGCATAGGATTTAGGATGTGCTACATTAGCACTTAAAAAAATAACTTTCTAGAAAGTAATTATGAGTTGGCTGTGTGCCTCGGCCCCATACCTGGGATGCCCGATGGGACGTGTTTCCCTGGCAGTTCTGCGGCACCGGACACGCAGCGGAATTGAACAATGTGGCAGCAGATGGAGGAGGAAGGAGAGGTGGGGCGGGGAGAGCAGCAGTGGGACAGAGTAACGCAGGAGACACTGGGGGTGGGAAGGCTCAACTCTAATGCCGGGGAAGGACTTGGGAAGAAAATGGTAAATTAAGCGACGATGGGACATGGGCAATGGGATAAACATACTAACATGCAATGGCAACTATTTCTTTACTACTTGTCACCTAAGAGGATGTGGTGCATCTTATTTTTAATTTTCACTGGAAGTCACAATGTAAGGATGATCATCACCATGTCCACTTTCTGGATGTGAGAACAGGGCTGAAGTCCTCCCAGTTCTTACAGCCACTGGATGGTAGGATCAGGACGATGCCCGTCCACACCGGTGTCTCCCTTTACACACAGGTGCAGGCCGAAGCTCTGCTGTTTAAGTCACTGCCTGCCACAGGGGGACTCACTGCAACAAAGGCAGGCATGTTGCTTTCCAGGGGAAACCAGACCTCCTGGGCCTGCCCTGTCTTTCTTCTTTGTGAAACTGGCCTTGCTCCCAAGATATTTCAGCAAATGGGATTCGTGTATCTCAGGATGCAAGCCTCTCCGCGGCACTGTGGTAACTCTGTGACACTGTTTTCTGCTCTCCCTGGGGTCGTCCATGTCTGCAGGAAGTATTTAAGTCCCAGCACAATGGCGGGAAACTTATTCCTTATACAGCTTTTGTCTAGAAAACAGCTTATTATATGGCAGAAATAAGTATCTTTAATTAAAAATAGCCATGAGCAAGTGAAAAATACAATTTTGTTTCACAGAGAAACCCTCCTGCCTACTGCTGTATGTACCTATTTTGTCTCCCATAAAAGAAGCCATGGAGAGAGAGGGGCCCTGGCAAAAAGTGTCTGTCTTAGTGACAATGGAACAAAACAATAGTGCTAGAATTGCAGATTTTCCTGGCATCCAAAAACTATATCACATGTTCTAGCCCAGAATTCCACCCCCTAATTCCTTTTCTGAAACAAAGAGAATGAGCAAATGATCTTAAGTTGATGCGTGCTTCTCATTGATGAGGTCTGTTTCTTATCCCCACTGAATCAATCAGAGCTAAGGCTCAAGAGAAGAGATAGAAGGAGAAGGAACAGGTGAGCCTCACAGTGAAGCCTTCTTTTAGACTCAGAGAAGAAAAAGGGAGGATGAAACAGAAGATCTGGGAGGAAACTGGCTGGAGAAGTAGCAGAGTCCCAGAATTTAAAATTTATGCTTAAGTTCAAACCCAATATTTTATTGGCAATTTTCTGTCTTTGTTTCCCCTCTCTTCACCAAAACTGTGAGGAAACAAAGCAAAGAAGCTTGGCCTGGGCTCCACACCCTCAGCCTCCTCTCGAACGTGTGGTCTACACGAACACACAGAAACCTTGGCCCACGCGTCTGCAGCCCAGCCCCTTCACTGATCAGAACTATGGCCCAACAAGACAGCAGCAGAGAGGCAGGATGTGAGACCCGCGCAGATCCAGTGCACTTGACTTCACCGTCTGTATTCATCTGCACAGCACAACTCTGGACTTTGCCTAATCTCTCTTTGAACAGGATGCCCCTTGAGAAACACCAGGTCTCTACTGCATTTCCTCTACTCCGGGTACCAGAAATGGAAGTTTTCTATCCCAGGGCGCTGTCAGCTAGAGATAGCATGGGGAAGCTCACATTTAAAATCTCACAGTCCCAGGAGGCCCTTGAAAAACAGTACTATTGGCATCCCTGTAAAGTGGGCGAGATGTGAAAAGCAATATGCAGACTTTCGAGCTCCACTGCCAGTCCAGCCCCTCCACATCTCAGCAGCTACAGGTTGCACAATCAGCCTGCTCTCACCTCAGTTTCCATCTTTATAAAATGGGAAAAATGGGAGTTAACTGGATGGAACTTCTAAGGGTCTCCCATAAGACACCAATCTACAGTGGTACACACATACTCAGATACACACACACACTCATAGAAGTGCACACACTTAACACAGGTTATAACTAGGGAAACAACTTCTTTTAAAAATTAAATGTGTTCTTTTATGTTAAAAGGTCTGAAACATCTTGTAACAAAAATAAAATAAGTTTAAGGGTTTAAAGAAGCCTTTCTTTATTGACCTTGCCCTGAAATGATCTCCACTTTCTATTCCTCCCTTCCCCCAGTAACTTTCTGAGTCTACAGATCACACTGTGAGAAGCAACGGGCCAGAAGACCTCAAAGGAGTCTTCTAGCTCTGACATTCCGTCACTTGACCATTTTAATGTCTACCAAAGAAAGACTGCCAATTTTTTTTAAGTTCTTGTCTTCTTAATTTTCAAAGTATGTACAACACTGAAAAATCATCATCTAAAACAAAGTTTGCTTCCTAGTGTGATAAATTCCATACAATACACTTTGCTTCTTGTTCCATACCCAGGAACCTGGAAAAATTTACGACTTGACAAAAATAACTTTTATTAAGAGTCACTGACATCAGTGATGTGAATTCACATTTGAAAACACTGCTGTCAATTCACTATTAAGCCTAAATTAAAAGGGAATTAATCACTTGCTCAGTGTAGACAGTGGTTTAGGAGTGAACGGACACCAACTGTGACTTTGTTTTCCCTTGTTTCTTATCGATGCGTAGCCTACTATTGTGAAATTATGTATTTTCAGAAAATATATCCTAATTATTTTGAACCTTTCCATTTTTCTCTGCAGATTATCTATCCCTCTCCAAGTCTATTTTAGAAATAAATGTTTCCCCCAAGAGCAACAGCCCACCAGACTGTAATCTTTGCATCATGTCTTTGGCCTCTTTATGCTAATCAGTTATTTTATGGCAGTATCTGGGATATAGTGATGAATGACAAAAATAATTTAGCCTTATTTACATAACACTCAGTGCAGTTCTATCCTTTTTTTTTTTTTTTTTTTGGTCTTTTTCCTTTTTATCGGTACCGGGGATCGAATTCACGACTGCCTGCTTGCAAGGCAGGTGCTTATGCCGCTGAGCTAAATCCCCAGCCTTGAGTTCTATCCTTTTGTGGAACATTTTCTTGCTGAATTTTTTCCTGTTTCTTTTCTTTCTTCTCATTTTCTTTATTTTATTTTTTGTAGCAGCCCCAAAAGATAATTTTGATTGATAACAATCAACAATTAATAAAAGTGTTTTCAACTACAGTAGAGAAGCTAGGTAATAAAACATTCATGTAGCTTTATACCACTTTATACTTTGACACCAATAACAACTAAATAAGGCAAAATCAAATAACAATATGGCTCATCACATTGCTTATTTCAAAGCACAGACAAATTTCCTGAGAGGGTCAAAAGTCATAGCCTCCTCCAGCCTTGGTAGACTGTAGGAAAGACAGAGGCCAAGTGTGGAGGGAAGGTGGGGAAAGGAGTGTTTATTTTTTCTTGTATTTCTATGAAAGAACCCTAAAAGGAAAGGATAATGCTGCCATACCTTCTATATTTTCAAAATCATATGACCTAAGTATCTGGAAACCTTTGGTAGAATCCCACTGTCCCTCCCTGATGGGCGTCCCCCACAGAAGCATGGGTGTGTGTTAATGACACGGGAGAGGGATGTGAGGAGAAAGACTGGTGTGATTGCCTGTCGCGTGCTTGCTAAGCACCATGTGCAGTGAGACAACCTTTCATCCAAGGAGCACTTGTCACAAATCTCAGTGATTTCAATCATAAGGGCATTGTCTTTATTTTGAATACATGTGTAAACACAATGGGTAAGGGCTTTTTTTAACTTTGTGGATCTGAAAGGAGGGCTTGTGTAAGACAGGTGGACAATATTTGTGTCTCTCAACTGCCATTCAATTTCTTTTTAAGTGTTAAGCCTTTTATTACTGAAGACGGTCATAACCCTGCTGATTTTACTCTAGTCATTCCCGAGCCCTTATCACTTCCCATTGATTTCACATGCTTGTCCTGTCTCCATAATAGTCTAGATTAGCCTGACGGGACACATTCATGAAAAACATCTGATTGCGATGCATAAAAATGTTTTACTAAAGATTGATATGATTAACTCATTCACCCACAATTTTTTTTATGTTAAAACGTGCAGATTTATAATTTACAAGACGTATTTAATCACCTTATTGGTTTTACCACTTGAGTCTGAGTTCCACAGCAGAATAGCTCCAGGTGGTAGAATCATTAACTAAGGATATTAAACCTGTAAATAAGATCTTTCTGTATGTGTTTTTTACCAAGAATCTTTCACATTGCCACCTTTAAATTAAACATCATTTACAAACAAGATTAAAGACATTTTTCCTTCCACAACCAATTAGGAAAATCACAAGAAAAATGTTTTGATTCATACTCATCATATACATGTAAATATATCACATAATGGCTCATATTTAGCAAATATGAAATACCAAAACACAAATGAAAAATATTTTGGCATCTGTCCGGCCCCTGAGCTGGTTAGCACCAAGTGTGATCTGAAAGTGTTTTAGTTCTGCTGTTAAACATTCACTGAACTGAATAAATTAATTAAGACTATTTTTATCAGAAACACAGGAACTTTTAAAGCACAGAGGAGGAGCCTGTTGTCATTACACTTAACAGACGATCCAATTAAAGAAAGAAATCCTAAACTTTTTGGGCAAAATGACATTGGGAGTTCGTATCAGTTGTGTTTGTAGTGAGGGGCACTGACAACATTTTAAACGTTAAAATTAATGAAAGCAAAAAAGGGGCATTTTTCTAGATCAGAAACAAGCAAATGAAAAGACCTACTTCACAGGAGACAGCAGGGAGCACCTTGGGTTTCATGGTAGCCAGGTCAAGAGTCTGCAGATAACAATGATCAAAACCCCTGTGCAAGGAGGGACCAGCACCAGGGCAGCTGTGCTGAACTGCAGGTAAGGAAGGTGCTTCCCATCCTCTAGGTTTAACTGCAATAATCTGGCAGGAATCCTGGCTCACTACCTGTGTCCGCAGGAGCTGTGAAAACACTGTGCTGGGGGGGCCATAAGCTACCAGTACACAATCTGACCTGAGAATGAACGGGACCTGGTGGAGAAAACTATAAAACTACTACGAATAAAAGTAGGCAAAGAGAGAGCATCAACTTCTACCCAAGATGCATATCCTAATGAAACTCCAGAACAACTGATAGAATTAGCACTGGGAAAGACACCAAAGGGAAGATGGATAACTAGATAAGGCAAACGCCACTGCTATGCCAGAGGTTTGGAGGGATTTCTAAGGTTTGAAGCTGATGGACTCCTGTTAATGAATCAAGAGAAGAGAAACCACAAACTCCAACACACTTGAGAGAAAAGAGCTCTTCCAGAAAGAAAAGCCCAAGCTCGGGAAAATACACACCAAGATGGGTAAACTATCCTCTCTTCCATCATTTGGAAGGTGCCCATTTCCACTGTAATTCTGCTATCCTTACACACACAGCTGAGGGGGATCATACTAAGGGTGTGTGTAGGTGAATAAGGTCATGTGTCTATAAGAAAATACAAAACTGTGGAAGTAAACAGGAGTGCTTTTCATGCGCCCTCCCAAGGAGGCTAAAATACACAAACTAGCTCCAGAATCATGGAGCTAGCGTTCAACATCTGCCTCCCAGAATTCCAAGATAATTTGTGTCAGACTAGTTACACAACAAATGCTCACTGAGTGTATGGAGAAAGGATGTTTCCTCATGCTAGCAACTAGAATTCAGGTCCTAATGACGTGCTGTTGGAGGCTTAAGATCATGTTCAGGCTGTATAGATTGCCACCTGAGTTAACTTACAGTTCTGGAGCCATCTTTGACTCTCATTTTCTCAACTATAAAATTAGCTAATCACTGCAAGGATAAAATATAAGACGGGATCAAAAGCACTTCGCTCTCCCTCAAGGTACATCTGAGTAAGTCAGGCCCACCTCAGGGGTGGAGGCACGGGGATCTCCTATTGATTAAGACAGCCTCAATTGATTGATTGGGTTCCTTGGCCATATCTGCAAGACCTTTTATCTTTTCTAGTAACCACAGGAGTCAACTTCTTTACCTGTGCCACATCCCATTGGTCAGAAGCACATGACAGACAGCATTCAGCCTACACTCCAGGGAGCGGCTATACAAACTACAGGTCGTTACAGAATTTTCCTCCTCACAATAAGAAGTATGGAAATTTAAACATATTAGCATCAACATAGAAAACAAACATTAAAAATGAATGGTTAAGAAAGCAGACAAAGGTTATATTGAAATCTTATAATTTGCAGGCATCAAAATGAATAGATTGCAGTGGATACAGCTAAGGAAGTCCCTCCCCGTCAGTGCTTCTGATGCTTCTCCTCAATCATCCTAGCCATTTCCCCTAGCAAATGCCCCTCTGATGGCGGTAGGCTGCAAGCTTTAAAATAAAAGTTTTGAAGGTGAAAAACTTGGCCTTCTTCCCAATCTCACTGAGGAGAGGGTGCTTTTCCAACGTTAAGTGCAATGCCAACTGTAAGTTTTCTATGGCCGTCTTTTACCAGGAATTCCTAGATCACTGGGGGATTCTTATTATCTTAATCATAAATGGATGAATATTGTTAAATAGTTTTCAGCATCCATCCAGATGATAGTTCATTTTTTTTTCTTTTGTCGTATTAATGGGATAAATTGCACTAATTGATTTTCAAATGGTAAGCCAACTGTTAATGACTAGAATATACTCCACTTGGTATTATGCTCTGGCCTTTCATATATTGTTAAATTTTATTTGTGTTCTGAGGGATGTGAGGCTATTGATTTTCTTTACCTTTAATGTTTTTGTGTAGCTATGGCATTAGAGTCTACTAGTCTGACATCATGAAATCTGATTGTTTTCCTTTATTTCCTAAAAACTGTTTGAGGGATGGGTTGTACTTTTTAATACTTAAAGGTTTTGTTCACACTGAATCACTGGAATGTATTTGTTGATAGTTTTAACAGATTTTCAATATCCTTAACAGATACAGGGCTAGTCCAGTTATCTAATTCTTCTTATGTTAATAGTGTTATGACTTCCAGGAATGTGGCCCCTTTATTTACACTAACAAATTAAATTGCATAATGTGTTCACTACATTCCCTTATTTTTATTATGCCAAAGCTCTATACTCATGCATCACCTTCTATTTCTAACACTGATCTCTCTACCTAGGGATCCATTAATTCTTTTCTTGATGTATCCAATGATTTACCTGTGTGGATGTTTCTATATTGCCTGGTTTTCTGATTTTATTAACCTATCGCATTACCTCATTACTTCATTTATTTTGTTTACTTTTGGTTAATTTGTTTGGAGAGGACTTTTTGTCAAGGAGCAAGATAATGAAAGATTTCTGTATCCTGGCAAGAGTGTGGATAAACAAGTGCATGAATTCATCAAACTTGATTGTATTGTATATTTCAAATTTTTCTACTCCACGGTATACAAATTATATCCTGACAAAACTGCAAACAAATATCAAACTCCATCTGTTAAGTTTGTGTTTTGTAGTAATATGATGAACAATCCTGAAAGTGATTGTCATATATTCTAGACTTCAGAAAATGCAAATCTATATTAAAGATAATGAGAGTCAGACTTCCTACTTTACAGGAACAGAGTCACAAATACAGGGGCAGCAATAACTTAGAATTGGTTTTGAAGCTGGAGGAAAAGGTAAATTGTGTGTGTGTAGAGTCAGAGAAACAATGACAAAGTAAAATATAGAAAATTACAAGTAATTTATGAGTTCCATGTCCTATTCCTATTTTTTCTGAAATTTTGAGAGCATATAAAAGTGAAGCATTTCCGAAAAATAAGTTTGGTCATACAAATGTGTATTAATCTGTCTTTGTGCGTAGGGACTGAGAGGCATACTCTTAGCTGGAGCAAAGGTAATCCGACCGGCTCTGAGTACAGCTGGCACAGCCCCTGAAGAGAAGGTAAGGAACAGAAAACATAGGCACAGTCCAGGAAATGAAAACAAAAACATTGTTCAGACATGTTGATCCTGGAGGGACCCCAAACAGAAAGCATCCTTGCTTTCAAGTGCACTTGCCAGGGTGGAAAGTGAGGAAATTATACCCAACACTGGCACAGCGATCTGGAAACTAATTACTCCTGGAGTAACTTCCAGAAACTTTCTAGTGATCGTCCATGCTCCCGTCTCCCACAAAAAATTTCTATAATATTTTGTCCTAAAAACAAATCATCCTTTTTTCTGAGAACTATGAGACATGCTCATTCCTACATTTTTCCTTTTCTAATTTTGGAACAAAGCAAGCTGTTATTAGGTTGTCTTTATGCATTTATCCTATGAAAAATCCCTGTTGAAGCAACTCTTGAAAAGTGAACTAAAAAAAAAATTGTGTATTTGTCTTTTCTTTTTATAAATTTTTTTGGTATGTGTGGGTAAAGTGAAACATTTCAAATTGCCACAATGTAATTTAATTCCTTTCAAAGATTGACAATGTCTTAATAACAATGCCTCATTAAGGACCTGTTTAAGGCTCCTACTTTAATTTAACTTTAGATCCAAGCAATTATCTCTTGTACTTTAATTCTAAGTTGAATCATGACCAAAATATGACTTTTGTTCTGACCTGGTGGAAACATGTTTCCGTAATATCAAAGAAGGTAATAAGGTAATTTATTTTCTTTCTTTCTTTTTTTCTTTCTTTCTTTCTTTCTTTCTTTCTTTCTTTCTTTCTTTCTTTCTTTCTTTCTTTCTTTCTTTCTTTCTTTCCTTCTTCCAGTGTAACCCTCAGGAATCCAAAAGTTCTTTTTGTATGATTGCCATTTCTGATAAATTTGAACAGAGACTTAAAGCCAAATGTTCTCTAGTTTTCATTTGGCTGGTATCTACTGAAGAACTAGAGTTCTTTATGGGAAAAATATATAGAAAGTATGGATATTGCTTCAGAGATTAGCCTACTCCATTCCTAGTAGGCCGTGTTTTAGGAACTACCAGATGTTAGCATATTTTTAATTCAAATCATCATGTTCAATTACATCACCAGGAAGGGCTGTTGTGTTCTTCCTGTATTTCAGCTATTAATAAAATATGTTTTTAATTTTCAAAATTGCTTGGCTTTGGTATGGGGCATTACTCTGGGGAGCTGGAAATACAGGAAAGCAAAGCAACATATTTGGACCACTGAGGTTTTGTAAGATACATATGAAAATAAATTTCACATATTTTTATGACCATTTCCCTTATACATTACTGTTGTCAATGATATAATACCTATTTATATTCACTTATCAGCACTAATAATGATATTTTCATTAACACACATGTAACAGGTTAATGAACCCAATACCATTTTAATGCTCTGAGACACACACACACACATTCACACACTCACACACACATACACTGATACACACACACAGTGAAGACGGATTATTTTCCACAACCCAAAGCTTTTCTATTCATGGCTTGATGCTAAGGAAATGTACCCAATGGGACAGTCATCCAACCTGTGTGCAAATGTTTTGGTTGTGAAGTAGTCAGGACATATGGAAACCATTTTCTGTACACAAAACGTAGGTAAATCACAACTAAACAAAGTTTTCCACCATCTTGAAGAGCCAGAGTAGTGTTACTCTTGAAAAGTTTTGTTTTTGTTTTGGATGATAATATTGTAGATACTTCTTACCTTTTTTGTGTTTATAATATTTATAAAATAATACTTTTCTCTCCAAAAAATCAGAGATCCAAGAAAAAAAAAAACTTAGTTCTTCAGTCTTCAAAAACATGCCTGACTTACTTACATTATTTTAAATATATGTACTGTTGCTATTGTAGTGTGAACTATTTTACTTTATTTTATTGCCTATTAAATGGGAACAAAGGGGATATTTTACACTGAAAAAACTAAAAGCCAATTTTATCTGAATTGCAATAAAAGCACGAAATGATTTTGAAATTTTGTGTGACATAAAAAATCTAAAGCAGAGATGTCCAATAGGTGTCACACTGGTTGCCAATGTTAATTCATAGTGACTACAAGAACCAAGGTTTGGGAAGGAGTCCGACATGCTGCACAGGCTTCAGAGAATGGAGAAATAGTATTAATGCCCAGTGTCTGCAAAGGGAACTAGATGGGAAGGTTGCAGGGTTCCTTTTATTTACCAAATGTAAGCATGATTAAACTTTGCCAGCTCTTCTTAACTATCCTCAGTAGTAGCTTAAGTACATGACAAACTAATGTGACATATATAGGACCAGTTACATCTGGCATAATGGCATATGATGTTTTAATAAATAAAATAAGCATGAAGTTAAAATAAGATAGATGCACAGACTAAACCATACAACTGATACGTACTTCAGATACATCACAATGTGTCCTTGATCTTACACTTACCCACTGAAAGGGAAATGCTTGATTCTATAATTCACAGTGTCCCTAAAAGAAAAGACAAACTTTTTCATGCAGTTTGCACATGTTCTTTTCTTGCTAAGATTGGCCAAGAATTTTATCCTAAACTTGTAAGAATGGAAAAATGCTGTATAGTTTTGCTTCGGTTAAGGACATCTTTATATATATAAAAATTAACTTTATAAAATATTTTATATCAATTGTCCATATAGTTTGATAGCATACAATTAAACTAAAATTCATGCTCTTCATTAATTTATATTTTTATTATCTGAGCCAAGAAAACATTTAGTATTGATTTATCTCCCTGTCTTTGATGTTTAGGTAAACACTGCATAGTTACTGGTTTAGCACTGTTGCCACTAACTTTCTGTTGCCAGCTATGCAAAGATCTACATCCACTGACAATCTGATCAAAGAAGGGTCAACTTTATTCCACACTGGAGCCCAGGTTGTAGGTAAGAGACCAGTGCCCTTCTTTTACAGCAGTGGGAGCTCTGACATTGGACCTCTAGTCTCTCTTTAAAACACAGAAGTGTGTAATGTGTGAGTATAGCACATAAATCTCAAGTTTCATTTTCACCTACTTCTAATTTCATTGAAACTTTAATTATAAAACAATAAAATGCAGTTATTTGACGCTACAAATATGTGTTCTTTAGAACCAAGATGCACAAGGACAGAATCACCCAAGGAAGTTAAAAAAGCATCCAAGAACCTGGGTAGCTTTGAATTTGGGTTTATGAATCTTAATAGCCAATTAAGTCTGGTTAGAGACAGTGCTAAAGATAGGAAGGTCACCAAGTTAGTCCCCTAGGCATCAGTAAACGTTAAGCAGGAAAACAGAAAATCATTTCTATAACCATCAGTTAGAGCTTTATCAACAGTCGTCTGACTCACACAGGTTTATTCCTAATCCCAAATGAGCCAGGTAGGTGGCTTAGCACCACCTTTTATGATGTCTGACCTATGGATGGTGGGCGACCCCCCAAAGAAGAAGTTCCTGTGACTTCTATCTGTCCAATTACATATGATATTTGCATATGCACACTGAGTTTTCTCTAAATCAATTTTAACTCTTTGCAACAAAGAACAGTAAGTCCAGATGTATGAAGGCAGAGACTAACATTTACTGAGCATCTACTGTTTTATGTCAGGCAGTTTTGGAGAATCTGTATGCGCTGTTATTTAATCTTCACATCGACTCTCCTAGGGAACATAAGGTACATGTTCGTACTTATAAATCTCCAATTGGATTTGCGCATTAGACTTAGAGGTGAGATTTATAAACTAAACCTTTAGTACCTGAAGTGTTGGGGAAACATGTGTGTTACTCAGTTTCTCAAATTCTAATTTTTTGTAATTACATGCAAACACCAACTTAACCTATCTCGAAGAGGCAGTCTTAAAGTTACACGGGTCATGCAAATTGTTTAGCACAGTGCTTAGGACACGGAAGTGCTCAAGGAAAAGAAAGACAAGGCTCGTGCAAGTTAGTTAAGATGTTTTACTCCCCCTATCATTTTTTTTTTTTTTTTGTACTGAGGATTGAACTCAAATCCTCACGCTTACCAGGCAGGTGCTTGTGCTGCGTGCTCACATCATCTTACACCTCCAAAGTGAGATAATAACTTTGTAGTAACGATGGTCATGGCTAAAACAGGTGTCACTGAAAGCTTTTCTCTGAAGGGTAAGAATAATAAATATTTCTAGCTTTTTCTTTCCCACCAACTCAACTCTGCCATTGTAGAAGAAAAGCAACATAAGCGATCCATACACAAGTAGGCAGAGATGTGCTCTAATAAAACTTTACTTATCAAAAAGAGAGTAGCCACCATATTTGTTTCATTGTGTGACAGTTTTCCGATGAACTTCTGGTCTGAAAGTTTTTTATTTCTCATGGTAACGTATCAATGTCCTATTAAATTTAGCTTTCCGAAGTGAGATTTTTAAGGCCAGAGCTCTAATTTTGGATTACTGTTAAAAATTTTCCATTGCTATCATTCAAAACTTCTTTGTTCAGCCAATGTAAATAAAGATTATCTAAATTTGGCCATAATTACAATGTTCTTGGAATTGAACAAGGAAGAAAGGAGACAATAGATAAGTTTAATAAGGACTAAACAGGAAGAAAGACTCTCTATTTGAATACGTTTTCTTAGTTCTCAGGTTATTAGGGAGTAATAAATCAACGTGATGAACAACATGAGTTAGATTTTCAAAGTAGGTAATGTGGGGTACACTCAGAGTTCATCTTTTCCTTGGAAAATCTAGTGCTCGTCTGGAAGTTGTACAAACCCCTGGACTCTTGCCACCTGGACATTCTGAGGTCAAAGCCTTAATACTTATCCTCTGCAGAAGAAGGTTCTTAGCACTTTCGGCAAGATTATAAATGCATTTGAAATAATGGCTCAGGTAACGAGACTTATAAGGTGTTAAAAGGAAAAATTGCATGATAATATTTTTGCATATTATCTCTGATTTTAAAGCACTTTTGCTTTGCATATGTGTGAAGTTTTTATACAAGAGAGCATTTAGTACCACCTCTTTTGCCTTAATACAAACAGTTCCACCAAAGATAAGGATTACTCATTGAATAATGTGTTTTAAAGTCAAGAAATACCAACACTATGTAAGTTAGAGTGTATAAACCTAATGCATATCACTTAGGCAAATAGAGGATGCTTTACTAAAAAGGAGAGGAGTTTGAGAAAGGAAAGAGGTCTACGGCCATACCACCCTGAATGTGCACGATCTGTCTGATCTTGGAAGCTAAACAGGGTTGGGCCTGGTTAGTACTTGGATGGGAGAAAGGAAAGAGAAGGAAAATGCCAGGTGCTTTGTCAATGTCGTGGAAGATACATAAAAATAAATTAGTTTGATTTGGTTTTCTCTCAGTGTGACCTCCCTCTTATACCAAAATATCTGCTTTTATATCTACCTTTACTGCTTGTGCACTGCTCAGTGATTTTCACTTTGTGTTACTTTCCTTTACCGTATAGGTTTGGAATACTGTCCTTCAGCAGAAGAACGCTGGCTTCTTAATTGACACTTTCAGTTTCAATTAAAGGCCATATTCAGGAAAGGAAAGGAAGGTCTCTGCCATTCCCTCTACAAATCACTTTGCTGACAACTCCCCTGTTCTCTAAGGAGGCTGTGGTTGTGCGTGGTCTGCTAAGAATACTTCCATATGTGTATCACTGGGGTATCTGTTCCCCATGTAGATGACTGGAAATAGGTGACAGTGACACTACGTCCTGCCCGGGGTCACACTTACCCGTAAAAGCTCATGTGTCTCTTTCAGACCTCTAAGATTCTTCCCTGCCCTACATACTTGAGAAACATGGGATGCTCTTGCTTACTGGAAACAACTGGAATTCTTTAGCATCCATTGACAATATTAGCTTTAGATAACACACTACCAGTTGTAGAGAAAGAATAGCTTAAACATTCAAGAAGACAGAATTCCTAGCAAATCCATGTGTGCTTATAGTTTACTGCACATTCCATCTCCTTAAACACAACAGATTATTAGGAATATTCCATTCAGCAGACTCCACAATGACGCCTGAGAGGAGTCCAATTAAATGGCTCCCAATTCCAAAAGGTCACCTTGATCCAACTGCACTGAAAATCTGGTAAATGTGAAACAGAAGACACTTTACTGTTTCCTGTGCATTACAAATGTTTGTGGCATTGCCAAAATGCCTTGGCAATTAAATTTATTTGACACTATTAATATCCAACCATGTAATATGTGTGTTCAAACAAATTGAACAGTATGCCTTTTAATCTTGAGACTCAAAGGCAGAAATAGAATTTGGGTCTGTGAACAGTTACAGGAAGATGACCAGGCTAGCTGATAAGACATGCCAGTATTGTTCCAAAATTTCTAGGATGTGGGTGACAAATAAAATAGCTTTAAAAGGTGAAAGAAATTTGACTGTGCTCAATGGAAACTGAGCCCTAGAACACTAAGAATCCTGAAAATTAGGATGACACTCTATATGAGGTTATTACACCTACCTGCTCTGAGATATTAATATCAGTAAGGAGAATTGTTGAAAACCTGTATCATTATGCAATTTGCTTAAGCCAATAAGGTCAATTTTACTGTAAACAAACCAAAACATGGTAGTTGACCTTTTGTTTTCAGCATCAACTTTGTGCTTAATAACTGTAATTCACCAAAACTCAGAAACCTGATAGACTGAAATTTAGCATTTCTGTCTCATGTATAAGAAAGTCCTAAGCAACGTTCCACCTGTGCTCAGAACAGTAGATAGTAAAAGGATTTATCCCTCAACTATTAAATCTTCTAAATGTGTTTAACAGAAAAAATATTAACTTATTTTTGTAGCTCCTAAAAGAGAATGAGCCTGAACATCTTACAATTCTGTACTCTAAATATATTTTTAAATATTCAACAAACATCACTGCACAGGCAAAACAGTTACACAACCACTATCACCATTCCAAAAGTCAATCCTTGACATTCGGAAAATGATTTCCACATATTCTGAATTTTTTTGTCACTTCTATACTTTATTGCAGCCATGAATTCTATGGAAACCCAAAAACAAGGGAAACCAAACAGGAAATTCTCTATTTTTTTTATTATCAGCAGGAAATTTACCTCAGGAAGTACAATAAAACTTTGGCAATTTAGAGCCCTTAGGGAATGGATATTTCCAAAAAAGTCAAGCTTTGGAACTCCCTGAGGGTCAATTCCCTTATGTCTTGAAATTAAGTTATTTAATTATTTTAAATTGAAACATTCTGAAAGTGTACCAGCTATTCCTTGCATGTTGAAGTGAGTTAGTTTTTTCTTAACTAATCAAAATCATTTCAACACAAATCACTTACTTTAACATTACAGAAATGCCCTCAGATTCAACCAAGGGATATAAGAACGTTTCTACAGTTCATTTACTTATCCAACTATGTGGGAGGAGATATTAATTGTGTTTGTTTGTGGAAGATTTTCTGTCACCTTTATTATAATCAACTCTCATTTGTAATAAACTCCTTCCAAAGCTGAATTCCTATAAAATGCATTCTGTTTAAAAAAAAAAAAACTATCTTTCTTAAAGAAGAAATAGGCTATGACAGAAAACCAAAATTATTCTACTGAAATCCGGGACATGGATTTGTCTCATGGACTTTGTGATTTCCCGATCAAGCAAAACAACAAAATCAAGTAAGGTATCTTTCTCATACATGATTCCATTTGAGTTTTTAACTGTGTGCACACAAAGAATAGCTTGAAGGAATCTGAAAGTAATGTAAAGATAATATAAAAATAATGGTACAATAGCCGTGCATGTGCAGTCAATGATAATTTGTGTCCTGAGGGACTGTGAAGTAAATATGCTTTAAGATGATCCCCTTGCAACCACCTTAATGTATGACTTTGAAACTATAAAGTTAATTTTCAGCAATGAAGGCACTAATTCAAGAAATATCTACTACATGGTAACCACATGCATGGACCATCTCATGTTGAATGTAAATTGAACCACATTGACGTGCCTATTTCTTACCAAATTTTCCTAATTTAGCTGTTATTTATTGACTTATTCATTCATGTCAGTATTTATTAAGTGCCTTCTATTTTCTGAGACTCTGCCTGTTCTTGAGAAATTAATGGTGAACCAAAACAATCATGACCCCAGTTGTTCAATAGTCAGTGAATTCCTGGAAGAGTCAGGCAATGAAACATTCAGCAAACACCTAAAAACACACTGCAGTCAGAATAATTTAGACGGAAGAGAGAACCATATGAACACGCTGTGACTGGGGAACACCAACTTTGACTGAGATGTTAAGTGTGCTGGCCAGAAATGAAGTTCAGGATAAATGTGAACGAGTTTACGACATGAAACCCAAACTGGAATTGGAGAAGGAGACACAGTTGAGGTCTCCACAGGAAAATGGAGGGCTGAAGCTCACAGACAGCAAGAAAACAGAGCAGAGTGACACTTGAGAGCTGGCCAGGTGACAAAGGACATTCTAAGTCATGCACAGTAGTTCTTCTGTACCTAAAAAATAAGAGCCAATTCAAATAATAGCTTATTTCCAAGAGCAATGTTCCAAGAACAATGAAATGGAATACAATAATATCGTGCAAAATAAATGAAGCCTAAGAAGGGCGTGACAGTGCTTAGCTGTAATCACTGCTACTTGAGATACAGAGACGGGACACTCTCAAACTTGCTATCTGTAGGGCAATATGGTGAGACTTCATCTCAAAATAGCAACAATGAACATGAGTGGGTTTTACATTTCCCAAGAAATAGAAAAAGTAGAAAAAAAAAACTTTTAAAAATTGTTCCCATAGATCCTTATTGCTATCCCTTTGTCTGCGTGGATGTGTGTTCTTTGATATGAAGTACTATAGGTATTTCAATGAGTATCATGAAATTTTAATTTCTATTTCATGTTTATTTGTGTTTTGTTTTGTTCTTCATCCAGGAGAGCAACACAAGATTATTTCCAGAGATAGGAGTTGGGGCCAGGGCAAGGGAAGAGCCATCCAAGCAGAGAGGGAGGTTATGAAGATCCCTCCACTCTGATTAGAAGAGAAAGATGCTAAAATTGGAGAAGGAAGTGGAACTTTCTAACACCAGGATTCCCAAATAAAAGAACTGACAGAGAATCAGATGATTGCAACACTTAAACAATGGTAGGAATTGTCATTTAATAAATGTGTCACAGCACTTGGAGGAAAACATGTAGTAGGTGTCTAAAGAACTAAACAAAATAAATAAATAAAAAAGTAACTATGAACTTCAGAGAAAATAAGGGATTGTGTAAAAAGAATAAACATAATTATAGAATCCACTTTGTGTAAATAAATAAGCAGATACGAGGACAGAAGGAAAGGAAAGTATGGGGTGTGGACTTTAAGATGACTAATTCTCAGAGCTAGGGGTAATGTTCAGTGAAATAAGCCAGACTTGAAAAGGCAAGCATCACAGGATCACTCTCATATGTGGAATTATAATCAGATGACATGAAGGTAAAAAGGAGACTATAATATTAACAAGAAGAGAGGTATAAGATTGAAAGGAAAGGCTTATAAAGGAGAGCAATGAGGGAGCCAAAGATGATCAAAATATATTCACTGAATATCTTGTGCATATTGAACAGTTTATGTAAAATACTGAGAAAGAAACTATATGAATATTATTGTAACATATGGAATTAATTTCCAGAAAAAATTAAAGAGCACGAAGTGATTAACTCAAAGTTATACTAGTAAAACATGTATACAAGAGGAAAAGGGTACTACTGTATTTGTTTATAAGTGTACAGGAAAAATGTAGCTTTTTAAGAAATATAGGAGTATGTTTCTTTCATGAGCATTATTTTTTTTTAGTTTTATTTAAGGAGAAAAAGAAAAAAAGCAGAGAAAGGGTACAAGTTATACAGACTTACAGAAAAAAATTAACAGGAAATCACCAATCAATGGATCACATATCATCATCCTAGAAACAATTGTTCAAGTTACAAAATTAAAGCTTATGAAGTGGACATTCCAACAGTGAGACTGCAAACAGTTCCGTCCAATGATCCAACAAAACCCAGTGATATCATTATCTATCTTATACACTTAAATATACATGCAGTTATATCATTTAGAGCACTTTCTTTTCCTCTCTTTTGTACAATGACTATTACACATTTTGGGTTTTGTCGCTCCCACAGTTCCCATCACTTTCCTGGAAGAGAGCAGAATCAAACGTGACATAACAGAACAGAGTCAGTCAAATCAAAAGGGTGGACATAATAGATAATGCAAAATCATAATACAAGGTGATCAACAATGGTTACCATAATGCCTCCTGCTATCTCCAATAGAATTGCCTATATCATCAGTCACAATAAAATTGAACAAAACAGTAAAGAACAAAACCGACAAAACCAAAACATTGGAGACATTACAGATTTTCAAAAGTAGATAATCGTCAACCAGAATGGGCATCATAATGAATCCCACTATCTTCACAGCTGTTGCCTAAACTTTCGAACCTGGTACTATCAAGCAAAACAGAATAGAGGGACATCAGTCAAAACAAGATGGTGGGAGCAATACAGGGCTTTAAATCAAGATAGTGGAAAGTCAAAGTGGGTTACTATAATATATCCTGCTATTTGTTATTTATTTTTCCCTTAATTAAAAGAATAAAAATAAAAAAGTAAATAATAAAGTGGAGATTGAGATAAAAGAGGGCATAACAGCAAAACAGTGCAGATCAAAACATAACCATTTAAGCAAAATAGTGTTTCAGCACAAGATAATCCTGACCTAAAAGTAGTTACCATATTGTCTCTTTCCTTGAAATCTTTGAGTATAACTTCATCTACTGTAGCATCAAATATATCAAAACAATGTAAAACCATTTAAGAGAATGACAGTATTACAGGGTATTTCGAATCAACTAACAGAAAATGAACAATGGTTTCTGTATAATCTCCTTGTCTATAAAAGTTTTTGCTTATACTATCATACATAATAAAATCCAATAAGATACAGCCTGTTTAGACCAATGGAGACAGAAGAACAAAAGCTTGATGAGACTTCAAAACAAGATGATACTAAATCAGTATTACCTATTAAGATGTCATTTTCTCCAAAATAGCTGTTCCTACCATCCGATCTTCTCTGCCTCATTTCTGTTGAGCTCTTTTTCTGTCATTAGTTGTCAGTTTGTCTTCTTCATTTTGTTTTCTGCTCCATTCATTGTGGCCTCTCTGCTACTATTTCTGGATTCTTCGTATTTTTCTTTTTTAGAATATCCTGCAGTATTCTCTGTAGAGTTGAATTGGTGGTTGCATATCCCTAGTTCCTCTTTATCCTGGAAGCACCTTGTTTTTCCATCAATTTCCAGGGATAGTTGTGCAGGATATATCAATCTTGGCTGGAGATTATTATCTTGCAAAGCTTGAATTATTTCCCCCCATGCTCTTCTTGATCTGATGGTTTGTGCCGAGAAGTCTGCTGTAATTCTGATGGGTGTTCCCTTGTAAGTGATCTGTTTCTTGTCTCTGACGGCTTTTCATATTCTGTTCTTGTATTGGATTTCTGGAATTTTAATTATTATATGCCTGGGTGTTGCTCTGTTTGGGTTGTAGGTGGCTGGGGTCCTGTATGCTTCATACAACTGAGTATCTTTACCTTTTGCTAAATTAGGAAAATTCTCCTGGATTATTCTGTGAGTAGCTTTTGTAGTTCATTTGTTTGTGTCTCTACTTCTTCTTTTATGTTCTTAATTCTTAAGTTATGGATCCTCTTATCATCTTCTAGTCTTTGTATTATTGCTGTTTGTTTCTTTGTTACTTTTAAGAACTTTTTCATTTCATTCTCCCATATTACAAATCTGCCCTCCAGTTCAGATAATCTGTCCTTAGTTTCTTTCAAGCTGTTATGCCAGTTTTCGATAGAGTTTTTAGTTTCCTGGTAATCTCTTTGAACCTGCTTCACGTATTCTATGCTTTCTCTATTTTCTCCATCAAACAATTCTCCCCTCTTTTTCTGTTCTTCCATTCCACCATCTGTTTTTTCTTGGGTGGTGCTTAGCATTTCTCTAACTATTCTGCTTAGGTCTAGCTTCAGGTCATTAATAACTTCATTCCTGAACTTGTCTATGAGGCTCTGGAGATAGTGCTTTATATCTATTGGTGCTGTGTCTGCTATTGCCTCTTTCTCAGGATTGGGGGCCAAGGACCCTTTCTTGTTGCTGCCTCTTCCCATATTCTTTGTTCCTTATATATGTAAGCGTATATAGGAGGCCCAGCTTCCTTCCCTGTCAGCCACAGTCTAATTGAATTGGGCTGGCTAGGTGTTCCCGCCCACCGCAGCACACCAGGAAGTTGCAGACCAGACAGCCTATGGAGGGCCCACCCCTCCAGGTCACCTTCAGGCACTGGGATCTGGGTTGTGCTAGCCTACTGGGTCTCAGCCAGCAGCGTCACGTAGGCTAGGCACTACTCACCAATCCCGCTTGTGAGGGGGATACATGACTGAAGTCACTGCAGCACCCTGTTCCCGCAAGGCTGCCCAGTCCCAGAATGTCCTCTGTTGGAGTCTCCTAAACCGTGGAAGAGTCCCAGTTTCTCTCACTCACTGCAGGTCAATGCACAGCTCCCCGCCCGTCCTGCTTTCAACTCCATTCACCGATTCCCATTCTCAGAGCTTCTGTGCATCTCTCTCCCTGCCAAGCCGAGGTAGACGCAGCAGCAGTGGCGGGAAACCCAAATCGCGGCTTCCAGTGACGTGGGCTCCAGCTTCCACACTGAGGCTTTTCTGTTCCTGTTATAGCACCAGGATTGCATTCCCAGTTGGTTTCTCTCAGCCCAGTTTGTTCTTGGGTCAGCAGGGCATGTCTCCACTTGCATATGATTCCTTACTCTGCACCATTCCTGAATTCTAAGCTGGCTCTTTCAGAGAGCCTCCGTAGCTGCTGCTATCTGTCCGCCATGTTCTCCCGGAAGTCGCCATGAGCATTAATTTAAAAACAGTACCATGCATATATTTCTCCAATTATTGGAAGTTTTCTGATTATAATGTGTCAAATTTGGCCTGCCATGAAGCCAAAATTGGAAGTTAATTAGTAGAAATCATTTTTGAAAAGGTTACTTTTAAATTTTTTTTCTTTATTTGAAAAAAAAAGTATGCAATATAACAACCATTGTTAAATTTCTTTCATTCTGTTTTGAAAACCTATATTGTTATTGTTTTGGGTTGCTGTTCTTGTTTATCTCTTCTGCTTTTTGTTTTTCTTTTCTGACTTTTTTCTTTTTAAAATAAAATTAAAAAATTAAAAAAGAAAAGATTACTTTTAAATTAGTCTACATTAATTCCCCCCTACCCTTTCTTCTTTCTCTTTCTTTCTTGCTTTTCTTTCTTTCATATTTTTCTTTATATATTGTCTTTATTTCTAGACAAGTTCAGAAATTGCTAATGTAGCCAAGTGTGGTGGCTCATGCCTGTAATCCCAGCACTTGGGAGACTGAGGCAGGAGGATCATTGCGAGTTCCATACCAGCCTGGGCTACAAAGTGAGCTCAAGGCCAGCCTGAACTGCATAGGGACCCCATCTCAAAAAGACAAAGGAAAAGAAAGAAGAAAGAAGGAAGGAAGGAAGGAAGGAAGGAAGGAAGGAAGGAAGGAAAAGAAAGAAAGAAAGAAAGAAAGAAAGAAAGAAAGAAAGAAAGAAAGAAAGAAAGAAAGAAAGAGAAAGAAAGCACTAATGTTGCACTTGTGGACTTTTTCTTGAAGTGTGATCAAATGGAAAATATTTATCTTGAAATGCTGCCAATGGATAACAAGTGTGGAAAGTAATAGCTTCGCTCTCCCTAATTATGAATCAATATACATAATGGCTAAATGTGATTCACTGAATTCAGCTTTGTGATTCAACCTGGAATGGTCACAAAACTACCACTTTCTTTTGAGTTTGGAAAACATCCTTTCCATATCTGAGTGCTATGAATTCCTTCATACTTTAGAAATTGTTGACATCACTGGCTTACAGTTGTTAAAAGGCCAGAACATCACATAGGGAGTCTATGGGAGAAATACTGCTAATTAAGTCTAATTAGTGGTAAAAGGTCGACTAGAGCATGAGGTTATTGGAAAGGGTATTTAACTTAAGACTCTTACTCAAATTCATGAATACTTGGAGTAAAGATCAGGGGTCAAATCCTTATGATTTGTGGTTCCACGGTGAAAATTTTCCAGAGAAGCAGCTTGGAACAAAATGACAATAACCAATAACTGCAATTTATGTTTTATAATAATTGAAAAATAAATTCTCTCTGCCAAGATAACAGAGAAATGTTGATAATAAAAAGGCAAGAAGTTCCAATTAACATTTATAGAAGGTATTCTATCTTTTAGGCTCTGTATCAAACATTTTAAATAAATAAACAACTCAGTTGTTTTACATATCACATCATGTTGACACTATAATTTTTCCATTTTATAGATGAAGAAACTAGGGCTTAGAGAGATCAAGGAACTTACCGAGAGGTGGGTGGAGCTAGAATTTGAACAAAACTAAATGAACAAAACATAAGATGCACAAATACCCCAGGCACATTGGCCCAAACTCATAACATTGGAGGAAGATAAACTAGGTAAAGCTCTTGAAGACACAGGTGTAGGTGAGGATTTTCTGAACAGAACTCAATTTGCACAAGAAATAACATCAAAAATCAGCAAACGAAAATATATCACCTGAAAAACTTCTGCACAGCAAAGGAAACAATGAATAGAATAAGAGACAACCTTCAGAAAGAGAAAAAATTCACCAGCTATTGCTTGGACAGAGAACAACAACAACAACAAAAAAAAACATATAAAGATCTCAAAAAATTTAACTCTCCCAATAAAAGCCTAATCAAAAAACAGGAAATTGAAATGAATAGACGCTTCTCAGAAGTGCAAATAGCCAATAAATACATGAAAAAAATGTTCAACATCTCTGGCCATTAGAGAAATGCAAATTTAAAAAGCATTAAGATTGTATCTCACTCCAGAAAACATGTTTATCATCAAATAATAACGAATACTGGTAAAGCTGCAGGAAACAATAAAATCTTCTACATTTTTTTATAGAAATGTAAGCTAGTCCAAGGAGGATGAACACTAGTCTGGAGATTCCTCTAACCCTAAACCTAGAAATTCCCTGTGACGTAGCTAAGCCCCTTCTAGGTATCTTCCCCCAAAAGTTAGCAATATCATATCACAGTGACATATGCTTACCCATGTTTACTTCGGCATAATTCATAGTAGCTGAATCTTGGAAGTGGCCTATCTACCCACTAACAGATAAATGGATTTTTAAAATGCTCTATTTATACACAATGATACTACTTTGCTATAAAGAAAAATAAATTTGAGTCATTTGTAGGAAAATGGATGCACCTTGAGGCTGTAATTTTAAGTAAAATAAATCTGACACATAGTTTGTCTTATATGAGAAACCCAACATAAATAGGAGCAAAATAAAAGATGCATAACAGAAAATAGAAGGGGACCTTGAGATGGAGGGAGAGAAAGAGTGAGAAGAGGGAAGGGGATGGAAAAAGAATTGGGGTGTCTCATGTGCACTGACCAACTTCCTAAAAGACTGCAGTCACTGGGTACTGCAAGACAAGCCCATAGAAAATAACGACCGAAAAAATGTTTTAAAGAGGTTGAAATTTCAGCCCCACTTCTATCATTTAGAATTCTGCCCTTTGAAACGTGGTTTCTTTATCTGTAAAACAAGAACTGGAACTCTTGACCTGCCTCTTCTAATTGGTTGTTTTCATTGTCAGTGTGTGAGAACACCCCGTGAACTCCAAGCTGTTATTAGTATTTCAGATGGTTTTATAGCTAGTAATTCATAAATGCTCTTTCTGTTCTTGTTCAGCATTATTTCATGTTTTCTAACCATTTGTTGTGTTCATTCTCTAGTTTATGCACCCTCCATGTCTGATAACAATTTTTCCTTGGTGTATTTTCTCACTACCCCTTCCCTGTCATATGCCATGGATGAAAATGTTCCCAACCCTGAGCTCCACACACAGGCCCTGATTGGTATCGATCAAAATTGGTATGTGATTTTCCTGACATCCATGAGTGATTCAGAGAGGAGGGTGTCACCCAGTCAACCCAAAGTAACCTAATAATAGGAAATGTTCTCTGGTTTCTGGAAATATTTTTTTTCATACAAGCTGCCAGAAGAGATATTCCTCTTTTTTTCAAGTAGCGGCAAAATAAGTGATCTCTGAGGTTCAGAACTTTTTTGTTTCCATGAGAGGATAGCTGGGGCTGGCAGGGTGCAACCTTGCAGAGCCTAAGGGTGGGTCAAGCAAGAGACATGAGACCCGATGACACCATCTGAGTCATGAATCCTGCTGGAAGACAGATCTTTCCCTGGATGTTCGGACTGCATGGAAGAATTATTTTTTTTTTAATTTAATTTAATTTTATTTGCTTGTGAGCTTAAATTAGATTCCACGTTGCTTACAGTGCAGCCCTAAACAGTCTCTTCAAAATTATTCTCTGACTTTTTCTTCCTTTTCCCACTTATATAATTCCTGTGGAATAAATACTTAAATCACTCTACACTAACATAAATAACATTTAAGATTCTCACAATCTCAGATGATTCCATGTATAAAAAATTCATTTTTGTGTCTTCCTACTAAAATCAAATCAAAACAGAACAGTTTTTTTAAAGACTACTGAAAACTACCCACCTGAATCCCTCATTGTATAGATGGAGAAGCGAAGGCTCACAGAGAAATGGCCCCATCAGCCCTGCTAACGTTTGGCAGGGCGAGAATCCAGGTATCTGACCTGCTTTTGCTTTGGGTTCTTTTTTTCTCATTTCATTATTAGTTAGTAACAAAAAGACTGCTGAGTCTTCTTTCCATTGCATTCAGATTAAAGTTTATAACATAATCTTTTGAATCCTTTCAGTGTTAAGAGACATCTCTCCTTTGAAGACAGATTTGATTTTGGTCAAAAGTCATTTGGAGCCAAATTCAGTAAACAATAGTCAAGCCAAGTCACTTGTGTTTTCGTCTAAAAAGGATGTAGCTTTGAAGCAATGAGACTGATCTTTTCTTTCCCCCATGTAGCTCATATCCCAGCTCGGATGTCATTACATTAAAATGAATGTTTTGATATTCATTCTGGAGTTTTATTACTCACAAATTCATTCTGCCATGTCCCCTGGACTTTAAAGGAAGCCCTGCAAGTATTCCTATATAATTAAGGTAATAACTATGATACCTTACTTCACTGCATGACTGAGAAGGAAAATAAATAATACAATTTAATTTGGCAATAATTTTTGAATGTTTATTATACACAAACACTAAAACAGACCTTGGAAACAAGGGAAAGAAATGCATAGCATAGATTATTTACTCTTTACTCCCCATTTTAATGATTAGAAGTTAAAGCTCGGAAGATTAAATAACTTTGTAATGATCCTTGATTCTTGGTTGTTTTGATAAAGAAACAACATGTAGTAGTATTCCACACCAATACAATTAAATGCAAAATAAAAGCAATATCCAGCCAAGGTAGAGAGTGAATTGGCATCAAAAATTAACAATGCACACTTATGAACATGACCTAGAAAGTACAAAGTTATTGTTCTATTTAATTTCAGGGAATTAAACAGGAAATGTTAATAGAGAAGTAGAAAATGGGAAGACTGAAATTAGCTAAAAATCAGGAAGATAATGGAAATCAAAATGTCTGCAAAACAGGAATACAGAACCTTGAAAAAAACTGGGCAGAATGAAGGTCAGTATCAGTTTCATCTCAGCACAGCACTGAAGGAGATTATTCAATCAGGAGATGCCAGGGCCTTTTTCCTAGATAAGAATGCATTCTACAAAGAGAGAAAGGATTTCTAAAACACTTAGGTAAAAATAACCCATGAATCTGAGCTCTGGTTTGTGATTCCACATTCACTGTGCAGCTCAGATCTGCACTAGGTCCCCCCAAGAGACTTTCACTATAAAAGTCTCCAGGGGGTCACTGAAGGGAAGATAACTTCTCCTATTGCATAGCGTTTCGGGATTCTGCCAGAGATCTGGTGCCGTGGGCATGTGAAACCGATTTCCTAGGGAGGAGCCTTGCTGTAGATTGAGGAATTGGCATTCTTTCCTGGCATGATCATAGCCGTGGAACTGATATTCAGGTTCATTTGAAGTGTAGACCTGGTTTTTCTGGAGGAAAAAAAAAAGGACACAGATAACCTTTGTCAAAATGCTTTTAACAAAAGCAGTTTTCTTATATTTGCCCCCCTTCATTCAGTGTATGCTGACAGTATGGGTTGCTCCCCTGCAGAAAGGTGGTAGTGAGTATTGCAATAAAGGGAAGAAAAAAGCATGGGTGCTGTGTGTGTTGAGTAGAAAAGAATACATAGTTATTTATGGAACAATCACACCCCCTGATACATCTGGTGGGTGGCAGGTGTCCTGTATCTGGCCCCTAACTTACCTTTGTCCTTGTGTGTGTGTCTGAAAATTCACAAATGTGACCTGAACTGAAAAAAAGTCACATGGACAATTAAATTAAATGAGCTAGATCTTCAATGCAAACCATAGAGGAGAAAGGGATGCAATTGAACATAGGAAAGATTAATATTTAGGAGTTGTGTATAGGATCGATGTACTGAGACCAGGAAGTGGTTAACTAGTTGATATCAACTCTGGCCATTTGCATTTTGAGGAAAGTACTCTAAAAAGATTCTGATGTGTTTCTTTACCTGAGGAAATAATTCTATTATTATTACAGGACTCTGACTGTGGTGAAACACAGAGTGTACTGCCCACTGGGCAGCCTGATATTGAAAGTCAAACAAGTTGGCTGTCAAATCTAAACCAGACGCTTTATTGTGAATTTTGAGAAACTTGGTTGCTGTAATTTTGAGAAACTTGGTTTCTCATCTGTCAAATGGTTGGGATAACACATACCACTATTTTCTCACTATTAGATAAGAGGCAACATAAAGAAGATTGAAGAGTACAACTTCATAAAATGTTAAGTTAAGGAATATCATTCTCAATCTCTCTGATAATTTTTTTAGATGTAGCATCAACAGGGAATTTTGGAGGTTTAGATATCAGAAAGTAGAGACTGATCTGATCTCAGTATAGACAATACATTAATAGTCTTATTTACGTATTTAACTATCAAAGTCCAAATTTTCAATCATACAGATATTTTTGTACTTGTGTCACTCTTAGAACAACAAAATTCAAAATGTCTCAGTTACTTTCTTAATTCTGATGTAGGAAAAGAGATGTTGGAATGCCAGATGGAGTGTATAAAGTCACTATCCACTGATTAAAAGAAACTTACGCATGTGTAATGACAACAAAATAATTAACACCTAACAGGCATAGGAGGATCTTTTATGTCAAAGTTTTACCCCTAAAATATATGTAGCAAACAGATCTTACTCCTGCCTGTAGTATAGTCGAGAGCAAAACATGAAATCAAACATGACTAGTTGAATTCATATTTAAAAATTACTGATTACCCTTCGTACAAACAAAATGTTCCCTGTAAGGAAAACGGCTATGGGGTTTTTAAACACATATGGCATTCATCGAGTTTCGGTTGTCATTTGGTAACCTAGGTCTCCCCGTTTCCTACCACTCAATCTCCGTCCAGTGCTTCTCATTGGCCAAACTACTCAGAAGCCAGAGGTCAATGAGCAAATAAGAAACATCTCCTGCAATACTCAGCAGAGCAGAGGGGATGGATGAGACAGCACGCAGATAAATCATGAAGTTCATGTGTGAGAATGGACACAAAAACCCTCCCCTGAGTGCCCATGGAACAACCTAGCAATAGATTCTTCATAAACAAGGTTGTGATTATGACTCTCCATAATCAAGAAGGACTTGTATAAGGACTTCTACAATTATTCAGCATCGCAAAGCAAATAAATTTAATTAAAAATAGAAAAAAAGCAAAATACCATTGATGCCAGAATATTATCTTATAAAACTTTTTAACTAACCAGAATAGGAGGAATATTCTTAATGGGAGATAGGGGATAGAGACACCAGTGAAATACCTAAAAGATACATAATAAATAATTGATGAAATTTTCCAAAAACTATCACACTAAAATCAGGGATAGCATAAACATATTCTCTTTGTATTAACTCAGCATATATTAGAATCTGTAATATTAGAATCTGTAATCTTTAAAGAAGTTTTTAATTAGACAAAGAAGTTAAAGGGTGTTATTGTTTATAGATATCTTAATTATTTTTGCAGAAAACCCTAGAAATTCTACAAATAAGCCATTAGAACTAATAAAGCTTAAAATGTTTTCAGACTATAAGATAAAGATCAAAATTCAATAGCATTCTCATACAATAGTGATAAGTAATGAAAAAACTAGATGTTCAAAGATGGTTACAATAGCTGTGAAAATTGTGAAATATCTAACAGTCAGCTCATAAAATTATGTGTTTTATGCAGAAAATTTTAGAAGTTGCTCTAAAGGGAGTCCTTGTTATGTAAATGGATACATCTTATGTTTTCATGGAAAGAAAAACTCAGTAAGATCAATTTTCTACCACCCTCAATGCAATTTAAAAAGAAAAATCCAATATGATTCTTCATGAGATAAACAAAAGGATTGGAAAATATATGTGCAAATGTAAATGAACAAGAACAGACAAGACTATTTGAAAGAAGAGAAGCCAAACTTGCCTAGTAAGATATCAAAGCTTATTTCGCCTTTGTAATTAAGACTATATGGTATTGACAGGGTGATAGTCAAATAGATAAGTGGGGCAGAACAAAAGGGTCCCAAATAACTGCACAATCACTAAAGGAAGAAATTACTAAATTGAAGAATAAGGAATAAAATAGATGGTAAATATTGTTGGGAGAACTGGCTTTCCAACATGGAAGGAAACATAATTATATCCTTGCTTTGCAGCATGCATGAAATTAAAACTCCAGATGGATTAAGAGACAAACAATGAAAATGCAAGCGATTAAAAGAAACTGGTATAATCTTCTAAATTTCCACAACTTGAGCATAAAGAATTTTTCTAGTTCACGTTAGGATTATACTCATCTGTCACATCTGTGGTCAAGTTTTTCCATGACAAATTCATCTCTGGATTTATACCTCTTCTATCATCTGATTTTTGCCTCATTTTTTATTTGTTCTATTTTAAATGCTTATATAGTACTTAATTGGCTCTGGCACTTATAGTATATATTGTCCATTTAATCTGTCAATCTTTTTGAAAGTATTTAATTTTAAGTAGATGTTATCATTCCCATTTACAAATGACAGAACCAAGGCACAGAGAAGGGGTTAAATAGCAGCTCCCAGCTAATGCACAACAGAGCCAAGCAATAATCTCAGGAGGTCTCATTCCCAAAACTGTGATCTTGACTGTGTTGCTATACTGCCTTACTGTTTTATTCTTTCTTCTTTGGAGTAGTTATTAATACTCAGGATAGGTAGATAGATGAGAGAATAGACTACAATAGATGAATAATAGATGTATATTTTTCTTACTATACTTTTGAATGAAAAATAAAACCAAATTTCATGACAAAATATTAAGAGAATAATGGGGTCAGGGATATAGCTCAGTGGCACAAGTTCCTGCCTGGCAAGCATGAGATCGTGAGTACCAAAAAAAAAAAAAAAAAAAAAGAAACAGGAGAACAATACTTAATATACTGTGTATCATTATCTTCAAAGTAGTTACTCAGACTACAAGACATAGACCCAAAAACTCACTGTTTTTTATTTTAAAAAGAACAAAATCTAACAAAATAAAACAGAATAAAGCAAATCAAAAAAAAAATGAAAACGGTACAGAACTTCAAAACAGGATAATAGGAAATCAACAGTTGTTACCTTAGTATATCTTCTTATCTTCTTCACAGTAGTTGTCAGTACCCTCAGACATAGTAAAATCAAGTAAAACAAAGCAGAATAAAACCAATCAAAACTGAATATTAAATAAAACAAAGCAATAAACTGGAACAAAACTAAATGGTAAGAATAATATTACATTTCAAAAACAAGACAGAAGGAAATCCCCCATATTTGCTATATTGCATATTGCTGTCCTCCCAATAGATGCTCAGGCCACTGGCCTCGGGCCTGCAAAATCAATCAAACAATACAAGCATTGAATTGTTGTTGTGCCTCAGTTGCTATCAACTCAGCCTGTCCTCCAAACCAGCTGGTTGCTTACAGGGGTGGGGAGATAGAGTGCTTCTTGATCCTCAGCCCATTCACAAGCTGGCTCACGGGAAGGGTGAACTGGCTTCTCTCTTCCTGGTCCCTGGGTGGTTTGCATGGCTTACAGGAGGAGCAAATTGGCTTCTAGTTCATAGGCCAAAAAATTCTTAAAAAAAGAAAGAGATACTAACAAAACGTTCCTTTTATTGAATTTAGATGAAATAGTGATATGAATGAAATAAATTATCATATATATTAAAATATGTTTGAAACAAAATATATAATTTGGAAAAGTATTCTCCCTACTTTGTAGTTATCTCTCTTCTAGTTTGATCTATATTTATATACATAGTTTCTCTTATAAAAGAAACTATGCTGTATTTGAGCTTGTGTATCTGACTTATTTTACTTAAAAATTTTGTTCCTATGTTGCATCCATTTACCTACAAATGCCTCAACTTTATCTTTCTTCATGGCAGCAGGATACCACAGTTTGTATAAACACTACACTGTTCTTATCCATTCTCTGTTGATGGAAATACACACTATTTTCAAGACCTGCTATTAAATCATCGTGCTGCAAACATGGGGATACATGTATCATGTTATATGTTGGTTACCTCTTTAAAAAGCATGTTTTCCAGTGACTAAAGACTACATGTAATCATAAGTGTCCAAAAAGCAGATTTGAATGAAAATGTTAGAGATTTTTTTAAAAGAAAGTATCAAAACTAAAAATCACAACATAATGTGTAATACATTTGACAATCAAGATATATAGACTTCCACATTGGAAACCTCACCATAAATCAAAGCCAAAAGGTAAGCAACAGAATGAGAAGATGTTTGCAGAGCAAATGATTAGAAATCAGATAACAGATGAAGCACCCCTGTAAATCAATAAGAAAACAAGTAGTGGAAAAAAACTTTTAAAAGGCAATTCGCAAGACAGGTAACACAAAAAGTCAATAAACATGAAAATTTACTCAGCCTCACTATCAATTAGGGAATTGTAGTTTCAAAACAGCAATCTGATAATATTCCCTTCATTCGAATATTAAATTTTTTAATTGACTGAGCATGTCAAATATGGTTAGAAACGAAAAGGTGCAAAACTTCTGATACAAGTAAAACTGCTACGTATATACTGAAGAATAACTTAGCAATACTTAGGAAAGCAGAACTTCATACCTTACGACACCAAACTCCCATTTCTTATTATACATCGTCCAATACAATACATAAAGATGCAGGTGTGATTAAAATTTACTGCAGTTTTTGGTACAGCTGTAATAAAACACCGAAGGTCTATGTGGTAGATTAAATAAATAAATACAGCCATTCTAGTTGGATTATCCTCCCATGAATAACAGCTGTAAACCCTGGGCAAAATGCTAGTACAGCACAGTCCAGGCTGTGGAGATCTCAGAAAGGAGACATCAGAGGACAGCCAAATAAATATGGGGGAAATGCTCGGCATGGACTGAGCTCCCGGTCTTCGGTTCGTGGGAAGGAAGGGGCTAGAGGAGGGGACCGCGGGGCTGTGTACAAACTCAGCGCCTCTCTGGCTGATCCAGAGGTATGAAATCCGCAGGGGGAAAAACTTCAGTGAGCACAGACCTGGCTCCTGAAATGCGGGTCTATTCGAGGGCGATGCCTCCTGCATGGGAACAGCAACACTTTTCTTGGGACAATATAACAGAATCCAGAGTTATCACCATGGAATATTCTCCATGACCGGGATAATATCCTAAAATACGAGCACACAAAACACCAAGAAAATATAAACAGTTCTCAAGGAAAATCAATGCTGACTCATTCTAAAACTTTTGAGGACTTTTCATGCATTCACTGTAACAATAGTGAGGTAAGGAAAAATAAACTTAGGATGAATGAAAATAGGAAAATCAGTAAAAAATGGACAGTTGACAAGCTACTAAAAGTACAATACTAAATGTTAATTTTGTTAGTATTCTTATATGCACAAAGTAATTTTATAATGATAGCTCCTTAAAGACTATACAAGAAAATAAAAACAACAGGAAAAACTAGCCATCAACATGAAGTGACAGGTCAATTCAAAGCACACAATCTGAAAAAGGAGGAAATGAAAAGCAAGTGAGTCTGAGGGACATGTGAGACAATTTTAGAAAGTTCAATATGCAAGTTGAAGGAGTCACAGAAAGACAGGAACTGGAACAGCAAAGTTATCACTGAACAGTCTTTAACAGTTCTTGGTGTTTTCTCCAGAGAAAAGAACAAATGTATTACTGTTCCTGGCCGCTTAATTCATAAGAGAATAACCTGGGATGATCCAGCTGTCCTTTAACAGCTAAGTGGACACTCAAAGTACGGTCCGTCCATGCCCTGGAATATTGCTGCTTGATAAAAAGGAAAAACACACTGAAACAACATAAATGCATTTCCAAGCGAATTTGCCGAAGGCAAAAAATCAGAAACAAGGAAATATGTACATTATAATTTAATTTACATAGAACTCAAATCAGCCTAGAGGAGCAAAAGCAAATCAATAGTTGAATGGGCAAGTCTCAAAGGGAAAAGAGTAACGGTTATTTTAACCCCACAGAAATGTTTCATATTTTTAGAACCATGCACTTTCAATGGGAACAGCTCACTTCCTTAGCGCTCAAAATATAAGAAAAATTAAATTAGTGAATGAAATATGTACACATTACCATATTGAGTGAAATGTTTCTTAATTTTTTGTTTGTTGAACATAATTGTTACATTTATCCTGTATAGTTGGCACATGTATGTGATGCAACTTAATTCTTTTTGTTTCTTAAAGAGGAAAGTGACTTATAAAACTTGCTACCTAGTAACTTTTGTATGTTATTACACACAATTGAAAAACATTCAAAAGTACCACCATATACATACATGTTTTGTATACATGATGTACAATAAAATGTTCTACGTGTTACGTAATGTGTGACCACACTGCTATATAGAATGAAAGAGTGTTCACTCCAGAAAGAGCTGAGCACTTATTCTATTGAAGTTGCCGGAGAACAGTGGCAGATCCCTCCTGCTCTGGGACATCAGAGTCACCTTCGGATGCTGTGGTCATCTCTGGGGAGGGAAGGAAGGTGGTAGAACAGCAGAACTCGGAAAAGTGACACGAAGCACGTGACTTTCACAGCTGAACACTCTGCACCTGGAGTAGTGAGTAAATAAACGCTTGTTACACTGGGTCCTTCACAGTGGTCCAGCAGTGATTTTAACATAATGTCAAGTATGATGGAATCAACAGAATCTAAAGATCTGCAAAATTAAATTTTGAATCCAGACTTAGGGGTGGTAGATGGGTAAAACACCCTCACTAAAGCTCCATTTTTTTTATTTTTATAGAGATGGAGGGATAGATCACATAATCTGAGAAAACTAAAAAAAACATTTCTCTACTACTTAAAAGTGGCATAATGTTTGCAGAAAATCCTGAAAAGATAATCCAGATGTTAAGTTATTTGGATGCATTAGTTTAAAGGTTCCATTTTCTTTTTTTAATTTAATTGTATGTATTTGTTAATTCTTTAAATTGTGATAATGAATTAGCTTAAAATACATCTAAAGTTAATGGTGACATTAGAGTACCATGACTACTTTCTGAATGGTTATATTCCTATATTATATATAAACAGTTGCATCCCTCTGCAGATAAAAGGACAAAAACTAGCAATGAACAAGACAAGTTAAATAAATAATTATAGATCTGAAAGTCAAGTGTAAAAATGTGAAAAGGTATACACATATATACAGAACTATTTTGTATAGATATTCTTCAGAAACTTAAATAACTACCTTGAAAATCTTCAGTTCAAAAAGTTTCCAAGATTTTACTGTTTATGCATTTCCAAAAAAGACATCACTGAGCACAAATCTTTTTTTTTTTTTCATTTGTATTAGATTATATCCTTCAGAGAGAATCACTGGGTAAAAATATGTATTTCCTTCTTCTTTTTTTCTTTCCTATTTTTTTATTACCAAATCATCTTCCATAATAAGGTGTCAATTAACTCTGCAAACAGTTGTGTAGAAAGTGCCTTAGATAATTGAGCATTTATTTATTTAAGTATTTGGTACTAGGAATTGAACTCAAGACCTGTGCCTGCCAGGCAGGAGCTCTGCTGCTAAGCTACATCTCTCCCCCCTTAAGTTTTTAATTTGATAAGATAACAGGATTTTTCCCTCTAAATGACTGAAGTTAAGGTACCACCATGATCACTTAGAGGCCCAGGCCACTTACACCCATGACTTTCTCCTGCTGAGAGCCAAGCGCCCTATGCTCTCCATATCACACTAGCCAACCAAGAGCAAGCTGCCCCTGAATGGGGATTTCAAAGTTATAGGAGCTCAAGGTCATTATATAAATGTAGGAAAGGCAACTCCTATCCCAGGTCCTCACTGTCTGAAGTCCTGCCTGTCACCCAGGCCAGTTCAGAACCAGGTGCCAGCACAGTCTGCCACTTACCCCTCCACTACCTCCTTGAATCAAGGCTTAATATTTGATATGGAGCCCTTAAGTCACTTCGTACTTATGGAGACGTAAATAATATCGATGTAAGAGTTTATCAGATTGTGGGTTCTATCTTCTCACTTTGAAACTGTCCTAACAGTGGATTGAGATTGATATTAGGCAGTGGTTCTTAATGGAGATAGTGTTGGCCCTAGAGACAGTGGAGGAATAGTTTGGCGCGGTTAGAAGAGGCTGGGAAGTGGCACACTTACATTCACTGAGGGAGGTGCTAAGGCTGGATGACAGTGAATGGGACAATGCCAAATCCAGTGCACAATACACTGTTCAGAACCAACTGCAGCCAGCACCTCACTCTCCCGGATAGACACATGGCATTCTTGGCATATATCTAGTACATATTGAATATTTGAAGAAAGAGATTCTGGGGATAGAAGGAAGTAAACTTTATTTTGTTCAGAATACTAATAATTTTTTTTTTACCATTTCAGAGATCTGTAACATTCATGCTAACAAAAGGGCAGACCACCTACAGATTCTGACAGAGCCATCTGTAAGCTACTCTAAGTCTTCTATAATGATCATGCCCTGGAAGGTGCCATTATAAAATGTCTTTCACTACCTCGTCATGGGCACAGGTCTGGACCCTACACCCAGGGAGCACGATGTCCTGCCTGTACCCTGACACTTCTGAGAGTAAAAGCCCTTGAGCATAATAATTACATTGAGACAAAAGACGAAAACCAGAATGGTCCCAGACAAATGGGCCTGCATCATCACCTTCTATGTTACATCGGAGCGTATAAGCACTGCTGTGAACTCAGGGGATTCTGTGCGATCCTGCTTTGTCTCAGCATTAGACGCACAGCTTATCTCTGGCACTCTGCCCCCTTCACTTGCTCCTCTGGCAGCCCCGGGCTGTGGCTCCTAAGATGCCAGAAACACTAGTAGGTGCATCTGGGAATAGGAATTAAGGAAATTTTTATAAAACAATAGTTGATTGGGGGAATTATTAAAACCACATTTCCTGCATCAGCAAATAACTCTTAAGTGCCACTGCTGGATTTGAAAAAACTGTAATGCAGGATAAGCCACATTCCTTGCCATAAGTGGCTTAGAATTGAGTTGGGAAGATACACTCTAAGACAAGGAGACAGAGTCAAAGGGACTTAGAATTCAAAGGCACGTGATTGTCCACGAGGCCTGCGGCCCAGGAAGGGCTCTGTGGTGCGAGCAGGGTTGGGCAGCATCACCGAAAGGCAATGTGCGTAAGACCCAAAGTATTTTGAGTAGATCTGTCGGTGCTGGAGACAGCTGGCTTGGCCTGCGGCTCTTGGTTCACCTTGATTCAGAGTGTGTGGCATTTGCTGTAATGATCCTTCACATGTGCATCAAACAGAAAAGAGAAAAATGCACTCTCAGCACTCTTTTTCTGGTGGTGGCTGATTTTTGAGATATTTTAATCGGCTCATTTTCCAAAGGGTGAACAAGTCCTGGATTATTTTCCTCCTTGAAGATCCAGGCTTGCAATGAAGGTAAAAATTTGCCTTCTAATTAGATGGGGAGTTGTGGGGTGGTAAAGGTGACCCCAGAACTGGGGCTCTCAACCTCATGCTATCCAAAGTGTTCTTTTGTAACAAATATTTTGTAATACTCGTTATTATGCTAAAATAAAACTCTATAAGCTGTTCTCTACACATATATATAAAATGTGTGATGTCTATTATATATATTATTATATAATATATAATAACTTTAAAAATTAATGTACTGGCAGGTGAGGAAGGAAGCCTCAAAAGGTCAGATCTGAAGTAGCGCCTGCCTATAGAGGCTGTATGCAATTGAGTCTGCTGTTGGAAGAACACGGTATATTTCAAGAGAAGTAAAAGGGTGTACTTTGAAGTACTGGGAACAGGTTTTGCTGAGGGACTTGTTTTAATTATTAAAAAACACTAAATGGTGAGCATTGGTTTTAAGGTTGTGGTTTAAAAGCTGTTTTGTAAAGAGGACTACTGAGTTCTAATTTTTGTAGCCTTGTGCATATCTCTCTAGGAGCTTAGGTCCATTAAGGCAAAGAGAAAATTGGAATAAAAGAGAAGGGCCTATGTACTTATTACCACAAGGGAGAGCCATTACATGGTTATCTTGTCATATCCAAAAATTAAATGTCGTCTTAGATCTAAGATTGTACGATTTGAATCCTTTTGCCTGTTTTAAACTTACTTACTATCCATCCTGAATATCCTAAAAGAATGTTTACTTGTATTTTCCACTTTTTAAAAAATAAAATTCATCTCTGTATTTGTGCTTTAAACATCAAGTTCCTCATAGATGTACTATTAAAATTAATGATTGATAATAGTATCAATAATAGATTAATTAATAATTACCTCAAAGAAGAATATATAACCATATTAAATTTTGATTTGAGCACTGAATATCTCTCCCTCTTACATACTATAATATTGCTGAAAACTAGTCATAGGCAAGATTTGAAAAAAATAGATCAAATTATTAAATTTGTATTAAATCATAGGATTATGGGTTTTTCTCCTTTTACTCCTCTTTATTTCTGATTTCTCAGTTTTATCTAAGGTGACTACACTGCTTCAGTATTAAAAATATAAAAACAAACAGATAAATAATCAGAAAAAGCACCATAAACAGTATTCAGCAGACCAGGGAAAGTGCTTATCCTGTTTGAGGAAACGATTGTGGGGAGAAAGACATGAGTATGATCATTTAGTTTCCTAGAGACTTTCCCCTTATTTGAAAATTTTATACAGAACATTTATTTGTGCATTATTTATGCACTTAAAATAAGTCAACTAAATTTTAAAATGAATTATTTACCTTGTATTTAAAGGACCTGAGTCCTCCTTGAGTGCACCTTGCTCTTCCAATTCAGACCCACCCTTCCGTGTCTGTCCCCTGTGTCTGTGTTTTATTGAAGACAGACTGGAGACAGAAAGTGACTTGTCCAAGTACTAAAGAATGTTGGAGACCACATTTGGGCTAAAACCTGGTACTTCTTTAAACCTAAGGCTGCAACATTTCTATTTGGCTTTTTAAAATTCTTTTTTCAGAATTAATGAGCATTTGCACTGTAAAATCCTTGATCCATTTCATCTCTTCTGTGATGTACTTAAGTCTTCTTTCAGATCCTGGCTCAGGGAATGAAGATGTTGGTTTTCTAACATCCTTGTGTTTTAGCAAATAGCATTCCTCATTGAGAAATAGATTTTAAAAATATTAGAGGAGATTATGATTTTCTCTGTTTGGAGAAAGAATATGGAATAACATCACCAGTTGGATTATTTTTTGAATATATATACTATAATTTACCTTTGTCTGAAAGTTCAACAGATACAGGCCTTGGCCATTTGCAGACTGCAGGGTAAGAGAACAAGAAGTCACCAAGAAGCAAGCCTTCCCTGCAAATTAATGACATGCACAGGCCACCAGGGGGACAGCCAGTACCCAGCCCCTTCCATGCCCGGAAACAGGAAGAGCCAACTTCCCTCCCTGCTTCTCCGCCCATAAGTGATCAGCTGATTCAGAGAAACGCAGGCTGTGATGATAGCTATTCAGATGAAATGCAATTTGATGCTTGTGGTGTTTGATGTTTCACTGACTTTGCAAGTCTAGGGCCAGAAGTTTGATTATTTATTAAGATGATAACGGTACGCAGTGTGGCATCTATGGGAGTTCTCATTTTTAATTTCCTGTTTTCTTCTTTTCAAATCCTGTATCATTTTTCATTGTTTTGTTGGGTTAGGTTTTACTCTGCTTTGTTTTGCTTGATTTTGTTACATCTAATGGCATGACAACTATTTCAACGATAGCAAGATATGTTATAGTAGTCATTTTGGATTTACTATTGTCTTGTTTTGGCCTCCTTTATTGCATTCATTGTTTTGGTTTTTTTTTGGTTCTATTCTGTTTTGTTTTGTTTGATTTTTACCATGTCTGAAGGTATCTGCAGGTATTTGGAAGATAACAAGAAGCATAATGGTAGCCATTGTTTTGAAGTCCTGTGACTCTTACACTGGTTTGTTTTGGTTTTATTCTGTTTATTTTGCGTGATCTTATTCTCTTTAAATTAGAAAAAAAAAAAAAAAAAACCAGATACATGCCTCTATGTGAAGTAACACATGGAGGAAGTTTATTTCCTGTCAAGCCCAAAACAATGGAACAGGTATTGTACTACCAAAGACAAAACAGCATTTGAACATTTGTTTTTTTAAAGGAGTCTATTTTTTGCACAAAGATTCCTCCCAAAAAAATCTATTCTTCACCTTTAAAAGTTACAAAAACATCTTTTCTAATCTCTAAGATTCTTACCTGCATTGCAAGGCCCAAGGCAATCAGATTTGGGCTACTTTTTCCCCTTTAAAAATGTGGACTGTCCATTTAAAGTCCCTTAAAAGTACAAGGCTTTTTGTTATTCCATGACAAACTCTTAATTGGAAGGATCAGAAGAGTAGCAGAGACCATCAACATTTTTTCCTGCTTGTTCATTTTGTCAAGTTGCATCCAGACATTAAGATTTTTGTATCTTTACTTCTGTGATGCCTATTACTCTCTTTAATGCAGATTGGGTGAAGTGACTATTATTTTTAAAAATAAGACTTACCTGCGGAGGGGAAGTTTACAGCCTCTCTCAATCTATTCCCCTGAAAACACTGCGCGCCTTTCCCTTTGTGCAATGGACTTCCGGGAGCACAACCTGTGTCCACCTGTCTCCCTCGGAACCACCTACTGTGGGAAGTAGGTCACAGGTGACGCTCTCAAAGCCTTCTTCTGGCGCTACTTCTCTCCTTCTTCCCTTTGTCCCTTTCTTTTCCTCATTCCTCTGGCTGCAACTGTCACGTGGAAAAGGTCCCCACCCTGTCCTTCTCTGCTCATATCCTTTCCCGGAGCCTCTGCATTGTCTAGTGCCTGCGAGCCTGGACCTGCTTTGTTGGAACTTGTTTTGGGTCTGGGTCAGGTGAGGGTTCCTGCACCTCCTCATCCCCTTGTTATTGTCTCCTTCCCTGGGGCAAAAGCTTCTTGTCTGCAAAGTTGCCCCACCCCCACTTCCTACAATGGCCACTTCTGTTGTTTAGAATTTGAGCACCTGACACAAGAGAGCCGGCTGCATACCACACTACAGAGGCCTGTGCGCATGACAGTGCAATAATGATCCTGTGGCAGTGCCCTGTGACCTCCACAGCCAAAGTCCTCTTCTGAAGCCATGGTTCAGTGACATCAGAGCAGTCCTACTCGCACTCAGGAGGCATCGGGAATTTGTGTGCTTTCTTTACTGGAGTTCTGCGATTCACATCTGAATCCTTCTGGGAAGACCCAGAGCTATCCCCTAACTGCTAGGAGAGGGACCGTTCTGATAATTAGAGTTTCCCTGTTGTAATTACATTGTAGGCTGGAGTTTTCTCATACCACATTCAATTGTTAAATGTTAAGGAATCTAATGGGTCAGTTGATATTGTGTTGCTTGCTGAAAATTGGCCAGAGAAGGATATTTACGTGGCAGAAATAGGCAGATACCACCAACCATGGCTTTTCAAATTTTTTTTTCCTGGAGAGCAAGTAATTAAACATTTACCATAAGGCTAATGCCAGCCCTTGATAAAACTTGAGCAGAAAAATAAAGCATCACATGCAATGTGACACTTCTTTGTGAAAAAAATCTTTGAATTCTATACCCAAAAATTTAAATGCCTTTGAGTAACTTTCTACACTGGGTGAATTTTTCTGAACTTTTCCTCTTTTCTAAAATATGAACTCTTCTGCTGCGGAAATTTACCCACAGTAAATCTACCAATGAAAGGTATGGGTTGTGTCCTGTTTTTATAGTTCGACTCCTCTTTGACTTCTTTATCACAGGACTTCCATCACAGCCCGGGGTTGAGGTTACAGGGCCACCATATTGTATCAGGGAAAATGACTGCCTCATCTGTGCCAGTGAAGGAGGGACCCTGTTTCTGTAGTTTCCACCTTTTTCTCCCCCTTCAGACCTCTTGACCCCTGGTTGACTTGACTGTTTTCTGGAACTTTCATTGTAACACTGCATTCTCATCACTCAGAGAGTTCATTTGGTAAAGCTCATGTTGTGTGAGAAAGAGATCAAGGCACAGTGACATGGAGAGACAGTGTCCTCAATGAACCCTGGGCATGGCACATCTAGGACTAGGACCTCCGTCTCCTGGAGCCTCAGTGTAATTGTCTCTAATACTCAGGCATGCTTATTTGGATGCTAAAGCGTGCATAATTTATTCTGTTTTAACTTTCTTAACTATAAGCCAGATAATGATTCCAGCCTTACTCAAAAAGTCCAAACAAGAAAAAAGAAAATGAAAATTTGTTGGTCCATACATGGCCTGTCTTTATTAAGGTTTTCAGGTAATATCATCAATTTCTTCCTACCTGAAATCTGCTTTCTTCTCTGTGTTCTTTCCTTTCCAAACAGTTCCTTCCTATGCAATAGTAAGCCTAGGAGCACCAAGTTTACCTCTTACAAGTTGAAAAAGTTCAACAAATAGAACAAAAGTGTCTGGAAGGTTCTACATGGTCCAGCAAAGGCAAAATGCCTTGTTCAGGAAAGGCGGGATCAATTTTATCCATGCCACAAGCGATGTCAAGATACTGGTATCAAAAAAAAAAAAAAAAAAAAAAAAAAAAATGATGGATGGACAAACACAACAGATGTCCAGCAGAGCTCCTGACAGAGAAGAAAGAGAAGTTACATCTGCCATTTCTATGCCTGCATTTGTGCATAGAGATGACGTCAAGCCAAGGAGTCGTGCCATGTCTTCCAGCTTCCTGGAGCGTGAGAAACCAGCCTGCGTTTTTAGAAGGGAATCAGATGGCCTGGGGAAGACATGAAAGCTGGCAAAGTGAAAACTGATAGGCTCCCAGTTTTTCAGGGGCAGAGAAATAAACAACAAACAATAGCCGTCTTAACTCCTGACATTTTGTTGAAAATATTTTCTTCCAAGTGTCCTTTTTTTAATTTAAATATCTCACTCCTTCATTTTTCATAATATAGTAATTTCAGTAAAAAAGGAGGAAATGCCAGATAATGGCTCTAGACTGACAGGATGATGGGACAGATTGCAGCGTGGGTCTCTACTAGTCCTAATTTCCATGAACTTTAAATGTGCAGGCGGCTGATAAAGAATAACACAAGTCGTAACACCATTTGGAGCGCAGAAGTCCAATGTGTCCCAAGTCCTGATAGCCCACCCCCGCCAGACCTGCCTAGATCAGTGTATTTGCTGCAATTTGCTCTTCAGTTCAGCCTCTTCTCCTGGTCACAGGCCTTCTCCTGTGCAAACAGCACGTCAGGCATTGCCATGGCCCCGCCTGACGTACTACGTTCTCAAATGACAAAGTAATATTAATGTATTTTGAAGAAAAATATTGTTAAATAACAAGGTATTCTTAAATTATGGATACCAAAGTCAGGCATATTCTTGTGGAAGTGTATTACCTTATTAGAGGTTCAGAGAGCAGCGGTTTTATTGAAATGATTCCAGAGTGTTACTGAACCAGAATCTCTGGGCCTGGAACCTGGCGCCTTGCACTTTTACTATACCCTTGAGGTCATGCGAGCTAAGGTTCGAGAAGCACTGGGTTACTTTCTGACTTCCCTGTGCCTCGGTGTCATCACTGGTAACATATGCACAGTCTCTACCTTGCTGGGTTTTCATAGGGACTAAGTTGAACTAAATTATTATTGCTAATAATAATAAAGTAAGAATGCATGTGAAAGTTTTGAGACCTATGTGTAGTGGTATGAAATACCATATTTTTCCCATAAAAAATTCAGGCACAGGGAAACACCTTTGAGTGGAAAACAATCAAACTCTTTTGTTGTTGTTGTTGTTGTTTTTTTGGTGGTATCAGGGATTGAACTCATGACCTCATGCTTGAGGTGGCACTTAAATCACTGAGCTAAATTCCCAGTCCCAACAGTCACACTCTTAATGAAATATAGCGATAAGGTGATTTACCCAGTATCTAACACCTTTGACAATTGCTTGACACATACTACTAAATTCACTAATTTTACATTGCAACAAAGCTAGGAAAAGTAAAATCTTACATTTAAAGTTCTGGAAACTCTATTTTCCCAGAACAGGATACAGCTTGATTCAAGTATTATTCTGCTCAGAAGAAAGATAATTAACGCAAATATTTCACAAATGCCTTTTCCCAAATAGACATAATCACATTTCCATTCAATCTTGGGATTCTTTGATTCTAGGATTTACTTTGTAATTATCTATTATCTCCCAGTAGAATCTTATAAAATAGACAAAATTGTTTTCTGCTATAATTAACTTTCATTTTATTCCAAACTCTAATGGAAAAACTTTTCTCATTCTAAATTCTGGCTAAATTTATTCCGAGTCTTCCATCCCTGTAAAAAGGGACATGTAAAGCAAAGCTCCACAAGGGGGATAAGATCCACATTGGGTTCCAATTAGCTACCTGGAAATTTTTCTCTCAGAGATGCAGCATCCTCCAGACGCCAGCTACTCATGAGGGAATCCCATTCCTTTATTTTCTCCTCGGGGAAGACATAGAATTTTTACTTGCGTCGTGATTTGTAGACTCCTGAAAAATTCTAGTGGGAACAGAAGAAAGCTCAGCTCAAGGCCTCCAGCTGAAGGAGCCACCACGAGCGGGATTCACACTTCTCCGTTCCTTCCACCTCACACAACTGTGTTGGCAGAAGCACCAAACAGCTGAGTCATGAGAGCAATCGGGGCCACGTGCAGAGCATGGGTTCTCCAAACTGCCCGAGGTCACAGTTCTGCAGCTGTGGATTCACATGGTCTGCACGTAACTGACCCTCTTCCCTGCCCCAGTAGTTCTGATTAAGGTGTGTAAACATTATTTTTAGAAATTCTGGTAGACAACAGGATTTTGAATCAGTTAGCTATGGATTTACAGAAGCTCAGCTCTCCCATTTGCTAACTGGTAGATGTGGGTAATTTGCTTAGTATCCGAGATGCTGTTTCTGGATGTGCCCAATGGAGTTCATCATCATACCCACCTCAGTTTTTGTTCTGACGACTATGAGAGCTAATACACAACATAAGCTTCACTTGTAGCATGAGTTCAATAAACATATATTCCCTTTCAAGCAGCCTTTGACAACGCATGTTTGAGCCACATCAAGTAATGCTAGAAAGATACACTCATGCACACAAACACACATGCACTCCTTGCTGTGACTTTTCCAAATTCATGGTGAGAGAAAACATTCATAACTTACAGCTGCTCCCTGGAAGCCTTTTACTAATCTGTACTACTATCTGGGTTGTGCAATTGTTTAATGTGAGCATGGGCATTTGCATACTTGCAAGTACAAGTAGGTTTTTATTATCAGCTTACAAACTTTTAGGGAACAGAGACCATTCATTGCCTCTTCAGAAAATATGCCTGCATCAGAGTGCTTGACACATCAAAAAGGATTGATAGGTATATGTTAAATTCACATATCTGTTGCAATACAGAAAAGCAAATTGCTAGGGAGACGGGCACCCTTCTTCCCCCCAACTCTGACTAAATAAAAGCACTTGTATTATATAACCTTGCTGCAACTGAAACATGGTTTCAGGTGAATTTAAAGTTTAAAATTACTGATAGAGGTTTGTGGTGATACACACCGGTAATCTCAGCACTTGGAAGGCTGTGACAGAAGGATCACAATGAGTCCGAGGCCAGCCTAGGCTACAAAGTGAACCAAATGCCAGCCTGGACTGCACAATGAGACTGTGTCTCAAAAAAAAAAAAAAAAAGACTGGCTCCTAAAATTTTTACTGTGCTTTTTATCTTTGAGAACAGACTAATAAAAAGAAGGGTGAAGAATTAGCTGGGGTTTATACAAGTAATCACTCCCCCATAGGACTGCAATCTATATGAACTACAAACATGCAGTAATACAATTAGAAAAAAGAAATATTATATAAACGATAAAACATTTTCTTATTTGGAAAAAAAGAATGGGGACAAATTAATAAAGATGGGTTTCATACAGCTTTTAACAGTTTGGATCACCTTATATATCATACTTTCCATCTAAAGAATCAGTTACCTGATAATTTGATGAACTCATAATGAAACGTCGGGGTGTCAGTTTAGGTCAATGTCTGAGTAATAGACACTGAGATTCAGGGAAACACTCTGATATATTCAAAGAAACTAAGCACAATGAAACATTAAAGAATACACCGATGCTGCTTTTTTTGTGGATTCTAATAAAAAGTGAACAAATGTGGCAAATTATCTGCAGCAACAACTTATGTCCATATGTCACCATCCTGAGCTCCACAGCCGACCCAGGATTGTGCTACTATTTCCTTAGCAAAAACCAGGAGAAAGCTCTTTGCTTTAGCTCTTCAGGCCTTTAAGATTGTTCTGCCTGCCTGGGTCAGAAGTGGAAATATATTAACAGTCTTTCTGTGCTCAAACTTGAAAGAAAAATCAGTCATCTGTACATAATCTGTGTTAGAGCAAAATGTAATTTTTCCCTCTGACAATGTGTTTATGGTTGTTAACTTATCTTGATTGCCAAGAGAAATCTGTTTTGTGTGGCAGCCTTTTAAATATCAGATGCCACCCCCTTCCCCCAGATCCAGCCGTCCTTTCTACTAATTCACAAATTGACTTGACTCTCAACTAGGTTAAAAAAATAATTTCCTGAAAATTAAAAGTCTGGCACAATACTGCACTAAAAGTCCATTTATCTTGTCTATTTTTATAAAGCTCTGCGGCAGCAACTGGCAAAGTGCCCACTTCCAGTAACAAAGGTCCTCAAGGACATTTGGCAAAAGACACTTTCCTTCTAAGACCCTGAAAATGATCCTGAGCTTCCTCACACATGATTTTAAAAGCTTACAATTAGGATTTGTAATAGTATCTTGTGCATAATCTCTAAAAGTAAAGAGCAATTGAAAAGACTGAGGTGTCAATCGAATGGCCATGTCTCTGCCATTTTTGTTCGGAGCCCTCCCCTCCCCACAGTGTTCACTCCATCAGTCAAGGACTCACTGAAAGCTTGGGATTTCTCTGTTATTATGAAAGATAATGGCTAAAGATTATCTAGATGGGGCTTCGCAATGATTCACTCTTGTTTAATCAACTACAACCTGTGTTAAGCTCTATCCTCATCTCAATATAAACCAGACTAATCTTTCCACTTTCCTGCAGGAAACGACCATGGCACTTGTTTACTCGGATCCCCTGGAATTGAGTAAATCCTTCCCTTCTCTTCTCTCCTGCTGCCACCAATCAGTTGGGGGAAGGTTTCCAGCATCCCAATTTAAGCCTGATTGGCCTTTCCTGTTGATGTCAAGTTGTAGCATTCCACTGTGAAAGCAACCCGAGGCTCTGGAGCTCACCAAATGACTGCACCAAGCTTATCCCCCTTTCGTTCAATGGAAAAGAAATGGTCTGTATAGATCTCTTTGCTTGGAATGGTTTGTGAAAAACTGAATGCCTGTGTCAAAAGACACTGCAGCCATGCTTCACCCCACTTGATAGAAGGTTTCCCCTTTTTCAACCGCAGCACCACTTACCAGATCCTTCTTTTAAAGTGGGCTATGCTAACACAGGGCCACTTTGTCAGTTCGCCACATTAGAATCAATAGTTATTTCGCCTCCATGATTTAAACGCAAAGTATTCCCCATAAACCTAAATGTATTCCACCAATGAATCCCTTACACTGAAACAATTGATACCAAATTCCAGTGTGATTAGAGAATTAGAGTTTTTGTTACTTGCTTTATTGCATTTAGAATATTGAAAGTTTTTTTTTTCTTTATTAAATTAAGTACTTTAGACGAGTTTGAAACTCTTTGGCATGACCAAAGACACAATGCCATCTGGTTTTTTTTAATTCATGACATAGATGATTTTACTTTAAACAGCGCATGCATTTCACTTTAATTCTTCTTTATGTCTGTCAGAGCAGATCATCTGTGATGTTAGATTGTTAACCATCGTGCTTTGCAGGGAGGCTTGGGCAGAAAGTGAAAACAGCCTTGCACACACACACACACAAAATAATACTAAAACTTTTTTGAAAGTCAAAAAGCAAAAAGCAGAAGGTTCATGCTTATGTGGTTGCTATATGTCTGTGCTGTACTAAACACAAATTTTAGTGAGAAGCTGCTGATATGTTGGAAATTGTTCTCATTCGATTAGTGAAGTTTGGGCCCCTTTCTCCTGGACAGGTGTCTGGTGTCTCAGTGCAGCCAGCATCTCCTGTTAGGGTTTTGTGGCTGGGACAGCAGCCAAGGACAGAGCAGCCCTGTAAATAGATTCCACCACTGGGCTCGCTCTTTGGTCTCCCCTTGTTAGCACTGAGTTGTTCAATTGCAGAAGCTTCCGGCTCTGAAGACCTCGGTCAGCCCTGGTTGCCCTGCTTCTAAAACGGCTGCCCTCACCCCACTTTCTCAGTCCCAGTGAGACAAACAGCAAGAATTGGGGGCCCGTGTGTAAGCAACAAATTTCATCTAAGAACCTCAGTTTTGTTCAGATTTGTTACCAAAGCAAGCATGAAATACCTTGGAGTAAAATGTAAAGTTTCTACATGTTCGGTAACAGGCTTTAAGATAATCTCATGACAGTTGTGGGCACCAGGGACTCCGGCGTCAGACCCTATAGAATTCCCTGCTCTGCTAGCATGGGGTGATTCAGAGTTGTTCTGTGTGCTCTAACGTCTCTTGCTGAGCACCATCTGCAATGACATTTGCAGAGGGTCAGAACTAGCAGTAGTAAGACCAGCATCATCAAGAAGCCGCAGAGCTGACTTGCTTATCATTAGGTTATCACAGTTATAATCTGTAACACTCTCCAGTCCTTAGTATCTTTTATGCATTTCTTAAACCCCACTCTGATAAAAGTGATCTTGTAGAAACTTTTAAACTATTGTGAAGTTCAGATGAGGTTTATGTACAGGTTGTAATATTCATTCAATACTCACCTTATAGAACACAAGTTATGGGCCCTGGAAATAATTTGGAGTTAATTTTTATGATGTCATTCGTAGTAAGATTCACTAACCTCAAATATTCTGAGAAAAAATATGGTTAGAAAATTAGGTTTTCTTTGCTTTATTGCATTTGGAATATTGGAAGATTTTTTCTTAATTATGTTAAGTCTTTTAAATGAACATGAGTCTATTTTATTCATGTGAGGGATATATTCAGGTTCTCATACTTTTTCAGTTTTCATCTACTAAAATAAATATGGTGGATCCGAGGATAGCTTAGAACTATTTTCAGGTATTATCTCCAGTAAGATTCATGAAGGACAATTTGGGAAAAACTTTTATGTTCACAATTAGTCACTACATCATGATGAAATTCTGCAGGACATACTTAAAGACTATCCCTGACCATTCTCTTTTAATGCAATAATTCTTGTTCCATTTCTACTCACAAAATTAAAAGCGTATGTTTTTAGGAGCTAGTCAGGACACATGAAACAATAAAGCTGCTAAGAAACTGGGTACTGTGCCAGTTAAGTTTTATCTCTCATTACACAAATCAAACACCCACACAATGGCCAACCTTGCCTGGTCCTCCTCCAGCACGCAACCTTTCCCTCCAGTGCTTTTCTCTGTCCTCTCAAGGTGGTTTCTTCTGATCCCGGATTTCCCATTTTCAATCTAGCAGCTCTTTGAATGTTCCCCATTACTTGCAACAGGGCAGGGTCTCCTACCCACCCATGTAATCAGCTCACCTACCAGGAACAACCCAAGGGAGGCACTGTTCTGTCTGATTCTGCTAGCTGGTTTCTTCACTGTAACACCCCTGAATTATAGCTGCGGTGATTGGTGGAGCGCTTCTGGTGTGAGTATCTTCTGCACTAGTTCTCAGAGGTGTTTGCCATCTCAGGCCAGCAAGACAGTAAGAAGCATCACCAGAATGAGAACCACACTGCTGTGAACTGCATTCAGTTTACTAATTAGCTGCCACTTACACAGTCACCATGTTGTTGTGTCTGCCAAACAAATAACCACTGGAAAACATGGTATCTCTTCAGACATGTGCTTCTCCTTGCTCTTCGCAGCAGAATTGCTGGGGGTCTTTAGCAGATATGGTCAAGGGAAATGATTGCTCTCAGAACATACTCTTATGCCTAAGAACACCCTACTTAAGTTCTCTGCTTTTTGGCAAGCCTTTGGTGATTTTTCTGCTTACGCCATCTGCCTTGGGATTCCTGAGTCAGAGTGTTTAAAAGACATTGTAGAGAAGTATTTGCCTTTATGCTTAACAAAGATTTATGACTCACCCCTTCCCAGGGTTCTGTAGGGATCCTGGCATGGAGGGCAGTGGCGTTCAAACCAGGCAGACTCAGGGCTGCAATCAAAAAGGTGAGGTGAGCAGAATGCAACTGGCTTGCTTGGTCTGCAGCCACAGGCAGTGTCCAAACCATCCCTGCACTTTGGATTGTGTCATATCCACTTTTCAACTGTGTATTTTCTTCTATTTTTTATGTGTGCTACTTAATTGGAATTCCTATCAAAACACTATGCTGTAAAGAAGCATATAAACTACTGTGGGAAATAGACGTGCCTATGACAATACATGGAAGGGTCTCAGAGGACAAAGGATGAGGGGGGTAAAGGCAGAGGAAGTCAATTTTAAGAACTGAAATGATCTGGGGCAGTGTGTGGTATTTTGCTTTGATTCCTGATCAGCAAGATGATGAATGGTAAGGCGCCTCTTCTTAAGTATCTACGCCATCCCAGAATTAGACTGGAAGTCAACAGAGACAGGACGCAGTCTCCTTCCTCTCTGGTCACCATCTGCAGGCTGCCATGGAGCTCTCAGAGCAAGAACGTAGGCTCAACAGCCTGGCACTCCCACCCTCCATTCTAGGTGTCAAGAAAAGGTTGTGTTTTCAGCTCGGTTGCTGGGAATTTGAATATACAATGCAGGAAGCTAACACAGAGTGTGCCCCTTACAACAGAAAGAAAAAGTAAAATTTCTCTCCTAGAAAGCAAGCAAATTTTACTGTTTTACCATTAGAAACCTTGACAAATGCCTGAGAGTTAGTATGCATCTCGTCTACCTGATCATTTCTTATGTCTTCTTCCTTTCGCTTTGAATTTTGAACATACTCTTACGCCTGAGAACACCCTAAACAGTATCACATCTCATTAAGGAGATGGAAGCCTTTTGCCAACACAGCATTTTCATCTGTTCCCAACACGAGTAGGTCATGTACACCATGCTTGTGCCAAAGTCTTTCAGAGTAATAAATTAATTGAATTACTGCTTTGTGGTGAATGAAGAACAGCAGAAACCTCGCTGCCACGGCTGCTCCTTTCAAGTGAATACTTAAATTCCCCAGGCATGGGAAGGAATTCCCTATAAACCAGACAAACGATCTATCTCTGTGTGATACATCTATTTTTATTATACCTCCAGGTAGACATTGATGTACCCGTTCTTTTTACCCTAAAGCAAGACATTAATGAACAAGATGAAGTTATAGCTCTCAAAATGCCGTGATTTCTTGCCTGAAAGACTGTCACAATGTATGACAAGTCCTGGAGAGGGAAGAAAATGAAAGCAGAAACGGTGTGGACATATTCCAGAAAGCTCTTGGGAAGCCCTGACTTCTTTGCTTTTGTTCGCAGCATTCTTCTTTCCTAAACTCTATGATTTTTGGTGAGTGGACCCAAAGAATTGCAAAAAAAATTTTTTTTCTCTCTTAAGAGTTAAATGCTCTTTGAATTTCACACTTACTTTACAGCCAAGCTCTTTCTTGTATCTTTGGCAGGAATTTTAACACTTAAGAAAAATGGGAAACTACTGCAACATGAAACAGTAAACACTTTGATAAGAAAATCAGTGTGATCCTGACCAGCCTGTATCTAGTCTAACCAGGCTAATCTCGCTCTGGGAGCTGTGGTAGACCAGAGGAAACTAGGGATATAATCAATCTTCAGTTGTTACAACAGCTTTGATTCTGATCCATACAAAACACACACACACACACACACACACACACACACACACACACACACACAAAGGCATCAGTTAAGTGGAAAAACAAAGTCTGAACCACTCCGTCATGGGGTGAGTGGAGAAACAGCTGGAAAGCTAGAGCCAGAGAGAGGTTATCAATGATCAGTGTCAACCTGAGGACACAAAACAAATGGTGCCCTAGATTTTCCAGGGTCATCATTGAATCTGTGGTCATTTAACATATATGTATCGGGGACCCAAGGGATTCAAACTGGAGAAAGTTCTTGTCAGTCTCTGAAGGGTGAAAAAGGAAGGCCAGATTCTTGGAAAGAGTGATAAAATCCAAAGCAATAGAGAAAGCCATCATGGCAATCAGCTACAACTAAAATAAGGTTTAGCAGGGATAAAAGTGGAGTCGTGGAGAACAAATTTTACCTAATGAGGACAGGGAATAGTCGGTTTTATAGTCTGGCCATAGATGTCATCCAGTCTCTGTAATGGATCCCTATTGTTTGGTCATAGTCAATGTCCTCTGCCTACCTTTATCCACAGATTCTTTTGTTGTATATGATGGACTTGGATTTCAGAGACAGTTGGGAAGAGAAGGTAACAAAGTGTAATGATCACTGTATCAAGTTGTTTTCTACTTTTTAAACTTGTGTTGGTGTTATTTTAAACAATCAAGTCACAGACAGAGGGCTATCTTCACTCCCAACATCCGATACCATTTTGTGTGATGCTCAAAGAATATTTAGTTGCTGTGATCCATTCTCCTATGCACATATGCACCTGCCAGTAATATACTATGAAGTCTTCTGTCACTAAATTCTGCAGGAGGCCATGTTCCATTGTCCCTTCCCATAAACACCAGAAGAAAGTGAGTCCTAATAAATAAATAAATAAAACTGACACAATAATAATAATAATAATAATAAACAAACATAGTGGTACCTCAATTCACAAACTTAATTCTATGGTTCCATTCACAAACTGGATTGGACAAGAACCAAATCAAATTTCCCCAGGAGGTCAACATTTAACCTAACAATTGAATTTGATTCGGTTCTCTTCAAATTTGGTTTGCAACTACAATTGTGGAAAGAATTAAGCTCACGAACCAATGTATCACTATAACACAACAGTAAATCAAAGCAGCAGCCACAGGATCAGATCTTTCCTACATCAATCAAGCTGCTTAGGAAATTCGAAGAAAATTTATCTCTTGGTTGTAAAAATGAAGAGTTAAAATATGAAAAATAAAGCCCTAAACATTCAAAGTTTAGTACAGAATTAAGCATATAGGAAAATGTCAACCATAAGAATAATTATTTACTCTAAAGATAAGAAGGGTTAATTGTAAATAATAATTTCCAAAATAGGGAGCTCAGAGATCACTAGATAGATGGATAGATAGCTAAAGGTAGAAATGAAATTGGCACAAATTTGAAGGAATTCCATAATTTTAGTAACAAATATAAATAGCACTTTAATGCAGTGTCTTAAAACTTAAAACCTAATGCAAAACTCCATGATGAATAAAATACTAAACTTTTAAATAGAGGAAGAGTATTACTGAACTTTCTTTTTTTCCCTCAAATTGCAATATGGTTCAGCAACAATATAACTGAATCAAATGCTCAGTACCTATAGGAGTTTAAAAAAACTGTCTGCTCTCAAAAATAATAATATGAATTCTCATCCAAATATCTGAAAGTCATGAGATATTCTTCTAAATTTGTATATTATTTACAGCAAAGGTATACAATCAATTTCCTGAAAAATCTTTGAGTTTGCCTTTATCTTTTCCAGGAAATTTATTTAAATCCTACACTGTTGATTAAAATACTCCTAATACAAAAATAGGAATCATATGTTATTCCAAAAATGGATCATCGTATGTTCTCATTTGTTACTGAACACACACACAAAAATTATATCTTTATTCCAAAACTACCCACTGTATCAAGCTTTCTTTTTCTTTTCATTTAATGTTATTTCACAGGTTCACTTGCACTCTCTAATCTTTTTTTTTTTTTTTAATCAGTACTGGGGATCGAACTCACGACCACCTGCTTTGCATTGTTACCAGGAAGTGCAGGTAAGTTATTTTACAATCTCTAGTCCCATTATTTTGTCCTGTATCTCCGTAAATGACTATGCCTTGGAGTCACTTTTGTCAAAAGCAGCCAGTAAAGTAAGATCTCAGATGAATATGAAAATCAAGCCTTTTGTAGTACGTGCTACTGTGCTGGAGCATCTGTCTCTTTAGACCTCTAGTAATTCATAAAACATCAAATGATCTTCCTTGGATGTGAAATCTCAAATGATTCTAGCATGTAAACTTAACTGCCATAAATTGAAGGGTTTTAATGGGGTTTTATAAGTGTTAATAAATTTTAGTTTTAGCGCTCTCTCTCTCTCTCTCTCTCTCTTTCTCTTTTCAATTTAGGGTTTAACTTTTGTGTTAACCATTCTCTCTCATCATGAGACTCTTAATTTGACCCAAACATTCGGTAGCAGTGCAAGTTAGCTATTGTTTTTCTTTTTCTATTATTATTAAGTAATCCCAGGTGGCAGTAGGAATAGAGTAGCATAGCTGTCACGAGTCTGAGAACAGTGAGAAACATTTCAATATACTTGAAAATAAAAAATTCTTCAAATATGCCTCATATAATTTTCATGAATATACAAAATACTCAGTTGTTGTAGTAAGTGACCAGGAAAAATATTGAATACACAACGAGGAGGAAACAGTGAAAGCACAGTTTCTCCATTCTGTAAATTTATTTATACATCCATGCACACAGTTACACTAGAAAACTTCCACACAAATAAATATCTGTGTTTGTGCCTACAAGCTGCTGAAATAAAGGGGCCTGCAAAGGGAGCAATTAATTATGAAGACATTTTGCTTATTCCTGGTGTCAAATCAAATCATCCAGGCATAGGGATTTTATTTATTTCAGTTCTGCAAGGTGAATGTGTTAAATCATCATTCTCAGGACAATGTACAACCATCTTTTCTCAAGGATATACAAAACAAAATCCAAAATTAACTTAAGTCTGAATGAATTACCTCTTTCAGAATTCTAATTGAAACAGAACCCAAGGTATATTAATTCAATTAGGTAGTGGGTGGGCTGAAGGGATGAGAAAAGTGTCTTTAATTTCCATTCTTACCCTAGCATCTGAATTTCAAGTTAAAATAACTAAATTGAAATCCTTCCTTCCTTTTGTGGTCAAGAAAATTGCCTTCTCCATTCTTGAGATCTCCCAGATCACAATGGGGTACATGTTTCTTTCCTTAGTAATAGGAAATCCAGGGCTTTATGGACAAGGTTCAGAAAACCTCCATAAGTAATAAGGTCATAATGGGTAGATGCTACGACATGACTACTCTCCTGAGTCACATTATTGATAGTCTATTTTCTAGATCATAGAAATTATGATCGATCATTATAAAGACTGATATCAATACCAATCATTCCAAAAACACATGTTTTATTTAGTCCACAGTTTTAATTTAAAGAGAATTTAAGGGAAGAACTAACCACTATGTCATACAAGGCTCAGTCAAATAAGAGATGAACATTACCCCTGAAGAACAGATGTATATATTGTATCTAAATACCTATAAGACTCCTGTGCAGAAGAGGGAATGGATCCATTCTGGGAGACATCAAGGGTGGTCAGTTCAATTTCATCAGTCGAAAGTTCATTTTCACGGTTCTCCTCATGTCCTTGAACCTGAATAATTTCTGACATTTTATGACTTTAACTGATCAGGTTCTTTCTTGTTGGATAATGATTAAGTTTCTACAGATATATGAGAGTACATTACACTTTAAAGGTCTCCATAGGACCACATTTACTTGTATGTATTGATTGCCTATTCATTTAAAACCTATCTTCTTTGCTGAGGCAGGGAAAAGCTAGTGTATTTTGACTACTTTTCAAGGAAAGTCAAAATACACTAGCACTGTTTACACTTCTGGTAAGAGAAAACACTCAAAACGTTCTCATAAGTAGATATTAACAATTTTTTTAATGTTTGAAAAGAACATAAGGAACAATTTGGCAACTGCATGGTGGAAAGGCCTGGAGTCTTCCTTGGGATCTTCTTTGGGGTCTTTTGTAAGTGCACCAAATCCATCCATGGGGGCTCTGACCAAATCTCTTCCTGAAGGCTCTGCCTCCTGATGCCATCACTGTGGGGTGAGGATGGTAGCTTTCCAATGTAGGGATTTGGGGGTGAGAGGCACATACAAGCACTCAGATCATAGCATTTATAAATGACAGAAGGGAGGAACATTTTAAAACATTAAAAATGTTAATACAAAGGAAAATGCATCTCTTACATGAGACTGGAAGCCTTTCACAAATGACATTGCCATTGCCTAAGGACAGTAACTCAAAATTGTTCAACAAAACATTGGTAAAATTAACAAGGCAGAGCACATTGAACATGACTTGGCGAACTGAGGTTTCAACTTATAGTAAAGATTTATTTTTTAAAAAATCAATGTTGCTGGACACCATGACTCATGCCTAGAATTACAGCTTCTCTGGAGCCTGAGGCAGGAGGATCACATATTTAAGATATGTGAGATACTGAGTAAAACTTCATCTCAAAATAAAAAAGACTGAGGGCATAGCTCAATAGCTGAATGCTTTCTTACTTTGCAAAGTCCTGGATTCTATCCCCAGTATTGCAAAAACAAAAACAAAAGTTAAAAAATAGCAGGGTTCACTTTCAGTGGTCTCAAGATCATTTCCAAAAGTCAATCATCCATATACTCTTAAGATTATATGTAAAATAATTGAATAAATGTTAATTCATATAAACACATAGGTATGTGTTATTTATGAGTATATATTACTTATCTAAATATATGTGTAGGGCATTTCTGTAGATGTCTGCATGTAGCATGGATATAAATTGTTTACACACATGTAAACAAGTACATATATTTTTAAAATACGTATATATACTATTCTGATCATATGGCACAAATTCATTTAGAAGCATTACTAAGTTCAAATTAGGTTTTTGCTATGTTGCATTTTATAAGTGATATCATGTTGGAGAATCTCTACAGTGTTTATTTAGAAAATACCCCTCCACCCAAAGAGTTGGAACAGAAGTTAAAAGGAGAGAAGAGGAATGGGGAGGGTTAGGGAATAGAAACAGAATTAAAATGTGTTAGGTCCCTGTACCAAGTCCCCACAATGAAGTAATCATTATGAGCCGCACACAGGTACTAATTAAAATTAAAAATAAAAAGACAAAAAAGTTAGATAAACTCACTCTGCACTCTTTCTTCTCCTCACACACGAAATTTCCCAACTGTAAATGCATATTAGAAACAGTTTTTCTATACAGCAAGTTCCTTGTAAGTAATTGTCATGATTATTTATTATTTCTTAAATATTGTACTTTCCCCCCTTGTTGCCACTTTCTGACTTCCCAGGCAACAGGTAATAGAACACAGAATGTGGACCATTTCACTGCCTGCTGGGATAAGATTCACACCCAGCTATGCCTTGTGCCGATTTTGAAACCTTATTTGCTAGTGACCAGTATACCACAGCTAAGAAGGACTGTACTTAAATTTTATGAAGGCTGATTTGGAGTCCCCTGTGTTCCTTAGCTGAATGTGGTTGGCAACTTTCTACATAACAAATTATAATGAATTTGAATTATTGGTATATATCTAAATTTACCCATGTTTCACACCCCTTGAACGCTGTTTACTGTGGATTTAAGTTACTACGTTTGCTCCATGTTGAGTGGAGATTATCTATATACGAAAAAAACAATTGAGCATTTCTATCAGTCACCTTTCCATCCTTGGGACAAAATATCTGATATCCACAACTTAGAGAAACAAAGGTTCATCTTGGGTTAATGGGTTCAGTCCATGGTCAGCTGACTCCAAAGCAGAAACAGTCTGATGCAAAAGTGTGGGGGAGGGGAGAGAAGGGCAGAGCCAGGAAGAGAAACACACCTGTTCCAGTTAGATTCCATCTCCAAGCATCCTAAGGGGTGCGTCAAGTCACCTGGACCCACCAATAAATAAAGCACCCCATAATCCAGTTGCCTGCCAAACATAAGACTTTGGGGGCATGTTTTAGATCCAAACCATGGCTGTGTTTTTCCCTCAATTTTACTCTTTAACTTAGGGGATTTCTAAAAGTTAGTTTTCATTATTTAACTACAGAACATATAGAAAATCATATAGAAAAGTGTCAGTTTCTCCTGCCATTCATTTCTAACCTGCTTAGAGAGACTTAGACACGGGGTTGGGCTCAGCCTGCAGAGCTGTTTGCTATGTTCCAGCCATCGCTGATTTTTTACCTTCTTTGTAGAATTGTTGTGCACATAGCTGAAAATACATCATAGATAATCAATATGTTCACGTTTAAATATTATGTAAAAGGCCTTTCTCTGAATGTTTAATTTCCATTAAAATTCCCATACCTATATAGTATTACACATAGAAAATAACTTTGGAAAAGTAAATCCTTTTGAAACTAATATGTGTAACTAAATCAGCCAGTTCACTGAGAGGTCACAGACTCCAACTTATTTTATGTTGAATGAACATATTTGGCAAAGTAGATGACTTTGAAAAAATTGGATGTGTAATTTATTTAAAAACAGTTTGTAGCATAGCAGCAACCTGTGCCATGTGGTCATTACCTAGATCTATTAGTGTGACATATACTAAGATGAATTATGTCTTCAAAAAATATAGTAAATATAGCCAATAATATAGGTGACAGTTTTACCCCACAGTTAAAATGATTATTTTAAAAGCTATTATATTTTAATAGAAAAGTTTAAAATGTGGGTTTACTTTTACATATGGTTTGCAGCTGTATGAGAATTTGCTGTTGTTCTACCAAAGCCTCTGAAGGCATGAGAAACTATTCAGTGCTTACTTGCCCCAGCAAAAAGCACAATAATATACTGCACATCCATATTTAATTTGCCACACTGAGTCTCTAAGAATCAATTATATGTAAAGGTTCATTGGGAAAATGAGATGTATTGGTGTGATATCCATTTTTACAATAGTGCCAGAAAATTGGGAGTTAAAAGACATAAACTTGAATCTGAGTTACTCTTCTCAAGTATATGTAGTGGTTTAAAAAATTTCATCTTAAAATTAGAGATTGAAACTAGAAAGCAGAATATTTCTGAAGATCAGGGCATTCAGAAATTATGGATACTGAAAATAAATTTTATATATGCAAATAATTAGCAAACTATTTTTAGAAGTGTCTCCTGCTTGATAATGGTAGAATAATCATGAGAAAGTTGTTTAAGTTAAAGAAATCCCCAGTTTCTTGTTTGAAAAATAAGACAGTTTAACTCTGTGTTGCCTAATTTTATAAGTTCTCATGGGTGGTAACACTGTCCAAAACCAAAATATAAGAAAATGCACTAAATTTCTGCATCCCCATTTGAATATCTGATATCTTTTTTAACATCAGAAGATGGTGACCTTCTTCTAATCTCTGTTCATCTAGAATCTTCTTTATTCCCTCACTTTTAAGATTAATTTCCAATAAAGACAAGATGGCTTAAGGCCACCCATTTTCATATACAGAGATGATTATCTAACTATCAAATATTTAACGAAAACGTTTCAGTTTAACATGCAAATGCTAGCAGAAAGTAGATTTATGCGCACAAAACATGAAGAACACATCAAGACATTGATGCATGAGCTCAGGGTGTTTTTATAACAAGTGAGCATTTATATTTGAACATCAGCAGATAATGCTGACTCTGACTGACTGGAACAACAAAATGCTGTGGAGAAGAATGGCAATGCTTTAAGCCTATCCTAGCCTCGTGGCTTTGTCTCTTTGACTTGTGTAAGTGACTTCATCTTCTGGGATCTTCATTTCCTCATCTCTAAGATGAAGACCCAGACCTGAATGAGTATCATGGTTTTCCACAGTTCTCAGTATTACTTTGCTTATAAATGTATATGCATGGATATACTCATCTGCAAATATAGAGACTTGCTCTATAGTTTTCAGTCAACTAAGGGTCTTTATGTACTGGTTATACATAAATTTCTAGAGGACATAATGTTCACTTCCAATGAAACTGAGCTTTGTAGCTGCATCCAAACCATGGGTTTAGTCTGAAGGTCACTAACATAAATGTTTAATACCTATACTTGGTTTTTACCTTCTAGATATAGTAACAAGAAGTACTTATCTGTTTGTCTTTTATAAAATTCTTTCCTCTACATGCTCACTTAATACGGTAAGGTCAAATTTGCAGTGAAGAGGAGTATTTGCATTGGAAGATGGTGGATAATGGAGAGAAGTATTTGAATTATTTGAAGCAGGTAAGTAATGAAGTCTGTTCACAATGATGGGCTCCTGGTGTATGCTAGCAAAGTTGTCACAGTATGGCATTAAATTATGAAATACTGGGCTGGGGATTTAGCTCAATGGCATAAGCGCCTACCTAGCAAGTGTGAGGTCATGAGTTCGATCCCTGGTACCAAAAAATTTATGGAATATTATTACAAATTAATTTTTATAAATTATTAATTATTGCAAATCTTTAAGTAAACTATTACTAATCCTCATCACTATAGATGAGAAAATGACTTCTGAACGTTCTAAATTTGCAGAAAGCCTGATGGTTAATGAGTGCTAGAAGAACAACCAAATTCCATTTGTCCAATTATTCCCACAAACGGTTTATCTAGGAACAAACTTCTTACAACCCTTATAAGTTAAATTTGTTCTACCAAAATCAAGCTCATGGGCATTTTGTTCAGTCACCTGGCATTAAATGAGGTACCTGTTTATGATAGACACAATGTGAGACATGAGGATACCGTGTGCAAAAGGCAGTATCTGTAGCCACATACATTAGACCTGCCAGACACTAATTTGTGTCTCCTATCTGGATCATAGGGCCCAAAATGATTTTTGATTTGCTTCTCTGGCATTTTTCTCATTTTCTAAACAATCGGTAATGCAAACAATATTTTTGATAGCCAGAAAAAATATTTTAAAATAATCTGTTGTCTTTAACAGTTGTGTAGAAGATATGGCCCTCACTCTACCTTCTCTGAGGTGGGCTGAAAATTCAAAATTTTGCAGTATTAATTAATTAATTTATTTATTTATTGTCTGGTACCAGGGATCAAACTCATGACCTCATGCTTGCTGGGCATTTTTAAAAGATAAATTATTTTAGGAAACATCTCACAATGCTATGTAGATCTGTGTTTATTTCGGTGCTATGAACAAAAATACAAAAATGCATATATATTAACTATGATTTATAACAAAACCTAAAAATGTACATTTGATAAAACTTCCTCCCATGTATAGGCTTCCAAAATATTATACCCAAACAAATTTAATGTCCACCAACTCTTTAAGATTATGGTTCATCCCCAGTTACTCAATTTCCATCCTGTTAGTTTTCAACATTTTAAAAAAGATTTGAATCTCACTGAGGGACATAAAAACTAGAAGAGCAGTTATCTCCTAGAGACAAGAGGGGTATTGAACTGACCTGGAGCAGCTTCTGGGCTAGTGGACGTGGTACATATTTTTACGTGAACAGTGATCACACAGTGTATGCATATGCAAAAATCCATCACTTGAAATTACTTCTGCAGCTTCATGCTCTATGGCTTATATGTAAGTTGCTTCTTTTATTGACACAGGGTTATTTGTTTTAACTTCCGAGTCAGTTGTAGATGGCTTATATACACGAACAGAGTTAAATAAGTGAAATGATAGCCATGCAGCCCAGTCCAAGGACACCAGGGGATGGAAGCATAAATAATATGCTTCCAATCCTTGGGATGGCTTGCATACTAATGCTAGTTGCTGCATGGAAAAATGACACACAGTCATCAGGCTTATATATGCTAAAATATACAATCATCTAGTGTGGGATCTTTTCAACTCAGAGTTTACCTTTTCCACTGCTCCAGGAAGTTCAGAGAGTGACAGATGCTGATAAGGGTGACATGTAACAAATGCACCCAAACTGCATTTTTCCTGGTGTGTTTATTTTGCTTAAATTGTGTTGAGTACTTACATAATTATTTGAAACACGTTGAAAGCCAAACAAAAGTTTAAAAATATTGTGAAGGAAAAGAGAAAATGTGTTTGCCTTTGTCTTTGCAGCCGTGGCATAAATTCATGGAATTCAGTGTGATTGACCAATATAATTGCTCTTTCTAGAATGAGTGAGAACCGTATTCTCATTCCTCTACTACCACAAATTCTAAGCAGTCAGCCCCTGGAATGTCTTTTGTGGTGTATTTGTGGGTTTATATCATGTCACTTTTGTAGGAATTATAGTCATTAATAGCTTAAGAGTTCATTCAGTTTAAAATATTTTCCATCAAAAGCCACGTTCAAATAAATACTTGGAATAAAGTGGGAAGCAGTGATGGGTTTTGAAAACATGGCTTTTAAAAGGCAAACTTTAACTGTTTCATGCCTTAAATTATAAATTATACCTATTTCAAATGTCACTTGCTCAGCAGATTGCTTTCCATTTATGAGCACAAAATTATTTTGTGATCCCATACTGTTTTAGTCCTGTTGGTTTATAGTATTTCAAATAATTTTTAAAGACATTCAGACAGAACGACCTCACAGTGTTTGGCAGCTAATCCAGAAGCTTCTTTAAAACAAATCTGCAGGGGACAGTTTCCAATAGGAAAATTGCTTTCAAGCAATAATTTTCCTTCAGATGTTTCAACAATATAGAGCCAACCAATTTTTCAAGTTATGTGAGGAACAAAAAAAGACAATGTTTTTAGATGAATTTCACTCTTTACATCTCTGTCTTTAAATATTAAAATTTTCTTTCTTCACTCGTGCAGGAAACAATAAATTATTACATTTGATATAGGACGAGAAATAATTGAAAAAAGCTAGATATTCATTTTCTTGCCAGTTGATCTCGTATTCAGAAGCTGTTTACATAAATGAGATATTTGCTTTTTAAGCTTTATTTACAGATTTTGCCAGATGAGCATGTATCCTGTGAACTATAATTGTGGATTTCCAGCTGTTACCAGAAATCTTGGTATGCAGCTTGGGAGCATGTTTATGAATCAGTTACTGGTAAGCCTAACATAATATCAACTATTAATGATCAGCAAACCCACTGAGAACAAGCTGCTGATTCAGGAAGATCATAGAATTACAGAGGTGAATGTGCCCTTAACAAACCCTCCCAATTTTTTCTCCGCTTCAGTCTTGGGTTGACTATAGTTAAATGAGCCTAAATAGAGGAGACGTCCTGAATTTCAAGGACCAACCACTATAGTAATTCAACAACTGCCTTTAGGAACACACCCTAATGTTTCACCACGCTTTTCTGCAGATTGTTTTTTCCTTATTTGTAATCAAAAGCCCTCTGGTTACAGTTGAAATTTGGGCTAGGTCTGTGATTTTTCTACTTGGAGGAAGTGGAATATTTTCCATGGTCTGGAACTCCAACCCTTGAAACAGAACCCATTAGTGGACTAGAAAGGGCAGCACTGATTTTTCTGCCCAGGCTCACCACATCACCCTCCTTCCCAAGTAGCACCCCAGAGAACACAGTCACTGTCCTCCTCAGCATTTCCAGGGTGTGATAGTATTCCTGAAATGTAATTAAATGAACCCTAGTTTAGGAATTTTAAAAGAACAGTAAAAGTTAGACTGAAATTGTAGTGGCAGTGGGTCACACATTCTCTCTGATGTTCTAAGTGACATGCAGCCCCGGACATGCTAGGGACAGAGCCCAAGTGAAGATGAAGAGTCCAATATAGTAATCAGGGGGGCATAGAGAACACGGGGTGCATCCTGCTGGACCCGAGAGCAGAGCCGAGCACCCCTAAGACAGAACCATTCTCCAGTCTAAGGCAAAAGCTATAGCATTGCTTGACTGCTGCTTCCTGCTTCAGGTCAGCACTGAATCTTAGAGTAACCCAGCTATTCTCCTCCTCAGTGGGAACAGGATCACTGTCTGTGAAAAGGGAATCCAGAGTCACATCTAGAAGCCAAGCCAGATCCTCAGGAGCTGTCTCTGTTTACAAAGTAACAAAAGCATTACTTTTATTATGCACCCCAGTTATTGGAGAAACTGTGGCAACCCAGGGGAATAGTATGTAGCCATTGAGGACAAGATTCTGAATGCACAGCAGGGCGGAAATCTCATATGGTCCAGAGCATTTTTGTTGACTATGGCTGTTGTAACAAAACTATCACAGAATGAGTGGCTGCTACAAAAGACATTTCTTTTTAAATTTTATATATTTATTTGTTTGTTTTATTTTTTGCAGTTTTGGAGGCTGAGTATCCCAGATCAAGGTATAGACAGGGTTGGTTCCTTGTGAGGCCTCTCTCCTCCGTTCTTGGATAGCTTAGTCGCCTTCTCTCTGTGCCCTCATCTGAGTGTTCCCCTGTGCAGATGCATTTCTAGCTCCAAGCCTACAAATTTCCCCTGCTTACAAGGACAGCAGTCAGGCTGGACTCTTAAGGATCTCATTTTGACTTAATTTTCTCTTTAAATGTTTTATCTCCAAAAACAATTTCAGTATGAGGAACTAGATGTTTCAGCTGGGTGGAGGGATAGCTGATAACATAAGCAAAAAAGAAAAAGGGTATTCAAAGTGGGTGACTCTGACGGTATTACCTTGAATGTCCATCAGCTATGAGCTTTCTTATTAATTCCAAATCTCAAGGAACACAGGCAACCATTTATAAAGCAAAGACAGAGACTCAAAAAATTAAACAATTTATCAAAGAAATACCAGGCATGGTGGTGCATGCCTATAATCTCAGCTCTCGGGAAGCTGAGGCAGGAAGATCCCCACAAGTTCCAGGCCAGCCTGGGTAACATGAGTTCAAAGCCAGTGTGAACTATAAAATGAGACTCTGCCTCAAAAATAAATGAGTAAATAAACATATAAGTAAATAGTAAATAGACTAAAGACTCAGCTATTAAAGGGAAAATGGAACTTATAGTCAGCTGTGTATATTATGAAAATTCATAATACTGTACCAGGCTGACTGGCCTGTGAGTGTGCTTGTAATAAATTACATGAAGTTATTTTATTTTTTCATAATAGTGTTATTTCAGACCAAATAAAAGAGACATAAATAGCTATAGCTGAGAAATAAATATATGACAGGACACTTTGCTAGGTGTCGTGAAGTCATGGTGGTTGGATAAAGGGCTAAGATATAGTCCCTATTCTACTTTGAGTGCGCAAATGCATAAAAAGCTAGCATTAAGGAAACTAGAGGTCACAAGCACATGAAGGCTCAGAGAAGATGCAGAAATCCATTTATTTACATTGTACTTACAACTAAATTTTTGGAAAGTCATCCAAAATATGTCTCCATGGTGTGTCATTGTGGATTAATAAATTAACACATTCAATTATATTTGCTGAGAACCTACACTGTTTCAGACAGGAGTATATAAACTAAATAAAAATGTTTGCCTCTAGCTTCTAGAGTATCTTCCAAGGTGGGGTTTTCAGTTACACAGTGAAAACTACCTGCAATGCTTGTGTAACATCAGATTTCAGGACTGTCCTCCGCACCTGTTAAATCAGACTATCTAAAGGTTAGGCTGCGGGCTTCTCAGCTGCTAAATGCTTGCATCTAAAACACGTGCTCTCCTGGCCTCCAGGGAAATTCCGCGTCTGTGACTGAGCTGGCTGTAATCATCAACTGTGGGATAACAAATAACCTCCACATGTAGGGACTTACCCAGATAGATGTGTTTATTTCAGTTTCGCTGGGTTCAGAAGCTGGGTCCAGCTTGCCTGGTTGCCTTTCTCTCAAAGTCTCTCACAAGCCACTGGGACTAAAGTCACAATGGTTTAAGTGGAGAAAGAGCAGCTTCTAAACTCAACTTGAGGGATCAGTTTGCAGAATCAGGGGAGAAGAAGCAGAAATCACTGTTAAGAAACTCAGAGGCCAGAAAAAATCAGTGTGCTCGGGGAAGCCTGCTTGTGCCCAGGAAATTCCAGTCCTGTCCGTGGTCCTCTGTGTTTCTGGGAACTAGAGAATAGAATCTCATCTGTGCACTCTGCATGAAGTCCCAGGATTTTTTTCCAAGCAAACAAGATTCTAAATTTAGTAAAATCTTTCATGATATGTAAACATGCTCAGTTTGGGGTCTTATTATTAACAAAGAACAACTTGATCACGAAAGAATTTTTTAAAGTGTGTTTTACTGAAATGTTTTTCTTGACTCTGTCTTTGTTGCGGCAGACCGTCTCGCTTCAGAATGACTCCTCCTTCTGTCTGATTATTGACTGGCTTATTTCACCATAGAAGCATGATTCAGGGATAGAGAAAAAGGAGAAAAGAAAGGGAGGAAGGAAAGAAGCGGGAAGGGAGGAAGAAAAAGGAGAGGGGAGAAAAGGAAAAAGAAAAAAGTTACTGGTTATTTGGACTGTGTCGCCAACTGAAAAAAGAAAAATTCCTTTCAACAGAAGCCTGAAGTGAATCTGAGCAGCAGTGTGGATTGGAATAATTTCACTTGGATTTTTCGGTCTGTATCATATAACCCAAATTCAAAGTGGAGAACTGTGGTGTACTGGAAAAGGCTCTGACCTCAGCATCTGGGAGAGAGCGTTTGCTGGGCTCGGTTAGCCACTAACTTGATGAGTAGGCGTGGGTAATTCAATTAACTTGGGAGAACTGTGTGGCTCTCAAAGTGTGGTTGCAGGACCAGTGCGGCAACATCACTTAGAACTTGTGAGAAATGCAAATTTGGAGTCCTGCCTCAGTCCTAGGAGACAGAAAACACCTCCAGAAGTGGGCTATGGGACTCACCATCTCAACAAGAAATATTTCATTCTAATGCATGCATAAATTTGACCAACTCTGAGCCAGATAATCTGGTCATTTGTTCCAACATAAAATCTATAAACTTCTGAAACTTTTAGGTGTTAAAATGTCAGTTATATTTTTTAGTGATAGTGGTAAAGTTCCCAGTAAGACATGAAGGTGAGCTGGGGGACTACACCAGAAAGTAGGTGTCATGAAATTTCTATCATGACTTTGTTAGGAGGAACAGATCTGCACACATTATTGTTTAAGCCTCTATTTCATGCAGGCAAATGAAACCAGGTGAGGGTGTATGGTGGCTTAACTAATGGTCCATTTGTAATGGTCAGGTGATCTCAGTCAGCCTGGGGCTGGGTGTGGAAGGCCCACCTGAGGACTGTGATCAACAGCATGAAAGAAGATGGTAGGCCACTGACTCTCCTGGAGAAACTTGTCATACTGGTTTTCCTGATATGGGCTCAGCTGGACTCATTGTCAGAGGAGCTGGGGTCAGGGTCCTCATTGTTGCTGAAGATGGCTGCTGTTCTCTTGGGGGAGCTCTGGTCCTCACCTTAAGCATCACTTCCTGATCCTGCTGGCACAGACTTTCCAGTTTACACCTCTGGCCTTTGGGCCTTCCAGTGCTGCACCTTGATAGAGGCTTGCATGAAACATTGTCATGAGCTCTAGGCCTCCAGCCAGACTCAAGCAGGACACTGCCATTGACTCCAGACCCCCCAGCGGGATTCTTCAGCTCTCTAGCATGTGGACAGATCTTTTGCCCTCTTCTGCATTTGACTTTTTGGGTGAACATTATAAAATAATCCAATTATGTGCACTGTATTAAATTTATTCCCTGTGGAAACCCTGACTACAACAGATAGATTACATTGTTTCTCAAAGTCATAGAGCAAACAAGGGCAAAGGCAGAACTCATATCCAAGATCCAAATGTGTGTAATGTTCTCCTCTCTACATGTTATTACTGTCTCTCTTCCAATATGTTTGAGTTTAGTTGCCATTTTATCTAAGTGTTTTCTACATGCAGAAGTCAAATATTATCGAGCTGTAATTATTTTGACTCCATTTTACCTATGGCACCAATGGTCCATTTTAGAAAAAAAGAACAAATCCATATAGAGAATAAAATATGAATACATCAGGAAAAAGATACAAGTTCCAATAAACATAACTTTGAAGCTCCTAAGCATAGTAATCCTACTTTGGCTGGATGCCTACAAGTAGAGTTTCCTGAATTTTCATTCAAGCTTTCATCTATAAAATTGATGATACCATTAAGATAAAGGGACACAGGTATTAACTGTTGAGTAATTACTGACTATTAGATCTTCCATGATACTTGGAAAATACCATCTCCTTAAAAGATATAACAGGTAGTAATTGGTAATGACCTAATTTGCTTCTGAATTTTATCAGTGAGTAGGAATACTATTAAAGGTGTAATAAACAGGAAGACTGAGGAAACCTTAGGCCAAAATAGATTTGCTAGCTCCTTCCAAAAGTTAAACAGGATAATAAGTAGATGCTTGTGGCTAGCTGTTCTCATTCGAGATCCCATGACCTTTGCCGCAAGACTTGAATTGTTGACTTCCCTGCCCCATTGCATTCCTGTTTGAGAACTGCAGAACTGTCTCCCTAAATCCTCTTGTAACATAAATGAGTGGTTGTCCGCTTCCCCTTTAAAGTAAGTTTACAGTCTTACATTACATTACAGTCTTAGAGTCTTACATTGGATCAGCTCTCTCTCTGTCTCTCTCTCTCTCTCTCTCTCTCTCTCCCATTCTATACTAACTTCTTTAATCTGGAATAAAAAAAATCTTCAATAGACAAGCATAAGATGCACCTTCAAGATGTATGTAGGACAATGACTCAAGTTTATTGTAAAACTTTCTTTTAAAACCTCTCTTCTTTAATCTACCTTTCATTTCTTGTATTTTGAAATAGCTGATTTTTTCTATATCTTTTCAGAGGTCACTACTTAGAAATAAAATTCTAGATCACTGTTTGGAAGCTAATATATACAGAGAGCTTGTCATCTTCCTGCTGTTGCCATCAGAGCCTCAGACATTCAAGTCTGTCCTGGATGTCTCGGGCTCTCTGGGGCTGACCCCGACTGAAGCTGTGAGAAGCACAACACCCAACTAAGCTCAACCAACCTGAAGAATTGTGTGAAATAAATCAGCCAATTGTGGCGTGATGTGTTACACTGTAATATAGAACTGAAAAAAAGTCATCTTAAAAAAATCAGCTTATTTCAGCTTTGCAATTTATACTTTGGTTATTGTTTCCATATCATCCCTTAAAAGCAGTCTGTTGTAGGAAGCCAAAAGCATTTTGTTGAAATTTCATTTATTTTTCAACCTCATGACTGAGTTTGTCAGTTCACACACGAGTGCACGCGCGCGCGCACACACACACACACACGCACACAATAGAAATATAACATATCGGTCAAGATCTACATGTTACTTCTGGTACTGCTTTTACTCTTGCTAGGCTAGCTCTAAACTGACAGTTCAGTTTTAAGATTGACTTGTCTTTTATTTTCAAATTGCTTATATACAGAGTGATCAAAAATATGGTGAATGTTTAAAAAGCACTTATTTCTTGAAACATACATTGCCGAGAATGATTAACCCAGCATGCATAAGGCTAGCGGCAGTATTTTTGGATGTGTTGAAGGGGATTGATAGCTGTATGCCTAGTGCCATTATAATTTTTTATTCAAACATTCACTGTATTCTTTGATCACCCCACTGATAGCAGTTTGAATCAAATAAAAACATTATAATGTGTCTTCAACAACTTCATTCACTGGACTTGGCACCTGTGATTTCCAGCTCTTCCCCAAAAGTCAAGACGACCGTAAAAGTTAAGGGTTTTGATTCAGTTCAGAACAGCAAAATGCCACAATGGCACAACTCAAGATACTCAAGAAAGGAGACTTTCACAAAGTGGCAAGAATGGCAGGAGAAGTGTGCCCAAAGTGAGGGGGAGTACGTGGAGAGGAGGAGAGACAATGCATATCTTCTTGTAAATATTTTTAACATTTACAGATTCATCGTATTTGTTGATCACACCTCTCAGCATGTGCCAGGATTTTTCTCCAATAGATTTGTATTCCTAAGCAATTTACAGGAACATGAGTTCACCGGTAAAACCAACCAAAACAAAGTCCCACTAGTCGCTGTGTGTGAGCGCACATGCACACACACGTGCGTTCAGGTTACCCTTCCATCTTCTACAATTAGACTTGTCCGTGCTTGTTGCGGCCCGTGATCTGAAAGGCTTAAACTCAGATTTATCTGGCTCAATCCCCAGAATGTCTAAACTGTTCCCAGCGCTAAGAAGAATGACTTTTACACCCTCTGTACACATCTGTCCCCCACGCTCCTGCAGTTAGCTTCCCCCTCCCTGCCATTAATCCCCCAGGTTTCTTCTTGCCAGAGATGTTCTGCTGTTTGATAGAAACACTAATCTCCAAGAATTTCAAAGTATCAGCTTACCTGTGAACGCCCAGAAACTGTCTCCATCCTTAGCCTCATCCCTTTCATGTTTTCTATATCTTTGAACAAACGTACTGCTTTCTGTCTGAGAATGAGGCTTACATTCTGTTGTGGTTAGCAGGGATGCCGGCCTGCGGGCACACCATTCCGTCTTAGCTCAGAGAAGCAAGATCAACACTCAGAATCGCTTAGTGACAAATATCAACTGGTGGAGGAACGGGTCACCCGTGGGCAGAAAACTCAGGTAAGCACACAGGAGAGTCCTTTGTTAAATTAACATGGAGGCTTTTGCTGAGCTAGAAGGAGTCTTGGAGAAAGCAATAGCAGGCAGAAGCGACCAGGCACCATGAAACACCGGCAAAGTTCTCTTTCAACATTTATCTCCCGTCATGGTTCTACATGTTTGTAACGGGAGAGAAGAGGCAATACAAAGAGGCAGTGCAAATGGACTGTTCTAGGACTCCAACTCAGGGCAATTGATTAGTAGGAAAGAGGCTGAGCCGCGGAATGAAAAACTGAATTCCTGAGCAGATAAAAAGCCTATAGCTGCTGCTTATTCCTTCGCTGGGAAGCTGCCTTGGATTTAATAGAATCCCAGGAAGTGAGGTGAGGGATCCTCTCCCGTCCACAGCCAAAGTCCGAGTTTTCCAATTTTCAATTCTAATGAGTGGCAGGCTTTTTGTACTTCAAACTAAGTGGCAATGGTACACACCTCACCTTCATGCTGAAATGACGACTTCTACATTTGCTAACCTTGTGCAAACCTCGCCAGGCACACAGGCCCCTTGGTAATGTGAGGGGGAAAGGTGACACAGGGGTGTCCAGCTCCTCCCCCCAAACCCAACAATACTCAGACCCTCTTTTCCGAACGGGGCTGCTAAACTCACGGGGCTGCTAAACTCGGTGCAAAGACAATCTTAGCATTTGCTGCAATCTGACACTGAGACTGTGTTTGGAGCGTTTACTAACGCAGCTCAGAAAATGCTGTGATCTAACAAAAAGTTTCAGCTGCATTCTGAGGTCCTAAAGACTGAGATCAGCTCACCACGTGTATCCTCCCAGGCCCTTTAACCTGCCAGGGGAGTGAGAAGCACACGGAGCAAAATCATTCAGAAAATTGAGAGTCAGAAAGGGCCTAACTATGAGCTGATTCCCCAGAACACTGACCCTGCTTCTAGATCGCACAATAACTAGAAAGTTTGGGGTGATCCTCTGTGATTGTGATGTGGGGAGGCAGATGATTCCATCCTCTAAAGCTTTGCACTGAATGAGAAAAGCCAGGAGACAGGAGAGGGATGCTGACAGCGGGTGGGAAGGTGCCTTGTTTTTGAAATGGAAATGAGAAGGCAGGCGGTTAAGGTGTGTCTAAACTCCCAGTTGCTCTTTCTCCCTCTTGGAGCGCGGGATGGTGACCAGCCCACCCCTAGACTGCAGCATGGCCTCCTGTGTACCTGAGGACCCGAAAACTTGGACTGAGTTCAAAGGAGATGATTAAATGAAAGGTGAATTGGAAGCGACTGACTGATGAGAAAAGATTAAAGGAGGCAACTCAAGGAATCTGACTGAGCAATAGCTGAGGGGCAAAATGATAAAAGCTACAAATACTTGGAATGTGCAAACACCAAGTAAGGGAAGCACTGCTTGTTATAAATTAGCACAGGAAAGTTTTGGCTGAGAAGCAGAAAAGCCTTGTGAGAGAAAGTGTTCAATTAGCCGATTACTGCGTAATGAAACTGGAGGTTACACCGGGAGGGACATTTTATAAGCAGGCCGGAGACCTCCAGAAGGCACATGGTAATGAGGGCGAGGGTATTTGGAAGCCCCATGGCCTAGACAAGCTCTCCCAGCAAAACTTCAATAATTGAGACTAGTTAAGGTACAAATTACATTAACGGATTTGGTTAGTCTTCTAAAAGGTAACTCTCAAGTACAGAGGAAGGGCAGCAAACACCTTCAGAAATCACAGACTCGGAAAGCCAGGTTTCCTATTGAACAGTTTACTACAAATTATAACACAGAAAGTAAATGCGGAGCATCTCAGTGCCCTTAATGAGGTGAGGAACAACTGCGAGCCTTCTAATGAAAAGTGAAAATAATTGAAAAAAGGCATTACAGGTAAATGAGAGCTGCAGTAATCAGAACCACTGATGTTCTGAAGCCTTCAGACAATTCATTCTGTTGACCAGAAAAGACTCTTTTTGCTTAAGGAAGTCATCTTAGAACAGTTTATAGAAATCTTAGAAACAAGATGCATCATCGTTGATCAAATAACTTGCAATGTTAAATCGTCTCCTCGTTGAAGTGTTGGACTAACTTGTTCTTATATAGACAGACTGTTTTTTGTAACTGGTAGAATTACAGACAAGCAGGACTCTTTTTGATACTCTGTTTCTGATTTCCCATTCGTTTTTACCCTAGGAGAGCCCCATTTTTCTGATAAGTTGCGCAGTTCTGGCTGTGATAAGCTATGCCCTCTGACCCTGTTTAACTGTGCACACTTCCATTTGCTCAGTGGTAAATTTTACAAGAGTCCTCTACCAGAATTAATAATCGTGAGCCTGCTTTAATTTGAAATTGCAAAGTCCTTTGCTACAATAAACACCCTCAAGATTTCCTCCAGAAGCATTTAATAATCTGCTTAATTGTGCTGGCAGACATAGGTAGGGTTAATTTGGGGGTCTGGCTATTCCCTCTGGTTGCCACCTCCTCGTCTCCCTGATGGGTAAGCAAAATAAATCAAAAACCATTCTGGACCTGCGGTTGGTATTCTCTCAAATGTGTTGAATGCCATTTTTTATCCTTCAATTATTGCCTTTAATGTCTTCCTCGCCTCTTTTATCTCTCTCTAAAGAAGCACACCAACCCCGCGGAGCTGAACATTGCTTCGCGGAAGGGCCTACCCACCAAGCGGCCGCTATTCCCCTCTCCCCAGAAATTGCAGCCTCCCAGCAGCAGGGCGCAGCTCCGTTTTTACATCAATCGTGGTGCCACGCAGAGTCCAAGCTCTAAACGCGAGGAGCGCGTAAGAGACCATCCCTCAAATTGCTGTCACAACTTGAAGTGGTGGGGAGCCCGGAGATCAGCAGAGAGGCCACGGGATCTGAAAGCCAAGTGGGATCAGATATATTGGAGAAAGTTTCCCAAGATCAAGTTCCCAAAATGGCAATCACTCATCCTGCGGTGAGAAAGAGCGGGCACACGTGTGTTCAGGCCTGCTAAACAGTCTAGGGTTACCTAGAAACATTTCCTTGGACGCTTTTTTGTGCTTCTCCAGGGAATATATTTTTGTACAAAAATCTTATCTTATTACATAAAAGCCCAGTAACTTACCGATGTATTAATTTGCCATCTGTGACTTGCCCAGTCTGAAGCCGAAAGACTACATGGAGGGTTATTTTTTTTTTAATTTAATTCCCAAGTTATATGCAGAGTACCTTAACTTGTTTTTATTACCTTTAATTAGCTTAATAATCTTCACATTTCCTTGTTGAATAACTGCTAACTTAATGTGTTGCCATAATGCATTTTTAAATTACTGCTTTAAAAAATTCAGTGCTGATTTCTAGTTTCCGCTCACTGTATTAATTATCTATAAATATGTGTGAGATTTCTTTCAGCAGATTTGCACAATCTTCTTATTATCCCTATATAGACACTTTAAAGTGCTACAACAATTCAAAGTTCAACATCCCTGTAATTTACTCATCCTTATAACTGATATTTATAAGCTCAGGAGACCAGGAAGGGAAGAGATATATTAGCCAGCCCCACTGTAGCTCCAAGACCTTTAATTTGGATTTAAGTGTCGGGGATCTTGTTTTTGGAGACAAACAGACCCACCCTCCTTTGTGCTCAGTTATGCAGCCTCTTGGGACACAGTTTCTCTTTTTAAGCAAAAAATGAGCCCCTTGAGCTCATTGATTCCTGTAAGCTTCAGCTGAAAAGGAAAGTGAACAAACCTGTTTGTGAGGCTTGCGCTGGGGGTGGAGAGTAGTTGGGCCTTCTCATCCCGAACAGAGTAGAACGAATAATGAAATCCCTGGCTTCTGACGCTTAGCATGTCACGTCACGAGGAGAAATGACATCTTCTTAGAAACCATTTTCTCCTCCATACAGTGGAGACCAAACCGGCCCAGTGTAAAGCCCAGCACTGATGTGAACTGGGACAATACAGACACAGAGCTTTGAAACCAACAAAGCGCTGTAGAGTACAAATGTGCAACTGTTACCTACCTACCAGGGTCTGGGCTCCGTGCTTAGATCAGCGGCTCTCAAAATATGCTTGAGACCATTGACATTAACTTCACCTGGAAACTTGTTACGATCTTTCTGAATCCCGAACTAGAAGGGAGCCCCACGGTGATTTTACTTTTTTCTTTGGAGGTTAGAGTGTCTTTTAAGAATCATAAAAGCATATACGGCCCATGAAGGAAGAAAGGAAGTGAAAGCTTTTGGTGCCGTCTGTCATCCATGCACAGGCAGCAGTTGTGGGTGATAGTTAAAAGTTCGCGTCCTGCGAACAGATCTTGTAAAGTCAAATTTTGACTTTGTTAGCCCTCGTGATTTTTAACAAGTTATCAAGACTCTGTATGTCAAGGGCTTACCTGAGACCATGATGAAGTAACACAGGTAATCACGGGAAACACAGCAGTCTCTCAAAGCAGGTTAGCTGTTGTTATCATGTTAGCTATTGTAGTGTGTCAGAGTGTGTAGTCATCGGACTGTGTAAATAATGAGAAGAAATCATTGTAGATCTTTTGAGAGTACCTGTGTATAAGGCTCTTCCAGGATGACCAGCCCATGAAAACGCAAAAGACACCTTTGAGGAGGAATCTGAAATACTCTCTCCTTCCTACAAGTACCTCCCTCTCCTTTACTTGTCCTGTGGAAATTGTAGATTGGTGACTGTCCCTGTGACTCTGGGCAGATGAAAACTGTTCCTACTCATCTTCAAGAAATAGGAGGCAGAAATGGAGAAAAAGAGAGCCTAGCTGATTATTTGGATACAGACATAGAATCAGTTTCAAAAAGAAAGCACAAAGACGTCTAAAGAGTCACACTTAGGTGAGAGAGGACCATCATTAATTTCATGAGCGACATGAAGTATATATTCATTAATCTGTTTGTGAGGTGCTCGGAGATTTCCAGGTGCAATGCTGATTACTGGCATTAAATGTGCTGTCATTGCCAGACGCAGATAGTGAAACAATATAAATAAATCCACGCGCATGAGAAAGAAAGCCTTGGGACATCTGTGAGACTCTACAATTAAGGTGAGATAGACAGCAACCCTTCTGGAAAAGAAAAAGGGAATCCAGGGCTTTCACAGTGGCTTCATGAAGGATTATTCAAAGATCTGGGGGCAAAAATAGAAGCCCTGCAGGCAAAATGGAAAATACAGGGTGGAACCAAAGAGATCAAGAGAGAGAACAGCATAGAAGAAAACAAGTTAGGGTGTTTCCTGTGGGGCGGAGGAGGCCCAGAGCAACCGGGGTCTGTCCTTGCCCATAGAGGAAGGCTTGGTAGGAGCGAGGTGCCCCTTTAGCTAACTCAGCCGCTCTCAGCTCACCAACCAGATCTGCTCTTTAAGTCCATTCCTCAGTCAGCAAGTAAGACTCAGAAAACATTTTCCCGTGAACACATTATTCATGGTGGTTTGGCTTCCTGGACAACCCACAATAGGATATTTAACCCAAAATGAAATTGAATATAGAACCTAATCCTTAAAAATATGATTTCAACAGCATCCAACCAGCATTTTTAATATTGTGTCTTTGGGAAAACAGAATTCAAGTTCAAAGGTGGGATGTATCAGCTGGTCACAGGCCTAAAGCCAGCTGCTTAACTGTGTCCTCTGCCTAGAACATTCTTTCCCCAGAAGACCTCAGGACTGGACCCAAAGAGCACATTCACCAGGAGGTCATTTCTGACCCTCTAATGTAAAAATCTCAACACCCTGTTCCTACTGCCCTTCTTAACTCTCTCCCTGCTTTATTTTGTCCATAACATACCATCTGACAAACTGTCTATTTCTGTATTTATTCGCTTAATGATTTGTATCCCACGGGAGAATATAAACTCAATGAAGGCAGAGATTCTTGCTTGCTTAGTTATAAGTCAGTAGTGTCTGATGCACACCGGTCACACAAAGCACAAATGTTGAAAGTATTTATTTTTCTGTTTATTAACTGTAAGTTGCAGAGTGGGTGCTGAACCCAGGGTCCATGAAATCTTCATAGATCTGCATGAGAAACCAGGTCTCTAAATTAATCTTCCACCAAATGCTGTGCAGTGAAGACAGAAATGTGTGTATGTTGGAAAAGGAAGATTAGGAGCAGGGCAGGTAGTATGCATGAAAGATTCCTGGCCTGGGAGCAAATAAACCTCCAGTTCTTCGCCTGCCTCTGACACTCACTAATACACAACCTTGGAAAAGACATAGATGCACCAGGCCCGTATTCTCTCTTTTAGCAGGGAGAGGATGCCTTTCATGCCCTGCAGTGCTGTTGGTGAAGATCAACTGGGTAATCCACGCAAAAGTGCTCTGAAAACAATAAAGTACTTCATAAAATAAGGAGCTGATGTGATTAAGGGCTAAATGCACAAATACAGCTACATGGATCTTCTGAGGGGTTGGGGAGCGGTATTTTCCTGAATATAACCAGCATGGGGCTTAGCTCAACAGGAATGTGCGAAAAGCAGTCGGGAGGCTGAAGACAATGTGTGTGCAGTTGGCATTCTCCATAAAAGAGATGGAGCTTAGCAAATGCTCAAGGAAATGGATGTAAAAATATTTGGAGTGCGAAAATTATATCTTTCTTCACTGCAACTTTCTCTAAGAAGAGTTTCCAGGCAGCCACACCTCTCATCCCCTCGCCATCAAAATTTTAATCTCTCCATCATAGCCTCTATCACAATGGGTAATTATACAGGTAAGACATATAATTTATTTGTTTACTCCTCACCTTCTCTCACCGTCTCTGTGCTGCAGGTTCCATGAGCGTGAGGCCGTTTTTGTCTTGCTCATTAATAAATTCTCAGAATCTAGCATAGTTCCTGCCACACAGCAAGCGCTCAATAAGCATTTGTTATTCAGTCAAATTAATGAGTAGGTATATGAATGAATAAAGGGACGATGAATGAATGAAGATGCGAATGTATACACACGTACATACAAACCAGCTGGGAAGAGGATTTGAACAGCTGAACTGAATTCATCTGGCAATTCTTTCCACCATTGGAAAGTTTGATGGTTCATTCTGTTGGAGCAAAATGGGCTTTCCTGTAAAACGGATAGCCAGTGCCTGATGAGAGGGGCCAAAATGGTCTGTGAACCCCTGATTCTGCTCCTGCTTTTCATTCAAGCTTTATCATGAGCACAGGCACAAGCAAGCCCTGCTTGACTGGCTAAACTTGTCAGGCAAAGCCCTCCTTAATTATAGGCAGAGAAGCCTGGCACGCCACTTCCAAGTCTGTCTTCAGACAGGTTTGTCCAACAGGGATCAAGTCTGTGCATCTGTTGTTTTGCTTGGGCTGACTGGTCTGCAGTGGGAGGAGCAGAGGCTGTGTAGGGCACTAAAACTGTTAGCACAGAGATAAGCTGCACAGTTCTCATTTATCACCTCTCCAAGCTGCATGGGCACACGGGTCATGGTGGCTGGGTACTGTTGTAGAGTAGAGCAGTTGGGCATTGAGCAGAATAAGAGCCAGCTCCACAAAAGCTTCCACCTTTTTCACACATGGCTCATTGAGAGGGGCTCCAGTTGAAGATTCAGCCCTCCAATTGCTTTGAAGCTCATTCACTTACTGAGTTTCTACTTTCCTGGTTCGCCGGTGTGTACAATGTGAGTAGAAAAGCCTATGCCCTGTGTGGTTCAGCCTAGATGAATGTATATGTGGAAAGTACATAATGAGAATTCAAAAATTATAGTTTTTAGTATCTTCTGGATCTCTTCTTTGTTTTGGTTGCCTCCTAATCCTAGCCATAGAAATAGTTGGCACCGGGTACCCTTCTCAGGTTCCAGCTTGACTGCCCAATGTGGATATCTGGGAAGCTCTAAAAAGACTCAAGCCTGAGTCCTATTCTCAAGGAGTCTGAAAAATTTAGTCAGAGTTCAAGTGTGGGATTCCCCTGAAGATTCCAATGGGCAGAAGGTCAAAGATCACTCCTCTGCCTGGAGTTCTTACCCCCCAAAACTGACAGCAACACTGGGTTCTTTCTTCCTTTTACAGAAGTGCCGTCTACCACAAAGCCCACTCTTGGGTTCTACAGTGAGTTGAAGTGGAAATGTTCTTGCAGATTTTTCACTCATTTAAGCTGATGTTATGATTTAAAAAGAGTCTTTCTCTGGAAATAAAAACACATCCATCAGGGGCCAGGGATTTGGCTCAGCGGCATAAGCCTGGCAAGTGTGAGGTTGTGAGTTCAACTCCCAGTACCAAAAAAATAAAAACCCACATCCATCATCAGTTGAGTGGGAAAGTGGGGCAGAGAAAAGAGGTTGGGGACAGGAAATGCATGCTGAATCTACTCATTTTCCCATCATTTCTGTTTCTCCAGGATGACATGCAAGCTCAGAGCTTAACTTTATCCTCAAAATGTCAGAGCTATGTCCTCAGCCAGAATCCCACATTTTTTCCCTGCCTCTTATTAGTTCCTTGATGATTATCTTTTGTCTTTTGGCAATTGGCTTTGGGTTTATTTTACCTGGTCTTTTTATTTTTATTTTTTGCTAAGTCCAAATCTTTTCTTGAAAGTGATTGGGCAATAGATAGATGACCAAAATATTTCATAATTTTATTGAAGTGGTGTCCTGCATTCATTCATTCATAAAAATTGAAAGATCCTACTGAATAACCAGTAACTCAGACTATCACATATAGTAATAGCTGTAGTGCTGGTGATAATTATATCACAATGAAAACAAAATTAATCAAATTCACTCTGTGAGATACATGGTTCTGAGCTGGTTGTATCTAATGATTTCCAGAGTTCTTGAAATAATACTGTAAGCTAAAATATGCCCATTTTATTGATGAGGAAAAAGAGGCATTAAATAATTTTCCCAAATTCTAGTAGGAAGTAGAAAAGTAAGCTTACCAAGAAAAATATAGAATACTCAGTTAAATTCAAATTTCAGACAGATCATGTCTTTATATAACTACATCATATATCTCACAGACATGGCAGTTTTATCAGAGTCCTACTAAACAGTTCTTCATGGCTTATTTGAAATTTAAATTCATCAGAGTGTCCTATATTTTCATTTAGCAAATGAATGTTAGTAATAGCATGGAATCATACCTAGGAACCAAAGACAGGCCGTCTAATTCTAGAATTCATACTCTACAATCTGTGGTCTCTGCCCTCAGCTATGATAGCTAATTCCATGGTTTTGGAGATTTCTGGACAAGAGCAAAGGCAGATTTGGCTGCCAGGTATCAAAGTTGGGCTTCCTGCCAGCTATTTCTTTCTGTTCCCAGTTTAAACACTTGATCTACCTGTTAGCTCCCAGATCTAACTGTTAGTTCCCAATTTAAACACTTGATCTACCTTTGCTGCTGGTTCCTAAATTCAGTGAGTTTGGTTCTCCCAATTCCAACATTTTGCATTTCAGATTGTCATTGTGCTGTCTCACCAATCATGACATAGTGCTGGAGATCTGAGAAATGGTTTCTCATATTTTTCTCCCAGCATTAGTCTTCTGTGAAGCCCAGCATCCTGATAGCTGGATTTGGTCTTTCCTGAGTGACCACTTAAAGCGCATCTGCTCGTCCAGCACTGGCACCTTGCCTTGCTTTTGCTGTAGCTTCTTTCAAAGACTGCAGCGTTGGCCCTAACCATTGCTCCAAAATATTGCTTCCCACGTATAACCTTCCCAAAGAGAAACCTAGCTCTCCTTTGAATTTGGGCATAACATTCCTCCAGAGTCCCCACTGTCCAGAGTTCCTTACCTGGTAGGACACTCTCATTCTTTATCTTGAATATTTGTCTATCATTACCTCCTCCTGAAACGTGTGGCCCCAAGTAGCCAGACCTGGACTGCCAGACAGAAACTCCCTTGTGCACCTCTCTCCTTAATTATCACCCTGCCAGCATGCAGCAAGGCAGTAGATGGCTTGAGGTCTAGGTCTTAGTGTTTTACCTTCGCTTTCCAGCTCCAAGCAAACAGCCAGCCAGTTCTGGCTGGATCCCAGGCCGCGATAAGATGAAGAGTCACTTCCTCCCGGCACCTTCCTAACAGCATGCTTTATCCTCTTTTAGTGGTATCTGAATCCACCATTCTGCAGACTTGGACTCCTGGCTAAATGTTTAGAGCACTCAAGGGGTTTATGGGGGTGGTAGCAAGAAGAATGAACAAAACCTTTGTTCATCTCCAAAGGATAAAAACTGAATAGCACCCAATAAACCCTGCAGCAAATATCAAGAGAGGGAAAAGTACCTAAATTCAAGAACTACTGGAAACTTGGGTTTATTTTTTTAATAACAAATCATGCCAGACAGCCTGTTTAGCATTTTGATGGTGTTTTGACATGACTAGTTAATGCAGCAGTTGGTGGTAATATCCTGAATCTTTCTTTTAATGAATCATTTGATAGCATCTCATGAAATTTTTACTCACTGCTATCACTGTGCAGTTTGTCGCAGTTTGCTCAGAGCCTCTTAATAAACATGCAGACAAACAAGTCTCCTGCCCAAGAGAGCTTACAGTCAACACAAAAGTCAAGCAGCAAAGGCGTTCTTCCCACAGGAAAGAGAATAAAACCTCTTACCACCGACACAGCCTGCTCTAAATTACCCAGTGCACAGGCTACATCGTCAGTCGTCTTCACATACACTTACTAAATGCTAACCTATACACAGTGGTGTGGAAGGATCTAGCTCAAGGAAGAGAAACAGGCACAGTCCCTGCCCTGCAGGAATTGACAATCCAGAGAGCTGTAGTGATAAACCAGGGAGCAGAGACTGCCCTTCACTTCTCTTCTCGGCTCTGGCCAGATAGCTCACTGAATTAGAGTTGCTTTTGCCTGTGAAATGTAGTTATTATGCTTGCTGGAGTTGTGTTTCTTCCAGGGCTGAAAAATACAGGAGCTGACCACTCCAGCTTCTGAATGCTTTTCCCATAAAATGAATTGGATTTACTGTTTGGTTGTTTGTCAAATCGAAGGTCCTTCTGTGTATAACTATGGCTCCTTTCACAGATATTTTATTTTGAATCTTTGCTTAACTTTCAACTTGTCTTTGAAGAGAAGATCTCAAAAGAAACTTCATAGTAAACTATTCCCATTCCAGTAGTGCACTAACTCTTGATGTAATTCACTGGTGCGTTTGTGTGCAGAGGCACAAATGTATGCACAAACAGCTCTATCCTTAATTGCACGATACACACAATGTAAATGTCAAATAATCCAGACTTCCTAAGTGCACCCAGAGATGTGAATACTGTTCTAACATCTTCATCTTCTCATTTAACCTCACAGCATCTTATGGGAAAGGTAAGATTACTGTTTACATCAGATAGGAAAAACAACAAAAACACAGATAGCTTTCACACAACAAGTCATAGAGATAGAATTGGAGCCACTATTCTGACTCAGTACCAGACTTGTATTCACCATATTATATTGCCCTGGTTGAAATTTTAAAGTTTCTATGTGGGAAAATCCACCCAGATGATTCTGACATTCTACCCACTTAAGCAACAATGAGGCATCAAATGCTCTCACCTCATTTGCTCTAAGAAAGAGCACAGTGGTCTCTAGAACAGACACTAATTTGAGCACCTCTGTGTGACTCTAAGGGTATGCAGTCCCCAGCCATCCCTCCAGTGCACCACCCAGCCCACCGCTGTTCACAGAGGAAGCAGCTGCTCCAACTCCTTGGTTGGTTTTTCACCTTCATGACCGTCTCACAGGACGAGTCCTCACAATAGTGGCTTTCACCTGAAGAACACGCCCTGTCTCCTTACTCCTGTCCTTCTCACAGCCAGAGAGCAATGCATTTCCAAAGAATTCTCAAACACAACACAATTTACTTTTCTGTGCTAGTGAAGATTTATGAGGCTACGAAGTGTATACCGACAAGCAATTACAGCATACTTGAAAATGCCTTTGCTGAGCCTGAAATTTGATAAGGAAGCCGGGTGAGATTCACAGAGGGAATGGCCCTCACATTCTGCTCTTCCAATGTGCAAACCATCCCAATTTGAGAATGCAATATAATTTAACTTGCAAACATCAACTTTGCGCTGCAATATATGATGTGCTTGCATATTTTTCTAGGAGCACAGTACTGGACCTTATGCATGCCGGATTGGACAGGACAAGTCCAGGGTCATTCAGCTGTCACCCACTTGAGAAGTCTTCCATGACTGCCAAGGGCACAGCTGCAATGGAGAAGTTAATCAAGCAAGTCATCATGCTTTTCACCATGTGACAGCACAACTCTTGTCCCAAATCCAACACATCAAGATTGTTGCTTGACTCAACACAGCCATTTACAGGGTTTTATAGAGTTTCTTGCAACCCACTAAACAGCTGTATGTGAGAATTCAATCCAAAAGGTCTCTCCATCCTGGATTATCAATAAACCTAATGGATTCCTCCCATATTCAATGTGAGAAACTGTTGGAAACAGAAGTGTAGATTCAAATAGAGCCAGGTTATAGTAAAAGAAAGCAAGACCAAAGCTGAGTAAGCGAGGGGGTAAAAACTATTGTCTTAATGTCCAAGAGTGGGAACCTCAGCCCAGCAGGAAAACCACAGAGACAGTGTCACCGTTCACAATCTTTCTGCAGGGCAGGCTTCGCAGGTACGAGCCCTGTACAGGTTCACCGTCCCCGACTGAGAAAGAGTTCCTGTGGAACAAAATGCTCTCCTGCTGCCATCTTGAACTTCTTCACGGATTTTAAGAAAGAGCCTCAAGTTTGCAGCTTTCACTGGATATGGGAAATTTATGCTACCAGTCCTACTATGTTTTAAAGCCCACGTGTTTGGTAACAGATTATTTTCTGTCTTGTCAGAGGAATATCCAAGTATTCTGAATCTTCCATGATTATGAGGACCCACATTAGAAAAAAGAAAATAAAATTATGAATCTAACAATAGATTTCAAATAGAAATTGGAAAAGTAAATCACAGCAAACACCACAAACAGTGCAAAATCCACTGTGCAAAATGTTTGATGAGCTGTTGTGATACGAGCCTCAGCTTTCTTCATTCTCTTTTTACAAAGCAATGATTTTGTATCGGAGGTTTTCTTATTTTATTTTATTTTTGAGACAGGGTTTCATTCTGTCCTCCAGGCTGGGTTTGAACTCACTACCTCCCATTCCAGGCTGACCTAAAACTCATGGTGATCCTTCCGCCTTGACCTCCTGAGTGCTGGAATTACAGCTGTGCATCAAGACACTTGGCCTCTCAAAGTTTTTAATTAATAAATTAGAAAGTTTAATGCAGTTCAAAATTTCACCACATCCTCTTTTTCTTAAGGGATAGTGTGGCTTTACCTTAGGACTCTGGGACCTTACTGGGAGAACATAACAAACTCCTTCAATTTCAACCTCATCAGTGCCGTATGTGAAAGTTCAGTGCCCTGGCCATAGTAGGAATTCAATGAATGCTTCTGTGTTTTTGGCTTTTCTGATTTGGTATTATATAAAGTGTGTAGAAAGTTTAGCATTTTAAATGTGCACTAAAGTTTGTTTTGTGGGAAAAAACTTGTGACCCAACTTTCACCCTTCATGTATAAAACTCAGTAGGGAAGTCCAAAAATATTCATTGTCTCATTTTACTTTTTTTCCCTAAGTTCTTGCAAAGTATAATTCTTATTTCTAAGACGTGTAGTCTAGCCTTAAATTAAGATAATTGCCAGAATCAGTCGAAATATTTCACCATCTCTTCCAACTGTATTATGGCACGCTGGTTTTTAAAGCAGTTAATAGTTCTGGAAAATAATGTATTAGCAGTTGAAAATATGAATCAATGATATTACTCCAATATCATTTTAGAAGCAACCAGAATGGGTGAATTAATAGCATCCTATTATTTTATTATTGCATGAGAATTTATAGCTGTGCTGACACCACACCAGGACTAATTCTCCTCTTTATTGACCGTCATTAGACAACGTATGGCTGGTATCTCCTGTGCCCCTGGAAGACCCCACAGTGACCCAAGGAAGGTCATTTGCTTAACCCTCACCCAGTAGCTCATCAGTTTTTGTCTCTCCAGGTTCACATAAAGTTCACGTGTAAAAATACCTGCCTAAACCAGAGGTCAGCCAATCAACCAGGTGACATTTGAGCACTTAAACTTCAAATCCAACTTGTACTTGATAAGAAATATATTATGGGCTTTCGGACCACAGCAAGCTCTGGCAGGGTGATCTATCTTTAGATTTATTCTTTTGAACATTGAACAAAGCTGATTTTGTGTGGTTGTATTGAACCCGGATTTGCTGATCTATGGGTCAAACATATGGGGAGAAGACTTCAATGGCTAAATTGAAGAAAGAATTCTATTCAATGCTTCTTCTTCAGTCAAAGAGTTTAGGAAATGTTTGCGGTTATAGATCTCCAGAGACTGAAAAGCTCCTCCTAATTACTTACATTGTGCCGTAAAGTTTAATTTTGATTCTGTTATTGCCATCTGGATCTATGAAAACCTGCTTGTGGTGTAAGCAGTTGATAACAGAACTGATCAATCCTGTCAGCATCCCATTACATGACATTTACCAAGCACCCTGTTAACGCTAAGCGTGGTTCTAGGTATCAGGGATCTGACACAGAACAAGGTGTTATTCTCCTGGAAATTATTCTACAATCCTCCTTTTCATCCACTGATGAAATTTATAGGGCATCAACTGACCCTACTTTAGCCAGAAATAAAATGAGGTCAGTCCTCAAGCTGTCATTGCCAGTATCCATTGGTTTTAACCTCAAAGACAGCCCTTTTCTTTTTAGCTTTATAAAGCATTCATATTCAATGTATTTTCTCTGTAGGATGTAGCAATGGCCACAGCAAACTATTAGAATACTTTAAGTATCTAATGAGATCTTATTTACCACGGAGAATGAAATTCTATACATTTCAATCAGCTATCACAAAGTCTCACACCCAAAGATGCCAAAATTATTATCGTGCTCAGTGCTGCTAACAGAGATTCTTTCCTCCACTCTTCCTTTGTGTATCTGGTTGATAGCTCTCTGGAAAATATTCTTTTCTCCTAAGAAATAAAACAAGTAAATGCAGAATAACGTGTTGTAGTTACAAGAAATTTTATGAATCACCAACCCACAAATTTCAATTTGCACAGGAGAACACGGTCTTTGCTTGTGTGACTTCAGCTCCTAAAACATTCAAAACTTTCCAGTTATCAAAGGCAGACGCTGCAGCTTGCTGTGCAGCTGTGTTTCTCCACCTGCAGAAAGGACCAGCAGGCCAGCATCCCGGGATGGCCTCTGAAATGGATGTGTCCTGCTCAAGTCTCTACAGTGAATTGACAGCCGATCCAAAGGTAAACTGTGTACTCCTACTTCACGAGTACGCCTTCTTTCTGGAATACCACATGAAGGAGTATGTGGGAGGAAAAAAGCTCATAAATCAAAAAGGAAAACTTTGAAAAGTATCGCTAGGCCAAATTAAAGGACGCTTTGCCCCTAGAGCTTGTGAGATTCACAGGATCTCAAGACTACTCCTCAGCAGGTCAGGATGAGCAACTTTGGCTCCAGTGGAGGAAAGATAAAGAGACCAAAATTTTTTGAGCATTTGCTAAGTGCCCGAAATTTACCACAGACTATATCATCGAAATCCTCGTGGAGTTACACCTTCTGGTTTGTTTTGCTTTCATCTTTCCTGATGAAAGCCTTTTAAATAGTTATAAAAGAGGGGAAAAGGGAGAAGCAGCATCTCCTGGTAACCCATTGATCAAGTTAGAGCCTGATAACCCGAGAGGAGCAGGTGAACGATGGTAGAGCTGAAAGATGGAGCCGGGAAAGTATTAATATAACAGGTAAACCACGGGGTTCAGGCCCTTGAGCTTCCCCTGCTGCTTAAAACAAGTAGCAAAACTTCTGGAAGTGACTGAGAGTACTGTTAGTTCAGACAGCCTCCATCCTCATGATTGTCTTGGCTTTTCCTCTTCTTTATTATTTAGAATTTCAAGATGGTTGCTCTTAAGCCAAATGCCTCAACTTGCTGACGACAGAAAGCCTGTGAGAAGATGAAGCACCAGCCACTTTTTTGCCTCTTCTGGGTATATGCAAATGATGCAGCCCCCATTAGTTTCTTGTATCTCATTGGTCAGAACAATGTTGCCTATTTCCAAGGAAACAAGAGACCTTGTGGTAACCACTGTTGATTTCCTGTTGTCTTGTTTTGAAATCCCGTGTTGCTTGCATTGTTTTGTTCTGATCTGCTTTGCTATTTTGTTTTACTTTGTTCTATTCTCTTTAAAATAAAAAGTTAATTAAATAAAGGACAATGTTGCATGACCACCCCTGGTTGCATGGGGAGCGGAACAAGATGAATGGTCTACAGCAGAGGATGCAGGCTCCGAAGGACCCTGAGAAGAGATACACTGATCGCAAACCAGCAGTGTCTGCAGTAGGCTCTCAGAAGTGAACTGAGGCTGAAGATACTAAAAAGACTGGGAGCTTCTGAAAAAGGAACATCTGTAATTTCCCCGTTGCTGTGTCCTCAGAACAAAGGCAAAGTTTAATAAATGCTGTGTCAGTGATTGGTCGGTGAATGGAACCAGGAACACACAAAGCTAACATAGGTGCTCAAAAGGAAGTGGGCTGAGGCGGAAGTAAAGGAGGTCGGTCGCTGACTGATGATGCTCATGGGAGGGGCTGAGTGTCAGCAGGACAACAGAAAGCTCCTCTGTCAAATTCTGTCACCATGCAGATTGACTGGGTCACTAATTTTCAGCGTCATTAGAAGCCATTTCTCTCCTACACTGAAAACAACAAAATGGAGACAAAGTTCAGCATCTGCAAACCTGTGTTTGCTCTTGGATCCTCTTCTGGGGAAACATTTGAATTGTTCTGGTTAAGTAAACTGTAAAATCAGGCATCCATGTCTAGAAAGTCTGAGAAAACTTTCATATATCATTGCTTCTCTACTTTCCTTTCCTCAGCTCGCACGTATGAAGTCATTGTAAGAGTACACATTTATAAAATTATTCTCAGTTGTATCCTTTAGAGCACTTTCCTTCCCTTTCATTATTACAGTATCTGTTATACATTTTGCATCTTATTACTTTTTCAGTTTTTTATTATTATCTGTTATACTAGAAAGAGACAGTGTGATATTTACAAATGTGAGTCTGATTTATTTCACTTATGAGGATAGTCTCAACTTGCCTCCATTTACCTACAAAAGCCTCAAGATCATCCTTTTATATAGCTGAGTAATATTCCATTGTATTAAAATACCACATCTTTTTCATTCATTCTGTGGATAAAACTGTATGTATGTTTAAGTGTGCAAGATAGATAACCATACTAAGTGTTCGTTAGTTCATCAAACAGAATGATTAGTACTATCATTGTTTGATTGTTTTTCCACTTTTACACTTTGATTTTATAACTTGAACAGCTACTTCTAAGATAACAATACATAACATATCAAAAATATTCTTAGTTCCTTTTTTCTCTGACTATAATCGAGCCTTTGTCACACAGGAAGAGTGAACAGATGGGAGGAAAGAAAATTATTAAGTACATTTTCCCACCTCATTGATTGAGCTATCACCAAGAGCATTAGAAAATTTGAGATTTTTTTTCTCATGCTTCAGAATATGATCATACGAGGCACCAAAAAGCTTTAGGAATTCCTAAATTAAATAAATTATTTAATTAAATTATTATTACAACCAGAATGACCCTCATCTCAATCTTAGGGAACAAAAAGAATGCTTTCTCTCCAAATTTAGTCATTCAATCCTTCTCCCCCAATTTATAAGTCTAGAGTCTCCCTACAAGTCACGCTCCTTTCTTAACTAACCATAACTCAGAAGTTACTGTGGCAGTCCAAAAGGTTCGGGCCTGTCTGTAATGCCATGGGGACAGAAAATCAGGACATTCCATTATTAATCTATAAGTGAGTGATTCTCAGCACTTTTCAAGTCACTCATGGGAAGAAATTCATTTGATTTGCGCTTTGCATGTTAATGTTTTCTATTACATCCTATTTGATCCCCCAGATATGCTGATTATAGCTATTGAAGCGATCTTACCGGATGCCTCCTTGTACTTGGGGTAGAGGGCCTCATTTTCTGCAGTGAACACATGGCATTGTTACTGATCACAAACACAACCTTGTCCTTGCCAACCACTGTGGCGACACCAACACTTTCTAGAATGTGCTGGTTTATCCTTGTACTGTGCAGGAAAAGATTTTTCAGGACAGTATCTCTGACATGTGAACACCATGCTGTGTGTAGGAGGTAGGGAGAGGGTGGAGGGAACCCCAGTAAGAACCTTGCCTTAGTCATGCACAGGCAAAATACCATCAGTTCTCTCAGACTGCTCTCAACTCTGCAGCGGGGTCTAAATTCACATCAGTCAGTTTGCTGCTACCCAGGGTACCTGGAGGCGCTCTTCTGTGATGGCTGTAAAGGTGAAATAACGTTGACTCTCCAGTGAATCCTAATGTTCCTAAAATATAAATAATGAAAAGGAGATCATTCAAAATCACAAGAAGTCAATCTGTACCATTTCTAATCTCTACTTAAATAGATAAAAGGAAGTCATATTTTATATCGCAACAGCACTAATTCTGAATGATAAGAACAAAATCTCACCAAACCAGGCTCCCTCATACACCGTAATACAGAAAACTAATTGGGGGCAGACCAGTATTCAAGCTGGCTCCATTTGGTCAACTGGACCACTTTGGGCAAATTGTCCCATCTTTCCAGGTACCTGTTCCTGTTTCATGCGGGAGCCACCATCTTTTGTCAGCTTAGCTTGAGATTTACCATGAGCCTGATGAGAAATCAGATGCTTTATGGCTGAAAAGAAAACCATTTAAGTTTATTCTCATATAAATATGATACGGAACTCAGCGTGACCTTAAACTCACTAAGGAAACTCTCCCAGTAAAACTTGCACCTGGCAAGGGAGAGGCGACATTGCTAAGGACATACTTCGCTTTAAATCAGAAGCCACCTTCCTACCAGCAAGGAGGCTTGGGACTCCAGCATTATATCCTTCCTTCCGGAATCAAAACTGCCCTCCTCCTCACCCTGGAAACCACTTCAGTAAAGGCCCTTCCTACTGGGCACTCAGAGGAAGTCATTTGTTTGATGTATATATTTAATTTCTTGTACATTTTTGCACCCCATCTGCAAACCGCACTTTCTATATTTATCTGGAAACCCTCCGAGGGCCTGCTGATGTTGACTTTTTCTTTCTAAGGAAAAAGAACGTGTGGGCCAAAGGGGAGTCATGCAAAAGCAGGGATAAAGAATAAATAAAAATCAAGCTCAGGGTCCAGGGCTAGTATCTTCCTCCTGCTTTACAGACCTGAACTTTACAGGCAACACAGAACATTGGATTTTCTTGCCTAGTTCATTATTTCACTGCTGGGTTGGATATGTAACATCTTTGCTTTGGAAAACTGAACACTTTAGAACAAATTTTCTCTAAATCATTTTTCAAGACTTCCTGTTACTTCATCTAAAGCTGCTTTCCATTAATAATCCCTCAGTACAAAGCACCAAGACACACAGACACCGCAATTAGGGGGATTTCAATAACCTATGTGAGGAGGCAGGTAATTGACAATCTAATTAGTCTCATTTCAATTACCTTTTTTCTCTTCATTAGAGCAGTTAGTTGGAGAGTGGGGAAGATTTGTAAAATACTCCAAGGTTATGCACTTTCAAGCTAGATTTACTAAAGACTAAGGCTGGACTGTGTGAAGACCAAAGGAGCATGAGAAATAGAAAGACAAGGGCCAAGACAGCTGCCCTGTGCAGGAAACAGACAAGCATTTTGGAAGCTTATCGAGCAAAAATATGATCTGAAACCCTGGGGTAGAAGCTGGCAGGTGATTCAGATAAAACTCATTCATTATCCGAAGGAGACACTATTTAAAACATCTATTAAAGAATGAATTAATAATTGTTCTTTTTATTGTGTGCTTGATTGAGGCCCAAATACTCTGTAAGCACCTGATATGTAGTATTCTTCCATTTGATACTTATATCAACTCCACGAGGTTAATGGTGTTGTAATCCCCATTATACAGATGAGGAAATTAGATGGCAGAAAGATTATGACATTATCCCTAGGCAGCTATGCTGTCTCCATCCGTGCCTTAAAACTCCATGTTTATCTTTGGACTCTGGAGGAGGAGAACGTAGCTTTGGATTTCAACAGACCAAGGGGTAAATCCCAATGTGTGATGGATATTAATATCAACTGTAATATTGAATTATTATACCTTCCCTTTTTAATTAAGTCTTTGAAATTCAATTTGTGCTTTGTACTTCAGTCTACCTCAATTCAAACCTGCCCCATTCAAATCCTCAAAAGGCAGCTGAAGCCAAAGGCTACAAATTGGGTAATGTATGTGCAGATTTTTTTGAATCTCATTCACTCCCCAGTCACTCAGAGACCCCAGGAGATTTCCAATTCACCCTAAAAATAGGTAAACCCTTTAGACACAGTGGAAATTCTAGCACAATTGTGGGCAATACAGTCCTGAAACAAAATATGAACATCGGGACCTATATAATGTTTTTGGCACACTGTATTTAATATAATCCCCACAGGAAACTCACATTTTATAATCTTTCATTTACAATTAAAGTTTCTGTTGATTGTTGATGAGCTCAGCTACTGTGTTCTAACTATGTGATTTGGACAAGTTGCTTAACCTCTCTAGGACTCATTTGCATAATAAAATATTGGATTCATTTGCAAAAACAGAAGTGTAACACTCCCTGGCAAGGTAGCTGTGGAGGTTAGACAGAATGTACAGGAAGCACCACAGAATGAACACTCCAGAAGGCCAGTATATACTTAAACCAAGACTCCAAACACATATTCTTTGTCCTAAGTCATGGTATCTACCTGATCACGTAGGCCTGAAAGATTTCGTTCTTGTTTAAAGTCAGAAGGCCAGAGTATGACACAGCAATTTCTCATCTAGGTGACACTGTCTTTATGTGACGCAATGGTTTTCCAAACCTCCTTAGTTCTCCACTTTTTCACATAGCTCCTGACCTAGCTTTGTAGATGCTCTACCTTGAATGAATTGGATTGTTAAACACCAGTCTTTTAGAGGAACTCTCTCCTTTGTATGACAGTTGATAGACCCAGATCTCTCTACTCTGTGTATGTCAATTCTCTTCCTTTTCTTGGACCACTGGCCTAGTGGCCTTTCTCCAAAGCTGGAGTCCTGAATTGCTTGGCACTGCTTTGATCCGTGAATCAGGACTGCTTGCTGTTTGGGGGAAGGTGGGGTCTCAGAGCCACAGGTTATCCCCCAAGAAGGTGCTACCAGTGACAAACAGATTTGTAACTTGCAAAGCTGGCACCATTCGTATTCCTCCATGCAAACACCTGCTTATTTAATGACACATGAGACTTGTTCAGATTGTAATAAAAATTCTGGCCCCAGGCTTGACGCCTTTGGATTTCATGAGAAATAAAAATCTTAAACTAGGTATTTATTTGGTGTGCATAGTTCACACCAAATTCATTCCTGAATTTTCATCGGTCCTTTCACTGCTCCCATATGCTGAGGAGGACAAAGTCAAGTGAGTCTTGAACCTTTTTTGTTGTAATTTTAAAATGTTGTTCTATCAAAAGATTTATCATAAGTGGCAATGAAATGTGAATTCCAAGGAGCACTTGGGAGGAAAACAGACTTTCAGTATCATGAGATCTCTGGAAAAGACTGGAGCACAGATACAGTCAAGGGTCAAAGAGGGCAAGACTAGGGTTAAGGGACTCCGTACGGAAGGAAGGGTCAGGAATCCAGGTACCCAGGATGAAAGTTCAGTATCACTGATCACATCATTTCTCTGATGAGCTTACTTTGTCTGTTATTTATTACCACTGTTACTTTTTTCACACCTCCAATTTTTCTTCAGAAAACTTTCCCTATAAACAGCCTAACAAAACTTCCTTCGATTGTTCTTTGAACGACAACGTATGTCAGAAGTTGCTTACCAATTCTCCCCCTCCCGGGGAGAGAGATTTCTGTTATTTCTGTTCATGTGTTTTACGGACATGCTGGTTCTGGAAATGATTTCAGAGTTCTGACACTTGGTCAGCACCAACCACCATCTTTGTTTTGGTTTGGTTTTTGGTACCGAGAATCAAACTCATGACCTCGCACTTAGCAAGTGCACGCTTAAGCCACTGAGCTAAATCCTCGGCATCAACCACCATCTTGACCAAGAGGGAAAGATACTTGCTGCTGTATCTCTCATCAAGCTACGATGTTGACTAAGGAGGATTTCCAAGCCTTCAAAGGATCAGCATGGATCTTCAACTGCTCACTGTGGCTCAAGCCAAGACTCTCACCACTGAACAACTGTGACCTCTCTCTCAAGTACAGTCCTGGAGCTCTCATCTGTATGCATGAAATTTCCAGTGTGCTTTTTAGAATATGCTGTATATTATTTTCAAAATGTGATTGAGCTAGAGACTTCCTCTCTGTTAGCATCACTTCAAAAGAGGAAGAACAAAAAAGAACAAACCCATCCCCACCAACCGAAAGACAATGTTCAGTTAACCTTGTTCCTTCACATGCCCACAGCTTCTTTGGTTCACCAACTGTCATAAATTTGCTCCCTCCAAGCACAAAAGCTCTCTTTGAGGTTCAGAGGTTGAGTTTTATCTGCCTCCAGGGATACAAGGTTATTCTTTTCTACATGGCAGGGCCCTGGAATACTGTCGTTGGCCTTTTTTGAGGCGGGCTTGGTTTTCTAATGAATGAGTTGTGAAATGTGTTCCGAGGCTCCCTAGGAGACAGATGAAGCGGCTTGTCTTCTCCAGCGTCCACTGCATCTGTCTGTTGCACATCAAAGCAAAACCAACACCTACGCAAATCAATCCACCCCTGTAACTTCTGTAAAACATTAACTCCCCGAAGAAGAAGGGGAAGAGCAGGACTAGGGGTGACTCAGACTTCTCTGTTTCCCTTTAGGTAAAGAAAAACAGTGCTCAGTTTGCGTCCTGCTAAAATTATTTTCAGGTGGTGCGTTCTTTCTATTATTTTTTATAACCGGACCATTGGCTAAGATCAACTTTTGGTTCAGTTAATGATTCCACATTTCAAAAGCAATCTGGGAAAGAACTGTGATTAGAAGTAATCTGGTTAAAATATACAGAATACTGTACCATCAAGGGTGCTACCACCAGTGGATTCATGTTCTCAGTATTTTGTTTTCTAAATTCAATTATGGCAAATTTATAGGACTATAGAACTAATGATAAGGAAAATCACAGTGGAAACATAAACAGAGAAAAAGAACTCTTCAGTGCTTCTTGAAGCTCAAGTTCTTTTTGCAAAGATTCCTGTTACTGAAAGTAATGGAAACTGTGAAAAAATTACAAGTAAATACATCAAGAAAGGATAAGGGCCTCTCGTCACCACTAGCAGGAATTGGGAGATACTTGAAAATTGGAATGTTGGGATGTCTTGATCTGGGTTACAATGTCCTTTTCTGAGCTATCATTAATGGACTGGATCCATTGACCTCCACGCTTAAATTGTGTTTAAAATTTCCCAATTGTATTTTGGGCATAGAAATAGCTGTTAACCATGAAATTGATTAGATAGTTCTGTTTTGATAGCTAAAAGAACTCAAATAAAACACGTGAAATCGATAGTTATTTTGATCATTTTTGCTCCAAGCATGTGACTACCCTGTTCCACAATTGTCAATTATCACAGCTGAAAGAAGACTGAACTCCCCATGGAACAACTGCTTCCAAGCTATCATGTAGGGAAAGTTCAATTTATCGGTACCTACTTCTGTAAAATGTGAGGCAGGCAATACCATTTCTCTGTAAAAATAACATGAAGAGTGTGACCTTTTATCACACCCTCTAACAGAACTTCACAGGTCTTTTTAGGGATGTATCTGGTGTTCCTTTCATTATATTGATAATTTTTTCAACATAGGACAATGGTCATTAAGTATTTTATGATTTTCCTTGTTTTTAAGCACAAGGATGTATACTGATTAGTACTTACCTGGTTTCCATGTTTTGAATCTCTCACCCCAAGGTCCCATCATAAAGTTCAGTCCTGGATGTTCTGCTAGATTCCAAGTGTACGAGTAACCACAATCATTTCTCATTTATCTCCTATCACTCAGAAAGCGTGATGTGACAGCTGGCACAGAGAAAGTAGTTCTATTTTTGCTGAGTTGTAGGATGGATTTTCAAATGTGACTGAATGTCACCAGAGAATCCCAAATAATTAAAAAAAAACAGTAAAAAAATAAAAGTGAGAATAAAATTGTCTGGTTTATTGAATGATTGTAGGATTATTTGGGAAGAATTGATGTCTCAAAAGACACCACAAATCTCACACGTCAGTCAGAGTAGAAAGAAAGACTTCAAAACACTTCAGACAATCACAGTTTATATATATGTGTTAGTTTATTAGTATATTTGTATGTTTTAGGATAATTCAAGTGTTGGCTCTAAAAACGAGGTTCTACTTAAGGGGCCTTTTGAACATGGATAAAATTATTCTTCAAAGACTTTTTGATTCTATTTCATCTTAATCAATGAATTCAGGCAACCATAGTGGTAACAAATCTCCATGATTATACTTTTCACAACCCATTCCATGAACTCCAGGTATATCAATAAAAACAGTGGCAAGCAAAGTCAAGGGGACATATAGCTGCTTTTCTTGACAAAATATTTACCATTTTCCTCTTCTTACAAACTTTCATCTGCAGTTCTACCAGATGGTCCCCAGCTGATACAAGCACTTACAAACATTTTGGAATCTTACCTGTAGGCTACGTACAGTGCTGATCTGTGAGGCACGAACCTTATATGAAGGGTTCTGATTATTCCTGCAGGTAAGGAAACTGTTTTCCTCAATCCTTGAATGTGTTTAACTTAAAAACCCTTCATTTATTGCTTTTTTAAAAAATAATGATTAGGAAATATCGTTCTAGAAACATTTTGCTTCTTGTTGACTGTACACTGAGCACTGATGTGTGTTGGTGACATGGGATGACCTAAGAGGGACAAGGTTCCTGCTCTTGTGGGATTTGCATTTCAAAAGGAAAGTACAGGCAATGACAACACAAGCAAGGGATTTTCATGTAGTGTTCCGTGCTATGACCACATGCAGGGTGACAAGGGAGGGTGACAAAGTTTATCTCAGGAACAGCCTCTCTGAGGAAGTCACCAGTCATTAAACAGACTCTGGAATAGGTTGTCTTACATCCTCTACCTAAAAAAAAATAAATAAACATTTCAGAGACACATTTATGAAGTATAATCCTGGCTGTGAGACCTCATGATTATAATTCAGTAGAGGATGGAGAAGGTTCTGTGTGAAGGAAATCCACTTGGCAGAGCTTTTAGGGTATACCAGCAACCCCATAAGGTTAGAAACCATCTGTTCCAAGCTCATGGGGGGTGTTCCATGCTACATCTCCTGCAACCTGGTTGTCCGCTTACCCAAAGGCTTTGGGTGAAATGCCTTTCCTTCTGACACCCACCCAACTGCTTTAAAACTGACATGAGTTCCAACTGCTTTATGACTTTTCTGTTTTCCGTAACAGTTATAGCCTCTGTTCCATCATTTAAAGCCCAGAGAGTTTTGCCGTCTAGCTCTTCTGTGTGTCACCCTTGCTTCTAAAGCTAGTTTATAAATCTTCCTTTAAGAAACGTCCCCACTACATCTCTTAGCACGGTCAGAAACATTTTCTATAAATGACCGAATAGTATCTACAACTTGATCTTAGCCAAAAGGCTGAAAAGCGATCTAAATAGTGTTTAGACTGGCTGCACCATGTATAGTGTCTATTATGTATTCTTAGAGTTTTTTTGTTAATCCTTTAAAAATGTAAAATAATTCTTAGTTCACAGGCCATACAAAAAAACAAGCCCTCTGTGCCCCGGGTTGCCCTGTATTTACCAAACACCAGGGTAAAAATCACATAGTAAATGTGCAACATACTTGGGTATTAACTTTTTTTTTTTTTTTTTTTTTTTTTTTTTGGTGCTGGGGATCGAACTCACAACCTTGCACTTGCCAGCCAGGTGGGCACTTGTGCCACTGAGCTAAATCCCCAGCTGGTTATTGGAATTTATAAATTTTCTATACTGCATGACCTTGGACAAGAGGTTTTTTAAAAATGAGTCCTGCTTAAGAAAAGGCTTAGGACTCACACATTCACACAAACTCACTGATACCACAGTCACACATGCCTTTACACACTCACACATACACACTCACACACACCTGCCACACAAGAATCCAGTGTGATGAAACAGATGGCATGGTGGTTCTCAACCCAGGCTGTACATTAGCATCATCAGGATGCTTGACAATACCCAGGCTCAGATCCCATACAGACTTAAATTGAATCCGAATGTCTGGATGAGAGCCCAGGCATCTGTATTTTTTAAAGCTCTGCAGGTGGTTCTGTTTTGCAGATTGGTTAGGAATCAATGTTTTAGAGCTGTGGTTCTCAAACTTAGTGTGCTTCAAAATCACCTGCAGGCTGCTTACCCCCAGGACAATGCCATAACCACAGATTCTCTGATGCAGTAGCTCTGGGGTGGGACCCTAAAGTTTCTTTCTCTGATGGTTTCCTCAACAATGCTGTTGCTGCTGGTCTTGGAATTCCACTTTGGGAAACACTTCATAGAGAATGACAAATTCCTCCAGGTGAGGATTTTGCTTTAGCTGAGACTCTTCATTGGTTTGGTTAGCTAGTTGATTGCTTTGTTTTGTTTTTCCTTAGCTTAGAAGTTTTTAGAGTCAAGCAAAAGAAAATTAAGAGCATAACTTGAAGGCAGGGACCATGTTCAAGTGTACAGTAAAGTCATAACAAGTATTTGTTTAATTTAGAACGGGAGAGGAAAGCGATTTTGCTCTCCTGGTGAAGGGGGAAGAAATCCTGCATAAACAGAAAAGGCATTTCAAAGAGTGCTTTGAGCTATCTCCCGTGACAGGGAGAATGCTCCTGCGGAGAAAAATTTACCAAAGCCAACAATACCAGTCGAATGAGTAGCTATGTAGTGAGGGTCAAGCATTTTGAGGAACTTTTCTAAAAGAGATGATGGTGCCATAAGAACTTATAAAGCTATTGAAAATTTCATATGTGTAAGTTTACTTAATAAATAAAAAACCTTACAAATTCTCTGGGGTTTCAGATGTTCTTTTCCTTGAACTTGTAACTTCTGTGAGCCACAACACTTTTTTTCCATAGGCTTTACCTTCCATAAAGAAAATTAAAAATTACAAGTTACGATTAAGTTAATATACAGATTAATATCGTATATTACAACTTTTACTTGAATCAAAAAGTTTTTTGATTCTTCTGATTTTAAAAGAAATTAAAATACTAAATTTCTGTACTCTGTGCTTAATGAGCAAGATGGACATAGAGAGATTTAGGCTCATCCTCAGACTTAGCAAATCAGAATCTATATTTTAACAAAATCCCCTCCAGAGACAAGAACACACTAAAATCTGAGAAGCGTTATCTAGAAGGTTAGTATAGATTAACAAACAAGTGAAAAGTGTAATTTTGAGGTTTTCTACATTTTCTGAATCCTGAAAATATGCTGCCTGAATACACACTGCCATAGTCAACTGTATCTGCCCAAAATCCCAATGCCCTTGAGGCTGCGGTGCCTACAGTTACTAATGGCTCAGCGGCATGGTCAACATGGAAGACGTAAAGGGAATTCTGTGTGGATTCTTAACCTTTAGAGTAACTCCAGCAACTACAGAAGTACAGGATTCTAGCAATCACATGATATATTTGACTTCTTAGACTAATTCATAGGAGATACAGGGAGGCTGCATTGTCCTCTAGTATGATGTGTAATTACAGACATCACTGCAGAACAACACTGGTGATTTTAGAAGACTTGGTTGTGAATTAAGTCACACATTGTTCACTGACCATCTCCTGGACTAGTTTGATCTCACAGATCTAAACATTTTCACTCTACTTTTCTAATCATATTCATGAACACAAGAAATGGTGTATGCGTGTTGAAATACACCTTCGAATCTAAAAGAAAAAATACAGTTAATGTAACACGATGGAACATATCACCAGTTTTAAAATAGCTGTGTTAGATGGGCATGGTGGTGCACTCCTGAATCCCAGCACTTGGGAGGATGAGGCAAGAGGATGGTTCGCAAGTTTCAGATCATCCTAAGCTACAAAATGAGCCCAAAGCCAGCCTGAGGTACATAGCGAGACCCTATCTCAAAAAGATAAAATAAAATAGCTGTGTTAAATTTTCTCTGTCTCTGAGTCTTAAATTATTTCAAAAGTGAACTTACTTTAAAATTAAAAATCAAATAGGCCTGGGAGTATAGTTCAAATGACTGAAGTTTGTCCTTCCTTATGGAAAAGTAATATTCTGCTACGTATAAACATCACAATTTCCTTATTTATTCCTTATATATGTTGTTGGACATATAGGTCATTTCCAAGATTTATACTTTACGAATTCTGTGGCTATAAATGTGGATATGCATGTATCACTGTAATATGATGTGTTTGTTTAACACTATTAGAAAGACACCTAAAAGGGAAATAGCTTGTTCAAATAGAATTTCTAGTTTTGACTTTGGAGAAATCTCTTTATAGATCTCCATAATATATCTATTACATTCCTACCAACAAAGTAGAAGTTTCCCTTTTCCCCTGGAGCCTCTCCAACATTAGTTAAGTGAAATAAATGAAACACACAAGCTTAAATATTTTATGCCTTGTCTGATATAACAAATCCCCAAAAATACATAAAGAGCAAGATAAAAGGTAGGTAATGGGGAAAAGAGAAATAGATCTTTTGCAAAATGCAAAGGGACCGGGGGGGGGGGGGGTTAGGGAGGGGAGAAGGGATTGAAAGAGAATAAACGTGCTACACACATCTACTAACTCCACACGAGGAACGGAATCATTATATTCTTCAAAAGTACTAAAAATACAAACTGAAAAACAAATTCTAAAAAAAGATTCAAACAAATTGGCGTTGAGGAGCATACTTTCAAAGAAAGCGGTGACTGTCAAGAGAACAAGTATTAAAATACGGAAAATAAGCAAAAAACCTTTGGAATCAAGACACCCACTCACAGCAGGAGATGAACGATTTAGCAATAAAGTTTCACCTATTGAGCAAGGTGAAAACAGAGCTCAAGCACAGATCTGGGGGATCCTAGATGGGAGCAAAACCCCAACCCGGGAGCTGCTGGTGCGCCCGCTTGGGTGAGGAGAACAGCCTCCATACCCGCAGTGATGTTTGATTGACTTTGCAAGCCTAAAGCCAAGCCACTATTTATAGACCAACAATATGCAGTGTAGTAACTATACACTATCTTATCACTGGTTCTGTTCATTTTATTGCTCTGTTTCATTCCCTTTAAAACTAAACAGAAAAAAAAAAAACTGAAGAAGTTATTGGGATCCAAAATGTACAATAGCTATTGTAAAAGTCAAAGGGGAGAAATTGCCTAAAAAGGGAAGGTGGCAGCCATTGTTAATTTCCTATGACCTTGCTATGAAGTCTTCTATCACTTTCACTGTTTTGTTTTGATTGGTTTTATTCTGTTCTGTTTTGCTTGATTTTTTTTGTTTTGTTTTGTTTTGCTCAATTTTATTATATCTTAAAGTATGGGCAGTTATTTTAGAGATAACATGAGGCAATATGGTAGGCATTGTTGAATTTCTATTATCTTATTTTGAAGTCCTGTATTGTTCTTTATTTTATTTTGATTCTGTTTCACTTTGTTTTGTTCTCTTTAAAATAAAATTGGAGAAGAGAAGAGAAAAAAAAAAGAAAAGAAAAGAAAATCTCAAACACCAAGAATGATCAAGACTCTGTCTTATCTTTGGAACTTTCATATATTTTCTTAGATGAATAGACTTATATTGAAATACGTGGCATTCTCCTGACATTCTTTTCTTTTTATAATAACAAATCCAATGATAATTTTTAAAGTTTTGATAATGTGCCAAGCACTACACCTACTTTTTTTTTTTTAATTTTTTTTTTTTTTTTGGTCTTTTTCGTTTTTATCAGTACCGGGAATCGAACTCACGACCGCCTGCTTGCAAGGCAGGTGCTTATGCCGCTGAGCTAAATCCCCAGCCCCAACACTACACCTACTTTTAATAACCCATTGTCTCAAAGGATGGTCACAGGACCCCGTAAAAAAGATAGTGGTAGCCCCATTTCTGAGATGAGAAAGTCTGTCTTGGAACCTCCAACAGCTTCCTGAGAGTGAGTGCCCAGATTCAGAGGCCAGTACTGTTGATTTCAGGACACACGATCTAAGCCACCAGAGTGTATTACCTTGCTACTAACATTGGGTAGTAATAAACTATTGCTCTCTTACATTTATTTTTACTCTCTTACGTTTGATGAAAGTTTGTTTCATTTACCTTGATAATGTTAATAGCAATAATTAAATAAATTAGCCCTTTTGAGGGATGAAGGACAAAGATGGTGAAAAGCATTGTAGAATTACAAGCATTAAGCACAGTGTCTGCTTTTAGACTGTGACAATAGCACCCGTCTCTTCATTTTCTCCTTTATGTGATGTTTTCTGAAAGGTTAACACATGAAACAAAAATTAGCCCATTAAATAGACTACAATTACAAATTTTAATATGGAAATATATGTTTTTAGGGTTAATATCAATATAGCTATCTTATGTAGAACGTTAATTTTGGAATACAGTATGTGAGCTTCTCAATGACTATTAGTTTATTTAGATAGCAAAAGTAACCTTTGCAAATTAGAATCCCAGTCCCACAAATCCAGAAACTGTGACTCCTTTGAATTCCAGCAATCTTTTGTTCCGCAGGTTACAGCTGTGTTATAAAAGTCCCAGCAACTCGGCACTCCGTCCCGTTGACTACACTTCGTAGATACGAGGGCGTCCAGATAAAATCTATGAAGCCAGCAGAGTACCCATTAATGTTGCAGTGGCAGTAATTGAATCCGGATGGAAAAATAGCTACAAATATTTCCTCAAAACTGAACCAGATGTTTTGGCAACTGGATGAAGGCACAAACCTGAAAAACCCCACATGCCACGAGCAGAGGCTGTTCAGAGGGAACCTTGTATGAGCCTCAGAATACACGGTCTTTGCCTAGTGGCAATTCTAAATAACAGCACATGCATGTACTCACACACACACATGTGTACACACGGGTGCACACTCTTGGGGTCTCCTCTAACTCTCTTACACATATGTGCAATACATCCAAGCACACAAAGAAACAATCAGATCTGTAAACTTACTGAAGCCTCTTTAATAATAAAGGAAATTAACCAACACATTTATACTTCGATATGTGAGGCCACAATCAATTTCTGCTGCTGCTCCAACTCCGTCACGCCTCATAGATCATCTTTCCAGGTACCTTACCCAGGATACAATTTCCTAATTAATAGGCAATAAAAATATTAATTATTGCCATTTTCATTTAGTGTTCAATTAACAAATGAAAACATAAAACGCAGTTCATAGCCGGACAAAGGTCACCTGGGGGACCATAAATCAGCATTTTTGTTTTTCTACTTTTTTGGGTCATTCCTGTTCCCCCCTGCAGTTCTTTCAGTTCTGTGAGACTCTCTCTGACCTAATTCTCCTCACACTAGCTCATGGAAGTATCTGGACAAAATGTTTTCCAGCGAGGCAGAGCTCGTTCGAGCCCGGGCGTGTATATCCACCGTGAAGCTGTCATGGTATTCTGTCATGAAATGAGATGCGAAAAGTCATTTGATCCGTGGAGACTTAAATTAATAACGGTGACGCTGGCTTCCGTCAGCAGGGCCAGCGTGTGGCTGCGAGGACCCTGGAGCAGCTGGGCTTTAATTCAATGCAGTGCACCCTGAACTTCAAGGAGGGAGGCGCCAGGGAGCCCAGCATCGCACCCACACGAGGATGCGGCAGTCACCGAGTGACACCGGCCGCAGCCTCCTTGGGCTGCTAAATTTCCTTCTGTCAAGTCAATTGCTACCCTGGTAAATATCTGATTAGAGTTAATTTATCTCCAGTGTTAAGGAGGTTAACGACACTGTTATTTTCTCTGCTACTGAGTTTTCCTGCATGCCTGCCTGCAGGATAATATTCCTAGTAACCTTCTTGGAGGGAGGAATCACGAAGAGAAGCTGCCTGGACGATAAATAACCTCTAAAACATAAACAATGGCATGCCCTTCGGAAAGAAGAAATCAAACAAAGTGATGTTAATTGCAGAAACTGCGGAGGAAACAGTTTATCTATCCCGAGACAGTAAAATGGACTCACATTTGGGTAGAACACCGTAGCACACAGAATCCTATGTAAGAGATGGAAAGTATCATCTGGCCTGATAAGCAGCGCCTATCAGCTCAGTTGGAAATTGGCTAAGATAAGAGTGACACATATTTACTAGTTATCCCTCATAATTCTTCTTGGTTTATTTTTCCTTCAAAAAATGCTTCACAGACCCAAGCCTCCCAAGGCGGAGAGGTATCTTTAGGGGATACATTTTCTCAACACTCTCAGTGCAGGATTCACACTTGAAGAAACTTCCCACGAAGTGATCAGCTCTGTGCTCCTCCTGCCTCTTCCCTTTGCACTGTTGATAAAATGATTGTTTTTGATCTGCTAACTCTACAGGAACATATTTGTATAAAAGTCTGTAGTGTTCAAAGCACAGTGTAGAACATTATTCTCAAATTATCAATAAATACAGGAGCTGGGGGTTTAGCTCAGCTCAAGCACCTGCCTGGCATGTACAAGGTCCTGAGTTTGGTTCTTGGTACTAAAAACAAATAAATAAATACATACATAAATAAATAAACACAACTAGAGAGACAGTTTGGGACCCTCTCTAGTTCTGTACTTAACGAGTCTCACGTTGAAAAGATTACTCTTGAAATGCTTTGGGTGACGATCTGGTCATTGTTATACTTTAGAGCTAGTGTTCTTTTCTTAGCTTTTAAAATCCTGACCTCTTTGGCATTATATTAAATTCTGTCCATAGAGAGAAAAGAATCTGTCATTCCCTGAAGCTTTGCCAACCAAAAATTTCCAAACAGTACTATGAAAAATGATTCCCAACAAAAACTGAAGGGTGATATTAATAAAGATTTAAATAACCCCTCAGGCTCTTACTCTTCTCTCGTTGGAGAAACAATTTTAAGCTGGCTAAGGCAAGTGTTAAAAGGTTTCCATGCATCCGTGTGTCTTACTTCTACATAAAAATATGTGAACCTTCATCCAGGACAGCGCCAAGCCATTACTGAGGCCACATTTCACTCTTTAACAGAGTTCCACTTTTGCTTAACAGAAGATGTCTTTTTTTTTTTTTTTTCTTGCATTTCTTTACTCTCACCTTAGATCACATGTATTTCTTTTTGGAAGACCCTTTCATATGAAGAAGCCAAGAACTGATCACCTCGAGAGAATTACAGTATGCAGGAGGTGTTACTAGAAAATCACAAAAGTGAACTGAAATTCTGATACGGAGCAGTCAGCTGGATTTATTCACAAGCTCAACGACTGCTTATTTTGTGCCACACTTGAAGAATCCAGCTTAAACGCTCATGCCTGACCTGACTGCGATATGGTTGGAAAGGGCACTTTGGAGTTTCACATGCTGGGAGCTTAGCTTAGCACTTAGGGGTTCACATGGTGACACTTAGCTCCTAAAGGTGCTGTCCTTGGGAGCCACTAAGGCATCTCTCTTGGAATCCGAGTCAAGTCTATGAAGAGGCTCAGTATGAAAGAGATAACACTGGCCTCTCCCTGTCTTCGCTGACTCCTTGTCTGGCAATGTGATCTCTCACTCCGACATGACACTACTGTTAAACTCACCCCAGGCAAAACCAGTGGAGCCACCTGATCTCGGACTTTCAGGCTCCAAAATGATGAGATAAATCAACCTCTTGTCTTCCAAAGTAGCCTGCCTCAAATATCCCTTTATAGTCTTTGAAAATGGACTAGCACGTCTGATCCTTAAATACTCAAAATTACAAATACCGATCCCATGATTCCCAGTGTCTGCACAGACACACATACACAAGTATGTGAAACTGTTCCTCCTGGCTTCTTGACAGCCAGCTAGTGTTTTATTGTCCCTTCTGGATGGACTGTGTTTTCCACAGCATATAGAAATTAACATTCATTCACTATCTACCAGGTCTATTAGGACACAAATTCTAATTACAACTAGAAGAGTATGTGTCCTTATTCCCCACTGAACTCATGAGAAGGCAAAACTTAGCAAAGACGAGCAGTGTGGGGATGGCACGGCAAAAGGAGTGACTTCAAAGCTTGTGTTCTTCGTGACACCTGTGTGTCTCCCCATGTCACGCACCTTGTGTTGGGATTCCCCACCCTACGAACAATCAACATTTACAGGCCAAATATTAGTGCAGACATCAAATCTTTCAACCACTTGAGATTGGTCATTAGCTCTGAGTGCCTAAAAGTATCTGTTTGGGTTGTGAATCACTGTTTTGAAAAGCATCCCGTTTCCCAGTAAAACCCAGAGGTATAAAGATTAATCATTTCCATGAGCACTGTGGGCTTGGGTGGTATATTTTTTCTACTGTGCTATCACATAGATATGTTATTTGCTGGCAGTACAAACAAACACTTGAGGTAATTTAGGTTGCGGTGATTCAGAAGCATAACTGCTAAACAAACTGAACAGGGAGGGGTAAGAATAATCAAATGTGGACTGCAGGAAACAGGAAAGGAAGCCAAGAAATGGAAATCGGGAAAGTACTGTCCCTACAGGGCTCGGCTGGGACTAACTGCAGAGGGCACTAAGCCCATCCCTTCTGCTGGGCTGCACCCTCTCGGTATAAGAGGACCCACAGGACTTTCAAAGTCCTGGCCGGAGTATTAGACTGTGAAGCCTCAGTCATCGTCCTTCCATCTGGCCTCCGGGTAGTGGAGAGAAGTTGGACAGATTCTGTGGGGAAGTTCCAGCTTCGCCTCCCAATCAACTCGCAAAGTCAAGATTCACCAAACTGGAAAAAGGGCTCTTTCAGGGTATTAAAAAAAAGTGCCCACTATAAGTAATTTCGAAATTTGAATTCCTCCAAATGGTTATATTCACTATTTAAAAAAGGTATTCACAAGTACTTACTTGAGTGAGTGAGATCACAGGGCAATGACTGATGCCCTCTTCAATTGCTGAGTTCATAAGTGGGTTTGTTGTGGCTTGGTTTTATTAATAAATATATTAATATTATTTTACAAATACTGAGTTTTGATCAGTATTTCAACTCATGCCAATATGGTATAGGAAAGAATCCCTTGGGATTCAATACATACCTCTTTTCATTATGACAACTGGAAAACCTCAAAATTGCTGCTCTTGGAGAAGTAAGCACCCATTGCAGAACAATCATCCAGTGGAGACCAAGTCATCATATAACTGACGTCCCTGGCATCTGTGCTCCAGGCCTACATCTCTTATTTGTGATTTGGGGCTATTAATATCCTGGTAGAACACACCATGGTAATGCCTGTAATATACCACAGTAAGTACTCACTCATTTTTAAGTGTTTATCTTTCTATAGGATTATATCCAGTAGTTGTAAACTATTAGTCATCACAATTTCCTCCCATAACTACTCTGTGCTCATAAGGACAGCTCTATATCCTAAATACCTTTAAATGGGTAGTTTCAAGTAAGGTTGTCTTTAATGGGTTCTAAACCTAAACCATAGCTATAAATCACAGTCATCTCAAACAAGCTTCCCTCCAACCTTGAGGTTATTGAGGTTCCCTTCCTATGAACTCATTTTGCATGGGGAGTTTCATCACTTGATAAAGCTTGGGGTCCGGGAACCAGCTAGTTTTGAAGCATTTGAGAGAGGGTACAGGAAAGTACAAGGTAACTTCTATCCTTTGGGAGCTTATGGTGTCCTGTAGGAGCCAAATCAAGGACAGAACCTTGCTAACAATAACTTTACTATGCATTTGAGTCCACTAACCAACAGGGGCTGTTTGAGCTCCAGGACAGAATGATCACTGGAGTCCAGCAAAAGCAGGAAGAGGGAGACAAGAGCTCCTTGAAAAATTTCTGCTCTTGAGAGAGAATTAAAAGAAGAAGAGAAGAAAAAGAAGTTGGTTTAACCAAATACCCTACAATAAGGTAAGGCATGATAGAACAGGAGTGTTTTAGCGTGTTCGAGAGAAAAAAAATTTAATAGCCAGAGTATTCAGCAAACCAGAGAAGTCTCTGGCCTCCTTCATTTTCTTCTACCTGCAGAAGAAATTTCCTGTCTTCTTCACTAGGCCACCTGGAAATTTGTGTTGATATATCATAGTTCCCAAGGACTCCTGGTAACCTCTCTCATCTGGAATTTGGGTACAAGTCATAGCCAACAAACTATGTTTCAGTAATAGCCCTATGTCTTACATACATTGTCTTTTCTGGTTTCCTGACTGTGTGTCTTAAACTGTTCAGTCTTTAAAAAAAAAAAATCATTTCCCAAAAAGCCCATTCTAGGATCCCTGGGGGCCTCCCACACATAATTCTTACAGGGATTTTCTAAATCTCTGAGCTTCTTCATCTTTACAGAGCTGGATGGGAGTATTCCAAAGGGAAACTCACATTTACAGTGTAGAAGGTAGCTTGGGGACTTCAATTTAGGTTCCAAGAAGGCTCTTAACAAAAAGCATTTTGTGAGCCTTTGTTTTAAAATGTTATTTTTATGATGCCAGCTCTGGTAATTGTGTAATCCTTGATGGGTTAGAGGGAGGTAGCTAATTTTCACAGTGATTCTGACCATCATTGTTAGATTAGGTGCTTATTGTGCTGATCTCATGAGATGACTTCTGATTACTTTTCTCAGTAGAATCATAGATTTTTTTTTCCTCGCACAGATGTTATTTTTTCTATTTGGAATATCTGATTATCTTTGGTCTCGTGGTGATTAAATCTACCTCTACCCCATATATGGTTGTATTTGCATTGAAGGTGACTGACATACTCTTGTAGAGTATAGAAATGTACTCACAGAGTATGTAGTTCCAAATCTCTCAACATTTCAGGTTAGCTCCTGAATTCACTTCCACATTATATTTTTCCATCTTTAAAAAGTGGCTCTTAGGGCTGAGGATTTAGCTCAGTGTCATAAGCGACTGCGTTGCAAGCGTGCAGTCCTGAGTTCGATCTCTGGGACCAAAAAAAAAAAAAAAGGGTTTTAAAAGTTGGCTCTTTAAATCAAGCAAAGTGGTATACATCTATAATCCCAGCACTCCAGAAACTGAGGCAAGAGGCCAGAGAAACTGAAGCCAGCCTGAGCTGACTAGCAAGACTTAACAATCAAACAACCTCCCCTAAAAAAAAAAAAAAAAAAAAACCAAACCAACAACCATAAGTTCTTTTACATTTCTGCCAATACTACCAACATGAATGAATGGGGTTGTGCAAACTTAGTTTAATGGATTTTGTAGAAAGTTTTGCTATTGTTTTGCTACTGTTGTCTTTTTAGTACTCTTTTGTTATAGTAGCAAATATTTACTGTCTCTGACAACTACAATATATCAATTTGCTGTATAACCAGTCTTCAGAGATACTCTGCAGTGAGAAGAGAGTTCTATCAAAGTTTGCTGAGTTCACCATGATGGAGATGCACAGGCTCAGACAGACAGTAGTGTCTCCAAAAACTTTCCTGTAGTTAGGAATGCTAAGGAGCCATAGTACACGCCTATAATATTACAGTACATACAGAAAAATGATGATCCCAACAAGTAAGTGCTTACTACCTGTTAGAGGAAGGAGAAAACCACAAGCACAAAAACCAAGTTGCTTTCATTTTAAATACCTTTCCCAAGTATTCTTTGATCTATTTTTGTTTAAGAGAACTTTGGTCTCAGGAGAATTCTAAGGGCTCTTCTCTTCCCAAATCAAAGACGGGCCACCTGGGACAGATGTGGGAAAGGAGGAAAGATTGACCAGCTTGTAGAGGTTATCATCTTCTCACTTGATTTGTAAATGCAAATATACTTTGGAACCTTACTGTAACTCAATTAAACTATATGCTGGTTTTCCCTTTGCGGTAAAAGAAGAGAGACAGGTTACGTTTGCCGGGAGATGGACAACAAAAGTGCTTGCGTATTAATAGTTATTTTAACTCTGAAGTTTGGAATATCACACCCAGCATAGACCAAGCATATTAGTTATCTATGGCTATATAACAAAATATCTACCAACTTAGTAGTATCAGAAAGTACAAACATCTATTATGTCCCCCATCCAGTATGTCAGGAATCCACATACAGGTTACCTGGGTCCCTTTGGCTTAAGGTCTATTGACAGATTGAGTGTATCCATCAAGTGAAGCCCCCATATTGTCTGAAAACTCAGACATGTGGATCGTCTACCACGAAGTCTGCCTGTAGGGTTGTTGGCTGTCTGTAGCTCTTTGGTCTCTGTAGGTCTGAGGGTATTCGTCTTTTGATGGCTCTTGGCCAGAAACTTTATTCAATGCCTGGTCACATAAGCTTCTGTGACAATGTCGTCATTATAGTATGGTCACTGGCTTTCTGCAGAGCAGGTTAGAGTATTTAGGATGAAAGCCATGGTCATTCTGTAAACTTATCCTGGAAATTACATCCCATTACTTCTGCCATTTCTATTTGTCAGAAACGAGTCACTAGATCCAGCTCATGCTCAAGTGGTGAGAATTACACCAAGGTAATTGTGTGATTACCAGGAGGTAAGCAGATCTTAGAGGCTATGTACTTTACTACCTACAGGCTTGGAGAAGCCGGAACCATTTGCTTTCCTCTTATCTGCCAGTTAAGAGGTATAAAGACTAGAAATGGAAAGCTTCTTTAGATCCTTGTTGTATCTGAGACATCGGTATGACCTAGTTTTCCCAGAATCATTGTTCTTTAGGCCTCTTTTCCAGGTGTGATTATCAATAATGCCCCCATATGCTTTCAAAAGTGTTCAAGTTACAGTGATAGATTACATCAGAAGCATTATATACAGCTTTCTGTGTTGCCGAATATGGCAGCTGTGTAGATTTTAAATATTTGAAACATGGTTAGAACAACTGAGCCATCAATCCTTAGCTTTTATTTAAACTTAATTGATTAGGATTTGAGTTGTCACGTGTTGGAAATACTCCTCTGCTGAGCAGAATGGTTCGATGGTTATTCTAAAGCTACAACAGGCTAGAAAATCTGAGATTGGATGGCGTCCACTCTGACCCAACTCTGCCCAATCCTGTGATCACTTTAGTGTTCTGGAGAGCCGACAAAGAACGCTCACCTGTAAAAGGACGGCCTGCCCATCTTCGCTTCCTGTCTTCCCATGTATTCCACAGTCACGCTGATCAGAATGGCATTGCTGCTGCTGCTCCCTCCCCATGGAATTGTTCTTGATAAGGTCACAAATGACCTCCGATTTGACATATTTCATCCATTTTTTTTTTTTTTTTGGTCTTTTTTCCTTTTTTTCAGTACCAGGGATCGAACTCATGACTGCCTGTTTACAAGGCAGGTGCTTATGCCGCTGAGCTAAATCCCCAGCCCCGTATTTTATCCATTTTTAAAAATCACGTCTTCCTGAATTTCTGATCACCTCCAACCCTTTCTTGTGATAGCTATGATACCTGTTTCCCTTAGTTTTCTTCCTAGCTCTCTGGCTGGTATGTCTATAGGAACTCTTTATGTCAAACTGTTCTCTAAATATCACCTTCTCTAAGGCCCACATTTATTCTGACTCCGAGACTTGCAAGGCAATACCTTCCAGCTCTACTTCTGCAAGACAGTCCAAGCTGCCGGTCTTATCTATCTCATAATCTCTAACTGGTTCTGTGACTTCTGCTCTTGTCTTTCTCCACTCAGTAGACAGTGACCTCTTTAAATAAATCAGAAACCACTCCACTTGTTCAAATGCTTCAAAATGGCCTAGTGAGAACTAAGGGGTCCTGCTCTAGACTCCCCTTTATCTCCTATTCTCCTCCCTGACCTCTAACCAAAGAAGACTTCGCTTAGCTCCTCAGATATGCCAAACACTTTTGTGCCTTGGGCTTTTCGCTTGTTCTGCTTTCTTTTCTCTGAATGTCCTTTCTTAACCTGAGTAACTCCTCCTGCTCTTTGTCAATCCTCAAGTCTCAACTAGTAAGATCCCTCCCCTGTAAGATGGCCCTAATCTAATTTATGGGCCTGTTATTCTTTTGTAACATTGGTTATAATTTAATGAGTCCATTTCTTCAGTGTACTAATTTCTCCTCCTGAATGGAAGCTCTGTTATCTAAGGATTTTATCTGTTGTGCAAAGTATCAAGCACAGTGCCTGACACATGCTAGGTGCTCAGTCAGTGTTTGTGAATAATTTTTCTTCCTTAATGTAGTGTACCATTTGCCATTAGCCTTAAAATTTGCTTGAAATTGCTCTTAGGACAGTTTAAGATTTATGCTCCTTGATGATTCACCTGTGTATCTCATCAAATCATTTTTAATATATTCTTTCTTCTTTTTGAGAAAGGTTCTTGCTATGTAGTCCAGGTTGGCCTTGAATTCATGGCAATCCTCCTGCCTCAGCCTCTCAAGTGCTAGGATTACAGGCAAATGGTACCATGCCCCAGCTTAATTCACTCTTAACTTTTCACAGGTGTCCTGTTTGGAGATTTGATGAAGATTCTCTGGCACCTGGGAGGATAAAGAAATGAACAAAGGAATTCCCCCCGAGTCATGGTCAGATTGAGCCTGTGGTTTCAGCATATGTTCTCAGCTCCAAAAGCATCACCAGCTGATAGGAATAATGTGCTTTGTACCTGTTAAGTTTGTGAAATTAATCCCTAATTTAGCCTTTAAATTCACCTGTCTCCTGTCTCTCTAGACAATGCACTTTAAGATGGATCTCTCTCTCCCTCTCTCTCTTTTTCTCTTTCCCTCTCTCTGTCTCTTACTCTCCCTCTCCCTCTCTCTCTCTCCCTCTCTCTTTCTTCTTTTAATTGGTTTTCTTTGATAAAGACTTCACTCTTTCATATTTTACACATGGCTATTTTGAACTGATGCACACTTGGGCACAGCCTAGGATCTCTGCCTCTCTGCATGTCTCCTCCCTTCCCAGCACACACTGTGTGCTGCCTTTGCAGAAGTCTTGGTGTGTTGTAAAACCTCCCAGCCCTCCTAGCTCGACTCCCAAAGGTGACTTAGGGAATACCTGTTCAGTCCCTCCTCGCTCACATACAATAAGCTTTGTGTTTCCTTGGATCACAGAGAAAAATAAGCTGTGGTTCTTCTGTAAAGGCTGAGTGACAACCCATCGATTAGGGATGTCGGGAGGACTGGACCGCAGCGGCTGCAAGGCTCACCAGTGAATCTCTGCCTCCTGTGTACGTGACCTTCTCTGAGTACTTGTCACCTTCCACTGTCATTTGGGTCTCACAGGCTCAATGTTCCGTCATCCAGAGAGCCTCTGAGATTCTTCCTTTGTCATATTTCTGTCCACAAAGGCTGACTCAACAGACTTCAGAAAAATCTACTGCTTTGTTGTTAAAACTTACATTGTTTTTCTACAAAGAGTAAAAAAAAATCTTCTTTGCAGAATGTTTCCACAGCAAATTCTCGTTTCTCTTACTGTGTTCTACTACTGTAAAACAGTGTTTCTATGAAAACATATCCATATGCATATTCATTAAATATTCCATTAATACAAAAGTATCTACCCGGCATACATTCTCTATTACTCAATGCAGTTAATATTCTATTCAAGTCTGTGAGCAGCTGAGACCTCTTGCCTTTATCTAAAACCACTAGGTTGAGATGTCAGACTGACTGAGTTACATAGTATCACAGTGTGACCTTGAACAAGTCACTTTCGATTCCTGAATTTCAATTTTGTCGTCAATAAAATGGACATACAGTGTCAGCTTCCTTGCAGGGTTATGTAACAAGATGTGGGTACCAAGTGAGATATGATGAAATCATGCCAGGGCTGGGCATAGTGATGCACACCTATAATCCCAGCACTCAGGAGGCTGAGGCAGGAGGATCACTATGAGGTTGAGGCCAGTCTGGGCTACAAAATGAGTTCAAGGCCAGCCTGAACTACATAGTGGAACCCTGCCTCAAAAAGACAGAAAAAAAGAAAAAACAAAGAAAGAAAAAGAAAAAGAAAAGACAAGGTAAAAAAAGATGGAGACTAACCAACCATATGGAGCAGACCTTCTTCGCTCTAGGTAAAGCCTCCTAAATTGTACACAGGTAGAGTGAACAGACTTCTAGTGCCTGAGACAAAAGGTGTAACTAAACCTTGCATGAATCCATCAAGACTCTCTTTTCCTGACAACTCTGAAAAGATAAATGGGTCCCTGTGAAAGAGTGGGTGCAAAGGGTTTGAGGGAGAGGATGGCCCAACATTCATATTCCCCAAACAACGGAATAGGAGGTCACCATGTCTTGTTGATATAGAATAACGTGGCCCTCGAAACTCAGCGGCAGGGTAGCTGGAGATGTCGGGCAGGCACGCTGATAGGTTTGGGCATAATGGCTGATTAATGGAGCCAGAAACGTGAATGCAAAGGGGATCCCCGTGGAATACTGACACAGAAAGCCAACGTTTCTCAGTGGCCACCGGCAAGACTGGTCTTTGGAAGTGCGTGGCCAATCTTAAAAAAAAAACAAAACCACGCTATTTTATATTTACATTTTTGATCCATTTCAGCTTTAGTTTAGTGAGTGGTGAAAAACATAATTTTAGTCTTCGGCATGTCTCCTTAGTGTAAAGAAACAAAAACTGAAAGAGTATTAACATCCAAAACGTACAACAGATATTGTGATAATGAAAGGGAAAGAAAGTGCTAAAAAGGAAAGAAAAACTAGGATGGGGAAAGGAGAAAAGGAAAAAAGGGAAAGGTTATAAGTATACAGGTATACAGGTATATAGGTGTATATGTGTGTGTGTGTGTATACGATATAGTAACTATACACTAATCTCTGTTGGTTCATTGGAAAAAACAATTTGTGCTTTCATTGTTTGATTATTTGATCACTTTTTTCATGCCTGGATCTTGTAACCTGAGCAATATGCAATATATTAACCAGTGTTAATTTCCTACTATTGTTTTTAAATTCTGTATCATTTCTATCCTTTTTGCTGTTTTGCTTTCTAAAGAAAACAAAACAAAACAAAAACTACTCTAAGCTCCGCAAAGCATCAACAGTATCCTGATGAGACAATCATTCTCTCTTCTACTTTTTTTCTCTTCTTTTTCTCTCTCATACTCTTCCCCCTCCTGGGAGAGTTTTGTAAATAACAATATTCTGTATAAGATATGAGGCTCTTTTCGTAGGTTTTGCACATGACCTTTTCCTGGCGGCCAGTACATCCAAATTGCTGCACAATGAAATCCTGGAGACCAGCAGGGACCAGGAATGAAAAAGGTTCCATGTGATAAACAGCTAGGAGTCCCCTTAACTCTGAAATAGATGGTAAACAGGATTGTTAGGAATCAAAGAATTCCTAAGGATTCCTAAGAAATCACCTCCGAGTTTGCAGCCTTTGAAACAACTTCCTGCTTCTCTTCTGAGGTGAAGTTGCGTTGCTCCACCCCCTGTGGCCAGGAAAGGTGTCCACTTTGAGATTTGGGGATTTCCATTCATAGGAAGGTTTTGGCCTTCAGCTAGCTCCTCAGCTCTCTCCCAAAAGCTGTAGCTCGGAGGCCAGGATCGTCAGGCAAGCCCATCTGGCCGCACTGCCATGGGACTTTTCCTTTAGGCATGCATTACCCGCACAGCCCAACAGTCTCTCTCCCACGCAGGAACATAACTTGCATCTCCCTTCTGTTTTGTCTTTTCCTTGCAATACAACAAGATTATCTAACGCCTCTTTTCTTTCGTTTTGCACGCCCACGATCCTTGGTTACATCTGCTTTCAAATTTCCAACTCTAAAACCAGTTTCCGTTATCCTACCAGTTATTCTGAAATTGCCACTTTTGTCTCTCACTGTAGCTGTAGTCTCACCAATTCATGTCACATACTCCCTAAATACTTGTTGGGTTAACTATTTTTCTTCTTGAACCCTGGATACGATAAATTATTTTTAGCCATTGAAAAAGCTCAGCCTTGCTGTGATATTAATCATTTCCTTCAGAAAGATTTACTGCCTTTGCCCATCTGTCTTTCCAGTTATAATTTATACTTTTATTGTTACTATCAATAGTGATGATTGCTATATATTATTTATCTGTTGGTTTATTTATATGCTACCTGTTTACTCACCGTACCTAAGAACTTAAGATGACTTAGAGAATGCGTAACACACAGCAGTATGACACAAATTAGAAGTAGGAGGGGAAAGAAAGCAGAAGCACTAAAGGATGAATTTAAAATGGTTTAAAATAAAGCGAAAGCAGGGTTTCCCACCAGCAGGACTCATGCAGCTGTTGTGAGTGAGACACTAATCTACCTCTCAAGTCCTGCTATCTGGCCCAGAAAGAAAGGCCAATTCTAACAACTCATAGTGTTTTTAAGAGACACACAAAGTAGTCACTTAAGAAAAGACACAGTGTTCTGGGATAAGATCAGACAGGAATGCCTCCCACAGGGGCCACTGAAGAGAGTTTAGAGTGCCACACGCCCCGGCAGGCTTACAGGCAGCACACGGAGTCTTGCAGGACTATTGGAACAGCTCTGCCCACCAAGAGCCTGCGGTGTCTTTCCCAAGGAGAGTAGAGTGTAAACATCGTGACAGACTGTGGTCGGCATGACATGGTGCAGACACACAGTTCTCTAGTGATCTGGCTTAATCCACAAGTAAATATAAAGATCTGGAAGAACAGATGCAGCATAGCTTCCAAGAAATTTTTCCTAGAGATTGCTTTCCTCAGCAAAGTTTCCATCTAAAAGTGGGTGCCAGTGACTACCAATGAGAAACCAGCCACTTCTCAGCCAGCCCTGGAATTAAGGCACGTTATTATTCATACTATGCTGATGAGGAAGAAGACCTCTGAGAAGGAAGGTTGTTAGAAAGAGAGGGGGCAGGGATTGGAAACCCAAGACTTGATTCCAAGTTTTCCCAATATTTGTTTAAATAATGAAAATACACAAACACTCTGAAAGACATAGAGATAAACGTAACAAGCAGCTCTGTACCCTCTGCTGTTGTGGACAGCTGCTAACACACCCCTGCGCTTGTGGGTACACTGACTTTCTTCCTCTTGGCACCTCTGTAGGTCTGATGAATGGAAACAGACTGACAATGATTGGAAGATTGCCTTTTTCCAACCACACCAGCAGAGAAGTTTCTAGCTGTCTTCTCTTATAGATCTCTAACTGCTTGCCCAGAAGGGAGTGGGCTGCATTATTTAAAGCACACTGAGCTTCTTTATTTCTCCCTGGTCTTGTATGCAGGTGCAGCTGGGGACTAAACCGTAATGTTACCCTGGGGAAGGGATGGCTCAGCTTTTGGGATCATCTGCCAGCTTCTGACAAAGGTGGATGCCCCCTCTCCCTCCTTTACCCCCGACTAAACCTGGGGACATGAAATGGCATGCGGTTGGCCAGTACTTATGTTTTCTTCATTGTGGCTCAACATAAAAGAGATACGTTGGGAACGTATTTCAAGGGTGCCATTTTCTAGGGAAGTGAGATTATAAGTTCATTGGTGATAATTTAATTTCAGGTATTAAAGCAGATTCAAGGGCCCATACTCATGGGTGCATGTCAATTTGAAATACACTTTTCATCTCCTGTAAACTGTGGAATGCCACTTAAAAAAAAAGAGAGAACTTTTCAAAACCCAAATACACTAAATTTTATGAGTAAGAAAAACAGATCTTAGTTGGCTTACCCCTATACTTACCTTTTAATTAATAAATACTACATTGAGGGATCCGACATGTAGGACCAGTGGCACAGGCTCTCAGGTAGATGATAGCTAGATGATTGATAGAAAGACAGAGGAAAGATAGAGCATTTTATTCTCTTCAAATAATTAATGTAAAACAGAACAAGGTGACCTATGTATTTGTTACTACACTTAAGTGAAATAATGATAATCTCACTCTTACAGGTTTGATCTGTACTCTTAATGTATGAATCCCCATAAATTAAGTAACTAGTGACAGATACAATGAATATTCCAGTAAACAATGCTGCATCCCAAATATCCCATTAACTACCCACAAGAAAACTAACTTTAAAAAAGATAATTGACAGCCCCCAAAGAGGTCACTTTCCTTGCTAATGATTTAAACACTAATCTATTTCAATAAACATCTGAAGTCTGTTGCTTTCGTCAGTCAAATGTTAAAGGTTTGCACTCAGTTTGAGGGTTCTAACCATCTTTTGAAAACTCTTCTACTGTTTGCTTGCAGGACCTTAACTGATTCTCTCTCAGACCCTTTTTCCTCCTCAGGCAGGCAGTAAGCGCGCAGACCTTACACCTAGGCATGATCTGCAGTGGCAGCGAGGCGTAGATTGCCTGTGCCTACTGAACCAGAAATATAAAACAATTATATGGCTCATTTGTACCAAAACTCCACCGTTTTCTGAGGCGATGCCTTTCCTGACAATGTCAGTTTATGATCATAAATATTTGCAATTAGGCAGTCTTTAGTGATCTTAAATGATCAATTTTCTTTTGGGTTTTTAGAGGTGTAAACTGGGCTAGCAAGTTCAAGCGGTTTATCCCAAATCTTGTAACATATCCATAGCAGTCAGCACTCAAACTCCAAAGTACTCAAAAGAAAACTAACTTTAAAAAAGATCATCTCATCTCCATGAATCAGCCCGCTTGTAACATATCCATAGCAGTCAGCACTCAAACTCCAAAGTACTCAAAAGAAAACTAACTTTAAAAAAGATCATCTCATCTCCATGAATCAGCCCGCACCGGGCATCTGCATTTGCCAGGCAGTATTTCTTCCTGTTTTCCTCATCCTCTTTTTAACTTTAAATCTTACTGCTTTTGTCCTGTATCTGAAGACAAAGCCTTGGCTCTGGTTTAACTCAAATCACAATGATTTTTGTGACTGTTCAAAAGGAATACATCTTCTGTTTGTTTTAATAGTCACGTTTATTTCTCCAGCTCTCCCAGGAAAAGCCCCTGCCCTCTCTCTCTGGACTCCATAACGAGATAGTTAAACCAAGCCAAATATTTCAGTGTGTCTTGCCCTCCAGAAAAAGTAAATATACACACACCATCTCTGTCTCTCTCTCTCTGTTTGGCTCTCTCTGTCTGTGTCTGTCTGTCTGTCTGTCTGTCTGTCTCCTCTTCCACCTCTCTCTCTCTCACACACACACACACACAAGTACCCACAGTGGGTAACAAAATCAATTACTGGAAAGCAATACAGTAAAAGAGACAAAAACAGCCTCTGACAAGCCCAATAAAAGTCTTATTTCATCACCAATTTCACGCTCCTGAACTCTGGTTGATCTTGGCCTAATATCCTTCTGTCACCATTTCTTGGTGTCTCAGCTCCAACTGGACATTGGATATGGAGCATGAATCTGTCCATTAAGGACACTGTGCCTGTAATCAAACACTAAGACAATATTATCTCAGAGTGTACAGAGGGTATCACTTTCCTGCTCTTCTTAAGTATTCATAGCTAAATGATTTATGGGCACACAAATGGATATAATGTCCCATAATATATAACAGGACTAATATTTAATGTTTCTTTTTTTACTTTGTTTGAATAAAATCCCCCAAATACTTTTAGCAAATGATCATTAATTATGTGCTTTGTCAGACGCTTTTGGTTTCTAATAAGCAGGCCTCAGAATTTACAGTCCACAGCTTTCTGCTTGTGCCCATAAATTCAGAGTGGGTGACAGGACTCAGTAAAATAGCCCCATCACCGGAACAGAAATCTCAAATGCTTCACTTTTGGGCAAGCCACAAATTTTTCAATGCGTATAACGCAAGAAGAAAATTCTCTTTGTGAGTGTTTTTACAAGGGCTCTCTCAGATTATCTGGAGCTGTGTTTTAATAGGACTGGAAAACCCACCAGGGCTGAGTTTGGCTTTAAGCCTGTGTATTTTATCAACTCCATGTATGAATAGATGAGCTACCTGGGACCATGAAGAAAACCACAGTGGCTTCACTGGGCATATTTATCACCAAATACATTTTCTTAAGAAGTTTAAATTTAAAGAAAAAATGTTTAAATAGAGTTGTGACTTCATAGTCAACTTGTTTAATCCTCCATGACATTGCAAATCCATTATACGCTTGGGATGTCAGAGGGGTCCACAAATTACCTAGTTGTTTGAAGTTGTCTGCTTTCTGAAGTGGCTTTGGTCATTTATTTTCACAACAATATTATTTCTTCAACTTACAAGCTATGTAATAGCAAGGTCTTTGGAGACAGTTGTCTGGATAGAAAATAAGTATCTGTGTTTCCAAATAAAAGATAACTTGTTCTGTGTACAAAATTCTCCAAGGATCACATAGCACTTGAAGAACACAAAAAGGCAAAACTGCAACTTTAAAATCTATCAAAAATAGCCATGCAAGAGAGAAATGAAGGGAAGATAAAAGAAAGACGGGTTGCTTTGACCTGAGGTGACTGAGATGAAAAACGGCAATCTATTTAATCTTGAGTTCTTTTCAACTGCAGCCATCCAAATACCTTAGGTCCAACAAAGGCAGGGAATGAAGGCTTTATTGTCTTTTTTTTGTTTTACTTGAGTATTGGGGAAATGAAGAACTATTTGGGCCTTCAATTTGGATAGAACCAACGACTGCACGTGGGAGGCAGACACTAGCACATCCTGACGGGTCATTATGAAGATACATTTTTTTCCGTTCTAGAAAATCTGTCCTGTAAAAGTCTAAAGTCTCAACTAAGAACAGGGATATCTATGCATTCCCCAGCCTTTTCCACTTTTTGAAACCATATACAAATAAATGTTCCAGTTAGAGATTTTATCTAAGAGTTATCCTTCTAGTCGAAGTCTTCAACTTTAACTAACACAAAAAAGCAACAACACAAGAGGAAGAAGCACATGAAATGCAGAGGGAAAAATAAGAAAGGAAATAACTCATCTGTCCAAAAGGTTTAAAGAAGATAAGTAGGGTAAAGAGTGAGATGAGTGAATTTAACATCCCAAGTCCAAATACAACACTTTTCAGTTGGGAGAACTGTGCCTAGGGCGCACAGCATGCGTTTCTGGATTGCCTGGCCCGGGTTCTTCCAGTGTACAGGCGGAAGCCTTTGGAGAGCCATGCTAGCCTGCAACCCACGAACAATCCTGGCCCTTAGGTCAAGACTGCCACTTCAGCGGCGATAACATCTTCTCTTTTCTGAATAACAGGCTCATCCTGCTTTGGTCCAGGTAATGTTTTCTATACTGATATTGGCTTCATTCTTAGAGAACAGACTCCTGTCCCTGCAACCGGGGAAGCTTGTTTACTCTGGAAGATAGCGTTTATACATATTTGCTTCAAAGACATAATAAACCTCCCTTTCTCTAATTCTTTCTCTAATTCTTCTTCTCTATCAGCGTGATCAAGCAGGGCCTCTCCTCTCTGTTTGGGAAAGCAGCCTGCAACCTGTTTCTTACAGGGTGGAGCTGTGTTGCCATGGCTTGCTTCCCCTTCAGCTCTTCGGTCACTGTCTACTATGCCACTTTTCTCTTCCTAAAAACCAAAGTAAAACACTCCCAGTTGCCTAAACCCCATCTATTGTTCCATCTTCCCTGGGCCTTTCAGGAAAACCCTTGGATCTTTTAAGAAATCTGCTTGTAGAGTCTTGAGTTGATTTCTGTTGCTGCTAATCTGTCTGCAGCAGTGTCTCAACAGCTTGCTTGGGTTTAGAGAGACTCTGTTCAAGTTCTTTGGTACAGTAAGCCCGAAGGCAGGGTCACCATTGTTTTTTCAAAAGCATTTTGTTTCTAAGCTCTTTGATGGGAGAAGTTATTTATTTGGGTTTGAGGTTGTACTTTTGGAATGGGAAGAGGGGTTATTGGGGTCATATGTCCCCATTAGGGAAGGAATTGTAACATTAAACAAGAGTACCCGAGCAGGATTTATTATTCTCTGAGTGATTCACCCTTCAGGAAGGAAATATTTGCCTCTGCCGAGCAGAGAAATTGTTTCACAATGTTCACAAGCGAAACTAGGCAGAGAAACAATATTAAAAACTAAACATCTTCAATTTAAATATCCAAAGCAAATTTTTCTATTGATTCACACATTAGTGATCAAGAAGTGTGTTGGAGAGTGAGTTGGAAAGGCCACAAATAATTTCCCAAAAGAAGAAAAAAACTGAAACTAATTGTAAAAGCACGAAAGATGCTTTGAAATCAGGGCTTTCATCTGGCTACCTATGAACAAAAGAATCATTTTTGTTGTAAATTGCTCAATGATATCTGCCTGCAAAGCTTGAAAATGTTAGTTTGTTTTGATGGATAAAATCAGAATTGTGAATTAACCCTTATCATGTGTCCCTCCAAAGTAGTAAGTCACTAACAAAACCGTTACAATATTTTGGCAAGTAGTCACATCTGGCAATTTCATTAGCTCATGTTTTTTTCATCTGGAAATGGATCCAGATGTTTAGGAGAATGTGTATTGGATCTGAAAGAGTCTAGATCCTTTTGGCAAAGTGCATTTTGTAGAATGATATCAGACGCTTTAGCTCTATCGACATGAAAGGATCCAGGTTTTGTTTCCATGTGACTGAGACCCAATGGAAAAGCCAAATGCTTTTGTAGTAGTATATGTGCTCCATCCCGATAGGTCTGGAGATTGTTACTCTCCTGGCTTCCACAGACCACCCATAAAAAAGAAAAGAAAAATTGCCATCCCCAGAGTTTAATGTGGAGTGTAAACTTTTACTACTTTATTAGATACCATAGCCTCACAAAAATTTGCCATTCCCACTGAACCAAATTAAAAGAAAGTTAGATGAATCAGAAAGATCCAACAAAATGATCTGTCACATCTCTCTTATCTTTGGACACAGATTATATTTACAACAATTCCAGTCAATATAATATATAACACTTTTAAAGCCCTCCTGAGAAGTGGATTCTGCAATCATCCTTAATCCACTCTAGCTAGAGCTTACAAACCCTCCAAGAGAAGAAAATTGTTTTTATTTGGAGTTATTAGGTATTAACAGCCTACCTTCCCCATACTGTGGTTTCTAGAATATCCAAGAAGTAAGGGAAATTGTTCTGCAATTATTTCCCACCTTTCTTTACCAGGGTATCTGGTCCTGGAGTCCTGGGCGTAGGGCTAAAACAGATACTATCGGGTTAATGTACTCCCATCGTTACCTATTTCTGAGTTACTTTTAAGGTGCTGCATTTAAATCAGACACTCACATCTACAATCTGTGAAAATTTGGACTGTAGCTCTGAGACACTGGTAATTGTATACTGGTTTCTCTAATTCTTTCCTGCACCTGCTAGCAATATTACTTCCTTCATATTAAATTTGCTGATCATGTAATATGTACAGGCATCAAACATCTATATTATGTAGATCACTGTTCTGCAATATAGCAATTCTGACAGTGTCATAAAAGAAAATTAGGGTAGTCTGACAGGTTTTAAGCAGCCACCAGTTATCTCTTAAGGTGTTATGAAACGAGATGCATTATCTATAAGGAACACTGGATGGGACCTAAATTATTGCTATTAGTAATAGGTAGTTTTATTTCACTATTTCTAAGATATATGGCCATAATAATATAACGTGGTAGAAAGTAACAGGCATTGTTCCTTTATAACATTACAGAGCTGGAAGGAAAATGAATTCAGTTCATATCCTGAGTCTTCCATATTCAAATGTGTCTGATGACAGCCTTGAGTACAGTGCCTATCTTTGTAAAGTTGACCTTTGTGAGCTTTACTTTGCAGTACCTTAAGTGACCCATTGATGTGGTCAAATTTTAGGCAATACAAAGTCTTATCTAAAATATAAGTCATTACAAGTATGTGGGTAACTATTACGGGTGATATTTTATGTACATGTGTGTCGATACACATAATATGCATTAAAATCATAATAAGATGTAATCAGAAAAATATCTGGCAAATTTTCACAAGGCTGTTTTCTATGTGAAATACATATCTATTAAATGACTACTTAATGTTGTACATAATAACATGAAAAGACTAAGATATAATACCTTTATGAACCAACTTCTCAAGAGGAATGTTTTCATCATGTATCACAGATACTATTAATAAAAGAGACATAACGTAGATGGATGATACCTACACAGAGCGGTATGCAGGAGAATGTTTCACTTACTTTTTGAGGAAAAAAAAAAAAGGCACCGCATTTGCATTTGACAATTTCCATGGTGCAAATACTTCGCCGTGGCTGCTTTAAAATTGCTGATGTCAATGAGCCTCAGGTTCTTCTGAGCTGCCAGAGACTGGTTCTCTCTCTCTCTCTCTTTTTCTCTCTCTCTCTCTCTCTCTCTCTCTCTCTCCCTCTCTCCCTCTCTCCCTCTCTCCCTCTCTCCCTCTCTCTCACTCTCTTGCTCTCTCGCTTTCTTGTTCTCTCAATTTCTGTTTGTCAAGAAAGAGAAGTTTTGAGAAAGAGGAGGATTTAACTGATTGCAAAGGTGCTTTAACATTGGCCATTATGCTTTCTCTGTTTACATTTATGTATTATAACTCTATAATAGTACAGCTTGAATAGGATACTAGGTGGTCCACAATGACATTAATCCTACTGGAACTGAAAAGTTTATCAAAGCCGAAATTCAAACTCCACGACACAAACCTAGGGCTTTGAGAGTCATTGCTTCTCCTGTGTTTCTAATCCTAAGTGCCTGCAGAAACGGATGGTCAGTTGGCCTATTTGTCATTGCAAACACTTCTTTCCATAGGATCTACGTATCTTTGGGGGTGTGTTTTTCCCTGAAAAATGACTTTCTTTGTTTCAGATGTTCCAAAAAGAAATTTCATTCCATGCCCTACCAAAAATAGAAAGGGGACAAAAATTAATTGTATCTGAGCTGAAGTGTAACTGCGGCCCTATTAAAGAGGTGTAGTTATGGGCTATTGATCGCAGCGCACAGGAAAAGCTTGTCATGTAAAGTCAAGAGGTTAATGTAATTACAAGAATGGGCAGCAGGATCAGCTGTAGCCCAGAAGTGGCGAATAACTAAAAGCTGCTTTAGAGACACATAATGTTGTCAAAGCATAAATAATTCATCCTAGCATTCGAGAAGAAATTACTCCACTGTTCCAGCATATTATTCAGCCATTAAAATCTTGCCATCTAAAGACTTTTGATGTGGTCATATTTTCAGTTCTAAGACACTCTGAGGCATGACGCCTTCATTAAGCCTTATTTTGAGCAGTTCTCAAAGTATCTGAGAGGATGTGGACTAGATCCACAGTTTCTCTAGCACCACAGTAGTTTTAGGTAAGAATGCCAAAGCTGGGAGGATATATGCTGCTCCTAGTAGCCAAGTAGGAATGGAGATCAGATAACATGGGGCACAATTCTTAATCCTCACTCTGGACCAAGTTCTGTTCACTCCACGCCTTTGTTAATCTAACCCCTGAAACATTTCTTGGTGCTAAAGAAGCATAACAAGAATAAGAAATAATAAAGCTTTATCCTACCCTTCTTGTAAGTATTCTCACAACTGCTCACTGACTCTGAAAAAAATATTCTAACAGTGTGGTTTGGAAATGAATTTCCTTCTCTTTGGATGTTGCTATTGTTTTTCCTTAAATCTTTTTGCATTTAGTAGCAAACCTTGCACAAACTGATAGCTGCAGGCCGCTCAGGATCAATAACCACCTGAGATGTCTCTAGTGGTCAAAACTATCATTTAGACGGTCTGGTTTTGGCATGTCAAAGGCAGTGCATAAAAAATAATATAGCAATGAATATAAATATGAAACCATGTAAACCAAAGTGATCTCTGGGGGACAAATATCATTCTGTATTCCACTCCCAAATCCATTATCATCCCTGTGAGACAGTGCAGGATCCTTGACCCTCTGACTTGCTTTTGGAGATCAACCAGTGGGAGGCCCAGAAGCAAATCTGGGAGCAGGAGGACAGAGCTGGGGCTGAACCTCACTGGTTCAGATCTGGAGGTAGCAGTGCCTCAGGGCATCTTTCAGAAGTCCTTTCTTCCATGTCTCTGGTCTTCTTTAAGCTTTGGTAGTTCTTTTCTACTCTTATCCCTGGGCATCTTTGGGATCACTGCCAACACTGCAATTCTCTGAGCTCCTCAACAGCCATGGTGACCCTCTATAACAGCCCCTCTCAAAGGGTCTTTGAATCTCTCAGCTCAATGATTTGTCCATTTTCTCCAAGGACCCTTCTTGACTGATACAGGCACCTGGACAAGGATTAGAAGGACACCCCTCCCAGAGAACATTCTATAGAAGAAATATCTTGTTGTCAGTCCTCAGGGTTTCATAAGAGTTGCAACAACCATGGCCAAAAACTTTTTAGAGAAAATTATTTCAAAACATTCTGAGTCAGTCTGAGCATCAGAGAAAGTTGATGTCCCCTTTTACAATCCAGGCCATACCAGCAGCCGATTCATGGTCTTCAACCACTGTGAGGAGGTCTCTTGTTCAGACAGCTGAACTCTGCTTTCAACTCAGTGCATATGATTCATGTTACATTCTGGTTATTATCTATTTCAGTCGTGGTTAGAATTTTCTGCTTTTAAACTAAAAACAGTATTCCTCTGTGTTATTTCTGTTATTGGACTAATAGCAAGAGGCTATAAACACCATTATTTTAACAAAAGAAGCAATATAAACTATTTACCCAAAACATCTGTGTATTTCTATTTGTGAAGCTAACCAACAGGGGTGCACTCACCATGCCTGTGTGATGTCATAGGAGTCGTCACCCTGAGGTCCACTGCAGACACTGTTTATTTACGCTCTTCAGTACGAGCCAGTATTTCCATTTCTCACCAGCATCTAGAATTCATGGTTTCACTTCTTGTTCCCCTCCATGCCCTACCCATGAAGTTGCTGTAACATTTCCATCTCAGAAAATGCTTATTAATTTCCTTTACAGCTATCATCATCAATACTTGGCGCATCCCACAATCGTTTCTCCAGTGGATTACTGAAGGAATAATCTCCCTGCTTTCTTTTTGCCTCCCTCCCCTCCCTTTGTACACAGACAGACCAGCTAGTGTGATGGTTCCAAAATGAAGGTCACATCACATCATCCCCTCCTGTCCCAAGTAAACCCTCCAGTGACTCCTTTGATCTCCCAGACCACTAGGCCAACCTGCCCCTTCCGCCCTTCTCTCCCCTGTGACACACTAGCACTTCTGACCTTTACTCTAAACATCAACTATAACTTCTTCTCACATCCTGCTCTTCTTATCCTCCTGCCTAGAGCAATCTGTTTCCAGCCTTTGCTTGTCTGCTTGCATCCCTTTCAGAGAAGCCTGAGGCCACGCTGTTTAATAGCTTGCTGTTCACGCAATCACATCTTAGGTATAGTTCCCTGTAGCACTTACTGCCATCTAAAATACAGCAGTTCAGTACTTCCTTGTTTGCGTTGTACCTAGAATATGATCTCTCAGAGTTCAGGAATCTTTCCTGTACTGTTCGCTCCTACTTCTCTAGTCCTGAGACATACTGGCACAAAAAGTTTATAGGCTCTCACCAGATATTATCAATCAGCTATTTATTTTGTGCGCTAAGTATTTTATCTTGTCTTAATGGAAATCAGCCCAATCTTACTTTGTTCTTTCCAATATTGGACCATGCTATAATGTATGTGGCATGAAACTGTCCTCATTTTCAATGCTTCATGCATAATTTTTATTTTTTAATTTTATTTTAAAGAGAATAAAACAAAAAAAATGAAACAAAGTAAAGCCAATCAAAACAAAACAATAAGAGCTTTATAGGACTTCAAAACAAAACAATAGGAAATTAAAAGTGGCTACCACAGTGCCTCTTGCTATCTTCAAAATAGCTGCCCATACCATAAGACATAATAAAATCAAACAGAATAAACCCAATCAAAACAAAACCATGAAAGTGATACAGGACTTCAAAACAAGACAAGAATAATTTTTACCATTTTGGTTCCTAGATACAACATTAACTTAGTAGTCAAGGAAAGAACATGGAGATTAAGAAAGCAGAACTGGGATAAAAAAGAATCAGTGAGAACAAAAAGGAGACCAGGCACTTAAGTCTCTTCCAGAATGAGCAAATCCTTTTTCTACTAGATCCCCTGGGAGCATTGCCCCATTCTTTCTAAAAAATCAGTATTAGAGTTAGTCTCTAAAATTAGCAATTTTCTGTTCTCTCTTCACTCATAGCAAACTACCGTGTCCGGCAACACGGAAAGTTCAGAGGATCATTTCTGATTTGGAAATACTTGAGGCTGTGTACTGGGACTTGGGCACGTTGTGTAACCTCACAGAGGCTTGTTTTCCTCACCTGAAAATAAGGTAGTGTCAGTTGAGGTTGACACCTGCCTGTCCCTGCGTAAGGCTGAAATGACTCAGGCAACCCAGTGTCTGTGTACGTGCTTTGGGCCACGTCAGCCACCACGCAAACTGGTGGCTCGCTGTGCAATGATGATTGGGAGAGAGATCAAAACATACCTCACAAGGACAAGGAACAGAAATCTACATCAACCATCACATGGTCCGCAAAGAACATTCCCCAAATGCTGAACATTTAGAGAAAAATGGAGACGATACCAGAGCTTGGTGGAAGGGTAGGAGCCAGAAGAGCTCGGTCTGGAAAGCTTTGTATGTTTGTTTGTTTGTTTATTTTGAGGAGATGGATATGTGTGTCTTGTTTTGTTTTTCTATTTTATTTTAAAGAGAATAAAAGAAAACAAAACAATATAGGATTTCATAACAAGATGACAGGAAATTAACAATGATTATTGTACTGTATACTGTTATCTTCAAAATATTTGCTCAGATACAGGCATGCAAAATTGCTCAAACAATATGAGCACTAACTGTTCCTTTCCATGAACTAATAGAATTAGCAGTACAATTATTTTAGCTAACTTGTTACTTATCTATCTAACCATCTATCTATATTGTATTTCCCTTCCTTCTTTTCTCTTTTTCCCAATCCCAGTTTTCTTTCCTTTTGAGCAATTTCTTTCCATTTCACAACATCTGTCTTACCTATTAGATCTTATTTACTCTTTCTGAGACACTAGAAAGACCTTCACACTGAGATACATCCCAAGCCCTTTTTTAAATTCTTTGTTTAGAGATAATGTCTTATTAAGCCACTAACTAGCTCAGGCTGGGCTTCAATCTGTGACCCTCTTGTCTCAGACTCCCAGAGTGCTGAGACTACAGGTAGCACCATGAAATCAGCCTTCTGGAAGATGTTTCTAGAGATGACAAAACTTGAACCAAGAGCCATGATTTAGTAAGTAGGAAGAGGGATGAGTGACTAAGCAGGAGGAAGTTCTTTCCAGAGGTCAGAGAAGTGAGAGGCGCAGCAGAAGCAGGTGCAGGGAATGCCAGGCAGGGTTTTGTCTGCAAAAGCCTGGGGCGTAGCAAGAAATGAGATGAGCTAAGCAAGGAGGAACTAAACAATGGGAGGCCCCAAACTCCAGAGTAGGAGGCTGTGTCCCCCTGTGCAAGCAGGTGAGGGGTGATGAAAACAGCATCCTGGGACAGTGAAAATCTCATTTTTTTTAAACAACAGAAAAACAGTGCTACATGGGGAGAGGACAGATGCATCCTCAATGTGTGTAGCAAATCAAGCTCTGCCACATTTTATAAAAGACACTGGCTCAAAAATCCAGAAGATCAGGGAGGTAAGTGGAGAGTGCACTTTCCAAGGGGATTCTGCCTGTGCCTAACCCGGAGAAGTCAAGAAACGTGATATAATTTTCCTTATTGTTTGCAATGAACTCATTTGACTTTAAGAGGTAAAAGAAACTTGAAACTTTGAAGATCTCAGTGGATTTTTCTAAAATGAATGCACACTTGTCAGATGAGGAAGTAGAACAGCAAATAAATATATGAAAAAAAATGCTCAGCATCACTGGTCTTTTGAGAGATGCAAATTAAAATAAAGCTGAGATTCTACCTCCCTCCAGGAAGAATGGGTGTGATGAAGAAATCAACCAATAACAAGTGCTGGCACAGATCTGGGGAAAAAGGAATGCTTATCTACTGTTGGTGGGAGTGTAGACTGGTACAATCATTGTGGAAATCAGTGTGGAGAGGGGGAGAGGGAGGGAGAAGGGGAGAAGGGGAAGAAGAGGAGGGAAAAGGGAGAGTGATGTGGAGGGGAGGCGGGGAAGGGAGGGAGTTTACATCCCCTCATTTGGCTCCTGTGGGATCAATCCCCGTCTGGCTCCTCTCTCACTCTTTCTGTCCACTGCTATGTGAGGTACTCTCCTCTACCAGTCGACTATGGAAGAAGATGTGGACTACAATGAAACTTGCCTTTAAATTGTTGGTGTCCTGTATCTATCCCAGCAACAAGCAGACCACTAGGATAGAGTCAGACAGTGGGGAAACTATTATAATAGAGCTTTCTTCGCAGCAGCAGACTTCATAACACCTTTCCTATATTCTAGGATTTTGTGACTCAATGAGGTCATCATGCAAAGCAGTTTCCTTTCTTTCTTTTTTTTTTTTTTTTTTTTTTTTTTTGGTCTTTTTCTTTTTTATCAGTACCGGGTATCAAACTCACAACTGCCTGCTTGCAAGGCAGGTGCTTTTGCTGCTGAGCTAAATCCCCAGCATGCAAAGCAGTTTCTATTCTGTCTTTGAAACACAGACATGACCTTCTTTGTGACAGGACCATTATCTGCTTCCATCAACATTTTAGGTTATGCAATGTTTGTCAAAATATTACAAAATCCCTGGGAGCTTGGCCCCTGGATCAAATGGTCCCATTAGAGGCCATAAAAGTATTCTCAATTTGTGGGAGGAGACTGAGAACCCATACATGAATCTTCAGGTGTAACCAAGCACTCACTATCTGTCAGCTGCTATGGTGGATACTGAAACTCACTCCCACTGTTCTCAGAAGATTTTGAGATCCTCAAAAATAAAAATTACCACCATAAGTGCTTTTTGGGGGGGAGGAAGCTACTTAGAATGGAACCCATGGATGCTGCACTGAGCTGCTCCCCTCCCTCTTCCTCCTCCTTTTAATTTTATTTGGAGACACAGTCTAAGTTGCACAGGCTGGACTCAAACTGGTAATCAGCCTTCCGGTGCTGTGATTACAGTGCGTACCATAGCGTCTGGTTCACTCAGAATCTTTTATGTACTAAATGTTAAAGAGTATGACAAGGACTGTAAGGGTCTCAGGAGCCTGAGACAGAATTTACTCTGGGTGTGAGAAGCACCTTCTGCAGCAGAGGGCAGGACAGGTCGGTTTGTAGGAAGAGTTGGACATTTTACTGCAGGACTGCTGGGGACATGGTGAGGAGATCCGGCCTCAGCTGCAAGTTCCAGGGCAGGGAAGGAGAAACCTGGACACCCAAGGAGGAGGTGGTGGGGTACACAGAGCTCATGCACCAGACATAGGAACCTGACACGCAAGGGTGGGAAATTATGCGGCTGTCAGATTAGGGCAAACTCAGGCTGTGATCACAAAATTGTCATTATGTTAGTGCCACGGGGGCAGACCAAGGATACTGACTAACCATTGGCCTTATTTCAAGACCAACTTTAAAAAACAATTTCTGAGGTATTTATAACTGACTCTCTGTTTTACGTGTTTTTACATTATTTTATTTTTGCAGTGATTATACCAATGGCCTTCTGACAGTTGATCTTCTGTATTTGCTGATTCTATATCCATAGATTTCACAAACCACAGTTTGCGCAGAAATCCGAACTTGTTTTCCTCATTATTTCCTAAACTATATAGTATAATACCTGCGCATTTACATCACATTAGGTATTATGAAGGTTCCATAAATGGTTTAAAGTACATATGAAGGGCTGGGTTGCAGGCGAGTGGAAGAGCACTTGCCTACTTGCTAGAGGCCCTGGGTTCCTTTCCCAGCACAGAAAGAAAGAGAAAAAAGAGAGAAAAGAAAAGAAACAAGGGGAGGGGGCAGCCAATGCAAATAGTGCCTTTCAAATCAAGTACTTCAGCAGCCTCAGATTTTGGTTTCTACAGGAGTCCTTGGGATGACCTCCACCCATACCAAAGGGTGATTCTGTGCCAAAAGAAACTGAGCGACAGGAGTGAATGGAGTATTACTGTTTTTTCTCTTCTTTTAACAGCTGAAAGGAAGGAGTTAGTGGACTATTCTGAGCCTCCTGCCAGCGGACACCATGACAGAAGACACAGACATGTTCTAAGGTCCTGGTATTGTGCTTGGCCAGCTGTAAGCACTAGGTAAATACTCTAAAAATAATATAATAAAATTATACAAGCAGGAAAGACAAGCGGTGGATGGAAAGTGATTTAAAGCACTTCCTCATTCACTTTGGAGCTTTCTTTGAATTTCAGTCATAAAGAGCCACCGATATATCTAAGGGAAAGGCCTCACAAGTAGCTTTGTGAGATCTCTTTCCAGAGTATTTTTGCTTCAAGGCTTAATATGCAGAAACTTCCTTCACCCGTCTGGAGCTGTTCCGAGGTCAAGAGCAAAACAGAGCAGCAGTATGACGGGGCCCTGCGCATTTATTTCACATGTGAGCACGCTGTGCCCCCAGCCTCTGCAGGCATTTCAGGGGGTCATTCAGAAGCTGAGGCATGTGTGCAGAGATGGAGCACAGAACAAAAACTGGAGGGAAACTGGTCCTGGCAATACCCACCCCAACATTACCCTTCTCCACCCTGGCCCATCCGGATTGGCCTCACCTACCACCTGGCTATGGAAGTCACAGGATGAGGATGAAGTAAACTTGGTTCACAGACTTTTCCATGTGAGGAGATGAAGGAGAGAGGCCGCTCATCTGGGGTACCAAAGGGCCCCGGTTTAGGTCTCCCAGTTACCAGTTCAATATGCACATTGAGTGTCCTTTGTCCACTAAACTTAGGACAAGAAATACTTCAGATTTCAATTGTTTTAAATTTTACCATATTTGCAAACACACAATGAAATGCCTTAAAGATGGAACCTAAAGCCAAACATGACCTTTACTTAAGTTTTATATACATACAATATATATAGCCTGAAAGTAATTTTCTATGCTATGTTAAATAATCTGGTACATGACGCAAAGTTTCATGACATGAAGTTTCTACTTGTGGCACCATGTTGGTCCTCAGAAGGACTGGGAGTTTGGAATCATTTCAGAGTATAGATTTTTGGATTCAAGACAGTCCACCTATATTTACAGAAGTTACAAGTCTTTTTTGGTGTTCTACATTGCTCCCAGTGTATGTTTCTCCTTCACAAATTGTATTTAAATGTTGGGAGTCTGGACTCTTTATACTTTAATTAACCTACGACTTAAGAGATCATTATAATGGCATATCCAGTTAGCAATAAAAGGAACAACACAATACTGAAATTGCTGGAAAAGTAAAATACCAAATGTTCCAAAATTATTTTCCAGGTTCCTCTGCTGACCTTCCAGCAAAACCTCCAGTTTCCACTGAGCACTAGTTAAAAACCAAAGCTGTGCAGGCTTCCAACCACGCCTCCTCCTCCTCCTGTGCAGCCAGCCTCCCACCCACAGAGCTCAGCACTTCTGGCAAAGGCCAGTGCTTGGCGTCAGGAGTGAATGCAATTGGCGGGCACACTAAGTAAAAAGGAGTTCCTTCGGATAGGACCCCGAGCCTAACACTTGTCACTCTCCCCTTTTTAAATGCAACTTCCTCCAGCGCTCTTCTTTTCAAAAAAAAAAAAAAAACTTGAAAATCCAGCCTATGACTTACTATGGACTATGCTTACTCTAAAGCAATGCATAATGATTCCAGCCCCACCCTAGGTGATGGTGTAAGGGGACAACAACCAATCCTGTCAGCAGCCCTGCCAGGTCCCTCCCGCCAGAGCCTGGCCCTCCCAGAAAGCTCACTACAGAAAAAAAACAACAAGCACACTCCAGGGAGCTGCCCCCCAGGAAACTGTGATGTCACAGTTTCAAGGAGAAAGAAATTCGCCTTGAGCTGCAACAAACAGACATTGCCTGCGTGGTGTCTTGTGCCTGATTGCATGCAGTGAAAAATAAATCCTGGCTGTGCGGCATCCACCTGCTAATCTATCTGTGTTAGAGCAAGGAGGCAGGGCAGGATGATGGTGAACAGTTAGTGCACGTGGCATTCATGTCCCTACGATGATGAAGCAGGAGACAAAATATTCAGTCTGTTAGAGACAGACAAATCGGCCCAGCGGAGCAAACCAGCAGCTCATTATCATTTCAAATGCTGAGCAGGGGTTTGAGCAGGGAACAGAGAAAGCAGAGATGAGAACACAAGGACACATGTCCTCTCTGTCAGAGTCTGACAGAGCAAAATAAATCAGCCCCATTTGAAGACACAAAACAGTACCCATGGGCAAGGGAGTGCGGGAGTGTGTTTGCTCTCCCTGAAGATTCTCAAGCATCTTTGAGGGTAATCAACAGTGGAAGAAGCCAGATCAAAGATGGGGATTGGAGTGTCCACCTGGACACTAAGGAGTCCTCCCCTGCGTGGGTGCATGGGCAGGGGCACCAGCAGCCTGCGGGCTGGAGCAGGGCAAAGGCCTTGGCACCACACAATCCTCCCTAATCATAGAGAGGCTAAGGCCGTGCTGGAAACCGGGTTAGGGGAGCAAATAATATGAAAGTGGGCAATAATGCGTTGCCCTCTGGGAGCTCCAATGTGGTAGAGTTTGTGCACAGAGAGAGCACGTCACGAAGGTGAGCGAGGAGGAGCTCAGAGAGGAGGCCAGCTGACCACCACCAGCCATAGTGGAGAGGGACCACTGGGGCGACTGAGTGATTTACTGTCCACACAGGGACACTTCGGGGTCCTATTCAGCCTGCACAATTGGAGCGAACTGGCAAAGCAGGATGAGGACTGTTCTGGTTATGATCTCTGCCATGAGGGAAAGCAGAAGTGAATTCACGTCAGCCCTTCTTTCTCTAAGCTTCTCCAGCTAGCTCCACAGTCTTGCCCCGACTGGGCAGCATCTGAGGGGAGGATGGAGGTTCCTGTGCAAATGGTGTGACCCTGAAGGCACTCCTAAATGGATTAGACTGCAGAAGTGTGAATTCGAGTCCAGACTCTGGCACATTTTTTTTTTTTACATTTATAGGTATATTCATCTTCACCCAATTTGGAAATGATCCAAATATCCTTTAATGGATAGGGAAAAATAAAACCTGTGGTATACCCACACAAAACCAACACGGATGAATCTCAAGAGATGCTGTCCTGAGTGAAAGAAGCCAGTTTTCAAGTTACATCCTCTATAACCCTGTCTATGTGACATTCTGGAAAAGGCAAAGTTACAGGGATAGAGAACAGACAAGTGTTTATCTGGGGTTGGCGTGGAGAAGCAGGTGTGGGTTTGTGTTGGTGGCAGAACCACCTTGTGTTCTGACTCTGGCTGTGGATACACAAATCTGTATGTGCGTAAAACTCGCAGAAATGCAAACCCAAGAAGGTTAATTGTACAATAGGTTGATTTAGAATTTAAGAATAAAAAATACATCCAATAAAGTTCTTTTTAAAAATATCTTCAAAGAAACTTTCTACCTGGATCTCTGCCAAAGTGATTGCATTGAGGTGCTCAGCCCCAGCCGTCCTAGAAGAGTGATTTTCCTCCTTTTCCTGATTCCTCTACACTAGGCCTCTGGGAACCACTTTATGAAGGTGGGTGCAGCTAGGTTTGGAGAGAAGGGGCCTCTGGCTTCTCCTGGGCTCTGGACTCACAGCTGAGCATCAAACCATCAAGCATTGACCTTGCGCTTGTGTTTGTGTCCTATGCCGTCTCCAAAGCTCTGCTTTATAACAACTGGTCTTGACCCTGCCACTGAGGGCTCTACAGCAACCCCGAGCCCCAAGACCTAAGGCTGGAGTCTACTTTTTGTCCCTTTGCCAAATCTCTCTGTACATCCTGGGAGTTACCAGAACAGGCTCTAATGGTCAGCAATTCTAAATGAAGATTTTGGGGAGCCCTAGAATCATGCCCTTGCTTCACAACCCCTCACTCTGAGACTTAGTGGAAACTCCAAAGAGGCTTCTAAATCTAGGCCTCTTCAACGTAGGATAGACACCACTTTTTCCTCACAGAGCGGATTTCTTGAGGAGTACTTAGTAAACAATGAATGTCTGTACACAGACAGGAGAAATGTCTTTATGAGGACAACTGAGTTGAGCTGGGAGCAACAGGGCCAAAGAATCCACCACTCAAGATGAAAGCTCCTTTTACACTAAGCCTGCACCATGCACCAGGCACCAGGCACCAGGCACCAGGCGCTGAGCTGTAGAATTGTTCTGGCTGCACAGATGAGGACACTGAGGCTCCCAGAGGCACCAGGTCAAAGAGAGAGGAGGTGACACAGCTAGGTCATGGGTTACAGCTCCAGTTTTCTAAGCCAAGGCCCATGAGAGGAGCCCTCAAGACCCGGTATCAGCCGGGCTGTTCTCCTGAGCCCCAGAGAAGGGAATTAACACCATCTTTCTTCAAAGGCTGGTGGAGGGCTGCCAGGGGCTCCTTAAGATATTGTTTTTAAAACATTTCTTTTTTGAATTTTTATACAGTGGAATGCATTTTTTGAATATCATGTTCTGCATAAGTCCCCTCTAGAACATTAGAGAGAGGCCACTATAGTAGGGTGGACAGGGGGTCACCTTAAGCCCCCAGTTTCCAGGGAGCGGCTGGAAGTCATTTGCCCAGCAGGTTGACATTTACTCTGAGAAGTCCAGGGTGTGTGGTGCTGCTTGAGGCTTTAGCTGGAGGTAGAGTGAGGTGGGCTTGTGGCAGATGCCTTTCTGCTTTGGTCAGTCTAGGAGTGGGCTGCAGGATGTGAGGCCAGCTTCATGTGTTGGGGTCTGGTCTCTGCATCCAGGCTATCACCTACTCACCCAACCCCTGGCCAGTCATCATCACCTACCACTCACAGGATGGAAAACTTACCATCTCACACAATTAGTAAATTTAATCTTTAAAGCTTTGGAGTGCAAGGTTGAAAGCTATAGCAACCTTTCTTTTTTTTTTTTTTTTTTTTTTTTCTTGCTCTTATAAAAGGCATCATCTGCTTTGTTCCTGTATCAACAAAAGTAGAATGTTCAAGTTCAGATCTTGGAATCGGATCAATAAGAAATCTGTACCGCTGCTCCCGTTGCAGAGGCTAACAGGGTGGCTCACAGTGGAGCCACCGAGTGAACCTCTCATAGATGCCCTGGATCACTCCCACGGAGACAGACCCATGGGCATGGTATTCTAGAACTCACAGCGGATGAGCTGCTCTGAAAAATCACTGGAGTTGGATGAGTTGGATGAGGGCCAGCAGGACTTGGTCCTTGTGTGGGCATTCACCAGGGACATGCCATGTCATCAAGTGGGCAAGACAAAGGGCAGCTGAGCAGCTCACATCAGTGGCACAGCACGGCAGTGTGTGGTGCTCCTTCATCTCCACTGAATGGATGTGGTCAGCGATGGGGTCACAAGCCATAGAGATAGGAGATGGGCACTACATGTACCGGGTGTTCTCATCCAAGACATTGATGACTGGTGATCTGGTTCCTGGGAAGTGGAAGCTTGGTGGTGGCAGCCACCCCCCTTGAAATACTCAGGATTCTGGTGCTCTAGAGAGGCTGTTGGGACTGTATCAGGAAGGCACGTGTGCATGAGGTCATCCAAGCAGTGAGTCAGCAGTTGGAGATTCCTGAGGCCTCTGTCTCTTTTCTAGGCTGCACCCATGGAAAGCGCTCCAGGGCAAATGGCAGTCTCCATCAGGAACACAGGAACGGGGAGCCAAGCTTGGTTCTGCAGCTTAATGTGTACCAGCAGCTGCCCTCAGTCAAGATGGGACTGCACTTCTTAGTTTGGCTGCCAGCATTATCTGTGGCCTTTTCCCAGAGCAGGACAAAGGGGCTCCTTCAAGCAGCAGCAACACAGTGCAGCCCCAGGCAAGGGTCTCTGGCCAGATGGACCAGTCAGGACGCTGGGCTACGATTGCCACTGGCCCAATACTATATTTACCATGATGGTTTTCTCCTCCAGGAGACAAATAGTAGGTACTGGAATGAATCTTCAGTCAAGTCAGGCCGGGCCACTGCTGACTTTGCTGAGAAGGAAGCACCTAGCCCCTGGACACTGGCCCTTTCTTCCCTTCATCAAGCCCCATTTTTCTCACATCTAAGATGAGGTGGTAGCACGAGGAGGTTCAAGGAGCAAATGTATGCTTACAAATATGGACACGGCTTGCTCAGGGCCAGGCATGTGAATGCCAGATGGGATTGACCTGCATTTACAGGTATCATTCCTTTCAGAGAACATTCCAAATGTTCGTTTCTTTCAGAAAACATATTCCAAATATGTTAATTATCAGTGTATGGTTTTTGCTCCTCCACTTTCTTTTATGGGTTGTGGTTGGAAGAACTGTAAGAATCATGAATTATACAGACTTGAGCCAAATGCTGTCTTTGTTGATGCTTTAGAGATCTTGCGGTCAAACCCTTCCGTAGTTATGTATCTTAGAACAAACTCTGAACAGTAATGTGGAGAAACATAATGCAACATAGTCTGTGAAAGCATCACAGGGTGAACCTGTCTTAGAGTAGATGTTCCTATCCTGGGAAGGCCTCACAAAGGACATAACACCTCACAGAGGACCTAACACCTGTCTATTGCATCTCAGATCTGGTGAGAAGTAGGTAAGGGGTTTCCAGGGAAAGGAGAATCACATGTACAAGGATCTGGCCCAGGTGAAGTCTTAGCATCTTCCCAGAATAAGATGAAAGAGGAAGGAAGAAGGTCAGGTAAGGCAGAGGTAAAACAGAGGTCAGAAACATGAAGCAAGAAGTGAGGTAAGACAGAGGTCAGAGTAGAAAGAGGAAGCAGGAAGTGACGTAAGTCAGAGGTCAGAGAACTACCCCAAAGTGAGATTCCAGCAGCGTCTGTGGCACCTCAATATTAACTGACCGAATGTATATTTATTGTGTGCAGGTGAAGTGCTCCTCTAAGCACCATGAGTTTTAATTTAGTAAATAGTAATAAAACCCCACTGAAGAGTTTCAGTCTCTGAAGAAGTGCAAAGCTCTGGTTGCTGAGTGAAAAATCACTGAAGGAAACAAGGAACTGAAGGACTAAAACCAGCACCTCCAGCTGTGATTCAGGAAGGAGTGGGTAGCACCTTGCAGGAGGTGAGCTTGATGAGTAGAGAAGTGGATGGACTGAGACCATCTTTGGAGACTCTGCTGGTGGCACTTAGTGAGGCTGGGTGTGAGAAAAGCATCAGAAATAATTTTATTCTCAGATGTGGAGCCCAGATGAACAAGGACTTGGCAAAGACCAGACCCAAGAGGAAAAGTAAAGTGTTGCTTGGATTTGCAAATTTTCACGCATTTGTCTGACAATAAAGTGAGATCACTCAAGCATACATGAATCTGAAGTCCAAGAAAAAAAAATGAGGCAGATATACATCATTGGGAGTGGCAAAAATGTGTATGTTATTTAAAAATGGGGATGAGTGAGATTGTGTGGGACCCCTGTAGAAAGAAAAGAGGGCAAAACATGTTAAAAATACTCACTTTTCCATTCCCTCACTAGTCTGAAGAATTATCGTAAAACAGTAATTATAACAATACAAATTTTATCTTTGACTAAAAGAAACATCCCATTTCTTGATTATCACTTGCCCATACAAAGTCTGTGCATATTTCTGTTAAAGGTCTTGTTTTTTAATTAATTTACAATCCATATTTTAAGAGCACAAAATATTTCCTGCTTATGTTGCACATAGTTCTGTGTGCCATTTATCTTTTAAAATTCTTTGTAAGGTTGGGTTTTTCTCCCTTTTTGAGTAATATGATTTTTAAATAGAGATAGACTTTTCTGTCATGGCTTAGCCTTTGATACGCAGTCTTAAAAGGCCTTATTCCAAGGTCATGGAATAAAAATAAAGCAACCCAGAGGTTTATTTCAGTACTATTTATAACAGCAGTTTTTAAAAAACTAGAAAAAGCCCCAGGAAATATATCAATAATTGATTAGTTAAATATGTGATTTTACTTAATCAAATAATTTTTAGTCATTAAAAATGATGTGTCTTTATCATTGACATCGAAGGATTGCTACTTTATATTTAGTGAAAAAAGGATAAAATATTGTTATTTGATGTCCCTTTTTAATAAACTGTTTTATATGAACAACAATATTTCTTTTTCCTATTATGAGCCAACATTATTTTATGTATCCTATCTCCCAATTAACTCTGAAGTGTGAATATTCTCTTCATATGTTATCAATTTAATAAACTAATTCATCAGCTAATTAAATTTTATACACTTAATATGTGATCTTTTGTGATTTCTAAAACACATATCAAATACTAACGATGACTAATATTTATTTACCACATACTATACCCCAGAATCTGTCACAGATATATATCAATTTAATAAGGTAGAGAACTAGTGACACATATTTCAAGGACTTCATAATGAAGTTATCACTGCCTTTCACCTAATTGGCAGGTCAGAAATTTGGCTGGTGACTGCTGTTCATAAATTGTTCCCAGCTCTTTTCCTGGAGGCCAGCAGGCTGGAGTTCCTCTCCAGTTCATGGCCAGGGGCAAACATTTGAAACAACCAAATATTGATTTTGACAGCTTCCCACCTGCCTGCTTGCTCTCTGCTCCCCACACTTCTAGAAGCACAGTCAGCTAACCACCCTCCAACCTGGATTCTGTTATTCACCCAACCCTGCTCTGGCTCCCAGAGTTCCCATCACACCCTCCTCCACCAGCAGGGATAAATCACATTCCCTAAGCACGCTCGGTTACATCTTGGAATGATGAGGGAGACCTTGTGAGTCAATTATTTTTTTTTTTCTGAAGTAGTCATAGCTGAAGACGGCGATCTATTGGCCTTCTTGGAGTCAAATCAAGAATAGTATTATTTGCATTAAAAATAAGATTAAGATGAGAAAGGGAAGGAAACTCTCACCCCAGTGACTCTCATTGGTGGAATATGAACTATTTGGCCAAATGAAATGGGAAAAAAACAATCCTTACATCTACCTTGCACTCTCCTGCTTTTGCTAATAGGCTACCTGCAGGTGGGGAGGTGAATGAAGTTGTGTGGGGATCGGAGTATAGTAGGAGGTTGCTATCTTCCGACGCTCCTGATTTCCTTCTTTTCCCATACTTCACAACGCACAGGTCCTCTAAGTCTCTACTTGTGGTCCAAAGTGCTTTTTTTTTTTTTTTTTGAGACTCTCTCCTCCGGGTTAGGGCTGTGAAGTTTGGCAGTAGAAAGGTGTTCCCAGGGGAAAGGGCTCCTTGTCTCCAAAGGGACTTCTTCCTGGGAAGGTCAGACAGTGCGTGGCGTAAGGCAACCCAAACCATTTCACTCCTCTGTACTCTGCCCCAGCCTCACATTTCCTGTCTCCAAAGAGTCTCACCAGATCCTAAACTGGCCAGAACTTGAGAAAACTGAGAAACCGCACTGTCTTGGTCCAAAGAACTAGACACACAGGGCTTACATTTTTCTCTTCCATTAGCTTTCAAGTATTTTAATGCATACCAGACTTCCCTATTTGTTCCTAGGGGAGGATATTTGAGTTTTCCGTGGCTCATTTTGTTCTTAATATTTAAAAATCTTTTCCCTCAATGAGGCATAGCCATAATTGCATTTGTATGAAGTAGGCTGTGTTTGGTTACTAGGACTGTTTTTAAATATGGTGACAAAAATTAGCTGCCCGTTCCTTTTGTATGTTGCCTGTTCTTTTTCTGAAAAATTCATTAAGTTTTTAAGCCATCTCATATTCTGAAATATGTGAATAGCAATGCATAACAGGCTATTTAAGGAGGTATGTTTAGGTGTATATATAAAGAAACGCTCACGTGCAAAAGAAAGGACATTCAAAATTGTTCCATCTAACCACAAAAAGAAGAACAAATCATCCTCAAAGTACAAAATGGTTTAAAGACAGGGAATTGAGAGCTAAATTTGAAGCTGACATCTTGACAGCCCCGTGACCTAGTTTCAGGCATGCAGTTCTACAAGAATGACAAATGTGGGACAAGAAGGAGAGGTGGGCTGCAGGAGCCAGAGTGAAGGAAGAGGAGAAAGATGGAGCAAAGGCATCAAACTAAAAAATAAATGAGTAGAGAGAAAGGGAAGAGGAGAGGGGCTTAAAAGTATTAAAACGTGTAATGACTTGTGCTGTAATCGTTATATACAGGAAACTTGCTCATAAAAATAAAAGTTAAAAAATAAATACTACAACAGAACAGAACAAGTAGACTGCCGTTCTTGAAGTTGATGTTTGGTGGGTGATCAGTACATTTAGAAATACAAGTGCATATTTTTCAGGGCAAGAGCGAGCCATATTCTGTTTACTAAACCCAAAATGCAATGAATACCGGAAGAGTAAAAATGAGTTTTTAGATGTCTCCGCCTCTTAGATGGCTAATACCAGGCACACACATACACACAAAAGTATCTAAAAATGTCTTGGAATTTCTGTGCCTGGGTGTAGACCTAGAATGTTGGAGAAGATGAATTTCCTAGGAAATTTATTTGGAGTTTATGGTTGATGAATCTTTGAAAATGTACGCTTTGCTTTTGACAAGGAAAGTATTTTAAATTTCCCTCGTTAACTGCAACATCTCCTGGTTTGAAAGATAACTTCACGGACCCAACAAACTGAACGATTCAGCAGCCTGTGCCGGCCAGTGTTTCAGCCTGCTGGTCTGTCTAGATCCCCGTTTCTTTGAGTGGCTCATCAGAAAATCACGGCTTGCAGCTTTGTCTTCTGTTCGAGGCAATATTTCTGTGTCCAGGCAAAGGCCCCTCATGAGCTGTATAAAGCAGCAACCAACTGGACAAAATCTGAAGCATGAACTCTTTGAAGTATTTTTAAAACATCCTAAGTATTTGTTGATATATCTGATATTGAACTTCAGTTTACTACCCTCTCCTTGGTGGGTGTGAATATTGCTAGAAGAACTGCTCTGAGATGGCCAGTGTGGAGTCAAGAGACACTTCCTGGAGACACAGCTCAGTGGAAAATTCATTTAAAAAGATTCAGGCCTATGCTGTAGGATTAACTGTACTGCAGTTTTCTGGTACACTTGCATAAGAGGAGAAAACTGCTAACAGTGTATAAATAGATCTACTGTATGATTTTTCCATCTAGTGTCATAGATTCCCAGGCCCAACCCTGTAGTGCTGAGAAGAATAGCAGAAATGGGTACTTTTTTTGATAATGAGGATCGAACTCACAACCTCACACTTGCCAGGCAAGGCTTTTATGCCACTGAGCTAAACCTCTGGCCCAGATACGGTACTTTCAGAATGCCCAGATGATTGTTTTATACATAACTTGGCACTGAATTTCAGAAGGAACTCTCAGCTTTGATATGGCAAAATTTAAACCAAAGTCCTAAACTAGGGATTTTCCTGCTTCTGCCACTTAGAGGTCAATAGCATCACTGAGTTCCACTCTGCCTCCAGAGAAAGGATGAGGGGCTCAAACACAGGAACCCCAGGCTTCATAACAGCTCCTCCCTCCCAGGGCCCATTGGTGTTTAAGGCTCAGACGTGGCTGGCTGTACAGTGAGTTACATCCCCTCTGAAGAGTCTACTTGTTTTTAATTTATACAGATACAAAGAGTCCTTTGGGGTGGGGGCCTAAGACTGCATTCTATTCTCATGAGATATTCAAATGTACATCTTCCATTTTTTAGAAGAAACTTTAGAAGCCAGTTTATAGTTATAGGACTACAGTAGCTGTAAGAGTGACCTCACCACAGAGGTGGGAGCCTGTACAGATGTGTGAAGACTCAGCGTCATATGGAGACAGAAAAGCAAATACTCCCGGTACACTGAACAGCTGGCACAGGATCCCAGCTTGGCACAGTCACCCTGGCATTGGGTGCCTCACAGGATGAATGATGCATCAGCCACTCTCCTGCACATAGCACTGTGTAGAACTGAGCAGCACCGAGATGACCAGCGGTAAGTCCTTCTCCAGTGGTGAAAATCCTCAGTGCTACCTGGGTTTTCCCGATGAGACGTCAGCACTGCAGATTACAGTTTCCTGGGCAGACGCATCCATGGACTCTCTAAACAAAGCTGGGAGGCTTCAGAAATAATAGGAGAGTGGAAGGTTCAAAAAACTGCAAATCAGGAGAGGAGTTAAAGCCCATGAAAAGTGGATATTAAAATCAATCTACTCTGTTCATGCTCTCAAGTAGAAGAGGATGGACAGAAGATTCTATTTGCATTGTGGTTTTTTTCCTGTTAATTACTACACAAATCCACACAAAAACAAGAATGCTGAAGATTTAATTCCTTTGAGTGATTTTCCTTGAATGCTGAAAATTCTTTTTGTTAATAGTCTCCAGTTCATGCCTCAGAGATGGAAGGTTTGATTTTTTAAAAAGATATCCTGGGATTTTAGGATGGGAAAAATAATCCATCTTCCAAATTCAACATTACCTCGCGGACTCTCTCGCTACCGAAATGGCCATTCTGTGGTTAATCTTCTTTCACTCCTAAAGGGAGAGCAGGGAGATTTGATGTTTAATAGCCTTGTGAATATTACACGTGGATTTCACTGTGGAGCCCCAGGCTTGGCTTTTCCAAATTCAGATTTTGGTAAGCAGAATCTCAATGGCTTTCACCCAGTGCTTAATTTCAAATTCCATGTAGTGTTGTTGCAAGATGTTTTCAATATGAATGAACTGAAATTTCACTTAAATATAACTTAAACTTTTAAAGTGTTTAAGATAAAATTTGTCATAACAAAAATGAAGCATTGGCTGTGATAAATATTCTGTCCAAGGATTGGCATACTTTTTCTGCAAAGAATCACACAGAGAAGATTTTTAGCTTTGTAGGCTGTAATATCTCTCTCATATCTACTTGAACTTGCCATGGTATTATTAAATATACCACAAATAACACATAAATAAATAGGTGTTCCTGTATTGCAATAAAACTATTTACAAAACAGACAGCTGGGCCACAGATTACAGTCTGTTATTCTAGATCCTTGTTTTCTGCCGCATGTATCATCATTTTGTGTGTGTGTGTGTGTGTGTGTGTGTGTGTGTGTGCATTGTGCTCTTAATAATGGTAGATATTTTTGAGACTATAGGTACAGATTTCAAAAGATGGGTGGTAGCTGTTAGGACAGTGGCATGCCGCACATTATGGAAAAAGGAAAGATTGCTAACAAAACAAAACATTACATTATTTTAGCAAACAAATAATCCTCCTTGTTAAAAAAATTAACAAAGGAGAAAATAAATGCTGAGATAAACTCTCATTATGTATTTAAAAGAAAGATCTGGTAAATGTGTAGCCTAATTATAAAATGAAGAATTATTTTTAAACTGATGGACATTTGAAGTGCATAGCTATCTGAAGACCTGATGTGGCCAACTAAGCCCTTCTCTTGATTGCTGCGTTAGCCCACAGATTTGGGGAGGCAGTAGGGATAAAGCATCAACACCAAGAAGACAAAACAGAAATGGAATTCGCCTGATTTTGCTGTGATCTCAGTCCATGCCGACTTCCCTTAAAGCCATGAAATTTGGAGGGAAATTTTTCTGTGAAAGCCAGTGTTTTTTTGCTAACAAATGTCATGTCCAAAGATAATATGTTGGCTTAAACTTTAAACTTTCTTCAGGAAATATTTTTATAGGCTTGATTTTAATAAAGCCTCTTTGTTAGGCAATAAATATGCAAAAGCGGCCATGTTGCTTTTCTGTAGTTTCTATCGTAATAGGAACATAAATTCCTCATGGAATTCTCCATACTGCGCATCAGAAAACCAGCCTCATTCCAATTTGGATAATGAAATTATAAATTGCTAGCCGATCACCTGGTAGGAATGCAGCAGTTTTTGCAACCTCTTTGCACAACTAGAAAGAAATCTCTTTGACATACGATTTTTTTTAAAAAAAGATTTGTTTATTTTGTAAAAAGTGTACTTACATTTTAAAGAGAAATTTGTGTCAGATAGTCTCTTCTGTCCATAGATTTTACTTCTTTTTAAAACTTTAATTTTTGAATTAACATACAGGAGAATTAATATTGTATGCACTGTTTGATTTATTTTAACACAGGTGTAGGGTCAGGTAAACACTGTAAGTCAGGATAGAGAAGAGATGTCATTGTGTCACATTGGAAGATTCCTCGCAGAGGCTGAGAGGAAGACAAACAGGGTTTTTTAGACAGTGGACCACACTCCACATGGAGTTGGGAATGTGGGCCCCCGGGGCTGAGTGCTTACACATGTAAATACGGACTGATTTCTGGGTTTGAAGGAAGCCTGAACATTTCCTGATGTGGCCCGAATCTTGGCAGTGTGGGTGGGTCTAGCTGCAGCCTTCCTCTGGGGGTTTTTGAGACCAGGTCCTAAAACCCGAGGTCTCTTTACGGCTACCTGCCTGAGCAAAGCAAGGAATGGCAGGGAAGGTGGAAAGGCTGGGGCGCTGAGCTGCTGGTTTAACAAAGTGCTGCTGCTTGGCACACTGTGTCACCTCACCCCACGTCTTTCAGGCGGAGATCTTAACATCCCTCTGCTCCACCGCAACCTCCTGGTCTTCTCTCTGTCACCATAGTTTTGTCTCTAACACTTTTTAGTAGAAGCACACACAAAGCATTTAACATCTTAAACTGCCTGACTTCACTGGACACGCTCCTGAGATCCAACCAAGCTGTTCCACGAATCAATAATTTGCTCCTCTTAGCCGCTGAGTAATTTTCCTCTCTTGATGTATAAGGTTTGCTTCTGTGTTCACCCCTTGAAAGACATGTTTTCCCCAGTTTCTGGTGATGATCAATTGAAGGGCTGTAAACACTCATTTACAGGTTTTTGTGTGAACATAAGTTTCAATTTCACTCCGGTAAATACCTAGGAATAGGATGCCAAGTCGTATGGCAAGTGTATATTTAACTTTATAAGAAACTGCAGAACAGCTTTTCAGAGAAACATACTCTTTTACATTCCTATTAGCATTACATGGGGGTATCAATGCTTCTAAATCCTCTCCAGCACCTGGTGTTAGCAATATTTTTAAAGTCATTCTAATTGATGTGTAGTTGTGTATTATTTTTCCCCAAAGTTTTTTTAATTGCTTCTTTTTTTTGAATCTCTCTACTTTTACTAAAAATTATATCCTCAGATTTCTTACTCAGAGCTAGAGAATCTGGACTGTAAAGAACATTATACTTTCTCAGTCTTCCTTTCTCCCTGGTTCTTGGAGATCTGGTCCCTGAGGCAGGAAGCACAAACTCACTGGATTCGGTCAGGTCATGCAGAGGAGTGAGTTGTTAATGGGGACTGTATCAGTCACTCACTGAGGGGCTGCCCTCCTCCTTGTCATGGATTGGTGTGCTGAGTTGACTCAGGTATATGTGGTACTCTGTCAACTGGACTGTCTCCCAAGCTATGCGCCCACAAGTTATGTACATACCCAGGCTTGCTGTGGAAAACAAATTTAAAAGTGAACACAGTGCATCCAAATATAGCTTGACAACTTAGATTACAATAGACTCACACAAACAGCTAAATGGGAAAGTCAAACTTGCATTTGCATATCTAAGTCTAACGTCTATGAGACAATTAACAATGGCAATAAAAGAGGGTATATTGGAGGGTTTTAATGCAAAGATTCACTTGAAAATTGCCAGGGCTCAGGGAGATGGAGGGGAAGTGCTGAGTACCAGGCAGGAAATGACTTACTCTTGATCTGGATGGGTCACTCAAAATTCTCTTAAGGCAAGCCTTGAGGTGGCCTAGAAGGAGAAATGGGAGAAAAGAGAAGGGAGGAGTTTGCTCAAGTAAAGAAATAAGGACGGTATCCTTGATGTGATTACAGGAATGCATAATATGTCGTAAACGGTGTTTTCATTTTATTCGTTGCAAGTTTTCAAGATTGGAAGTGATATAAAATTAAAAATAATTTTTAAACGGTTGACTTGACAGCATTATATAAAATAGCTTGGAGAGGGTGAAAAAGATAAAACAGGAACTACTTGGGAAACTCTGGAAATAATCTAGCTCTAAAATTTCCACGTAACCAATTCTAACCTTCTCCCTGGTTCTTTCTTTTCCGCTCTTGTCATCCCTGCCTCGGCCAACACCACAATGCTTCAGTGCTGGGTTCCTCGCGGTTTCAAATTAAGCAGCTGATTCTCTCCTGAAGAAGGTTAGAAACTGTGATCTCTCGCAGATATCATACATCTGGTCAGCATTTAGAGAGTGAGGGCAGTGCCGTGAAAAGGTTATCTCAATATTTTCAGTGTGAACCTTGTTTTCTACAATGATAATTTTGATGAAAGGAGAGATTCAACTTCAGGGTGACGGGAGGTAATGAAGCCCCTGACCCATGTCTCACTGGCTGGGGAGGTGACTGCTGGCGCTCAGCAGCCACAGAACCCCTGCGGGACTGAGTACCTTTCTCACAGCTACTTTTTCCTGACAGATCTGCAGAGTGGGAGCTGCTACCATGTAGACATCCACCTGGTGCAAACCCAAGAAATGCATAAACCAAGTGCGTGGAAATGATTGGGCTTGAGATTCCTGAATTTGGCACAGATCTGCACACTGCAGTTCCTTAACGTGCACCACACTTTTCTAAATTGAATTTGAGCTCACCGTCTTATTTGATGTAACATTTGTTCCTGCTCTGTTTTCTTTCTTGATATAAAAACAAGTAAAAATGAGCACGGAGAAGGAAAAGGTTCATGAAAGAAGCCACTATCAAGTTGAATGTGGGCATTTAAACTAGCTGTGAAAGTCTTGGCTTGCGTAGATATGCTTGTCAGAAACGCATATGGGATGTGCTGCCTGGTATGTGTACTAGAAACCCCTGTGGGAGGAGCGTTTATTGAGACATAATCAAACCTACATTTCTTAAAGTTCAGGAGGAAATTGTGCCGCAGAGAGTCTTATGATTGGTTGTCAAGGTCTATTTTCCATTTACTCTTACATCTACCTCTACATAGCTAGAAATAAAACAGAGGAGAGAAACATTTTAGGGAAAAATCTCTAAGTGATTTTATCTTCATGAAGCCCTGCTTAATTACATATCCTTGGTCAAAGTTTCATTTTAAAAAGTAAGAATGTTAACAGCACTTTAAAAGTATTACTTGGCTGTATCAACTACAGCCATCCAATGACTCCATCAGTCAATAACTCAATCATTCTATATTTTAGCAAAGGTTTTACCAATTCAATTCATTAAAAATGAACAAGCCAAAACTAATGTATTAGTGTATAGTTGGAAATATGCTCATATGATTGTTTAAAGATACCAGAATATAAAACTAACCTCATCATTTGAAAGGTAGGATTACAGACTTCACTGTTCTTAAAAAAATGGAACAATGTGACATAAATGAGTGAAATATCACAGTAAGGAAATCGTTGCACACGTCTGCAGTTCATCTCTCCATCTAAAGAGGGTATGTATCTCAGCAGTGCCTCCCCGCAAGATACTCTAAGCAGCTCCAGACCAATTTGATCAACTCACATTGGCAATGATACCTCGCTTTCCTACATTGCAGGGAGCATGTTTTTAACTGGTCACATTTTGAAAAGGTTCTATAGGATCAGTTTTATCATTTTTAGTGTTATGGCTACAAGATTTTTTTAAAGCTTCTTTTAAAAAAACTACATTATTTTTTATTATGTTTCCATTGTCAGAACCTGAGTTTAAAGTTTCAGAACAGTTCTCACAAATTGACCAACAATTTTTTTCTAGGTCCTCTATATCTCAGATATTCCTACATCCATGTGCAATCCCTCAAAAAGATCATGAAACATAATAACACAGGGAGAAGCCAGGATAAGAATATTTTTACAATTATTTCCAATATTTTTGCATTTAAAGACATGTGAGTCTTAGTTACTTTTTTATGGTCTTTTTTTTTTAAGGAAGTAAAACAGAGCAGTAAAATGAAGCAAAACAAACAGTGACAGGACTGTAGGAAATCTGCAGTCGTCACTATATACTGCGTATTGTTATCCTCTAAATAGTTGCTTAAACTACCAGCCCTAGGTTTGCAGGATCAATCAGGCAACATAAATGTCAGGTTGCTTCCTTCCTTCATTTATCATCTCAGGCTGTGTCACGTCCAGTTGCTTAGGGGGCGGGGAGGGGGACAGAGACGGCTTCCTTGTTGTTTCTCCCTAGCTGGCCCGGCTACCTCCCGCGCACAGAGGGTGGAGGCCGCATGGCTTCTTTACTGTTTCTCCCCACCCAGTAGAGCTGCTGCTCCTGGTTTTCTTATTTTTGCTGGATTCCTGAATCATCTGTCTCCAAGGGCTTCAAGTCTCAGTTCAGAACCTTTCTGTGTCCATGGGACCACCTCTCTATTCCTTCCCTTCCTCATGTTGCTGTTTTCCAGGGTCTGGACACTAAAGCTTGGAGAGGTTCTTTTGCTGCTCACCATTCCACCATTTTCCCGGAAGTCTCTCTCTCAATCTTTTTGATACCCGGTTTCACTATGTAGTTTAGGCTGGCCTTAAACTGCAAGGATGCTACTCCAGCCTCAGCCTCCTGAGTGCGGCGATCACAGGTGTGTGGCACCACACAGCTGTCATACCATCTTCATGTGTGCTACATTTTAACTTATCTGTATGACTGGGTTTCAGAAAAAGACCTAGAGATGGGTCTAAACCTGATACTCATCTGATGTACAACCCTATGTCTTAAGCCATAGTTTTTATTTCCACAATTGTTGAGCTGAGAGAAAGATAAGTTTCATTGGTTATTGCCAATGTTCCTTTCCCCAGGAGCAGCCTGAGATTTTTTTGCTGTCACTAGTCAGCGTTTGTGTGTTTAACAAACAGATCAAGACCGTTTCCCAGAGCCACTCTCTTATGTGTGTTCTGAGCTCCTGGGATCTCTGCACGATTTCCAACCATTGCTTTTCAACTGTAAAATCACTTCCTAAATGTAATTCCATGTTTAGCTCTTTGAGGCTGTAACTTCATGCTTTTCCTTTGCCTGTGTTTCTATTGCATCACCTGGACAATGGCCAGGTGGCTGACTCTAAATCTCATCAGGTTAATTAGCCAGTGTTTATTTGTAAGCCTCAGTCCCCTTGACTTCTAAGGTCTGTTTTGTGTACTCTGTGTTCCACCACCGACCTCTGCTCATTGTAACCTCTGAGTCAGTTACCTGTAAAGTTTCAGCCAAGTGTTCAGTCAGTTTTCTTTACGTTGGCATATTGAACAAATATTTGCTGAATAATGACTGGATTTGGTGAGGGATAAAGAAATGATAGACTGGTGTACGAGCCATGGTTCCTATTCGATGTAATGTGAGTTTTACCTATTTGTTATTAACTCCCATTGCACGGTAGTAGCAGTTGTAAAAGAAAAAAGTTTTAATTTTATATATATATAGTATTTATAGAGCTCTTTTTCTCTAGACTGCAATGAATGACGGATAAAATGAAGCCTAACTTTTATCTTCTCATCTTCACATGTCTTCCATAAGCCTGAGAGGGAATGGAGATCATCTCTCCAAAGAATTCTCTGTGGTAGAACACACTCGATCTCCGCCACGAGCTCCTGAGTGGCCAGTAGCTGGACAGATGACAGCACACTGCAGGGTAGTGGCCAGTGCAGCATCCCACGGAGAGGTTAAAGAAGGTGTCCTCCGAGTAGCACATGGGAGGATGGTCTTCAGGAACCATCACAGCTGCTCAGTTTAAATGTGGCCCAGGGCAACAATCTGAAAGAACTGCTTTCTGTACGCCCAGGAAATGAGTATTTCCCAAAAGACTGAGAAGGGAAGGAGAATAAATGTTTTACATAAAATACAAATGCATATATTTCTAGCACGACATTGTTTTAATCAGTGACTGAGTATCTGCCCCCTTGCCATTGCTCTCAGGATTAGGAAGCCCATCTTGATCAAAGGTGAAGGACTTCATATTTGCTATATGTCTTGATTAGTGGAAACAACCAAGTCGGAATGAGCAGTCAATAGCAATGCCATACACCCTTCCAGAGCCTCAGCCGTGGCCCAGGAATTTAAACACAAGTCCAAGAGGGAACTTGGCTTGTCTCAATATCAATAAACTTGTCTTTGTAACAAAAGACAAGGCTTGTTTGCCAGACCTGTAAGAAAAACATATCTGTTTTGTGTACTGCAGAACTCTGGTCCATGGACAGTGTCACTGAATGAAGGCAGCGGCCCTGCATGCCGGGAGGAAAACCCTAACAGAGCGGAGGGTCGCCGGGGTGCCCCAAGTGCTCCCAGATGCTTGCCTTCAAAGATCCACTGTTTTTCATCCACCAGGGAATGCCCTTTGTTTTTTTTTTTTTTTTTTGTTACTGGTCCTGAAACCTATTTAAACTTTGCCAGTCCATTTCTGGGGATTGGTACCAAATCAAGACAGGCTGATTGATGCTGATTTCCGGTTTATACAAAGCAGGAAGAGTGCATAATTTTCCATACCATTTTTTAATAAAAAGACATCTGACCCTGGATATGTTATTTATACATAAAACCTGGAGGTTTGTTTACGTGCATTTGTCAGTTCTTTAAAGAGAGAATGGGATAGACAGAAGTTGATTGCTTTCGTTGAGTTTTACAAAACCACTCTACAGTGAAGCAGAAAGAGCTGTTTTAAAAGGATGTTTATATTCTTGCACTATCTTGGTAAATGTAGTAGGCTAGTATAAGAGGAAAATAACTTAATTAGTCAGGGAAATTACATTCATGTAGAGATTAAGTATGAAAAGTGAGGTAGAAAGCCCAAATCTTCATCAGCTAGAGTTGTTTCTTTTTCTACTTATGAAACACATCTTTTTTTTTTTTGTTTTCTTTGCTGACTGGAACAGAGTGGAAAGGGCTGGCTGGATTGGAAGGGAAAATCTCCACTAGTGACACACGGAAAGCCAATTCTTCATGCCCTCTTGCCTTATTTACACATTTTCTGCTTTAAAATTCATCTCTTCTCTGTTTCATCTTTCTTATTGGAAACACGGAGCGCAGACACCAGATCCCTGGCTTAAAAGTGATCACGGCGATGCCCTGTCTTGTGAACAAAGGCACTCACTCGGGCTGTCTGAGGCAGAAGAATGTAATGATGAAAGCATGGAGCAAAACACTCGAATTAAGTTGCAGGCTGGAGCCTTACGCACTGGTAACAAACAAGGCAAAATGTTTGCAGCTGCAGAATGGGGACAGTCACTCCCATTTCAGCAGGCCACTGGGCCACAAGACGAAACGAAGCTCGACTTTATTACCTGCGACCTGGTACATAGAACTTTCCACTCAGGTTCTAGGCTCTGTGTTAAGCAATGGCAGCGAGGCACTTGTTACTTTACGTAGGAGCAAGTCAAGGCTCCGTCTTAAACCTGATTTTATTCTGTTTGTCAGTAAATCAGGTGCTTCTACTCCACTTATTGTGTAAAGGCATACAGAGGAGTTCATGCCTCAGTTAGGAAAAAATAAGAACCGCCATTTCCAGATGGTGCTTTGGAGAAGCAGTAAGAATATAGAGCAATACTGGCTCACATAGGAGAAATCAAAACAAAATCTTCGAGATTTTCCTATTCCTCCCTTAAAATGATAAAAAAAAATATATATGGCAAAGATAGCTTTCTTGTGAAGATAAAGATACTCAACTTTCCAAAACCTCTCTTCCTAAATCCCTCCTAAATCAATATTTACTTCTAGACCTAATTTTATGTTATTTTTTATAATGGGTAGTTTGGAATCTGATGTGCAAAGCAAACAAAAGAAAAGTGATCATCTGTTTAACCAGCACGATCCTAAAACTCCATAAACACTAAAACCTGACATGCGTTTAGTCTGTGAGATCGGGAGCCCTCACCTTTGGACAAATCTTGCTTAATTATGGAGCATTACTTTAAACACCGCAATGGACCAATGGCCTGAATACCTGAGAGGACACAAGCTGTAAGTGATAACTGGGGGAATTATTACAAGTTAAAGATGCCCTAACTACCACATCTGTTGAAATATAGATCATTCCCAACTCCCCCCAAAGCCCCTTCTTCACGTTCCCCAAAGAGTTCAAACCTTCAGGACCCTTTGGCCATATTTGTTTGCTCTTCATTTATTCTTGCTCTTTCTTGTTCAACCATTTGGAAAGTATCTCAACTTCTCCTAAGTTTCATTGCTAAGAACAGCACTTTCTCCTATCCAATAATATTCCTATGTAACCATGGCTCAGCACCATTGTCTGCTATCAAGTCCACATTCAAATTTCCCACTTCGTCTCCAAAATATCTCTCCATCCAGGATTCATCAGTGCTTTTGTATTATTTCTACTTAATTTGTCTCAGGATCTTCTTTATTCTGAAACAGTCGCATTATAGACTGTCAGACATTTGAAACACAAACAGACTGTCTTATAAAATGTCCCAGAGCTGAATTTTGACTTTGGGTCTTCTGATTATTTTTTGTTTGACATTGTTTATGGTCATATTTCTGCTTCTTAGTGGCTACATCAAATGTCACCGGTAAGATGAGTAACATAATTCTTAGGAACACTGAAAAATTACAGTATGGGGTCTCTTGCTCTCATGGCAAAGGAGAACTATAAAATATAAAAATATAAAACTTTCACCTTTAAAATTATTACATTCCTATGAAATGTAATGAGAAGACAGCAACACACACAAATTACAAAGCAAGCTGATGTTGTAATTTTATGCAGCACAATAAATTTTAACAAATCCAATACATCATTATCAATAAGTACTAATGCAGTAATCATTGATCGTAATATTTTTGAGTCTTTTGTGCTTATTATTTAATCAATCAAATTTATAATAATAACTCCATTTTCAATCAATAGAAATGTCAGCAAAGAAAAGATCACAAATAATTTTTCATAATTATTAATCTGGGGAAGGAGCTTTCTGCTGAAGCTGTAATTAGAGCTATTGAGACTTTCATAGACTATAACAATATTGGGAGACATTTTCATAAATTATTTTTGAATATTAATTTTTTATAACCAGAACTGATGATGACTGGTTATTTCTAGAAATAATTAACTGACATTTTGTGTAATTCTGAATTTATTTTTAAGTACAATTTATACAGTAGTGTTGTATATTTTTCTACAGTCTTTTTTTTGTTTGTTTTTGTTGTTAAATAAGGGTCTCCCTAAGCAGTTCAGGTTGGCCCTGAACTCAATATGTAGTACAAACTGGCCTTGAATTCGAGGTGATCCTCCTGCTTCAGCCTCCTCAGTGCTGGAATTACAGGTATGCACCACGCCTGGCTTTCTTCCTACAATTTTTTGTAATATGTGGAAGTCACGAAAGGGGGGCTTCTTTATTTACATATATTTCAGACTCTCATTTATAAATGAGAGCATTAACCTTGACATTATTTTCTTGTCAATAATTCATCCAAAGCTTGATTTGAAAACAGTGCTCTTTTCTATTGAACATGGTGACTTGTAAAATTTAATTGTATTTTTAACCCTATGAATATTTCATTTTCAATGGTGGTGTGGTTTCAAACCCAGATATTCTAAATTCTTTGAAGAATTCTAATGACAATCTTAATCCGTTTGGGCTCTGTAACAAAGTACCTTAGATCGTGTGATTTATAAAAACAGAATTTTATTGCCATGATTCTGAAGGCAGGACGCCTAAGATCAGGGAGCTATAACATTTAGTTCCTGGTTAGGGCCTCTCGGTTATACACTGTCAGTTACTTTTTATGTCCTCCCATGGCAGAAAGGGAAAGAGATGGTTCTCTGAGCCTGTTTCGCAGGGACACTAAACCCATACAGGAGGACTCTGCTGTCATCCCTTACCTGCTGAAGGCCTCACCTCTAAATTCTATACACTGCCGGTTAGGATTTCAGCTGAAACCTCAGGAAGACATAAACACTGTCTATTATAGATGACTTGATAACACTTATTGCAATGTTTATGTATACACTATTTTTGTAGTAATTTTCCTGCATTTGCAGTAGTTGCTCTACTGAATATGGGTCATCAAAATGTCTGTCTCCTATGACTTCTTGGGAAACCATGGGATCCTAGTCTACACCAAGCATATATCCAGGCCGTGGGTAGCACGACCAATGGGCCAACCAGTTGGCTACCTTCCACCCAATGTCTCCATGTCCACTAGCCTGAATCCACACCTGAAACATCTCAACAGACATAAGTTCCACTGTCTCATCAGGCTTCACTTACAAAGACATGAATTAAAAACTAAAATTGTCATTAACTTCAAAATAAAACATCAGAGCATTAAATCTTCCATGGGTCTCTTGTCAGAGTGGAACCTATGCAACTTTGCCATGAAGTTGGCTGGCCCAGCAACTGGTTCTAGAACTGCTCTTAAGCAATTCAGGAGGGAGGATGTCTACAAATTTCATGTCCAGAACAGGTGTGTGGACCGTCACAGAGCCATGGAAGGATACCTGCATCTAAGGAACTCCAGTGGATGGCTGTCAACAACAGAGTCTCTTGGGCTCAGTGTGCAGCAGAATAACCTGGACAGTGATTAGATCCAGGCTGCAAAGACTACTCCTGTTTCCTAACATAACAGATCTAGGGCAGCCCACGGATGTGCATTTCTAACAATTTCCTAGGTGACTGACACTGTGATAAGCAAACACACCTTGAGAATCGCAGCCATGGGATGCCGTGGGTCTGGTGTGTTTGATACTCTAATATTTTGACTGCAAACATCTATATTGCACATGAGAATTTCCCATTTTTTGACGAATAAAAATTGTGAATATTTAAGGTATATAATGTGATGCTCTGATGTACAGATTTGTTAAAAAACGATTTCTACAGTCAAGCTAATTAGCATATCCATCACTTCACATAATGACTATTTTTATTTGTTACTTTATGATGAGAATACTTGAGACCCACTGTCTTAGCAAATTTCAAATATGTAAATGATATAGTATTATCTGTTTCACCACGCTGTGTATCCAGTCTCCAGAACTTTCTCATTCTAAGTAACTGAACCTCTGTACGTGTTGACCAACATTTCCCCATTTGTCCCACTCTACAGCCTCTGGAAACCATGGCTCTGTTAACTCCTTTATGAGTTTAGTGTTTTTTTGGTTCCATGTGTAAGTGAAGTAATGCAGAATTTGCCTTACTTCACTTAGTATAAGATCTTGCAGGTTCACATGTTTTGGTGCAAATTGCAAGATTTCGTCCTTTTCTTAAGGCTGAATAATATTCCATTTTATAATATACAATATGCTATACATTATATAGCAAATATATTTGATATATGGTGGTACTTTTGTTCAGGAACACTTTTGTTTGCTGAATAAATTGGTTTGTGAACCAAAGTGTTTGGCAAAATTCTGTTTGCAAACTCTGTACCTGGTGACAAACACAACCCTGACCACCGTTCCCATGCCAACACAAATATGACCATCTTTTCCAGGACTGTGGAACAAATGAAATTTGTGAACTGAGGTACCATTGAATATATATTTACAATGTTATATTTACATATACCACATATTTACATAAAATAGGTAAAATATATAATTATTTTATTCATTCATTAATTAACACCTAGATTATTTGCATATATGGATTATTAATAACTGTACAGAGTCTTTTTGAGACTCTGATTTCACTTCCTTTACGTAAACATACAAAAGTGGGATTGCTGATCATATTGAGTTTCTATATTTTTAATTTCTTGGAGAACTAAGAAATTAAACGAGCTGAGGGGTCCAGTGTTTACCTAACACATGGGAGGCTCTGGGTCCCCAGAACTTCACTTGAACAAAAATTGAATTTAGCAAGAGAAATTCCATGCTAGTTTTCATAATTCCTGCATTAATTTACATCCTTATAAGCAATGTACTAAAGTTTCTAAAAATCTCCTGTACACCAAAGAAAACAACAGAGTGAAAAGCCAGCCTGTGCAGTTGGAAAAATCTTTGTAAGCCACGCATCTCCTCAAGGGCTATGTGTTAGTCCTTTAGTGCTACTGTAATAAAATATCATAGATCAGGTAACTTGGCATCAACAGAAGTTCTTTCTCACATTGTAGAGGCTGGAAAATCCAAGCTAAAAATGTGGGCAGATGCAGTATGTGGGGAGGGTTCCAAGATTAAACCATGTTTCTTTGTCTTTTGAAGGGGACAAACACTGTGTTTTCATATGGTGAAAAAGAAAGGAAGAAGAACTAGCTGTTTTCCTATAGTCCTTTTACAAAGAGCTCACCCTAATCATGTTCTAAGGCCCACCTCTTAATACCAAGTCTTTGAGGTTTAGGTTCTAACATATGAACTTTGGAGGAAGTGACATATGTATTCAAAACACAGCAGGCTAATATCCAAAACATACAAGGAATTCAAACAATTCAAAAGAAAAACACCAAATAACATGTTAAAAAATGAACAAAAGATCCAAGCACAGTGGTTTATGCCTATAATCCCAGCAAGCTGGGAGGATGAATTAGAAGAATCAAAAGATCAGGCCCAGTCTGCACCAGCTACATAGTGACTTAGTAAGAACCTGTCTCAAAATTTCAAAATGAAACAAGGGCTGGGAATGTAGCTTAGTATGAAGGCACTGGACTCAATCCCCAATACAGGGGGAAAAAAAAGCAAAAGACCCAATGGACATTTCTCAAGAAGACACACTAATGTCTACATAAGAAGGTGCCCAGTGTCACTACTCACAGGAGAAATAAAGTCAAAGATACAATGAAATCTCGCCCTATACGTGTCCAAATGGCTAGTATAAAAAAAAAAGAAATTCTGTTTTTAAAGAATCTTGAAAGTTTTAAACAGCAATTGAAATATAAATGTAGATTATATAGGGCCTGAATGTTCTTGGTTTATAAATCTCACACAGAGTACTTGTGCTAAATTAGGAGATAACACGTGGAAACCTTAATGTTTGAAAATTGATTGGGAAATTGGGTCAGAGACATAATTCAGTTAAGGCCAAAACCTTAAGTTGAGTTGTAGTACTTATTCTTTTAGGTAAGATTGTTTTTAAGTTCCTCAAAATCTAGGAAGAAACAAAAATTGAAAGAGCGAACACACAGATACTTCACTCTTACAGTACCCAGTAAAAAGAAGATATGTATCACAAGCCATGGAAAGGAATCCCCCTGTGTATTGGTGTGGGCAAAAACGCACCATGTCTTGTCCTGATTTTCATCTGAAACGCAAAGTGTTTCCTTCATATTAAGCATCTCTCTCCAACACCTCCTTCTTCCTTTTCTTCCAAACTCCAAACTTTCCTTTAGCACAAATACTGTACAATTGGCTGCACAAATTCAATATTCAACAGTTATAATTAGAAGAGGGGGAAAGCAACGCAGGCATATTTTTCATAAAGTGAAAAACTACAGCTGAATTCATTTTACTTAGCGGCAATTAAAACACATTTGTGAATTTATAAATATTTTGTAACGTGGTTCTACAAGTGTTTCTAATTTGAGCAATGACAGGTGTTTGTTGTTTAAAATAAATAGCAATCCTGGGGTCTTTTACTTAGGATTCAAAATATGTCACTGGGAAGGGATTAAATTGAATGCTGCTAGATTTTCTGAAGTACAAAAAAAAAAAAAATTACCCTACTTAGTGAACTCTGACAGAATACAGCAGCAAGTAAAGATGTACCTACTGTGTGCTAGGTACTATTAAGCCAAGTTGCACTTAGTCATTGAAATATTCTGAGGTGTAGCTCTTGGTAGCCTCATATTATGGATGGGAAATTGAGCTCAGAAAATTGGCCAAGATCGACTGGCAAAGAACAGTGGATATGACGTTTGAACGCCAACCCTGCCTGTCTCCCACTGGGGTGGTTGCTGCTCAGGGTGCTTATCTTTGCCAGCTGCAGCCCAGCTGAGTGCCTGCGGGCACTGCTACAGTGGAGCAGTGCTGGTGTCCCAGGCCGCTCGGGAAGAGGGAGAGCTGTGTGTTTCAAACACACAGCGATCCAAATGTCTTCCTGTGTTCACATTTGCAACGCGAAGGAAACATTAAATCCTAAGCCCTAAAGGCAGGCATTTTGCATTCAAATCCCACCTCTGCCAGCTCACAGTTCATGACCTTCCATAAATTTCTGGGCCTCTCAAAGCCTCAGTGTTCCCCTTTACAAAACAAGGATGATAAATGCACTTAGCCCTATAAAGATAAAATTGGATAATGAATCTGTTTCACCAAGCACAGGGTCTAGCGCACAGGAAAAGGCCAAAAAATCTCAAGTATTATAATGTCTCATTTAAAAGGAACTTTGAGGGGATACCCTGTCCCCAAATGTCTTTTCTATCCAAGATCCCATTTATGCATGATCTGTACCTCAAGCCAAAACAGAACAAAGTCATTCTTAAAAGTCATAAATCCTATTTTTTTAAAAAGTCAGTGTAAGTATCATTTTTCCCAGAAAATTTTCCCAGATGTCTCATATATGTTTGTACAGCATTCTGTTTATCAGATCACACACAATGTTCAAGTAAACTCTATTCTATCCTAGTATGCTGTTTGCTTATTTGACTTTGCCCTGCTTAAATTGTGTGCATTCTCAGAGGCAGACTTTCTTTCTGTTTTACCCAACTTTGGGTATCTTTGGGGGTGCTGAGTCTCATTCTGACAAAGGCTTCTAATTTTGTAAAGCATCCTTTTCTTTGCAAAGCCTTCTGGGAATTTTCCCAGTTCCGGGTGACTTGGTGGACACCAGATGCCCTCTACGGTGTTTGGGACACATCTGCTTCTCTCTTATTTCTAACAGTGCTCTCCTCCCAGGCACTGACACAAATCCAAAATGAGCAGTACCCTTGTGCCCATGTAGAGAAGACCCTTCCTCATGATTCACTTTGGTGTGTTCTAAATTTTCTCTAAGTAGCAGTGGAATGCAATGGCGGGAAAATGGGAGCGTCCTACCCTATTGGTACAAGTTGACAATGATCCAAAATTAGTAAAATCAATGAAGTAGCAGCTCACTTCATATGCTCAGGAGGCACCAGCAATTCTAACAGTGATGCTGACAAACTCCTCCGTGGAAAGAAACAAGCAGTTGATCTGACTTAACAATTGCTGGGGCTATTGTTGGTCTTTGAATAATAAGAAGAACGGCAAAACTAATACCTTAGTGCAGCCTTCAAATAATCTAGTTTTGATCATTTATCTTGAAAATGCATGGTATGCTATAGTAAGTTAATTCAGAGAACTCTCCATCATATGGTCCTTCTCAAAACGCAGACTCAGCTGCAGAATTCCCTTTGAGAAGTAAGAAAGGAGTGGTTGGGAGTCTGCCCAGCTCATTTTGGGTACAGTTCATGGTATGTATTCAGTCCTCCGAATCCTTCCTACTCCTCTGTGTAAACCATACATGTGAAATAATAATGAGGCGCTGATTGTAAAAACAGAGAGGTAGAGCCCCGGCTCCTTCCGCTCTGTCACTGCGGAATCTCATTAAGTTTCAGTGTCTGAAATTTCACAGCAACAAAGGACAGCACAAGTTTTTAGTTTGTTCAGTAAATGCAAATTTACACTCATACATCAAATATTTTACCACATTTAAAAATTATATGAAATTGAAACTTACTCTTTTGGTGGGTGTGTCTCTTTTTGAGACAGTGTCTTGATGTACAGTTTGGGCTGACCTTGTAGCCTAGGCTAGTCTCAAACACAAAAATCCTGCATCAGCCTCCTGAGTGCTGGGATTACAAGAGTGTGCCACCACACCCTGTTGAAATTGGTGGGGAACCATCCAGATGACTCTCCTTGATCCTTCTTAAAAAGAAAAGCAACTCTCTCCATTTTAGATAAATTTGGCCTTATCTCCGTGTATTGATATGCACAGAGCTCCCCAGGCTATTTCTTTGTCCTTTCTATTGGCTTTAAGCAATGTAAATTGGGCTGTTTGAGGAGGTGATGCGTACTCTTTGAACACAGAGACCGGTCAGTGTTACCCCACCCAGTGACTCTCCAAATATGTGGTTGAGTCTGGAGGGATGGAGAGCCCTGCTCCACGTTGTCAGCTGGGACCAAGCCTGGAGAAAGAGGCTCTGACTTCCTAGGGCAAACAGGATGACACATCAAAACTGAAGACCAACCCCAAATGACTGGGTACTATCTCAGGTGTGTTACACAGATTACTCTCTCTGCATTTCTTGCCCTCTGCATCTCAAAGAGGTGATCGCAGATCTTCTACCTAGCCTAGCTCAGGGTAGTCAAGGCAGTCATGTGTTTCTTGCTACTCTGTCACTCATCCCCCAGTCACTTCCCTCGTGGTGAATTAATAAAACCTGGGTTGGGTTCTGAGTGTGGCCTTTGTTCCACTGAACCGCCATCTTAGCTGGATGTAGGACTCCTTGACTCCCCGCAACTGTCTATGTGCCTTAGTGGTAGCTTGGAATTAGCTCACTAGAATTCCAATAACCTCGTCATGGGATTACAAATATAAATCTTGCTGGATCACATCAAGGACAAGAAGGTGCTTATTTACTATAGAAAGTTACTCTTTTTACATTACTTTAAAATTGAACACAAATCAAGAAAATAGTGATTACCATGACCACATGATTACTACTGATATTAATTTCATAGGCTAAGGAAGAGGACTACTGTAAAACGATCAGCCTGGGTGTCAAACATGAGATTTACCATAACAAATGGTGCTCTTGGGCTCTTACAGACCCAGAGTGATATTTCAAACACAGAAGAGCAGTTGCAGTGGTTTCTTTCATGTGTCAGCTTGACTGGCTAAGGGATGCCCTGGTGGCTGGTAAAACATTGTTGGGATAGAAGTGTTGTCTACAGAGCTGTTTCCAAAAGCTACACAGAAATCTGTACAGTGAGAGCCAAGATTCCCTTTCACCCATGAAGAAGTAGGATGTTAATCACTCTGTTGAGGGCTGCAGTGGAACAAAACTGGGGAGGGATAGTGGATTCTCCCTCCCCTTGAGCTGGCACATCCATCTTCTCCCATCCTCAAACAACAGAACTCTTGGGTCTTGGGCCCCCTCAGTAACAAACCAGGATCCCAACTGGAGACACACGGAATCTAAACTGGAGACAGGACAGACAGGACAGAACAAAGTCCTGGCTTCCAGAGAGAACCTGTTCTGCTCCGCCCCCAGCCTTTCTGCTTCCCAGGATTTCTCAGGCTCTGGTGCAGAGATTCCAGAGAAGCCTGCCCAGCTGGTTGTCCCACTTTACCTGATTCAGGGCACAGGGCTGTTGGTGCAGTTGAGAGTCCAGCCCTCCACCTCCAGACCCTCAGGCCAAGGACCATGGAACAGGATTACAGAATAGTAAATGGACAGATTAAAGCCCACCAAGCTGATGGGTGTTTAATCAGCTGTGCTTTCTTCTGGGTTCTAGGAGGGAAGGGAAGAGTGTGGGATGGACAGGCACTGCAGAAATGGCAGAGAAGCCGGGGCAAGGTCCAGGAGGCAGGGCCAAGGAAGGGTGTGTGTGTGTGTGTGTGTGTGTGTGTGTGTGTGTGAGCATGTTTCAGCTGCTGTCACTCTAAGCACTGCTGAGGAGTAGCGAGGCAAGTCCCGGCCTTGTCACTGCTTTTCTGTTTCCATAGCACTCCAGGTCTCAGGCTTTGCGACCATTAAATGTTTATTCCTCCTGCCCTCCAGAAAGAGCACAGCTAGGAAACAGGCCCCGCAAGTTCAAGTGCCTCACCAGGCTGGCGGAGGAGCGTCAGTGGGCGCGAGGGCTGCAGCCCAAGGGGTACCACTCCTGCACACGGGTTCCCAGGCCCTTTCACCAGCGCTTTCCAGAACGGGGAATAGGTACTATCTGGCTTCCAGAGACCATCAAAGGCTTAAATCTACTCACCTGTGTTTAATCATAATTGAAGACTTTCAGGAAAATGACCTTATCCTTTTGAAAGTAATCTAAGGTGAGAAAAGAAAAAAAAAAAAAGAAACACCTAAATTGAAATGTTGAGTCTTGATGCGGTTTTTCCTTCCTTGTGAAGAGGTGACCAGGGGTGAAGCAGGACTTTACTGAATGTGCCAGTTAGAGCCCTGAGGATTTGGTAGTTGGATCTGTCTGACAACAGCGGGAGAGAGAGCACTGTAAAAGCAAGGGTCTAAGTCCGACTTCCGAGTTCTCTGGAGATGCTTAGTGGCCTCTGGGCCCACTGCCTCCCTCCTGCAATATGGCCACCATCCATAGGGGCACCCAGGAAAGCCCTAAAGCCCCGCGTGTCCCAGGTAGAATGCTCTGCTTTGTGGCCCCAGTGCCACAGGTGGCATCACTGTGCACTGTTTGAGACAATCCCTGGGAAAGGCTATGCACAGCTCTGTGTGTACAAGGCCATGTGGGCCGATCTGGCGATGCTTTATATCTGTGCTTACCTTGCCACTTCCAGAGAGATTCATCCAGGTCCCCACTCTTTCTTGGGTTTTCATCCTCCTGGGTCTCTCTTATTTTCTAATCTGAGCCAGTGCCCCGCCACTCCCCAGATGCCCACCCACATCACTGTTCCTTTTGAAATTCAGTCTACCATCAGAAAAATTATTTTTAATGTATTTTTTCTAATTCTATATCATTTTACAAAATACTGGGTTTCCATGTAGTATTTTTCATACTTGCACATAACATTTTAATCACATCCATTCCCTTTTCTACCCTTCCTCTGCCTCTTTCTCTTTTCTTTTTTATTCCCTTTTCTGTTTAATGAGAGTCACCCTTCTACTTCCCTGGCGTCTTTTATATGTTTGTTGTTTTACGGTTTCTTAGCTGAGCATGGTGGTGCACACCTGTCATCCCAGAACTTGACAGGCTGAGGCAGGAGAATCACCGTGAATTTGAGGCCGGCCTGGGCTATCCAGTAAGACCCTGGCTCAAAAAACTAGATAAAAAGATTCCACATTTTAAATAAAACATGCAATAGTTGTCTTCCTGGGTCTGGTTTATTTTGCTTAACATGATGATCTTCAGTTCTATTAATTTGCCTGCAAATGACATAACTTGTTCTTCTCTGTGACTGGATGATACTCCGCTGTGTGTATAGACCCCATTTCCTTACCCATCCACCTGTTGATGGGTATGTAGGCTGGCTCTACATCTTGGCTATTGTGAATTGTGCCACAGTGAACAGGAATGCTGGTATCCCTGGGGTCTGTCAGTCAAGGTCTTGAATTTCAGCTTTTTCCAGTTTCTTCTTCCACTCTCACTTGAATCCGTAGTCTGCCAGCGTGGTGTTTCCATCAACCCTCACCAGTAGTGACATTTTCCTACTGTCCCACATCCTGTAGGGCCTGGGCACCAGGTGATTTTGTCCTTTCCAAGCCATTTCTTACCCTTTTGTCTTCAAACACACAGGCAACCCCAGTCATATCCATTAGCTCCACTCACTATCCCACCTCACGTTCATCTAGCAAGCCTCCAATCACGACTGTATTTACTGTAAACTGTAGGACCCAGCTCACTGCCTTGCTTGCCAAAATTAATTTAGTCCCTGTTATTACTCTTGGTGACTTCAGCATCTAATAAACAATCCATCCATCACCCCAGCCTATCACTTCCAATAACCTGTCAGTTCGCCTTAACCATCAACTCTCATGATCGTAATGTGGGACTCATAATTACTCACAAGCATTACTTTCATTATCTTGATTTCAAACACTGTACTCTCTGGTTATCAGCTTTATTATTGTATCTTAATACCCCTCCTACTGCAAAAATTCTTTGATCTTCATTTGCAACTTCAACCTACTGACTTTCACAGACCAGCTGGCCTTTCTAGTGATTTTGTATCCCTCTCTACTTAACTTACACTCTCTGGAGCACTCTGTATGGTAGCCTGGGAATTGGGAAGAGATTGGAATTTTCTGGCTGGCAGTATTGCTTGCAGTTGTAGTCAAGATGTGAACAAAGACTGCATTCATCTGAAGGCCTGATGGGAACTGGAGGTTTGGCTTCCACAAGGACAGAATGTCATGGCTTTTATCAGGAGTCTTCCTGTCCTCACCATGTAGATTTCTCTATGAAGTTGCTTGGGTGTCTTAAAAAATGAAAGGTGACCCAAGAATAAGAGCAGAGGGGAAATTCCGATGCCTTTTATGATCCATTCTAATAGGCTGCATCCCTCCACGTTGACCATAGTCAAGTACTACATATGGATCCAGCCAAAAACGAACCGCACATTAAAGGTAATCCTATGAAATTATATTTTCTACTAATATCATACCCATCTTAATTTGTGTGACTACTGTACTCTGATGCATGCATAATGATGAAAATACCTAGCAACACATTCATCAGAGTATATCCCCGTCATTAAGTGACACATGACTCTATTCTATTTATAAGAAAGCAAGTCATTAAATCCAATGTATATTCAAAAAGAGGCAAATTAGGTACTATATTTTGAAGGCAGAGGCATTAGGGAATATAGGAACTTATTTTGGAACCACTGCACCATTTCACAGATAAAGAAATTGATGTGCACATAGGTCAAGTTATTTGTCTCTTATCACACATTTTTCCAAGTAGTAATTCAGAGACCTACAGTACCGCAACTCTGTAGCTATGCGATTTTGGATACTTGGTTTTGAAGGTTGATATTTTTTGTCTTCTCTGGAAGGGAAAAGAATGTGGAGAATCAAATATGGGAGGCTTTTGTACACTAGTCTTAGAAGCGAATTATTATTTCTGCTCCATTTCATTGGCTGGACCTCAGGCCTATGGCTGGGAAATAGCTGAGCTGTGTGCTTAAGAAGAAATGGGTTTGGCGAGTAACTAGGAGTTTCTGTTAAATCCCATGTTCACACTCATGGACACGGTGGTGTGAAAATGTGTTCATACACTTGTTGGTAAGGAAGGGGTGTGAGATACAGGAAGAGAAAGAATCACGATCTGTTTTCACAGAAGTTTTATATCTATTTAGGATAAATTGGCAAGGCAATGCTGTATACCTCCAGATTGTTTCTTTTTGTTGGCATTTTTATTGTCTGTAAATTTGTTTATTGATTGAAACGACTACTGGATACACATACCCGCTCCACTCCGCTGTATGTTGAAAACTAACTTTTTCTAGATAATTCTATGTATAAGAACACTGTTGCAGAACAAATGCATCTTTTTATTGTCACAACATGGTTGCACAATTCACAAAGAGGTCTATTTTAAAATTATCTAGAAGATGGGGCCAATCTGTCTCTTCATTTAAAAAGAGTAAAACGCAAAACCCTGGGGGACAAACTAATCTGCACCAGTTCTCCTCCTTATTTAGGGGTGCAGCCCTTCTCCCAGTCCCCCCTCCCCAGGTATCTCCTAGGTCCTCGGGGATAGCAGCATCTGATGTGGCAGCATCTTGCTGTACCCAGCAGCAAGCACGCTGCTCTCAGCTGACCCAGCATCTTGCCAAGGCTCCTGGTCACTCCTGTAGAGAAATCAGTTCCCCATGAGCGGCCACTCTGAACCCTCAGATGCGACAAAGCTGACTTATGGTTTATAACACTCATGGATATTGCATGAGAATCTGTGTTTTATTTTCTGGCTTTACCTCTTGTGGGACAGAATAATATGATTCAGGAAATATTTACATTTTGCCATTTCCCCATGACCAGAAAAGATATGTCCTCATCTTTGATGTTTGCCTCAGCTCACCAACTTGTTTTGACCCCCTCATGGGTACAATGAACTTTTCCTTCCTTCATGTAGACTTTGGCCTCTGACTTGCTTTCCCCAGTGAGTGTTAGTTTATATGACTTATGCATGAGCTTAACTACAACATAGATGTATGTTTCAGCTTGGTCTGTCACTCTCTTGCTTTGGCCATGAGAAGAACATGGTTTGTCTAACATGTGGCCTAAGAAGGGTAAGGGACATGTGGTACGTTTCTGGGCTTTATCTGAAAAACCAAGACACAGATCCCTTCCTTAGATCAATAGATCAGCCAACCCACAGGTATATGGAAGAGAAATGAATGCTTAGTGCTATTATGCTCTATTTAAAGGCGATTTGTAATGCAGTTTTGGACAACTGCTAACTGATAGACTGAAATTTCTTTGGTCTTAAGAGCCATCTCTTGGGCTAAGCCAAAGTGGGGTAAATACTAATCCATATGAATCCAGTGCTTTCCCGTCCCCTCTGTTCTCTCCAAGATCCCCTAGAACTAAACCAACCAAAATGAAACAAGGACCTGAATCCAGTTTGGAAGTTATCTATGATCATTTGGAACATCTTATTAACAGTGACCAGCCCGTATTTCTTATGATTCAATTGTAGAATTTCTTAAAAATTGCATTCAGAGGGGCTGAGAGTATAGCTCAGGGGTTACACAAATCCTTGGGTTCAATCCCTGGCACTCCCTGCCCCAAGTTTTTGGAAATAAAGCTTTAGAACAAAGTTTCATTACCAACTTAAAATTGTAGACTCAACATTTCCTTTTAGGCAGAAATTTACTACAAATTTCTCTAATTAGCTCTCATGAATCACGTATCTTTCATATAAGTAAACTTGCCCCCTCAGGGCTAGTGGTATCTTGGCTGGCAAATATTTTTACAGGAAAGACATTTGTTTCAGAAATAAGCATTTAATTTGGATAAATTTTAATAGCCACAGTGCTTGATTCTGATGAACGTGTTTACCAGAAGCATTTCTGCTCTGGAATCATTTGTTTCTATTATTTTGACAGAAGCAAAATTTGGTTGGTTGTTGTCTGAGACATGGAATGGTTTTGTAAGCATTTCATCTTGATCCCCAGGCAAGCAGTCACAATAATCCTTCTTCAAATAAATTAGAACCACCATTTTTCTATTCATTACTTCAATAAGAAAAGTTTAAACAAGTGAAAGGATTTGTAAAATACTACAACACAAAAACCCCAAAGTAAACTGCAACAAAAGTTAGTACACTGTAAATATTTTTGTAAAGGCTTGACAATCTTTTGTTTCTATAAATACTTTTCTGTGTAGCAGAGAAAATAAAAAGCTAGAAGGAAAACCTGTATTGTCTCACTTTATAGTTCAGAGTAGAAAATACTACTGAATTCAGGAGACCAACATTGTACACTTTATGAGTCACAAATAAGGTGGAAAGTTGGAGTCGGTTTTCATGCAAACATGTTAAGCAACACAGAAGTGATTTCTGTAATTAAATCATTTTTTAATCATCAAAATTGAAAATAAGAGAAAACAACTTCTGTAGAAGTCCAGGGTCAATCAGCTAAATAAACTAAAGTCATTCAGTCAACTAGCATTGATTAGATTTTAGGAAAATGAAATTGACTTCTCTCCGACTCCACCCACTTCACAAACTAATTAAAAAAGCACATCAGTAACATCTTCAATCAGCTAAGGAAGATAAGTGGGCTTCAATGTAATCAGCTCCCAAACTCTGTCAAGAATAGCAATAGATCCTAAAGAACTTCAGAGAGCTTTCTGAAAATTGTTCAATGTCAATCAAAGGAAAAGAATTCCTCAGAGCCGTGGGCTTGTAATTTTGGGTGGCCTTGTGGACAGGGACGCTGAAGAAAGGAAACCATGCACCGATAGTATGTTAACATCCAGGATTTCACTCAACTTTAGTCTCCCTAAATACCCATCAGGCAAGAGCAATGACAATCCTTGGATCAGCAGGGCTGGAGGGGTCACTGAGTAAATCATTTAAAATGTCTAGAAATGTATCAGCTGGTATAGTCCTTAAATGCAGTAGAGAGTTATTAGATTACCTGTGCACGGAGTCCTGTCTGCAGATCAGTAAAAGATCACTCTGTGAGGGTCTCCTCCTCTTTACCAATCAAAGCACGACAGAACATTTTGTTCATTTTAAAGAGAAGAATGAAAGAACCACTTTGAGTTCATTTAATGGCACTGAAGTGCTTTCTTTTTGTGTGTTTTCATTCTCAAAGTATTAGACGCCTACCTTCTGAAGGTATCTGTGGACCCCATGATTTGTTACGTTGATAATAAATGCTAGGCAAAGATGCAAGAAAACATTGTTTCTTTCTTCTAATTATTGAAGAAAAAAAAGTGGAAAATAATGAGGGAAGCGATGACACAGAAAGAGGTCCAGTATGCTGTTGTTTTCTCGTATGTCTTACTGCTTTTTAATGGTAACATAATATGCATTGATTTCTCTGTCTTTCCTCTCTTTTCCTCCATTCCTCCATTCTGGCTCCTTTTCTCCCTCTCCCTCCTTTTCCCCAAGTCTCTACTGAGGATTACAGTTGCTTCAGCTACGTGTGAAAATGATTTTAACCCTTAAAAATGATACTAAGCATCCAGGAAGTGTGTTGGCCCAATGACTGTGGACTGCACGGTTGGCACCATTAGGGCAGCTGGTATAAAGGGACCGTGCCGAGTGCTTCCGGATGGCAGGCATCTACCAAGTAGAATGGAAATATTTAAATACTGTAACAACTAAGTACTACAGCAGTACTGGTGTGCACTTGCTAAAGATCAGTGCTGCCTCTCTCCTGTGACTGTGTCTAACAGTTCTCTCAGGCAGAAACACATGCTCAGGAACCAAGAAAGATAATGCAATGAACCTCAGAGCTGAAAAACACTGCAAATTACAAAGCCAAAATTCTGGTTTCAGAATAAGGAGTTCCATGTGACCGATGTCTCATCCTTACAAAGCTGTCTGTGGTAGAGTTCAGGCCAGACCCAGGTCTTCTAAACTCTTTTCAAAGATACCAACCAAGCAGAGAGTGCCTCATATATTAAGTGGGTTTTCTATCAGTCTGGGCTACAGCTAGGGGAAAATCAATTTCAAGACATCGACCAGAGAATTAAAAGTCTTGCTTAAGACGTGAAATGTTATTGGTTCTCAGGAAAACACAAATTTTCCCTGCATCCTTCTCCTCCATCACGATATTCAGACATGAGAGAACAGTGATAGACACTAATGGTGAAAGACCTTCCAAGACACGAGCGCAGCGATGCGCTCACAGGTCTTCTTAGCAGACGGTGCTCTCTCCCCTAGTCTTGCCTTCCCACCTTGAAGAGGCATAATGGTGTCATAAAAATGCGTCTTTGGTGGCAGAGAGAGAAGGCACTAATCTCAGCGTGGTCATTTTACAAGCAGTTAAAACTTGGATACGTGGCTTGATCTATTTCACTCCCGTTTCCTGTACTGGTGATCCAGGACTCACAAGATTTGCAACCTCCTTGCCGAGAATTCAACAGAATAAGAAATCTCTGTTGTGAGAGGTTAGCGTAACTGTCAACTTGATTGGCTTGGGAACCCCATGGGGGAGTAGGAAAGCTCACCTCTGGGTGTGTCTGGGTGTGTCCCAGAGGTGACACCTTGGTCACTGTCCCCTTCCCTGCTGCCGCTGCTCTGCTCTGCTTCCCAGCCACTATGTCCTAAGGAGCTCCCCAGCACTCTTCTGCCATGGTGTTTCTGCCATGGAGTCAGCAGACTGAACCTCTAAAATCATGAGTTAGATAAATTAGCTCCTTCTTTAATTTACAAGTGGCAGGTGTTGCGTCCCAGTGATGAGAAAGTTGCCTAACAGATATGTGCAGCTTGTAAGTCACAAGCATCACCTGACTGTTGCTACAGAATTATGCCTGGCTGAGGATGTATCTCAGTGACAGAGCCCTTGTGGAGTATGTGTGAGGCCCCAGTTTTGATCACCACCCCCACAAACACTCAAATAATAATTTTACATTTCCTTTTTATAACCTAAACTTGGTTCATTCCACCATGGGCAGATGATCTCTGAGTATTCCAGGAGTTTCTTAGCTTTCCCCCTCTTGGTGGGAATCTGTCTGTTCTTCCCCTTACCACTGGCGTGACGCACTCATTTTTCCCTGAGCTGCTCTTTGGTTGTCTGATTTTCATGACGGGGTTCACTGTCATGCTGCCTCTGCTCTAGGTTCACTGTTAGCTTGCTACTCAGTTCCCCCAATATCATATATGAGACTGGATTTAGGAGGATGTGGTTTACTGTAAACTTAACCGAGGTATAGTGATTCAGAAAGTAAGTCTCAGTGGCTGCCATGATGTATACCCAGTTCTCCTAACTAGGTCGACACCCTGCCTATCTCCCAACCTGCCTCCTGGGCAAAGGCCACTAATTATTACCCCTACAAATCTCTATAAACTCTCCCATGCTTGAGTCCAAGACAAACTTTACTGCTGTATTTTGGGCCTCATGGAAGATACATGTTTTCTCTAGCAACACAAAAGGCAGCTCATGGCCAGGCCTGAAGCCTCCTGCTTCTGGGTACATTGACACTGATTAGCATTTCATTCAGGACAAAATCATCAGCTGTTAAACATGCACTCACCCAGTGGCTCAAGTATGACACTCATAATAGTCAGTGGACTCCTTGGACAGAGGAATAATACTTAAAATATATAAAGAACTGAAAAATATTAAACCCTCCCAAAATAAAAGACCCAGTCAAGGGGGCTGGGGATTTAGCTCAGCAGCATAAGCACCTGCCTTGCAAGCAGGCAGTCGTGAGTTCGATCCCTGGTACCGGTAAAAACGAAAAAGACAAAAAAAAAAAAAAAAAAAAAAAAAAAAAAAACAACCCATTCAAAAAATAAGAAACTGAAATGAACAGACACTTCCCAAAAGAAAAGGTATAAATACCCAATAAATACATGAAAAAGTGTCCGACATCTTTGACCATTAGGGTAATGTAAATTAAAACAACACTGAGATTCCATGTAACTTCAGAAAGAATGCCACCATCAAGAAATCAGATTATAATAAAGGCTGGCAAGGCTGTGGGGTAAAGGGAAACCTTCTATATTGTTGAGAGGGATGTAAATACAACTACTATGGAAATCAACGTTGAGAGTCCTAAGAAAAATAAAGCTATAAAATCTATTCAGCCAATTATTCCCCTCCTAGGTGTCTTCCCAAGTACTCTGTATTGTTAAGGAACATTCTAAACCAGGTAAGCACAGTGACTGGAAGGGTGACCCAGCTCAGGCTAGGAATGAAGGAAAGTTCCATGAGGCACTGGCGCAGGGTCCTGATGGATGTGTGGGGACTGGCCGGGCAGACAGCGCAGGCAAGGCATGGAGGCCCACAAAGGCTTTGCGGCCCTGGACTGCTGTACATTGCTCTCTGAAGACTGGAAAAGTGGCATTTACATCTAGGGCATTAGTTTCTTTATCTGTGAGTTAGAAATGATAAAAGTAATTTTTTGTAGTGATAAATGGCATTTTTGGAGCTAATGGGTACTAGAGTTCATGGGGAGAAAGAGGAGAAACAAAGGAAGAGAAAGAAGAGAGAGAGAGAGAGAGAGAGAGAAAAGAAGCAGCCCTGATTTGTTCCTTTTGCAGTTGACCATGGTATACCGAGAGGGCATTTAGGGGCTCACAAGGTTCTTGAAAAGGTAGCTCTCAGGCAGCTGGACCAGCAGGCCGCGGTGCTTCCCCTGGGTCCACACTTACTTTCTTTGAGCTTCTCTTCACTTAGTGTCACTTTCATGCCGAGAATGACTGCCACAAGAAACACTGCCTGTTGTTCACAGGAGGCTGGGGAAGGGGCAAGAAAGGCTGTTTCTCACATCATGGAGAAAAGATTCAGGTTTCCTTGTCTCTGAGCCAGAAGGGAGCTGAGGGTTTGTGAGTTCTGGCATGTGAGGGTAAGTTTATAGCTGGGGATGGGTCAGTTCCACTCAGGTGACGTAGAGGGAGATGCTGGATCCTGTGAAGCGGGAAGAGGGAGAGACCCAACAGGAACTGCGGCTACTTCTGCCAGTCAGCTACTTGCACAAGGCCTAGACACAGCCGGGGCAGGAGCAGTTATACCTCATTGCCAGGGAAATGCAAAATTCTGGGGAAACAATCACCGGAGAATTGATCTCCCTTGCTGGGCATGGTGGTGCACACCTGTAATCCCAACACTCAGGAGGCTGGTGAGGCAGGAGGATGATTGTAAATTCGAGACGAGTCTGGGCTATAAAATGAGCTCAAGGCCAACCTGAACTGTATAGTGAGACCTTGTCTCAAAACAACAAAAATAAATACAATAAAAAAAAAAAGAAATGAAAACTGGTCTCCCTTTATCAAATGCCAATTCTTATTTAAAGAGAAATGACTGTTTCTAACATCATGGCCCTTTATATCAGGGAAAAGTTTTATGTGTCAGTTGTGGTCTTCACTTCAGATACTTTATAAACATCCCAGACCTGATTCAGGAAGCCGCAATTTGTAACTCCTGTTGATACAAATGAGAATGTGTTTGCTCCCACAAGTTCCTTACCATTTTAAGGGAGAAAAAAGATGAACTCAATTAAACCTTAACTGAATGGCAAATGAGGTAGCGATTTTATTATGTCATTCACAAGATAATGCAAAAGCAAGAACCTGTAGGCCAATTAGCCCTCCGAGAGACTCTAATATTCCAATAATATTTCCACAGAAATAAATTCCGAGCAATTTAAAGACAAACTCTATTAATTGCAGAGTTCACCTGTCCATGTTAAAAACTGTTGCACATGGGTGTCGTCTTGCCTTTTTTCTATCTAGTACTTCTTGAACTTCTTTGCAACTTTCCAGCCCCTTACATTTGCCTCTGGCTGTTTTTAAATTATGCTAATTGAAAGAGGGGAAAATGCTGGTAATGGAACAAAATGGGACGCTGTTTCTTATAGCATCTGGTGCAATCCGAGCCATTTAAAAGTGCATCTTTTGGAATAGAGATATGAATAAGCAATGCCAGCCTGATTACAAACACCATGGGTCTCATTAGAATACGTCAATCTGATTGCTAGGTAGTGATACACTGCAGATTAGTAGGCTATAATTGCCTCTTACATATTATGGGTATAATATATAGTTTCTCTGGGTGGATGTTTCAGCCACTTTCTCTCATGACTATCTTTTCCAGCTCTACACAAAGCAATGTCTGTATTCTATGAATTTGATTTTAGCTGGGTTTTTGGGTCCTAGCTTTATTTCCCTCCAAGTATTCATCAAGTTTTCTACATCAATGCTGTAAACAAAGAATTATATCCAGGGTGATTGCCAGAAATAAGATATGTCAGTGGTCTATTACCAACTCAACTGGGAACAAGCAGTGGCCCAAGGCATTTCCTCTGAAGAGGGGTAAAATAACCAAGCCCAAAGCCCACTACACAGCTACAAGTCCTAATTAGGTTGTTGATTTAAGTGTATGGTACATTTTTTCATTGTCAAAATCCATTTGGATCTTTACTGTGACTGGAAGAAGTCAGACATCTAGCCCAGGTCGTGACTTTGGATTTGCAACCTCCAGTAAAGGCTGCAAAATCAGTACTTTGCAGTAGTGCAGTCTCTTCAGCCCTGGCCCCACATGCCACATATTCTCTCCCCAACCAATAGGCAGCCACTAGAGCACCGCAGGAAAAGCACCCATCTCCAGGCAGCTGCCAGCCAGGTAAGCGTTCGGTTTATGCTCCAGGACCTGCTGGGATGCACAGGCAGGTCCAGCAGGCTTGGGCTCCTCTTGTGTTGACCCTGAGCTCTGTGCCACATGAGATGCATCTCATTGTCTTTTCTAGCTTTTCATATGAAATCCCCAAAATGTGTTTCCAAGTAAAGTCATCCTACAGAAGTGTTAAAAGGGTTTCGTTTTCAAATATAGTTGCAAAAGGCTAGGTTAATGTAGCAAAATTGGTTTCTTTACTACAGAACTCCTCAGAGCCTTCCATATGCCAGTGTCCTTCATGAATCTTCATTATCACTATGTATTTCTTCACTGTAGAACCCTCCCCACCTTAAGTCTTATACCTCCTGAATGACACTCAGCAGTATCTTACCAACCTGATGTTTTACCTAAACACCTACTCCCTATTGTGCTGTTGGAAAACACCACTCACTCATGATGCCCACATAAATATGTTTCCCTCCAGCACAGCAGTTTTCCGTAGAATTAAGTTGATTTCCCAAAAGGTCCTGATGTGACAAGAAATATATATTCCCATTTTAAAGATGAGTAAACTGAGTTTCAGGGAGTCTAACTGATTTGTCCAGGATGACACAATTGGAAAGAAACATTACATCATGCACAGCCTCTGCCTCAGTTAATTTTCCTCTTGTCTTAGAACCCATCTCTTGTTTCTGCTCAGCTAATGACTAGCCTGTGTCTGACACAGTCCGTCATCAAAGTGAAGAATAGTATTTGAGAAGTGCTGTTTGTGGCTTTTATGCTTAGAACATGGAAATGATAATTAAAGAAAATCGCTACCTCTCCCTGGTTATCTATCAGATGGCAGTATCTTAGCTGTAATAGATTGCACTCTGCTTTTAGCGAAAAGTAGAATGTGGAGATTAATTCCCATAAAACACAGTGTGTTAGATGAACACTGCACTGGAGTTATCATTTGTTCCATTAGAGCTTACCAAAATTAATCAACAAGACAAATTGGTGAAAAAGAAGTCACCTGGCAAAGAGGACCGGCAAGCAGTGTCCAGAGATGCTGTGGTGGCAGCCCTGCCATCCACTGGGACAGACCCACCTGACAAATTGTTTAATAAGACAGGTGGAGCAATTTGTGCTCATCATACAGTCAGGGCTGTGCAGAGTGTGGGGCAAGCTGTCCACCTCCAGCTGCTTGTGTTTAAATCCCAACTCTATTATCAGAGTGACCTTGGATTATTTTCTATCTCCTCTTTTCCTCCATAAAATGGGGATAGTGTTCTTTTCTATGTGTTTCTGTAGACTGTTATAAATGGTAAATGAAATCAAAGCCTGAAGCTTGGGCTCTAATTCCTACGAAATTCCTCAGGAGAGGGCTTTAGGGTCTTACCCATCTGAAATTGGCCAAAGGGGTAAAGTGGTCTGGTTTTGCTTGCTTGCTTATTTATTTATTTATGTCTTCTTTGAGCCAAGGTTCCACTGTATGGTTCAGGCTGGCCTTGAACTTTGTAGCCCAGCCTGGCCTCGAACGAGCAGAGATTCTCCTGCCTCAGCCTCACGAGTGCTTGAGATTAGAGGCATGTGCCACCATACCTGGCTTTGCACTTTTATTACAAAGGGAAAAATAACTTACTGAATTTCTTGCCTGGGATAAAAGTGTATTCTACATTCACTTATGTGTCCCTCCTCGTAGGGAGGCTAAATAACAAACGCAATTTAAACCTTAAAAGCCAGGTACGTTAGTAGACAAACAGAAGACTATGGCTAGAGAACAGATAGAGATGATTTTGCAGAACTGAAAATGTAATCTCTAGAGCACCTGGATATCCTAAGATGAGAATCTAAGCGTTCCAGCACACTTCGGCAATGTTCGTGCTTCTCTTTTGCAAACAGTCAGTGGACACATTCATGGGATCTCAAGAGTCAAAGCAACAGTCTCAGTGCCTCTTTGTGTGTATTTAAGGTGACATTTCCCAGCCCCTAGATCTTGAGTTTGGCCAGAGAGGTGTTCTGTGCAGTGACACGGGAGGCAGAAACAAAATCCCCTTTCAAGCATGGCCAGACTGCTCTCGTATACATCTTGTTCCCATTCCGTGGTGACCTTTGTCACACAGTAAGCATAGAAGATCACAGAGGAAAAGAACTCAGATCTATCGGTCACTGCTTAGAAGAGTGAACATCCTCCGGACAGTCATTAGGCTGTGATGTGAGCTAAACATAAGTGCTCAGTTGGTCAACCACTGAGAATAAGGAGTTACTGTATTACAGACAGCAGCTCGCGTCTGTTTCCCCAAATAATAAAAGATTTCACATTCTGGTACAAACTGAATTCAATCTCAAAATTATTGATAAGATTACAGGTGGCAATTTTGACACCATTTGAAGAGCTCTTTCTAGAAAATGGAGGGAAAAAAACACATCGGCTGACTTTTTGTCTTGCTAACTAGCGGGGCGGGGGGGAGGGGGTGGTGGTGGCAATCTCAAGCTGAATCCCAAATGTGCTGCCACCTACCTAAATATTAATAGTGCTGATTCTAGCTCTGTAAAATAATGACAAAATAACCTAACATGACCCAAATTCTGAAACTCTTTTCATTTCGTTACCCATGACTTACAATGTTGCTGGTAATACCGAAGGGCATGCCTCTGCTCTGAAACAAGTTGGTGTCAGGACTGTGGCTAGTGTGCTGGAAGTCTGCAGCCTGACTTTCAGTTAACAAGGACTTGGCCAATTAGTCATTTATTTAATAATATAGTATCACGAGGGCAGTGCCCATCCCTAAGACTGTAGTTTTAATTTGATGAAGTATTTATGAAACACCCCCATCAAATGCACATGTGAATGTAATCATCAAACTGCATTTGCAGTTTTAGGGAATCTCTTGGATCCCCTGGAACAGCAATGAATGCCCAAGAATCCATGCATCCTAAGTTATGAGTCCCTGGTAAGATGTGGACCTGACCTTTAGGGTCATCCACAAAGATGTAAGAGAATAAAAAAGGGGAGATGTTAGAGAGTTATACTATCCAAAAGCTACTGACAATAGTTTCCAGTTGTTGAGTTTTGGCTAGATGCTAGACACCTTGCTAAACTATGTACTATATTAATCTTTACAAAAGCTTTTGGTGTTGTAATTACCATGGTACAAACAAGGAAATGAACAAAGAGAAGATTCTTGCACTAGACTGCACAGTTAGTAAGCAGAAGAGCCTGAATCCAATCGAAGTCCTTGGTCCTAATTACAATGGAATATAGCACCTTAAAAATCAGATTTTCTAAAGCATTATTCTCAACGGTGAGACTTAGAAGCCAATATCTGACTCACACATTGTATAATGTTATCATACTGTATCCCATAAACAAGTGTAATGAAAATAAATAGAAAAATAAGCCAATGCTTTCTGTCCACCATTAAATATGCTTCATTAGAATTTAAGAATTTGGAGCCAGGGTTTTAGTTCAATGGCACAGGCACCTGCCTGGCAAATGTGAGGTCATGAGTTTGATTCCAGTACAAAAAAAAAGAATTTAAGATTTTGCTTTAAGTTATAACCAATAATTAATTTTGAGAAAGCATATATAGCACATACAGAGCAAAAATCACTGAAAACAAGTAACCAGATTTCAGGTTTGTATACAGCAACTACTTTATTATTTTCAAATGCAAACTCTTTGCATTTAGTTTGCTATTTTACAATTTTACAAACTAGGTATAAAAGACCATAAATAAATGACATAAGTTATGTGTACCTAAAGTTCATGAAGGAAAGAAAAATACCTTGAAGAATTAAAAACAAAATAGAAAATCTATGCCTAACGTAAAAGATCACTCAAATTTTGGAACATGTATGAACCAAGCAATGTTTTGCTAACTTCTTTTTCAGTATGAACTAAATTATAATATGCCTTATACATTCTAATTTTAAACAGTCCTTGCATATTCCAACATACTTGGAGTGATACAAAAAAATAAATGCACTCTTCAGTGTGTATCAACGCTTGATGTTGTTTGGACAATGTTAAAGAAGTGAAAATATTGCTTCTAGAACTCTCCTTTACTGGTCAGAAGTGTCTTTAGACAAATACTGAGGCTATACAAGTGTATGGATTAATACACATATCCTTCAGATTGAAGACCAAGTCTCACCACACACTTGATAGCAGTGCAGTGAGAACAACCTTTCTTCAGTGTAACTTTTTAAACACACCAGAACATTTCATTTATAAGATTGCCAAAAATAACTCGGAGCCTGCAGACACACAGTGAAGCTACTTGATTTGGTGCTAGGGAACAGCTTCATGCTGCTTAATAGAAGGTCTGAGCATGATTGTAGCATCCAAGCTCACTAAGTCTGTGCTCGCTCATGGGCTAGACACAGACCAGGAAGTTGGTCTCCTACCCTTACCTCTGGGACAGATGATCTGCTCAGAGATCCAATCTCATTTTTATACATATTTTTCAGGCATCAATGCATAGGCACATCCCTCTAAAAATATATTAAGGGCCCCAAAAAGGGGTGAATTAACTTTGTCACTCTGGCATAGCTATGAGAATACAATGCCACACACCCTGTCAGAATGCAATAAATATTTATTGACGATTTTTTTCTACTTACTCAACAATAATATGGTTCAGAATCTTTTTCTTCCACTTTTCCCTGATTTGATGTTATAGCTTATATAAACGGCCACAGTTCCTGTGGCGTAGGATAAGCAAGGTAGCCACTCAGATTGTGTAAAAGGGCAGTGTGTTGGCTGGAGTTTGGTATCATACCCTATCACCACTGAATCTTTACACCAGAACTCAAGATTCTTGAAGACTGATGCACCTTGAGGCAAGAGGAGCTAGCTGCACATCCTTTACTCTAGAATTTTCCATGCAATTTGGGAACCTGATATTGCTTGAGACCATTTGATCCCAATTGCAACTACACTAATCTCAAGAGTCACTGGCATGTATTTTTGTGTGACACTGGGAGACAAAGTATTAATCTGGACACATCATCTCAAAGCTGACACACATCTGCGTTCATCTCCAAAGTATACGAATTGCATATATTTGTTCGCATTCAACAAGTCCATTTATGCAGGGAACAAGGCTACTTGTACTCCATTTGCGATTACCAGACAGATTCCTTCCCCTTCCTCTCTCCAGCAAGGAACTTGTGAGCCAGATGAAATCAGTCCGTATTTCTGGTTTTGATGATGGGCTGTCACCTGAATGGGTTTATATTCTAAAGTTATTCCACCATAAAGGTGCAAATGCCTCTGTCTGAAGCTGTAGAATTACTCCTTAAGGTTAGCGTGGCAGCTAAAAAAACACACTTCCGGGACATTTCACATCTCCAAGTCCTTTCCAAGGGGACGAGCATGCTCTCCAAGCCCACTGTATCATATGGTTCTTATCTTGGAACTGGTAGGAAACCATAACATTTTAGATGTAGCATTCCACAACATTCACAGGCAGTCTGAAGCATGAGGTTACACACATACTCACACTCACACACACACCCAACTATGCACACGCAGGCACACACACACACCTATGTACACTCGTCAAAAGAGATAGTCAGCTCATATTTAGTCTAGGAAAAAATATATTTATATCACTGCAATGGCACACCCTGGGTAAAATGTTACTTCAGCAATGCATACCAAAGGCAGCTCATGAGAACTGGCTTTGTTCTGTGTGGCGGCACCCGAACTGGTGTCCATGGTAAAACCTGTGGCCCCGGGTCACTCGCTGCCACACTGACGCAGCAGCGGCATACAGGAGTGAGATATGGAAATACGTATAAATAAAACCACGAGGAATCTGGGAGCAAGGACTCTGCGGAGCTGGAGCTGGTGCCGTGAGACAGTACTTCCTCCACGCAATCGGAGAACAGACGCTGAGCTTGAATTCTGCTGACTTCCCTGGGAAATGGGGTCCTACAGTCACACATTTCTCCTCTTCAGGTAAAGGTGTTATTTCATCTGTGTCTTTGCCCCCAGTCAGTGTCACAGAAGCAGAAGAAACACGTTTGGAAGGAACTGAGGGGGGTGTGTTCTGTTTTCTTTAAAGGGCTTTGTAATCGACAGGAAGGGCTGTGAGCTGAGATAGCAGAATCGACTCCCTGCAGAGAAAAGAACAAGACTTTAGACACAACATAGGCCAGTACTAACAGCCTGTGACCCACCAACACTGGGAGAAAGAATACAGATTTATAGGAGGTAATGGGGCCCCATGAAGGTAGTTTAAGGAGATCCTGAATCCTGACTTTCTTCCTCTGAAAAAATAATAATCCACCAATTGTCACACATAATGACTGAATATCACAAACCAAGGAATAAAAAGACAGGCACTGATGTTTTCCTTGAAAATAAAGGCACTTCTAAAGAGCCAGATCATTTATTTAGTAAAAAGTCCATCTGCCCTGCAAGCTATCCGAGAAGAGAGAAGCTGGGGCCAGGGGCATGGTGACCATGAGGTGCTATTGGAAGTCTCAGACCTCCAGGCTCCTTCAGAACCCCAAGAATGCACCAACCACACTCTAGAATTCTAGACACTAGGCTAGAACCAGACAAAGCAAGCCCAAAGCACCATCATGGCTCTTCGTAATCCTTTAATTTGTCAAATCACCAATTCAAACTAACAGAAGAGCTTTTCCAGACACTGTGACAAGACTGCTCCGTGGACCACACTTCCTACTACAGAGACTGTGTTTAGCAGCTCTGCAGAATGTACTGCAGAAATTAAGACTAAAATGCACCTTTACGGATGACTGTGCTTATTTTGTCCAATCATTTGTTTGATGGATGTGCATGTCTATTGTGCAAAAAGGAATAAATAAATTTTCTTCTTTGAGTTACATGACCATGATTAAACACTGTAGTCTATCTGGAGAGGCAGGAGTAAAGTATTCTTACAAATGATTCATTCAGAAATCAGTTTTTAAAACTGAAAATTATAAACGTGGGTTAGGGTGTAGTTATCAATATCTTCAGAAGGTAATTGTTTTCTTCCTTTGCAGGGCAGTTTTATTTGTAATTTATGTGAAGAAAAAGTAGAACATGAGTTTGACCTTAAAGATCGGTAATTAGAGCGTGTGGGTAGGCACCATATATGATATATGATTTAGAGTATGTATAGATACTGGGGATTGAACCTACATCCTTGACACTGAGCTGTATTCCCAGCCAGTTCTTTCCATTATTTCTTAATTTGAAACAGGGACTTGCTAATTCCTTAAAGCGCCCAGGTTGGGTTTTAGCTTGGGATTTTCCTGCTTCAGCTTCTACATTCTGTGATTACAGGCATACCCAGCAGGTGAACTTTCATAAACAGAATCTGTCTTTTTCTACTAGAAATTCCACTCTTAGAGAAAACAATGGTCTCAAAGACATTTGTCTGTTTTCAATCTGCCAACCCCCTTCCTGACTTATTTACAATAATAAGTGAGGGTTTTGTGGAGTTGTCGTCTTTGTGGAAATGACTGGGTATCTGACATGTAGGACTTTCTATCTAGCTGGTGCTAGAATAAGAGGTGAGATAAATAAGCCTCTCTCCTTTGAATTCAGACAACTCCCTTACCTTTGGGAATTTCTTGAACAAAGACCAAACAGTCTGTGGTCATGTGTTGAGGGGAATTCATTGTTACTAAATAAACAAAGGGTGGCACTTTTGAAGCAGCCATAAAGACATCAAAATAGCTTCACCATCCAGTTCACTGCAATGGAGTTGTACTTACTCATTCTGCTGCCTTTTCAATTTTAAAATAGCAATTTCCTAAGTTTCTAGGGTAACCATGCATGTTAACCCTTTAGCAGTAATTTGATATGACTACCACTTTTGTATAGATAAACATTTAGCCCCACTGCCCATAAATGCATTTAAACCAAAGATCTTTATCTGAAGGCCTTCCACTATGGAAGAGTACTTTATCCCACACTCCAGCATGAGCAGGAAAGCATCCAGGGTCACTGGAATGACAGCAGACAGAGGACTGCCCTTTCTTCCAGGGAGCTCCCACAAGAGCACTCCCTGCACACATGCAGTACCATCATGTACCGGGAAGCACATTATTAGAAGGTATCATTATCTCTCATTTACGGGAGGAACTAAGTTCTGGAGAAAAGTGGGGGTGAATTTCTCAGGGCCAACATCTCAGGTGGTTTTAGAATCCATAGCTGTCCCGATGCCAGAGTCTGCTCCCACGCCCTGAGAGTGATGGGACATTCACGGGACATTCCTAGTGTTCTTGCGTCTCTTCTAAACTTCAGGGAGGTAGAAGCAATAGTAAATACTTCTACTGTGGCTGGTTATTATTTTAGGTTCTTGCAAAGATTTTTGATTTCCTGTTTTGTTTGTTTTGGTCCTTTCATTGACACCAACGGTTAAAATTAAGATTCAAATTGCAACCCTTCAATGACGTAAGAGTTCATTCATATTTTACCTTCTTTTCAGTCCTCGCTTACTTATTTCTTTACAGAGATGCTGGGATACTTTAGAATCAGCACATACTCTCTTTAGAAGAGTTCTGCTTTTAATATGGTGTGTTCAATGTTTAGAAAACTAAGAAGGCAAAACTCTAACTATTCAGTATCTGCAGGGGCAAGGTAGCAGTCTATTTTAATGTATCATTCTGTACATAAGCATCCTTATGGAATTAAAGGCTTTTTTAAATTAAAATACTCCACAGCTTTGTTGAAAAAAAAAAACATTTTCTAAAAGTAAACAAACAAACAAATCTAAAGAAAAACAAACAAAAAACAACCAAAACCCAAAAAGCTCCACCTATGTTTGTCAACTTTTAATAGAAAATTCTAGAACTCATAGACTTCAACAAAAGGGGTGATAAAACAAAAATTGTTGTAGCAGCTTTAAAAACAAATTTTACAATCCTTCCAAACAGAAAAGCTTTCTCAACTTAGGTTGAAAAAAAAAAGATTTCTCCTAACTGTCATGATTTGACAGCATCAAATTTAACATTCTTGGCATTAACAGAGCAAAGGATAAAACTGAGAGGGAACTAAAAGGCCAATAGAGATCAGCCAAACTGTTGTTTAAAAGTAATAAAAATAGGGGCTGGGGATTTAGCTCAGTGGCATAAGCGCCTGCATTATAAGCAGGCAGTCGTGAGTTCGATCCTGGTACCGATAAAAACGAAAAAAAAAGACAAAAAAAAAAAAAAAAGTAATAAAAATGGATTTTTAAAAAAATTTAAAATTCTCCCAGTGCAAAGTTGGGTCCCTTGCATCTAAGAACCAACAAAACCACCTGTTTTAGGAAGCAAGTCATAAAATAGAAGCATTTAAAGCTGCTAATGAACTGACAAATAAAAGCATTCATTCTCTAGTAGGTTACTCTCTGCTAAAAAGGAAGTCAGGGTGTCACATCTTCCACTGACAGCCTGGTAAATACTTCTTAGCTGTGCATGTTTGGGACAATGACTTCTGGAACAGGACAAAAATGAGACCAATGGAAAAGACGTCCCAGCATTTCTTCAATGATGCAAACTCTCCAAAGAAAGAAGTATGTGAGCTAACAGAGAAAAAGGTCCTTAACGTTACCATCAGGTATCATATGATACCACCTGTTGGTACCAAAGGACCAGAACTCTTTGTGAGGGAAGGTACAGCTAGAGATGCCCAGGAACCACCCTTCTGAGCTTGACCTCAGCTTGTATAGTTTGTTTTACTTCCTCCTAGAAGAACATCAGGGGAACCATACTGTTATTTGTTGTTCTTTTCTATTCTCAGGAAAGACCTGAACTCCTGAAAAAAAAAAAAAAAAAAAAAAAAAAAAAAAAAAAAAAAAAAAAAACCCTTAACACTACCTGGTAGACCTAAACAAATACTTGCTAGTCAGTGTTTCAAATGTGATCGTTTACACAGACACACACACGAGTTTTTGCTGGAGAAAATGTCATTGTTGATTCTTTCAGCTTACCTTATAGATCTAGGGTTGCTTCTTTAAAGGAGGGGAGTGTGAAAGTGTCCTATTCCAGATTGTCACAGCCCTTTATCCATAAGATAGTTATGATAAGTTTGCAGGGTCCACAAATAAGACTTTATATGGCACAGTCTCGGGCCCAAAGAAACAGACTTCCTTTGTCCAGTTCGGGGTTCTGGGGCTTGGCTTCTGTGTTGTTTTTAATCCTCTTTCCTGTTCTTTCCAGCCCCCTTATGTCAGCAGAATCCACCAGGTGCCGGGGACATCAAAGAAGCTAGACCCATGGGCTTTTCCACCATCTCTTCTTCCTTGCTGTGATCAGGTCCTAACAGCTACAACTGAGTCCTTCACAGCCGTTCCTGGGCAGGGTCTTCGCTCCAGTGAAGGGAAATGACTGTAATTTATGCCACAAACAAAACACTAGGGTTGTAATTCCAAACAGAAGAAGGATCAAGTATCCCCGAGAAGCTCAGTGTCTGCCAGCAAATACAGCATGGAAACTCAGAGGCGGAGTTCTATTTATATAGGTACATGTATTTTACAGACTGGCGATACTTAGGTACTTCCGGGAAACCGTTTGTTCCAGGTCTAATTCCAATGACCGGCTGTCATTTCTGTAAAGCCCCACAGATTCAGCGATCCGTACACCAAGCAATCCCGCAGATATTTTTCCTTTAATTTCAGAGGGCGGAGACGAAGTAAAAAAAGTGCAGTTCTTCAATTAAAGTGCATGGATGAGGTAAACTAATTTCAAGAGTTTTGAGTTTGTTCAGTACTGGCTCAGACAGGAACCATTCTGCCGTGCAGCTGCTGCACCTGGCTTCGCATTGCCTGGACGCTGCTCAAAATCTTATTCTGGTGTGTGATGGCCGTGATGCCAATTCTCGCCAGGTCACTGTGTGTGGAGTGACAAAGAAGAGGGAGACAAAAAGTCACGAGGACTGAGAATCTCTTTCTCTAGACTTAACACAGACACACACTTGAATCAGGCACAATTAACACAGCGCAAGACACGTGTGTTTAAATGTTTAATGCAACAATGTAGGTGCTTTCTCCAGGCTGTGTAAAAATGTACACAGTTAAAATGACAAGCATTCGAGTTTGGTATTTTAATGAGTAGGATGATTATGTAGCTCAAAGCAAAAAATAAAAAAAGGAAATACTATGAAATCTAGATTTACCCTTTCGTGTTACATCGCTGAGTACTTACTCCTGGTTCATGTGCACCACAGCCTCTAGTGTGGTATAACCAGCAGCTGTGAAGTTATCCTTATACCGGTCCATTTTAATGGCCTGCAGCCAGTCACCTACTGATACAACCGCAGAGAATTCAGGGGAGCTGGGATCCAACAAGGCAGTGTTAGGTCTAGAAGTGAAACAAGAAAGTGTAATCAGACAGGAGCTATCAGTGCTCCAGGAGGACCCAGAAGTCAGACTGCCTCACACAGGCGAGAGCGCATGAGCGCCAAGAGAACCTTCAAAACGGAGAACCCTTCCTCAGATATAATCGTATGACTTTTTGCCCTTAGTGTTACAAAGGTGGTAAATGTAGCTGAGACTTACTCTTACTTGTGCTTAATTCCACCTCTTGAACTTGTTTTATGTGGATTTCCTAAAGTACCGAAGCTCACAGCAAATCTTTTATCATCCTAGCTTGGGGTAAACAATCCCTTGTGACTGAAACCTGCCCAGTCTGTGCAGAAAGAGTTCAGCCCCTGCTAGGGCTAGGGCGCAATGTTACAGATGTGACTCTGGCAACTATGGAAACCTTAGTGAATATGAGGGAGGAAAAGCTCAAGACCTGCCGGGCTTAATGGAAGCAGAGAAAACACCAAGAGTTCAAGTCCAGCGTGGTTCCAGGCTGGTCGGCAGGCAGGCAGTCACGGGGCATTCAACCACCCAGGGACAGCGGGAGTTAATCCCTTCTTTAATCAAACCGTGCCTGAGCAGCACGTGTGCCAAGACGGGCAGAAAGAATGGCCACTTTGATCATTGTCCGGATTGTGGAATGTGCTTCTGGTATTCCTTCGCTGGGGCTCCTAAATAATGATTTCAACAAATTCAAAGACCTTCTTATTAACTTATTTATTACTCTACTCACTTCCCAAGCCAGGTGTTTTATATCAGGACACTGTCAAGAATGACTACAAGCAGAATTCTGCCATTTAATATCATATCAATAATAATAAATCACCTACTTTAAGGAAAGTATTTATTAAGAGAATTACAGTCATCTCTATCATCAAACTACTAAATAATAATAGGACAGATCTTCAGACTTATTTTACACCACCTTTATGGTGATTATCTACACAACAATATTGTTTGTTACTGTTACAAGTTCTTTCTTTATAGTAACAAAATTAGGTCAGTGTAGAGCCTTGTCTTCGAAGCAGAATTAATTCAACTCCATTGAAAATGTTTTATTTTTACTTAAATTATTTGATGTTCACTACTTCATCATATAAATATTGTAATGAAGATTTGTTTTATCAATCAACTTTATGTCCAATAGCCTGACTTTGTGACTTTTTGTACCTATTATTTCAAGTAGGGTTAATCATCAATAAAATTCTGCAGTTGTTTCTAGCAAGAATAACCAAGATTTAATTCCTCTCTTGAATTTGAGGTAATAATTAATGCATAAAATTCTAGATATTTAATTGAGTGGTGAATAGTTTTTGTTATTATACAAAGACACATTGGTTTGCATTTCTTCTAACTTCAAGCAAAGCCCATTAATAAGGCAAGGTATGGGCTCTAAGTGCCTCACAAGGTCAAAATGACCTCCAGATGAAAACATCTCTATGCGCTGTCATTAATTCCAAGGGTCAGTCACAAGCTTGGTCTGGAAGTCTTTGTGTTCTTTGTGGAACACCACGACGTTTGTCTAATTTTGTGCTGGAGCGTGTAACATGTTATGAGACACCCAATTATCTGCAATGGTAATAAGCACTCTACTGTCAGTGAGAAAAGTTTAGAAATAAGCAAAGTACATCCAATAATTCAATTTACTCTCTTCTTTGATGCAAAGCAGGTGTTACGTGGCATTAGCAGGTGAGTATCTTCTGTATTCTCCTACTTATGTGAGAAGCAACACCAAGAAACTGACCTCAGAACCTGCAGACACATAACTGTGGAACTGAGGAGCTAGAGGGCCGAGGAGGCTGACGTAACCCTAAATCTATTCTTTCTCCCCAGAACCTGGAAGCTAAGTTTTTACAAGAAAGATCGAAGGAGAATTCAGAGGGCTTGCAAGGATTGACAGGGCTTAAACATGGAAGAATAAAATATTCTTCTGCTTTTAACCCGGACAGTGATGAAAGGAGCAGGCTTTGCACAGCTGAGATTTGGAGATGAAGCGGTGTTAACTTGTCACTGGCCAGTTACTTGGTCCTACTGCCCTTGGCTTCTTAAATAATTTAGGTGAGTAAGGATGGTCCGCACCCTTTCAGATGGGTCTGCAGGCATTCTGAATATGACAGCAGTAAATCCAATTCTGCCTGGAGGAAAACTCCTAGTGAACGATGGCACAAACAGTATCCTTGTGTAGGAGCAGTGAACTCACTCCTTCACAGATGGTCCAATACCTTTTGTTTTAAACCCCCTTTCAAAAAAATTCATGAACTGCTTTTTGTAACTTGGTCAGTTTCTACTTTGACTCTGTGTCCTTCTAAGACACAAAAGAGAAATAAAACTGAAACATCATGAATCTCTTGCTACAACTGACACCTGGTAAGTTAACTTAGAAATGCGGTGTTTAAAAGACCTGCTCTTCCATCTTTATCATTATTATTTCATGTTCCCTTGTCTTTTCAAAAAGTAGCATCTACTGGTCTGAATGTTTTCCAGGAATATATTCAGCCTCTTCTTAAGTTTCAGGGTCAGCATTATAAAAAAAACACTTTCTTTTTCTTTTTAAATTTTCTTATTACCAAGAGGCTTGCCAGGCAGGAGGCTCTACAAAATGAGCACAGAGCTACTGTAAAAATACTCTGCTAATTGAGAAAGAAGTCACCTGGCTTGCAGAGATCTGTGAAGTGGCCTTTGGCACAAAAGGAAAAATTAAAGTGAGTCACCACCCGCCTGCCATCTCCAATGCATTGTTTCATACATCACTATTAAGCAAGCATGACAAACCTGGAGCTCTCTGTCCCTGTCCTCTTCAAGCTGTTGGGGTTGCGGATGAGTTTGTCCAACATGTTGACAATCTGCCCAAATTTAGGCCTATCGCTTCTCTCCTTCTGCCAGCAGTCCAGCATCAGCTGGTGGAGCGCAATGGGACAGTCCATGGGTGGGGGTAGCCGATAGCCTTCCTCGATGGCTTTAATCACCTGCAGAGACAACAGGAAGGCATGTTAAGCTGCCAAGCAGGCTACTGTTTAAAGTTCACCCTCCAGAAAGGCATGTTTCTCAGACACGAAGTTGCCAGCAAGCCGGAGCATGGGCACAGCTCCAAGCTCTTTCGCAAAAGCCAACGCTGGACCTGAGCATTGCTGGCAGCAGGAGAGGAAACCAGCTGTGGCTGTGAGATGTTCATGAAAGGCAGGTGATGCCAATCTGAAACTCTGAAGGGAAGATGCATTCCTATTCCAAAGTTGTCAGAACCAGGTTAGATCAACAACATGGTGTCAGAGTTTTGGCAACGCCTGCAGAGATCACACAGTCCTCCCCCAGCCCGTACCTATTCTGCAACTCGGCATCAGCACACCCACATGGTCCTAGCAAAAGGGACAATGCCCTAGTGCCAGAGATCCCTCCTGGGTCATTTACAGAAAAGGAATTCCCTTGGCATAATTCTAAGTCTGCATCCTCTTGCTCAGATGTCTGCTATTGGTCCACACCAGAGCCTATGTCCAGTTGCCTAGCCATTTTCCATTTTGGAAGGTGATGCCCTTAGACACCAATTTCCTATCTCTTTCTTGATCTCAATAGTCGGTTAAAAGAATAACAGAGTAATAGGTTTTTTTAGATTTGAATTTTAAAGAAGACCCTCACATATCTAAGGAAAGAAGTTAAAATGGTAGCGACAATTGTCTTGTCCAAGATCATCTGAGTGGCTTTCTTACTCAACAAGATGTAAATCTTTCAGGAGTCTTTTGCTACCTCTATTTTTTCTAAGCTGCCATTAAATTATTTCCTTATTGGCTTTTCTCTAAGTCCCACCTCTTTGGGGTATGTACTCTAGTAATGTAACACAGTGTGACTCATGCCACATTTAAAGAGGGAAATTATTCCAGAGTTTCTTGGCTACTCATAAGCTTTATCGATAAGCAACCCTGAGCATCCTGGACACTCATTTATTTGTGTGAAGGTTTAAAGTTTTATTTGTCTCAAATCAGCACTTTTGTTTTCCTACCAAAATAATTGCTGCTGGAGAAACAGTGGCTGTGGAAATGCCGGTGACCACATTGAACCCACTCAGCCTGCACAAAAGCTGGCTTTCAAGTGAGGTTAATTTAGCTGGATCCAGTTTCTGTCCACCAATCTGACTGTTGTCTTCTTAACCAGCAAACTGCTTCACTTTAACAATCACCTTTTAACTGATTAACCCCTTTGATCCTTTTTCTCCCATGTGTTTTGTGACATCTCGTTCTATTATCTACTTCTGCAAGCTAGAGTTGTCTGTGCTATCTCATTTTATTCTGGTTATTGTGGCAATTACACTAGGTCAATCTGATCCTTTGACTTTCTTCTCTTGTTCCCTCCTTCCGAGATACATGGTTATTGACATTAGACTTGATGAAAACATTTTATGTTGAATTGATGACAATGAAAGCAACACTGGGCTGGTGGCAGGGGAACTCAATTTGTTTTAACTTCCCAGACTGATTGATCATCTCAGAAACCCTCTATTTGCTATCTACCATCTTGAAAGATAGCTTGTAGACTAACAAAGCGAACTTTCTCAATTTACTACTGAATATTACAAGGGGAAAAAGAATTCAAACAAACAAAACATATTTGACATACTTTCTACAGTTACTTTCATGCAATGAATTCTACCCAGGAAGGTCACTCTCCAGATCCATCTCCTATTGATTCCTGCTCTACACAGAATCCAGCATAGAGAGACAAATATATATGAATGGCAGATCGATACTATTGGTGGGCAAAAATGCATTCAGATGATTTGCTTCATGGATAAAGCCAGAAACAGTCAATGGTTTAATATAATATAGAAACTGTCTAAGCTGCAGCTATGAAAATATTTAGAGCTGGAACACGGTTACCTTTATATATGGTGTGCTTGGGAACACTTAGTCATGTCTCTCATTTGAAATAAAGGAAAGGTAAGCATCAAATAATTACACCAATATATGCATGATTTGCTCATGGGGGTTTTTTTGTCTGTCTTTCTGAGGGTCTGTAACGTGCATCCAAATGAGGAGGTAAGATGCTACTTGAAGGCATAAGCACTGTATAATCCCATCGAATAAAATATCACAACACACCATTCGCTCCCATAATCTTTTCTCCAGCTTGTAACTACCTATCATTTAGGCCAGCTGCGCTGTTTCTCCTCATGTGGTTCTTCTTTTACGTATTACAGAAAACACAGTATCAGTACTACCTTTCCTTTTAATTTGGATATTCACAGTAGAGAATTCTTTTCGCCCCACTGGTGAGGAGTGCATCAGTTTCCCCACAGCTCCAAATATTCTTTTACTGACCAGGCTGCCTGCATTCTATTTAACTGCACCTGGTTCTTTGTGTGATTGCAAAGGCTTTGCAACTTCCTGTGCCCATGGGAGAGCAAGGCAGTACTGCACACTGAAGAGATTTAACAAGAAGTTTTTCTAAAATATATGCTCAGTTGATTAGCTGGACACTTGTAAACACTTTCTGATGATTATTTTCATTTTTAAATTTTATGTTTCAAAAAAAGGAGTCAGATTCCAACAACATAGGTGGCCACTGTATTTTGATGGGAGCTCCCAACCCCCTTATACCTAAGTAAAACTTTTCCAGAATGAGCCCAAATGTGGTCTAGGAAGACCCCTGATCTAGGGCTCTTTGTTTTGATTTTTCTTTTTTTGCTGGAGATGTTTGTAATTAAATTCTATTACTCTGGAATCTTATTAGTGTCATTATTGAATGCTTTTCTGAAATTGCAGGCATCGTGGATCCTCCCTTATGAACTAGTCCAGATGGTACATTTACAGGGATGTGCATAATTTACAAAGGGTCATTTAGTGAAGCTTTATTTTAGAGTCCTCAAGGGGCAAGCTCTAATTACAACTATGCCAACTTTAAAATATTCACTAATTTTCTGTCAATAAACCTTTTGTGTCAATTTTACCACATGTGGATTTTGTTTCTTGGTAATCTTTGCTGTATTTTGTTAAAATTCAAAAACATTAATTTTGCTTTAGTATGATACTAAAAGTTCACTGAACAGAAACATTATCCCATGTTGTTTGTGATCAGTATCTATTTGTCTGTCTCTCTTTCTCCCACATTATACCATGGAAGCTGTTAATTCTGATCCTTTTAACCAGAAGCCGTTGTTGGTCATAACCGGAACTAGATTACTAGATATATTACAAACCTTGAATTTATATCATTTCAACTCAAATGCTCAGTTTATCACACAAGGAAGCAGAACTTTCTGAATCTCAATGTAAAGCCATATATTTCAGAACTCCGAGACTCACATCTTGATTGGACATATCCCAGTAGGGTCTCTCTCCATACGACATCACTTCCCACATAACGATTCCATAGCTCCATACATCACTCGCTGATGTGAATTTACGATAGGCGATTGCTTCTGGCGCGGTCCACCGGATAGGAATCTTGCCACCCTGTAAGCATTTAAGCCATAAGTTATTCCCTAAGTATATTACTGATGTGCCACTTTCATTCTGAACGTAGTCACTACTTGCCAGGCAGGACAACAGCATTCTTGACATAGCTCTCCCCACAATAATCAGAGACTTGTTTATTTTAACTCGTCTTCCAGCTTGAGACAGTTCTCCTCATATGTTTTCTTTACTCATAGGAAGTGACTAAGTAATCTATTGTAATTATTTTGTAAAAAGCCAACCTATTATCTGAGCTCTGCTTAAGGCAATACTATAGAAGAAAAGGAAAACTCTGTCCAGCATGTATCAAAGGGTGTGTAGTTGAGGCTTGCTTTGTCTTCTTGGTGCACTGCTTTTTCTCCGCAGCACAAAGGTAATGCTAATACGGCTTCAAAAATAATGGATAAAGGAGGAAAAACACAAAAATTTTTGCTTACCACACCGTCCCAGCAGAATATAGTGAAAGAAATATACTCAATATGTCTAGAAGAAATACGTTAATGGGCCCTTAAAAGAATCCAGATAATACCAGATATTAGCTATATTACTGACAATGGCAGGATAGAGTTTTAGTTACTATTGAATTCTTTAAAATACTCACAAAAATGATAAATCAATAATATATTACCAAGGAAAAGTTAAAATTGCTGCTGCGTGTTTTTTAAACTTCTAGTGTCTCTTGCTTATCTTTATGTATAAAGTGCTTTTAATTTAGTTTCAGAATTTCTAGGGCTTTATCTGAGGAAATTAACTCAACTTGAATGCAGACCCTTGATCTGCCTATGCAGTCATGGTTTAAAATTTTCTTTAAGTTTCATTAAGGCTACCAAACACAACAACAGATTTCCTCGGAAACTGCTTTGATATACTGCAGTTTACTCTGAAAATCCATTGTAGGATACTTGCATGGCCTCTCTTCCTTAAATATTTGGATAAGGGTTTATCTATGTTAATGTATCATTTTAGAAGCCTTTCTCTTCTCTCTTTATTGAGGAAAAAAAATAAAAGATCTTTAACTGCCACAAAGAGGTACTCTTTATTAAATGAATGAATTCGGAATTCAAAAGAGGATGTGTATAAGAATCAAAACTGGAGCCAAAGAAATTGAATATTAGACCAAGAACCTAAATAACTAACCACCAATCAAACAACCAAAAATTCTCTTGGTGTTTGCAATTGCAGCTGTAAAACGTTGAGAGCTGATGGAGGAAAACGGCTGGTAACTGTCTACTTCGGGGATTTTAACAGTGTCAGCCTTAGTAGCCAATAACTGTTTTATGATTCTGTGTTTATTTCATTAGTGTTTTATTTTCAGATTGTCAGGTTAAGATAGCAAGCAGTGCCGTTAACTGTATACTGAACATCTTTAGCTGTGCCTTGATCCACACTTAGCTGCCAGCAGTAAACTGGAGGCCATGAGATAATGAAAAGCCTTGCAGAGTAACTGTTGTATAAATCCTATGTATACAATCTCAGATTCAGTAGCCAAACAAGCAAAAATACTGCTCAATCTTGTTTCGAAAAAGAATTAAACATAAAAATAAGAAAGACTCAAATAGAAAAGCTCAAACAAGAAAGGAAAGGAAGAAGAAAAAGAAGAGAAAAAAAGAAGTAAAAGTAGTATAAATTCTGTTACTCCTGATTTTCATAGTAGCTGATCATCTGTTTTCTGTAAATTACCTTTTAAATTCTTTCTCATTTGGTTAAATTTTAAAGACACCCTCTTATTACTTGTTAAAATACTTTGCCCTAGAGATCTTGGAGAAAGAGTTTATTTTGGTTGTAGTTTGCAGCTCTGTAAAATGGTCATACCATTAATCTGCTTCAAAATTCCTTCTTCAGAAACATGGTTTAAAAATGATATAGGACAAGAAGAAGTTTTGGAGGACGAGGAAACAAACTAAAATGAAACACAAAGACCTGAACATCAAGGTGAAAAGACAGGGCCAGTGTGATGAGAGGGAAAGCCAGGCGGCACATTGTGCTCACCCTAGTGGTATAAGCTGCTTCCGGGTCATCCTCTAGCACTCGTGACATGCCGAAATCAGACACTTTGCAGACCAAGTTGCTGTTTACCAGGATGTTCCGTGCAGCCAGGTCACGATGTACATAGCTCATGTCAGATAGGTACTTCATTCCAGAACCGATACCACGGAGCATGCCCACTAGCTGGATGATTGTGAATCGACCATCATTCTTCTAATAGGAAGGCAATGGAGAGAAATCCTATTAGGGTTAGGCCAGATTAATTATCACTCTGCATTTATTACTGCGTCTTTTTTTGATAACTGTATCCGGTATGCAATGAAACTCAACACTATTTCCGGGCTGTTCTCACCAAAGTCACTAATTCACTCAAGAGTGTACTGCAGGGGCAGGGTTTGCTTCCTGTGACAGATGGAAATTATCCAAGTGTAATGAATCCATGGCTCAAACAGCTTCACGATGTAAGAATAAATCAAATACTTTCCTCATTGCCCATGGATTATTTAATAGCCTTAAAAACCACATCACTTTCTATTCCTTCTCTTCTTCCTTTGTGGTATTCTGAAAGTCCATGAGAACAACGAAATAGAACAGATGAAGATTCTGTTCAAAGTTTTCTAGATATCTTGGGTTTAATATAAAGTAGATACATACCCGGAGGAACGCATCCAAAGAGCCATTCTCCATGTACTCTGTAATGATCATTACTGGTTTACCTAGAGTTTTCAGAAAGAAAAACAAAAACCCTTGATGAGCAGTGCAGTTAATGAGATAAAAATGGGCTGTGCACAATTTTACTGCCAAGACACCTGTCTTGTGTGATCTAATTTAATTAAAACAAGCCAAGCTTATGCCTCAGCTGTGGGGAGCAAGGGATGAAATATTAAAAGGACGAGTAGGCTTGAATTCCATCTGGAAGGTTAACCCTTTGGGTGGCTCGTTGACAAGGTCTTTAACTAAAGTGGCCTCTGGTGTCCAGAGAGCACATGAATGGATAATTGCTCTCTCAAGCAAAAGAGGGGACCGATAATGGGCAGGCCTGTTTAAATCTGAAAAAAAATCTTTAGGATAATTAATTTATTTTGTCCCCAGAAGAGCCACTTGTGTGATGCTAAAGAAGTCAATGGACAGAGGAAACCTTTTTTCTTTACTTAGGGAAACCCAAGTTCCAAGAGGCAGGAATGGTGTTGGCTGTTTCGTGATTTGGACGCATCTTCAAAGCCTAACCGTGCATAACATACACATCTTTTCTATTGTCTTGCTGTGCTCAGAGGCTTTAGCCTTTCTCTTCCTTTGTCCTATCTATAAATAAACTTGTTCCATTTCCTTCCTTAAACTACCCACCTTGAAAAACAAAACCAGAGCAGAAAATGCTCAGTAAATTATTTCATCTAAGATAGGAATTTAAATTCGGTACTAGAACATTCTCAGGACATTCTCCCTACTTTAGCAAAAAAAATCAAAATGATTTCCTACTCCAGGTGCAGTTGGGAGGCTAAGCCACCCCCCTTATGCCTCCTTAGCTCTCTTTCTGAGGACCTTAGGAAATCAGAATTATTCTTTAGTTTCTTAATCACTGCCAATGCACGCAAGGTCTGGACTCCTTTCTTTCTAAGGAGTATTGTTGGAGGGTAGAGGGTAGTAATCTGCTTCTTACTGAAAGGAAGGTAAAGGAGTCAAGAGTTCATAAAAGATTTCCTTGGATAAAAATGAAACATCAGTTTAATAAATCAAAACTACTCATTTCTGTTGCTGGGCTGCTTTGGGCTTAAGTCATTCAGTCTGGGAAGAAAATGGGCTGGGACATTTCTTTCCTGAAAAGCACCCATTATTTCTCCAAACTAATATATTTTCCACCCAGAGATGCTGTTGGCTAGTAACTTCTGGAGTGGGGAAGAGGGAAAATATCTTTACTTGCCAGGCAAAAGTATTGAAGGGCAGGAGGATTTAACTCCAATGAAATCTCTGTGTGTGTGTGTGTGTGTGTGTGTGTGTGTGTGTGTGTGTGTGTGTGTGTGTGTGTGTGTGTGTGTGTTGAGGGGGAGGGGATCAGAAATCATTCAGAAGCAAACATTTTGAATTAGAAGACAATAACTTGGAGTGCATATTTACTTTAGGAAATAAAGATCACACACCAAAAAAGGCATCTTGGTGCACCCTAAAGGACAGATTAAACTTGCTCCAGGCTTCTCCTTTGCTGATGGGGTGGGTGGGATCCTGGGGCCTCTTTATCCATACATTTGCATTCCAGTCTTTGGACAGATTGAATGCATCTAAGTGAGTTTTAATTAACCTGCCTTAATCAAAAGATACTTAGTCAACTAATGAAGAAAGGCTGAGTCTCCTGGCCATGCATTAAGCATTAACACCAATTACCGTTTCACTAGAGCCCTCTGCAGCTTTGGAGAAAAGTAGAAGACCCAAAAGAAAGGGAAGAGGGAGAAGAATTTATGTTCCTCCTGCCAATTTAGAAAGTTATCCAAGTAACTGCTGGTAAAGAATTCACACGCTTCCTTTCTACCCTTTCACCCTTATACCTCCCTAGTCTGACGCTTGGCGCCATCCTCACAGTTTTTCTACATTCTTCCTTCTGTTATTAAAAGTATCCATTTGTCAGGATCTTTACGAGCTCTACAAGAGAAACAAAGATGAATGCCTTCATCAGCAGAAGGGCTTGTAAAACGGGCCCAGGCCATGCTCAGGATGCAGGTGGCTCTATCCCCGCAACAGGCGGGATGCAGGGGGGAGAGGAGGAGGGGGACAGGGGCGGCATCTCTGGTGGAAATTTTAAATCATTTTAATTCAGTGACAACTGCATTATGCAAATGCATCCAGTCGTTTATAACAGATACAGCTGTAATAGTGATGCCTTTTAGAGGCGCAGTGGGACTTTAATACAAAGATTCCCTGTTTCTTCTCTTTTCTGCCAAGATGCTATGAAAATCACTGTCTGCGGCAGGCAGGAAAAACACCCCAAGATGAACAGAGCTTCTTCTTTTAGAAAATGGACGTGGGGAAGTATTTAAATGGAATGATATCTTTTAATGAGAGGAGTGAGGGGTTCCAAGCAACCCTGAAGGCCACAGGCAGCAGAAGAATATCCTGATTGTACAACTAATCTTAAAAAGCCAATAGAGCCATTGTATGCTAATTATAGCCCTCGCCTTTGGTGGAAAATTATATATCCTTGGCGCTAAGTTTTGTTTGAAGGATTGTGGAGACGAGGAAAGATGTGCTTCTTCAGATAAAACAATACTTCTTCAGATAAAACAATACATGAGTTTTTTTGTTAAGTCTGTCATATGCTAACCACTCTAAATATTTCCTTTTCTCCCTAACTAAACTTGTAAGGCAAATTCTATTTTTATCTCCATTTTCCAGATGAAAAAACTGAAACAGAAAGACTGAACTCCCAGCCAGCATCATCTGTTCTACTAGAAGTACACAGCTGTCTTTGATCACCAGCCAATGGTTTCCAAAGTGGGGACCCTGAACTGCAGCACTGACTTCACTTGGGGTGAGCTCTCGGGAAATGCAAACTCAGGGGTCCTACCTCACCTACAGATGGAAACTTAGAGGGGTGGGTTTTCAACAGAAGCTGTCTCAAATTTGTCGGGGAATTCTTGACGGACTGAGGACCTCTGAACTAGTTTGCACTTTCACTGTTCAGTTACCACCTCTGTTTCTTCTTGGTAAAGATTTTGTGCCTTCTATTCCACTACCACACACACTGTATCACTTTAACCCTCCCCAGCTCCGCCCTGCACTTCACCCCCAGAGGCAGCTTGTTCCCTCCACTTTGCACCTGTGAATCCACCTGGTATCAAATAAGAGCAGTCTGGACCTTCCCAAAGACACAGCCCGAAGCCTACAAGATCCTTGACTCCTATAGAACCCTAGTCGGTCCCACGGCACCTGAAACAGCACTGCCTTACATAGTCACCGCTCCAGTTGGACTGTCCATGCGGCACAGCGTAAGGCTGTCCTAGCCAGCCTTCCAGATATACTTGGAGTTTGCTTCGTGTCTGTTGCGCTGTGTTGTATTTTAACTGAAGCACAGTTCACAGGCTCAGTGAATGCTAATGGACTAAAAAAGGAAAGTTCGGCCAGGTGTTACCATCACTAGGCACGGAATGGCTCCAGCTATAAATCAGACAGAGCAGACAAGCAAATCCCCTCCAATATAATAAAGATTCTCAAATTCACTCCCTGCATCTGGAACCAAAGCTTCCGCCCAAGGTGTGTTGAGGTTTTGTTGCGCTTTATATGAAAAATACTTAAAATTTACTTTGTTCACCATCTGCTTGTGCCTACATTGTGACAGTCAGTTTGGCCTGGCAGAGATTTGAAAGATGGCATTGCGTACCAAAAATTTGCAATATTAATTTCCCTGAAATCTCATGCAAGCTGCCTTGGCGATAGGGTAACTGTAGACACACTTAGCACTGACTACAAGATTAATGACTTGTCCTACACTGAATTCTCCGTATTAGCAACCAGTGGGTATACTCCATCTGTCACTTCCCTGTAAAGAAAACGTGTGCTTAATTTCCCAGTAATTTCTAGGTTGGCCTGGTAAAGGGAGCGACCCCACATACATTTGGTGACGACGCCTTCCAAGTGAATTATGTTTGGGTGATCAAACTGTCCCATGATGCTGGCCTCACTCAGGAAGTCTCTCCTCTGCTTGTCTGTATAACCAGCTTTCAGGGTCTTGATGGCAACACAGATCTCTCTCTTGCCAGGCACTTTGAGACGCCCACTGCAGACTTCACCAAATTCACCTTTAGGAGAGAAAAGGGATCTATAATGAATCAGAAACTCAAGACTGAAGGGTTTTACAACAAACTCAAAATTTGCAAAAGGTCTTTATTGTGCATATTTTATACTGCAAATAAGGAACTCTCATTACACAATATTTATATATATACATGTACATATGTATACATACACTTACATAGTTTACATACATACATTTAAATCCACCAAGATAGCTAATTTCTAAGACAGACACTCAGCCACTTACCAACTCCTATGACTTTTTCAATCTTAATGCAGGATGCATCAATTTCCTTGGCAAATTCTCGAACTGCTTGGTTAGGATCTTCATATGTAAAGGGATCCACATAAGTTCTGACACCTAAGTAATGAAGATGGAATAGGTTGGGCAAACTCTTCTCAGGAACCACTAATTAACATATGTAATCCAGGCCTAAAGAATTCTTAACAGGAAAACTGAGCTAGCTGCATAGCTTTAGTCTAAAGGAATTTTCCCAACTCACCCTTGTCTTTAATTTCACTTTAAACCATCTTAAACCATTTGTTTGACGTGATATATCTGAAGTACATTACATGGATAATTACCTAGGTAATAATGGCCCTGTTATTACTGAGATACTTCTAGAAAACAAGACATGCTCTATAAAGAAAATCATTTTTAATGCATTTGGTACCTTGATTCAAATGCTTTTCTTCATCTGCTTCTTGTTTTGCTTTACTATATTTACTCCGTCTATTAAAAAAATATAAATAGAAAATTACTTCCCTCCAACACAAAGCTGCAGCAAAAGTCATATATGAGTTCTTTGTTACCATAATTATGTCGAGCAGATAGTGTGCAGATTTCAGATGAGAAGTCTGCAGCTCACAGAGGTGAAATAACAAGGTAAATATATTTCTCACCTGCATATCAAGTCATAGCCTTCAGCCCTACCAGAGCCTAGAATCTCTCCTCTTAACCACGATTTTCAACATACAACAAAGATTTTATAATATAATTTCAAATCCGAAGAGGAAACATCTTAGTAAAGATAAAATTATTAGCTATTTTTCCAAATAACACACACCTGCACATATTATATATGTACTCTAACTTAAAATTAAAGTAACCTGTCATAGGTAGTTCTGCATAGATCAATATATGATAATGTTAAGTCTTGTTATTATACCTACAATAACCATACCCAAAACACTCATTATCCTGTTAAGACTCTTCAAGCAGTGTTTTTATTGATTTCAGCTGCTCCACATACATTTCTATATTATTAATAAAAATCTGGATATTCCTTAAGATTTCAGAGAAGACTATGAGTGAAAATGGGAAGGTTTTGTTTGCTTTGTCCGGTTCTCTTCTGTGAAACTAGTGTATGGTCTCAACATCTGCATTTTCCTCCTATGTCCTACTGAAGTGAATTCTGGTTTTGTCATAGTCTTGGGAATCAGAAAATCCTTAGTATCTGTAAATCTTGAATCAAGAATACACAAATACATGCATTAATTACTTGAACTGGAAAATCAACTCAAGACGGGAATTTAATTTTATTTTTTGCAGCTCTGCGAATTGATCTTAGGATCTTGTGAATGCTAGGCAAACACTGTACCACTGAGCATTTAAATAAACATATAAATTTGGAATCAGAAGAATATTACAAAGGACTTGGGAAATAAACTCAGTTGACATAGCTTTCTAAAGTTTGAGAAGCCAAAACCAAATTAGCGAATGAAATCTGTTTACTTATGGCTGTCAAAATGCAAAATTTACTTTCGAATTTAGACTGATCTTGTATCTTTCTTTTAGTTTTAAAAGATGAGGTCAATCAATCCTCTTAGGGGTGAGGGACCTGAGGCTCTGAGGTGAGAAACTGCATCTTGGCAGTGTGGTGCTATCACAGTCTCATGTCCTCCTTCCTAAATTCTGAACGGACGGAGAAGCAGAAAGCAATGAGCAGAGGACCCAGGAAGCCAGGCAGCCCGACTCTGAGCATCTGTGTGAGGCTCCCTCCCATATTCTTCTCCCAAGAGCCAGCATCGCAGGAACCAAGTCAGCAATCAGAACCTCCAGGCCTACAGATGTTCTTGTGTGTGGATATTTCCCTGACAAATAATAATACCTTGCACTTTCACACTGCATTTAACTTTTCAAAGTGCTCTCATCACATATATTATCTCCTCCTCTAACTGTTTGCCAAGCATGAACCAGTTTAGCAAAACAGAGACCCCAGTTACTATGCTTAACTACAAGGTGCAGATTTCAGTCTCAAATAATAGCTTGTGTTTGCCTTTTTGTTTAAATTCTCAAAGGGTTTTTGGAGGGTCTATGAAAGAAATCGGGTGGAAAGGCACATACTCAGCTCCACAGTACACGGGAGAGGACCCAAGGCCAGGTAGCAAGTGAGTGACCTATGTCCCCTCTCAGCAAGTGCAAAATTGATGGGTCCCCTGCTCTGGCTAGAACTGTACAGCACCTGTCCTACTGGAGATGTAGGTAGGGGTAATGGAGAAGGTTAATGTAAGTGACAGGGCATTTTGATACCAGTAAACCCACTTACATTCAACTGCTTTTAAAATCAACTGCTCCGTCCAAGACACTAAACAGCCTTAGATGCCCTAAAATGATTTTATAGGAAAGTTATCACCAACCCACTTCTTCCATCCCCCCCTTTATAGGAATTACAAGCATATTAGGTCAGAGGCTATTAAAACAACATTTTATATCAAGAAAACATCATGAGTAGCTCCCCAGGGTGTGATAGAACCTTGCCAGCCACAGGGATTATGTCTTATCAGAGCTCCTAAAGGCTTTATCTAAAATTAAATGTATATCTTTCAAATCACTCTTGATCTTGAATACAGATTTGAAGCTCTGCCCTACAAATAAATAAACAAATAAATAAAATGAGAGAGCTTTGGTGGCATCACCTACCCTTCAACTCCTTCCTGCAGCCTTAGGGCCCAAACCCAGATCCTGGGGCATGCCAACTAAAGGGCTCTACGACTCAGTCACACAGCCCAGCTCATGGCAGCCACTTTGAAATGTCAGTGAATTAGTAAAAGACCTGTATAGACATACAGCCCAGTAGCCTCGAGCTACCCAGAAGGGTGGCTTTCTGTTCCACATCAAACATATTCATTAAATATGGCCAAAGCCAGAGGAAACACAGAAGAGCAAGGGTCATTAATTACAAAGCTGACCCACCCATCCCTTCCCCGTCCTTCCAAACACAGAAAGAGGACTTAAATGAGCAGTGAAGGCGTGTTTTTAAAGACATTTCCTTGCTTGGAGAGTTATTTGGAGGAAAATGCCTTACAAGGGTGCAGGGGATGTTGAAAAAGAAACACAGTATTACCACTCAAAGGCAAATTGTAGCCTATTAGTTCTTTAATAATACCTTGAAAGCAGAAATGCCTGCATTCCACTCTACCCCTGTCACCTGATGACCTTTTCTCCAGGGCTCAGCGTAGGACAATGTGGCTCATTATTGCCCCCCAAAAGAAGACCCATTGAAGCTCATTCCTGGGCCGGGCAGTCTAGAGGAACCACAGAGATTACAGAAGAGCTAGCTCTAAATTGACACGCCAGGCGGATCACCTGAATGACAGAAGAGAAGCTTTGTGGAAGACTTTCTAATTATGGAGAGGTGGACAAGCCGGTTAGAGAGGGGAAGGAGTGGTGTGGCTTGTTAGTGAGTGGTGCAGAAGGAAGCACGGTCCCTTCCAACAGCAGGAGTGAGGAAAAGGCCAGCTCGGCAGGTGAAGCGGAGAAGAGTGAGGGGCGCCCGCCCCTACAGTGAAAAGGACTCAGAAAGTAATAAGTGTATTCACACAGAGCTGTCCCAGGCCAATGTGCGGCTCCCAGCACGCTCACTATTCAATAAAATAAACAAAATAGAGAATGTGACTGTGACACAGCCCCTGCCCAAACCCTGCTCTTATCAAAATAACTAACTTCTCCCATCAGGTGGATAGCTTTGATGGATGTGGTTCGCTGTTCCAAAACTAATTAGCCAAAGGTAAGTAACTTATTCAGCTAAAGTGCAGATTAAAGAAGACAAAGCAACATCATAATGAGCACAGCTTGAGGACGGAGCCTTTCCTGTGCTCCAAGGGTCACTCACAAAGAGTCACCGAATCCATCCTTCTTCTTTCTCCTCTACCGAGCTGCAATTGCTCTTGTACCAAACCATGCCTTAAAAGACTTCTTCGCGAGCAACATGTTGAAATGGTTGCAAACTGAAATTTCCTACTGCACACAAGTTGTTTAGAAATGTTCCAAGGTTACCATCTGCCCCCTAACTGTGTGCATTTACATGACTTTATCAGGGCCAATTTAGGCTGACATTCTTATGTGATCATAATAATGCAGGAAAGAAAATTAGGGCATAAGGGAAGATAGATACAGGCTGAGCAGAACTGTTTCAGCACTAAGTGAGCTGTTAACTCCAAAGTAGACAAAACTAACTTGCTAACTAACTTTAGACTGTGTTAGACTTGCACATCATCACGGATTACAAGTCTCCAATTATATGTTTGTCAAAGCCATTTTGATTTTTCATAAAAAACATTTCTTTTTCTTCAATTCAGGTAAAAGGAGTACTTTGTTTATAACTCTACCAAAAGTGGAAATATGTCTAGCAGTCATTAAGTCAGCATAAAAGCAGCTTAGTTATCAGTTAACAGTGCCACAAAAAAACAAGCTGTACTGAAAAACAAACAAGCCAAAGTCAGAGAGACTCTTCTTGCATTCTGGTCATTTCTTAAAATTGTTTATCAACCTGAACTGTAAAATATTATGGGGAGAACAGACTGGCCAAAACCAATCTGGATTAATTCTGATTTGGATACTTCAAGGGCAAATCATTAATACAAAAAGAGGAGGGGCAGTTGTCAGAGAAATAAACCAGAGCCAGTCACTAGTCCTGAAGACTGTGACTTCATAATTGTACTCTGTGATGTCACTGGTAACAGGCCTTTTAGGAATATTTATAAAAGCAGTGAAGAAAGAGGTTACATCATGGAGAACAAAGATACACACATATATAAATAGGAAACCAAAATGGTGTCTGTGGCTTGGAATACAATTTCCAGTAACAGAGACTACCTACACAACCAGAACCACAGTGTGCTCTGGAAGGCTGGTACCATCTAGAAATGATAACTTGAATTATGAAGACAGGCACAGATAATGACATCTACACAATATGTCAATTAATCTGCTTGACATAATGTGGGTGGTAAAAAATACAATACATTTAAATCAATGAAGTGGATAATCTCCTTTTAAATACACGAATTCAATTCTTTCACCTGAAATCTCTCTAAATGTTTACTCATTTAAAATGATCATCCAAAATGAATCATTTTTTAAAAAAAGGAGATTATTCTGGCTTGCTTTAAGCTCAGGATTTTCAGGACAAATAGAATACAATGAAAATAAATAAACCAGCTGCTATTTAAAAATTCAAGATACTGACTGTCAGCCTGAGGCTGCTTCTCCTTAGATAGCAATTAGCAGCAAACAGAGTTTCTCTTCGGGGTCACTGGAAGAACCAACACTATCTGAAGGCTTACAAATTCTTGAATGTTACAGGCCAACAGCAGTGTGGGACTCAGCTTAAGGGGTAAGGGACCGGCTTCTTGCATCCTTTCTGGCATCAATCCCGTGTGCCTCCAAGAAGCAGGAAGCAGTCCTGCTGGGCAAGGCCGTGACACAGATTTTACAGCCCTGGGTGTTCAATCTGCTGGCTGAAGCCTGGCAAATTATTTCAGGGTACCATTTACTACTTTTCATTTGTACTCTCACTAAAAGCCTGGCCGACTTTTGTCCCTAGTACCTGTCTCCTTTCTGTTCACCTGTTCATGCCCCACTTAAACATTTCTAGTTCGAGATAACAGCGCAGACAACCTGCGTGGGGAGAAGAATTGGCTGAGTGTGCATCAGCTGCCGCACGCCTGTCAGCTACCTGGCTCCAGCCAGCCCTTCCCGTGACAGCTTTATGGCTGGCACTAAAGAAGAATCAATATGAGGGCAAGGGGTTGACATTTCATTTTCTAAAAAGTGATCCATTGAGGACCAATCACCAAGCTGTGTTTATCAGCCTTGGGAAGTGACATTTTTTTTTAAATGGCGGAGAAGGGACAGGAATCATCACTGGGTAACTCGACAGTCTCGATTCTCTAAGGGGAGAACTCATAATTGGAAATCCGATGCATCCTGCTATCAATCCTACCTTATATAATAATGTGATCAATAAAAGCAGAAAGGGAATTAAGTCATCAGGCGTGAGGATGCTATTCTCGGTAGCCTTGGCTTTTAATAATCTTGTCTCTCTGCATTATGCTTTCATGTTTTTTTTAAAAGAAATTTTTCATCAAAGCCAATGTTTTAAGCAGAACAACCAGAAGAAACTTACAATGAGGTGACTTATTCCTAATTACTACAGCTTGACTGCTTTACTGAAGGCTGCTTAAAATGAAAACTAGAAAAAAAAAAATTAAGATAAGCTGGACCACAACCACAGAATGCTTCCTACCAACATCAAGGAAATGGACTGGACCCAGGATAGACTCTCGGCTCTGCTGCTGAGCTTCCCATGGTGCTGGGTTTCAGTTACTTTTTGTGAGGTGGAGGTAATGAATAATTTCTTTCCTATTTTTTTTGTATCTTTAAATGTCTTTATTTTCTAAGAAAGACTGTGGTAATATATGATAAAAACTTCAACTACAGAAATACATACTAACAAAAAGCAAAGACCCCTGTGATTTCTAGACATACCCCACTGGGTTCTCCACTCCCCGCGATCAGATGGATATGCAGCCAGGCATTCAGTTCCCACGTGTTGCATGTGTGACACATGTGCATACACAAAACCAAAAGGCCATGGACAAGAAAAAAGCTCATCTTGACTGACTTCCAAATTTTAACTTCCTGGAGCTGAAACTCACTGCTCTAATCAAGTACACCTACATATAGACTCTACACCAAGATGGATGAACTCAATGACAAATATAGCCATGTGCAGAAGAAGGCATTGTTCCATACTGTGTTGTTATTAGCGTGAACAAATCAATATCTATATACCAGAACACTTTGGAGAGTGAGGACGGGTGCAGGAGGTAGGAGAAAAGATGTGACAATTTAAGCCACACAGTCAAACTAGGATCTACAGCCCCCATCCTAATTATAGTTACATCAGTGTGAAGTAAAAGCATAGTGGCGTGGCCAGGCAGTGGGAATAGCCAGAGGCACTGTTGGAACTTTGGTGAGATCATTTGCAGGAAGAGAGGACAGCAGAACAGACCTGGCCTGAAGAAAAGCACAGGTATCGGGACACTATTAATTTTACCTGCCAGTATGGCCGTGCAACTGTCCTGGACAATCACTACGTCACTCTATCATTTTCCCCATCTATGTCATGGGACACTTTACATGTAAGAAGATCAACTGAACAACAGCAGACCTACTTGGAGAAACTGTTGGCTGTATGTGGAGGTAAAGGTCACAAAGGGGCAGGTCCTCATATAAATGATACAAAGAGGAGCCTGATTTGGGGTGCATATTGAAACCCAGCATTTGGATGGTGTGAAAAATAGATGGAAACAATCAAGCCACCACAATTACTCCTTCTTAGATTGTCTTTCAAGTATCAAGTAGGATTGTAGTACTCATAAAATAAATAATCCGAGTTCATTTCCAAGGGCACTATCATGCCCACGTGACCAGTGGATCGTCTCTAGGGACACTGATAGCCTTTCTAGTGGTAAGATAGAGAGCTTAGCACATCCTCCTTTGTTTTACTTGCCAGGGTTGTTAATCAGTAATAGGTTGAAGCACCTAGCATATGCTTTAGTATCTCTTTGATGCCTCTCAAAATTCTTCTGCCAATAACTTTTCCAGGCAGATAATGATCATCTGCATGTCTAAGAGAAATGAAAAATGGAAAAGCCTAGTATCTGGGCTGTTGGTTTACATGGGCCTTACCCTGAGCAGTCAATCCAGACTTAACAGGTGGATATATATAATGCCTTATAACTGAAAGTGTTTAGAAACCACCTGTTGGCTGGCTTTTGCATGGCTTCCTAGAATTAGCTGGATCTTCCTGGGACTCTTGGCACTCTGTCAGCTCCAGTAGGGATGCGGGAAGATCAAAGAAACAAGAGGGAGCTTGGCATGCAAACACCACGTTTATGACACTAATCCAAAGCCTCTGTTTTGCATGCAGAAAGAAGACAGAGAGCTCCCTCATAAAAGAGGGAAGGCGGCTGGTGGGGGGGGATGATGAGTGGCTGCAGTGCTTACCTTCTGCTGATGACAAAAGCTGCAATAAGAATGACCACCAGCACCACGCTGCCCGACACAGACACCAGGAGGACGGTGGAGTTGGCCCCATCTCCGATGATCCTGGAAGGCACTGGAAGGACAGTTGCACTGTGGTTAGCCGGAGTGGACAGCCTAAAAGGTAGAACTTCTGACTCGGTCCCACCGTTGTTTTTCAGCTTTCCAAAGCTCTCTGGAACGCTCAGCACCATTACCCTTCTCTACATATTCACGCAATAGCATTTTCTAATCTAGCCTTAACGAGACAAAGACCAGTGTGATGGACCTTTATACCAGGAGACTTTTAGTAAATCCTATGGTAAACATAACTTGTTGTCTTTTCATCTTTCCCACTTTAGCACTATCTGTGATGGTTAAACTTCATTGTCAACTTCATTGGATCGTAAGACTCATGGAAAGGTGACTGGATCACAAGGACAACATACTCATCTGTGGATTGGTTGCATGTGCTGTCAGGAGGGATCCAGGTGGGAGCGGGCTGTTAGGGGGTCTCTTTCTTGTTGGCACCCTGCTTCCCAGCCCCGGTGAAACAAGAAGCTTTGCTCCCCTGTGCCCTTCTGCCATGACACCTCTGCCTGACAGCCCTACAACCACGGACTGAAGCCTCTGAAACAGTCACATTAGACTTCTCCTCCTTAAGCTGTAGGTTGTTTTGTCCAGTAATATGACAGCTTACTAATATACCACTTTAACCTGTACATAATGATTAACTGTATTCCTTGGCGAGAATGACTTCGGGCAAGTTTCACGGAGGCTAAACGGTTCTGAATGCCCTACCTCTCCACCTAGGCTTTAAAATCCTTCCTGTAATTAATTATCCAACTCAAAACCATTTCTTCCTTATAGCCTCCTGGATCATAAATATCAGGTACCCCCTTCTGATTCAACACTAATTCCTCTTCTGTTTTTTCACATTGTTTTAACTGACAAATGTGTTGATCAAATTGCCTTCTATAACTGATGTTGAAAATTCTGCCCCTCTATCTCCTCATCAAGTAGGCTCAATTTAATTGACTTTTTTTAATTCTAGAGGAGAACATGTCTAATGCAGCTGTTGATTTTTGGTTAGCAAACTTTGGGTTTGCAAAGTTCCAACTTACAATACAGGAAGATTTGATATGCTTCTTCCAAAGGGTTTTAAAGAACTGCTTTGACTTGATTTAAACAAATTCTGAGAAATAAGTAGAGGAAACAGCATTTTTTGGTCACTCCTTTAATCTTCTGAGGAAGAATGTGCCTTATTTATCTTAATGTACGGTATCTACATAACCCTCAATTAGTCAGCTTAGTAATCCCATTTTTCATGGCTTGTAGAATCAAGAGAAAAATGGGCAACATTTTTCATTCATGTGAAACTGGATCAGATTTTATGAAAAATGCTCTTCTCCAAAGAGCATGAGGTTTTCCAAGTTGAACATCACATATCTTATTTCATACAACATTCATTACAACAAAATGCTTACCTAGCCAAAAATTATGTCCAACTCCTTAAATCACTGTGGTAGTGTTTGTCCTGGGTTATAAAAAGAACCCCAGAAGAGAGGGAAGCTGGGTGGCCTGTTACCTGTGTTGGTCGTGACTTCCAAGGGCTCACTGAAGTCTCCATAGCCAGCTGCTGTCCGGGCTCGCACATGGAAAACATAGGAAGTCAGAGGGTTCAGACCCTTGATGTCTGTGTTCCTGGCTGCTGTCCGAACTATACGGTAGCTTCGTTCATTCTGATCCTATGTCATGGGAAGGAAAACGGGAGAAGGCAGCAAAATGAATCCTCTGCTGACATGAAAGGAACCAGCGCAGTATGTCCAGGAATTGGAAGGAAACAGCCTGATCAACCCTCTAAACTTTATCTTTACGTCAGTGTTGTAAACCCCGTCGTGGCATCTTCAACTCTGGAAGAAATGGGCAGCTCAGGTCTGACTGTCCATGGAAACCATTGTATCCAGATCTTTACTCATGTTATTTTTTAAAGATCATTAAATGATCTGATGTCTTTTCTAGCAGCACACCCAGTAATTTAAAAGAAGTAACTGTGAGATGGTCCCTTGTCTTTTTCTATTTTCTATCTAGAAAAGCAAAAAATATTGTAGTCTGATTTCAATTAAAAAAAAAAAAAAGTCCCTTTTCTGCCTTAATAAGGAAGCCAACAAGTGATTATTTTTAAAAAGAAAGACAATTGTTCATTTTCTAGACAGCCTTGAATGCAAATAGTGCTCTTCAGAATTCAATTCTTTAAGAGGCAAGTTATATATATAAAAAATAATGCCTTCTATAACTTTAAGAGGCTGAAGAATGTAATTTTCCTTCCTGGATTTTTTTATTAAAAGTCATCAAAACCTACACCTTTGTTCTGCATAGCAGTGATCTACTTAAACAGATCATGACTGCAGCTGTTATGAGTCACACTCTCTGACAGAAGGTTGGTAAATTAGGATTTCTTAGCTGTCTTGATTTCCATTATTAGAATATATATACAACATACACATACACACACACACACACACACATGAACATGGTACATATTTTTTCTATTTTTCAAGATAACCAACTAAATTATAAATTTCACATCAGATTTCATTAGGAAGTAAGATGCATTTACTTGAGGGTTCTCTGATGTTCCATGCTCCAGAGCTGGCCAACATCTGAACAGAAGGTTCAAAGCAGATGGGCCTAGTGGCCCAGGTCTATATTCCTAGTGCTCTGGGAGGCCAACACAAGAGGATTTAAAATTTGACCCCAGCCTGGACAACCTAGTGAAACCTTGCCTCAAAATTTTAAAAATTAATTTTTTAAAAAAATTAATTTTTTTTAAAGCTCAGTGTAAGTGCCATGGGTTTAATAAGCCACTCCAGTTACCCTGTACTGTGGCAAAAAGAAAAGAAAGGAAGGAGAGAAGGAAGGAAGGAAGGCAGGTTGCTCTTTCAAGTGATACCTTTTCATAATACTTGACTTCATACTCCAGGATAACCCCATTGGGCCGATCTGGTTCCAACCAAGCCAGAGCCACGCTGTATCTGGTTACTTCTTTGGCCTGAACCAAAGCAATTGATGATGGTGCTATTGAGAAAAAGAAAGAAAAAAAGACCTTTAATTTTAGGGGGAAAACAAGTTTTGGGTGAGATCAGTAATTTCTTGTCCTGCTGAAGAATATCATGTAGACTTATTTAGTTTTCCTCTTAACTATTTCTCTCTTCTCTAGTTAAAAAAATCCTTTTATCATTCCGTAAAAGATTTATATGGTTTCTTTTAATAGGACCATCTCAGAAGTAAAGGCTTAGGACATTCACAGGGCTCTTCCTCACCCAAAGTAGCAGTATGAAAGACATTGTGTGGCTTTTGACCTTCTGCAAGCCATGAAAGCCTTTGGAACACTTCCCTTGAAGCTCAGTAAGTTTCCTCTCATCCACCGCCAAGATTTCTAAGTGTCATCTTCTTGATATTTAATTTTACACTAGCAAGAGAATTTGCAACTCTTCCCAAGTACTGCAGGGAATGCCAGAAGGCAAACAATTTACATACTTCCCAATATAAATAAGAGTACTGCTTAATTACAGCAAGAATTTTAACTTTACAACCATGCAAATAGTGAAGAACACAAATAAAGCATGATGGTCTCCCTGGACATAAATGGTATTTGCAACTATTTTACAAGAGTTGAAATAAGGTTTTTGTCTGCTGAGTAGCAAACCTTCCTTCTTCAACTGACACAAAAGCAGCCATCTGCTAGACGTGTTACCAGGAGTGGGAAGGAAGGCCAACTTGGAGATTTGTCAAAGCAGGCTGCTGTGTTTGCTTCTTCTCTGTGGTGGTCAAGTTTATATCTAGATATTTATATGATTTATGTCTAGATGCTTCCTCGAAGCCTCGTACACCCATAGGTGGCACGTTGGGAGGTAACGGTCATGGGTGTACAATACACACCAGTGGATTAGCCCATGGGTGGGCTTAGAGCTCAACATGATGTTGGAAGGTGAAGCCTGATTGGAGGAGGTGGGCCACTGTGTGGCCTGGAAGGGGTCTATTTCCTTTTGACATCCCTTGACATCTCTTTCTTTCTTGTCTGCCATGCCATGGATTGTTTCTCCTCTGCAGCGCCTTCCATCAGGCTGCCCTACCTTGCAGCAGTCCACTACAGATCGAAACCTCTACAAACTGTGAGCAAAGAGCAAAGAGTAAGCCTTTTTTCTTTTAAACTGTGGGTGTCAGGATTGTGTCCCAGCAAAACACGGTTGCATCTCCTGCCACCTGTTAACAAGCCACTGCTGGTAGCTGTACCGAGTGTGCAGTCTCCGAGCAAAGGAGCGAACATTCACAGACCCCTTCATCTTATCTAACGCAACAGGCCCAGAACCTCAGAGATCAGGTGGACAGTAAAAATACAGAACAAAGAACTAATATCGGGTCATCTTCATGCCTTTGCCCAATGGATACACAATTGATAACCCATAATTAAGAGGGAAGAGTAGGAAAAAGTAAAATAAATTCTGGCAATGGAACAGGAAAATTTTCAAACTACCTTGGCCATATCTGGTAAATATATTTGTGGCAGGATATTCAACTGGCCACATGACAGTCAGAGTCCAAAGGGAAGACAGTACAGAGACTGTCTCCTGGAGGTTATTTGACAGCTTGGTATTTCTGTTAGGGATGTTTTTGAATGATAACACACACTCTTTTCTATCTGTCTCTCAATCCCAAAGCTATTCCAGATTGGGTTGCAGACATAAATACAAGTGAAAGATACAGTGGGTACACATGTTCTCCATCAAATGCAGCTCCGAGGTTAGTTAATGCTAAGCTAGATGAACAAAGCTGCATGCAGCAGACATATGGAAGCCACTGAACATCTGAGGAAAATGAAAACCGGAAATGTGCTCATTAGCTGCATTAAGGCCCCTCCCCCAACACACACACACACACACACACACACACACACACACACGCACGCACGCACGCAGGCATCTTTTTTTCTCTTTATTGGTTGACGCAGAGCCATCATCCTGCAAACTCCAAGGAGAAGCTTTCTTAAATCCAAAGGTAGCCAGGAGACTACAAAGGCTGCCTGACTGTGAAAAGCCATTTCACTCCAGGTAATAAATATATCACCTCACAGAGCACTTTAGCATATACTTCATAAAGAAGGGCTCTTTAAAATCCAATGTTCAGGATCGGGAAATGAAATAGAACAGTGAAGCTGTTAGAAACAAGCAGGAGGGAGGAAAAGCATAAAATTATAAAATGAACTTTCTCTTACAAATGGTCTGGGTGTGATTCTGATCACTGGCAGATTCCTCAGGGTTAGGGTTGCCTACCTGTTCTCCGAGGGCACCGATGAACTAAGACAGTTTTTCTCTGGTTGGGTTAATCACTAAACTGTTGCATGTGGGAAATGAAACCAATTTCTATTCCAGAAGTTTAAGCAGCGGTGCTCTGGTGGCCATTCAAAACGAATATGAGCTCAGCCAAGGTACTCAAAAACCTCAGAGAGTCAGCAATAAAATACGATCATGTGGGCTAATAGATGATTTCTATTCAGTCCTACTTGGAAAATTGATCTGAAAATAAATGAACAGAGTGTACCTTGACTCAGGTGTCACTAAAAAGCAGGAAAATGAAAGGTTTATGAAAAAAAAAATGTAAGTGAGAAAAGCAAGAAAGATTGGATGAAAGTAGGTCAGGATGGGGGACAGGCAGAAAACCAGAGTTCACATTTATATTCAGTACCAACTAGAGATGTAAGCAGGAGAAAGAAAGAAGCCTCACTAGTTCTGATTTTCAAGAAGTGTTACATCATGTAGCTCAAATCTGAAGTCCTTGGGCCAATGTTCTTCCAAAGAGCATGACACATAAAGGGACAGTGACAAAAGCAATCCACTGCCAAGTGACACTGGGAAACACCTAACACATGCAACTGCGTTGTTGGACAATGGCGGTACAGGTTCTCTTCCTTAAAGAAGAACTTGGAACTTTCTGTGAATACAAGTTTGAGAAAAGCGGAGTTTTGTGACACTGCCACCTTGGAAACTGGCAACCTGGATGCCCTTCATATCACAAGCCACAAAGGAGCTCTTCCCTCGCCTTTTCCTACCGTTTGCAATAAAGCCTCCATCAGCTCTCCATCTGGAAGCCATCACCCTGCCCATGTGCCTGCCTGAAGTTCATTTTCTTAGATGAAGCATTTGGGAATGGAATTTCCCAGTCTTTTCCCACCCTAGTGGTTCCCATGCCTGGATCATCTCATGCCACCCATTTGCTGCCACATCCCTCTGCAACTTGTATTATGATTAAAGTAATATTTTTCCAAAGTAGACACACTATTTTAAACTTATCTCTGGGAAGAAACATGCCATTGACTGGTATAAATTAAGCCCCATTATCACTTCCAATTAGTGGCAGGTTACCATAACAATAGATTCAATAAGTAAATGAAAAATGTTATTCATGTTTGTTGGGCATCCTTGCCCTTCAGGCTTTGTTAATAAGAGAGATAAATCGGTGTTAGAAATGCATTAACTATATCCAGGCACTGTCCTGGGACTGACAGTTAAATTCTCAAAAGTACTGAGAGAGAATAAAAAAGGAACTAAATTTCACACAATATGCTTCAATATCATGTTGCATCCTGACTGATTCTCCCCTAAAATCATCTCAGATACTACCCCTGCTGTGTTTCCCTACTTTGATAAACAATGATAAGTTCTATACTATTTAGAAATACTTTTGATCCTGAGTCCCAATATCCCAGGGCTTTACCTTTTGGTAACAGAAATACATGAAAAGATAATCAAATATGTAACAGATCAAACACCCCCATCCTGTATCAACTGACAAAACAATGTGTTAGTTCCAAAGAAGGTTTCCAGTTACGGTGGGAATTTTGGTTAACATAAAAAGATCAAAAAGCAGGAAGGTTCTCAGTGACCTCTCAGTTGTAATTCAGCCTCAAATCTTGCAGAGATAGGACTCTTTCTCTGTACTGACTTATCTACTAAGCACAAAGATGGGAGACAAAGATTGGGAATGGCCTATGGAGGACTGGGCAGAATGCAATCATTCCTATTAAAGGAAGTTGTTCTTTAGCCTCTTCTTAACTGAAGAAAAGGGAAAAGATACTTTCTAATGTCAACTTGAGGACTCATTTTTCTAGAATTTAAGAGGACAAGTTCTTCCTGGCCATGTGGAAGAGTGTGAGGGTTCTTTGTCACTGTGTCCTATCTACAGACGCATTACGTTTGCTGAAGAGTCAGAGGTGAGGCAGGAGGAAGCTGGGGACCGATGTCCACATCCTTACTGAAAAAGATGCATCATAGGTTGAGCAGCATTCCGATCTACCCACAGACATCCTTCATAAAGGAAGTGGTTGTTTTAAGGAAAGTGGCACTGCCTCTGGACAAAAGTGAGCATTGTCTGCTGGTTAGAATTTAGACACTGCACCCAGCAAGGCGGGCTGGTCATGCCAGTTGACAGTAGCTAGAGAAAGATAATGAGTGTACAAGTCACACAGGCAAGAGCAATGCAAGGCTGGCTTTTAAAGAAAGATTTATGATTTAGTTCAGCCAAGTCTATAATTTTCACATTCTGGCAGGAGACTTTCCAGTAACCAATAGATGTCAGTTTTCCTGTTCTGTGATGCTATTCCTGAGACCATCTGATCTTCTTATTCTTTAGAGGATTTCAGGAGTTTATAATCTAAAATATATCCTTCTTTTTCCTTTTCACTTACAAATCATGCTGACATATTCTTTCAAACATTCAGCACGTATTGCTAAGCCTTTAAGAAACCTACAATCTGAAGTAAAGCAAAAAAGACAATTTGTGTCTATAAAATGCCAAACGTTAGTTGGCTGAAGAAAGGTAATGTCTGGGGACTGGAAGCTGGAATAAAGAAGGGAGCATGGTAGCGTGCAAAAAACACCAGGGGAGGATTTGGAGTAAGGATGGGGGAAAGATGGACGAGAAAACGCACAGCTGAAATCTGACTGGACTTGCTGCTATGTGGGAAAAGTGGTCCTCTAGGATGTGGGAAATGAAGAAAAGATGAAAAAAATTTAACCCTCCAGCCTTAGGTAGTCATCACTTCACCAATTTAGTAGAAAGGCCAGTAGATTTTGGAAAAAAATTTGGGTTTGCTATTTATTCATTGTCATCTTGAATGTCAACTTGAATATTACTCAAGTTTTCTTCCCTCTGTTTCCCCATTCATAAAATATACGAGTTTAGGAGCTACTAGAATGCATGTCCATAAACATCCTTTTACTGTGTTTCTATCTTTGGTATTACGGATATGGAGCATCTAATGGGTGGTCAATAAACTTGATTAAATGAAGTGATCCAAATGTTAAAATGATCTTAAAAAATCTATAAAGAGTGGTACATTTTCTAAATATAAAGCACTAGTCATAAGATAACTCTCCATATTCACCTGTTTCGGGTGACCTTTTGTGGGTTTGGTTTTGCTATTTAGGTGAACCAAGACACTGACAACTGAAAGGGAGGCGAATGACAATTCTAATTATAAATGAGGTCTCTGTTTCGAAAGTCTATGTGACATTCATGAACATTTTTCAAACACACAGACTGTAAAATGTCATTCAAATGTAAGTTAACATTAAAACTAGGCTTCACTGCACCTGTTCAAGATAGCATTTTGAGGTACTGCTCTTTAGGTTTGATGAAGGTGTTGACAATTCATTCAGTGTTTCTCCTCTGTATCTGTAGGGCATATGCAAATGGTTCTCCTGACTTCCTAATTACAAAGGTGCAGTGTTATTGCGATTTCCAAGTCATAAAACTAAATTCAGAAACGGCTGTAGGCGTCCCACTCTCTTATAATACTAGCATTATCCTCTGAAGATGCACCAGAGTGCAGAAAGTCAGACACTGCTGGAGACGCCTCCCTTACCATACACGCCCTTGAACAGCTTACCAGAAGGCTCCATGGAAGAAAAAGAGCAGTGCTCGACCCTGTGAAGTAGGAGCACGGGAAACACAATGGAACATTTGGAACAGACTTTCCTTACATGCACTCATGGAAACTGTAATGAAGTCTTTTATTTTTTAAGATAGAGAAAAAAGTCAAAAGAGAATAGGAGGGAAAATGTATCAAGGTTAGGAATTTGGATCATTTGAGCCTTGAAATAGGAAGCCAAGATGAATCTCACCCCCCAAATAATGTTTTGTTCTCAAAATTCCAAATGCCCCTGAGAATCTGAGACTGCTTCTGGGATAGAATCCCCGTTAGTCGTGTACCTATGATTACCTTTGGTTTGAGAGCAGAGAACAATGCATTCAGAATGTATGTGTGGGTTTATCTCCATGTGTGTTTTAGATAAACAGAAACTGCACAGGTGAGGGGCTCTATCCTGATTCTAGCAGTGGTGCATTTCACAAGGAAAAATTACAGGAGATGCTTTGATGTCAAACAGAGGTGGCTTCCTTTAAGAAAATGGCAAATTCCACTTTCTTTGGTTCAAAGCTCAGCAATTCGTCTTGCTCCCCACTGATGCGAATGCTGCAATTTTCTTTTATTCACTTCCTCAATGACTTGCCATTAAACACCTACAAGTCATTTTACTGCAGCAGTTTGGTGCTTGTGACACCCAAACGGGAGGGGAAGAGAAGAGGAGCCGTGAAGAAAGGAATGGGGGAAGGATCATTCAGTAGGGCAACCGATGAATTAGGAACTGGGAGAAAAAAGGCAAACAGCTGAAACAGGACTGAACTTCATTAGTGGCACAAATTAGGGTGGGATGGGGGAGGCGAGACAGGAAATAAACAGAAGCAAAGAAAGGTCTCCAGCCAGTGGGCAGAAGAGAATGAAAACAGCCCCGGATCAAAGTTAAGAAGCCTGGATCGCTGGATGTCACAGGCACACAAAGGCCAGAGCTCAGAGAGAAGGTGACTCCCTATCCATGGCAGAGCTGGCTTCTTCCAAGATATTTAAACAAATGATGCATACTCAAGGGGTCTTTCTCCTCAAGGGTCTGATAGGAAAAAATAAAACCCCAGTTTATCCATATTTCTACTTAATGCAAATAGCATATTTAAATTTAATTACTTAGAGCTTAAGGTGTTTTTTGTTTCCTCTTTCTTTCTCAATTCAGCACCCCAGCTCTGATTTGCTCTTTATCAAAGGTTTATGCATTTAAAACGCTGTCAGGCATCAAAATTAAATGCTTCAGAGCACTAATGATATCCTTGTGATTAAGGGTTTTGTGTCTCAGATGCTAAGAATTCTGGTGCTAATATTAATTGCTTTCTTCTAGATCCCACCAAAGGGAGAGAATCGCTCTGTACAGGCTGCTTTACCTAAGGCACCAAGTATCACTGAGTAATTCTTCATGTTGCTGCTGCTATTTTAGGTAGTCCTTATGACATTTTATAGTACTCAATGATCTACAAAGTGCTTTCACTTATACACGACTTGTTTATGGCACATTCAATCAGCTCCAATAGCCACTGAATTTTTTAAAGGTAGAATTATTAATAAACTCAGTCCCCAGCTACTCTCCTGGGATCCATGACCTATCTAGGATTTGACCACCTCATCCCACATCACTTAATTGTTACATCATTCAGCCACAGGAGCACATTTACTCCTAGGCAAGAAGTAAAATTTGTTTTTACAAATGAACAAATAGTATAGAAGGAACTTGATAATTCCAAAATTCAGAGAATTATTTGATCAAAAAAGGAACCGAATTCTCAAACAAACCCTTTAGAAGATTCTGAACTAAATGACATTAATTTATATTTAAAGATGGACGTATTCATATTGAGGTTATATTTTAAAAAAATATACAAGGATTGCATTTTTTCCGTACAGTAGTTTCCAAGCTCAAAGCAGAGTGTATTTTAAACAAATACTACAAAATAAAGCAGTGTACCCAGAAAAGATACAAGTGACCCATGCATCTGACAGTTTTAAGAATCTGATTTTGGAACACTAATCAGTCATTAACTGAGTGATTCCAGAGTAAGACTTATAAACCTTTTCATGCAGTTTTTATTTTGACTTAATATGAAACCAAATTTTTATTTGTGTTTTTTTCCCCAGATACAGGAGATAATGCGTGATTTTCTTTTGTTCCACAGAGGTGAGTAGCACACCCCCCCCCACACACACAAATTGTTTACAGAGAGCTATCAATAAAACTAACAAATGGAATGCGATGCTCTTCTCTGCTTTCCTTTAAGGCCTTCACATAGATAAGTGTAAGGTGATGGGATGGAACTTTTGGAAAATATCCCACTATTTGGGAAGCTCCCTTCTCCTACGTAGCTGTTTCTGGGATGCAGGCACCCAGCCCAGACCACATTCCTAGACCCCTGTATGTCGAGGATGGTTCATATAACGGGCTTTGCACAGTGGAATGTGGGCTGAAGTGATTAATTTCCTTAAAGGCCTGACCCATAAATAGCTCCCCCACGATTCTCTATTCTCTCTGGTTGGAAATCTGCCAGCTGGAGGCTGATCCCTGCCTACATCCATCTTGGGAGCCCCAGCACCAGCTCTCCGCTGGTCACCACCACTAGATGCAACTCCAGCGAGACACCATTTTCTACTGTGATAACCCACTGATTGACATTTGGGTTTATAGCGGGTAACCTTTCAAGTCAAGTGAGACCGTTTAGCACGAAAATAGTTATTTTCATAAATAGTGAAACCAAATGAAGTGTAGAATACTGTGGCCCACAGAAGATTGATCTGTGATTTCAAGCTGCCACAGCAGCCTCCAGTTTCGCTCCAGGCCCTAGCCACACAGGATGCCTAGATATCTCACTTATGAGAAACTGGAATGTACCACCCCAAGGTCACCAATGCCAGCGACACAGCCATGCAACCTTGCAGGGACATAATCATGACCACAGAATCACCAAACACTGGGCCAGAAGATTCAGCTGAGCGTGTGTTCATGTTAAATGGGAAAAGTCAGTGGGGTTCTCCAAATGGCTCAGTGCAGTTTTCTTCTCAGAAAAGATTTTGTTTAGTCTTCATTGCACAATTAACAGCAGTTGAAGACTTGGGACATGCGAATCAGAGCTAAACAGAGAAGAGCAAACAAAATGCTACCAGCCCTGCAGGCCGCTTGCAGGCACTTGCCATTTTTCAGTCCTCTGCTCTTTGAAGTAGTTATAATTATTGCCCTTCCCAGTTCAAATTTGGAAACTCCAGAGTAGAGAAATTAAATAATTGGACCAAAGCAATAAAATGAATTTTAAAACCCAACTCTGTCTGAATCAAAATTATGTGATCCTTCCCCGATAGCATGTGACTGTAATAGCATTTATTGGGTAATTACAATGCACCAAGTATTATTCTAAATTTCTTGCATGAATTAATTCATATAAACATCGTAAAAGCTCCGTGAGACAGGTACTATTATTACCCCAAGTTATAGATGAGGAGAAGGAGGTACAAAGAGTTTGAGTAACTTACCATAAGTTATAGCTTTTAAGTGATGCATTGAAAAACCTGGTCCCAGGGCCCACATTTTAAACTAATGATCTATATACAAAGTATCTAGTCTCTTCCCTCCTTGGCTGGTGAGAAAGTGGAAACTTGGGGCTTAAGGGCCTTGGATTTCCACAGCCACACCAGGAATGGGGTGAATCTTCTAAGTGCCAAGTACAGGGCTGACAAGTACATTTTTGCTTGCCAGAAACCCAGTGAAAATTCAGTCAAAATGTGCTAAGAAAAAAACCTTAAGCTGCTGGTGATGACTCCCCCACATTCAAACTCATCCAAAAAATCGAGATGAGAATGCAGAACAATACTAAATGAAACAATAGTATTTGTTTGAAGTAAAGGAAGCCAAAAGGGGTATAGGGCAAGGTTCCAGGAAGTTTACAATGTTCTGTTTTGTTCCTTAGCCTGGGTGATGGTCATTTGGGTGTTTGCCTTGAGATAATTCAGTGACTACACATCAGAATCAGGACCATTTGTCTACATGTGCATATATTTCACACACACACAAATACTGCAGATCGAACCCAGGACCTTACCCTTGCCAGGCAAGCGCTGTGCCACTGAGCTGCATCCTTGGCTGATCTAAATTTTTGTAAATTAATTTTTTAAAACTATTTAGCCATTGTACTTAATACTTGAGCCATGCAGCAGGCACTGCTCTTTGTAGGGAAGAAAATGCATTATTAAACATGTACTTCATTTAAAAATAACTGATGGCTCAAATCAGCACCACTGCACCCGCAGAACGGGATTAGTTCTAGAAACGTTAAGTGGGAGACAGCTAAGCTCAGAATCTGAGCCCAGGTCCGCCAAAGTACAGGCAACTGCACAGGAGTGCCAAGTGGCTCTGCCACTGTTCCAGTGTGTCCTCTGTTTCGTCTGGGAGCCGCTTGTTTTACTTTCTGCTCGCTTACTAAGAAATTTGTTGGCAGGTTCTGATAAGGAGAGCCCAACCCTTGCCAAGAGAAACATGGCAGAATTCAGTGTGTGTGTTTCCTGTTAAGTAAGAATGCCAGTTTAACAGGAAAACAAGCCTTTCTACCGGGAGGTAACTTACAAGAATTTGCCTGAGCAAGACAATTGTTTTAAGATAAGAAAATCATAAAGCTAGCAACAATAAAACTGTGCTGGGGCTAACCATATTGAAAAAGTACCCAGTATTTCAAAATCTTAATTGAAATTGCTTTATGCATTGTGTGGTTAGAAAGGGTGGAGAAATCTGGTCAAAGCTAAGCCTTCAGTCACCTGTGATCTCCGCCCTCCGCCCACCACCCAAATTAATCTGAAATACATAAGGAAAGGGTTTGTTTTCCACTGAGCAGAAAGAAACACAGCCAAGAGAAAGGGAAGGGATTAACTGCTGTGAATCAAGACTTCTGTTCCTTTGGCTGTCAACTCCACTGGAGAGCTTCAGGCATTCCAAATCTGGAAAATGAAAAGCTGCACTGTGGGCTTCAGGTTCCTTTGTTCCTCAGACAGCTGCTAATCGTCATGCTGTGTTAGGAACCACTGAGACAATGCTGTAACATTTAGCTTTCTGACATCCAAAGCATCTCAATCAGTCTCCAATTAAACATGTATTAATCACAAAGACTCTAAAAGCCAAGATGATAGATGCACCCAGTAAATCTCTGCCCTGTCTTTTGCTTTCCATGCGCGGATTTCTACATTTACAGGCAGAAATTCTTATAAGCTTGCTGCAGAAACTGACCAATAACGAGCCTTGCTCATTACTGTATATCTGATGCTCGATAATTTCCTACCTCTGAAAAGCCTTTCAGAAAGAGGTAAGGCATTGATCATTCTGCCAAAAGAGCTTCTCCATGTCGATAAATAGGTCTGTGTAGCTGTTGCCATCTTAATTTTTTAAGTGTGATAACTAATTCAGGGTGATTGTGACTTTTCCATTTGCTATATGTAAAGTTATAAAAATATACTAAAAGATGAACCTAGAAACTTCAGGGCACGAAATCTTTGTTTCTAGTACTCAGTATCGGATCTAGGGAACTCTACCACTGAGCTATATTCCCAGATCTTTTAAAAATTTGAGACAGTGTCTCACTAAGTTGCCCAGGCTGGGTTTAAACTTGCAGTCTTCCTGGCTCTGGCTCATTTTGTGCTCTGAAAAAAAAAAAATTCTTAAAAATACTAAGATACTCCTGTAATTTAAGTACTTAAACATACTTATACTCCTGTAATTATGGCCAAATTGTCCTCAGGTCATTGCCTTTAGGGAGCGTGAAGGCATGCTATCTGATGTTGAATTCAGTTAACACCGAAGAATGGAAATCTGCTTAATTTCAATTCTTTGAAGTTTATGCTTTTAAAATGGTCTCCACATTGTTTGTTCTTACTCATCTCCATTTCACAAAGGCATGAAGATAGCTTTATTATGTTCTCCATTAAGAAGTATCCCTTATAGCTTTCACTGTGAATAAGTGACCTGGGAATCAACCCACAAACAAAAATCTATAAATCAAGAAAAGTAAAGATCTACATGAAGGTATCTAATCATCACAACACAAAATGAGGAGAAAAACAGTAACACATGAAGACGTATGTCTGTGACCACAGAAGGACAATGTTAGCCATTCTGAACTTACTGGAATTCTTTTAAAATGAGATTCTTATCTTTTACTTCTCAAGCTAATGGAAACAACAAGAGATAAATACAATATTTGCAAGGTGCCAGTGCGATGCCAGTGCAGTAAGCTGAATTCCTTGGCTTTCGGTGGAGCTAGAACATATCATAAACAACTCCTTCCCCATCAGTGTCTCTGTGATGGTCCTCTGTCTTCCAACCTGAAGGACTAGGAAGTCAATTAGTGTCAGTTACGATGCGAACACCTGTCGACTAAGACCTGGAAGGAGACCAATTCCATTAATAGAGTCACTCGATGGCTGCCAAATGGTCAGGCTTTGGACCATTTTTGATGTAGTCCAAATTCAATGAGGTGACCTAAATACAGAAAGGTTCAGAATCCCATTAGTCATCTTCCAAACCATCCAATTCCTCATCAAATATACAGCTGGCACAGTGAACCGTTTTTCTTCTAATGGTCATAAAAAAAAAAAAAAAAAAAAAAAGAGTATTTGAATTGCTCACAAAATGCATGGTGACCATTAAGTCACAGATAAAAGCTGTTTTGCATTTTTACCAGTCACTATTTTTTTTTTTAAATCTCTGCGAGGGTTTCTTGTGGTTTTGTTTTGTTTTGTTTTTTAGTAACCTAGCTTTCTTTTTTTCTCATTGCATTTGAAACACAGGAAAAAGAGATGAAAATATTTGACAAAATAAGTTACTTCATGAAATTATAGGCAACTACTGTTACTACTGATGGGGCCTGATCATCAAAGGAAATATGAGAGTAAAATTTTTGTGGCAAATTGATGCATTCTATGCCACTTGAAAGTTTACCAAAGCTAGATGTCACTTGTCTCATAGAGCAACTAGTAAGAGGTGAGAAGTGATGACCATAAATGGTAAAGTAGACTGTTACAAGGGGAAAAAGTGGGTGGGGGACTGGCCACATTGGCTTTGTGGTGAAGTCCTGAGACGCCTCACCTTATTTATTCCCAATCCAGTTCCACTGTGTGGAAGACAGGGAAAGTTCTCAACACAAGAAATTGAGTATCCAACAAACAATATCCACAAACCACCAACAGTTCTGTTCTAGGTGTAGCCCTCTTTCCTGTCTGGTTTCTTGCTTGCTATGCCAATAAGCACAGAGCAGGGACTGGTGGCTAGCTGTGGTGGCCCAGGTACTTTGGGAAGCTGAGGCAAGAAAATGAGAAGCTCAAGCCGAGAGCAGTCTGCTTAGGGAGGTCATGTCTCACGCACACACATGCTCAAGCACGCACGTGTGTGCACACACACACACACACACGCGCGTGCACACACACAGAATGATTGGGAGTAGTGAGAAAAGAAGTAGAAACTGGGACTCTGGGGGTAAATTATAATCAGTACCTTCTGAGAAAGCTTGGAATACAAATGGTTACCACACGCTATGTTCTCTTATAAAAAATGGTCATGAAATGATATTGCGGTCCTCATATGTGAAACTTTATCTCTTTGACAATTCTCTTAGAAGTTATGATATATAGATTAAGAACAGGAGAATAATTTATGAGACGAGATCTTTAGCCTGGGAATTGGCAACCACAGCAATATTTTTTTTTCTAATCTTGGGGTATCGGCCAGAAACTGAACTGTATGTGCCAGATAGTTTAAACTCCTACGGGCATTATAAGATCAAGGCGGAAATAACTGAGCTATTAAATTTTTAAAACATTATTAAGGTCAATAGATGTCTTCAAGTAGATCTGTGCTTAAGAATTCAAGATGACTTTTGTAATCATAAAAAATAACCAAGAATCTACTAAGAAAACTGTAACTTTTAGGATTTTTTTTTAAAGTAAGGGATCAGCACATCCCACAGCAGTCTTTCTTTAAGCACAATTTGCTGAAGCGCGAAATTCAATGCATCTGGCTCCACCCTGGAGCCAATCTCCAAATACTGGAAGGACATTATTAGAACAACATCTCATTTAGATAAGATCCCACGGCACAGCCTCTAAGAAAGACATGAGTGGAGATCCAGCATGCGAGAAGCAGTTAGTTATGTAGAAGATTTCCATGTGTGTTTTCTGAAATAGAGGATGAAGAAGCAGAACAAAAGAAAAAGGCCAGCAGCTAAGAACAGGTACAGTTATGTACGTCTTTGAAAAGTGAAATGTGACTTAAAGGGCTTCTCTTTGAAACAACAATATGTTTTTACATTAATGAAGTTCCCTTAGATGTATTCCTGGTTGCTCAGAGCCTCGTCTGAATTAGTTAATATCCCTGTGTTGATGTCTACAATGAACACTGTCAATAATAACTTGCTGCTAATACTCTCTGTCCTTGTTTCTGCTTATGAGAAGACATTCCCACCTTTCTTAGTGTAGGATTCTAAGGCAACAAGAACCCTTATTGCATTCTGTGGCGATGATCCTACCTCTTTGTCAAATGGGGGAGAACTGAGATGATGTAAGCTTCAAGAATTCCCAAGACTCCAAAAGCATTGCTTTAGGAAGTTTCTCAAATCTACGTACTTCTAGGAAGCCCAGTGGACTTCAACACCTGTCATGGTTCTACGTGCAACATTTAGGATTAAAAAATGCAATATTTACTTATCTTGGGAAGTACAGAGAATGCTTGATCACACTTTAGATTAGGTAATATTCAAAAGCCCTTAGCTTTGATAAAGAAATATGGAGCTGTGTTCTCCCCCCCCCACCTTCACAAGTATTGTGCCTAAAATACACATTCATTATGCCAAAAAAGAAAAAAATTCAGAGTTGATTCAGGAGGCAGATTTATAGCGTGCAGTGCGTTATCTAGACAAACACAAACTCCCCAGGGATCCATTGTGAACTGCCCCCCTTCAGTGTCCATTCTAAAGGATGGAGCTTACCCAAGCTGATACAAGCTGCGAGCCTGTGGGTGGTGGGTCCCTACTGAGCACCAAGGCTCAGGTAAAAGCTGCACATTCAAACCTTATTGACATGCACACATCATAGGCAAAAGGTTCTGGGTAAGTATTTTTAAAAGCCATTCTTCTCATAGAGCTCATTAAAAAACAACAAATAAAGCAAGGATCAAACTGCCTACAAAATTGGTGTACAAAGAATATAATTCAGAAAGTGTAAAACAAAAGGAGGCGGACTGTGCTTCCTCTTCTCCTCCCTCCCTGGAAATGACAGCTCAACAAAATAATTACTGCAAGTCTGTAAGTTTCCCCATACAATGATATGTTGGTGAGATTGCATGCCAGGGAGTGGCCCTCATGCTTCACAAACACAAAAGATGGCTCCACGGAGAACCACAGTTCGGTCCTCAAGCTCAGGGACACAGAGGGTCAGAACAGCGCTAGGCAGGGTGAATTTTTCATAAAGCTGTTCTGCTGTGCCTGCTTGGCTGCCTCCTTCACAGACAGCAAAGCGCTAGCGTCACTTCTCAATGAATGAGGTGCGTGAACACACAGATGTCTGATGTCTCGCTCTACTTTTTTTTTTAAATCCAATATTGCAGTTTTGGAGATCTCTGAAACTCTTCCGTTCTTTACTCCTGGCCCAAGCAAAGTAGGAAGTATGCTGTATATTAAGGAGTTTGAAAAAGATGGGCCCTGGGGGACAACCCATTAAATATCTCATAGATACTTTTAATATTGGTGGTTATATCTATGATTTACTCATCTTAAAAAATTAAAATGTAAACCGTGGCACAATACTCATTTACTCTGATGACCACACACAAGATAACCATTCTTGTATGCCCACCCCATGATTTAAAGGAAAGTTCTATGTATCTGGTGACACAGACAAGCATTTCAATTAAATTTAAGATCTCATAATGCAGGATCAGTCCTGCAGAATGGATTTGGGTTTTCATGGTTCTGAACTAAACTAAACTAAACTAAACTAAACTAAACTAAACTAAACAAACCAAACTAAAGATAACAGTAAGTGTTAATGGCTGCTTTGGTAAAGTTTTGCTGGAAATATCCACTGATGTTCCATTGCAGATCTGCTCTGGACTATCTTGGCCACCCTGAGGAGACAGTGACTAATTCTGCCATGTGGAAGGATATGAAGATAATTGAGATGCCCACCTAAATAAAATCTTTGCTAGAGCTTCTGTGTTAAACAACAGAAATATCTCAGCCAGACACTTACTTTTCAAATCGCTTTATAACTCCCAAAGAGTGTACAAGTTGGCAGTGGTATTGTAACGAACTCAACACCAAGAAAGGAAAAGGGAATCAGAATTAGCCCAGTAAATGCCAGTGAGTGGATTTCCTTCCTCATGCATGAACATGTGTGCATACTTATGTAGGACCCAAGCAAACACATTGAGGAAAAATAGTATTTTCAGCCCTGAGTGTATAAATAAATCCTCCACTTTTTTGGAGTGAAACATCTTTTAAAAAATGCAACTTAGCTTGTACTTATATCCAGTTATTACCACTGGGCTCTACAGATTGGCCACTGACATACTGCTCAGTCAACCCTGAAGTTGGATAATTTAGTAGGTTCTTTAAGAAAATGTTCGTGGTTCTCACCCCGAATACAAAGCCTGATGTCAGACATAGGAGGCTGTGCTTTGTGTGGTTATTGGTTTACCTTATTTTAAAATTATGATCGTAATTAAGGAATATACTTATGGAGTATACTGGTAGCAATGGTATTCTATGGAGGCAGAATTGCTTTCAGGATAAACAAGAAACAGTTTTCTTTTTTAAAATCATACCTTGTGTTTTAAAAATATACATTGAATAGACAACATAAACTATACCTGGAGCCCATAGCTGGACCAGAGCTGTTACTGAGAAAATCACAGCCTGGCTCCTCCGAAGTCCACTGTGAGGCTACTGGGGCTTATAATTACACAGACCCAGAAAGGCCCCCAAACAGACCTGGAAAAGTCTTCCACATCCTAACAATTGCACACCAACAACCAAATATTCAGAAAAGAATTCAACAAATACTCAGAGTGGAACTGCTTTACATTCCACTCAAAGGATTTTAAAATACATCTTCAGAAAGAATCCTTCATTATACAGATTCACTAGTTCTATTGTTTGCTGTTTAAATTTCTTAGGGTAAAGAAAAGTAACATAATTTACTGGGGATCAAAGCAAACAGGAAATCATCTCAGCAAGAGGATAATACAAACGAGCAAAGCATATGATTATTTAAGGAGAAAATTGTCCGCCAGCATCTCAGTCCCAAAGTGCTAAGAATGTAGACTTTAAAGAGAACCAGAACACCCCTGTAGAAGAGCAAGTCTCCACAAGATCCGCGCAAACTCGACTGGCAGTGGGAAGAGGATTTGTGGTTCAAGAAAGCAAAGGCACGTTTGAAATCCTAATTGCTTTTGTTAAAAACTTTTTAACATCATCAAAACAACTAACAAATAACCTGTCTTGCCAAATATAAAATGGCTTCAAACATGAGATTAACCAAGTGTTAATCCACCGCATCCTTCGCCTGCAGGGCAGTTCCCACGGATGACAACAGCGTTTCAACAGCCTCTCAGCCTTGGACGGCCCCCTGTCCTGCGTCAGTGCTCCAGAGCAGAACCCAGCTAACCCCTTCTGCACAGGGCAAGACAGTAATGATGCTCGTTCTGTGGGCCTTTCCTCCTACAGCTACCCATGCTCCCTCTGTTACGGCAAAGCCCTCTTAGCCGGCATTATCAGCAAATGAGCCCACTTGGTAACAATCAAGCTTGACTTAATAATAGCGAATTTCTTATTTTATATAATCTCTGAGTGCCATTGCATTATTTCTATCTTTCGATTATTTTCAACACTTTAGAAGTGTAACTGTCCCGCCTCCACACAGCAGTAACCAGGGAGCAGGTGGGATTTGGCCCTTGAGCCAGTTTGCCCGATCTGTTCCAAGACACATACACACAAGTACATTTCTGCTTTACAAATACCAACAAATCTTATTTTCCTTCCTTCCAGTCCACTTTAGCTCTGCACCTGAAAATAGTCTAAGATCACCCCTGTTGTGACCTCGTCTTTCAATGCCCTTCCCTTCAGGCCAAACTGGGCCTTCTAATGTCTTTTCTTTTATCTGATTCCTTTCTACTCAGCCATAATTTATATAACAGCTCCCTTTCTGACCACGGCATTTCAACCTGGTCAAGGGGAGGTCAATTTTGCATACTGAAGCTATGGCTGTTTCCAGGAGCCCTTTTTAAAGCTTGGTTCCTAAATTTGTTTATAGTTTTGTAGGTTTTTTCTCAACCACAACCACATAAAAATTATCTAAGCTTCAGACCTCATAAAACCTGACCCCACCCTGCCTATAGCACATTACCTAACTCAACTGCTCTACGATTTCTCCCACTATTTCCTTGATGCTTTTCTCTTACTATCTTGAAGACAGGTAGCAATTATACCCAGTGGGGATGAGAATTCCCACTGTTCCCCATTATCCCACTCAACTAGCATAATATGTCTAATTAAAAGATGGCAGAGAAAGAGAATGGGAACTTACCAGTTGAGTAATAAAAAGACAGGGTGCCTCTTGTGCTTAGTTATTTTCTTTTCTGTGTTCATTATTTTGGTTTCCTTAAATTTATCACTGCTTGACAAAATTGATTTGTTTTTACTGTAAATACATGTGTTAATCGACAGATACCAAATATCTACTACTACATGCTGTATCCTGGCATGAGGATCAAGTGGAATGCCACTTTATTACCGGTGTGGCTTTTTCCCCTGCAGTTTCCATAATTGGCCAACCCTAGAACAATGCTGGTCTAACAAGCACCACCAGTTCCTCTGATGACAAAGCAACTGGGAGAGGATTCGGGCAAGGCCCACCAGGGCTCCTTAGAACAGTCTATTCTCCAGGGACAGAGCTCTAGGCTCTGAGTGACAAGCAGGGCAAGGAAGCAAATGGAGAGGGTATTTTCCATGAGGGCCACGGCCAAACCAGAAAAAAACCAGTTGTCCACAAAGTGCTTGGAGGGAACACAGTCTGCTTAACAAACAGGTCACTAGAAGAAGTTACGCAGGCTTGGCACAAGGGACATTTTGGACCAGAGAACTCCTTTTGTGGAGGAGGACTGTGTCCATTACAGGATGTTTAGAAGCAACCCTGGGCTCTACTCTTATCAGATGTAGCAGCATCAAAACTATTTCCGAGAGTGACTGGACCACGTGGGTGCCACTAACATAAAATGCCTCTAGACATGGTTAAATGTGGTGAGGGTTAGATGCAGAAATCACCCCAGATTGAAAACTACTGTTCTAGGGGTTCAGCTACCTTAGGGCTTTTCATTCAAAATAATTATCTTGAGAAGTTGAGGGGATGGAGGGATTGAAAGAATGTAGAATTTGGATGAATCCTGATAATTCTGCTGGAGCAATTTTGAAAATTTGTTTTCTCTTGAAGTTGCCTATTAATGTCCGTTCCTGAACATTACGCTCTTTAGCTGTGGTTGTATACTTGCACTCATACAATTTCAGAATTGCCAAAGGTCTTAGAGATGAACAGGGTTTACATAATTATGTGTTCAACACTTAAACTTCTCCAAACTCAGTGCTGCAAAACTTGTGTTATGGTTTCAACCTACAGTGTCTCCCAAAGCTTCATGTCTGCACAGCTGAGTTTTTGGACCATGTGGATGCCACTAATGAATCCATAGCTAAAAGCACTGTTAGGAGATGGACTGGCTGGAAACAGGGTGGCAGACCTAGAAGGGCGTATCATCCTCCCAGGCCCCTCCCTTCTCTCTCTGCTTCTTGGTCACCAGGATGCAAGCAGCTTTCTTTCATCAAGCTCATGCCATTCTGGAGTCAGCAGACCACGGACTGAACAGAGGAACCAAAATAAGCCTCTCCTCCTTTACGTTACAGGTGTCAGGTTTTTCTGGAATAGGAAAGTGACTAAGACAGTTTGTCACTAGGATACTGTACCTGCGCTAGAGAGAGATGCCCAGATCTCACCCATTAGAAAATATCTAGAATAGTGTCACAGACAAATGAAAATCCAAAATGGATACTGCCCAAGGGTGCAATTTGGTGTTAGTCGAGACCGTTACACATAGAGTGGGTTCATAATGACTGAAAACAAGCACTTTTGGGGTATGATCTAACCTCATAGCTGGGAGACCAAGCCTGGGGCGATATGTGATATGTGGCAAAAACAACTCAGTGATATGAATGCTGGCTGCTGTCACAGCACTTTTGGGAAAAAATATTCACAGTTCTGTTGGCTAGAAAAATCTTGTTTCATTTACACAGGATTTGTTTTTCAGAGGATCGCATCCTGTATTCATTTGCCTGAGATGGTCCACTTAAGGAAGAGTAAACAGATGCAAAGCCATCCAATTCACCGTGCCCTTTGCTTACCCATTTTTCATAAATATTATGACTATCTCCTCCTAAATAGAAGGCAGAAAAGTTGCTAGGGACGAAGGTGGAGGTGAAGCCAAATCTCATTTTGTTCCTTTTGCCCGTAATGAGGGACAGTACTTTCGGGTTTCTTGTATTGTGATTTCAGTTAGAGAAACACCGCAATCCTCCCTCTTCTTCACAGCAGTGGAGTTGGGATCAGGGTGACATCTCAGTAGAGAGTTTGGCAACGTGCTACAAGGTATAATCAAAATGGTGTTTGGTGTGTGTTTAAGTTATTTAAAAAATGATTCCCGTGAAAGTCACACTGCCATGAATCCTTCTTAAAATCCTCCCCCTGGCTTAAAACACACTCACTCATTACTCCTGCCACTTTCTGAAGCAGTACACTCGTTTGTGAGTGTGTTTATGAGGCATGATCAATAATATGGTGAATGTTCCTGCCAACTTCTATTCAGCGGCAATGCAGGCTGGTAAAATATTACACTTTGCACTCAGCCACTTTATTTATTATTAGATTTGGCACCATGCAACTTCTGGGTCTTCCCCAAAAGAATAAAAAAAAGGTAAATGTTTTGAATCGATTTAGGAGATGAATATAACCACAACCGCGCAACAACAGACACTCAGAAGACTTCCAAAACTACCTCCGGAAGTGGCACAAATGATGAAATAAGTGAATTTGTTTCATGGGTGGTTTGGGGGGTGCTTTTAGGGGGAATCATGGCAGTGTGTCTTTTACTGTCATAAATTTTTAAAAATTTAAAATTCACTGTATTTTCCATCACACTGCTTAGACCCTCAGCTTAACCCACTTGCTTGTGTAAACCTGCTGACCTGCATAGAGGGCCTACCCCACAGCATTCACAGGGCAGGCTTTGTCCTTGTGAGGACTCAGTTGGGTCAGAAGTGTCACTTAAAGAAACCTTTGGGGCCACAGATACAAAGCTCACAGCCCTCAATCAACTTATTCCAACAAAGCTGACAGATACCCTGATTTCATTAGTCTTCTGCATCAATGGGTGGGTGTAGCACCCAGGAGGATGAGACAAGGGGGTGCATTGGCTGCTTAAGAGAAGATTTGGCTCAGAATAGCTTCCACAGCCAAGAATACAAGCTTATGCTCTTCGACTTCTGCCACTAAATGACCAAAGCCCTATGAAGCCTAAATCTCCACTGTGCGGATACACACACAGTTTGACCTCATGAACAGGAAGAATGCCAAGCTAAATATAATGAACTGACTCATAAATTTGGAAGAAGGCAACTCTCTGCTTTCCATAGGAGGGTTCTCCTTGGTTTCTAGTACCAGTCCTCATATTAGCTGGTTTCCCTTTACCTTCACAGAGTTGGGACTCAACTCAACTAAGTCCTCATGGTGGTGACCATAGGAAGAATTCTTGGAGGATTCATGTGTATGATTTTGTGTTTTAACATTATGAACGAAAGAAAGAACTCTGTGAACACAGAGCAAAGATAGAGAACCATGAAACTCCATGCCCTCCAGGTGCCAATTGCTAACATTCATTAATTCTATGTATTTCTTATCAAATGAAACATCATTGCCTATAGAGGTCCTCAAGGAATTTAGTTTAATGGAATGATAGCAATGACTGCAATTAGAACTTAATTGTGTTTATGTAAATATGCTTAGGGGAGCCTTGATAGCTTATGGTTGCTACGTTCACCCAGAATTTTGGCCTGTATTAATTTGTACTATTATGAAGAAAGAGTTTGTTAATCAAAGATAAACTATCCAATGATTTTGAAGTAGCAAACTTCAAATTACGGTAGGATAATGAAGCAGTGCAGTGCACATATATAATTCTCTACTAAGTAAGACGCTTTCTGTCTGGCCACGCAGGAAATCTCCTTATTGAAAGATTTATTTTTAATTTTGAGCAGCTTCCCAGCATCACCCTTCACAAAAATTAAAATAAGGAGATGGAATTGAGTCCTAATCTGCCACCTCCTAGCAGGATGCACACCATGGAAGAGAGGAGGGAAAATCATTCTGTTACAGGAATTACCTGTGTACTTTTCTGCTAATCTAAGAAAAGGTATCTATATTTTTAATAAAATCTTTGACTTTTTTCTCTCTTTTATTTACTTTTTTCTCTGCTCCAGGAATGTTTCTGCACAGCTTTTCGTGTTTTTAGTATGTTTTCTCCATGCTCTTTAGACCTGTGCGCCTGATATGGGTTCATATCTCTTGGCTTGGGTCCTGAAGTACACTACATGAAGAATCAGGTTGAAGCTTCCACCTATAAAATCTGTGGGAGCAAAGCCCGGGCTCAGCCTGTCTCACAAGGGTTTTCCTCTGCCAAATAAAACTACTTCAGATGTCACCTTGCGAAGTGAAATCCTCAGTAGTTCTGATCCTACTTCTAAGTCAGTCAAGAGACAATATTCTGACATGTTTGTGGAGAGGCCAAAAATGTAGTGAGGATACTGATGGGGACATAAACTAGAGGCTCCAGGGAAGCACATATCGTTCCGAACCACGAAGATCCTTCTAAGTCACACAAGAGAAGCACCAATGTGAGGTTCTGGGGTGTGTGTGGTCTTCACTGATAAAAGGTTGGCTACTGCAGAATGCTTACAAGGTCACTTTAAGGAAAAAAAATCCTACTAAATTATTCTTGTCTTTTAAGAAAAAATGAAACTAATGATCGCTGACAGTGTTCACAATCTAAAAGAGCAGAATTAAATGCCAAAAGCCAAATGAGCTGTTCACACAATATATTGGAAACAACTGAGGAGTTCTCAGTAAAATTCACTGTTCCAGCCCCAGTTCAGAATATTCCCAAGTCTTCAGTTTAAAAAAAAGTTTTCTTTACTGCATCAAATTCAATAGAAAACGGAATGTGTTGCTCTGGATAGGACTCCAGAATACTTTTCACTAAAGGATCAAATAGTACAGATATTTTCCTTAACTATATGGGGTACATCTCCCGAAGCATTCATTGAGAATGAGGTGTCATTCCAGGGAATAGGATTGTTGGTAATTTAATCCTCTTGTAGTGATGTTTGTCACAAAAAGCATCACAAAAGGATAAATCAGGCTGTGCTCTTGCTCTGTTTGTCTATCTGTCTCTCTTTCCCTATCCTTCTTTAATGTTTTAGAAATATTAAGGGACCAGCAATGGCAAACACGTGATATGAAAATTTTTTCAGGAAATAAATATAGATGAGAAGATCAGGAACCAGAGCCTCTAAGCCAGATTTTAAAAATATTTGCCATTCGGGATTTTGTGATAGTTCTGTGATTAATTCAGGAGAAACTTCAAAAATGGAAATTCTTTCTTGTTCTCTGTATTACACAGAAGAATTAAGACATGGAGTGTATCAGGCATTCCCTGATCCCAAAGTCAATGACAGATTCAACCATAAAAGTGGTTGCAAAATTAGTGTTAAATTTAAGGCAAATTCTGTTAGTGACACAAAATATTTTCATCATGATTCTAATAAAGACCCCTATTGATAATTTGTAATACATTACATTCAAGAAGATCAAACTACAACTCCAAGTGCTTCTGTGAGAAAATACCAGTTTAGCACTGTGTATTAGTAAAAATCAATTTCATTATTCAATACATAATCTGTAAGTGCTGATGCGCAGCCATGAACTTTGTGGTTAACGTGGCAGATATGAAGCCCAGCAATGCGTAGGTATGCTCAGTAGAGTTTACCCTCTCCCAGTCAGACATTGTCAGATTCTCCATTTTATCTCGGACACCTGGTACCGGACATGCTATGTAGTTAGCATCCCAAAAATGAAAACAAAAAAATCCCCAAACAAATTAATATTTGCTAAATCAAAAATGTCCAAGTATCTTTTATATTACAAAACAGTTTCCATGTTTATAATTGGTTCCACTTCACCTGCAGAATTTTAAAACCACAGGTGATCACCATAAGCCCTTTTCCCTATAGAGTATCAGATCATGAAATACAAAGGATTGGATTCCTACCTGCTTGGTTGGTTGTCACAGTGACAGACACTGATTGGTCTGGACTTGGGTTATACTTGGACACTCCATTCACGGCCCAGATTTCAAAAGTATAGTTGGTGTGTGCCAGGAGGTCAGTGATGGAGACTTTGGTTGTTTTCAGGCCATTCTGCTGTGGGGTATAGTGGACCCCACTTCCACAGGGTCGGCACTTGCTGGGGTCTCCAGCTCCACACTTCTTGCAGACCACATTGTAAGAAATGTCCTGACGGCCACCTGTGCTCTGAGGACTACTCCATTCCAAGTTCACTGATGTCTCATTGACATTTGAAATCAAGTTGAGGGGAGCAGATGGTGGGCCTGGGGAGAGAAAAACATCCCATCACACCAGGAACTGAAATATATCCCTCTGGAATCTCTCAAAGTTTGCACTATTCTCTGTAGTTCCAGGAAGCAAGATGGGCCCACTTAGCAAAGAAAGAAAAAAGCAGAGAAGACAACAACAAAAAAAGATCTCTTAAAAGAACAATATAACAGTATGATAGAAGCCTGTTAGCATCAGTGTACTCTCTTTCCTGTACACACAAACCCAGCATCAATGTCCACCTGGAATTGTGAAGCAACACTACAGCAATGAGCCCCATGCCAAGGTATTCTATCTCTTTGGCACGAAAATAGCATAATTTACCCAGTCTCTATCTTATCTTCTGAAAAACGGGAACATAAACATAATTCCAGTTTCCAGCACTATTGTGGTAATTTACTCTGGTAAATTAATAGTTATAAACCTCATTGGAAGACAAATTATGATTCCTGAGAAAAATATGTTACCAATAGCAAATGTTATAGCTTGTGTCTAGATGTCCCTCCAAAGCCTCATGCAGTCAAGCAGGTGTTTAAGTGGTGACTGAATCTAGAGTTTGTGACTGATTCATAACGCAGTGCTGGGATTAAGGCTGGGTGATTGCTGGATCACTCCACTGATTGGATTGACGCCTTCCTAATCCTACCAGTTTGGATAAAAAAAAAACAGGGCAGAAAGAAACTTTTCCCCACCTTTTTCTCTTATTGCATTTGCTGTTTTTCTACTGCCATGAACTGCAGCCCCTCTGCCATTGCCACCCTGTCTATGGATGAAACCTTCACAAACTGAGAGCTTATAAATAAACCTTTCCTCCTGTAACTTTGCATGTTAGACCAAGACAGCAACTTAAATGAAAAGAAACGTACAAATGTGCTTCTAGAGTTCAATATGGAAGTTGAGGGTTACACTGTTGATAGCTAATTAATAGGAACTACTTTAACATAGTTGGAGAGATATCCAAGATACAGCTGTTGAGATAAGGCAAGGGACTGTTCAGGAGACCAAGAAAACTCCTTCAGCCCTTTAACTGATTGGGGCTGTACTGGGCCATTTATAAACATGCCCATTTCTACTGATGTCAGTGTCTGAAATAAGAATGGTGGTGATAATTATCATGAAAAGCAACAGCTAATCGCTAATAGCATCATGGTTGGTTTAAAAATAATGATAAAAGGTAACAATATAAACCTTTTATACACCAAGAACTTGTGACCCAAATTGCTACCAAGTGGAAGACTCAGTTTGGGAGAAGGAAGAAGGAATTTTCTTGGTCTAAATTAGTTTCAAAGACACCTGTAACATTCAAATGAAAAATCTTTAGACAATGTGACAATTGACAGCTCTTTCTTTCCTATTTTGATCTTCCAAGTGAAGAATCAAAATAAGTTTCAATGAAAATCTGCAGTTTCTCAACCACGATATCTACAGAATTGCTGGACTACTGAGGAGGAATGTTGTGAGAGAAATTTTTACACATCTTTCAGGCAGAAGAAGTTAACTGGGGCTTGCATGAGCTCGATGCTTTACCTAGTCAACCACAATGTCACGTATGGTTCCAAAGTACTCACTGAGAGAGAACTGGAGAAAGTAACCTATGAATAAGGATCCATATTCAATGTGTATCAGTTCCTTTGCAGTGATGAATGGAGGCAAAGCATCTTGTTAATAACATTTCATATCTCCCACCATACAGCTTAACTGCAGACTTAATTTGAACCCGGCAATAAACAGGGTTTCCCAGTGTCCCCTGAGACTAATTACCAACAACTTCTCTTAGCATTAAGATTGGTTCTGTATCCTGTGTACCTTAATAGAAAAATCTTTAAAAAAATTTAACAAAGTGCTGTAAAATCTGTATTAAATATAAATCCTACCTCACTAAGGTTCTCACAAAGAAAATATAAATTTCTTTCCTTGTTTAGAGTTCAAGATTGTATTTATGGTCTTTAGTACAGGGGCTGGAATATATGAGGATAAATAACTGGCTTTTGAGTAAATGAGGAGAGTTACTTAAAATCACAAACTCTTGAACCACATAGGATGTTAAAATCCTTTTGTCAAATACTCTCATTTTTTTTTTTATTGGTAGCAGAGATCGAACTCAAGGCCACGCGCTTAAAAGGCAGGCACTTATGCCACTGAGCTAAATCCCCTCTCATTTTTAAAAATAAAGGAATTGAGAACCAGAAAGAGGATGTGGTAATATTTGAAGCTTATCAATCTAATTTGTAACAGAATTTCACTAATTCCCAGAAGGACAGCCACCAATCCTGAACTCCTTCTACTCTACCATGTGTTCCCTGTTGAAGTTTGAAGCTAGGAAGCCAGGATGCCTGCGTTCAAGGCTGTGCTAATTCTGTCATGCTTGCAGCCATGGTGACATCTGTCACCAGTATGCAACTGATGCTGGCCACTGTGTGGCTGTGAAAGTGGGTCAGCCCCTGGTTCTTATTTTTCTGTGACTTCCAGGGTTAAGTAAGAGTGACTCTGAAATCCATTAACCTCCTTGCCAAGGTTCTTGGTCCACTTTCACATGGGAAAATGTGACACGATGAATCAAGCATGGCAGAAGCAAAAAGTCAGTCATTAGTATGTAGAATCCGGTGCGGTAGTATCTAAACAGAGAAGAAATGGAGCAGAAAACTACACGGTCACAGGACTCCGAGATACAACAAAACCACGTGGAAAACAAAACACAAAGATGCTGCAGGGAGGCTCTTGGTGCAAAAACAAGTGCCAGCTTGTAACAGTCTTCTTACCTGAGCAGTGATATTAAAAGAAGTCCTAGAGGGTCAATGCGCAAGGAAGGACTGATACCAGGACGAGTTCAAGCTCACCTCTATGCCACCAGTGGTTTGGACCACTGTACTGCAGGTGTTTTATGCTCTGCTCTCGTGGAAAATGCGGGTTATAGGAGAACAAACTAGCACCTACAAACTGAACTATGACAAGGCCAGAAGACAGAGGAGAATATGAAGTAAGCAATGTGCACCCTGGATGATTATATTCTCAGGGTTTGGGCCATGCTTTACAAATTAAAGTCGTAGTAGAAGTTGTGGTTTCTTTAACTCTTGCCAATTAAAAGATGATAAATGTGTAACAAGTGTGTTTCTCATTTGTAGTGAGAACCCGTCTCTGCCCCAGAAAAGAAAATGTTCTGTTCTGAAGAAAATGAGAAAAAAATACGCACTTGCATGCAGCCCAAAGCCAAGCTGGGTTCAGAGTTATAATTAACAGCCACACCTTCAAACAATTAGTTGCAGCAATGGCTACAAAAGGGGAAAACTGGCATTCTGACCCAAGTTCTTTCAGTCAAGCAGCTAAAGGCAAAAACCTTAACTCTTAGATTATTTTCTCTTCCATTTTCATCAGGCCTGTATCCCAATGTTTAGGAGCAATTAAACTTCTTACAGAGCAGCTGTCTTTCTCATCAGCAATATGCTCACCTGAAAGTAAGTTTCCAGTTTCAAATTCAGTGCGGCCTGTGTGCCCATGGGTTCCAAGCCCGTGGATCCAACCAGCCCATTTAAAGTATTTCTTTAAAAACTGCATCTGTATTGAACATGCATAAACTGTTTTCTTACCTTTATTCCCTAAGCAATACAGAGTAACTATACCACATCTATGTTGAATTAGATATTATAAGTAACCTAAAGATGATTTTAAGAGAATAGGAGATGGGTGTAGGTTATGTGTGAATGCTATAACCTTTTAAGCAACTCAGGCATCCTTGGGTTTTGGTATCTAATACGGCTCCTGGAACCAATCTTACTAGACATCGAAAGACAACTCTGTAAGGTTTACAACCCAGTGAGATAACTGTATGAGTTGGTCTAGTTTTCTAGTTTCCATGCCAACTGACAACAAATTAACATCCATCAACTTGAGGAATCTGGAAGATTAAGGTTTTATGCTTTTGAATCTATCCGCTACTAGCCTGAATATAAGCTGGCAGCATATGCTAGTTATAGCATTGCTCCGTATTTCAGTTCCTTACTTCTATGTCCTACTATGTTTGTGGTACCTAAAGGTGCCCTTGCTTTCTATCTCCAGTCTACATGCTCTTATCCCAGTGTCCAGCTTAGAGAAAATTCAATCAGTGTTTGATGGGTCTGTCCATAAAAGAATGAATGAATCAATCAATCAATAGAAAATGAAAAAAAAGCCCTTGAATGCATTTTAATACCTACCCACCTCTAGTGCTACGAAATATGTGAAAGAATGCAGACTTCTCTGAGCTAAATCTGTACTAGTCAGCTTTTCACTAAGTTTTATTAGCATTAAGCCTATAAAAGATGATCTGAGTAGGATGATAAGTTCAAATTCTTCTTAGTAGGGAAAGCTATATCAAAAATTCCTGGACACTTCTGTTGGGTGGTACTGGGAACTCATTCATTCATTCATTTATTCATTCATTCAACAACTATTACTGAGTATCCAGTGTTTGTTACTGATGGGGGGGGGCAAGAAAGAGTTAGAGAACTCATTCATTGTTATATTTTCCTTTCCTGATCACTTTCTGGATAGTAGAAAGTAGGGTCAGGGAGATTAGAGGAAAAGTTTAAAGGAGAAAGAAATAAAAATATATATGCATTGGATATACCTACTACCAACCTGACAGGCACCTGCTCTGTCCTGTTTTTATAGATTGAACAACCTGTCACCGACAGCTGGGATGGTGAAAGTGGTCTCTAAGAATTAAGATTTTGTCAAGTGGCAATTGGCTATTACAATTTTGCCTTCTCCACATTGATTTCAGGTGATGGTTTACTTAGGCATGCAGTTAGGAAGGAACATTCCAAAGAAAATTATTTCTTACATTTCCAAAGAAGGTTGGCATTTTCCTATTACTGTCTAGAGAACTATAGATTTTTCCCCTTTAAATATATTTTTATCATCAAAATTAATCTGTCATTTTACAATATAAATTAATCAAATATTGAAGTATATTTAAGGAGAAAAATATTCTTCCTTTACATTTTGGATTATACTTATGAATCTCCATGGCATTCACATATGTACAGGACTCTCTCTCTCTGCATATCCCAAGAATGGGGTTCACATGTTAAACTGTTAAAGAAAGTTTCCATGTTTAGAATGCCCTCAACATTTCCTATATAATTCTGTGACACAGTTAGTAACTGTATTACCAGAAACAACAGTAAAATGCAAGTCTTTTCTTTATGAATAGAACAAGGTTTAGCATACATTCTTTGTAAAGAAATTTTACTACCAGATAGCAAAATCCTTTAGCCTTTATAGGCCATATGGTCTCAATAGCAGCTATTCAACTCTGCCATTGTATCTTAAGCAGCCACAGACAATGCCTCAACAAATGGGCATGGCTGTGTTCCCAAAAAACTTTGCAAAATAGATAGCAGTTGAAATTGGCCTTCAAGGACACAGTTTGCCAGCAAATGCTACAGAAAATGAGATGAGCCCCTAAGATATGGCGTGGTACCCTCACAATTTTGTACATAACCCTAGGGATTATGTGTACTCTAAGCCTGTATAAATGGCTCAGTCGAGGATCTCATGATTAACATATCTGTAAAGCCCAGGTAACAAGGATCGGTTTTAAAAGCCCCAGTTACCTTTATTTGCATTGACCAAGAAAGAACTCAAATGCTGAGATATGATGGCAGATTTCCTGAGTCTATCATTGATTGGACTGAGATATACAATGCGGACTGAGATATTGTGGATAAATTAAATGAACATCCATTCTGTTGGATGGTATGAAATATTTTCTGCATTACACAGTGGGTACTGGTGAAAGGTGTTACAATGGATAATTATTATTTTCTAGTGGAATGTCAACTGCTATTCACTTGACAGGAATTTGACAGTATGAAACCCAAAAGAAACTATAGTCGGCTTATAACAGGTGCAAAAGGACTATTATATCATATCCTACCATAAAACAGTTTATCCTATACTGTATCACAAAGGAAATCTTAATGTTCTTTAATCAAATATGTATGTGCTCTTCTATGGGGAATGAAAAACTCCTGAAAATGAGCCATACCCTATTCTAAAGAAGTTAAGTGACTGTGAAGTTTAAGAAAGGTAATATTCCAAGCATGGAAGAAAATTCTAGTAATTCTAGACATCTTAATTCACCCTTCCCATCTTTAATGTGAAGTTTAATTCCTGAGTAGTTTAGAGTACACTTGGTGGATTGTATGAGGATTTAAAGCAATCCTTTTTGGATATCTCAATTTGTACATGAGCCAGAAATCTGCATGAACCTTAATAAGGTCATTCAAAAGCCACCAGCTACCCCTGAAGCTAAGTAAACACATAATGTGTCCAATGTGAACAGCTATGACAAGGCCCATTCCATGGAAAGCCCAGGACCACAGCTCCTGGTGTACCCTACCAGCCACTTACTAGTTGGAAAATACACTTTAATTCCTTGGGAAGCAGCTGAAACTGCGAAAGATAGAAGCCTGCTATGATCTTTGGACAGAAAAGTGAATTTCACAGAAAAGGAGATACAACGTGCCACATAAACCTGTAAATTCTGTGTCTTAACACAATCAGAATTTAAGTGCTAGCGACCCCAAGACTCAGAGGAAAATTAAATAAGACTCACATGCTAGCAAGACTTTAAATGTGTAACTCAAGTACTTCAGATATGCCACTTGCCTGGACTTCCCTCCCCGCAAACCCAGCATCCTGCTGCTCCTAAAGCCTGCGAGGCTCCCTTCTGCTGCCCCCCCTCGCCCGGCCACAGCACCTTTTAATTTCCTTTCCGTAGAGATCTTAAATTTCTTATCTTATTTATTTGTTAGTTATTAGATTCCCAATGCAACATAAGTTCCAAGAGAAAACAGATGTTTTTCCTAGATTATAGAGATACTCCCAACTCTTACAACAGGACCTGACACCTGGAAGATGTTCAGTGAGTAGCTTCTGAATAAATCTAAGAATGAAAATTCCTTAGTCAAACCAGTTCCCGCATTGCAAGCATCACTGCCATAACATGTGTGGATGTCACCAAAGCTGAGTGAAAAGAAAAAATACCCCAAGTCTCCAACCTAGGCAGGGAGATAGCTGATAGAAAGTCTAGAAAAGCTGGGCTCCTGTGACATGCATATTCTAGAGCTATTACCAGTTTTTAATACTTAGCTGACTTGTAATCATCATTTTAAAATTCAATGCCTGAGCAACAAAATTAATTCTAGATATGGCAAGGAGCATCCACCAAGAGCCTAGGCGGAAACATAACTCTTCAATGATCAATTTCTTAAGCACAAATATCGCTCCACTAAAAAACCACAGCCACCAGTACAAGACATTATTTCTGAGGAGGCAATGGCTTAAGCCTCCAATTCTGCTTCATAAGGCCTCATAAACCATGTTCAACTTTTGGACTGTCAATAATACTTCAGTGTCTCAGCTGTAAAGCCCTTCAGTCCTCCAGATAAGCTTTTGCTGTTAATCTCTCTCCAGCTGAAAGACAATTACAAGGCAGAGTAAACAGTTGGGGGGTATAAGTTTTGACTCTGAAATAAAGCCCCTGCTTCCCACCTGACAGCTGTATATGTGGCCACCGCTAATTGCTTTCTCCAGCCCCTGGTGTCCAGAGTCAGTTTACATAAAGGCTGCTGCTCAGGGTCACCTCTTCTGAGATATATGAACAGTGCACAACCTTTTATCACAGCAGTTTGTGTATCTTAACAGTGACTAGAGCCAAACCAGCCTGTCCATTACTAAAAACCAGAACCATTTCGATGCATCCATCACTTGTCCATAGCTTCCTACAGAGGTCAACTTGTTTTAACCACTGTCTGTTTTTCTGTTATTTCTATTTTACTATCCTCCTCTCCAGGCATTTTCTACCTTTTCTTTCCTAGATGTATTAATTAAACATTTAATGTCTTTAGATTAAGATGAAATAAATACTTGGTAACTTGTCACTTGTGCATGAAGACACTGTAATATGAACGGTCAAAGAAAGTAAGATGGCCATTTGCTTGAGAATTAAGTCACACGTTAATTTACATTTTTCACACAGCACTTTTTCATACCTTATCTTTAATTTAATCCCCATAATAAGAGCAGAGAGAAACATACTAATTACCCACAGCAATCTGATGACCACTAAGATAAAAAAGTTTCATTCCTTTCAGGGAGGCTAAGGATCAAAAGTCCACGCCCCTCCTGGGTAACATAAGGATTTAGGGAGACCTTGTCTCAAAAAAGAAAAAACAATTTTTCAAAAAGGTTAATGATGTAGTTCCATACAAAGGCTCTGAATTCAAACCCCAGTACCCTGCCCGCAAAAAAGAAAACAACAAACAACAGGAAAAAAGTGTTAACTTATTTAAATTAACATGGCCAATTCATGCAAAGCCTCAATCAGCAATTCTGACTCTTGACTCTAAAATTGAATGATCTTTCTCACAGAAATAGAAATGATTCACAGGACATGATAAGATTAACTCTGAGTTCTTTTTTAAACAAAGTTGAAAATTTTCAATACTCTCAATTCCTTTCAGAGTTACACTTCTCTTAGATCCCTGTTGGCCTTAATAAAGATGGTCAGTTAGCATCATCCTGGCTTCTGCTGTTGTCCTGGCTGTGCTGTATTCCCTGCTGGGCTGCTATCTTTCATGCAGGAGGGTAGATAGGAGTTTCTGATAAAGGTTCATCCCATGGTAAGAAATCATAGGAGGGGTAAAAGCAACAATCACATCACTGCAACAGGACTCTCTACTCAGCTCTTCCTCCCCCCGGGGTTTTAGGTGGCAGGTGGACCAAGAGTCAACTCCCAGGGAAAATCAAGATTGGGATAGCAAAGAAGATACTGGTTCTCACCCCAGGGGATCTCAGAAAAATGTATAATTGATCCTGTTTCAAAGAGGCATGCTGTGAACAACCGCTGTCTAACTTCCCTGAACAGTGTCAAAAATGCCATTCAGAAATGCTGGGCCTTGGCTGATGACAAGCCACTCTTAATTATTCATGGTGATGGAGAAATTGTGATAACCCGACTAAATGGCACTGGTGGACTATTCAAGCCTTTCACTCGGGCATGCATTACTGTTCCTCAGACTTACGCAGTTTCAGACAGAATCCACATTTTAGTGTTTATCCCTTAATGAAAAGTGGGTTGCAGGAGAAGAGAGAATTAGAGCACTGTTTTTTTTTAAACTGATGAGATCATACCTGATCTTTATACAATATCATGCTTTTAAATTTCATAAACAAATAAACCACAGATAACCAGGCCAGAGTCTTATCTACTGTATTCCATTTATGGCACACCTGGCAATGGTTGTCCTACCTACTTAGCTGTCTCCAAAAAAGAATCTCTGGAATTACGTTGCCTTATTAGTGGTTAAAATGCTAACACAATCAGAAAGAAAGAAACAAGGATGTGATTTACTCACTCACAGGCTGGTGTCAGCCCCTGGACTATGGAACTCTAAGGAAGCCATTGAAGAACGAAATGGATTGAAGAGGCTGCGTCTGAATCCTCAAAATGTCTTTGGTTGCTTTGATCAGTTTGTAGGGTCCAGCGACAGGCACATTCGCCAGCTTATCACTGAATAGCGGGCAGTGGGACCATATGTCTGAACTAAAAGCAACCATGTAATCTGGCAACGGGGAGTTGATGTCATAACTTGGGTTTTCGTCCTGTGACAAATGGAATGTAATATGAAACTATACCATTACAGTGCAAATTTGATAGATGACATGAAATAAGAAATTCCCCTGGAAGCCTTCGACTCCAGACTTTTCAATACATATGTGTTCACAAAAATGATTGATTGTGGGGATGATGAAATAGCTAGAGATCAACCAATGGTTCTTTTGAAAAGCTCTCATTAATAATACTGGGAATCTGGGGCTTTGTTCTGACTCTTCCAGGAACTAGTCTTTCACAAGGACTAACTGTGCTCTCCCTGATTTGTTCCCTATAACACACCCTTCCCCCACCATACTACTAAGCTTCTTCCCTCTCCAAAGGAAAAAGAAATATGCTTTCTGCTGGGGGAAAAAAAGTGCAGTTTACTTGAAACTGAAGGCTGCCTTTTATCCTATGGTTTATACATCAAAGCCTCACTCTAGACATCCTTCCCAAATCCCTGAGCCAGACTGTTAAGCATGTAAATCTTTGGGGGAAGAGAAGCGAACTGAACGTCAGGGGCACCTTGAAGAGCTTGTTTGAAAATAGATGTGAGATTCCCCAAATTAAAACACTTAAAAAGAAAGAAAGAAAGAAAGGAAAAGGAGTCTCTTTTCTTCTGACCTTGGAAGCAAGTAAGGACAACGTTATTTTAATTTGCATTCAGATTTTAACAACAGTCACACAACACCGATGGGATCCATGTTGGGTTTCCACCGAAGATTGCTCATCATTTCATTATGGTTCATTATGTTGATAACTGTCAGAAAGCATTAGGAGTGAGGGCTGTGAGTAATAGAGCCGAAATGGTAATTTTAAAACAATACACTTCTGCAGGAAATACAGCAGCGCACTAAATTCAATTAGAAAAGGCAAATGTAAAGACAAGTAAGTGATGTTTGCTGTTTGGAGCCAGGCGATTTATTTTCTTGATAACTTAAACCTATAGGAAGCTTTCTGAAATCAGGACCTTTCCGCATAGATCTTGGTAAATCTGCCCTCCTTAGCGCTGAGCTCTGCCTGTGGAAATTGTCGTAAAAGGTGTAATTTTGGAATATTTTAGGCCACATCTAAGTATCCATCAATCACTCTTTGTTTGGTACAGTGGATGGGATTATTCAAGGCTGTTTACTTGCAGACTGATGTGTGAAGGCTCCTCAAGTGGGCCTTGAAGAATCATAACTTACTGAGTAGTCCTAATCATGATGCTCCAACTTGCATCTAACAAGTTAAATAAAGGCAAAAACAAAGGATAGATTTCCTAACGAAAAATGTGGAAAACTTCTCTTGGTAATGGTGCTAATCAAAGGCAGCAAAATAAATTAGCTACTTCTCTCTCTCTCTCTCTCTCTCTCTTATTTATTTTTTTCCTAAGACAGGATCTCACTATGCAATTCAGGTCAGCTTTGAAGTCACTATGTAACCCAGGCTGGCCTCATACTCAGGGCTATCCTTCTGCCTCAGCCTTGGGAGTGCAGAAATTACACCTGCCCTGCATGCCTGGCAGCTAGGTCTTTTTAGTCCTACAAACTTAATGACTACCTGCATAAGGCATTTTTCTCAAACATCTTGAAATACACTAGGAAATTAAAAAGTTACCTTAAAGATAGTATTGCCTTGACTTAGTAGGTGAAAAGAAGCCTCTTCTCACTACAATCATTGGACAAGCAACTAAAATATTAAGAAATTAAAAGTCTTCCTGTTCTTGAAATTAGTGGATCACTCCCTCCCTGCCCCCCACCCAGGTGACCACCAGACTACATTCCAGACTAAAGGAAAAGGAAATGGAAATGGAAAGAGGGGAGATCTGGAGGAGAAAGGTGTTGGGTATCTGCCTTTAAAGGACTTTAATTTCCTTAGCAAAAATCACAGCAAAATTCTTGCTAAGAAATGACTCATGAGCTCCAAATTTTTCCACCAGTCCAAATGAAGTCCTATGTGTATATAGAGGTAATTTGTGCTGAGCTACTTGCAGTCTTGACAGAGAACCCTGCTGATTTTCTTGACTATGACAAAGGTCTGAGGCAAGCATTTTCATTTTTATTCTCTGCCATTAACCAGGGAGGACTCTGAAAGAAAAGAACCACAAAACTAACACCCAGAAGATGCTTTAATGCTTGTGTTATCCAAAAAAGTTTGGAGTTTCTTCCTAGGGAAGGCAAAGGAAGTATTTGATTTTCACTAAGGGAGAATGTTTGGAATCCTTGAAATATCTTTCTAGAGTCCCCAGGGAGCTGAGCAGGCTGAAAGTTACCAGTATGAAAGAGTCAATACCCCAGCTCCTGCACCTTCAAAGAAGTGACCCAAACCCTTGGGTTGCTCTACCCATTTTTTTTTTTTCCGTTTTTTTTTTTTTTTTATCGGTACCAGGGATCGAACTCACGACCGCCTGCTTGCAAGGCAGGTGCTTATGCCGCTGAGCTAAATCCCATTAGTATTATCCAAGAATGTGCTAGAATTGCAGATCTCTCACCTGACTGTGGTGTTACCAACCCTTACGCAATTTTCATGTAATTTCTATGCACGTTAATTAAAAAAAAAAAAAAAAAAAGTCCAGTACTGTCTCCTTTCTAAACAGATAGGGGCTATTTTCTGGAAAACATTCCAACAGTGCTCACACTAACATATCTCAGCAACTCTCGCTGGAAATCTTTCTCATCAACCTCACCAGTGGCTCCACCAAAAACTCTCCTCCAAGTAAAGTTTACTTATTAAATTCTCTACAATCCTTTGGCAGTGTGGATGGTGTGAACTTCTAGGCATCTCCTGCTAAATTAGCTGATGGCCCTAGTATTCACCTGGTCTAATCGTTCTCCAAGTGAACAAAAACTTGATTTTACAAGCCAGTGGAGCAGAGTGTCTCTTTGGCTAGAAGAGTGAGTCTCGGAGAGTGTGTTTTATTTCTTCATTAGTGCGCCGTCACAGTGAGCGATCGCTAAATGCAGGACTGCATAAGAATGCTGGGGTTAAAGACAGCATAATGAACAAAGAAGGTGCCTGATTATCATGGCTGTCAGCACAAGGGAATTGGGTTTGTCACCTGGCTTAACCAACTGGTAAGAACTGATTAGGGGCTGAGATCAGTTTGAAAGGATCCCTGATGTTTATGCTCCTTCCCATCCCCATATCTTGTCAGGAGTCTGATAAAGCAGGGGCTGACGAGGTTTGTTCTGTGGGTTATCTGCACAAAAAGTTCGTGGAGACTCCTACTGTCTCCATCACTGAAATGTCTACTACAGCGCTGGCCAAGAGAACTTTCTATGATGATAAAAAACAGACTGCAGTGGAGCTGCCCATGTGACTACCGAGCTTTTGAAATGTGACAAGTGTAAAAGAGAAACTGAATTTTACACCCAGAGTCCATAACTGTAAATGTCAACAGCCTCATGTGCCTCATGGCTACCATACTGGACAACACAAGCTCACTAACAAAACAGGAAAGGGGGAAATCCAGAATAAGAGATTGATTCAAATTCTGCTGCTTAACTTACTCACATGAATTTCTATTAGCAAAGTATGATCACCTCCCTGACTACTCCTTTCTCAAAAGAGGTCTTGTGAATTAATATTACAAGCTTAAACATGATAAGAAGAATTCAACTCTATAAAGAAGTGGTCTCGACCCTTCACTGTACATGGGATTAATGGGCTAGTTTCTGAAAAATCGATGTCTAAGTTCTACCTCCAGAGATCCTGTGGCGTACTGGGGTGGTTGGGTAATTTAATTGTGCGGCCAAAGGCAGAACACACTAATAGAGAGATAGTGAGATGTATTCACGCTGGAGACGGTTTGGAGATATGGAGATGGTTTGGGGAAGGAAATAATCAGCTGGTGATAAAAGTGGAAGAGAACAAATATTTATTAGACTAGATGTGATAAAGTCCTTAGCAAATGTTTTCTTATTTATTTTGTAAAAAAACAATTCCAGACGTAGAGAGTGAGAATCCATTTTACAGATAAGGAAACTAGGGCTTGGCTTGGTGAGATTAAATTACATCCTCAAGATGACAAGCGTGCTTCGTGGTTGGAGCCAAGGCAGTAGGACTGGCGAGTCTGGGGGGGGGGGGCTGTCGGCATGCAGTTCCCTCTTCACTGAGGGACGGGTGGCAATCAGTAGGGTGCAGCATGGGCCCATGCATAAGACTCTGAAACCAAACGGGAGGAGGAGGATTCTATGGTAAGAGCAGGAGGGCAAGGGCCACCTCTGACTTTGCTGTCTTCATAGACCTTTGATCCAAGATTCAAAATGTCACCACTCTTCTTCCCTTCACCTTATTAAAAACAATCCCAGAATAATGCAAAATTTCCTTTTGGTTTTAAACCTTTTTGATCTATTTCTGTGCTAAAAGCAGTTTTTCTTTTCATTTATATCATCAGTGTAAAGCCAAACTTTTATTCCTACAGACATATACAATTCCAAAGGCTCAGTGACTGCCTGGTTATTACACATCAGACAAATGATTCAGTGTCACAGGCATATGGTGATTTTGGAGCATCCCTACAATCCCAAGGAACAAGGTGAAATAATTAAGTGATTGGCACATTGTGCTGGAGAATGCTAACAGAATCATGAGCCTGAAAAACACTGGAGGGAAGAGCCACACCATGTCATCAAAAATGAGTTCTATGACATTGATAGCATGGAGGAGGCTTTATCTGTATGGAAAATACACAGACTATGTGGTACAAAAAAGGGCAGCTCTCAAAACGTCATCCAAAAATACTTTCCCTTGAGTTCATTATTGTACCCTAAACTCCCACCACTGGAGAGCTGTTGGTAGCAGATATGAATAGAAGTAGGAAGCTCATTATTAATCTATTTACATATAATAGAATATAGCACAAAATTATTTAGATTGGGGAGGGCGAGAAGGTCTGGGCTTGCAAAGGCCAAAAGAAAGTAGTGACCCAGGGGCTGGCGATTAATCTCAGCGGCATAAGTGCCTGCCTTGCAAGCGCGTGGTTGTGAGTTGGATCCCCGGTACCAATTAAAAAAAAAACAAAACAAAAACAAAAGTAGTGACCCAAAGAAAGTCCTTAGTCTGTAGAAGGAACAGAAAAAGGAGGAGATACAGAACATAACCCATTGCCTATTCAGGTTACAGATAAATTAACCCTCTAACCTCCTTCACTCTGCAAGTTCAAGCTTGATCTGATCCCAGAAGGTAGACAGTGGTCTGCAGTGTGTTCTTTAAGATCACTGAGTTGCCAGCTACCCTACCTACCAAATGAAAAACATCTACTTTACATGTGAACATGTGATAAGATTTATAGACGGTTCCTACTAGGCAACCTGAATTTAGTTTAAAAATTAGCATTAGGAGCAGCAGCAGCAGCAATAGCAATAGTAGTTATAATAGTCTTGTCTCTTACTGCAAAAGCCAACCCAGAAGGTATGGCAATTTTAGTACAAGTTTGGGATGATTCTGAGATTTCTCTTCCTACTCCTTTTATAAGAGGACACCGGCTTGTATTAGAATGGCAGTCTCAACCTCTGCCAAAACAGAGCACACTTCTATGTTCAGTGATTCTGTCCTGCAGCAGCCAAAATGGAGTATATAGCAGTTAAAAAACAAAATAGTATTAGTCATATTGACGGTAAAAACCAAAATGTATCAGTGAATTTTACACAGCATAATAGAAACAGGAGGCATTAAATACCAACAGCTGTTAGGGGAGTAGAGGTTGAATATCTGCAATCCAAACACCGGAAGTCTAAAATGCTCTAAAATCTGGTATTTTCTGAGCACAGACAGGACAACATAAGAAGAAAACTCCACACCTGTCCTAATGTGATGGCTTGCAATAAAAGGCAGGCATTCTAAAAATACTGTATAAAACTACCTTCAGGATATTTGTATAAAGACAGCATGAAATAGAAATGAATTGCATGTGTAGACATGAGTATCCACAGGATATTTCGATGCATGGACACAACTATTTCCAAACCCAAAAAGTCCTCTATTTAGGACGTTCGGTTCCAAGCAATTTGGAAAAGCAATATTCAACTTGTACTGCTATTAACTTCTACAGAAGACGTGGTGACATCACCAGCTATGGAGTCATTCACCAAACAGTGGGATGGAAAACAAACCGAAACCATGAGATGTGTGATGTCCTACTAGGCCTAACAGAAACAGAAACAGGAAGCAGAGACTTCACCTAACACAAACACATGATGAAATGCCTGGCCCATCATCCCGTCCTGGCCAAGGTCACAGCCACCGTGCTGCAGGGCCCGGGAAGCACAGGTCACGGGCGAACGGCTGCACTTAGAAACACAGCCCAAATAATGCACGAGAAGAGATTCTCCACTCCCCTACAGGCTAGCCCGGCATTTATTAAGTACCTGTCATTAAACAAGCATTTATTAGGATCCAGTCCTAATTGTTAGGAATACAGGACTATGAGGTGTCACAACAAGTCAAGCAACGACCTTGGTGCCTGCTGAGCTGTCCCCTTCCAGACTGAAACCACATTCCCAAACGCTGCCCTCTACCTGTCTCTCCTACAGCTGTTAAGCTCCACCAGGTCTTTATTGTGACGGTAAAACTATTCATAAGTTCCGATCTCTGCTCTAATTACACTGTCAGACAAGCCCTGAACACTCCAGCTCTACTCGGCACAACAACTGTACATTTAGAATGCAACCGGAAACAGTGGAGATGAGATGATCCTTTCTTTCACAAGCATTTTCCCTATGATGACTGACAAAGGGCTTGTGCTCGATCCCATTTGCCCTCTGTGCAGTCAACCAGGGGAGGACCTGGCAGTGCCCTGCTCAGTGGTAAGGAAAGCTGCTGGCATCATAAAAACGGTAGATAAGCAGATGACTTACGGGTACAGGGCATGGATGCAGCATCATTGGCAGCTCTGAAAAAGCCTCGGTCACAGGTACACGAGGTGGCTCCTTCCCAGACAGAGTAGCTGTGAGGTGGACACTTGGCACAGGTGGCATCCGTGGAGAGAGCCTTGTAATACCCAATTTTGCAAGCTACAGGGAAGAAGGGAAAAAACACACACAAAAATATTAGCCGCTATGAATACAGTGAAGCACAATGTGAAGCCATCCCCTTGATTTAGAAAACCCATTTTTTGTTAATCATTGGTGATCATCTGGTTTGACACACAGAGAAAGCAAGCCAAAATTATCAGTTCATGACAGGTACTCTTGAAGGGTCATTAAAATTCCGGGTTTGGTGACAAGGGGACCCTGGAAGACACTTTCTTAAAATTCATGGTTTCACGCAAATATACAGGGACCTTTTATATAAATTTTCTTGTTTAATCCTTATAGAACTATTACTATCATTAACTTAGAAATGAGGATGTGGTGGCACATGCCTCTAATCTCAGCATTGCGGGAGGCTGAGGTAGAAAAATCCCAAGTTAGAGCCCAAGCTGGGCAATTTAATAATCTAGTGAAAATCTTTCTCAAAATAAAACAAGCTTTAAAGGCAAGAAAATTTAAAGGCAGGGGATACAGCTCACTGTGAAAGCTCTTGGTTCATTCATTCCCTAGTACAGAGAGGGACAAGGGGAAGAAAGGGGAGGAGGGCGTGATGGGAGAAGAGGGTGGAAAGGGAGAAGGAGAGGGGAGGGGAAAAGACAGAGAGGAGAGAAGAAAAGAGAAAAGAGAAGAGAAATCCTAACTTTGAGCAAGTAATTACTGGTATACACCACACGTCTGGTGTCAACAACCAGCTTGGGTCCACAAGGGTCCTTCCCTCAAAGCCTGTACCCCTCTAAGCTCTGGAATCTGAGAGCATGGTCTTTAACCATCCAATTGGACACACATCCAAAATCTAACAACCAAACTGCTCTATTTCCTAATTACAGCTACAGAGAGTAGAACCAAAAATCTAACAAAACTGACCAAATACATAAAAGACAAGAGTTTGTAAAGTAGGGCAAAGTCATAAAAACAACTAATTGTAGATTGTGGAATATAATATGCTAAGATTGTTTTAAAGCTCAGCATATATTTTGTGTTTATTTTCAAGTTAATAAAACCCTGCTGTCTTTCTCTCCCTCCATTTTACAACGCTGCTCTCCTGCGGTGTATAACACCCCCTGCCCCAGCAGACAGGGTGGGGACGTGGTTCTACACACCTGACGCTTTCCATGACTTCACCTTTACAAACATCACACTGACACTGCGAGCTGCTCTTAGTAATGTGGAAAAATTCAATAATGCTGTGAAACCTCATACTAAAAAAATAATTAATAGGCCTGGCTCCCTCCTTTTTTCTTCTCACAAGTGTTCTTCAAGATCACCTCTCAAATCTGTCCCAACCTAAAATAAAAACTGTCCACCATCAGTATTAACATTATAAAGGTAAAGGCATGAAAGTTATCCTAGCAGGAGTTAAAAAGAAAAAAATTAATTACCCCCAGTCTTCCCAGGGTGACTCACCCTAGAGCATCTCCATTTTTTATGACCCAAGGAGGTGTTTATATTGACAAAGCCACCAGCTGGGAGAAGCCATAGGACATTGCCCATAGATCTGACCATCAAGAGATACCAAGCAGCTGGCGATCTAGCACATTTATAAGTAGATCAAAGAGATCTGCGACACGCTTTGTTTCTCTGGAGGTGGGGGCCACCACCTCTGCAACACTGAGTCCCAGAAGACTCCTCCCTCTCTTGAGCCTCCTGTTGACATTTCCCTCATCAGGACTCCATAATGGCAAGTAGAAAGGGGGTTTAGCGGAAACTCGGAAAGGCACACAGTAACTTCACTCTCATTAACTAAACTTGTTTATGGAATTTCCTTTAACGAGCCAAAATTTTATGATGTGTGGAGCACCAACAATAAAAGTGCTCAGAGATCAATCTCGCCCTTATTTGCTTTCGTCTTTCACTGGACCGAAGCATCTTGGAAAAACAAGTCGCTCCAGTGACTAAGATTTATGTGTCTCTAGTTAATTCACATTGCATAATTAGGGAAGGTTCAATATGCAAGGAAGTTTTGGTCATGCTTATAGATGGCCCTTGGGTTCCCATTAAAATCAGAAAGGCTGGTTTTGCAGGTAGAAGCACCAGAGGTCAAATCTGGTCTTCCTACATCAAACACAAAGAGCCCAGGAATACAGACACAACCCCCCTGAGTTCCACCTGTCACTCAGCCAGTCAAGGTGGATAAGCAACTTGAAGCAATTCATGTTCAGACTGCTAAGAAGGTACAGGGTATAAAAACAAAAAGTGCACGTCCCCGATTGACTCTTTGATTTCATCAAGCACCAAAACCTAAATATCACACAGTGCAATTGAGAGATTAATGCTGACAAACATTAGCCAATACCAGATGAATGCAATGGAGAAGGGCACCTGCAAATAGCTTGTGAGGAAAAACAAAGGCATTGCTGTTGGCTCAGTTGCAATATTCTTCCAAGTCTAGTTATTTTCTACTTTTAAAAGGCTTTACATGCATGCACAAAAATTTGCACTGGAAGGTGTTTCTCTGAATTTGTTAATCAAAAATTAATTTGCAAGTTTTGTACTTTTTCCTGGTTTTTCTAGAAGGTAGTATTATGTCACCAGGAATAAATACACATGAATTTGCTTGGGAAATAGAGAGCTTTTTAGCCATTTGGGAAATTGAATGCTGTTGTTATTTTAACATGCCATTTTTGCTTATTTTCCCCGTCCCCTTTGCTTTTATGAGCACGAACAGTAAACACAAAACTGTCATTGTGCTATTCTCGACAGCCATCACTACCCTAAACACGTTCTTTTGTCTTCAACTACATTAAGACTATGTTATTAATATTTCAGCATTCTTAGAGAGAGGCACTCTCAAAATAGAGTTGTGGCTTTTCAGAGACAGCCATTTTTACTGCCCACATTCAAAATGACCTACTAAACTGATGCTTCAATACATTTCTTGGCTCCGCGTGCCTCACAGGCTTCCCATATTTGGTGCATGGATATGTAGACACATATGCATTTATTCGTGGATTTTGCATCTTAAAATTTTCACCGTCTCGTTCTTTCTAAACAAAACCCAAAAGATCTATTTGGCATAACAGGCACAAACATGTGTTATTATTTCTCATCTTTCTCTTCTGGTGAGATCTGTGACACTATATTGAATGCTAATAACTTTATAAGCAAGTCCCAAGTGCTTCCTCAAGAAGTGTTTTTCTGCTGTCCTCTTTCCAGGGGTCGGGCTGACATGGGGTCTGTGTGGGCTGGCTCTGCACTAAACCTTCTGACTGCGCCACTGTGGGGAAATCAGTTCACTTTAGAAAGCAAACTTTGCACCCAGTTCCTGTTGCTTTCCTCGATTACTCTCTGCTGACATAAAATATAAGAAGTAGACTGAGAAGGAAAAGAAGAAAAACCCTTTTCTTTCATCAGTTTAACAAGGTTGATCCTAGGATCCTCAGGAAAGCCTCTTTGTAGAATGTGCAGCTGTAACTACTTTTGGCTACATTGCGTCATGTTTTTTAAAGCTAACACAACATCTAGATTTTGGGGGTATGTGGATGTTAGTGCATGGGGTTGTAATGTGCACTATAATCCTAATTACATGATTCTTTTTAAAAATAATGCATGCAGATCATTAATGTGATTTTCTTCTTTACAGGAAACACAGACAAGGTATCATCAGATTGTCTTCCAACTTCATTCGCAAAGTAATGAACCATGTAAAAGCAGCTAATAACAGCAAATACCAAGCACCTACTGGGTATTTATGTGCTTCCATGCATTATTTTATTTGTCATGGTGCTTCCATGAACTCGGAGCACTGACACTATTCTCATTTTGCAGATGAAGGAATAGAGGGTTTTGGTAACTTTCAAGGTTAGATGGTGATGAAATAAAGCATTAAACTCCAGCATGTATGATCTTTCACAAGTTCTGAAGCACTGTAGTTAGGTAAAGTTCTGACCTGCAACCGGAATGTGACTCGGGGGTATTGTAAACGGAGGTGTGGGCAGCTGGAGCGGTGGTCTCCACTTCCATTTGCCCCCAAATCCCCAACCCTGCTGGGTGCATCCAGTATTGATGCAGGCTCACTTGCAGGGTGGTACAAGTGACAGGGACAGGTCACCATCATCCAGAGATCTTTCACCCAAAACCAAGCTTAAACCAGGCATGGTGGCACACTCCTGTAGTTTAAGAACTTGGGAGGCTGAGGCAAGAGGATCCTTGAGAAAGTTTGAGACCAGCCTGGGGTACAAAGTGAGTATAAGGTCAGCCTGAAGTGCATAGCAAGATGCTGGCTCAAAAAGAACAGAAGGAAGGAAGGAAGACAGGAAGACAGGAAGGAAGGAAGGAAGGAAGGAAGGAAGGAAGGAAGGAAGGAAGGAAGGGGAAGAAATCCAGCTTAATGTATCTCTAAGAGTCAGGTCAATTTCCTTAAGTACAATGTCTCTATCAGAGTCACTAAGAATTTCTGTAAATGGCTACTTTTGGCTAGGTAGCTAATATGTAAAACCTAATTTGAGTTAAAGTCCACACTAATGGAGGGTTAAAAATTACCTTCCCAAGTAACAAATTTATGTTTTAATAGTTTCCTGAAGGTCGAAGTGGAAATTCCAACAGTGATTCTTCAAGGGGAACATATATATATGCAAACTGATTGACAAGGAATGTCTGTCTCCAGAGGTATGAAAATCTTTCTAATCTTATCACTTAATACTGGGCTCAATGGGAACTCTGCCTTTTATGTGTTGGACACATCTAGCGGTGTATCCAGTATTCTTGAGAATCTATCTCACAAATATCAAAAACACTTAGTGGCCTTTATTGAATTAGTTCTCTAATTTAAAGTTTAAGTTTAGACTATTTCTTACATTAATAAAGTAAGAATAAGTGATGGTTTAAAAAAATATCTTGGGGCTGGGGATTTAGCTCAGCGGCATAAGCACCTGCCTTGCAAGCAGGCAGTCCTGAGTTCGATCCCCGGTACCAATAAAAAGGAAAAAGACCAATTAAAAAATATTATATATATCTTCCTGCTGCTTGTAAATAATGTGCAAGTTCTGATGGGAAGGTGTGAACATTCAATGACTTAATACATTCTCCATAATAAGATGAGGAGAAAGGTTAAAGGTTTGACCAAAATAGGGCTGGTTTCCTCACGAAAGCACTGAGACTTAGACATAGACTATTAAGTCTTTTCTTATTTTTCAAACCTATGAGGTGAAGCTGGACAGTTGTTGGGAAAAAAGGGGGAATCAGTAATTGATTGTTCTCATTGGATTTGTCCCACTCACAAACAAAATGTGGGCAAACATTGGCAAACACATATTTTCCTGATCATCTGCTGTCAGTACTTGGTTTTATGGCTATGTGTTGAGAATGACTGAAAAGCTGGATTGTCAAAAGAACCATAAAGATTATCTTGCCTAGGAGTTCTCAAAAATTCCTGTAGAAAGCACAGATTTTCGGTTTTGCAGGTATTTTATTTTTTATATTTTAGGTTTTGCAGGTATTGAGAACAACTAAGGATATTGTGAAGCTACTTATATAACAAAATGGAAGACAAATGTCCACAATACTTTTCAGTGATGGAATTGAAAATGTAATAGTAGGGGCTGAGGATTTAGCTCAGCGGCATAAGCGCCTGCCTTGCAAGCAGGCAGTCGTGAGTTCGATCCCTGGTACCGATAAAAACAAAAAAGACCAAAAAAAAAAAAAAAGAAAAAAAAAAGAAAAAAGAAAATGTAATAGTAACAATTATTTTTGAAAGTACAGATTTACTAACAAGAAAAAAGGAATTTGTTACTGGAGATGAAACATTTCACTTAATTTGAGTTCAAAGAAAGTGTTCTTTATTTCCAAACGTCATCCATTAAGAGGAAAGAAAAAGAAAAGGAAGAAGAAAAAGAAAGAAAAAAGAAACAGACACAGAAAAAGAAAGAGAAAGAAGAGACCACCATCAGCTCTCAGATCACACAAAAACTGGTGGTGGCCAGGACTGGGCTGGGCAGTCACAAGTTGCCAATCTGCGATCTCCAATATGAATGATTCTCCTGCATTTCCTTTCAGGAGTTTGTGAAGATCAAGTGTAGATCCGTGGTTCCTTGATCCCTGTACCCTGTGTACCCTCCTGAGTTTTAAAGAATGAAGTTTTTGAAAAGCACTCTCTTACTTTTGCTGCAGAAAAGTTACCATCAACTGTCTTACTGGAAAAGCCGATTCGACTCAGTATGATATAAGTAAAACCAATTTTAAATTGATTTTCTTGCCTTGATTAAATGACGTAGCCTGATTTGGGGGATATTCCTAACTTGTTTCTTGGGCCATTTCTTTTAGGCGCTTAAAAATTCTACAGTTACACATGCTGATTAGTTTTACATTTTTGTTACTTTAAGGGTTTTCTTTTGTTGGAAACCTAGAGCTTAGACTGTGTTCCTCTATGTGACAAAAAAATGAAACCGTTCTTTGGTCTCTTAGCCACTAACATTAAAATACACCTGAAATAGGAGGGAAACTGGATGACTTGCACGGACAAATGCTGCCCCAAAGAAGGCTGACTCTAACCCCAAATCAGGCATATTCATGGGAAAGTGTCTGAGAACCTTTAAGGACATAAGTACTATCCTAGGTCAGTCTAACTGTGACCTAAGCTCTAGTTTGGGACATTGGGTGACTAAGGGAAACGATTTCACACTGAAAATAAGCTGGATCCAAATTCAGATAAGATGGCAAATTTCAGTAATTTTTAATATCCAAAGGTGAGTTAGTATTTTCTAATCTTCCCTTTGAAGCAGTACATGTATCAGAATGACTCAGAGAATTTTTTTTAAACATTGAGGATTTCATCCAAGGTGCTCACACCGAGCTACACTCCCAGAGCTTTTTTATTTTTTGAGACAAGGTCTTGCTAAATTGGTCAGATCCTCCTCCATCACCCACCTTTGCTGCAGGAATTAGAGTCACACACCTCCACATCACCCCGCACCCCAAACCAAGTTTACAGTTGTCAGTAGGGCATGAGAATTTTAACTTCCAATCAACTCCAAGACCTGTGAGGAGCCTGCTTGCCCAGGATAACACTTTGAGAACCGTGGCTCAAATGTAAGCAGATACATCTCTTATTTATTTTTATTTCAATGATGTCAGCAAATTCCTTAATTAAATAAATTACTGCATTGGATTTTCTAGTTTCTCCTTTCCAGCAGTAGTTTATGCAGCAGGACTTGTGCCTCCCCTCTACCTCCCTCCCATTATTTCCTCTCCTTCCTCGGAGCAAGCTTTCAGGAAGACAGTCGGGGGAGAAAAATGACAGAAAAAACTACGCTGAAAATTGCCTCGCTCTTTGAGGAACAGAATGCAGGATAATCCCCTAAATGGGTGGGTAATTCAAAACTGTCAGATGTGGATGGTTTTCCTATAAGGTGCACTAAATCGTCTAGAAGGAAATTCACATCAAGCTTGCTAAATGTAATTAACTCCGTAAAAATTACTGGACACAAACCAAAAAAAAATGCAATGGAGAGATAACTTATTGTGTTCCCATTCGACCATCTAATTATTTGAGGAGCTATTTCTCTTTGGTGAATTTGGAAGGAGAGAGCCAGAGCAGGCGGCCAGCTGAACAGAAGTAAATTAATTTCCAGCACATTCACAAGACCTAGTTCCACGGTTGGATCTCAGTTCCAAAGCTGCCCACAGCCTACTGTGCAGGGGTGACAGGGACGCATGTCACTGCCTCAGGTCTCTGGGCTTTGCTAGTCAACCAAGGTTCTTCTCATCCTGGCTCCACACAAAGACAATGTGGCCTCCCCACAGAAGTGGAAGGGACCAAATGAAGGTGCGAAAAGCTTCAGTATTTTTGAAACACACAATGTGTTCCTGTTCTAAAGCCCGGAGGCTGGTGCCAGGTTTGAAAATAGTACCTTATCATCTTTTTTAGTCTGATCATTACAGTTTAAGGAGGGAGTGCTTGTGAATTCACAATAAATCACAGTAGAGGGGGGTTGGAAACAAACTGGTTCAATTTGATGAGAGATGACAAATGTATTTTATTTCTTTTTCTATTGATTGTTATAATAATAATTGCTATTATTATTGTTTGTCTTTTTGAGACAGGTTCTTGCTATGCAATTCAGGCTGGCCTTGAACTCCCTTTGTAGCCCAGGCTGGTCTCGAACTTGAAAGATCCTCCTGCCTCTACCTCTAAGTGCTGAGACTATAGTCATGTGCCACCATACCTGGCCAGAGAGGTGACAATTTTAAAACAGAAAGCAGCAGCGCAGCGTGAACCTGAAATCAACTAAGTTTTCTTTTTAAGCACGTGTTTTCTTAAATAAAAATTCCTCATGCCTATTCTAATCCTGTTCCATTTCTCGCACTTAGACATTGAGAATTTGCTGTATAAAAAAATACAATCATGGATTCCAATATGCCCCTGAAAAACATTGAAACAGCTCCAAAAACAGTGTAATCCTTAGAGCGCTACAAATTTTAGAACTATTTTTCTCTCCTTATTAATGTAAAGCTTTTCTAAATTTCATGTAACGATGATTTTGACTTTGGTAAACTCTGAGATTAAAAAAATCTTATTGTAATATCTGTCAATTTACTGATCTTGTTAACTAACAGTACACATCTGAGTAGCATTTACTTGAATAAGCCTATAATAATTTTAAGGTCATAAAAAGATGGAACTAGAGGCTTGCCTAACAAACTGAATAAATAAACTGCATTAATAAAGGTGATGAATAGAAGACAAAAATCACAAAGGAAAATCAAAATAACCAAATATCTTATAATGAACTGAATGCCGAAAATGTTAATCGTGTTTAAACAAATCAATCTGCCTTGTATTTAAATATAAAATGACTGAAAGTATCTGGAAGGGCTTTTGAAAGATTTAAGTAAGTGCAACCAGACAAACTATCAATCCTCACCTCTATCCCCCATCAATCGGGCCACAGCAAGAAAATCAGGGGCCACCAACACCCACCAACACGGATCTTAATTCCCCAGGCTATTTCACAGAGCACCAGGCTTTTTGATGAGTTGCTATTGTATTTTTCATCCTTTGATATTCTGGGTCCATAAAGACCAGTGGCTCCTTACAGATGCTCTGAAGACAAAAAGACGTCCCAGCCCTGAACAGAGGGGACAGCTGCTTTTCTCTCCTTCCACACCTCACGCTCCTCGACCTGAATGTGGATCAGTGCCACTCTGTAAAAATCTCATCTTATGAAGCCTTTTCATCACAACAGCAGTAGTCATGAGCGAGACTATTTCCTGAGCACATCCCCAGAGCTATGAAGCTGAGACTTTCAGACAGGGGGCAGACCTCGTCTCCCTCTCACATCTAAAGGGCTGCTGCCTGGAAGAGGTGCCTCTGGGCTTTTAAGGGTGCTTTCCTGGATAACTAACCCAAGCTGTCTGCCATGAAAGGAAGCGAGAAGAAAAACTATCCTGAGTGTCACCTGAAGAAAGACAGTTCAGCCAGGAAGCCACAATACCAGTTACTGACTGTCAATCAAATCCGTGCAGTGGGTATTGAAAGTATTTACCAAACTGACTTACAAAACATTTTTTTTAGGGAGATCCAAGCCCAAGGGAAGACAGAAATATTTCTCTCCTTGACTTCATGTATATCGTACCCTTGTTCAGTTTCTGTATTTATTTAAAACAAAAGCTGTTTAAAAAAAAAAAAAAAAAAAAAACAGGGAAAGAATGAAATATGATCTGAAGCTGGGGCCAGACCAAGAGACCCCAGAGTTAGATAATCATTTGATTAACTCTGCAGCAGTGCTAGTCGTCAGCACCTAAAGGACTCATGATTTATGCAGTGGAATGACTGGGGACGTAACTGCTCAGTGTGCCTCTTGCATTCTGTTAGGTTGAGAAGACCTGAGGATCTCAGAAAAAAAAAACATGCTTCCAAAGACCGAATTCCCCCACTGTTACAGTTACTAGCAATGTCCTCCAACTCTTTGCTGAGGTTGTTGATCGTGGGCTCCATTACTGTGTACTTTCCAAAAATTAGTGCACTGAGAATTTTCTGAAAAGAATTTTTAAAAGCAGGCGTGGTGGCGCATGCCTGTAATCCCAGCACTTGGGAGACTGAGGCAGGACGATGGTTCAAGTCTGAGACCAGATTGGGCTACAAAGTGAGCTCAAGGCCAGCCTGAACTCCATAGCGAGACCCTGTCTCAGAAGGACAAAATAAATGAATATATCAATAAATTTTTTTAAAAGAATTTTTGAATTCTGAGTCTACATGGCTTTAAAAATAAGTGATTTATATTTAACAGGTATGATCAGAAGAAACATCTGTTTTTGGCATTGCAGGTAGTGGATTTAATATTTTATGCAACTATCTGCCAACATTTAGTATTATATGTGCTTTGGACTATTTGGACAGTGCTCATGTCTGCTGAGAACAAAATAAAAATTCTTCAGGAGCTCCCTGAAGACACCTTAGTCTAGACCAAATGAAATTTATGGAGAATTTGCACTGTCTGTTTTTGGTACAACACAGACAATGCAAAGCAAAGGCCAGCAGCCCAAACACCTGAGATTCTGAGGATCTTGCAAATACTTAAAAAAGAGCTAGCAGCACCCTGCTTTCCCCCAATGATTCAGTTCCACTCCTGCAAGCTGGGAGGTTTGAAAACGTACTTTGTAGGTTCTGAACCTATCAGCCTGATGGATCACTGTCCCAAGAATCCAGTTTGAACTGTAACAGGAAGATGCACTGTGACCCCAGAGAACTCATTTGCTCCCACTTCGATCAAGATGATCTAGTACGGTGTCCAGGGCTTAGGACCACATTCACAAGAGCAGGAGGGGAGCTGCGCGTTTAGGGACCCGGGCTCCAAAGCACAGGGCAGTTTTCCTGCTTCTTTTTGAGCTCCTCTTGCAGAGCACACAAAGCATCTTTGGATATTCCTTACCACATGCTCGGCTGCACCGTGGGGGCTCTGGGAGGTTCTGGGGAAAGTGCCCTAGCAGCCTCAGCCTTCGCTCAGCAGTCTGAATTCATGGGAAAGGGCACTGTGCCAAAAGTGCTTGCAGGTGAATTCTTTGTCCCTTTCAAGTGCATCTGATTTACAACGATGACTGAAAGGTGTGTTTATCTTTTTGTTGAGAAGAATTATCAGTCAGGCCAGTAATCTTTTCCAAGTATAAATTACAAATCACAAAGAGGGACACAAGGTATAAAGGCACAATCTGCCCATTTGTTCACATCTCATCCCAAGTTCTAAACAAGAACATTTGAGATGGAAATAGATATTAATAATAACCAAACTAAAACCATGATGCTGGCATGCTCCTAACAAGCTGGGCTATGAAGGAAAGGAGAAAAAGGACAAAGTACTCTTTGTAAAATATGACTGCATTAGAAGCCAGAACTGGCCCATTTAAAGAAATCCGGTGAACAAATCAGGATTATGATCAAACACAAAAGTAATGCGTATCACTAACAACCTAAATTCATCTCAAATGTCCCAAAGTCATTACTCATCCCCCACTTTAGACAAGCCCTCGAAAATGACTATTAATGACATTCAGAGGATAAAATATTTTTTCTAGAATTGTATTTACAAGATAGAGCCTACCCAATTTTTTTTCCAATTTTTTTTTAAATGCTTCGACATTGCTTTGCTCATTAGTCCTTTCTTTCTGTAGGTCACAAAACAGCTGAAGATCATTTAAAAAGTTCTACAACCAGCCATCAAAGGTAGGTTATTTTTGAATCTAGAAATTTGAGACCAAAAGAAGACATCCTGAGGCAGGATCATTCCTAAAGAGGTTCAAATCTGAAGGGGAAAAGAAGGTGAAGTCATAAATCTTTCTCCTAGAGAAAAAATAACATTTGCAATTTTGATAGATGGATGCCATCACCTCCATCAACAAAGTAGTCCTCATTTCTCCCCAAGGCTATGCTATGTTAATGTTCCGCTTGCGTCAAAAATACAATCAAGAAGCAGCTGCGTGCACATATAGAGAGGAAGACAGGAATACCGGAAATGCAGAGCAGGAAAGGCCCAGATTCTGGGAGGAGAAGAGTTTGATCGCAGCCCTGGCACTTATCACTTGAGTGTAGGCTCTAGCCTCATTGTCCTCTGCAGGCAACAATAGAGTAAGTAATTTTAACTGTCTTTTTTTAAACCTCTAAAATTAGAAGTCTATTCTGTTCCCATAATCTAATAGACTGAATGATGCTGAAATAACTGGAGAGATGAACAATTAACTCTATGAATGTTCATCCAAGTCATCCATCCAGTACGTGTATCACTCTTTCCGGCAGTGGTGTAGGCTCAGCCACAGAACCTAGAGTCCAACCATGGGCACTTGCCAACTCTGGGATGAGGAGCAAAGGAATGAACTAGTGGTTCCTCTATACAACTTTTATCTCTAATGAATTCAGCCTTTCAAAGTATTGAACTTCTCTCCCATGACTTAACAGACCTTCTCAAATCCTCCACTCATTTTTGCCATGCACTAGAAAACAGATTAGAAGAGATGAAAGGGAAGACACACCAAGGAACCTCACAAGTACTGCTGAGCATCTGCACACGTGTGACACAGGGACATAAATGACAAGGCTCATGCATGCATGCAGCTCACGGAACAGACTCTTCTCAAAGGGATGGGATTTAACAGAAGGATGAATAAGTGATGTGAAAGAGATGTCAGATGGTGGCAGAAAGGTGACACCTGAGCTAAGGGACTTGGGCTAAGAAAGAGTCGGCAAACAGAGTCATACAGGAAAATGAGAAACTGTAAAGTCTGACTGTAGGCGTTTACTGGGGGACAGAAAGGAGAGGCCTGTCTTTGGGGAAGTGGTTCTAGAGGAATGCCACACAGGTCTGAGACTAGATTTTAGCTTTACTGTGGCAATGGTATTGGCTAGGGGTTTCCAAAGATCCCATTGGCTGCTGCTGGATGTGGACCACAGGAAGCAAAGTCAGAAGCGGGAGACCATTGAGATGGCTGGGGGAGAGATGGTGGTCACCCTCTGCATAGAAAGTGGAGCCGCGAGTCCCATTTTAGGTAAATGCCCTAAGAGAACAACTTTGCTCTTCGTCACAGTCATAAGACAGTGAACAGGAGATTCCAAACAAGTGACATAAGGAAGAAATTCCAATTTTCCCCGTGCTTCAAAATGAGTCATATCTAGGTCTACCCGGGCAGATCCAGTCATCACTTTCATGGGTCATTGGGCTCAAGAATGCCTCCTACAAGGGCTAAGACAGGATCCTCAGGAGGCTGGTGACTGATCCTGGTACTGTAAGGTGGGCCACATCCCTACAATGGCTGCGTGATGGCACCAATGACTCAGGGGCCCAAGAGGGGCCTAGGAGCCTGAGCAGTATCCAAGCAGAATTGAGTGCAGCGCACGAGACGTGTGCACAGAAGAGGAAGCCAACGGAGAGTGACTGAGGTTTCAGGGTGACATCAGGTAGCTGCTGGTGTGGGCAGCGTTGTGTCATCCTCACTCCCGTGAAGGCCCTGCTTTCCTGTTTCTTCTGTGAGCTGACCTTGGTCTGACTGGGAAGCAGCAGATCGCTAGCTGGGTTTTAGGAAAAATGAGAAGTTGAGTTGATTTTTACAGATCTGCTTCTGTACACATTTTTCTTTTCTGATTGCTCTTGCTATGTTGGAGCTTAGATTTTATCCTCCAGTGGCCAATGGTCCTCATCTCAAGCTTTTAAGAGATGAAAACCCTCCCAAATGCTTGCTGTAGAAAAGAAGTTTCTCTCACAGACCCCCTGTTTATCCTTCCTTTGGCATAGCTCTGATTCGGTGAAAAACCGGCCTTTCAGCGGTTTATTGTTCATCTCCCTCTGCAGAACACATTTCAGCACTAGCAGCAGATTCTTTTCACTCTCAGATAGTTCTAACATTCAGTACAATCTCTGGCATTGGTAGCTGCTCACAGATACTCTGATGAACAGAATGAAGGATGACACAGTCACCTTTAGCATCTAAGTGCTGATGACTGTCCCCAGGAGTCTGGACACAAAAGGAGAACAGAGACCACCTACTTCTGCCAAAACCAAGCTGTATAAGATTACTTCAGGTTTATTTTCCCTTGCTTATTGCCATTATGATTCACATTTCCTTCAAACAGCCTCACATTAACTGGCTTTTGCTGAAAGTTGCTTAAAGGGAAACAGGACAATCCCAGCACTGCAAGCCAAGACGTTCTGCTGATAATACTTAAAGGGTAGAGGAGATCTGGAAGCAAAATTTTTGTGGTCTTTTGTTGGGAGCATTTGTCACCCAGGGATGTATGCTCTGACATGCCATCAGCAAATGAATCCAGAGAGCAGGATAGTTTTGAAATGTTAAAGTGTTTAGATAACAATAATTTCCAGAGGAAAGATGCAGTAAAAGTTGAAAGGTGCAGTTGATGAGGGCAGTGAGTCCTCTCAAAGGCAGGCAGATAGGATAAGAGATAAGTCCCGGCTGAGTGTATCCACCCTCCCACACACAAGTCATTTGGCAAAGACTCCTTTCCTAACAAAGTGGTCTCGTGTTTTAACCAATAAGCAGTGAGTACAGCTCAGGTATCTGTAAATGTAGTTTTAAAACTTTATTTTAAAAATCATGCAAGAGAAGGGTAGGAAAAAACAAACTGTGATCTATAATAACGTTGAGAATGCCACAATACTACACCACAAGGGAGCCCACATTTGGTCAGTGGGCTTTAGGTTGCTTGTTTGTTTGTTTTTTGAAACAGGGTCTCGCTCTACAGCCCTGGCTGATTTCCAGCTCACAGTGATCCTCCTGCCTCAGTCTCCCAAATGCTGGGATCCCAGGCATGTGTCACCACACCCAGCTGTCAGTGCATTTAATGAAGCAGTTTCTGAGAAAGGAGGTTTGAGCCTGGATCTAGACAGCAGTGTGGGCACTGATCTTATTGTGCTGTGGTGTGAAAAACAGACAGTGATTCCAAAGCAAAGGTCTCAGAAGGGACAAATCACTGTCAGAAAACCCATTTCCTTTAGCTCTTCAGGCCATGCAGTGGGACTTCTTTCTTCTATACAGCCACAAAGACTCCCTGCCTAGGAAACTATGCCTCCATGGTACAAATGCCAATCCCCCAAGAAGGGAACCCCTCTCAGGATTTAGGTGTAAGAAGTATTGAAAACCTGGTAAAGACTCTATAGCAGACAATGATTCAAATGCAAGGCACAGCACAGCCAGACCCCAAACCAAAAAGCAGCTTCCCTGCCACACAACCAAGAGGGCCAGCCTTGCCCTTTTGACCTCTGGAGACCAAGGTCGTTTCGATTTCAGTGTAGTTTCTCAGTTCCTCTTGTTTCCTTTACTGGCCATTTCCTAAACTCAGGGTTAATTTTTGAATATCAATTTTGCATAAAATGCAAGTAACACATTGATGAGGTAGCGTCATTCCTGTGTTTCAATCTTTCACCCGTCCCTGTGGGAGACAACTGCAGTGAGTGAGTCCCCTTGAATGCAGAACAATTGCTGCAACTTTGGTTATACAGAGACTGATTTCCTTACACTGATATGTGCAGAACTGGCTATGGTATTTTCTTTTCTCTTTAATTCTAAACATTGCAAGTAAGGCTATCTGAGGTACTGGCATGCAATCTCTAAAACTGACAGAGAGTCTCCTGTTCCCTTGCACAGTGCTCTCTGTAAAAGATATGAGCACAGTGGGATGGTAGAGCCATTAGCTGCCAGAATGTCAACTGAGTATGAGCATCAATGTAAAGAGACTATGACTCCCTAGGGCACAAAAGTTTACATATCAGAAACCTAAGCAACAGCCTCCTAAAACAATTCAGTTGCTACTTTAATTGAATTATGCAAATTGATCCTTCTGCATATTCTTACCTCTGCATTTTGCAGAGATGGTTTTCTCCCCACCGGGCCAGCTAGCTCAAAGTAACTCACATAATTCCCACCATGCTCAGGTCTCCCTCTTTCTTCACAAGATAATAAATGCTGGGAGAGGCCTAGGATCAGGGCCTTTGCACATCCTCACACGGATTGGATTTAAGACCCCTTGGCTGCCCTTAATTTGGAATATGTCTTGGTGTCTTTACTCTTGCCATAGGTTGCATTGGAGGTGGTAGACTGGAATTAACTTGCTGGGATTCCAATAACATCTCAATGGGATTACAATTATAACTTTTTGGATTGTGAGGAAAACTGGAAAAGGGATTATGATACTTGGATAACTATTTAGTATTGAGGATTACAATATATGGCACTCAACACGGCTAGAACACACAACCTTCACACCACAAGAAACGACCATTATCCAGGAGATAGCAAACTGGACCTTGCATGATGAATTTTAAGGCAAGCGAAACATTGTCCTAATTAAATTGTGTGTGCCATGAATGCACGCGTGCGCGCGCGCGCGCACACACACACACACACACACACACACTCACTGCAGAGTTCCTATTGTCTTACCTTGAATCTAATAAATTTGCCTTTAGAATGGTTTAAAATTCTTGTCAAGTGCTTTGTGATTTGAATTGCAATTTCTCTCCCACAAAATCGTGTTTTTCGAAAAATCATATAGCATCTGATTCTTCCCTATAAGTGTGTCACTCTCCACAAATGAAAGAAAGTCATCAATCATCATGAAATTCATGTTTCCTAATATGACATTGTGACATTTTGATGAATCCTCCTTGACAGTTCCACTTTTAGTGCCTATTCTTTGAAAAAGTATACCATGAAAAAAATGCGACTACACATTCGGTAACTCTTTAAAATATATTTGCATGTTATTAACCTTAACATCATCTGCATTCACTTGAAATTTTCTACAGATCTTGTTTTGTATCCCACTTGCTTTTGTATCTTTAAAAGGTTTAAAATTTTTATTAGAAAAGACAGAACTGGCAAAATTCTGATTACTTCACATACAGAAAAGGTTTGTTATACATACAGCATTCACCCAAGGACATAATTCCTTCCCTGCTCTCAGCCTCTCAGACCCTATTGTCTACTCTGTGAATGTCAGTACAGTAGCTAGGACGTTTCCTAATTTACACTATCAACTCACTCCAAATTTGCCCTTGAGTAAGCTGTAATCAAGGATGTGGTAAGTCTGTGGTAGCAGCACAGGTCTGTGATCCCAGAACTCTTGGAAGCTGAGGCAGGAAGATAGAAATTTCCAGCTCAGCCTGGACAGCTTCATAAGACCTTATCTAAAGATAAAAATGGGGCCAGTCAGTGGCCCCAGAGATCCAGCCATTGTTTTGCTGGAACCCCGGCAGCTACACAAGGAAGCAATTCGTGCCTCCTCTTGGTAAGCGCCTTTCTCCAGTGCAAGCCAGGAGGCTCAGCATCTCCTATGAGCCTACCAAACGTTCCAACACCCCACTCCCATTGGCAGCTTGGAACAGAGGTCCAAGCAACTCTTGGGAGGATGACTATGTGCAATATAGCAAATATGGGGACCTCCTTCTCTCTTCTGTGTGAAAGCAAACGTTGTTTTCACTGGTCTGTTTCATTATAATTAATTGTTTTACTCTATTCAATATTCTCTTTCGACTGGTTTTATAATGTTCTGTCTTTGGTTTGATTTCGCTATATCTAATTGGCTAGACAATAGTGATGATAACGAGATCTACTTTGGTACCTATTACTGTTACCCTGGTAACCTGCTGTGAAGTTCTTTACCAATTTTACCACATTGTCTCGATTGGCTTTGTTCTGTCTTGTTCTGTTGTATTTTACTACATTCAAGATAAAATATAATAAAAAATAAAAATGGGCTGGGGAATGTATATCAGTCCAAAGGCTCTGAGTTCAGTGGCAGGAAGACTTCTTTCTGATTAGATGTTATAGGATATTAAAATTTTCTTTTAAAAAGTGAGATTAAAACCAGCCTCAGTTGACATGGTGGTGCGTATTTGTAAGCCCTACACTAGGGAAGCTGAGGCAGGAGGATTGCTGAGGCTTAGAGGCCAACTTGGGCTACATAGTAAGTTTAAGGCAACTTGAACTGCACAGTGAGACCAAGTAAAACCTTTCAGGGCCAGCTGACCACACTTCAGAGACTGTAGAGGTGCTGTACCCAAAATAGAGAGTGGAGGACAAGGAATAGGTTTTGGAAGGAAGAAGGAAGGGCAAAAAGTCAAGAGGTCCTAAGAGGTTTGTGGGCTACATTTGGGAACATGAGTCTGGAGACCAGCAACTACCAGACACCGAGAACTGGAAAACCTCTGTAAAAACCCCTGGAGTCACTGGACTGCATAAAGCACATGTTCAGAAAAAAATTCAGGAAGATCTTTGCAAATGCCACATTGCAGAAGCAGCTGGAGAAAAAGAATGAGAAAGCACGGTAGACATGAAACAAAGAGCCAAAAGAGAGCCAGCGTTCACTGACCCCCAGGCACCAGGACAGGCACTTCTAACGGTGTTCTCATCCAGCTCCCATCAGTCTCTCTGGACAAAGACTCTGCCCCTTCTGCTACGGTGCTACAGGTTAATGCCTCGGTTTCAAAATTCTTGGGCGCCTCTTATGTATCTAAAGAGATTATAATTTTAGACCTTCAGGGAGGATGTCAAGGAGAAGGAAGCCCAGAGGAGACTTTCAGATGGTCAGGGTCTAAGACGTCCCCATAGCCTTTGAAAGTGCTACCAGGGAAATGACATGGGTGGAATCTAAGTGTGGGAGTAGGCAGTTGATAAAGCACAGTGACTCACAAGCTAGCTAAAAATCTCTAGGCAATGACAAAATGTACAAATCATGTAAATCAACGGGCTCCTGTCACAGCCCAATTCATTAAAGAAATTTAAGCAGTGGAGGAAATTACGGCCTCTGACCCCAGGAACCTCCACATTCCCCACAGAACATGTCTAGCAGGGTCCTCTCCACACTGCACGTATCAATGTTCCATTTCCTCAAGTCTTACCTTCTGAGAATTCAATTATGTTCTCAGTCATTAAATCAAAAGCCAATCTCCACTGTCATAAGCTAACATGACAATAAAAATAATAGTTATTGAATATTTTAAATTAAACTATCATTTAAGAAGAATTTGAAAATACCTATAAGTTTCCCACCCAGAAGCACTGTTGACAGCCTGAGTAATAAAAATAACAAGTAGTTTTGGGGGACACTCTATGTTATCCATTGTATACCTTCATTCTCGTTACAACTCAAAGAAGTAGGAACTACTGGTAACTGATGGGTTACCTTTTGTGCAACTAGTATGCATTACACAATTGTCCAGTAGTGGTGAACTTATGGCACATACGCCATAGCAGGCTGTTTGTGTTACTGAAAACTCAAAAAATTTTGTCATACACTGGTTTAGGTGCTAGGGATAAATCAAAATTCCTTTTATTACACTGATGGAGGAAATAAACCAAATTCCAGGGGTGAGAAATGTTCTAAAAGGGCTACAACAAAAGAATAAGAAAATATATTTCATTTATTTGATAACTGAGAGGTCTGAAGCACCCAAATAATGCTTGACTTTCAGAGAGAAACACACTGTTAAGTGGTTGTTAGGGTTTGAATTTGAAATGTCCCCCCAACCTAAAACTCATGAGCTCAAGGCATGGTTGTCACCTGATGGGCTTTTTGGAAAGCCATGGAACTGTGACAGTTCCAAATTCATCAACTGGACTTACCCACGGTTGAGATCACAATTTGATGGCATTACTTGGAGGATACAGAAACAGGAGAGGGGATTTAATTAAAATGAGGAATCATGGGGACAGCCCTTGGGGCCTACAAATAGACCCCAGCTGTTTCTTCTCTGGCTCTTCTCCCCACTGCTTTCCAGCTGTCAGGAGGCGAATAGCTTTCCTCCTCCATACCTTTCAGCCACAATAATTTTGCCTTGCCACAGGCTGAAGCCAATACAGCCAGTGACCTTGCACTGAAGCTCTGAAACTATGAGCCAAAATAAACCTCTCTTCTTTTAAGTCACTTTCTCAGGTATTTCATCACTGTGACTGAAAGCTAGCACTGTGGGAAGCAGAAGCGACACACAGAGAAAGTCTCAGGAGCAAAGGTTTCCAGCTCTTCCGTGTTCTTCCTCTGCAAACTTCCAGATTGATAGACACTAGAGATCAAGCCCAGGATTGCGCTACTGCTGATCTATTTTCTCAATTCTTTTTCTTTGAGACACTTTTCTTAAGTTGCCTAAGCTGACAATTCTCCTGCCTCAGCTTCCCAAGTAGCTGAGGTTAAGAGCATGCACCGCCCTGCAGCTAAGTCCACTTCTTAGTGGCAGGTGGCAGGAAGCCCATTGGATTCTGCCTCAGCACACTTCAATGCCAGGTTTCTGGATAAAAGAAAGGAAAAGCTGAAACTCGAGACAGTGTAATCACCTGTACATAGTCAATAAAACAAGTGGTGAGTTAAATGAGCCTTACGATTCTTCCGGAGTTTTCTTATCTTTTAAAGTCTTTTTACTGAGATAAAAATGAGATTAAAAAGGCATGTAACAGTTAGTCCGCATTAGGTGTAGGTCACAGTGAATAAGTTAGACTCCTAACAGTAAGGGTATAAATTACTTGTACGGGATGATTGTTACCTGTAAAAGTCATAATTTCCTTGTGAAGATTTGTCAATTGAAGACACAAACTAGCAAAGACAAGGAAGTATATTATACCTAATGACCTTTTAAAAATGCTTAACCACAGAATAAAGTTTAAATATAGTTTGGTGGCTTTACTTAATCTAGAGACACACATTTCTGGAGTAACTGTACTCCTCCCCAGGATCAATCTCTGGTCAGTAAGCATTATTAACTCCAACTTGGGTCAGCTGCCACACAATTGCTGTTTACTGGCATCCAAATCCTTGACTTAATTTGATCGTATTTTACGGCTACTGCCCATGTATGAAATCGTACATACTCATTTTTAAGGTATGTGTTTCCCAACTCGAGAGTTGAAAATTAAATTTTCCAGCTAATGATCCTATTTTTACAACCTTTATATCCTCACTAGTGTCCTATTTACTGTCTCGTTTACCTGAGGTGAGTGGTGGGAAAAGAATAAAAAGAGGCAAATTTTATAAAGCTACAAGTATATAATTTTACAGCCACTGAAAAAGCTTATTATTTTCAATGCTCACCAAGTTACAAGCCCATGATAGAATTTCTATTTCATAGAAGAAAGAATGTGATAAAAATTGACGATGTAAACTAGACCAATCTGTCAAGTAGCCCGGCTTTCACAATGGCCTCCAGGCAAAGCAGCTTGGAGTCCTCTGTCCCCGCAATGTGACCCGGAGAGGACTTCCATTAGCCTGCGTGAAACTTCCCATTTAGGGGAATGAAAACTGTCGTGAGCCTGAACGTTCAATGTATATATTTAGTTAAAAGGTTAATTTTCTGACTCATGGTTCTGGGTATTAAAGCTGTGCAGGAAAACGAGTTATCATATGCTCCCTAAATTACCTTTCGGTTAAACAAGACAAGGGAGGTGAAAGCTTGATATGCCCTTTGTTCAGCCCATTAGTCTCAGCAGAGGGAAGCTGCTGAGGTCACACCATTCCCGCGTCTCATCGGGTAGGAGTGCTCAGTGGTTAGATACAAGCCCAGGCTGATGACCAGATTGACACAGATTAAATAAGGGTGCTGTCACTGGACAGCAGGGAGGTGTCAAATGCAACTCATCTGTGGCTTCCTCCATGACATGGGGTGACAGCGCGTGAGGATTAATGAAAAACCTGCCCACCATGCATGTACTAGACATAGCACTCAAAGACACATCACAACTGGGTGTCCCCAGCGCCTCTTAGAACTCAGAGGCTCCATTCAGAGGGTCTCTGCTTGATACCGAGACTGAGAAAGAGGCTACCAGTGGATACGAATTCCAAAGCCCCCACTGCAGACCTTTGGGGCTGTGTCTGCCTCGTGGGAGATGCAGTATTTAATCTGCTGCAACTCTGACTTGGAGGCTGTTTTTCCCTTTTTATTGCTTGAATAAGAAAGCAAAGATTGAGCAAAGATTCCAAGTAGCTAAATGACCAGATTAGAAGTCAAATTACGGTTTAGAATATTCTACAAATATTATGCCTATTATTCACTGAATGATCATGGCTCAGCCATAATATCACTAAATACTTAAAACATTCTTATCAGTAAAGAAAAACATTATCCACCCCCACCCCTTCATTTAAACTAAGAAAACAGAAGCGTGGGGAGTTAAGCAATTGCTGGAGCATCCTTGGCAAATAGGTGGCAGATTAAGGATTTGAATCCAGGCAATATCAATCCAGAAGCACAGACATGGGACTCTCTTGCCTTGAAAGCTTCCACTTTGCCTGTGTGCTCAGACAACAAGACTTAAGATCAAGAAAACTCACACATGCGTGCACGTGTTTAAAATGGTAAATACTATTAAGTCTGTGAGTCTACTAGCTTGCCTTTAGGAACACATAAGAAAATAACACCTTGCCTGTGGAAACTGATTAAGTTCAACATGGTCTCTTGGTATAGAGCTTATTAATTAATAGGCCCATTCTACACTTGAATCCTTCCTGAGAGGGACACATGCCGCTGATTAATGTCCACGGCATGCGCCCACCTGCGCAGTCTCTTACCATAAAATACTGAAAGGGATGGGACAGAGAAGAGAAATGGGTAACTGGGACCCTGCAAAGAGGAGCTCACATGGTCACAGTCCTTGGAAGAGGCTCTGCACAGACCTCTCAATTCCAGATTTAGGGCAATGAGGCAGACATCACACCGTGAGCTTGCTGAGTCCTTTCCCCACCCCCACAGCCACTCACATCTGGGCACCCGGCCCATAGTGAGGTGCATAGGTGTTTGCAATACAGAGCCGTGGGGAACAAGGTGTTCAGGCCTTCCAAAGGCTCCTCCAATGCTGCATAAGGACTGCACTCGCCCAAAGGGCATGGATCCAACATGCTGCTCTCAGTAGCTTCTACAGTATTTATCTCACCAGTCCTGTGAGGTAAAAATACAGTTGCTTCCCAGTCCCAGAACAGGGAAAGATGCACCAAGTCACCTGTAATGGGCAAGGCAGGTTTTAGACTGAAGCAGCCCGGCACCAAAACTCCTGCAGCTGCCCTAAAACCCCTCCTTTTAATATTTCCCCCATTTATGAGGCTCCTGGGTAGAGACAAAGAAATTCTTTCACACATTAATGGTGTTTATTCATCTTTCCCAGGCCGCACCCCGGCCAACTGCTCCTCATTTCCCCTTCCTCCCTTCTCAGCACACACAGCAGACAAACCTTATCTGTTGCTTAAAACACAGAGCCATGGCGGTCCTGTCCCCTCCTGTGTAAATGCAAGGAGATTCCTGATAGCGAGGCCTATAATCCATAGTAAAAGTCTGATAAGAGTCTCTTAGGTGAGAGAGCAAACATATTAGCTTTACAGGAGAATGCACTCACTGAGTTAAAAATACACAGACAAAGAAGCAAGAGTGACCAGCTCAGAGCAGCAAATAGCTGCCTTGCTAAGCTGCCTCCCTACTATAAAATCTCCTGTACAAATAATCCTATTTCCAGGCTGGATAACCATCTTAACAGAAAGTATACATTAACTATCAGATGCATTAGCCCACCACACCACCACTGCCACCACCAGTTTTAGGCAGCCAATTAAAACATTTTCTCTGCTCACTCACACCTCACACTGCCTTCTCCCAGCCACCTCTTGCTTGATTAACCCAGATTTCCTTTGAATCACCACGGCCAAGTCTGAACACCTTTCTCATTAGAATATTATTGCCTGATTCTTGCGGTGCTTGTTTGCAAAGCATTTTCTCAAAACAGTACCTCAGTTAAGGAACTGAATCATCAATACAACCCAGTCAAGCAGCAGTTCTGTTTCTCAGATTAAGAAACTGAGTTTCAGGGAGGTTCCCCTGCCAGCACAAGCTGGAACCTGACTTTCTGACTTGAAATTCAAATCAGGGCTTCCCTGGTCCCACCATTTCACATCACTTCCTCATCTCTGTACCTTTCCTTTTCTATCCTAACCTTTTGGTTCCTAGAGTTTTGGGTCCCATTATATCTCAGATTTAAAATATTTCACAATGCATTACCTGTTTTTAGCCTCTGTCCTTGGTTACAATCAGATAAAGACTCAAATTAGAAAGTATATTCCCAAATAAATCAAAAGCACGGATCACTTAAAAAAACCTACCATATACCCCCTCCCCGAAAAAGAGGGAAAGACTATCCCCAAATATCCCTAATATAGTGATAGCATTTCTCCCTGAGTAATAGGATCGTGGGTGAGTTTCTTCAATGCACTATTCCATACATTCTAAATTGTCTGTAATTAGCATAGATTAGGCTGTTTGACACCAGGGAAAAATGATTTTAAAATGTTAAGCACCTAAAGAAAGCACTGGAAAAGGCCGCCTCCCCCACGCAAGAGTGTACATCAGGACAGGACCGACTTTGCCGAGGCCAGAGGAGGGCTGTGAGGGGGAGGAGGAGGAATAAGGTGGCCGCCACCATGCCCATAGCACAGGAGGGACAGTGAGAGGAAGTCTTCACTCTGGTGCAGCAGCTGGAGCTGGGATTCCTGAGAAACAGCCACCCTGCTTCGCTCAGGGTGCCCACCCTTCCCACCCCTGCATCCGCGGACGGGTGCCATCAGAAAACACCTGTCCTCTAAGAGGAGCTCAAGACCCTGTTGCAGAGAAGGAGCCGATTTTGTGCAGCGAGAGAGTATTTGGACCAAATGCTCTGGAAGTAGCAAAAGTAGAGCTCTAAATCACCAGATTGTCACCTATGAAGCCTAGACTCAGTGACAAAATTTGCATGGTGCTGGAGGACAGGCCTTGTGTCCCTTCAGCAGCCCTGATGCAGCAGCCTCTGAACAGGGCTGATTGCAGTACACTCGTCACCCTCACCGTGGAGCTTTCCCACACACGTCAGCCTCTTCTCCTGCACCGTCCTCCCCAGAAAGATGAACTCGGGTAACAGAACAGAGTGTGCTGTTTGACAGGAAAAGTCCCTCCCATCACCTAACCCCTCATGACAATAGAGAGACTCCCGATTCAGACAGGGAAATTAGGGAAAGTGTTTCATCAACTGAACAGGAAAATAATAAACATACAATGCAAATAGTCTAGGAGGGGAGGTAATAAATCACAGTGCTGGTGGGGATAGGGCCTCATTAGGGTAGAAAAAAGGAATCCTGCTGTACAATCTGGTTATTAGAACAAGGTTCTCTCTCCTGGATGCTTTTCTTTTCTCTTACCCCTCTCTTAAAAAAAAGGAGGCGGGAAGGAGGACAGATGAGCCCAAACTCCTTTAATGTGACTTCTTTCCTGATTGTACAAGTGGCAGCAAGCTACCCTCCACTGTTTGTAATTAAGGGTAAGGCAAGCAGAGTAACTCACTCTTCGGATCAGGAAGAGGAAGGACTGGGTCACAGTGCCACTTTCCTCCAGCCCTCTCAGGTAGGTACCTTCCTCCACAAGGGAAGAGGGAAAGAGGCATTCTTTCCTGTTAAAGAAACATTTGAGACCAGCAGGAAGCAAACTCCAAACTGGAACAAACCAGCATGGATAGCCACAGTGGGCTGAGGGGTTGAGGACAGGAAGACCTGCGCCTCTCTGGAGGTACCTCTGTCACAGGGTAGAGTCTTGCAGGTGCTCAAAGGAGCCAGGGAATCTTGGGATCCTTTTCATGAGCAGAGTACTGTCTACGCAACTACTCAGTGAAGATTCACAACTCTGGGGGTAAAGGGCTTTGTGTGGATGATTTGGGAAAGAGGGACACAGAGAATTCTGTTCTTCAGCACCATGGGACATAGTCATGGCCCTGTCCCAGCCAAACGAGGGAAGGCTTGCAATCAGATGGATGAGTGGGCTGCAAAAGATCATGCATTTTGAAGTCCAAATGAAGCATATCCTATATACTCGGCCCAGGCTCCATATTCCATTGTATTGTGGATAAATGTCATTTTTCTTTCCTATCGTTGCTAAGTCATGCTCAATTTTTAACTTTTTAATTAAAGTTGTGAATAAATATGATTCTTCCCCTACTTCCTTCGAGTACCCTGAAAGCCTCCTGGCCAATTACACAGGGTCCCCCCGGTACCCTCAGCTAGCACCACGTTAAGATAAGACTCAGGGTATTCCTGCTCCAACTGCAGCCAACAAATATGTAGCAAGGTTTCTCAGGAAACTAAGGACAGGCAAGAATCATGACTAGAAAAGTTTAAACCATGCCAAGTACCAACACAGCAAAATTAGAAGATTAATGTCAAATTTTCTACAGTGCTCTAAGAATTCCAGACTCTAGTTAGAAAACAGTGTGTACCTAAGAGTTTATGAGTCTAGTATAGAAGAATAGTCTCACACTTCCATGCTTCTGAAATACTGATCATTTCTTGCATTCTTCAAAGCATTAGGCCAGTTTCTGCTTGAAAAACTCGAATGTACTTTTTGAACAACACTGAAAGAGTTGGCAAGCCCAGGACTCAAAATTCTCTTTCAAAGAACTTCTGCACTGTGTAATTTTTTACAAATTCCTGGCAGTCCTCAGGCAGGAAATTTCACAGCAATTATACATGGAAAAAGGTTCTAGTTCAAGATTGAACAGTGACAGAAAGGGAAAACATGCAAATCTACTTCCTTAACAAATAGGCACACTTTCCCGCAGCTCGGGGGTGATTCTGGATATGCTTTCTCTTTATTGATGTACAAAAACTACTTTTTGATTTTAAACAAAACAGCCAGTGTAACAATTATAGCCACCTACCGATGTAGGACCTATATCTGATCTAAATTATTTCTAAAAATCTAGAAAGAGATATAATGGTTTATGTAGATGTCTCTTTTCTTTTTCTTTCTTTTTTTAACATTACAGCTACTTAAACACAAACAAGATTTTTCTTATCCAAAGATCTCAGTCAGCCCGATTTTCTTCCCAGAGAAGCAACGTTGGCAGGCAAATGTTCGCTCAGCACAGGGTTGAATGGATGAGCAGACACCTTGCGCTCTGCTTTAGATCTGCTCCTCACTGCTGACTCCTGTTCGACCTCTGTTATCAAGGGAATAGTGGCAGCTCTCTCTCAAAGGGGGCCCTGGGGCAAATCAAACATACTGAGATGCTTACAAATTGGAATTTGAAATACTGGTCATTTGCCACAGACAGGTTTCAACTCATCTTGTTGGAAGATGAGGGAAAACTTCTGATCATTTGAGACTTAATCTAGTTCTGATCACTGGCCACTTTCATTGTCTAAGCAGCTATCCAATTCCTACACATCATGATGTAGATTATTAACTTTTAGGTTTTATCTAAGAAACCAACATCTTAGAGTTTCTCTATGAGCTTCCAAAGACCAGCAGAAAAGTCAAAAGTCATGTGTTGAAATTACCTATGAAGAATACAAAATCATGGCGGGCCAAACAGTGCTTTCTGCTCTCTGGATGTCTTTTGGTCTCCCAAGAAGCCCTTGGCACCCAGTTCAGGATGCCAGCTGGACAGAGTTCTTTGACAAGACCAGTGACACTACCTGGCACTCAGGCTGGGCCTCTCCCACTGCAGTGAGCCCCTCTGAACAGATGGCTGTAGGTTTCCGCAGACCTGAGATATAGCCCCATCTGATTCCTCTTGGTGACCTTTTGCTGACATTTGGATGAGGAAATGGAGGTACCATCAGTAACAACCGCCCCTTCCCACCTCTCTGCATATCAATGAAGGACAGAGATGTGAATTTGCCTGAGGTGGTGACTTCCTGGAAGGAAGAGGAAGCTCATTGTGTACACAGCAGAAGCTCAAAGGTGTGCCCTTGAGAGAAAAATGTTGAAAACCTCGTCTACACCAACCAGTGAAGCCTAAAGCCAGCCCAGCCAGCCCAACTGACACCCACAGTACAGAACAGTGAATCAATTCCAGTTCACAGTTTCAAAAAGCACAGAATGGCAGAACCAGAGGCATGCTCTCTCCAAGGAAACTGATCTGATTTATAAATGCATCTAAAAAGAAAGAAATTGTCTGTGAAGATAGAATCTGGATGGAGAGAAACTCCCATCATGAAATATTGGACTGTTCTGCAGGATTTTGACATTTCCACTTCTAGATAATACTGATATATAAACTTTGGCTAACTCAGGGACAGATTGTAAGATCCAGCAAAAACACACCAGAAGAGTTTGGGGAAGACGGTCCTGTGAGACCATCCTTTCCCATTATTTCTGACCACTGTGTTTTTCACAGTAAGTACACAAAATACACCAAAGCAGCCCTGGTGGAGCAGGACTGTCCACTGGTTATTCTTACTTGATCGCTCCAATCTGAACAAGCACAGATTCACCGGCAAATATCAACCCAATTATTTCTCTTGCAGGATATCAGTGAGAGTATTTTGATGTCTTTGTAAGGACGCTTAAAAGGATGCATTGAGAGTGGCCCACAAGAATAAACCGTATGTTGTTTACTGGAGAATGGATTTGTACAAAAGCATACTATAATTAACAAGCCATTGGCATTTGGGTTACCCACAGTGGTTTTGGACCACTTCTCTGCCCTGACCTAACCCCTATTGTTGGCTTATATTGGTCTTGTTAGTGAGTTCACAACCAGCCCTGCTCTAAACAGGTTTTTCTTTTTAACTGGAATGCTGTGATGATTCTAGACTCTCTATTATTGGCACACTGGCACCTGGAAGGGAAGTGGCTCCTTCCTAAGATGAAAACTGCACTTTGTGGATGCCTGGTGACAGGTAAATCAGCTTTTCCACCGGTCTGGCTGTAGGAACTGGGGTTGTGTGAATTTTCCTACCTTTTAGAAGGAATGTTACAAACTTCCTCTAGGCTGCAGTGATCACTGGTCAATGCAAGCTCTTTGCTTTCTCCATTGGTATTAGATCCACAGACCTTGCCAGTCCTTTCAGGGTGAAGGAAGGAAGGTCCCGATTCTCTCTCTTGGATCTTCTGGTTTAGCCTGGGGACCTGCGCATCACTTTCAATTCTGCTGTCAAGAGTCAGACTGTGGTATAGGAAAGAAGGCTCCACCAGTGGCTTCCAAATGCTACTCCTGAGGCTAAATTAATAAGAACAGCCTGGTAGGATGTTAAAAATTCAGATCACAAACTCCAAATTGTTTCTAGGTGACTCTAAAAATGTACCTTTGTGGCCGCGAATGTCACTCAACAATAGAGCACATGTTTATTAGTACACTTGAGGCCCTGTGCTGAACTTCCAACACGGAAACAAATAGTATGTTTGTAACAAGCACTACAAATGATTCTAGGACACAGACTTCTTTTTGGAGACACTAGGGTTCATTTTCTGCCTGATCTTATGCCATGCGCACAGACCTATAGAAATTAACTTGTGTGTTGACTGAGCACAGTTACAAATTTTAAATCAAACAATGTTCTCTTCTTATCTACTACCCGAAACCACCCATCTACAAGGTAATAAAGAATCAATCATGCCAAATCAAGGGCTCTTCCATTTTTCTTTTCCTCTCTCTTCAAATACCTGATTTATTATTTTCTCCTTTTGTTTAAATAAAGGTAATCATCCTTTAAATAGAACCTTCCAGTCAACTTTACTCTGAGGCTTTCCTTATCTCACTTTTGCATACCCAAAGTAACAGAACAAAGGCTTTGGTAAACATTACAAATCCTCATATCTATGGCCCATTCCCTTTGGTGGAGTAAAAATCTACCATAGGAACTCTACTGCAAAAAGAATCATCCATCATAAAAGGCTCTCAATGGCTGGAAGATAGCAGGCAATCAAGCAATATCTGATAAATGAGGAAGGGCAAGTGACCAAATTCTTCCATTCTTTAAAGCCCTCCAAAGGCCAGCCCCTCCTACCTGATGCTTTTCCAGTCCCAAGGTAAGGCCAGTTAATTTTTCCTGTTGTTTCAAGGGATGGTGGTTGCCTTTATCATCTTAATTTATATGCAGATTATCAATTTCCAACTCCACACAACAAAGTAGGTCTTTTTGATCTCTGCAAATGAGTACCCACCATCCTATCATACATTTTGACCCGTTAGAGCTATAAGGCAAGCAACCAATGGTTTTTTCCAGACAACCACTCTCCACATGAGGTGGAAAATGTGAGAAAACGCTCACAATCAGGGAATTGGGTTTTGTCAGAACATACATTGGAAGATCAGTCTGGGACCCCTTTCCTGGAGATTATAGGTGTTTTGGGAACTTGGGCTTTATGTGAGAGAAATGACTTTACATAAATGAGTCAGGTTACCTTTTCCCTGAAGTCTGACCTTCAGATTACTTGTGTTAGCTTAGGATAGATGTGCCGCAGTAGATGTCTGACATTCTTAAAAGATTATTTCCAGAAGTGTCATTAATGTGAACATTGGGAAGTCTCTGAATCAGATGCAATTTGGTCAATACCCTTATCTTTTTTGATTTTTCCTCAATTAGATTTTATTGGTACATTTTAGCTACACATAATGATCGCAGTCATCATAGAGAATTTGTACCTGCACATGATATAACTTTTTTTTCCCCACTTCCCTACCCTCCCTTCAACCCTTCCTCTGTTCTCCATTTACAAGAGCTTTGTTTTCGTTTTTTTTCTTTCTTTTCTCACTTTTTTTTTCCCTCTCAGTTTAGGATGATTGCTGGCATAACATGAGAATATATATCACATCAGAACAAAGAAGCACAGAATTGTGAGAGTTGTAGTGAAACTAGGCACGGTCCTAACTAGACTCTTCACTGTAATTCTGGGATCCTCACTCACTTATTAGCTGTGACTGGGAAACTATCTAGCTTTACTGGGCCTCAGATATTTCATTTGCGGAACGCGAGTAATGACAGTTACGATTTTGCCAACCTGTTATCTCTGACAATGCAACGCTCAAAGTAAAATATTTAGAAAAAGACAAATTCTCCTAAGGTAAGTTTAGCAATTTAGAGCAAATAATTTAAGTTACTATCAGAATGGGGCAGGGGCAGGGGCAGGGGAGACAAGTTCATTGTATGCCTTGGGCCTGTGAGTGCATCCATGAACACCTCAAATGTCCCTTCTTCCATGTCTTTGTTCATTCTTTCAGTGTCGGGCTGGGCTCTGGGTTCTGAGCGATCAGCACCTCTCTCCGGAGAAGGGTACCCTGCAGTTGCCAGCTAATCCAAGAAGGCTGCACATCCATCTTATCCTCACTCCACTTGCTACCAAATTTCCCAATATTTACACTCCAATCAAAGTAAAAGTCAACCCACAAAAAGAACTTGTCATTTTATAATCCTTGATTGTTCTTGACTGAAAAATAGCAGGCCAATCTTATGTATCAACAACTCAAACTATGAATTACTGAATTTCTACTCGGGCAAAACTGTCCAGGACTGAGTACATTTAAAAAGAAGGCTCGAGGTATCTTGAAGAGGACAGGTCCAAAAATGTTCTAAAAATATTGTTATACTATTTTAGTAATCTACAAACTGTTTCTTCTCAAAATTCATTTGCATGAACGTCATTGTATTTGACCTTAAAAGAAAGTGTTTTACTTTAAATTACACAGGTTCCTTTGTGTAACTAGACTGCTTGGTAAAACTGACACAGAGTTGAGTATGTAGCAAGCACAAAATGAGTAATTTATTGAATTGAACTAAGGACCTAAAATATACTGGGATGAAATAGATGTGTGAGTAGGGTTATAAGTCTTCTGTCCAAGACGTGAATGAAAATCTCCTTAGGGACACAGCTCTACCTGTAATTTATTCCCACATTATTCTTGTGTGTAATATTATTTTTGGCATGTTAATGTATTGTCAAAGAATTCCAATCTGGTGACATGACAAAAGTTGTATTTCATTTTTGGAAGGTATAAAGTGTGAAAATCAATTGAATTATATATCAATGACATGCAATAAGGGTAACCAGTATATTCTGGGGAATGTCACTTCTCTGGAATTATTAGCAGCCTTGAGCTATTAGAGTAATTACTAGAGTTTTATTCTTCTTTTTATAATCAGTTGAATTTGCTGAATGAGTTAAAATCCAAAGTTTTTCTGTCCCCTCAAAAGATAGTGATTTGCCAGCACCCATAGAATTCAGATGATTAACATCTTTTCTTGGCACTTGGCTACCCCCATAAGTTTATGTTGGCAAACAAAATAACTGCTGAAAGTTGGTGTCACTTTTTGATCTAGTAAATAAACATGGAGAAAATTCAGCCTCAATTACTCTTTAAATTTATGGCATACTCAGTATTGTAATAAGATGATGACAAACACTAGCGTCTGGCTGAAAAAAACATGATACATTCTGAGGGCATGCTACAAAAATCAATGGACTGCTTACAAATAAACAAAACCATACTGACATTTTTACAATTTCATTTTTATGTTCATCTTTCCGTTCACTTCAGTAGATCACCAGGACCAAACAGAACTCTGTGTATTGCATTGTTTTGGCATTACAGGAGATGCAGAGATAAATAAAAGCTTTCATCTGAGAAGAAGAACTACACAGCTTCTGGCACAAAACAGTTACATACAGTTTGTATAGGTCACTCATTGAACAAAGGCATTCAATTAAAAGGCAGACTGAGATCTTAAAATGCAGTCTCCAGTCCTTTCATGAGGCTTTGGTCTCTGACACAGGGCCACAAGAAGTCAGTAGTAGAGGCAGTAGAGGTAAAAACTAATGTTTATTGAATTTTCTCGATTTCCCAGGCAGGGTTCCCGGTGTTTTCCATACTTAACTCAGCCACGACAACATAATGGATTAGATTGCCTGCATTTTGTACATGAGTAAGCTAAGCACAGAGAAAAGTCCTAGATTTGCTTCAAAGTAGACAAATAGAAAGTGTGAGAGCGTTTACTAAACAATATCCAGTGCCCTGAAAAGATAAAATATTATGAGGACATTTAAGTAATGCAATCAGAATATGAAAAAAATCACTGGGGAAGAGAACAAGCGGGCTTGGCAGGGCTCAGTCGTGGGCACGGAGCTGCCAGGGAGGCAGTGTTTAGGGTTTAGGGTTGTACAGGAGGAAGGAGAGAAGCACGGACCAGGGAAAGGACACTGGGGGAGCTTGGGGGATTCCCCCACAGAACCTATTTAAAAGCCAGGAGTTGTTTCAAACCAGGACTCATTCTGTGATCAACATCCACACATGGGCGCATTTCTCATTAATTCCACTACTTATGACCAGACAGAAGAGAAGAGATTTTACCCCAACACTGCCTCCCTTACCTGCACCCCTCCACACACACACACACTACTGGTGACTGAACACCCAAAAATATGCTCTGCCACTGAGCTGCTCTCCTTCCCTATTTATTTACTTTGGAGATAGGATCTTGCTAAGTTGCCCAGGCTGGCCTCGAACCTGTTATTCTTCTGCCTTGGCTTTTCAAGTAGCTGCCACCATGCCTGACAGCACATGTGCAATTTTAAAAATGCTTTTCTTCTTGGAACAAAACAAAACAAAAATACATGGTGACACTTGGTAGCCAGCGAATCCAGGCATTTTCCTCACAGTCTGACACAACAGTCTGACAGATGTAAACAAGATCAATAGGTAATTTAAATGATTTGGTCAATACAATTGAGTGTCAAGTATGCCAGTCTGATTAACTTATTTTTCACCCCCCCCCCTTTTGTATTGATGCAACCATTGTAAATTTTTAATTTTCTTTTTCTTTTGACACAGGGTCTAGCAATGTACTCTGACTGACCTTAAATTGTTGCATAGTCGAGGCTGGCCTGGGACTCACAATATCATTGTCTCAGCCAGCTAGAGCACCACCAGACTTGGGTGAATTTTACTTTTGATGAGCATATGACAAAACCTCCTGTACTGATTCATGTCCTCAACACAGGACCAAGAATATACATAGCAAGAGAGCTTTTATTAAATCTGAGAAGTGCAAGCGAAAATACTGCTGAATTATAATCATCTAGGAACTATAAGGTAGCAAAGCAGTTCCTACAGCCCCCCACCTCCTGCAGCAAGAGATACCTGCCAAAGCTTCTGCTAATGACTCCCGCTGGTTTCTGCGGAAATTCTTCCTTGGCACGGAGCTGACTGCTTATCTTTGATGGGCTGGTTGTCTAGGCATGTACGAGCTCGCTGCCGTAGGAACACAGTGGATGAGAAGGAACTGGAATCCAGGAGGATGGGATCAACAGAAACTGGCATGTGATCAAACCTGCATCCTACACGGGGAGAAGTAAGTCCTGACTTACAGTATCTACCTCTCTGAACTCAAGCCGGAGGACAGACATCAGATGTGACCACAGGGCCATAAGAAGAACCAGAAATCAGCTCAGCAAGCCTGTTCCCATTTCTGATGACTCAGAACAAGATTCTGATCGCTGGGATCTAGGATGTTGAGCAGTAAAGTAAAGAGAAAGGCCGCTACCGTTTCTGAGCCAATCAAAAGCATAGGAACCTGTAACCATACCAGGTAGATACTTGTATCCATCCCTAGCAAAGAAATGCACTCAAGAAAGCAAAACGAAGTCCCCATCTGGAAGAGGGTGATTTAAAGGTCACCAATAAACCATTTGACTAGGTCTGCACTGGCTATAGAGAGGCAAAAGCAAGGGCCACCACAGAGTGAAGGTGTTTGAAACCAAGGCATGCAGAGGCAGGACACAGTAACAGATACCATGCGATGGCTAACTGGGCTATTAGTTTATTTTATATGTGTCCAGGTGCTTTTTGCTCTGCATTTGGCAAATGCTCCACCATGAACATTATTCAATTCATAAATAAAACGAGCTAATTCACTTAATGTAAAGGTGTGATCAAAATGAAAGTGTGATTAAAACAAATACAGGGAATATCTAAATTTAAAAATCATTGTTACAGTAGAAGATGTATTGCCCCTAATCCCTCTTAAAGCGTACCCTCTCACTTGGAACACATTCATCCCATTATTCTTACCACTTTCTGAAGCAGTTGTTGTGAATACCATCTCCAGGTACTGAAGCCACTTAAAACATTCACCCTTTATGATCATTTTGACATTGAAAAGAGGCAGAAGTTGTATGGTGCCAGGTACCAGTGAAAAGGTAGTAGATGAGGACACACGGTGATACTTTTACAAGTCTGCCTTTCTATTGGATGGCGCTCAGCAACGGTGTTCACCCTATCTTTGATCATGTCTCATAAAGACACAGAGGAGAACTTCCATAAGTGCTTCAGAAAAGGGGTAAGACAGATGAAGTGTGTTCAAAGTGAGGGGAGATTGTTTTGAGGGACATTCATGGCAGTGTTATTTTACAGTAAATTTTATTTAAATATTCACCATGTTTCAATCACATCTAGCAAAAAATAAAAAAAAAATCAACATGCTTTGGTGTTTCTCACTGTAAAGAGAAGACATACAGAAGGCAGAACGAATGACGGACATCCAAGGACATATAACCACAGTTTCCTCACTTGGGGAAACTTCCTCTCTCAAAGGCTTCCAAATCTAAGACAAGGTGTGCAAGAGTCCTGTACTGAGAAAGGAGAAGGCAAGTGAGGAGGAAGACAGAAAAGCGAGGTACTTCCCCGCATCTGTCCACACAATGGGAAACCAAAGGATATCCAATAAGTTTAATTTGTTCTAAAAAAAGAGAAGGCACAAAACTTAGCTAGAAAATTAACATTTCATGATAACAAAGTAGGGAACCAGGATGTGAGTGCATGGAAAGCTGGTCCAAGCACTTGGCTGACACAGTTTCAAGGTGGCAAAGCTCTGAGGACAAGATGAATTCCCTGGTCACAGAAACTATTGACTACACAGCAATCAGTGCGGTTAACACCTAGAGCAGGGGAAGCAGCACACTCTACCGGGATTTACACGCCTGGTTTGTGTGTGTGTAGATACCTGTAAGTCCATGCTTAGCCCATGAAATCATTTTCCCTTCCAGTTCGTGAAACCCTGAAGGCATTCTGTAAAATTAGAAGAAAACAATGCTTAAGCAATGCTTAAAAACTAAACAAAAAAATCGCCTTCATCAAGTTGAGTTGAACAATGATCTTTTGAAAGGCAGGTATTTCGGTGGGGGGTTCAAAGCAGTGGGAAGGAAAACTTACAGTAGATTTAGAGGCAGTAATTTGCATCAGGCAACTTAAAATATATCTATATATATAAGCTTTTATATTAAATAGTAGCTGCCAACGGCTGTCACAGGTAGACAAGGAATCTTACATTTGTTTAAAACAAGTCTCAAAATTAATTGATTTTTTTAGAATAAAAAGAAAGGCTTTGATGGGGAGAAGAAAACCTTGAGAAAGTAAATGCTTAGAAGAACAGTTCTCACAAGCAAGTGCTAATGAGTAAAACTCCCTCCGCTTTGCGGATCTTTTCATTAATGAGCACTGCATGGAAATTAGCATAGAATGGCTCAGTGTGTGTGCTGTGTCTCCTTAGGGCTTGTTTCTAGCCTACCTGTATCTCAAAACTAAACTTTTCCAAGTTATGTATTAAGCATACAAAAATGCATGCTTTTCAATCCAATATATCAAATTATTATTTGAAAAGAAGGATCTATCTTAAGGTTTTGCAGAGGATATTTGAGACAACATGATTAAAAGCACCAAGTAAAACTAACTGAAATATCCAAAGGTAGAGGGTACTGAAGACACTGGGAAACCCAAGCAATAGAAAGCCCGCCAGTCATTCAAAATGGTTTTACAAAGTTACACTCATTCATTGGGAAGATCTTATGACCATGCTGCATGATTACTGAATCCTTTTGCATTGTGTCTGTGTGCATATGAACATCAAAGAGTTCAAAAGCACAGAAGCCAAAGTCACAAGCATGGCTCTCAGTATGTGACAAGGATGGTGACAGATTTGCCCAGTAGCGTGTTTGTTTCTGGAGACAGAGCCCCACTATGTAGCCCAGTCAGCCCCCAAAATCCTCAGTGCCCAGGGACTTTGCCCATTGTGTTTACTTCTCTACACTTCTCAAAGGCCCTCTTATCTTTTCCAAACAGCCTTTCCTAAATCCAATACCTGTTTGATTCATATGGTCCCTTGAACATGACTTTAAACCATATTTAGACATCCTAATCAGCCGTTTCTCGTGCTATGCTTAGCATCTATTCCTATAATAAAGTCAGAGTACCATTAAACCTGCTACAGGATAGTTGAAAGCAGTTGAAACAAAGATGATTAGTAATAGACGAAAGTTTAAATATTTTCTTTAAGGTCTTAATTACTGTATAAATAGATATGAACTGTAAATGGATATAAACTGTATGTCTAACAGTGCAAACAGGAAAGTAAATATTGCCATTTCATAGATAGGGACTACAAGGACAGAGAGATGAAATCATTTCTATAAGAGTCTTATACTTACAACAGCCCGGGTCATCAGGGAGGGAGCAGGTCTCAGTGTGCTCAGATTGTTAGAACAAAATGTCATAAACAGGGCAGCCTGTCAAAGGCATACATTTATTTTTTCGAGTTCCAGGGCCTGGAACAGCTTAATCAGGACAGATCCTGTCCTTATTGGACTCAGGCCCACAGTAAGTCTCGGGGAAGATACTTTCTAGCTGTGTTTTGTGTAGAATGGGTTAGCAGTTGCTCTCTCAGCCACATCCCATAGGTTCTACCTTCTAATAACCTCCCCTGAGGCAGTGGTGGCGAACCTAGGGCACGTGTGCCACAGTGGGCACGCAGAGCCCTCTATGTCCTCTGTGAGGATGGAGCTAAGCAGTCTCGCCCTAGCAGCTGAGCATCAGGTAACAAAAGCATGCAAAGTTTACCTTGCAATAAGAAGCTGTATCATTAAAAGTGCTGTCAATATCTCTGAGTTGTTTTTCTAAACTAAAACCTCAGTATTGAGGTTCAATTGCATTGTTTGCACTTTGCTATACACAAGTAGGTTTGGGGGTACAGTTTGGGCACCCAGACTCTAAAAGTTTCCCCATCCCTGCCTCAGGGGATGGGACTCCACTGTGAGAATTTAGAGGGATACAAAAAATCCAGCCACAAAACCAAGCCATATTGTGATCATAAAGATTCCACATGAGACTAGGTAAAAATAATAAGACAGACTTTAAGACACAATGACACAAACCTTGATAAAAGACTAAGTCTTACAGATCAGCCACATTTTTACAACTTTTTATGAAAATAAAAACCGGAATGTGGAGGAGGAATGCTCTGAACCCTCTCCCCCATACACACAAAATTCTTATGTTGAAATACTAACACCCAGTGCAACTGTATTTAGAAATAGACCGACTAAGAGGGCGTGAAGTTAAGGGAAATGAAGCCATGCCAGTGGAGTCTTAACTGCACAGCACAGCAGCCTGAAGCTACGGATTGCAGCCCCACGCCCACGGGCGCAGGCGGTAGGAAGGATGTGTGGATGTAGGGGAAGGAGATGCAACGCCTCCTTTTGCAGTGAACTATCCCGTCTCCTTTGGTTGGGGACCAGGGATACACAGTAATGTTTCACTATTCTGGGGACCAGGTTACGTGATTGAGCTCCTGTGGCTCGGAGGAGTGGGTGGCCAGCTTCAAGACCAGAGAAGCACGTGGGAGGCTGCACAGAGAAAGCTCGTGGCTCTGGAGTTCCTTTGGCAGCGCAGCCCTTTTGACACGGCAAAGGGCTTGTTCTCCATTAAAACTGCCTCCCATTCACTGCGGGTGCTTTCCATGAAAAGTACACTGTTCTTTTTCCGGTGGGTCAGCTGCAGAGATGGTTGTGCCTGGCCACTTCATAGGACCAGGAAGAGGACCCCTTGTATCTTGAATATTGTTTCTGTCTTTATCTCTTGCTGTTCTCCCCACAGGTATATGGGGGTCTGAACCAGGGTCACACTAGGTTACCCAGGATTCCTCAAACTTGTACTTCTCCTGCCTCAGTCTCCTGAATAGCTAGGATTATAGACATGTGCCAAGGTGCCCGGCAAAAGAAGGCATTTTTGTGACTTATGTTCAGGACCTAACTGGCTTCGGGAGTTGAAAGGTGTGCCTTTGTCACTGAAGCCACAAGTCACAGTCCCACGGGGTAGGACGGGTATATGGGTGCTACAAGAAGGAGACGACTCACCCCCTTTTGCAGTTGCTTACCCAATCTCTTTTCCTTTTCTCCCTCTTGCACAAATCCCAAATAGTTCTTTACACTGTCCTGTTACAAACCATCTAGTAAATACTCCAAATCAGCTTAAAATCACAGTTAGATTACTATACTTTTAGACTTAAAATGTCATGTTCCTATTTTCATTGATTTTTGCCTTCTGAACTCCCATAGATTTCAAGTATTTGAGAAACCAAACAGTTCCCCATTAGCAGTCTTCCCCTTGTTAAAATGAAACGATCTGTTTTGTAACTACCTGATTTCTTAGACAAGTTCAAGAAAAATATATCATTGCTTTCTGCCATGACACAGAATCAAACAAAGAATACTTTCCTCTTCCTGTAGTATATTCTAGGACCAAGTCTCCAATCTTGCAGAGTTACATTTTGCTCTTGGTAAGGCCACTCAGAACACAAAGGTCACCCACTGGCAGGTAAGTATTTGACCAATTTTGCAGTAAACATGGAGCACTGTTAATATAAGGCAATGACTCAGGCACTCTTAAGTAGTTTGCTCAAAAGGAATATGGGGCAGACTCATAATCAGTTAACTCAAGAAGAGATTTAGATTTCTTTCTCCTAGCTTTTACCCAGAGAAAGTATGATACAGAGTTGGCAGTTGAGGAGGCTGGAGCCAGCCTATCTGCATTCAAGTCATCTTGGGTAGTCTGCAGTTTTAGGTACTTTTTTGTACCTCAGCTTTCTTATCTGTAAAATGGGGATAATAACAGCATCAGCCTTAAAGGCTGTTTTAGAGCCAAACAAATTAAAACTGGTAGAGTGTTTGATTGATGATTCTCATCAGATATTTTTATAAACTCAGTTATTTCTTCCCAAAGACATTTCCCATCTCCTTTGTGTCAACTGGGGAACACAGATCTAGAGAAAATAGAAACAAAGGTGCTGGGGTTGGGAGTAATGGCAGAGCTTCTCCACCTTTCCTTGTTGTAAGATTCTAGACCTACATAGCTTCCTCTAGGAAACAGGAAACATCTAAATGGAGAACTCAGAACTCTGCTGTCTTAGAATAATGAGTGATCTTACAGTCTGCCAAGTCTACAAGTTGGTAATTGAGTATGGACCCCAGGACACTTGAAAATGTAAGAAGGGTTGGTCGCAATGATGAGGGGAAGACATAATTAGTGTCCAGGGTGATGAAGGATCCTGAATGCCTTCACAAAATGTGTGCCCAGTGGTGCAGGGCAGAGAGCCAGTGCTTGGCAAAGTATTGCCACTGAAGAATCTTCCTGCCCCAAATATCACTGATTCCCATGTTGAGAAACACAAAACTCCCATCTCTTAAACCAAAGACACAGTTCGTACCTGGAAGTCATCTAACCAATGTGAACACAAGCAAAAATATGGACTCCTTGCCTGCAAAGGTTCAAAACATTAAGCATTTCTTCCTTACAATGAGACACTAGCTTCCTCTCGGTCTTCTTTCTGCCCACTGTGACCACAGAATACTTGGCTGTTCCATGAAGTGATAAAATAAAACCTGCCAGTTCTCAAAACTAATACAAAATATTTACAAGTCATGATGTCAAAGTTGCTGCCCTAAGGGACACTCCATGTTTATGCAGTCATTTCATATTCTCTTTCTCTCTGCATATAAATAGAGAGCAGAACTACACGGCCAAAAGAGCTGTCTCTACTTCTACCCTACAGTGAAAAGTAGCTTTCCTTCGGGGATATTAAAAATGTTCTCCACTAGATTCTCGTTACAGCCAGGCTCCCGGATGATACCAGTCAACCATGCCTGTGAGCAGACTCTGGGTTTAACAATCCTGTTACCTTTGATTTACATAGTTAAGATCTCCATGAATATTGAGAAATTTCAATAACATAATTATGGATGAGCATAAAGTAGCATCTTTGCTTTTTACCATCAAGGCAACACAGAGTGAACACAGAGTGAACAAAGTCAAAATAAAAAAATATTGTCTGCTACTCTGAGCTTGGAAATCTTTGTACTGTACACAATTTGAAAATCAGCTGGGCCAAATCTGAAAGCTAGTTTTGTTGCTGTGGCTGTTACACTTTTTACTGAAGTCTAGCAAATATTCAGAAAACTGTCCAGATCCTAAGGACACAATCCCGAGTTAATACTAGAATCTTCCAACTTGCAGAGAAAAGACCACATGCAAATAACTTTCTTTCACATTAATTTTAAAATGAAAAACTACCTTAATTTTATAAATTGATTATTATATCAAAACCTGCTGAGGAAAGGTTAAAAAAAGCTCCAGTATGGTAAGAAAGGTGACAGAAAAGATATGTAAGCTAATATCGCATGGATATTAACTAACAATGAAAAGAAAACAGTAAGTACTATATCTACTGAATACTGCATAGGTACCATTTTCTATGTAAGACTTACACATTTTGCCATACTATTTATATTAGCATGACCATAGGATATGTATTTCATTCTTATTTTATAGAGGAGAAAATGTAGGTGTTAAATTTAAATAACTAGCTCACTGTCACACAATAAGCAGTAGAGTTGAGATTAAAATTAAATTGTTATTCCAAATGTCTAAATTATCAATTTCAATTAACAGATCAAATTCAAGAGACTTCATTAAAATCATGACTTTTTTTCCCCCTCACAAAATGCAAAGAATATATGGTTTTTCAAGAGGCAAAAAGGTACTAGAGCCAGGGATTTAGCTCAGTGGCATAAGTGCCTGTCTGGCAAGTGCAAGATTGTGTTTGATCCCTGGTACCAAACAAAGTACTAATATGTTAGCCCTCAAAAATGCAAATAAACAAAAGTCAACCAAAACAAAAACAAAAAAGAAAAACACCATTTGAAGTACTTTTAAAAAAAATACAATATTCATTTTTAACTTAAAAGCCTTTACAAATTATAAATATGATGTGATATGATAGTTAAATTGCACCCACTAAAATTGAGCATAAAATAGGGATGATCACAAGTTGCAATATTAGTCATTACTAATCTGGAAATTCTCACCAATGTTTTAAGATAAAAATCAGAAACAAGAGATCTAATTTAGGCCGAATATATATATATATATATATATATATATATATAATTGCTTGCAATAAAAACTACTTCCTCTCTAGGAAACCCTGGGGACTTAACTGAAAACCTATTAGTATTCACAGACAGCTCAATAAGGAGATTGGATGCAAGATAAACATACAAAAATCAATAGTCTTCCTGTAGATCTGTGATAACCAGCTATCAGATATAATGGAAATATTGGAAAAACTCAATAGGTCTGTGTTTTCCAACCATTATCTACCGCAGCCCTCAACAATCCACTTGGGGGAGGGGATTCTTATTGGCCTTTCTATTTTTTGAAAGTTGTAATAATAGTTGTGACTTTTGTAATGTGAGATACTATTTGTCTTCCGTGAAGTACTTCGTTTTTTTAGGCAAATTAATGGCACAAATCTAATAATGCTTTTTACAAAGTTTGGTCTAATAACTAAAAGTAGAGTGCACGATTCTTGCCATATCCAGTAAGCATTTTAAAAACTTCTGAAATAGTTACAGTTACAGCACTGTATGAAGGAGGATCTTAGAATCCTTTGTGAAGGCGAGAATAAATTAGGTACTTGGATTATCTTAGCTAAATATACCAGCCATTTTTGCTCTGTGAAGTATAACTTCCCCATCACGGTCTACTTCAAACTCTTTTTTAAAAAGACTTTTCTTTTCATTCATGCAAAAATAGTGTTCTCATTGTTCTAGCAATACGAGGCTCCTTTCCTTTAAAAAATACTACACTCATGTTATTTTACTGTTGCTTGTACCAGGGCTAATTTTAAACTCCAGGATACAGAGAAGCAGTTCCAGAGGAAAGTACTTTAAAATGAAAAGAGAATGCTCAAATATTGTTTTCAGCTGTACTTCCTCACTGGCACCTTGTTAAGGAACACAGAGCAGTGAAATTTCAATTTCTCCTATTAGTTAATTAACACCTTTGCATCTTAAGGACTGGAAGTCTTAAACTGTTAATTACTTACAAGTCTGCTCTAAAAACCCAGGAGCTGCTTATGTCTTTTTCATCCTTATGCACAGATTTATATTACCATAGTAAGAAACAAACCTATAAAATATTCTTCTGTAAGCACAGGCTAAATGGTGCAAAATGAAGCGCTCTAACAGCTGAAGGTGAGTTCAGTCAACCAGTGCCCTCCCATCGATCTCTTATCTTTTCCAACACTTTTCTTCTAATCCTCTCCATAATTACATGAACTGTCAAGCTTTCCCGAAGCTGTCAATTCCTCTTGCATCATCCATTTCCAAATGGCCAGCGGAGAAGCAAGCTGGGCACTAGATCAAGCTATCAATGTCCCCCACATGGCTATCGACAGTCCTCTTGGCACATCTGTCAAGGGCCTCCTAGGGTTCTTCAAAACTCTTCTCCCTTGGAGGAGGGCAAGGAGGGTAGAGGGAGCAGCGAAGTATTGATCCATTCTTTTAACATGCTAATTTGCCTGGGGCTGCTTCAGTCACTGCCAAGCTGGACACTTCAAAAGGAAACTGTTTTTCAAAGGGGAGATGTCTTTTTCAAACACTTAAAACAGAAAACAAATGAATCCAAGTATCAAGTTCACAGTGCAGTGTGAAAGAGGTTGGTCAAACAGAAACAGCCTGGTTAATACATGGACAGGACACCCTGAATTGATTGATAGTAACAAGAAACTGGAAAGTTTGAAGCATATTTTGCACCTGGTACATCAGGACCAATTAGAATGTAACTTACTGAGTTTAACAGTAATCTCTGGGAGAAAAACTAAGGCTGATATAATTAAACTCATGCAAACATTAATAACATCGTTATTGATGAATGGGCATCTCGGTAAGGCAGGAAAATGAAAATAAAACTGAATGTTCATTCAATTGAATCTCCAAGTGGTTAACACATCGTGAAGTCTACACAAAAAGAAGTTGGGAGACTGCCAATTACTGAAGTATTTTCATTTAGTTCCTCTGTTACTAGTTTATTATTTTATCAGTGGAACATGGTAGAGATAAGATTGCAGCATATAATTAGGTGACTAAGTATTGCAAAGAATTGTAATTTTAAGTTTGTAAAAACTCAGGAAAAGCAATGATTTGTTTGCAGTTCTCAGGTCATGTATTTCTGGGAAAATACTAGTTGTGAATAGTTATTAATTGAAGAAGTCATTCTAAAGCTAGGGCAGCCCTCATCACAAAAAATCCAGCTTGCAAAACTGTAGTGGAAAACGTGACATCTTAAATCACGGATATTCTTGAGGACAAAGGCCCAAGAGAAAAACACTCTTAACCAGCTGAGTCTTTACTGATCAGGGGGATGGCCCATATTTACCTGCTGGAGCATTATGGGGGAAATCAGTATTCCGTTAACCTCTGACCCCTGGGACCCGAGGCACACAAAGCCCCATGCAGGGGCCCTGGGAGAGCACAGCCAAATGTCAAGCAGCCGGGAAGTGATTGTGAGGGAATCTTTTGGCTTGGGCACAGTTAGCTTCCTTGGGACAAACTGCTCTTCGCAGAAACAAGCCGTGAAGAGATAATGCCATAAAATATGGACAAAACAGAACCTTTTTCTCCTGGCTTCTAAATTGTTAGTTTTATGGGACTCCATGCTGAACAGTATGAAAAAAAATTCAATTTGCTTTGAAGCGCATTAGTCTGTCTAACATCCTAATTATTGTTTACATTGCCATTTGCCTTCTATTAAGAATTGAATAATTACCCAGCAATTCATAGTTTAAAAAATACAAGCAAACAGGATCATCTGGGTAATTAAGAAACTATACCACAGCTCTGTACTGGTGTGGGAAATATCTGTACATGTAAAGGAAATGATAATGATCAATCAACTTACTCTGGATGGTGTCTAAAGGGTTTTGAGCAATTTGAAACCTGTAACTTATTAAAAAGAGGTTAGTAAGATCACTTTTGAGAAGGGCAGGTCTGTTTAAATCCATCCTTAGAAACAAGCGCCAGATCAGCAGCTGAAGTTCCTCATCCCCTAATGGCATCAGGGAACTCACCAAGTACAGGGCGCTCTGCTGCTCTTCAGTCCTAATAACCCACCCAAATGGACTTTGAATAGTGTCAAACTTGGTCAGACCCTGCGTGTGGATCTAAACCGAAGCTCCTCCTCATTTGATGTTGTTTTATCTGACCTTGCATCCACTTAAGGAGGGTGCAATGTGGAGGACATGCCTGTTTTCTGCCCTGAGAAAAGAGTCGAAATTCAAGACTAAGTGAATTTCAAAAACACTTCATGCAAAATTTTTTTCTAGTTCACAAATTCATGTGATCGTGGCCTTTCTGAAGATAGCGCAGTTTTCAAGCAGAGTGTGAGGACCCTTGGGTCAGGATGCTGGCGTTAGCTTTTTAGGAGCAATAAAATAATGCTAAAGGACATTTAGAGAGCATGGGGGAGTAAGGAGACAAATTTAGGAGAAAATGTGTAACCAAAAATTAATATACATATGCAGTAGTGCAAATCTATCTTTTTAGTAAGTTTATCTGGGGACAGAAGGGAAAACAAGAGAGTTTATGTGTGATTTGTGAAATGAAGAGAGGTGTACTCATTCCTACATGTAGAAAACACAGACAGAAGAACCAGCAGCGATTCACACATTGCACACTTTGGACATCTCCTTGATGGAGTGTTTGGATTCCAATTCATTAACGACCTAAAGTTATTTTCCAAACTTCTGGAAGACGTGACAATTCTTTTACAAAGAATTTTACCTTTTCCTTCACATTTTTAAAGGCCCTTTGTTAGGGACACTTCTAAACATTGCTAGGATAATCTCAACAGTAGAATCTCTTTCCAGAGCAGAAAGAACAGCAAGATTCCAGCGGGAGCTGTCACTGGACAGACAAGCCCAGGGATTCACCAAGGCTGGGTTCCTTTTCCAAAGGTCAAAGTCAAATGAGCGGCAGGAGCTTGAGTTATTCTACAAGGGGCAAGGGGCTAGAATGACAGCCAGTCACACTGGGGTGGGGGTGGAGGGGCTACACAAAAAGAACCCTGTGCAAATAGCAGGCTCTGGTCTACCTACCCAGAGCCTCTGGAAGCATTCAAATCAAAACGGAATTAATTTGCATGGTGCCTAAATCATTGGGTTCTGCATAAACAGAAGGCGATTTGGGCTGGGATTTCCAAAGGAAGCCCTCACTGCTTTTGTGATGGAGGGAAATGGGTGTGCTGTTTTGCATGAGGGTGCATACACAATATGCAAATGAAGAATCTGCAGCCCGGAGAGGCAGTGCTTGGCAGACAGCTGATGACCTGCATTCACCCAGGACATGCTGGGTGTCTCCAAAGGGAGTTGTAAGTCCTACCAACATGTTTGTTTCCCAGGAAGGCAAAATAGACCCTGAATATTCATAGAATGTCCATTTAGTCATGGGACTATTAATTACCCTCCAGATTATGGAACCAAGTGACCTCACCTATCCCCCTCCCCAAAACAGTTTAGAGGTACCAGCTGTAATGGGATACAATGAGAAAGGTTTTCTGCTCCCCCTGAAAAAGATAGTCTTGCTGGTCCAGGGAATGCCTGAGGGCTTCTTTAACCATTCCTTCTCACAAGTACAACACAACTAAAGAGAGCACTGAGCCATGTTATTGGACACAGATAGCCAGTTTTTAAAAAGCCAAGAGCTATAAATTGCTGCCTAATTTCTTCCAAGTGACCTAAATCTCCTAGATTATGAAAAGGTTCTAGAGTTTTAGTCTTTTCATTTCAACTTCTAACCTATGGAAAAGTCTTCCTGTATACTCATGAGAGAAAGAAGAAAAGGGATAAATAGCATCTTACCATTAAGAAGGTTTTGATCTACAGGCTACATATAAGGGTTTTATAAAACAAAACAAAGCACAAAAACAAGAGAACATATTTCAGATCACCAGTACAGTTCCGTAGGAAATAAATGGAAGGTTTTCAAGTAGTCAAGACAATCATTTACCTTCATTAGTCACTTCCCAGTGTGAGGCACCACTAGCCCTCAGAACAAACAAATAAGCCTGTACTCTGGAAGCTTAATTGGACTACTTTTACCGTAGTACAGAAGCTGATCGGGTAGCCCACACTTCACTATATTCCTAACAACAACAACAAATTCAGAGCAGCCATTTCCACATCCTAGATGGTTAAAGAGTTGAGGCACAGGGCTGAGTCCTTTGCCCACATTACCTATGAACTTGACATCAAGGGAAGCTAACGCAGTGTCTACACTCACACATCTGGTTCAGTGGCTCAAGTAGGAACTTAACCCAGTTCTCCAACTCCGAAGGCATCTTTGTAACCACGTGTACTAACTCTCTCAACTACATGCAATGCAGAGGAATGTTCAGCCAGAGATGTTTCGTAAATGTGACTGACAAGAATAGTTGAGACCCAAATAAAGTAGGAATCATAAACAAAGACCTCATGAATTTTTTAGTCACATGGGAAGATTTTGATATATCATGTTGACTCAATGAAATATAACTCCACCCAATAAATGTTTAATATGAAACAGCCCTGAACTCTTTATGCATTCATTTATTTATTCATTCATTCAATGAACATTTAATGAGACTCTGTGCTCCATCCCATAACTTGAATTGCTAGTTCGGATACATCGTATCGGCACACATCCCCTCAAAAAAGTTTTGCTAAATCTACACATTCAAGATGAAACCAGAAAACACACAAAGCAAGGTTAATCATTCAACTTCTTTAAAACATGGGTGTGTAAATTACGAACGGCATTTAAAAATATTTCTAGGAAATAGAAAAAGACGTAAATATCTCTCAATAAAAGAAAGTTTAAAAGAGCAAGATATACAGTACTGATATTTTAGACTATTAATATCAATTAGAAATGAAATTATATTCTCTAATAAGAAATTATGCCCATAATAAGCCAAGTATCATAAAAGAAAGATGACAAGAGGTAAACTCTCTCCCTTTTTAAAAAAATATGTATATACATGAGTACATTTGGGTTACGTGCCAAAATGCAAAAAAAAAAAAAAAAAAAATGCTAACTCATAAAAAGTCTGAGAGTTTGAAAAACTCCATATTCTGTACATGTAGGAAGTTGAAGAAATCTCTTTTTACTTTCTACAGTTCTGCTTTGGAAATTTTTCTCAAAAGCATGCATTTCTTGGGCAATATTAAGTCCATCAATTGAATGAAAAAAAAAAAAAAAAAAAGAAAGAAAGATTGAGCGCTGAAGTTCAATGCTGTGAATGTCAAACTTGTATCAAGCCCACCTCTGCTCGGTAGTAACTGAAAAACCATTTAATCAGCATTTTTCCTAAAGGCTCAAGTATTAACAGAATAATTATGTCTTAATTCATTTTTGAAAGGTACATGGATGCTCAGTTGGACTAAAATAAGTCATCAAATCTTAAATACCCTGTTTCAAAACTCCTTAACTGAGATAATTCGTATGTGAGGCTTTGGTGAACCCAAAATAGAGACCATTGCAGGATTCACACTCACAAAAGAAGCCTGGTCACACAAAGAAGAAAAAAAAAAAGTACAACAGGAAAAAGGACAATAATTAAACTCTGCTCTTCTCATAGATAAAGAATTACGTTATTCAGTGATCACAGCCATGCTTCAAAGCTGCAGATAAAAGCAGCCCTGCGATTCAAGCAATTGATTCTTAAAGACACGATTCAAAGGCAGAAGAATTTCAAAAGTGGAGAGGATATAAAACAGCATCTCTCTGAACTTTATATTTTAAACGCTTCCTTTGCGTCGTGTCTTTCTCCTATGGTCCTTTTACAGTATTTTAGGAAAACAAAGTCCTCTCTTTTGACAGAGGTCCTTCTCCTTTTTCAAAGTAGAAAGTTAATTTTTTAAAAATTCTGTAGTCACCTTGTCATTTCTGTCTTGCTTTCTTAACAGAGCTTTTAATAAGATTCCTTTTGCTGATATGAACACACTCTAGATGTAGTATTCAATACAAGTCCTAGATGATCATTGATGTAAAATTACATATGTGTGCATGTGTATGTACACAATTTTTTTTTTCTGATGTGATGCTGGAGGCTGAACACTTAATGGTCTGATGCACTGAACCACAACAGTCACATTTACGTCTTTTAGCAATTCTTGATTCCTGCTTAGCTTAATCTTGTCACAGGTAGGATTCTTTGGCCTCTAGAATAAACCTGTTAAAGGAGTGTTTTCCTTTTGCTAGCATTATTTATATATATAGGCTTTCTCAAAATACTGCTTCTTACTGTCCCCCTCAGAATAAGTGTAGGCCTCTTTTCCACTTATGAAGGTTTTGAAGTAAGATAGTCCCTCTGTTTGTTCAGCTTACTGTCTGCGCAGTAAGGACCAGAGCCCACCTCGCTCAGGCACATTTCCTCATTCACAGGTGCACTGAAGCCGAGTGCAGGCTGGGTCTTATTTCTTTCCTTTGACAGTCTGACCAAGCCTGGTGTCCATCCCAGCAGGGTTCGGGTGCCCTCTGCACCTGGTCACACAGGCTCTGGAAGAGGCCAGACAAGTGGCTAATATGCTTCATTGTCCTAAGGAGACCAAAGCTAATCATTTCAGAAAATGCTATTGAAGCATGCAATGAACTTGCAGCTGCAGAAGGGGCCAGGAGGGGCCAGCAGGCACCAGCAGGGACCAGCAGTGGCCAGTGCACCATCTTGCCACACTCTTGACACCTTCCAGGCTTCACATTGGCATGTACCACCGGGCAGTGCAACTCCAAGAGGAAGTGTAGTTCTGTCCCCAAGGTCCCTTGATGACTCTGGTGGACGACCAGGGTTAGATTTAAACAACAGCAGACCTCAGGCCCCAGCTTGCCCTGCCCTTTTTTATCCAAGGATCCTTTGTCAAACATTTAAGATCTTAATCAATCTTCACTCTGACCTCCCAGACCTCAAGGAAGATGGATGAGGAAGTAGATGACCTTTCACCTGTCCTTCTATTCGTCCTGCCACAGCAGACTCATTGAAAAGACAATGGGGAGGAACCTGCTGCCAGAGTTCTAAGACCGAGCCCATTCTCCTCCACATTCCTTCCTAAGCTGCCTTCATACACTCTTTGTTTCATTCCCAAAGCACTTGTCTCTCATTCAAAGCAAAGTTCTCTTTCTTGTGGGAGGAGGAAGGCAGACACTTCCCAAATATCATTTTCAATATGAAGTGTGAAGATGGTCTTCATTCTTTGTTAGAGCAATGGACACAGATGCTATGCTTCCTTTCCTAGCCTTGACTTTGGAGAGTAGCTGAAAGATCATTTTCTTTTATTGTTTCAATTCAGGAACCCTAATATCAACAGCTATGACTTTGACATGGGCAGGTGATCAAAGAAATCTACATCCACTCGTGTTGCATCTACAAGGTGACTTTTAACAATATTCAATCACTAAGTCTCATAGGAAGTCTGTGAGTTAAGTAATACTTTTCTCAACCCATTTTATAGATGAGCAGACCAAAGCTCAAAAAGGTTTAAGAAATGTGTCCAAAGGCATGCAGCTGTGTGACTAAATTGAGATAGATTTCCTTGTCTCCAGTTCTTTCTGCTATGCCTGGGTACTTCTACTGCTATTTGGGATTTTATGGTGTTTGCAATATCTTTTTCAAGGTTGAAATTTAAGACTCCTTGTCATTCAAGTTTTTCCTTTTTTTCATAAATTCAGATGTTCTTACTTGGTAGAAATAAAACTAAGTAGGTTGCAGTGTCCTGTGCAAAAAAGTTTCTCCATAAAGTAACTAATTCTTTTATGAGAAAAACAAATTCTAGGAAAACCCTTGGCTGCATGTATGAAAACACTGAAATTTCTCAAAAACTGGCTCATTCTATTTTGCCCTTCCATTCACAGCTCGGTACAGGTTGCCCCGAAACAGACAGGATGTCAATCATCAAGTCCCTCCCCTCCCAAGGACCACACGATGAATGGGAGTCTGGAGTCTGGAGTCCGGAGTCCGGAGTTTATTTCCATAAAGTAGGCCACTAAAATGTTCAATTGCCTTTACATTCACTTTGCCCTGCATCTTTTCCTCTTTTTCTCCTAATTTGGGCTGTAAAAACGTCAAGGAATTGCACAACCTAGCAATGTATGAGTTACTGGGCTCTATGACCACTGAAAATCAATGGCATCCGATACAGAGAGCTGAGCTCATGCTAGATGAATGAACATTTCAGCAGGAAATGAAACCTCGCATGTGTGTGTGTAATACCTGTAAGAACCCTGACATGTGAAGATGTGCAAGTCTTGTCTTACACAACCCGGAAAGGCAGAATAATTTACTCTACACTGCAGTGCAGTGTCACTGCCTTGTGCATCTCACCATTCCTGCTATGATCATTGTAATCTAGCTGCCAATAACAATGCCCTCATGTACTTTCCAATGCTAATAGCAGAATACACTTCAGGGTGCAATTCATCGGTACGGCCTATCAGGTAGTTGCTCAGTCAAAAGTAAACAGAACAGCAGAAAGTCAACCTTTATAAAAAACTTACTGCAATTCATGCATATTTAAGTTTACAAGTTCTTCCTTCTTCTTTTTAAGAGAAAAAGACAGCCAGTCCTTATTCTATTTAATTTGCAGGGGAATTAAGGACAGTCAGCATGATTTACTCCTACAAATAACAGCAGATTAGTAATGGCCCTTGGGAAAAATACAAACTATGAAAGGGGAAGCACATAACTTTATCATGCCCAATTACCCAGAATGCAATTTTCTTTGGGTTATGACTGCTGACTCCCCGTCAATCAAGTGCAGGGGCCCAGAGTTAACCCCACCCTGTCATTAAGATGGTTGAAATGCCAGACAAATTGTTTGTCAGTCAGTTATTTCAGTCCCTTTAATCACCAAATCAGGTGAACCCTGTGGTGACGCTCAACAATAGCTCAACAATCACCAGGAGAACACAAATACCATAACGGGGTGGGCAGCAAGGGGTCATTGATAACAACTAAAAGTAAAAAGCAAGCATGACAAAGACTTGGGGTAGTTGACTTTTTAAGACTTAAGGCACACATCCATGAGCCATCCATGTAAATATGGATACTCTTACCCCCGACTCAGATACCAAACTGCTGTGAAGTAAAGATCTCCCAGCATTCTGATAGAAAGGGGGAAATAAGCAGGAGTGAATCGCATACACTAAACTTGAGGTGAGAAAAAAAAATCACCTTAGTAATATGATAAGCTGTAATTAACAATGATAAAAGTACATTATTTTTCTCAAAAACTCAATAACCAAAATTGATTGCAATTTACTATTGCCTCTGACCACCGATCAAATAAGACTCTTACAAACTCTATTATCGTCTCCTAAGAGATATAAAGAGAGCTTTCGTTAAGATTGATTTTGCTCAGAGACCTGTCAACGAGTGTTCTGTGGAAGAGAATGTTCTCGAAAGGTTTCTGCTCCACTGGCCCACAGGTAAGGGGAAAAAAGAACCTTATTTATGAAGCTTGATTTTAATCAGTGGCAGGGAACTGGAACACAATACTGATTTCACACTTAAATAATTCATGCACATATGCTTAACCTGAAAGATATTCACCATCTTTGTCATTTTACCCAGTCTATACCTAGGAAAACTATGGCTCAGAAAATGTGTCCGCCTCCTTAAGACTGGATCAATCAAGCCTATTTCTCTGTTCATTTACATTTCAGAGGCTGCATCAAGCAGGCGCAGACTAAGTGCCTGTTAGCAAATGTGCTTGGCCTTCAGCTGATTACAGCAGCATCATTTATGTTGTCAGTGCTAGAAAAGTCCCAGCCTTGCCACCTGGAGCTATAGCACTTACTCATTAGACCCCTCTGTCCCATCACATCCCACAGGAGCTGCTAATTACTGGCTTTACTCCATTTAGTCTCATCTCTGATTTAATTACGTGCACTAAGCCCTAATGAAAAGTACAATATGGCTCCTCTTACCTTGGCATTCTCCATTCTGCTCTTCATGGCCAGCATTGCATAGGCAGTTGCCAATGGGGACCAGCCATTCACCATCTGCCCCACAGTACATTTTTGGCACATCCTTCTCTTCCGAGTTGTTGACACAAGATCCTCGAACCTCCACCAGGGAGGAGGTATCAGCCCCTGTGATGGTGTCTGGAAACTGGGCCAGATTGCGCACGGTGAGTGGACATTTCTTATAGAACACACGGACGGACACCAGGGCAATGCAGGCGCCCACATCTTGAAAAGCCAGGTAAAACCCCTTCTTGCTCAGAGGCCCAACATCCCGGATCTCAGTGTTGAGCTTCATGATTCTGTCGCCAATGTCCACTTGGGTGAAGCTCTCGTCGGCAGCAATGGTGTCGATCTTAGCAAACTGGCTCTCTCGGATGAAGCGTTCCCTGTCGTTGTCTGACTCGTAGTAGTACAGGTTAAATGTCTCCTTACAAGTCCCCATAACTCCCGGGAGACTATTACAGTCCCGCAAGGTGAACTTAATCTCGATGTACACCCTCTGAGCCCCTTCTCGGGTGATCCAATCAGTTCGCAGCCAGTTATTCTGGCTCGGTTCCATCACGTTGCACACTTGGTAGGTTCGGATTGGTGTGTTTTTTTCATCCATAATACTCACTTCCTCCCACTGCAAAGATCCAGTGAAAATGTATCAATGGCCAAGTTATACGATTTGTCAATCCTGTTACTCTAGTCTATTTTACTCACATGGAGTATCAATTATTTTTTTTTTGAAGAAAATGACTATGTATCAATTCTCATGAGTAATGCGTCTTATAAGAGATCAAGCAACATTTTATTGAGGAAGTTGTGTTTTTTTTTTTTTTTTTGATTGCTTCATTTGTCTGCCTAAAATCCAGAAGCAATTGTGAATTTATTGCTGCTGAGTTCTCAGGAGTTCCTAGAGGTGGTCTAACAACCTCAAATTCACCTATTACAACAGCTACAATTTCAGGTGGCAACTGTTCAAGTTTGCTCATACATGTAAAAAAACTAGTATATGTATTGTTTCAAACACTGAACAAAGATCAGCAAATTAAGGGCAGGAAGAGGGGAGCTTGCCAAAGGAAGACAATTATCAGTTAATTAGTGGTGCTCCTGTCAGAACTTTTCTTTCTAATACCTTAAAAGAAAAAAAAGTCAACTAGTTTTTTTGGCATCATACCATTCTTTAAAAGGGGCAAAGAAAATGCACCATTCCTATTTCTGTAATCCTAGGAAGATGGCAAATTTTTTGATTAGGTTTCTCCAGTACATTCAGGAGTAGAAAATTTCAAGAGCACATGTGTAATTAGAAACTTTGTATGCCTTCTTAAAAACACCTAAGTGGCTCCATCTATTCAGTGGATAACAAATATAAAATAGTAAGTGGAGTTGATGATTGAAAGCCCCAAACAATTAAAGGAGGTCAGCGGTGTTTTCCTTTTATTCTGTTTTCTAACACAAAAATTCTAATGGTAGAATCCACTGTGACTGAAGTGGCAACTTTACTCCCTCCACTGCTTTTAAAAATAATCCTAAAAGCAGCAAGACAGCTTGGTAGGCAGGTTCCAGTTCTTCATTAACTTGTACAGTAATGTATTGATATAGATCTGGTGTAAATCAGCATAAGTACCTAACACATGAATATAATTAAAGGAAAAAAAAAGATGGTTTTATAAAATTTGTGTTCTGCAATAGCGCCACTTAAGTGCCATTCAATCCAAGGGAAGTATATAGAATCATAATGTATCTTTAAACAGGTTTCCCATCTGCACATTGGAAAACTATTAATGAATGGAAAGGTTACTATGTGAAGGGCCATAATGCATAAACTCTTCTGGATTCCTTTCATCTGCTACCATTATGAAAGTTGGGAGTGGGAGGAGTAAGTCCCCTGTGGTGATTAAAATTTTCTTTTATCTAGCAAGCAATAAATCATCAGTAATTTACTTATTTGGGGAAATTCATGTACATCCAAAAATAGATCTCTACCTTCAAAAAGACTGATTCAGCGTCCCAGAACAAAGGGAAAATGGGAAAACACATTTATCAGTGCAAATGCAAGCAGAGGTATCAGCACAGATTTCATACAGTAGTATGACCTTTCTAACCTTGTCGAAACACAGTCAACTCACAAGAAAAAGCAATGCATATCTTCCCTCCTATGTCAGCATCAGTACAGACTCCTTCAAATGCACATCACCAGGATATCAGCTTTTTTTGTTTTTCTTTTTTGCTACAATGTTACACCATCAGGAACCATCACTTCCAGTTGCTGGTGTTTGACAGAATTGCTCTTGGGGACTGTGAGTTGTCTGTCTGGATGCTGCCTCTCATTTTACTGGTTGGCGTTGTGAAATTGGGTTTCTTTTTAAAAGTAACCCCAGCAACAAAAACTAAATGTTCCTATCACCCAGCTCCCCTAAGTTTCTAACAATTATGTGAAATGTTCTAATAACAGTTAGAGATTTTAGACTAGCAAACGAGTGAATGTTTTTATCCCAAAGGAGGAAGAAGTTTTGAAAGACAATCCATGCATGCCAAGTTGGTAGACACCCAGTTCACCCCTACACTTTTAAGGCTACAAAGTCTTCTTCAATGGTATGTAGGCATTAATTACATTTTATATAATTTCACACACAATTTCTCAATGGCAGCTGGGTTTTCGGGATGACTAATTCAGTTGTACACTAGTAAAAGATCACTTCTAACCTTTTATAACAATACTTAAAATGTTATATGCCTCATACACAATAAAAGAAAAAACTGCCTATATCAGCCCAAAGTAAGCTCTGGGCTGTATACTATAAACTAGACATAGTATTTCTTTAATAACTCTCATGACAATTGAAAAAAGTTTCAGGTCTGGAGAAAGTGACCAGGCGTTCTTCTAGCAATTCTGGACAGGCAATTTAAAAAAAAAAAAAAAAAAGGAAGAAAAAAAAAGATGTCTGTAGCATATTAAATTGCAGTAAAACCTTTCTAGAAACTAGATAGGCCATAGACAGTACTCTCAAGTAAATCATTTGTATGTTTAGTGAAATTAATTGGTTCAAAATCATACAAAATCTCTTCAAATTTAAAAGCAGCCAATAGGAAGAACAGGACTCATTAAATGTATTAATACAATACAGATAGTTTCCACCTTCAGTTAGGCTAGAACCAGCACTACATTTTAACCCATAGAGAAAGCCTCCTGGTGCAGCCTGGGAAAGCCCCGCCTGAAACCGTGACCTTTCCAGGGTGTAGGATTAACAATGAGTCTGACTCTCACTAAGATAAAGCTGCACCTTTCTTCACATTCAAAGGATGAGGGCAATTGCCTGCAATCAGTGGTGAATGCAGCCTGTCTACACTGCCAGAGGCCTGCCAATCACGCTCCCTCCCCTTGAAAAAATGGTTTGGGGCAGAGATTAGAATTTTTCAATGAGGTCCCAAACAACAACAGCAGTCAAGTTCAGATAGAAAAAGAGCAAGAAGGCATTGCAATCTGTTTTATTTCTGATAAGATTCCAGGACCTGCTTTGACTCTTCATTTTTTAAAATCATTCTTTTCTTGCCTGGATCTTATTTTGGAAATATCTACTTAACAGTTCCTGTGCATTTTTGCTTTTAAACTCCTTTTTCGTTGTTTCAACTGCTGGATGTGGAGTTCCAGGCTGGGTGTGAACACTGCAATGTTTGCCAGATAAAGACTGAGTCATAAGTTATCAAATGCGTGAAGGTCAGATGATCTGCTTAATTTTGAAAGACGTAAGAATTATTCCAATTTGGTAGAAGTCAAGATTTCTTCCCAGAGCTGACTCATCCTGGCTTGCTCTTGGAGACTGGGGAGAAGGTTTGGGAGAATGTGACCAGTACCTAGCAGGTTCTCTGAAACCTCTGAAGAAGGCAGAGCTACAAAACTTGAGAAAAAATGAGCAGGGAGGGATAGTTTCCCAAGCTCCAGCGATCTTCGTTCCAAATACCTAAAAGTGTTCATATTTCACAAACGAGGCACAAGCTGGTGGGTTTTCTGCACATAGCACACCCTAATATGATCCCACCGGGCTTTCTCTCAGCCTGCCCAGCAGCTGATCTAAGGTTTTGACAGCAGCAAGCCAAGGATCCTGCTTCTACAGGTACAATCAGAAGTGTTTTCTTTCTGTTATCTTTGTTTATGTACTTTCCTCCTCTGGAAGCAGAATAATTGCTCTAAAATTAACCCCGTCAGGGCTTCATGACCATCACCGTAATAGGCATAAATTCTAATTTGGTCCCCAGATCATATTTCTTGTTGGTATTTTAGTTCTAAATAGGCATCTAAATCTATACCTGCACCAGTCGCCTAATTTTGAAACCCGTTTCTGGCCCTTTGGTTTCTAGTTCTTCCATGACAGAGCCAACCAAAGGGAGTATAGGATTTCCCCAACAAAGCGTAATTCACTTCATAGGCCACAGTGGAAATCTGACCCGTTCACCACAATCACCAAGAATCAAGCCATTAGGACTCTCTGAAAGTTGCTAATCACTCCTTTTTTACCCTTTGCATTAGAAAGCAATTCAGAACTTACCCCTCCTTCCAGAGGGCTTGCTATCCACCCAAGTTCTCCCTGAACAGATCTGGAATCCAATAAAGTAACTGCAAAAAAACAAAGGAAAATAGATTAATTTCCAATTGGAAAAAGCCAATAATACGAAAACCATTTGCCTGAGCGTTTCCATATGTGTGGAGGGTGTGCATATCCAACTCTGATCAAAACCTAAACTTGGTCTCACTTATGTAAATAATCATCACTCACTTGATCCTCTCTCCTCTTTAAAACTGCAGGTTCTTATTTATTTTACTTGCTTAGCATTTAAAATTCCATCCTAGGCTTCAGCTGACTTACTTTCTAAAGAGGATGAATAGAGAATCTCAGGTGCAATTCAAAAATATATATATTAATGCAGGGCAATAACACTTGACAGCCAAATCTGCATTCATCTCTGTCTGGGATCTGCCAGAAGTATTTGTTTGTGCAAGTTTCAGAAGCGCAAGCGAATTCTATCTGAGCGTCCAAAGGGTCAGGGAAAAAGCTCTCTCCCCTAACATATTTCCTCTTCGCCACCAAATAAATAGTCCCTGTATGTGGTATCCGCTGCTTTAAAAAAAAAAAAAAAAAAAATCAAAGTTTCAGAACCGAGGAGTGTGGGGAGGGGCGCCAGACGAGTGGAATTAGAATGTGAAAGCATTCAAGTATTCTGTCGTTCCCAGGTCTTTTAGAGGACAATCGGCGACTCGTCCTTCCCGCCTCCCCCGCCCCCCAGGAAAGCACTGGTTTGAATTTTAGGTGCGCAGGGCTCGCGGATTCGGGATGCTTGTGCTACACGGAAGAGTGTGCCTCAGCTTAGGGGGATGAGGAGAGAAGAGCGCGCAGCGCAGCAGTACCCCGCTCCTGCCGGAACAGGGCTAGGTACTGACGACACTGCAAAGGACGCGACGAATTCCAAACCTCTTCACATTCAGTTTCCCACCGTGATCTGCAGGCCTGGAGGTCGAAAGGCCCACCTCAAAGGATTCACTGGGTTATTAATTTGATCCGCGAGGCTGGTCCTTCAAGCTGGGGGAGGGGTGGGAATGCAATGACTCTATCCTTGTTCCAGTGCACCCCAACCTTCGGTCTCACTCCCAGACCCCGAATTCTGCCCATGTGTCCTCTTATTGCACACCCCGCAAGTCCAGACTGTAAGAACTCAGCCCTCCCCCCCCCCGACCCCGATTCTCCTGGGGAGCCTGAATTCCTGGGGTCTGTTAATTATTTTAAAATGTTGAGTCTTCCTGAGTCGGCTCCCGCCCCGAGTTGCGCCCCCTCCTCATTCTTCCCTCTCTATCCCCAGAGAAAAGCCCGCTACAACCATTTGGATTTATGTAAGGTGGATTAGGGACACAAAGGGAACAATAAGACCCAATTTACAAAAAAAGGGAGGGAGTAGAAAGGGAGGGTAAAAGGGAGCAAAGGAAACGTGATGGGAATAAAAAGCAACAAAACGAATTAATTTTTAAGGGAAGGAGGGGCTGCGGAGGGGTGTAGGTCCCCCTCTTCAACCCCAGTTCCTTTTTGTCTTGCGTTTCCAAGTTTTGCTTCTAAAAGAATATGCAAAAAGAAGCCAAAGAAAGAAGGGCGGAGGGAGAAAAGAAAACGTTTACGTCTGGGGCGAGAGGGGTTTAGGAAACGTCCTAACAAGTGCGCGAAGTATCCAGGAGGACGCGGGATCCACGACTCCCCCCGGGAATGACCCTGGAGATTAGGCGGCGGCGGCGGCGCAGACCGTAACCGAACCCAGCTACGAAGGAGGGGGAGGTCCGAGGAGAGGGCGGTAGAGCGCCCCTTTCCCCTTGAGCAGTGTCAACGGGCAGGTGTACGCGGCGGCCTCGGAGCCTCCGCTCTGGGTACCGCCTGGCCAGCAGAGGCTAAGTTGGTTTCTGGCTCCCTCCTTCGGAACAGGAAAAATGATAGACCGCACATAGGGGTGGGTGGATGAATGGACAGATGGCTGGGGAGAGAGACAGACTGACGGACCGATGGACGGACGAACGGACGGAAAGATATTAGGACGGACAGACAGATGCCGGGGGAGACAGAGGGCCGGATGGACAGATGGACAAATGGACGAGGTGAAGGGAAGAGTCCAGCAGAGTGTCGCGGTTGCACGCACTCGCTGTTAGACCAGAAGCTGTTCTCCGAGAGACACGCACACGCACAAGCACTCTCGCACAGGCACACACCGTCCGCGTCCACGCAGGCACTCGCACCATACATACACTTGCGCGCGCGCTCGCGGGATCACACACACGCACACGCACGTCACACGCACACACACATCTCTGGGCCTACCAGACACTAAATGGGCACCCCCCCCCACACACACACAGACACACACAGTCCTTTCTGCACATCTGGAAACACGCACAGCAAACGGCACCCAGGCGGATCCTGTCCGTCTCGCGCTTTCTCTCCAAACTAGCCCAGTGCACTGTTTTAGGGGCGAGATGTGAAAACTCCACTACGTTCAACTCGCCCATCGATGCTCCCGATTTACGGGGCCATCCGAGGCGCTGGGGGCTGCCCTAGGCCGGCGATCGCTCCGAAAGGCGCGGGGTTGGGAGCACAGAAAGGTGTCTGCGGCCGGGCTAGAAATCAGGTCACTGTCGACCGCGAGCGGCGCCACGGCCGCTGCGATGCTGAGACCCGGGGTCCAGGTCCGGAGAAGCGCGGAGCTCGAGAAACTTTGCAGAAACCAGAGCTCCGAAGGCTTCCGAGAGAGCCCGGAGCCTTGAGCCTCCGCTGCGAGGCAAGCTCGCGCTCCCCTCGCCTAGGGCTGCATATAGGACTCGGAGCCCGATTTTGTTTGGTTTTCAAGTCGAGGCTTGGGCTCCATGCATCCCCTCGGGGCGCTTCCAGCCCGCCCTCCGTGAAGATGCTGATAAACTTTGGCCTTTCGCTACAAACTTGGGAAGGCCGGCTGCCCGCACGGGTCATCGCCTCGCGGCAGGCTGCCCCGAGGCCCTGCGCCACCCCTCGTCGCACCCCCTGGCCCCGCAGCCTCCCTAGAGTCTAGGCGCAAGGCTTACGCCAGGCTTCCCCACTCCGGCGACCCCGCGCTCGCGGCGGGCCGCAGATCGTGCCCTGTCTGCGCTGACCCAAGAAAGGCTGCCCCGAGCTTACCTTCATTCGCGGGGTACACTCTAGAACCGGTGACAGCGTCGCAAATCCCAAAGAGACACGAAAAGAAGACGAAATACAAAATCCCAGCCATGGTTCGCCGTGCCAACGCTGCCATCCTACCGCTTCTATCCCAGTGGAATAAATGCTTAAGTTAGGAGTGCAGCAGGCTGAAGACATTGCCAAGAGGGTGGGCCCGGCCCGTGACGCGCGCCCGCCAGTCCGAGGCCCGCGGCCAATGGGGACGCACACGGGTGGCCCCGGCCCCGCCCCCGCTCAGAGCCCGCCCCCGGCCCCGCCCCTCCAGCTCCGCGGGGCGCAGGTCTCCCGAGGCTAGAGGGGGCGAGCTCCGCCGGGTCCCCGCCCCCGCCCGGGCGAACTTGCGGGTCTCCGACGCCACTGAGGGATGGAGTCCCCGGGCCGCAATGGGAGCGTCCGATGACTCTGAATTAACTGTGGGAGCCCTAGAAAATGCTGTCCACTTTCTCTGCCCCCAGCGGGAGGCTGGAGATGGCGAGAAAGGCTCTCACAGAAACGCCGGAGGGACGAAGTTGCTCTGTCCCTCCACTCCTTTCCGCGGGTCCCAGGCGTGGCGCCCACCCTCCCGCCTCGGCTGCGGCCGCACCCTGGCTCCCGCCGCCTGCGCCACCCTTGCGGCCCGGCCCCCGCGGTGCCTGCTCGGGGCTCCTCCGTCTGCAGCGCTTTCGGGGGGACTCTGATAGCTAGAGTACCCGTTCCTTCTCCAGCTCTCCAGTCACCCAGAGAGCTGGGACACAGACGTGCTCAGCGCCCAGCCCGCCGCGTGGCTCAGTCGCTGTCTCAGAGCCGAAACGAGTGACTTTCTGGCATGGGGATTCCCCACCCCTGAAACGGTTCCCGCGTTCACATCGAACATCTAGCTCCGGGTCTGGGCCACGACTCCCGCTGCAGCGAGGCGTCCCGAGACGGCCTGGGATTCAGGGACGCAGCAGTGTGCTTGCCGGGGGGGAGTGCCTGGACCCCGCTATACCACTCCGGGGCGCAGTGGACAGAAGCGGGGGCGCAGTGAGCGCGGGGCTGCAGCTGCCCCGACCATGCGCGGAGACCTTGCGCTCCCGGCTCCCTGAGCGCGCAGCTGGGACGGCGCTATTGCCCCGGGACCGTAGAAACCCGCCCGGTGCTCCCGCCCTGGGGTCGCGGTGTCACGGTCGCCCCCGGGTGTGCTAGCACCACCGAGATCTGTACCCTGAGACTCGGGTCGCGGGCGCAGCCACCTGATCGCCGAGAGGCGACGGCCGGTTCCTGAGGTCCTGAGCCCGACGCACCTCGCTGCATTTTCTCTAGGGTATAAAGGGGCCCCGATTCCTAGCGAAGAGCCTCCCTTTCTCCTCCCGGGGTGCCGGCTCTCCGGTTCCCGCCAGAGCAGGGCCGGGTTTCCCTCGCGAGCCTGGGTCCCAGTGGGAGCGCGACCGCCGCAACCGCGAGCCCCTTTCCAGCCTCTGAAGCGGCTCTGCGTGAACCAACCACGCCACCTGCCGGCCAGACTCGGGCGTGCGCGGCCACGCAAGAAGGAGGAGGATACGCGGACAAAGACAGCAACCAACCACAGGGTAGAGGGGGCTTGTTTTGTCCATCTGCCCCTGTCCTGCGCACGCTGACCACACCTGGGGGCCGCAGTCCGGAGGGTTGGGGAGTCCTGTCGCGCTCCACGCCACCTAATTTATGAACATTGGGCACAGAAAGCGTTTCGAGGAGAAACTTAACAGTCGACCTCCTCCGAGGGGTTGGTTGCGGTGAATAACAGCTCTCCCCAAAATCAGAATCCTGGTTAAAGCCAGAGCTGAGGAGGGCGGCGTGGAGCAGAGAACCGGTCGCGCGTGACTGGCCTCGGTTACAGGTCACTGGACTTGGTAGCAGATCGTGCTTCCCCCGTGGCTTGAGGCTGTCCTGGTTTCTCGTGCAAACTCAGACCTGGGTTGACAACATAGACAACTTTTACTTAAGACCGAGGCGCTTGGCAAGACGCTGGGCACAAGCTGAGCCCGTGCCCTAGGGGCGCAGCTTGTGTGGCTCCTGTCATTCGGTTGCTTGGTGAAAGACCTATGGAAGTGTCACTGTCCAGGGAAGTGGGTTTCGGTTCAGTTACTGTGGCCGCTGATTTTGCACAAGGGTGGGGAAGGGAGGCATGCACACAGGGGAGTGTGTGTGTGTGTGTGTGTGTGTGTGTGTGTGTGTAGCAATAAGGCCCTTTAAGGAATGCACTGCTAGGTTCTTTCATGTGTTTTTCTGAGTTTTTATAGAAACTAAAAATAAATATTGGACCCTGTCATTTGGCACCCAGATTGGGAAGAGCAAAAAGTGCCCTTTTTGCTCAAATTCTTTTTGAAACAATAGATGCTAGTTGCTTCTCTGCAGGAGCTTGATTGTTGAATGTATCTGTGGCTGCAGTGGAAAACTGCCTGCCTGCATCGTAAAAAAAAAAAAAATCTAAAAAAATAAATAAACAAAGGTGCACCATCCCCCTCCCACCCACACACTGAATATGAAACAAAACCTTTTCCAGCCACAGCTGCTAAGGGGAAGGCAGCATTTGCTAGGATCCATACCGCAATTCCCGTTTTTTCTTTCTCTTTTTCATTCCAGGCCTCCGAGAAAGCCAATAAGCAAGAGGACCAAGAAGCAGGAAACACTAACCTGGGAAAAACTGTACTATAACTTCCTGTGGAAAGCATTTCTGGGTTGCAGATCAGAAATGAGCTGTTCCCGTCCGGTGTGACTACTTAGAGGAAAATTCTTCTGTCGGTTGTGATTACCTAGAGGAAAAATGTTCTGGCCTAACCAGCGAGATTTCTTCTAAAATCAGGGCCAAGATGAAAATATGTTAGTGTTCCCAGTCTACCATCAAGGCAGAAACTGCCCTGTACCCCATCACTGGAAAACACCCTAGAGTTTTCAACAAATCAGTGAAGTCATAAACACATCAGAGAATCCTTCCCAAATGTACCTAAAATCACCTAAGTGCTGTAAGAATTAAGGGTTATTTTGAATGTACTAAGAGACCTGTCAGAGTAGATCTGTTAGTGATGGTAATGAAAATAATTTAATTAAACAATATGCGAACTGATCCTTCCAATTTATACTGTGCTCTAAGAATTGAGCTACAAAATACATTGTAAATGAATGGTAAGTTGTGCTGAATTTCGAAGGCATTTCCAATCCATAGAAGATAGTTTTAAATGCAGTCTCATGCAAGCAGTGAGAAAAGGGCTTTTGACCTATGGACAAATAAGCAACAATGATACACAATAGATGAAGATGGAGGGTAAAAATGAGAACATGAATCCACCGTACTTTTTGCCAGACTTTGTAGCAGACTTTTCTATTTAGGTTAGCTGGGTTTCCCTGGATATCAGTCTTTATGTCAATAAAATATCAATCATTCCCTGTTATTTTAAGTCAGACATCTCTGGTTTATTATGCTAACTGGACTTTGCCAGCTGTGTATCTTTGCATGAGTTCCTTAACCTCTCTGAGGTACATTTCTCTTATCTGTAAATCATAATTACGCCCTATAATACATTCATATTGAATACATTTTGTAGCACACACGTTATAGTGCCTGGCGCATGACAGATAGCTATTATTGCTCTCTAACAATATTTCATTAATACTTACTAATATTAGATGAGAATTTAATTATTCAACTTGAATCTTCCTTTTCATAAGGAAACCAAGCACTATGATTTATCTTTCATGCTCTAGGAGAAAAGAATGCTTCCTTTTACTAACTTCTGTTGGTAGAGAGGAGAAATCAGTTCTTCCTTACTTGTTAACTTTTTCTTATTAATTTATGTCTGCTTACATCCACATTCCTGGTGGATTCAGTGGATTTCAACTTAGAGATTATACCTGTCTTTAAATATGATAGTTGCAAAACTAATGTAACAAGAAAGAGCGAATCAAAAGCTCCATCTATGAAACAGCCATCTCTATCAGAAATCATTTAACTCATGGCCATGAGTTAAATACAATAACCTGAAACAACATTTGCTGGGCTTCCTGAAATCCTCAGGAAGCTAGGAAGAGGTTTCAGTGCTCTGATGTCAAGGCTTTGATGTTCTTTCTTATGCAGATGAGAAGCAGTGCTTTGATTAGACCTTCACACCTGAATGGGAAAGATGGAGTTTGGAGCTTGGGGTTTGAGGAGAGACACAGCAAGCGCAACTTTGAGTTCAGTCAACTCTCAGGAACATTTCTCAACTGCCAACTGGGTACCAAACACCACATTTGAGGATTACAAAGCTTTCTTCTCAGCCTTGACCATGCCTGATGCAACCTAGCACATAGGGATGTGAGAGCCATCCGGGAGATTTCCTTGTTCTGGAGACGCAGGGGAAGGTGGAAAGAGAAACGCCACGTACCAAGACACTCAGTTCTGCACTGAGTGAGTCTACACCTTGGAATGAGTCTTCATGGAGGAGAATTTGGCAGAGATCCTTTGCATCTATGTTGCGTTGCATTGCATTGCAAAAATGAATTAAAAGTGAGAACCACTACGTGTTTTAGGCATGAAAGCTATGCCCCAGAAGTAAAAGAATCCATGGTCCTTAAATCTCTCTTCCTTGGACAGCATGTGAATACAACATTCGTGACATGGGGTTCACTCATTCTAACTCAAAATGTGAATGGAAAGCAACAAGTAACAAATATTTTAGTTGTTCCTGCTTCAATACTTAATAGCTATATTGATTTATGGTTTTTAAAAGAACTTTTGAAATTATGGTTGCTTTATGATGAAAAACTAATGATAATATATATGTGAATAACACCAAGCTGACACAATTTCTAAGCTACTTTTAAGGCAGAAATAATTATCTGGTCAAAGCACCAATTTATAGAAATACTGCCATAAACTTCCTCCTTTTCTCTTTCTGAAAAACACTGTATAATTGCAATGAAATTCTGTAAGAAAGTCACATGGCCATGAACATAATTTGAGATTTACTATGTAATGGGGGTATAAATTTGGAAACCTAACTTGTCTTTCCCCCATCGGTTGAAAAGATTTACAGAACACTTGTATTCCACACATTTATTTTGTTTTTTCAAAAGAGCTCTGAATATTCTAAAGATAACTAAAATGACAGGTAATATATTTCTTTATGTACAATATAAATCCCTTAATGCTTGCTTAGATAATGGAATTTTATAAGTATTCTGGAGGAAATACACCTTTGAAATTATGTTTATTTATATTTTATTTCTAAACCCAATCAGCTTGTAAATAAGAAAAGCATTTTCCTTGCACAGGATTTTGCTCTTGACCATTTGCTTAAAAGGATTAAATGTTTCAGAAACAGTGAAAACTCTAACAAACGTAATTATTTTCCCCTGAGTTACACACTATTTAAACTCTTCATAAAGTAATGAAACCTTATGAAACTCGCTTGTACATAAATCAGCTCCTTATGGGAAGAAATGCAAAAGTGAAATTTATAAACTTAGTTTACTTAGAATTGGCATTATTTCAGGGACTTTCTGGATTACAGTGTTTAAAAACAATGACGAATTCATAGAAGTCTTAATTCAGGCATCCCTGAACAAGCATACACCATACAACTTTAAAATGTGCTGATCAGCCCACTTTACACTCAGTGATATGTAGAATCACTTTCTCTGAGACCTTGACTATGCCTGCACAAATAAACTAGCTTAATTCGGGCAAACAATGAGTTATTTGAAGTAGGGAGGTAAAGAGAAATTCAGTTAGTAACGGATCATTTGGCTCCAACCGACATTTAAAGTGTATCAGTTCGACCATTTGTTTTTCCTCCCATTCAGCCCTGCGTGTGTCTGCACCCCAGGTTCTGCTTTTGCTGGAGGATGAAGGAGTTAAAAATTAGACACTGAAACACAGAGAACAGTGTCCCCATGCCATCTCTTACTGAAATTTTTAGCTCTGTCTTAAGAAACAAACAAACAAACTTTAAAAGAAGAATACCCTTAACCATTGCTAATTTTGACAGGAGCAATCTCCATTTAGGATAAATTTTCCCCCCTAGAAAATATTTGTGTATTATTAATATTACAGGATTTTTCTTCTCAGATTTAACACCTCACTTTGTCATTCAGGCATGACAGGCGTGATGATACATATATAACCACTTGTGAAGTTCCTCTTGCCCTTTATCTCTTGCAGCCCTGAACTAAAACCAAACTGACCCAAACCATGCACAGGAGATGGTGGGAGGGATTCCAGTGTGTACTCACTTTAAGAGTTCAGTCCCATCGCTGCAGCTACAACCTGCCTATTTGTATTACATTAAACACCTATCAGAGGTAATTGAACATTGGCAGGAAATTAATCAAGTCTGTGCCATTAAATGGTCAGTTTACTGCAGTCCGGTAAAGCTGGGACCATTTCCTCTGTGTGTCTCATTACTCCCTCATTTGAAACTTTTATAGTTTTCGCTGGGATTGTTGCAACTTAAAACACTTTGATAAAAAACTAGCTGTGCCCATACTGCTTAGCAGGTGAAGTTACCCAGTGAACTAGATTTGCAATGCACAAATCACTGGAAAGGCAGAAATCAGGGCAAACTGCAGAGGGAATGAGAAATCTCAGAATGTTTTGGGCCTTCCCACTGACATCTTTCTTTAGCAATTACATGTCTTGCGTCATTTTCCATTACGTTTTCGTGTGTTATAGATACCCATCTATATATAAGCTTGGGTCCTTGTTTTAAAAACCCGATTTAGATTACAAGTAAGATTATCTGGCTTTAAAGCTGCTGCCGTCCCCAAGCACTCCTCATGGTAATGATCACTGCAATTAGCTCTAGATCTGGAAAGGCCTGGGATTTAGAACCTGCCTTCTGCTGTCTTCTGGTTTAATCTCCTCAGCTCCGTTTTTGCCATGTCCACCTACACACAGCCCTCCATCTCCCTGAAACCTTTTTGCTGTCAGTCAAGTGACATCCTTGGATAGAAGCTTTGTGTGCTGAGGCCTCCCAAGGCCCAGCACTACATTTAGATGGAAGGGGGTGGAGGGGGCAGTGAGGGAACACAGGGCTTCTTCCAAAGCTGGGGGTGGGCGACTACCGGTGGGAGGGCTTTGGTGCATGGCTCCTTCAGAAACCGCTTTCCCAAACATACACAAAAATGCAAACATATACACCAGGCCCCCACATCTGCAGGCCAGCACCACTGTAATGTAAAATCACCCTGGGAAGTCAAGCATTCCAAGACCTGTGGAGGCAGAGAATAAAGCAGCCTTCTGTACTTTAACAGAGCTTGGTGCTCAAGAAAGAGCTTAGTTTCTTTCCTAGTGAGTGATCAGATGTGTCTAGCTTTCCTTTCTTGGATTCACTGATTCTTAGCTGACCTGTAAGTACTAACATTTCTTCCTAAAATTACTTGGGAACCTTTGTTTTTGTTAATTGGAAAGTAGCTGGAGAAATGTTCTGCAAAGGATTCTGTATGGATTTCATTCTATATGATTTAATGTCTTAATATTAGAAGGAGGGTACATTTTATAACAGGAAGCCAAGCCAGTGAGATATCTCTATTTGTACAGTAGATTACTTCCCTGAACAATCGGATAGGTCGTTAGAATAAATTAGTTTTTGATCTCTAGAAAAACAGCCTGAATTGAGATGCAGGGCTTATTTTAATTACTTTGTTTATATTTGGTCCTATCTGCATTCTGATGATAGAGTCACTTAAAGTCCACTTCATATTCCTGAGCCGCTAAAGTTAGTAGCTTTAAGCAAAGTGTTCTAAGCTTACAGTAAAAATCACCAGGAGCCCAGCTAGCTTCTAAAATTAAATGCTTTAATTTTGACCTTGCTGTTTTGAAAGATGTTTCCTATCTCAGTCAAGGTATATGTCACAATAGCTAATGCAGGTTAACAAGGTGATATATTAAAACTCGCTTTTTACATTAGGTATAAACACATTTTATTTTATTGCTTCCAGTTCTATTTTTTTTTTTCCTGGAGCTAACAAGGTATAAATCAAAAATTATGAATTTTATAAATGTGAACATTGCAGTTTGTCTCCCTATTCCAAATTGCCTCATTTGCTGTCTGCTGCTGTTTATTACAACTGGATCTCTCATCTGGCCAAGCAGAAGGCAAGCAGCAATTGTTCAGGGGCAAAAGTGTAACCAATAAACCTGAGCAAATACCTTCCTAACCGGGGAGCTTACTTAGGATGTTAACACAGATGCTTGGCAAATCCATGGGGAATGTTTGGCGAATGTTTGGTTTACCAGTACCTTAAACTTGTGAGAGTGCAAAGCTAATAATTGCCAAGAAAATAATCTTCTGATTTTTTTCCCCCTGAACACTGTTGATCTTCAAGAACAGTGCATAAAATACTTGGCATAAAAACAGTAAATGTCTAAGAAATGTGAAGAATTCTGGGGAACTTACTATACACATGCATGATGCAAGAGTTGCAACGTTATAAAGTTAAAAAATAAAGTTATAGTCTTCATTATGCTTAGTTTACGTAGGTTCTTCTTCAAAAATAATTTACCTATTTATAACTCTGTAATGTTTTGCTCCTCATGTTCTGATAAAACATGCATGTGTAATTTAAATCTAGTATCATTTAGAGTTCAACTTTTTTGACAGTTGATTGATTTTCAGAATGCTGAAATTGGTGAGAAGGAAATAGTACTCAGAATTAATATTTTAAAGCTTTGAAACTCCTAATAAATTCCAGCTGGTTATGGGAAGAAGTAGGCTTTTAGGAAATTGTCTTAGTAAAATGATGCCAACAATAAAATTTGCCTTTAGAATACAATTTGGGTTAACTTGGTGTATTTCAATACAAAGCGTGCTTGAAGATTATCTGTACAAATACCATACATGGGTGCAAACATTGACACAAATGATAAAAATCCTGAAATATTACTTGTAAGCCACTGAGGCTCATTAATTTTCAAAAAATATGTCTTCTAGGTAGTGCTTTATACCTCCTAACCCAGAATAAAAGCAATTTATATGGGAGAGAAAGAAGGAAAGTTTATAGATAAAGAAAAAGTAAACTACTTAAAAAATCACTACCTGAATAAAATTGCCTCTTTAAGCTCAAAATAAGTTATTGATTTTTTCTTTTATATTATTAAAGTTCTCTTTAATTCTTTCTTCACTCTAGAAAACATGCATTTTTTTCACATACATTGAGGATATTTAATCTGGGAAACAATCACAGAAAAATAAATTTCAGAAGGTAGTCTCACTGTGCAGCGAGGGGTATTTCTCTGCATATGTATTTGTAAATAATCATATTGTTAGTAATCTATGCAAAACAAAGCAAAACACTAGATCATGGTAAAAGATTTCTCTAAACTTTGGAAGATTTACTTCCTTTCTGAGATCACATGGGATTGCACTGACTTTCCTTCTGGGCCTCTTCATCATAGCCATTTGGGGGAATACATGCAAAATTTCACGTGGTGACTTGCTCTCCACTGTGCCAAGTGACCAGCCTTGTGTTGTGCCATATTGGACAAATGTGCCCTCCTTTGTAACCAGAGGAGCTCATTACACTTCCCAACACTCGTGCAGTCAACTTTGGATTTGAGGAGCCTGCAGATTTCCCCTGAAGCCACAGACATTTGTTGCTTCTTCTGGCTGCTCCTTTGCCTTCAACAAAAAAAGGAAAGAAATAAAACCCCAAGCAAATACAAATAGCAGAGCCAACCGTTAGCAACTGTGTTGAAGAGCCTGGTGATTTAGAAGATTCACACTAGTGATTAAAACGAGGTGTGGAGAAACTAGTTCCTTTAAATTACCTTGTTCTCCCTCTTTAAAAGTTGGAAATCTTTTTGTTTTTTAAATTTCTGTTTTTGGCAGTACTACACCCAGGGCTTGTTTTGATTTTTTAAATCACCAGTCCTTTTAATTTTGAGACGGGCTCTCTGTAATGATTAAATTGCCTAGGTTAAGTTTGAGGTTGTGATGCTCCTGCCTTAGCTTCCCAAAATGCTGGGATTACAGGTGTGCATCACCACGTCTACCTTCTGCTTTGACATTTAAAAATTACTGTCAGAATTAAATTTTTCATAAAAGTTTATTTCTTTATGCAATTATCAAGGTATTTTCAAATACGGATTCAAAGTTGGTAGTTTTGACCATTTGAGGTAATCTTCATTGGGCCTGACATGTAATTTGTAATTTTTTGAGACCCAAACTTAAATTGAATGCTTTACAGCTAGAGGAAGAGTCACTTATGTGGCTCCATCTGATGACTTAAATTGGGGTTTATCTTGCCTCTCACAGTCTTCATTGCATGCATAATCACTCTTTTTGCATGTTTCTCCTTTCAGAAGGAAAATATATGTCTAAGTCAGTGTGCATTTCATCTATTAAATGGAGCCATTGACAGTGGCTACATCTAGATGGTTACAAGAGTTCAGTGAGATACTCTCTATATAACCTGAAACACAGGGTCTGATGCAAAGTGCTCACTTCCTGTTAATATTCCTATACTTCCCTCTATACTTGTTGTTCAGAGAGTAGGGACACAGATAATGCTAGTAAAAAATTTGTTTTAAGTTGCACTATATACTTACAACTTATGAAAACAATGTGGAATAGTTAAATTGAGCTCATTAACATACTTTTTGTAAAATATTATGTTTTTGTGGTGAGAATATTTGAAATTTGCTTCTTAAAAATTGTGAAGTGTGCAACAAAGCATAACTAACCAACCCTGTGCACTAGATCTAAAAAAAAAAAAAAAACCCTATCTGTCCTGTCTGAGATTTTTGTACTCTGGGATTATCATCTCCCTATTCCTTGAATGCCTAATTTATATAATCAACATTGTACTTTTGTTTTCTATGAACTAAATTGTTTTTAGATCTCTCCTAGAAGGGAAAATACATGAAATTAATCTCTTTATATGTGAATTATTTCACTTAAAACACTGTTCTCCAGTTCCAGCCATGTTATTGCAAATGACAGGATATCCTTCTTCTTAAGTTTAATTTATCTTCTCTTATTTTATTTTATTTGTTTGTTTTATTTTTAAGAATGGGAAGAATTTATTGAGAGGAAGGAAGCTTCTGTCTAAGAGACAGAAGGCGGCAGCCTAGAAAGTGGGTTACCTGCCAAGCCTATGCTCAAGGGTGTCTATTGAGCAAAGCCATGGGGTGAAGTCAGTAAGACTGCTTGGTTATCACAAACTTTGAGCCACAACTTCTTCTATAGGCAGCATTCACTTTCCAGTACAAATATCAGTCAAATCACTGTCTCCTAAGCACAGCTGATACACTATTAATTAATGAGAAGTATATTGTGCTTCTAATGTAGCAAAGTAGAGTGCAGAAATCTAGCACTTTAGTGCAGGACACTGCAAAAACGTGATTCAGTCATGAAAGGCACGCTGCACTAGAATGCAAGATCTTTGGATTCTGGATTGCTTGATGTTGGACGGGCAATTGCAACTCAGTAAGCCTCAGCTTCCAAACCATATCGTCTCGACTACCCTCATCAGCTCTGCCTGAGCCACTTTCCTTAGTTCCAGTAATGACTGGAACTAAACACTCAACACCTGCAACTTAAAGGAATTTATCTTGGTTCATGTTTTCAGTCCATAGTCCACTAGCTGCGAGACAAGGTGGCACAGCAGAGGGACCACTCAGAGGGAAAGTGACTCATGTCATGGCACCCCAAAAGCAGAGAGGAAAGGGCAGAGCCATGGAGAAAACAGAATCTCCACTTCACTTCTCAGCATCCCTTCTCTCCCTATCAGACCCCACCTCCCAACCACAAGCCTGCAGCAGCGCCCCCTTACTCAACTAGCTTTCAAAGTATCTACCTCTGAGCCCATTACTTTGGGTAGATATCTAGATATAAACCATAACAAGTTCTAAAATAATGTAACCCTATTGTAGAATTTTCCACATTTTCCCCTGTGTAAAATAAAGTTTCATATTTAGCCAGTTCAAAGTCATTGTCTACTATTCATAAACAAAGCAAAAATCAAGTGGTTTGTAAACAACTGATGTTTTTGTAAACCCCTTATTTTCTGAAAAAAGTCTTTAAGAATAGTTGAATCCAATATTGCTTTTCAAGATCACTTGTTTTGAAACTGAAATCCATTAGAAACACAGAAAATACTCTATATATTTAACTTTTGTTAATGTTAACCTTTATTGTGTTTATGAATGCAAGTTTATGAATTCATAACTTTCACAGTAAGAGGGTCTTCATAAATAAAACAACTCACTTTAGATCTGTGTGCTTCAAATTATAAGGCACCAAGCAAGCCAGCAGATGGATGCATTTTTAATTAGTCGATCCATTGCTAGCTTTTACTTAGAAAATTCTTTTGCAGGTTTGTAGCGAAAATTTTTCATAAGGTTAAAAAAAAGAAATAAATGCAATCTCAGAATCACAGGTTTCCTAAAAGAATGAGCTATTTCAATACTTTGATAACCTATTCAATTTTCATATAAAGATAAATTAAACTAAATTATTGGTGGAAAAACAAATCAAGCAAAATAATTTGAGGTTATTGTATATCTAAGACATGAATAAAATTACCTTCAATCTCTAGCTGCTTTTGTGTTTACCAGTTTTAACTGAGTTAAGTAAGTAAGACACTATGATTCAATTCCATTCAAGACTGTTTTTTCAGTAGTGTAAGAAAAGAGCTACAATATTATGCCTTGGTTTTTAATTTGCATTATACTGACAAATAACTTGGGGAAAAGATGCTCTTTGTTTTGGAAAAATTACTAGAAAAATGAGAAGATAATATTTATCAAAGGAAGCCAGATGCAAACTGTGAAAGGTTTTCAGAGACTGTATTGGGTGGTTCCCAATTTTAAAAGACTGTCTTTTTCTAAAAAGAATAAAATAGTCTATCAGATTACCTCTTCATATGCACAGTGTAAAGGGAATGGAGCAATGAAGTAATTATTTTAATAATTCAAGCACTTAAAACTTTTCTCTGAAATATCCCAGTGATTGATATGATAATTTTGACTGAATTAGTCAAATTACTCTTTCACAGTTTGCCTTCTCATTACATGAGCAGATACAATCTAAGTGTGGATGTAACATTTATAAATGCAGAATACTAAACTCATAGCTTACAGTACTTTTAAGATTCACCCAATTACATATAATCACTTACCTTTTGGCAACATAGGTAGCAACAATTTATCACCCACTTCTTCAAATGGCCTATTTAGATCTTTTCCTCTGAGATCTGATAGTACTGCTCCATAAAATATTTCAAAGTATGACCACAAACCATTAGAACTACATAACTATTATCAAAAATTTTGGCAAATGCATGTATGGGCTATGGGTAACAATTCAAAAACAGAGAGAAAAACTGCATGATTTTCACAATGTTTTATTAGTTTATTTGACAAAGTATGTGAAGATCAAACTGTATGCTTCTCTAAAAGCTGGGAATAAAGGAAAAAAGATAAGAAAGGGGAGGAAGGAGGACGGAAAAAAAGGAGAAAGAAAAAAGGTAAGAAGGATCAGTCCGAAGTCAGAAATTCAGTAAATTGCTTGTTGGCAAGTCTGATAACAGCTTTGTACCTTTTTATTGTATGATTACATTTTTATAGGTTAGAAGCATAGAAAGATAATATAACCCCCAACTAAACAATGTCCCCAAATAATCTAATCCTCTAAACATGTGTAGAAATCAAAACAATTTCCTAAAATCTAGTTTCATTTTTGTGATTAAGATTATGTATGTAGGACTAGTTGAAACTTTTGTCTTCAGAAAATACACAGAATTTTTGATCATGGCTAGGAAAAGATGCTTTATATGAATAAGAGAGCTGATCAATCAGGAGAACTACATAACTTTATTTTTCTTCTTTTTCTCTGAGCTGAACAGATGGATTTTCAAACTAGAAAAAGAAAAGAAGGAAAAAAAGATTGAAACAGAAACAATAAATTTTCAACCTCTGGGGTTGATGCCAGGCTATGTTTGTGAACAAGGCAGACATAATTTCTCCACAATGATTGGGGCGGAAAAGAAGAAAATAGAAGACAACTTTAAATAATTCTGCATCTCTAAGTGCTGTCCATCTTTCTCTAAGGGAAATAAAAGAACTTCCAAGTACAATTGTGAAATCGTGGTTGACAGTCCTTAACTCACCCCAAGAATGAAAGGGGATGAGAAAATTGGCAAGTGACAAATGGCATGTCGTTATTTAAAATGTGAAAAGGTTAGATTCCAGAAATTATCCACCAATAAAATTAATGATGATCTCTGGCAAAATGTTCTCACAGTCCCAACAGATTGCTAAACAGACAGCTTGGGAACATGAAGAAAAAGGAGAAGTGCATATTAGCCATCAGAATTCCTTTACCAAATTCAAGTTATGCCACAGTCCATAGACTATTTCTCACACCCAATATATGTAATATGCACCCAGTAAAGAGTTGTTGACTGTTGTTATCCATGCTAGAATACTTAGATAACTCCATAACCTATCTTAAATTTAGAAACACACTAACCAGGTGTTTCATGCCTAATAGACTAGATGTTTCTCTCTAGTTTCCCATGTATATCAGTGAGTAAGATGATAATCAGAAGTGTTGTATCTCTGGATGGCACACAACTGATAAAGACCAGTTACTTCACCAAGCAAGAACCAGAGTAAAAACCATGTTGCCTCAGTGAAACAGAAGAATAAACTCCAAGCTGAAGTTCTAAAGTTTTTAAAAAATGTTAGGCTCAGATATTTAAAAGACCTGTTACATAGATCCATGATGAAGAAGGTATCATTTTATATCAATTCATGTTAAAAAATATATTTGTTAAATGGAAACAAGAAAAAATGGAACATAGAACAAACACAGCTTCAGGCTAAATCAGTGAAATTATAATATCCTGATGAAGAGAGGAGAGATACCCTGCACGATAGGTGCCATCACGCTTGGAGTGGGTGTCACTTCAGGGGTTCACATTTTTACGGGGACAGTGACAAATGACAAAAATCTGGGGGAGGGCAACAGCCTGAGGCCAGGTCTTCTGAGAAACTGAGGGGAGTGAGTCATGTTACCAAAGAGAAGCCTAGCTTTGCAGACCAAGACGGCTGTCCTCAAGTCAGGGGATGGCTGTCCTTCCAAGTGGAGCGTCTGTCCTCTGTTGCATCCCAAGGGCGGAACTGAGATCAGCAAGTAGCTCTGTAAGGGTGCAGATTTATTGTCAATATGTGGAAAAGCCCTCCTTGGAATTTTAATTTTTCTGCATCTACTGGTCTGTTATGTAGTGCTTTCCAAGAAGGATCTAGTTAACCATTTACCAGCATTTCAGAACAAGGGAAATGCTGCACTGACAGGAAAGTAGAATTAGCCTCTAAAAGCATTTATGGGAGAATGGCTAAAGAGAACAAGTTGCCAGAGACTTCAGAAAAGAATTAGATGTGGAAATTCTGCGTAGGATGACAGCCACTGAAAATGTCAATGAAGACTGGAAAGGCAGTGTTTATTTGAGGGAAGGTTTGGAAGAAGTGGCCATTATCTAGGACAATGCCACTTATAAAGATATAATATGGGACATAGCTGTAAGCCATATGCATAAGAGTTTAGCAGCCCTGTTTAAATAGTAAATCGAACCAGGTGAAATTAACTTTAGTGATATATTTTATTTAACAGCATACATCTGGAATATTATTATCATTTCAGCATAGACTTACTAAAATTACTTAAGGGATATTTTAGTCTTTGCTTCATATGAAGCCTGTGAAGCCATTTTTGTGTGCCTCATCCTTTTAGCACACCTTAATCCAGACCAATCCCATTTTGAGAGCTCAGTAACCACATGTGGTGACTGGTTACCATATTGGATGGCACAGACTGGAAGCTAAAGCCTTTGAGCAGGACTAGCTAAAATAAAACTAAAAAGGGTTACTAGTAAAATGAGGCTGCGTCATACACGTTACCCAGAAATTTTGGAGACACAGCCAAAAGAAAGAGTGTAACACCATGGAATGTGTTCAGTCTGGCAGCCACAGGAGTGATATGAGCCAGGAATACAGGTGGAGTTTGACCAAACAGAGCAAAGAATCCAACTGAGGCTCAACTGCACCTGCCCCACTGCTGGTTGCCCCAGCAACCCGACTCCCTCCACATGCTAATGACATTATAATGAGAACATCCACATGCAAATGAATTAAGTGGTAATTACAGGCAGATCCTCACTTGTTTTACTAGCTCCACTTAAGAGACTGGCGTCTGAGAGAAGAGTTGGGGAGAACTTGATACTGCACAGAGGAGATCACAAAAACAAAGAATCTGAGTTAGAAAGGAAAATGGTTATCTGGAGCCCATTCAACAGACCATGAAGTTATGTAGTTACATATTCACATTTTCTGTCTGTTTGGCTTTCCTAGTTCTTACCATCACTCAGGGGGAGAGAGACCACCCAGGGGAAATGGGGAAGAACAGCAAGACAGAACTCTATAGAAAGGCACAGTTTGGAGAAATCAGTTCCTTTCCACCTCCCCCCACCAACCAGCACTTCAAAATGAATTACTTATGAATTGTTCTAGCTTTCAACCCATCCATGGGGAGCCATCGTGAAAAACTGAAATTCTGGGAAAAGATAAAAAGGAGAAAGAAAGCCTGTCCTTTATCCTTGGTTCTGGTTTGCTCTTAATTGCTTTTTGCAGTTTTCCCCAAGTAGATCAGAGCCACATTGTAATTAATAGTGAACAAGTTGAATACTGAACTTCAGAAACTTGATAACCCTGCAACATGATGTGGGACTAGTGAGTGTGGCGAGATCTTGTATTGTGTAGTTATTTTTAGGTTTCCAGAAGCTTGTTAAGTCTCTCAGGAAAAATATAATAATACATTTATTAAAAAATGTAGTGGGCTGTAGGTTCTGAAAACATTCAGATCAAATAGGCCAGCATTCAAAGATACATTATTTTGACGACCAGATCAATAGATGTAACAGTCTTATGAACACTATACATCAGTATATGGTTTTCCAGTGTGAATTTATTTAGAAAATCATAATAGAGCATGATGGGGAATAATGGCCTATTTACCTAGCACTTATTATGTGCTGGGGAGAACTGTAAGTTGCATAACAACACTGGGAGGTAAGTAGGATTTTTAGGCTGTTTTCCAAGTGGAATCGTAAAGTACCTTGCTCAAGATAGTTAAGTGGTAGAACCAAGTACTGTGTCCAGTTAGCTTGGTTCCAGAATCTTCAGGTGTGTATTGTAAGGTATCAAGGACAGAACCTTCAAAAAGATGAATCACACTTTGTTAATAGTATAGCTAGTAGAACTAACAATTCTGTGAAATTATTTCTTAAGACTATCACATTTAGAACAAAGTAATGGGTAAACCAGCTTGCCTGGAACAGAAAGTTCATGCAAGGAACAAAAAGAAAGGTGTCAACTGTCAAGCAATCCTAAAATTAGGAGCCTTCAGAAAGGTGCTGTTGAAGGATTTTAATTTTGTATGAGTGTAAGTACAGAAAGAAAAAGAAACTTGAGCTATTGGGAACAGCTAGTTAAGCTAAAATTTTGTTGTTGTTTTTGGTACTGGGGATCGAACTCATGACCTTGTACTTTCCAGGCAGGCACTTATGCCATTAAGCTAAATTCCCAGCTAAAGTTTTTTATGCAGGCGAATGTACATAACAATGCTAATAGACAGTCTGAATCAAATAATTGAGGAACAGAAATTTCTGAAGCAAAGATTCAAGTGTGACTGGATATTGATAGAGTGGGAGAAATGAGGAAAACAGAGAAGAATAATAATACTCCAGATTTGATCTAGGACTTTGTGCGTAAGTGAGTAGGGGACAGATGGAGACATTTCAGTGGCAGTTGGATGATGGCAGAGTCTCAGACTGGACATTATTGGCATCTTGGATCAGAGAGTTCTCCATGATGATGGTTTTCCTCTGCCTGGCAGGATGAGCAGCAGCCCCAACCCACTAGATGACAGGAGCAGCATTTCCAGGGGACACAGATTGCCGTAAGTCCCCAGGGGTGTGAGTGGGTGTTTTGAGGAGCCATACTTGCAAAATCAGCTTTTGAGAAAAACCAGTAAAAAGAAAACAAAACAAAAACAAACAAAGCAGACTGAGATAGAGTTGGACAACCAAATAAAAATATCCAGGTGTCCCAGGTCTGGGTAGTGCAGAATCAAAATTTCAAAGAAAGATAAGAACAGACTATGGAGATGTGAAGACTTTGCCTTAGTTTTGTAAAGAAGCAATAATAATGAAATATTTGAAGTGAGAGTTTAGAAGGAGAAGGAGGAGCAGCAGCAGCAGCAATCTGGACTAAATACTGCAGGGATCTGGACTAAATATGATTCAAACGGAAAAAGAAAAATCCCCATTGAAATGTCAGAGGCAGCATGCTCAGGAGAAGGGAAGGAAGCCAGGCTGGGTCCCTGGATTCCGGAAAGGAGGAAGTTGGAGGAGAAAAGGCTGAGCAGTATGCGTGAAAGGGTAACGTGTGGATCCAGCAAGGTCTCTGTGTGTGGCGGAGGCGGTGCAGGTGATGGGGCCACAAGGAGATATGTTTGATGCTATAGCATATGAAGTTATACTCAAATATTTCAAGGAAAAAGACACTATGGTAACAACTATTAAGTCGGGTTATTTGGTGGTGAAGCACTAGGTTGCTGAAAGTGTCATGCTTTAACCTGTATTGTTATATTGTTATGCCCCCTTTTATCTCAACTTCTCCCTTATTCAATAAAAAATTATTTAATTTTTTTAAATTTCTTTTTTAAACTAAGGGGAAAAAAAACTAGCAGGATATATTATAGTAACTTTTTTGATTTCCTATTAACTTGAAGTTCTGTAATACCCCTGTTATCTTTGACTGATTAGACTCTATTCTGCTCTGTATGAAAGTATCAAGTATCAGAGTATAGGCAACTACTTTGAAGGCAATAAGATTCACTATGATGCCCATTCTGGCTTGACTATTATCCTCTTTTGAGGTTCTGTAACATTTACAATGTTTAGGTTTTATTGGTCTTGTTCTCTACTGTTTTGTTCAACTTTATAATACCTAATGAGATAGACAATTCTTAAGGAAGCAAGAGGCATTATGGTAACCATTGTTGATAACCTTGTACTCTGTTTTTACATCATGTGCTATGTCTATCCTTGGTTTTGACTGACAGCTTTGTTTTATCATGCTTGATTTTATTCTCTTACAAAAAAAAAGAATTAAGATCTAAGGGAGCAATAAAACTCAAAATGTATAAATTTTATTGTAATAAACAGAGGGGGAAAAAAGTGCCCTAAAGGACACAACAGCAAGGCTGTTTAGGTGTGTTAAATAGAAGACCATATTAATATTTTTGATTGGATTACTGAACACAACTGTTTGCAGTCTCACTGTTTGAATGTTCACTTTGTATGCTTTGATCCTGTAACCTGAAACACCATTTCTAAGATGATAGTGTGTAATCTATTAACTGGTGATAGCTTACTTTTTTTTTTGTAGTTCTAAATTACTTGTACCCTTACACTGTTTTGTTTTGTTCTGCTTTTTTTCTCTTTTTTCCTTTTAAATTAAAAAAAAAAAAAAAAAGGAGATTTCAAATAGTTAAAGAATGAGTAGAGCCTGACAAGCAGATGGAGGCTGGGTTACGTGGTGGGGAAGGGACTTTGACCCTGAAGAACAGAGGAGAATGAGGACACCTAAAAAGTAGCAGGGCCAATTAAAAAGCCAGACTTTGCCATTTTCAGGTATGAAATAACTGAGCGAGTTTTAGAAAAGGCAAGCGGACAGGAGCCCCTGATAGCAAAGTCTGGTTCCCAGGGAAAATCCCAGTGTCTCCATTTGAGCTTGGCACCAAGAAGGCTGAACACTGGACTGAACATCCCTTGCTTAATGCTCTTCCCAACAAGCCTGAAAAACCAGACAGAGCAGAAAACACAGTCACAAATCTATTTTGTGGTGAAAGTGGGACTCTAAGCACTAAACACTTTCTAAGGGGAAGGGACTTTGCTCCATGTGCCTTTTGTACTGGAAATGCACATTAATTACTGCAAAATATATGCAGTTTTGTTTAAAGAAAGGCAAGGGCTTGGAAAGAAAATGTGCTTTTTTGGTCTTCTCTTAGAGAAAGAATTCTAGAATGACACTGTGCACTGTTCTTAAGTACATTATCTGTGGGTGTGACACTGAATAAAATTGGTCTTTCGCCAATTGCCTGAGTCAGTTGTTTGGAAGTTGAAGCCAGGGGACTGTAGCAGGCATAAGTAACTGCAACTAAAAGGAATTTCTTAGACAATGCGTAAGAAAAGTGAATTTTAAGTCTATGAAGTCATCTAGTATGTTTAGCTTGTCTAAAGTACAATCTCGCCTCCCCAGAGAAAAGACTTTTTCAACAACTAAAATCTCTCGAGGAACTTACTTTCTGCTATTTTTTATCAACATTTCTATCTGTCTATGCACTTAAAGCTGATTAGAATCAGAGGTGCTTACTATATACATAAATGTTGGATTATAGTTAAGTTTTCTAAATTATGCAAAAACCACACACATTGACCGAAACTTTTTTAAATGGTGTGTGTGCTACTCTCCGTGATCCCGAAAATTTCCCCATGCATCGTTGTAGTTACTTACCATCAACAAATTTAATGTGAGCGTAGATAGTACCTACATTTTCGCAAAGAAACTTTATAGAAAATGCATATAATCAAGCTGGGCGTGATGGCTTATCCCTGTAAACCCACCAGAAGAGAGACTGAGGCACGAGGAGGGCCATGATTTTGAGGCCATCTTGGGCTTCACACTCAGTTCAAGGATAGCCTGAATGATAGAGTAATACTTTGTCTCAAAAACTAGGGCAAAGCAAAACTAGAAAATCTACTTGTTGAATAAAACATGATGAATTGGTTTTCATTTAATTGATGTTTATGGTTTTTTTTCTAAATCATGAATAATACCTTGAGGATTTCAGAGATTTTAAACATAAGGCTTTATTATTCTTTATATATAAATTTCTTTCACATTGCCTTTTTATTTTAAGGGGAAAAAATAAACATAACAATAAAACAGTTTCAAAACAGGCTCATTGAAGATTAACAATAATAAATACATTGCATATTCTTATCTTCTTAGTGTTTTCAGAGTACAAGATACAGGCATGAAATCTTGTCCAAACAATATTAGCACAAACTCTTCTCAATGCACTAAGGGAAACTAGCTGTATGACTACCTTACCTATCTTGTCACAGTGTCTTTTCAGTTGCTCTGTGAAAAACTATGTATATAAAAAAAAAGGAAAAGGTACTTATTGAAAATGACTCACAAAAATTGTACTAATGCCATGCATCCTAAGATATTCCATGGAAAGCATTAAATTTATGGGAAGCATATTACATTATAATTGATATTAAAAGATCATACTTATACATAGGCAAAGCCTTCTAGGGCTCTTTTTCTGTCTTTCTGCATAGGGCTAGGTATGTTGCATATATATTCAAACATACACTTGCATTTATTTTTGTGTGTTTGTTTTTGAGTAGAGCAGTGTGTTGAGTTTTGGGAATGCTTCAAAGTCCCGTCCTCTTACAGAGAAACTTTCAGTGTGTGCAGTCAGCAACCAAACAATGAGCAAATAGCCTAAGTAATTAATAAGACATGAATAGGATATTACAGAAGGACATTGGAAGAGGTGGTACACATCTGTATACAATGTATTCAGCGGGGTGTCCTCACTGTATGTGCAATGCATGTTACAGCTCCACATACATATTTATGCTGGGTTAAAATAAAACTTTATTCCTCAGAGTTAGAACGTCAATCATTAAGTGTCTGATTAAAAAGAAGCAGATGTTTAAAGCACAAATTAATTTGAATGTAATCTCTCCCTAGCCTTTAATCTAGCTATTGAAATTAAGTTTAAGTCAAATACAACAACTTTGTTTATAGGAAAAACTGAATACTTTTAATCTCTTTATGATTATATATTTTGTTTACTTAAAGTTTAAGAATCAGGTGAGATATACTGTTTTTTATTGTATCTTAACCGTAAATTTAGTCTTAAGTATTGCTAATAGTCATATACTTGACTTTATCTTCCCAATTCACATTTACAGTTGATAACTTGTAAATTACAAATAAACTTTCCATCATAGTAAGAACTTGTCCTTTCTACCAGATCAGAGACCTCTGCCATTTGTATACATGATATACATGAGAACTATTCACTGTGCCAATGCTCCCAATAAAAACTACCTTAAAGTGCAATACAAAATTAACATTGTAGCAATGTATAAAACTCAGATTGGACAATATATTCAGGAATTGATTCAATAACACTACCACAATGTAAGTATATTCCTTTTATGTGTGTGGTTAAAATTTGTGAATTCTCAGAAGACATAAAAATAGTTAAGGTGAAGGAAAAAATGGTTAATTGTCGGTGTCGCTCCCGGCCGGCAGGAAAGACACACGACAAGGTCTGGCGGTGGTCAGGCTTTTCTTTATTCTCTCCTTATACAGTCTGCCCCGAAGCCTCTACCGGTCCGCTCTCCGCGGCTCCTTCCGTGCTTCAGTCTGCCCCGAAGCCTCTACCGGTCCGCTCCCCGCGGCTCCTTGCGTGCTTCAGTCTCTCTCTCTCTCGGGGGTGGAGGCACTGGCTATATATAGGATTAATAGCTAGGCAGACTACCCTGTGAGGCGGGAACTTAGTGGGGTGATAAGAAACAGGTGCCACACAGGCGGGCTCGATGAGAGGGGTAATCTAGCCCAGGCTTTTGTACTTTCCCACAGGCCTCGCAATCACCGCGTCTGATGACTTGACAGTGCCACGGCTCCCAACAGTTAATGTGAACAAATATAAAGGATATTGCAATAGATAGGGGCACAGTGCACCATACTGATATATAAAATGAACTATCTCAGTCTGACACAGTTAAGTCAGTTCTGACTTCAGGACATTGTTGGTATTTTTGTAGTGTTATTTCTCTACATGATGATTCATTTGGTCAGCAAGAGTTATGATTATTTTATAATCAGTCAAGTTATTGCACTGGAGAAATATGCTTTGTATGTAAATTTCCTGGATTCCTATGAATTAGTAACCAATATTCCCAGATATTCCTGGAAGTGTATTGTTTATACTTTGCTTATAAATAAGACTGGAACATAAAACTTCAGTGCAACTTCTAAAATTTAAGAAAATTATTCTGAGCTCAGGATTTAGCTCAGCAGCACAAGTTCCTGCCTGGCAAGCGCAAGGTGGTGAGTTCGATCCCCAGTACAAAAAAAAAAGAAAAAAAAATCCAAAAAGCTTAGAAATGTTAAGTGCATAATATGTTCAATGCAAGAATATAATCCAAGTATTTAGCTTCATATTTTTGCAACATGGGCCAAGCCTATGATTTCCAAGGTGAGTTTTCTCACTTTTTAAGTGGTCTTTTCTTATGGTCTTTGGGAATATTCCAAAAGACAAAGAAACCAACAAAAACTTGTTAAAATAAAATGATCAATCAATCAGCAACTAACAAATGTTTAATCTTGTAGTTAGCTCTGTGAAGACCGAAGAAGAAATACTCGCCATGCTGCAGGCCGCACTTGGAGATCTTGGAATCCTGATAGAAGTGAGATAAATAAACCATATTTGGAGGTTAAAGCAGCAGAATATGATGGGATCTTAATTATTACCACCCTGATGTTAAGTGTGTGTGTGTGTGTGTGTGTGTGTGTGTGTGTGTACACGTACCATGTGGCATTCTGAAATTAAACAATACTTGGATATCAACAGTGGGATGACTTTGTGTAGTAATGTAAGAACATCACTCATGTATTTTTTTCTGGCTCATCTTAACCGAATCTGTTTTCCGTTTTTTGAGATAATTACTTAAAGGAAAGCTGAAGGGAAGGGGACAGAAGCCCTAGCCACATCTCTGTCCCCAGCAGGTGTCCGCAGGACAGCGTCTGAGTGGCTATGTGCCCTCGTATCGCCCGCATTATTCTGACCTCTTGGAATACTGGGATTGCACTAACCCAATTTACTCGATGTAGCAACATCTGGTGGTGTTGGCATCCTTGTTTAGCTCTGTCTGTCACTCTGTGTCACCGGATGAATGTCTCCAGGGTCCCGTTGGGGGTGTGTAATAATAAAGCCCACATTAGCAAATGTTGCGGGCGGGGTAGGCGGAGGCGTTCTCGGGCCTCCCCGTGGGGTGCAGCAGAGTGGCCCACAAAGGGGAGGTGGCCGGATGCACAAAGTGCTGATGCCAGAAGGCCTGACACGCTGCAGGCGGTAGATGACATCTCGTGGCTTCTGGCTGTTGTTGGGTGTGATGCGTGTCACCCACATGATGGATGAGTTTCAGATCTTCCCCATTATATCATATCTGTAAGAAACCCCTCTTCCTCAAATGTCTTTTTGTTTCCCCACTCCTGAGCCGCAGATGGTATCTGCCCACGCATTCCCATTGTGTGAAGTCTACAGAGGACTTTGCCATTCTTCTGGGATTCTGCATATGGTTGAATTACTAGCATTCAATTAAGTCTTGAAATTATGGCTCTGGGCAGTTTAACCTCTTTCAAGAGAGCGATGAAAACTATCCTGGCCATTTAGGAATTTCCTGAGGTGTCTCTGATACATTTTGTTAAGATCTAAAAGGATTGAATCATTAGATAAAATAAAGGTGATTGTTTTCACCTACCCATTTTGGAGTTAAAGCAATCTTTATAAAGGCAGTAATACTGTTTTTGTGAATTAAACTATCTAAATACACGTGTGAATTCCTAACAAATCATGCAGTAATTTCTTAATTGCAAGTTGTAGCTTGACAGAATAGGAACGTATATAAGGTTGAGGAAATAAACATGCACCAACTGATAGGGGCCCCAAATTATAGCTTCTTCTGTCTGACTCTTGCTCGGTGGCATAGATATTGCAGGTCTGATTTATGAAGTGAGTGGTTTTTACTTAGGAAAAGCTGTAATGCTGAGTAATGTGCAGAGGAGCAGATTGCTTATGCACAGCCTCTCCTGTTCCTTTCTTACAATTTTTCCAAGCATTATATTAGTGTAGAACATAAGAGACAGTTACAGATAATCAGCATAGCAATTTCTTCTAAATGACATAAAAAACAATTTGCTACCCACAGACTCCCAGGTCAACACAGGGCTGCACGGTGCATGCTTGGCCACCCCAGAGGACAGTTCCAAGGCAGTGGGCTAGCATCTATGAGTTGAGACAACAGGCCTAGTAGAGTGAAGAGCACACAGGCCCTGCAAAGCTCAAATTAGTTTTAAAGACTCAGTATGAGACTCCAAGTACCAAGGAAATGGAGTTCAGAAGGTAGGATTGAGGCGCATACTTGATGCTTATCAGCGGAATGTTGGAATTCCTGAGAGAGGGCTACTTGTGTGCACAGATAAGGAATAAAAAGACTCTTGGAGAAAGTTGGTATCAGGAAGAGTTGTCAGTTAATAGAGGAGATAAGAAAGCAATCAAAATGGGTAAGTTAATGAAAAAGGGCCAAGGACCTGGACAAATACCTGAGCAGGAAGACAAAAGGAGCCAGGGACATCATAAAACTGAGGCTCTGGTCCAGTCTCTCAGAAGGGTCAAGGATGTTTGAAGTTTGAGCTGCTGAGGTGCAACCAGCATCAACACTGAGCAGAACAAGGAGAGCTGACAGTTTATTAAACTTTTACTATGTACTGGAAATTTTTGTATATGCTCTGCTTATAGCACCAAACACGAAGGATAGATACCAAATCAGTTAAGTTTAAAATGGTGTCCGTGAGGTCAGGAGTTCAATCTCTGATAGCAAAAAAACAAAAAAAGGTGTCCATCCCTATTACCATGTGCACAGGCCTTCTCCCAAATGACCACACTTATTTCCCAAATCACCAAACCTATGAATTGTTGGTTGCTGTTTAAAACTACAGTTCTATTCCTCTTCCACAGAGATCTTGGTTGAGCCAAACAAACTCTTTTCTTATTTGAGCAATCCAGGTAATTCTTAGGGTTAGGATATGTTAGAAGTCTGACTTTAGATGTCTTTATAGATCACACTTCCCTATTTGGAAGTAGGTGGGCCAGATTTTATTTTCTATGTTAGTACATTAAGTAGCAGGAATCAGTATCTTTTTTTTTTGGTCTTTTTCATTTTTATCGGTACCGGGGATCGAACTCACTACCATTTGCTTGCAAGGCAGGTACTTATGCCGCTGAGCTAAATCCCCAGCCCCAGGAATCAGGATCTTACTAAAGAAATGCCGCCTCATGTTTCAAAGTAGCTTGATAATATAGGAAAACAATTTTCAAGAAAAGCAATGCCTGATCTGTTGTAAGTAGATTTCTTAGAGATAAATAAAACCTGCCATTATTACATTGCATGTCACTAAACAACTTGATAGTGCACAGCTCGGTCACTGTGTCTGTCCAGTGTGTGGGTCAAGGCTGACCTCGGTGGCAGCTACGGCCTCTACTGTAGTCCTGTCCCTGAACTCTGAAGCATCTAAAAGAGCGTATCGGGTTCTAGTGAGAAGCCACATTAAGCCACAGTAAGCCGACTCAACTGCCTCTTGCCTGTCAATTCTAAATCATGTAGAATTCTGAAGCAGGAGGAGTTTATCAGCCAAAAAGACTGGAAAAAGGACATTTTGGGGGGAACTTTTTTTTTTGCCATAGCAAGTTTCTTGTTTTCATTTTTTTTCTTTATTTTGTCTTGTTTTTGTTTTTTGAGGCAAGGTCTCACTATGTAGTTCAGGCTGGCCTTGAGTTCACAACACAGTGATCTTCCTGCCTTAGCCTCTTGAGTGCTGGGATTCGAGTGTACCACCACACCTGGCTTACAGCAAAAATTCTGTCTGTAATATGCATGGTTTTCAAAAAACCCTGAAGGAAAGAAATGTAAGAGTACGGTTTGTAGAGTTGCCACCCCTTTTCTGGACCAGAACCCCATTTTTGATGGAAATGTTGAAGTGAAACAGTGGTATACAGAACTAATTCAGTCCCACAAAAGGTTTGGGTTTAAGACCAGTCACTAAATTGTGAGTCCAAAAATCAAGTTGCATATTTACAACTTTGAAGTTTCCAGTACATGAATTAGAGGCATCTTAAGCATAATTACTAGAAACACGTTGTTGTTAGCGCAGCAAAACTGTGATTTGATTACCCTTAAGAAAGTACAAACTTTACCTTTTGATAAAAACACTCTTAGGAAACCAAAGGATACATGGATGGAAGACTGAAGGGACCCTCCAAACCCTCTGAGGCTTCTTAACTTCAGCATTATTGACATTTCGGGTTGGCAAACTCTCAGAGGTAGAGAGAGTCCTGGCCTGCGTATTACATATTACTTGATATAGAGCAGCTCTGGTCTCCACCTACAGCAGCTCTCTCTCTCCAGCTACGGCATTCAACATGTCACCAGCTATGTTCATGTGTCCCCAGATGGGACAGGGACAATTGTCCCTAGCTGGGAAAACACTCTTCTAGTGCAAGAAACACTCAGAGCAACGCGATTCCGCTTTACCAGACTCTCATTTCTTTGGCTTATGAAGACGATGCTCTCCAAAGTTCTCCCCATCACTGCCAGGGAAACACGGGTCTTTTTGGTCATGGAGAGTGTTTATTTCTTTTCCTAGCCTAACCTTTGTTTTCCAGGAATTTTTACAACAGCCCATGCTTACTCTGCTAACAAATAGTATAAGAAAGTTGTGCTGGGAGGTGACTTCCTGTCTCTGGGTAAATCCATTGTTACACAGTCCTTAATGCTAAAAAGGCACAAGTGTTAGGGTCTTTCGGGGTTTCTTTTTGCCATCCTAGTGGTTTGCCTGTAACATTTTGCACTCCTCTCCTACACATGGTCACGAGACCTGGCAATAGTTTTCTTCGGCTTTCATACTGCGATGGAAATCGCTGTTATGAGGAATCCTTGTCTTTGAATATTGCTTTGATTTGCACAGGTATCTTTCTTTCAGGGGAGGTGAGGCCAGGAAACTAGTTTATTAAATGTGCAAAGTTCTTGGGACCTATAAGGATATGGAGATACCCTTTTCCCTACAAAAATACCACAATATAAGAAACAGATTCAAAATTTAACTAGTTGTATTTGTTGGCGACATTAATCTTATAGAAGTAGATTGTCCCAAATGTGTACTTTTTCTTTACAAAATGTTTGCAGTTTGAGTATCTGTATTCCAAGGGTAAAAAAACCAAGTATGCACAAAATCTAAGCATCATTTGCAAGCACATTGTTTAGATTCTCCAAATATTTTTGCTTTAAAGAATGAAGTTCAAAAAATTTACCTTCAGCACTAATATTTGATCATACTGTACCATGAATCACAAATTTGTCTTTCCCTGGATAGCTAAGTGGAATCATAGATTATTAATTTGCTGTTTCTCCCCTTCCTGCAGGCTCAAGCTTAGATTTTTGATCACCATCGGCTCTCAAGTGTTTCTCTCTGTTTTTTGAGTTGTCTCTTTCATTTTCTCTCTGGCATTCTGTTACTAGAGAGGAGCATGAGCGAGTTAGGTTCACTGACTTGAATGTGATTCAAGTTGTTAGGCACAGTTTTAAAAGATGGAATTACTTAAAACTAAGCACATGCACTCAGGAACTGTAAAAGAGCAATGTCTAAGAATCCTAAGAACGTTTTTTTCTCAAAGAATCAACAGTTTAATGCACAGAGAACTACTTATTATTCACTTCAATCAACATCTCATCTCTAAGGATGATTTGCTGAGCAGCACCCAACCCAGGATCCAGTGATAAATATTTAATAAGGGGAACTCCTCCTCCTTTTTTCTTTTCCTCTTATGCATTAATTCAATTACTTCATTTTCACAAGCAAAAACTACTCTCTCAAATGCTCCTTCAATATTTCACACCGTTGAAAACTCTAACTATATTGATTTACAGAGAAATATTCTGAAATATTGAAGTTTTGGGGATGGATTGTTGCAAGAAAAAGATAAACATAAAAGACCGTTAGCCCACACAATGTAAATGTGCTCACGTGCTCCGCTCCATTTTAGGGCTGGTAAGCATTGTCCTGTATTTGGTCATTTCAATGGAATGGCATAGAAATTTTGTTTACTGCAAAGGAGAAAATAAAGACATATCACTTGCTTTGTGGGAAGCGTGATTTCCTGGTCTTTTTTTTTTTTTTTTTTTTCTCTCCTTTTCTTCTTCTTTCTTTTTTTGGGTAGAATTTTCTGTGCACTGAAGACATTCTGTTCTGGTGAACACAGCACTTCTTATTCATGGCAATTACATTCACATCTTTGATCTTGGATGAGATCTCTTGTGCATATTTTGTTCTATTTACGTCTTTGATCTGGTTTCTTGTGATTTTTTAAGGTTGTGTTTTTATGCAAAAGATGTTCAGCCTACAATATTTAAAAAGGGAAAAATGTGACATTTAGTTTTTCCATATGACATTGTCTTTTTAGGCATATGGATAAATTAGGATGTCTTTATATCTCTCAGCTTCTTCCTTCAATATACAGGTAATTTGTTTCTTTTTTTAGCTGTCATAACAATGGAGAGGTTTGTAATCAGATGGATTGCAGCATGCTTTATCCAATCCAGCTCAATAGTATTGCAATCTCATTCTATTTGATTTTCCAATGATCTCAATGCTGTTACAGCCAGAAGAGTAAAGGAGTAAATTCATGTGAGCACCTGCTTATGGACAACTTAAATTTTCTGATTTATTTGGGATTACCATAATCATTTTATTTAATATGAATTTGTTTTCTTGCCTATGTAAGCCATCACTTTATAGTCAGGTTACTAGAATTCACCTAGGTGGCTTCAAGGTGATATGTATTACTAAGGAAAGATTAAATAACAAGATAACAGCTAGCGGTCGCTGTACCGATGCAAAGTTCTATGAATAAGAGGCCGCATGGGACTTGAGAATGTACATGACAAAAATTGGTCACCATGGCAACATTTCAGCAGTGGGAGACAGGGAGTTGAACTGAGCAACACAGAACTGCAGTGCCTGATTGAAAAGAACTGCCTGTGATTTAGGCTGACTGGCTTGTTATGTAACATGTTTTCTGTACTATGCAAATGACTACAGAAATGTGAGAATCCAAAACAGTCCATAAATCCAGATTGCAATAAAAAACGTGCACCTTTCTTTGGAGGGTAAGATTAGGTATTCCAATTTGTAGTGAGCCAGAGGGTTTTTTTGTTCCTAATGATCTGCGACTGTGAGCATTATCACAGGTATTTCTTTATAAATCCCTGTCTATAAACAAGATTTCCATATTTTAGAGACCTGCTCATGCAAGCACAAAATGTCATTTTACAAAAGCAAGGAAAGCCAAGATGAGGCAAATAGAAAAGTGACACAACTGTAAGAAATTGTTAAATTAAATAGCTCCACGGTAAGCCTCATTAGAGAAAATATAATTCAATAAAATTTTCCTTTTAATTCATTTCTAGCTTGTTGTGTGCTTTTTTAATTATTTGGATAATTGTCCCTGTTTTCTTTTTTCAATTGACTTGTACTCCACAGAGTCACAAAAGCCAAATGATATTTTTTTCTGTTGTGTATTTGCACAGTATAAGGGGGGCCTGGAAAGGACGTTTTTATCATATAATCAGGGCAGTGGAATATAACTTATTCAAAGTGATAAAGGGCAATGACAGCTCAGTTAAGAACTCTTTTAAATATGCAATCCCTTTCTACATTTCAGCAGTGTTAAGCATGCAGATATTTTATATATCATGGAAAGAGGAATTACAATGAATCTTTTAGCTCAGTGCCAATATTCTTGCTAAGTGGTACATATCTCACAATAGCAATAATAATATTAGCAATTTTAGAAAAGAGTAGAGTTGAAATTTTTGAGCCTATGCATGTTCCAGATACTTTTAATGGTTAAAAAATTGGGATAAGATGGAGACAATCATTCTCCCGTTTGGCAGACAGATTTTAACAGGTAGAGTAACTTGGACAGAGTTATACAAATAATAAACTGCAGAGCTTTGATTAGAACTCAGAACTATTTGGCTCCAAAGCCTCCCTTTGTAAGTGTAGTTTCTTCCTGCTCGCTAGTCAGATTACTCCTTATAAAGACATTGCCTCTGTACTCCTACAGCCGAACGCTTCTGCTCTCTGGGTCACTTTGTGCCAACTCCGACTGCAGCCCTTCCTTGGAGTCACAACTTCCAACCTTGCACTCAGACACTGGAAACTCACTTTCCCTGCTTTGTCATCTAAAACCCCATCATCTCGCCTAATAGGCTTTCACTTCTCATGAAGTTTCCTTCCCTCATAATAACGTGCCAGTGATGGTTTGCTTCTATTTTATTTGGCAAAACTAGATTAAGAGAAAGAATTTGTCTTTGATTCAATCTTGAATGTCTCCGCTGAAGTGATGTATGTGAGCACAGATGTTATTGAAAGCTCGAGCAGCACAAGGGAAGAACTGGCAGGGATTAACTGGGATCCAGAATTCAGGGAGTCTGGGAGAGTTGCCCGATGCGCTGGTCATGAAGTTTCTCTCTCTTTTATCTAGCTTCTCACTTAGCTTTGTCAATGGTCCACATCTATGTTGTTTTCTGCACAGAGTAATTTTTTTTTCAGTATTGTTTCTGTAAGGTGTTTGTTTGTTGGAACATTCTACCACCTACTCATCGTCTTTATTATTGATTAAATTTTGTATTTCCTGTTTGGGAATATAACGGTATTATGAACATTCTGGTATCTAACTTTTGGGAAATGCATGCATATTTTTCTTTATGTGCTTGGTGGGACCTAGAGTACTTATGGTCAACTCTTCACGGTAGAGACTGCCAAAGAGTTTTCAAACACAATCACACAGTTTGCTTTCCTACCAGCAAGAAGCATGGAAAAATTCCAGTTGCTCAACATCTCCAATGACATTTGGTGTTATCAGCAGTTTTAATTTTAGCCATCCTGGAGGTTTTGGGGTGGATTGGATTGGATTGGATTAGATTGGGTTGGGGTCATCTGATAATGAGAGTGAGAGAAACTTTCATACACTTTTTGTTCATATGAATGTCTATTGTGGAAAACCTTTTCAAAAGTCTTGTCCATTTTCTATTTTGTTATTACTCTCTCATATAGTGGTTTAAAGACAAGTATCAATTTTAAATGATAAATTGGTGCATTAACAGGTCATAAAGATGGGATGTGTTCTGCTCTTTTCCTCTGTCTTCTGCACATCTTTATTTTCTTCTCTCATGGCAGTTAAGTACTAGCAAAGATACATTCTAGTCTGTTGTAACAGGACATGTGAAATACAGCGGCAGAAATAAGGTAGAAATTTGTATTTTTCTTTTTTTTTAAATTTTTCCTATGTATCAATATAAATAACCTAGGGTATAGAACAGCTCAGCTGTGTTGGACTGAGACTCCTTCTCTTTCAGGTCCTGAAATCCTGAAAATCATCTTCTTTACTAGAAGTGAAGCCATTTCTGCCTCTGTGTTTCAAGGGTAAAAGGATAGAAAATACCTTTTCTCTATTGCGCAAATGATTTGAAAGTTGTACACTTCATCTGGCTTCCCCTTGCTAGATCCTAGCTCCATTGACAAATTTCCTTTTCTCTCAATGGACTTAGAATATGCTCCTAATTTGGTGCTCGTTTTGCCTTGCTAAATCTTCTAGCATAGTGAAGGAAGAGGAGGAAAAATATTATGCATAAACTGAAACCTTTGCTATCCCTATAGCTACCAGATTTTCAACAATAAACTAGGAAATAAAGGGGTTTCTCAAGTAGGCATCTTCAGTGTGTACTTCTCTCAGAGTGTAAGAGTACACGGCGAGACAATGGAAGCCAAAGGGAGATCTGTGGGAAATTTCAGGCTAGCATTTTTCAACAGCATTTATTCTTATCTTTGATAGTTTCCAACAGTTGTGGAGTTTCTTCTCTGTGAATGCAAGGTGTGAGTCAGTATTTATTAAATTCATTCTCTCTCCCCCGTTCACACTTCTTTACCAAGCCTCTTGTGTGTACGGCACTGAACGTTTCATTCACCAGAAGTAACTACATCCCTTTAGAGAAGTGTGCCGCCGGTGCCAAGGTGCCAGTGTGAATACCAGGAGGACGTGTGCTCTTAGCGGTAGGTGTGGAATGGAGTCTGAGATTCTTCTCCTGCCTCTCAGTCTGCTCTGTGTTAGTTTCAGGCTTGAAGTAATTGCTGTGATTTCCTATAGCCAGACACAGGGGAGTCAGTGTTTAGGATAGGAGTCTTTATTGTTGAGAGCAAAGAGATAAACATAGGGACTCTGGAGTGAGCAGTCATTATGAGGACACACTAGTGACAGCACCAGGGAAGATCAGGGGCTGCAGAGACAGAGATGGAGCCTGGGAAGAGGGAGACCCACTCACGGCTACGATGGCGATAACAAGACAACTGGTTTATCACTCTGCTTCTTCTCTTCTGCCATAACTGATGAGTTCATAAGGAGGCATTTGGTGTACAGTAGAATCCTGGCTTGCAAACATAATTCATCCTGAAAATATGTTTGTAGTCCAAAGTGTGATATATCAAAGTGAATTTCCCTATCAAAATAACAAAAACCCAGATGATTTATTCTATACGTCCCAAATATTCATGTAAAATGATCACAGTACTATAGTATAAAATAATAAAGATGATAGAAAATACAAAGAAAAATCAACAAATTAACCTTCACTTATCTTTGAAAACCCTCATGGTTGGTGTGAGGAGACAAGAGTGAGGAGGGTTACTCTGTGGGGTGACTCTAACTAATGGAATCACCGCTATCTACTGGCTCAGGGAAATCCTTTTCTTTTAGTGTAGGTTTAACAAGGAACCCACCCAATGGCATGTGCTTTTGCTGTGTTTTGAGGATATCTCAGAAATGTGACATTGCATTGTCATTAAACAGTTTCATTATTCGCACTGCAACAGCCTTATTCAGGTGGTTTTACACAAAATTTTGCACAATTTCCAACATTTTACACATCTCCCTAATCTCTTTTGAAGTGTGTGTGGGGGTTTCTCTGCCTTTTATTCCTCCTCCTCTGCAAATCAGTTCTCCATGATATCTTGCTATTGAGAGGTGATCACCCACAATCTTGGGGGTAGAGACAGAGACAGAGAGAGAGAGAGAGAGAGAGAGAGACAGACAGACAGACAGACAGACAGGGAGACAGAGAGACAGAAAATCATTGACTCAGTTGTGATCATGTTACATTCAGCATCATGTACTACTTTTATTACAAGACATCACTCATTCATCAAGTTAAAATTTATCAGAAGTGTTTGCTTGTCTTGCAGAACATTCACAGAACAAGTTACTGGCGATTCAGAGTTTTCCTATGTATACGCAGTGGAGTGCTATTCAATCATAAGAAGAAAACATTTAAGTCATTTGTAGGAAAACAGATGACTCTGGAGATCACAATGTTGAGTGAAATACATTAGATGGAGAAGGTTGAATATGAGACTGTTTCTTTTACATGAGAAGCCCAAAGAATAAATAATTTAAAGAGGAAAGAAAGCGATACAGGAAATGACAGGAAACAGAGAGAAATCCAGTGTGGAGATGAGCAGGGGATCTGAGGATGCACGGAGACAGAAGAGGAGGAAGGCGAAGGGGAGGAGAAAGGTTCGAGACTTAGGACGCATGTGTGCCAGTTCCCACAGTGAATCTATTTGTCGTGAATTGCAAACGTACCAATAAAGAAAGGCAAAGAATAGAAGAGGTCATTTGGGGCAGTGGACAGGACTGGAAAATACAGAACCAGCAGTAAGTTGAGGGATCGTAGTCTTGAGGTGTTTTTCTTCCCCAGAGGCATCAAAATGGGCTTTCAGTCAGTCTCTTTCTCTTCACAGAGTACTCAATGAATCTTTTCATTGTTGATACTTCTGTGCTTTTTTTCCACCAGGAATCATGGTAATGTAGACATTTTTTCCACTTGAAAAATAAATACACGAGATCACCAATGAGTTCTGAATTAGCTTAATTACATGTAAATTTATTTAGAAGTTATGAGATTAGAAGTTGATTCTTGAAATTCTGCATGTTGCATTTAATTCTGGAAAGGCACGTTTGGTATAAAAGTTACAGAGATGGATGAATAAGGGGTTTTTCCTGTGAATATTTGATGCATAGTAGATGTTACAGGAAGAAACCATGGAATTGCTTAGTGCAAAAGTATTTTATTTTTCTTTAAGCACATGTACTACTCACATTTGTGTCTCTCTGTATATTTTTGCACGTCCTGTCAAAAAGCTACCTGTGCTGTATTCCTACCAGAACCAGTACCTATAATGGGTGGTGCCAATAATTCTAGAATATTAACAGAGCCACAGCCTTATTTCTTTTTGTCCCTTCTTTTCTATTGTCCATCAGAATCTCTGCACTGAATACTTCTGGGAGAAAACACGAGATCAGCTACTGTGAGGTTTCACCTGGTCCAAAGAAATGCTCTTTTGCCCTTTAGCAATTTAGGAACTAAGTGGGGTGACAGTCATCCCAATTCCCAGCCCATATGTCAGCGGAAAGGGCTGTCATATGGCTATGTAATGAGCATTACTCTGTCGAAGTCCTCTCCTCTATGAGCACAGAGCACTGCGGCCTTTTCAGACTCTATATGTATTAAATTTGCTGTCTGAAAGATTTGTGCCATCTGGAACCTGGTGGGATGGGCCAAAAGGACCACCCATGGCACAGCTCCTGTGGCTTTTCAGGCAGATGGATAGCAGTGCTGCATGGGCTAAAGAAGTCTGTTGCAAGCAGAGTCAGGCTGCGTGTGGAGTTTGGAATGAGAGAAGGCTTCCCCATTACCTGAGAAGACTTTAGAGAGAAGGTGAAATGAGATGTATGGAGCAGAAGATGTGATAGGCGCAGGCAAAAGGAAATGCATTTTTATTAATTGGTTTTATTTGTGTACATTTACAATGTGGATTCAAGAGGTGAAGAAAGAGAGGGTGGGAGTCTGGACTTCTTTACATGTTCTGGAAGCAATTTATTCTGGAAATACTTAGAGAGCATCTGATGAGTCCCAGACCCTGCCCTTAATGCTGAGAAGACACTGATGAAGAAACAAACAAGTTGCCTGCTTTTGTTTTTCTGGGAAAAGATACCATGCAGGAAAAGTAAGTAGGTATTGCATACATCGTCTTAAGCAGGTTTAACGGTACGGAGGGTTACGGAGAAGAATTACGCTGACATTGACCCTTGGTGGGGATTTGCAAGAAGCAAGGGGGTGAGCCACGCTGTAAATGGGCAGAAGAAAACAAGAAGTGCAAAACCCCTGCCGTGGCATCAAGAAGACTGAGTGAGGATGTTGTGTACCTGGAGCAAAGCGAGGAGAGGAACGAAGGTCGCAAGGAACCAGAGAGATCATGCTGGATTTTTGGATCCCCATAAAGACTTTGGTCTTTAATCTGAGTCAAGAGAGCTGCAACTGGGGTCTTCTAAGAAGAGGGACATACTGTTGCATTCGAATATTCCAAGAGCCTGTGTTTTAGACGTGTTGTTGAACTCAGTACTGAGGATCCAGTGGTGAATGTAAAAACCAGCTGTGCCCGCGAGGAGTTCACAGTTCATTGGAGCGTTTGGTCCCTGGTACTACCCAAATGAAAGGACATGTCAAGCTGGAAAGGAATGTGGGAGAGAAAGTACACAGCCCTTACAAAGACCTTAGATGTGAGCAACAAGTTGGTCAAACGTTTTGGGCAACGTGGAACAATGATTTAAGTGTTGTCCTCAATGATCAACCCCCACTATACAGATTCCCTTCTTGAGACACTTGGCCAGGGTGGCGTTCCCTCTCTCAAAGCCTGTTGTGTCAGTAGGTGAAATGTGTGTCTGCGTTGAAAGTAAGGGGCCTGCCACTACAGGGGCTGACCAAAGGTAGAGGGCCTGCCAGGGCCAGAATGCCACCACACAGGCCATGTCAGCGAATGGAGGGAATCAAGTGTAAAGGAGATAAATCAGAGCCAAAGCTGTGAAAGTAACTGGCAGAAAAACAAGAACGTTTTCAATAATGTTAAAGAAACTGAAACATTATTCTCTAGTAATAAGCTGAATAAAAAAATGTGCAAACAGTACCTCCAAATTAAGAGTTTTCTGACCAGCTGAGCAAACAAACAAACCAGTACATTTCTTTCTTCGGGAGCCCTAAAATTGTCTCAATTTTTCCTCATGTTTTCATCCTCCTTAAAATTCCTCTTCAAAAATGACCTGGTATCTTAAAAGCATCATTAGATTTCCTGGACATTTGGCTACTTTTTGTACCAGAAAGAAAGAACTAACAAAGAACAAGACAAAATTCTTATCAGAGAAAATATCTAAATATTTTATGCTATAAACCAGGGGTTGGAAAATATTTTCTCTAAAGACTCTAATGGTAAATAGTTTAGGTTTTGTTGACCATCCATCTCTTTTGCAGCTACCCACATCTTCCATGGTAGCACACAAAAGCAGTTAGAGACAGTATGAAAACAAACTGGTGTGGCTTTGTCCCAGGAAAACTTTTAAAACAGGAACTGGGCCAGATCTGGCCTTTGAACCACGGTCAGCCAGTTCCAACCTTCTTTCACCGTCTACCTTGTAGAAGATCCTTTCACTTGAAACTTAGTGTTTTTGAGTTAATGCAATTCATTTTCATATCAATTATGTGTCATTTTTTATATATAAATCTAAGATTAACAGAATTTTTTTTTACTGCTTAGACCTTTTCACATTTTTTGTTTTTTAAAATTTTATTCATGTGTGGAACTCTAGGATAGATTCAAGCAACGTCAAAGCTTTTCATTGTCCACTTTCCTCTCCCTGAAGGGAATAGAAAAATAATTTTGCTGTCATTTTTATGCTGTAACAGCTTTGCTATTAGTAGTGTTCCATTGCCAGTGTAATAAAAAGTGAAAATTAATTTTCTATCGTTTGAAGCAAAGTGTCCCAATATCTCTATACAGTGCTAAAGTAAAACTGTAAAATTAATGGAATATTATAATCTGCATGATGCTGTTTTGTGGAAGAAGGGAAATTGGCTCATCCTCCATGGTTTGAAAAGTTTATAGCAACAGGACTAACTAAATCAGTAATTAACAGTAAATACACCAGTAAGAAATGGAGCTGCACCATCCCCTTAACTGAGAGTAGGAATCCCTATCAGAATACTCAGAGCCTCTTTCGGGCCAAGGTAAACAAACGATCTTGCTTCTAATCTTAACAAAAAAAGTAGCAGGATTAAAAAGAGCAATACTTGCTATAAGCCTATAGAAGAGTTGGCTAAAATGTGGACAGCGTGTCAGGCCCCTGAGCTGGGTGACAGCTGCCAGGGCGAGCTTTACTGGTAAACTGCTCTGCCGGGCCCCGGGTACACTGCCTCCATTCCACAGCAGCATCTGTGGCCTTCGGCTAAGGCTTTGTTCCACCAACTCTGACAAAGGCAGAGATTCTGCTCCACCTATATCTCATCTTCCAGCCAGAGCGGCTTTGTGTAGGTTTTCCAGGATTGTGACCACAAACTTTCATTTCATTTTTCCCTCTCTTCATTTTGTTAGTACCAAAAGCACTCTCATTGCTTGTACAATCATGTCCTGGTCAGGCCTTGTGTTAGGTGTTCCTTGTCTGCAGAGAGAAAAAAGCAAACGCTTCTCCCGAGCCTCATCATTGAGACTGGCAGCCGGCATCTTCTAGGCCTTTCCACGCTGGCCCCAATTTGCGGAGACAGCCTCCTCGGTACCATGAGACTTTCTGTAATGACAACAGCTTTGAATGAGGCTGTACCAGTGCCACCAACAGGACCATTTAAAAAGAGAGCATGTACAATCTAGATTTGAAATTCAATAAGGAATTCAGAGGAAAGTCCTGCTTTCAGGCCATCCCTCTAGTACATGAATAAATGAATAGGTACGCTATTGCATAAAAAAAAATTCTAGACGACAACCAAAGGACGCCTTGCTCACTAAAGTCTGAAAATAGCCCCGTCTGGAAAGGTATGCTTTTAGACTAAGAAAGCAGAAAAAACTAATTAGACAAGAAGCAACCGTGAACAAACATGTTAGCAGAATCAATAACTGGAACTGATCAGCTATTTCTTTAATTGTGCCAGCTGGGCGTCCGTGATGTGCTTAGCAGAGCATGATTACCAATTTCCATCCTCCAGCAAATATCTTCTCTTTTCCCTTTCTCATCCTTTATATAAATAACGGGCCGTGCCATTTAACAAAGTAACAATATTTTTAAAAAACTGAAAAAATTACCGGGGAAAATGAGACACCCCATGTAACGGAGCATTTTATGAATAATTAGGAAGAGGCCAAGTGAGTACAGTATGTCGATTGTGCTAATAAGAATCGGAGCTATCAAGGAAATGTAACTAATTTCTTCATTTAAAGGTCATTACGTGCTCTTTGTGCTACGCTGCGTCATTAGAAGTAGGAACAATCTGCTGTGCTGTTTTAGCGTGAGTTCCAGAGTTTGTTCCCATTTGTAGAGCTATGATTGATCTAAGCCCCGAGCATTGTGCAGTCTTCAAATTGAAAGGCCACGCAATACAGTTGTCTGGTACTATTAGGAGGAATTAAAACAGACTCTGAGTTGTGTAAGGAAAAGGAACAGAGCAGAGAAAGATTTCTCTAGTTAATTCAAAGGGGAAAGAAATCCTGGAGCAATTGATTTGTACACTTTTTTCCCCCCAGTGACAGCGAAACAAAGGTCTGTAAGCATGTAATGCCTGGAAAGAGCGGTGTTCAAAGTCCAAGTTTAGCTGCGTGTGACCAAAGAAGCTGATCATCTCTGACACACTGCTGTGGGAAACTGGTCTCCTTGGGGCAGTTGTCACCTGGAAAAGTGACATGTTAAAGGAAGTATGTACATAGGGAGAGAAGGGAAGGCCAGAAAAATACCTGGAGATTCTGATAAAGGTAAGGTCATCTGTTGCTTATTCAAAACTTAACTAAGATGTGCTTTCCTAGAAAGAAAATGTTCCCTCATTTTATTTTGAATGCAGTGGAAGAACTCATGCTAATAAATGTTTTGTTACATTTTCTTCTAATTATAAAGGATTTTGGAGGCAGAGAGTGAAATCAATTTTCAGGTGACATGAGATCTCAGATCCATTATTACTGTTTTGTTTATTGAGTTGCTTTGGCCCCCTTGAGTTACATAGAGGACTGCTTTATTTGTAACAGTGGGAAAGACCAAAGCTGCACTGGGCGTGGTGATACCTGGATTGCACAAGACCTGGGGAAGAATTCACCTTCTTTCATGATGCTCAGGAGGGAGAAACCCTGATCCGCCTCTTCATCAGCCACAGTTTGGTCCAACTTTGGAGCAGTTCAGTTCAGTTCAATAGGTTTGTTGTGTGACTACTATGCACCAGCGTGCTGTAAGGCGTTTATCTACAGACAGCCCATCACCCTCCAGTCCCAGATAGAACTATGTGTCCTTTTGCAGCATGTGTTTGTGATCTAGTCTGGAATGGAACTAATCCATTTCTTTCATTGTTAACTTGCTTTGTGACTTTGGAATAATTGACTTCTCATAGCTTCTCATTTATAAAATAAGGAGTATGGTATTTGTTTAACTTGTAACATTTCTTTATTGGAAGAACAAATAAAATTGCAAAATGATACTAGGCATGGCACAATATATACCTGGGTTTTCAAGTCACAGAAGATTATTTTTTAAAACAGTAGCTTCTAACATTTTTTGTTTACATTTTTGTTTTGTTTTGTCTTTTTGAGACAGGGTTTGGCCTTGAACTCACTGGATAGCTCAAATTGGCCCTGAACTTGTGGTGGTCCTCCTGCTTCAGCCTCTTGAGTGACGGGATTATAGGCATAAAGAAGAAGGGTGGTATATACACACAATGGAATACTACTTGGCCAGAAAAAGACATGAAAGACCTATCATTTGTGATAAGGTGGATGGAGCCAAAGAACAGTATATTAACTGAAGTAAGTCAATCACAAAAAGATAAACACAATATGATTTTGCTCAGGAGCAGAATGTGGAAGAACTGAACATACAGAAATTGACACAGAATAGTAATTACTAGAAGTGAGGAGAAACAGGATGGAGAAGAAAGGAGTCTATCAATAAGCAGGCACAAGTGTTTTGTATATACTCCTCTTCAACAGCATAGTAGGATGCATATTATTAGCCAAAACTTACTATGTGATTCAAAATAAAAGAGAGGAATTGGAATGCATATATTACAAAGAAATAGTAAGGTGGTGGGTATGTTAGTTACTTTGAGTTGATTACTACCCAATGTATACTGTACCAAAAGATCACATTTTTCTCATGAATATATACAAATACTATATGTCAAGCAAAAAAATGAAATAAAATAACTAGTCAAGTGCGTGAATCCTCCGCTCCTTCAGGGTGGAAACTAGTGGGTCTCAGGCACCCTCCTGAGGTGCTCAGACATCCTCCTCACACCCGAGACCGTGGGAGTGGCAGGTCAGCACCGGGCAGCCCCGGTGGGGTCCATACCCGCCTCTGTTTCGGGAGAAACGGTCTTTGTTATCAAATTGTGCAGACACTTTATAGTTATCTTCATCAGTGTGTCCAACAAGAAACAGAAACAAGTAGGGGTTCAGAGAATATGAATGCGTGCTGTATCATGCAGAATTTTAGATAGGTGTGAATCCAGTCTCGTTTAAGGGGGGGGAGGTGGATAAACCTTTCGAATCTCGCCTTGGCAGTGATGTCATAATGTGGAAGATTCAAAGTTTTGGGGTTTTTTTGTACCAGGGATCGAACTTACAACTTCATGGTTACCAGGCAAGCACTTGAACCGCTGCGCTAAATCCCCAGCTGATGTCATATTATTTAATACTTGAATAACTTGTGTACCCCTTCCTGATTTCCTTTTGTCACATAACACTTAACGCTGTTCAGTATATTACTGACCTCAGTGTTCACTGTGCATATTGGTTTTTGTGTGTGTGTGCTTTTAAAATATAAGGTCCTATTGGCTGGTACCTATTCACAAGAATTAGCCAAGGTATGAACAAAAGCTAAAATCATTTTAACGTTTACTAGCCTGCTTTAGAGAGCAAGTATTTGGCAAATATTAGCAGAGCAGGGCATGTACATTAGGCAGAACATAATGTTCCCCTTTCTCTGTGTACTGAAAAGGTCAAAATCATTTTTGGGGAAAAAAGGTTAATTATAAACCTTTTGCCCACTTTAAAACTTTTGTAAAAACCATATAACATACAATTCACCATTTTAACCATTTTAAGTGTACACTTCAGTTATATCAAACGCATCTGTATTGTCATACAACTATCACCAGCATTTGTTTCTAGAACTCTCTTCCCCTGGCAACACTGGGACTGTGCGCCCATCAAATACTAATTCCCCATTTTCCTCCCCACCAACCACTGCAATCACCACTACTTTTCCCTCATAATTTATCTACTATTCATTCTTCACGTAAGTGGAAGAGCGCAGTATTTACCTGTGTGCGGCTGGTTCATGTCACACAGCAAAGTGTACTGAAGCTCGTCTCTGTTGTAATCAGAATTTGCCTCCTCTGGAAAACTGAGTAACATTTCTCCGGATGTATTTACCTCGTCTCTTTTATCCATTCATCTACCATGGACACTTGGGTTGTTTCCGTATTTTAGCCATTATGAGCAATGGTGCCACAAATATGGTAATACAGATATTTATTTGAGACCTTGTTTTCAGTTCTTTTGCATAGTTATGCAGGAGTGGAATTACTGAATCATGTGGTAATTTCATTTCTAATTTTTTGAGAAACTGGAAAACTATATTTTTTGGCATATTATACTTCACAAAAGCTACATCCATTTAAATTTTCACCAGTGGTACACAAATATTTCAGTTTCTCTACATTCTTGACAACACTTCTTGTATTTTTCTTTTCTTTTTTTTTTTTTTTGTCTTTTTGAGACAGAGTCTCACTGTGCAGTTCAGGCTGGCCTTGAGCTCACTTTGTAGCCTAGGCTGGTCTCGAACTCGCACTGATCCTCCTGCCTCAGCCTCCCTAGTGCTGGGATTAGGGATTACAGGTGTACAACTCCACCCCTGGTTCCCAGCACTTATTTTCTGGGATTAAAATATGTTAGCCATCTGAACAGGTATGAGGTGATATCATATTATATTTTTGATTTTTGCTTTCCTAATAATTGATGATAGTGGGCATTTTTTTATGTGTACTCTGACGTGATCTTTGGAGAAATGTTTATTCAAGTTCATTGCCTGTTTTTGAACCAAATTTTTTATATCCTGAACTTTAAGAGTTCTTTCTGTATTTTGAATATTAATCTCTTGTCAGATACAAGATTTGAAAATGTTTCTTCCCTTCTATGAGCCATGTTATTCTGCTTATATTATCTTTTGATACACAATATAATTTTCATGAAGTCCAATTAATACATATTCTTTTTTGCCTGCAACTCTGATGCCACATTTAAGAATTTGTAAGATAATTCAGTGTCATAAAGATTTTGCTCTATATTTTTCTAAGTGTTTTAGATCTTATGGTGAAGGCTTTGACCCATTTGAAGTTAATTTTTGTGTCTCATGATAAGTAAAAGTTCAACTGCATTGTTTTGCATGTGGAATGCATTTCCCCAGCAGTATTGCTGGCAAGACCGTCCTTTCACTGCTGAATTTTTCAGCGTCCCTGGTTGAAAGTCATTTGGCAATGTATGTCAGGGCTGCTGTGACCTGTCTCCTCCATTCTACTTACCTGTATATCTATCATAATGCAGGCAGCACATTATTCTGACCACTGTATCTTTGTAGTAAGATTTGTAATCAACAAGCGCCGCTTCCAGCTTGGTTCTTTTTCAAGGTTTTCATTTTCTTTATTTTGTTATACTTGCTTGTTGGAATTTCCCTAAGAATTTTAGAGTGAAATTTTATATACATTTTTAAAGTTTGACTTCTGTTACTGATTTGCAACATCTTCCTAGTGGGATAATAGGAGCTACTGTGCATGACAATACCTAGATTTTCAAATCTATTGAGCACTGATATGTGACCTAAGAGATGATCAAAACACTCTGGGAAGTGTCCTGTGTATTTTGAGAAGAATGTGTATGCTGTTGTTGTTGGATGAAGTATTCCATACATTTATTAGAACTACTTTGTCTATTGAGTTGTTACAATTATTCATTCCCTCATCTTTGATTTTGCTATTTTATCCATTATTGAGGATGAGATGTTGGAATCTCCAATTATTATTCGAGAGCTGGGAATTTCTCCCTCAATTTTTGTTTCTTAAAATGCGATGGTTTGTTATTAAGTATGTAAATATTTATAATCATTATATTTTCTTGCCATATTGGATCTTTCATGAATAGTTATTATATATCATTTTTGTGGTAAACAGTTTTTCATTTAAAGTCCTTTTAGTCTGACAGGATAGCAAGCTTTCTTTTTTTAGTTACTGTTTGTTTAGTATATTTTTATCCATCCTTTTACTCTTTTTAAAAAGCTGTTTAATGTATATATTTAAGGTATGAACACACTGTCCAATACACATAGTGAGACAGTGGCTGTAGTCAAGCAAATCACATACCCGTCACTCCACAGAGTTATCCATGTTGTGAGTACATGCTAAGGGTATCTAAAAATCTACTGTTTAGAAAAAGCTCCAGTATCTGCCATTCTTCATTTCTTCCCGGACTGCTGAGTCTCTGCTCATTCTCAAGCTGATGTGTATTTTATTTTTCCAAATTCCTACTCTTTCAAACGAAAGTGAAACGTATTTTTATTTCTGTGTCTGTTGTGACAAAATGCATGATATTCTTTTTAAAAGCTGCATGATATTCCCTTTGCCACAGTTTCTTTATCCACCATCTCTGGACCAACACGTGGGCTGTTTCTGTCTGGGTTACTGTCAATGATGCGGCACCGAGTTCACCTCTTCTGAGTTGATGCCAAGGACGGGGATTACGGGGCCAGATGGCAGTTTCATCTTTGCTTTCTTTGTCCTTTCACTTTCCATCTAGTTGTATTTTTGGGTCTATGGTGAATCATTTGCAGACCACATCTAGTTGGCCATATTTGTTTTATGCACGTGCCTGAGATCTTTTGTTCCTCATTCCTTGCATTTCTGTCTCTTTTACGTTTAGTTGAGTTTTTAATGATGAAACATTGTAATTCTCTTTCTTCATTTCCTTTTGTGTGTATTCTACCTGTTATCTTTGTGGTTGCCTTGGGATTATATTTAACACACCAAAGTGGAAAGGGTTTCATTTGAACCCATTAGAACTTCAGTAATATGCTAGAGCTCTGCTCCTTTACAGCTCTATTTGCCTCCACTAGTTATTAATCTCCCCAAATCGTGTCTTTATATGTAATGTATTCAACAAGATAAGCAAATGCTTCTTTATCCATTAGTCTATTCAAAAGAAAACAAAGTATGAACTTACAAACCTAAGTTACTTTTAAAATTGCTGTCAAAATTATTTCTCTTTTGATTGGAATTAGCCAATAGTATCTGCAACTTACTACTCAAATCTTTCCCAGAGTTAATTATTACCAGAGTGTGGAAAAGGATTCTGGGTATTCTCTACTTCACTATTTCCCCCAAATCCACTCACTTCTAGTTTTTATTTTTTTATTTTTTGTAGTGTTGAGGATGGAACTCAGAGTCTCACGCATGCTAATCATGCACTCTACCACTGATTTCTAGCCCCAGCCGATTTCTAATATTTTAAAGAGATAATTATTAATTAAAGAGAGACTAAACTTCTCCTTACCCATATTTCACATTTTTTCTTTCCCTGTGATAGTGTACATTCTCCTTATCTTTTTCATATTAATATATAGAATCGTGAAGTACTTGGTAAAATTGCATGAACATGCATACAATTTTAGCTCTAGGAAAGCACGAATATCATCTGTAACTTTTTTCTTCCACTAAATTATTTATTTAATTATAGCGTATTCTTTCAGTGTTTAATCCTAGAAATTCATCTCAATTATAATATATACTAAAATAAAGAAGGATATTTGTGTGATTTTTAAATTTTATTTTGAAGACAATTCTAAGAAAATTACCCATCCTGCTTCTGTGAGACTTTTCCTGAAGTCTACAGCTAGAAGAATTTCTGAAGTGTTGGGTTTTGCATTTTTTTACTTTTTTTTATTTTTGGTACCCCGGGTAGAACTCATGAGTGCACTTGCCAGGCAGGCACTTAACGCCGCTGAGCTGAATCCCTGGCCCTGGTTGTGCATTTTTAATTAGACAAGATTTTGTAAAACATCGCTTTAAAGTGGCTGTAAGAATTTGCATTTCTGAGCAGCTTGCAAATATTTCTATTTTCCCACATTCCTACTGTAACTTGAAGTGCCAGCCTTCTTTAAATGAAATATATATTTCATCGCTAACTCAATTTAAAATTTCTTAACTGTATTTGCCTAGCTGAGCCAATGGGATTCTCTTGGGGGATCTTAAATTTTGAGTGAAGTTAAAGAAGGACAAAGACAAGGTAAAGTTCACCCAAGGACAGTACCTCTGTATGATCCTGGAGCAGGGGCTTAAAAGGAGGATCACCGGGTGAGCTGCTTTGTAGTGGAAATGGGTTTTACTTACTCTGATGAGACTGAGTCACTGAATTTTAAAATTGTATTTAATTTGCAGCCTCTTTTAGCTCATCCCACCATCCCAGACAGCACAGCACTAAGCCAGCAGTTCAAATCTCAGCTCTAGCACTTGATATTTGACCGTAAGCATATTACTGAAACTTCCAATTTTTTCTGATGCTTTTTCTGAAAAACAAGACTTCTTTGATGATGTAATGAGCTAAGATGTCTGGCATTTGTACATGCCATATAAATACTTGTCTTGTTTTATTAAAGCCGGGAATATTTTATGTTTATTTGGCCATTTAAATTTCTTCCATGATTCTTGGCATATAACCTTTGCCTGTTTCAATATCTGGTCATTTATCTCTATCTTATTGATTCATTCCAAATGAAATTAATTTTAAGAAATTCTCTGGTCAGGACTTTAAATATTTTTGAGATGGTCAAAGAGATGGATGAAAAACAGTATCCAATGCAAGTGCAGAATGAACAAATCTAATATTAAAAATTTCTAATATATCTCCACTAAATGTTCAAAAATACAAGAAGGTAGAGTGATAATAAATGAGAATTTTCAAGAGTAAAGAAAAAGGCATTTACCAGAAGACACATAAGTGGCCAACAGATATATGAAAAGATACTGGATGTCACTCACATCACTAATTTTCAAGGATATGGAAATCAAAGCCACAAAGATATATTATCTCATCCCAGTAAGAATGTCCAAAATCAAAAAGATAAAAGGTAACAAATGCAGGATGAGAATGTGAGGTAAAGGTACCCTTGTAAAATGGTGGTGGAAACGTAAATCATACAACCATTACAGAGAACAGTGTGGAGGTTCTTTTAAAAAGAGAACTGTCATATGATTGGCACCCCCACTACTGGATATATAGACCTAAAGCAGACATCTGTCCTCCCACATTTATTGCAGTACTATTACTTTACCCAAGAAATGGAAGCAACTTAAAATTTCATCAATTGATGAATGGATAAAGAAAGTGTGGTACATACCTATGAGGGAACATAGAAGAGTGTGATCTCAATATTATTTGCAATAACATGGATGGAATTGGAGACGATTACATTATGTGAAATAAGCCAGCACAGAAAAACAAGTTCTATGTTTATATATGGCAATTTAAAAGGTCACTCTCATAGGGCCAGGAGTTTAGCTCATTGGCATAAGTGCCTGCCTGGCAAGTGCAAGTTCATGAGTTCAATCCCTGGTACCTCCCCCCAAAAAGTCGTCTCAAAGAAATTGGTAGAGGTCTAGAGGTTGGAGAAACAGTGTGCAGGGAAGGCTGGGAAAAGCTGATCAGTGGGTGATCAGCTGCAGTCTAATAAGACTAAACTTCTGATGTGCTATTGTCAGTACGCTGACTGTAGGTAGCAATTACGAAAGTTAGAAGAAATAATTCCAAATGTTTTCACTATAAAAAAATAAACATTTGGAAAAATAGATTCATTTAACCTCATTTAAGCAAGTGTTAAACACTGCATGATACACCATTAACATGTACAATTTTTAAATTTTTTAAAGTATCAGTTAAAAATAAATGTACAATGCATGAAAAAATAAATTTAAAATTAAAAAGAAAGAACAAAGAAACTTTAGAATAAAAGTGCTTTGGAAATCAAACAGGGGAAATTAAGATAGAGCTACCCTGGAAACACGATAGTGAGACTAAAGAACAAGAAAAAGGAAAAAAAAATTATCTTTCAGTGTCCTGAGTTTTGATCCCTAAATGTTTCACTGGCTTCATTTCATTATTTTATTTTACTTTTGGGTCCCAGGAATCAAACTGACAACCTTGCATTTGCAGGCAGGCACTTAATGCTGCTGAGCTATATTCCCCGCCCTCTTTCTTTCTTTTTAAATGAATGGTCGATATTAAAAACTATTATTGTAAGAATCTGTAGCTGGCAAATTTTCTTAGATCATGTATGTGGAAAATTCTCTGTCTCTGTCTTGGTCTCTTTGTCACTCTGCCTCTCCTCTTGGTAGACAGTGGAGCAGCATCTTTATCTTATTTATTCATCCCAAATAAAAATAATTCTAAGGAACTAATTATGAAATTGTAAACTGGCCATTTTCTTTGGACATTGTAAAAATCTTAGCTCATTGTCTTCTGGCCTTTGCTGTCTCATCAGAAGTCTTTTGTTAACATTGTCATTCATTTAAATGAAAGTACACTACAGTAATTTATAATGTTACTTTTAAAGTGTTAGTCACGATAACAGCAAATGTTAGAAGATACTTACAAGCAAAATACAGAGACATATAAGGCCTTTCTGTTTAAGACTGCAAAACATTTATAGAAAGATCTGTATGACATCATGGATAGTCCATGCTCATGGTGTATAACCGTAAGTGTGCTTAGGTACGTATAATAAAGACAGAAATTATTCATAAATTTCATTTAACTTGAATGAATATGCCAATTTCACAGAGTGGTTTTATTTTACTTACTTATTTTTGAAAAGTTATTAGTGCATATTTACAGTATATAATAATGATATTCATCATAGGGATATAGTATACATGGGTGTAACACATTTTAATTCTTCATTCATCCTTTCTCCTCTCTTGTCTTCTCCCTGCCTCTGTCTCGTGGTCCTTTTCTCTTTCTCAAAAGATCTCTCTGTTAATAAAATGTGTAAGACTCATCATTATGACGGAATCATGAGGGTACAAAATTAAGATAATTTTGAAGAAGAAAAGAGATTGAAAATTTGTCCTGTTAAAACATACGGCAAAGCATGTCACTGGGAGACTAAATTGGTCACAGGATAGGATAAAAAAACATAAGGAATAGATTTGGGAACCTATATTAAATTTATTGTCTGCCTATTTTACCATAATTTTTTTAGAATTAGAAGTTGTTTTCCAGGTTCACTTTGAGGGAAGTTTCAGTTGGTATTTTATTTTCACTTTTCTTTGTTATGTAACTTTGGATTTTAGCCACCACAGCCCTTTACTTACAATTTAAACCAGATTAAAATACAAGTTTTTTGTTTTGTTTTTTTTACCTGCTCTGTAGTAATTCAGGATGTCTGGGGAAGTGAGCTGCTTGAGGCAGTGGTGTGTGTTCCACCTCCTTGTGATGAGTACATTCATTATATATTATAAATATATACTAATAAAGGTGTCAAGACACAATTCTTTTAAAGGTTTAATTCCAGAACCCAGTTGGCCAGCCCTGCTTTCAGTTTGCTTTAGTGAGCAAGCTTTGTCAGCTCTTGTCATTGGACACTGAATTCCAGTCCTCCACTTTGTAATTTTATTTTTATTTCTTCATTTTACTTTTTAAAAAATTTTTATTAGTACCTGCTTGCAGCATATAGTGATTACATTCATTGTGTGGGGTTGGTACACGTACAAATCACATCTTAATTTTCTTTCTTCTTTTAATTATATTGATTGGCACATTTTAGATGCACATACTGGTCTGAAAATTTGTAACACTGGTTATAAGAGACACGCAAGTTAAAACAGTGCTAAGATTATTCCAGAAAAATGGCTATCATCAAGAAATCAATCAATAACAAATGCTGGAGGGTCTGATGGGGAACAGGAACCTTTCTCCACTGGTGGTGGGAGGGGAGACTGGTACAATCACTATATAAATCATGTGTATTTCTCAAAAATTCAGGACTCAAAGTTCATTTGACTCAGCTATTCCCTTTTTTGGTGTCTTCTTGGAAGAATTAAAAAACATCTTACTACTCTGTGATCTTAAGCTCTGTGATGTCTTAGAAATTTGACTTTTACCTATCATTGCTATTTTCCAACAACAGAGTCCCTTCAGGCTGGAAGATTCATCTCTTTTCATTTCTCCCTCAGCCTCCTTTCTGTTTTTCATCATGAAGATATTTAAAATCATGAATTTATGGAGCCACCCTAAGTAGATGTCCCTTGAATTATCATAAAAGCTCTTCAGAGTTTCTTCCCAACTGAAGAAAGAGCATGAATTCATGTCTCTGCTATAAAAAATATCTAATTTGAGAAGAAAAGCAGTACATGCCTAAATGAGAATCTAAGTTTTGAGCAAATTCAACAAATTCTGCTTTTGACATCTTTGCATATGGAAGTTGGCAATGAAAATAAAAGGTCCATGCTCACGATGTCATAAAACATGGAGCAGGAATCCATACTTAGTTTCTGCATTTCTCCTGCCTAGCCACTGACACTGAACCTAGAAGCTGTCTATACAAGTGGTTTTTTAGATGGCATTCCCCGGCATCTAGAAAGGACAAATCAAGGGGCTCTTGGTTTATATTCAGGCTGTCATTGTAACGTTTGATTGTAGTGAAAGATCCACTAGTATAAATGTATTTGAAGATTTATGATCTCCCAAAGAATCAAACTATAAAATGTTAATATAATAGAGCCTTGATATTCTCCAAGCTTACTTTTCTTAGTCATCTCATTGGCAAAGCATTCATAATAATTATACTGATATGAGAAAATCTTTTGTTGAGTACAGTGCTACATGAGATTGTGTGTTGAATGAAAAGGTCACCAAAACTGCTTTGAGAGACAATTTGGCTGTTAAATTTTCTCTAGTTAACTGAATTTCATATGTTAGCCTTAAAACATATAGGATTCTACTTCCTGCCAAGTAGGGAAAAGATTATTAGAAGTTGTGGAATTTAGTTCATCAATAGATAATTTGTACAACACATGTCTATTTGAAAATGGCAAGAATCTGAGAAATTGAAAGTCTTGTCAGCCCCAAACACTTCAGCTAGAGGTCTATTTGCCTTTCTTGGAGATGTACACGAGAGATAACACTGCACCTGAAAATTATCATTAGCAAAACACATCTCAGAAGGCCACTTCCATTTTTGGTAAATAAAATACTTGAAGAACAATAAAATTCACAGAACAATAAAAATCATTGTTAAAAGTCAGTACATAAGTATTTACTGAGCACATTACTGGACTTGAGTGTAAGTAACAGAGTGTAAGTAGATGCTATAGGTGTTTCATGGCAGGAGATATCACAGAGGTAGCTCAGGGTGAAAGCAGGACATCTTAGAATTTCCATAGAAGTCATGGGACAATTATTTCACTTTGCTAGCAAGCGGTGATGGTAGAGGTGGCACAAAGCAGGACAGGTTTGAAGTTATAAGGTTTGAGCTCTGATCTAGACTATCCAATTACAAATTCTTGGCTTCCTGAATACAAACCTCAATCTCAACTCTTCCTATTCCTGTGATCCAGAAGAATTACTTACTCACTATGCCTTAGATTTCTCATCTATGAAATGAATTTTAATAATAGCCCCTGCCCACATAAAGTTGTTGTGAAGATTATATTAATGTTCATCAAGTATTTACACCAATGCCAGGCGTTCATAGCACTATGTCAGTATTTACTAAATTAAATAAATAAGCATCTGTGAATGCTTGACCTGACCTCATCGAACCTTCTTTTTTGGGCAACTCTATGCCAAGCTTCCAGTGCTGTGATGGGAAAGAGCTTTTTCAAGTTTTCAGAACAGATGGGCTTAATTTCTTCCCCTGCTAAGTTTGTACGACTATTTCTAGATACATGTGAAAACTACAGAATGGTCTTGAACTCATGTTGCTTGCTCAGTGATTTATGCAAGTCAAGTTTCCTGTGGATAGAACAGAGAGCAAATTTAGATTAAATGTAATATTCTAAAAAGCCTGTGATCCTTTTCTGTGTCCTGTGCAGTATAGTCCTGTGCAATATGAACTAAATACACCGGTATTTGAGAATAATTGCTCCTTCTAGTGAAAAGAATTGGCTCTTCTGGAGAAGTAGCCGAGGTATTACTGAATATAGTACCTTTTCCAATTAGGAATGCTAAAAGAAGTTGTAGGTTTGTTTTTTTCCCTATGATTTAAAATGTCCCATTCTCTTGTATAGAATGTAATTTGGCATGAGTAGAATCAGACAAGCTACCTTGTCTGCCTAAGTTGCCATCATCCAAGCATTGATTTGAAATAGCACCTAAAGACGAACAGAAAATAAATCTGCCATGTACGTGTGAGTAACAAGGCTCGGAAGTGGAGCAACTTAAAGTCACATAACTGTCAGCTAAGACAACAAAGCTGTTAAGGGTTTCTTTCTAGCACCAAATTACAGTCTGTCCAAACAGAGAAAATTAAATTAGACTGCTTATAAATTAAACCTCTTCCACCAGCATGATTGCTGCACCCTAAAGAAAGTGTTATTCTCAGGCAGCAGACAACTTCAATAATATGACAGCTGGATCTGCCACTGAACTTACAGAACCATTCCCGAAGGAAGGTCAGCCTCTTCTCTCCCTGGCTGCTGCCTCTCTCAAAGAAAATGACACTGGCGCCAGTAGGTTGGTTCGATTATAGTTGGTGGCAGATCTATCTCAGTGTTGCATGTTCAGCATGTCTACCATCTTAGAGCATCTTTACCAAGTTGGTTTCCCATATTTGTAGGTGGCCGCATTCAGGGTTTGGTATTAGGAAAATAATCCAAGGATTGTCAAGCTTCAAAATGTCTTCCTTACTGCCTTTTCACAGTGTTTGAGATGTGTTTTCTGCAGTGTGTTTATCTTGGGTTAATTTGGGGGAGGAGTAGACAAATGTCTCCTCTAGAGGAGGACTGCAGGCTTGATGGGCTTTGCCACGGTAGTAGGTGAAAGCTGTCTGTCATAAACAACCGGTAAATGAATGTCAATGTGTAAATGCTGGGTCCCAATAAAACTTTATTTACAGAAACAAACAGCGGGCCATGTCTGTTCAAGGAAGTAGCCTGCAGTTGGAAAAACAATGCAACAATGGGAACAAAATGGCTGCCTGTATAAAAAGTACATCAGGGCAGTTTCAGCTTTCTTTTTAGAAATATGAATGCTAAGAAGAGTGTGAACAGATGTGTACACACTAACACACAAGATTTCTCTAATGGGTAAATATACATTTCTCCTGTGGGGAAGAGTAGAACATGATCAGATATGTGCAGATTCAGGACTTCACCAAAGAACTCTCACAAAAGTCTAAGGACTTACTTCAGCCAAAATTCAAATTAAGTCAGATAAAAAATTCAAGGTGGGGAAGATTATATAAGAGACAATGATCAATAGTGACTTGTACAAAATGGAGACACTGTAAATGGATACTGATAAATTATAGCATGTACTAAAATGCATTTTATTAAAAGATATAGGTTCTTTAAAAAGCAAATTAATATACTGGGTTAAAAATAATTGTCCTCCAAAGAGTTTGCTACTGAAGATAGGATTACCAATATATTTCACTCGTTTAGATATTAGCAGTTACTACTGTAATCAGTGGTACAGAAATAATTTCATGTTTGCATGGAAAGCTACATGGTAAAGGCAATTTTACAGGCCAATGGGGGAATGATAGATTACCCATATAGCATCAGAATTACTGACTGGTCACATGAAAGAAACTCATGAAAGACTCCTATCTCATAATATGTCTAAAAATAACTTGCAGGAGGATTACGTTTCTACAGAAAATTAAAACAACAGAGGAAGATATAGGCAAATATTTGTTCAACATTGAGATAAATTCAACATTGAGATTTATCATTTAAAAACTGACAAGTTTTGAAAAATAAAATTTGAAGGGTGATAAACAAAAGAGACAGAGTGAGAGAAAATATTCAAGTTTCAGTTGATATTGGAGTGCAGCACTTAAAAAAGAAAAGAGTGAAAATCTTTTTGCAAAGCTCCTTAACAGGGTGGCTTTTGATGGTTGCACTATTTAATCTCTGTATGCAACTTCCCCCCTGCTTTTGTGAAATAATTGCACATAGAGACAAACAAACAATCATCCAGAAACAAACAAACAAAATACAAAACAAAAGCATGTACTAGAATGTAAATATTGACTTTCTCTTAAGACATGCGGTGTTTATAGTGTTTTATAGAAACTTTGAAAGATATAATGTGAATACCTAAATCTATGTACTTAAAGACAACCATATATTTTTTTTTGTTGTTGTTGTTGTTGTTTGTTTCTTGAGACAGGGTCTCACCATATAGTTTAGACCAGCCTTGAACTCATTATGCAGCCCAGGCTGGCTCAGACTCCTGGTAATCCTCCTGCCTCAGCCTTTCCAATGCTGAGATTACAGGTGTGCACCATCATGCCTGGCACAATCAGAGATGAATATGAACACACATGCAGAGAGACAGAGACAGAGAAAGGGAGAGAGAGACAGAGACAGAGAGGGACAGAGAGAAAAAGGGAGAGGAAGAGGAGAGAGGTGGAGGAGGATGCGGGGAGAGACAAAAGCACTACAAATTATCTTGAAAACCTCTAAAAGTCAAAACAGAGACCAATTTTGGGAATAAGGCTGAACACTTCCCTAGGAGCTAGTGGAATATGAATATATATATATTCCTTACCATGATGCTGAATAATAAAAGGGGAAAGAAACACAATCGGAGAAGGTTAAATTTCCATAAAAGTACAATGGTTGAATTTTAAAATGAGTTGTGGCAGGGAATAGCAGATTAGCTAGTGTAGAAAGCCATTTTGGTCATTAGAAAATCAAGGAAATACTTACATTCTAAGTCAAGCAAGCACTGAAAAAATAGGAAACACAAGTCTTTTCTAATTAAATTATATGAAGAAAATTTTAACTAAAGAGAAATAGTATTTTTTGTTTACAATGACACACATTCATACAACCTATTCTTATGTAATTTAATAAGTAATTTTAGAGGATAGAAGAATTAAATTTCTATGAAATGCATTAAAATATTCTATCTCATTTGTCAAAAATGATAATTTTTAAACTTAAAGATAACTGTCGGAATAATAGAATGTACTACTTCAAAACAGAGACTACACTATTTTCAGATAAAATTTGGGTAACATGATAAATGATAATAAAAGATGTAAATAATCAAGGAAACAAAAAAGAGAACAAAAAAGCAGACAAAATTGACAGTATATTTTTGACTATTAAAAGGAAGATGAATAAGTAAAGCTCTCCATTTAAAAAACATGAACTACAGATTTTTAAAATACACATTTAAAATATAATTATACATGGGAGTTAAAATAAAGCATGAGAGCTGGCTGTGGGGATGTACACTTGTCATACCTGCACGTGGGAGGCTGAGCGTGGAGCATCACTGGGAGTTTGAGCTAGCCTGGGCTACATAATCCAGGCCAGCCTGAGGTACATAGAAAGATCTGAAACTCAAAACACAAAATCAATCAATCAATCAGTCAATCAAAGGTCAACCTGCTTATTACTGGGATAAAATTTTCAACACCTAGAAATTAAAAGAGGACACGTTTAATTTGGCTTACAGTTTCAGCTGTTTCAGTCCATGGCTTACTGGCTCCAAAGTAAAGACATCATAGTGTAGGGCAGCATGTGTTCATGATGATTAGGAAGCAAAGCACCTAATCCCAGTGAGAGATACACTCTCCAAGGTACTGCATCCCTAGTCCACTCTCTCCTCCAACTGAACCCAAGCATCCAGCAGCAATTCAGCTATCAACATGGACGGATCAACCTACGGACTGGTACAGTGCCCTATGATCCAATCAACTTCCCAGGAGTTTCTTCATCCAGTGGACTTGACAGTTAATGCTGACTGGCACAGCATGCTAAGCTAGAAAGATGCCAAGATGAATTTGTCCACAAAGACTATTTTTATTATTTATAAAATTATGGTCTCAGTCAGAAGCAACCTGGCATTCATCTAGAGGAGACTGGTTAAATAATTTATGTCACATTCTCACCATGTAATGTTAACAGCTGATGTCAAAGAGTCCGTGAATAAACTGAATTACAAAACCATTTTAGACCCATAGTCCACATAGCACCGAAGTGAATGAAATTTTGAAAGTATATCCTCCATACATTCTTTACTTCAAGGATCTTAAAGTGGCCTAAATTAGATCTCTGATTCACAAACTTCCTGGTTAAAAAAAAAAAAGAAACCTATCATGCTCATCTTTTCACAGAGTATTCAAGATTCCTGAAATTGCACAAGGTAAAAATATCCACGGAAGCTGGGTATAAAAGACATAGCAGTGGTTGTGATACATTTCTGCCTAACACTAGTGTAGACATATACCAGATGTAGGGGATCAAACAAACCCAAATAAAGGTGCTAAAGGCATTTAGCAAAATAGAATTGTAAGTATAAAGAGAAGGCTTCAATTTCTGCTTCTCCATGTGGCCTCCAATTGAAGTAACAGCTTCCCATGTCATAAATGCCCATATAATTAGTCTTCTTTACTGATTGTAACCTTAAATGTTTCCTCTGTGACTCCTTATAGGCTTCATATATGAAGACACAGTATAATCCCGTTGCTTATTTGCATCTGGAAGTCTCACGGTAATATGCTTCATGGTTAATGTTAAGAAGTGGAGTCGAGCATGATTTTTATTTCATTCTGCTCCATATCCGTATTGCCTATTCTTTTCATAACCATAATGTACTGTTTATGTAACAGTAACCAGTAAAAAGCACTGCAAGATTAAATTTAATTTAAAGGCAAATTAATATTATAAACAGCCATGCTTCTAGGAATTGGATAATAAGCCTACATAAGCTATAAAATAATTCATATTCTTTGACCTAGTCATTATACTTCTGAGGAGTGACCCTAAAAATGTATCCTTGATATAAGAAAAAGCTTTGTGTACAGTTATTTATTAAAGTAATATTTTTGTCAGTACAAAATTAGAAGCAATATTCATCAAATAAAGTTTGGAAATGCCATTTATTAAAATACAAAGGAGTATGGGACCTGGGATGCAGCTCAGCAGCAGAATACCTAGCTGGAAAGCACAAGATTATGAGTTTGATTCCCGGCACCAGAAACGAACAAACAACAATATTAAAGAGTAAAAAATAATGTATAGTAAGGATTTTAAAAAATGTGGACACTTGCTTATAAAAGTCATCTCTTACTCTCACCGGGGCTCAGGGTAGAGTGCATCAAGCCTGGGGCATGGAGAAAGTTTTGCTTGACTCTTGAGTTTGTCCCGAAATAATATCTTGCTCCAAGGTCCACAAATGCACTTGAAGAGAATATTTGACCCATAGGCAATGCAGAAAAGAGTGACAAATTATTTAACTGGTTTTCTATGAAACGTGTTCCTCAGGCATTTTTAGTTCTTACCTACTTATTTATTTATTGGGTACAGAAATTCTGACTTGGGACCTCATGTTTGCCAGGTAGGTGCTGTGCTGCTGAGGTATATTCCCAGCCCTCCTTGGGCATTCTTGAACTCCTGTATTAAGTTCAATTTACATATAGTTGTTAACAATTCTCTTGTCTCTGATTCAGCAATATTTATTTAAGATCTAATATGATGCATGCATTTCTGGATGAGGTAGAAGCCAGGCTTGAATTCAAATATTACATAATATTTGAACAATCATAGAATAACTGGTAATTTTATGTCATTCATTAATTTTTAGAAATGTGACAATTTGAAATATTTTATGTATTTTTTAGAAGAACATGTCCTTGTATTTTATAAATTCAGACTCAGGTATTTAACGATAAAATGTGATATTTGGGAAAGAAGTGGGACAGCATTAAAGATGCAAAGATACAGAGATTTGTATGGAGTTAATAGTTCAAGGAGAAAGAAACAATTATTTATTAATTTTCTACTTTGAGCATCTTTGAAAATTTCCATAATAAAATGGTTTCTTTTGTGCATACAATGATAACTAGATGCTATTAAATAAAAACAGCTGCTCAGAAGCATGAAGCTGAAGTGACTATTTCAAAAGAAAAGAGCATAGGAGTAGGAAAATGATCAGTAGTAAACTTGATCTCGGTTCAGGAGAGAAAGTTGAAGTATTGTTCACTGGACTGACAGGAAGAGGAGGAAGAATTATTCATCCTGTGGAATGATGGAAAACCTGAGGTCTTCAAACAGCAGAACTCACATGTATCAGAGATCAGGTCTAGAACTGCATGGAAAATTCTAGAATGAACAATGGCTTGAAGATGAAACTCAATGGTTTGTGTGAAATTAGCTGTAGAGGTTGCCTAGGTCCAGATTACTTAAGGGGAAGAGTGTAAGGCTGTCCAAAGAATGTGATTTCTTGTCTATGAATAATAAAATGTCATTAAACTTTTTGACATGGTCACCTTTACATTTTGCCAAGAATGTCATGGCAGTAATGAAAAAATATATGGGGAAATCTACATAAAATAAAAGGTGGGGTTAGTGAAAATTCCTTCTCTCAGATGGCTTTTTTTTAAGCTTTTTTTTTTTTATCAGTACTAGGGATCAAACTCATGACCACCTGCTTGCAAGGCAGGTGCTTATACCACTGAGCTAAATCCCCAGCCCCTCTCAGATGGCTTTTAAAATGAAACATAGACTTTTCCTTTGTTTTGAGTTTAACCACCCTTCAGGATACAACGTGTCTTTGTGTCACCATAACAAAACACCTGAGCCTAAGTAATTTGTAAAGAACAGAAATGTATTACCCACAGTTCCAGAGGCTGGAAAGTCCAAGATGAAGGAGCCAGTAGTTTTTGTGTCTTAGAAGGACTTATGGTCTTCAATTTCAAGATGGCACCTTGACCTGTGCAGTCTTTCAAAAGGAAGACTTCTTCATGCTTACATGGTGGCAGGTTGATGATCAGAGAAACAAAAGGAGACCTACTACTGAAAGAGGGCTCTCATACCTAATCATCTTTTAAAGGTCCCATTTCTTGATATTATACAATGACAATTTCACATCATGAGTTGTTGAGGAGATAAACCTTCAAAATGGAGCTATACTCCTGCTTCCCCTGGCTCCCCGACCTTTGCACTGAAATTATAGTTAGCACATTTACTCTTCTGGGTCTGCAGCTTCCCAACTCGATGCTGCAGATCTTAGGACTTTTCAGTCTCTAAAGTCATGAAAGCCAGTTTGCTATGATAAATCTTATCTATTTGATCTGTTTCCCTAGAGAACCTTGACTGAATCAAATATTGTATGATATAATTGCAAATAATAATACTGTGCAGAGGGATCCCTTGTACTTTGTCTTAGTCTGTTTATGATATTATAGCAGAATATCAGAGGAAGGTCATTTTTAAACAATAGAGAGTTATTTCTCATGGTTCTGGTTCCATTTTCAAGACTGCATTTTATCATATTTGGAACAGAAGAAAAGAAAGTATCTCCTTCAGCTTTGAGTCCTTTGATGAGAGTGATAATCTCCTTCATGAGGAAAGAGCTCTCAGGATTTAATCACTTTTCAGAGAACACACCTTTTAATACTTTTACATTGAAATTTAGGGCTCACTGTAAATTTTCGAAGGAATGTCAACATTCAAATTGTTATTCTATCTCTAGTCAGTTTCCTCTCTTGGCAACGTCTTCAAAACTACAGGATATTAGCACAACCAGGATATTTACATAGCATAATCTTCTGTTCCTACTTTAATTTTCCCCATTTTTCTTGCATTCATGTATGTCTGTATGTCTCTGTCTGTGTTCCATTCTAAGTAATTTTATCACATGTATAAATTTGTGTATCTTCCACCACAGTCAAAAGGATGCAAAAATCACATTAACAGAAAAGTCACAGATGTATTTTTGGGTGGTGCTTCACATGGAATTTTCCTGTACCACGTGTAATTTATATTGAGGAAATTTAGCACCAAAGAGTACCTTGGTTTTCAAAGCAACATGTCTGGTGAGATTTGTAGCTATGAGAGGGACCAAAGCCCCATGAAGTCAGTCACAAGAAGAGTGAAGTTCAGATCAGGTCTAGACTCTGTCCCCACAGTTATGCAACCCCAAGTACATTACTTAAATTTTCTGACTTATTTTTCTGAAAAATCTGTAAACTGACATGATATTTGTTTCACGAGGTTATTGTAAGCTTATATAAATGAATGGATGGAAACATTTTCAAAACTAAATACTGTTACCAACATCAAATATTAATTTCCTTTTACCTAGTGTCATGGTTTATGTTTGTGTCCCCCAGGCCTCATGAGTTTGCATTGTTCATTTGTGATGGTTCATTGTCTAGTGCTTGGATTGATGGTGTTGGTGCCCCACCCACATAGGGGTGGAGCCAGGATGTGATGTAATGGCAGGAAGAAGGTGTGTCTTTTCTCTTTGCTGGCTCGAGCTCGCTGTTGGCGGCCGCCATGAACTGCAGCCCAGCCATGCCTGCCTGTCTTGGAGCCAACTGAGTGTGGACTGAAACTTCCAAAAACTGTAAGAAATGAACCTTTCCTTTCCCAACTTTGGGCTTCAGGTATTTTGTCTCAGCAACGAGTAAAAAGTAACTAAGACAGAAATTTGGTACCGAGGAGTAGGGTTGTTTGCCGTGACTATACCTGGCCATGTTTTTCAAGAGGCTTTGGAAATGGCTTGTGGGCGGAGTTTGGAAAGGTTTGGACATGTCTCCTGGATGCATAGAGCTGGAGCAGCTTAGGCTGTTCTGTAGAGGACATTCTGGTCAGAGCTCAGAAGACCAGAAGGCTGATGATAGAAAGCCTGATGGTAAAGACCAGGCTTGGGAGGTTTCTGCTGGAAAGGACTGCATTGGTTGTTGGACTCCACATGATGTGTGTTATGGCTTGGCAGAAAGTTTGTCTGCATTTTGCTCCTGCCCAGAGACTTTGCCTGAGACTGAGACAAAGGGCAATCGACTGATTAATCTTGAAAAAAGAAATTAAAAAGCAATCAAACCGTTGAGGCTGTGGCGTGGCTATTGTTGGGGGCTTTTAGCCAGCTTTATGTTTCAAATCAGGAGCAAAGAGACCAGCAGGATAATTTACAATGCTGTGAGTTTGGCCAGAAGGAAAATTCCAGGAAGGGTGTGGATTGTAAAGACAGAGTTGAGATTTTGATTCCTGAGGAGAAACAAGAGAGATAAGAAAGATGGCCCCGGGGCATCCCAGGAAGCAGGTCCCCACCCTGTGCAGCCTCACAGCAAAGATAAAAAATTTAGCTCAGAGGAAAAAGCTACAGAGTGCCAAGCTCCAGAATGGCGACAGAGGCCAAGTGAGGTTCCAGAAGGGCGACAGAGACCACATGAGGTCCCAGAATGGTGACAGAGGCCACGTGAGGTTCCAGAATGGCGGCAACACAGAGAAACTTTTCATCACAATCAGGTAAACAGAGCCCTGTGATCCAGGCAACTGACCCCTACAGCCAAGAGAGAGAAAAACCTGGCTACTGCTTCAGCTAGCAGCAGACCTTGGCGGCATCCACAAGGTGCTGATTTTAGGTGCAAGGAAAATGCACAAATTCTGAGGGTAAGATGGTTTCCACCTCGATTGCAAAGGGCCTGGGAGGCCAAGCAGTGTGCCCCTGGGAGGGCAATTTGTGAAGATATAAGTGTGAAGCTGAAGGTGCAGTGGAGACCCCAGAAGTTTGGAAAAGCCAGGAACATGGATGATCCAAGGAAAGCTGCAAAAAGCAAGCAGAGAAAATTTAAGAAAAAAGCTGCAGGAGTTGAAATCACCAGAAGTGCCATGGGGGTGGAATCACCCAAGGCTTTTGGAGCTTGCAACCAGATTGCTTCAGATGCCGAGCTTGGAACTGTAGAACTTAATGTTCATCCTGCTGGATGCTGGACTGGTTGCTTTGTTTCCAATACTTTATATTCCCCTGTTTGAACTTTTGGAATGGTAATGTTTATCTTGTGCCTTTGCATTTCAGAAATGTTTAACCTTGTTTCTTTTGTACAGGGGCTTACAGTTAAGAGTTTGCCATAGATCTTGGAGGAGACTTGGGACTTGAACTTTTCAGCAGTGTTGAAGCTGTTAGGACTTTGGCAACTCTTGGAGGTGGACTAAATGTCTTTTGTATAAAGGATGACATGAGTCCTGGGGGCCAGGGGTGGAATGTCATGGTTTATGTTTGTGTCCCCCAGGCCTCATGAGTTTGCATTGTTCATTTGTGATGGTTCATTGTCTAGTGCTTGGATTGATGGTGTCGGTGCTCCACCCACATAGGGGTGGAGCCAGGATGTGATGTAATGGCAGGAAGAAGGTGTGTCTTTTCTCTTTGCTGGTTCGAGCTCGCTGTTGGCGGCCGCCATGAACTGCAGCCCAGCCATGCCTGCCTGTCTTGGAGCCAACTGAGTGTGGACTGAAACTTCCAAAAACTGTAAGAAATGAACCTTTCCTTTCCCAACTTTGGGCTTCAGGTATTTTGTCTCAGCAACGAGTAAAAAGTAACTAAGACACCTAGTAAGGTAGGCAAAACTGATGTTTTCTAAATTCACCTAGAACTTACAACACAAGCAAAGAAAACAATATTCTCTTCCCTAAAATCTAGAAGTTACATAGAAATCTCAGTTTCTCCATATTTCCTGAGTTAATTAGGAATCAGACATAATCAATGATCTTAAAGGGAAAACACTGAACACAAAACTGATGTGTCCAGGCAAAAAGGCTTTTTAAGCACAGCTATGAGAAACTGAAATCTCTAGAATCATTTTTCTCTGTCCATTTTAGGGAAAACATTCGAAGAAGATGCTTTTTCCCAAGGCTTACTATTATGGAAGAGTGATAAACTGAAAACATCTTTCTTCTTCCCTGGACTATCTAATGAAAATGTACCATTCTGCTTTCAGTTCTCAGGGAGATCTGTGAACCGTGCCCGGGGCAGGGATGGTTCTCTGCTGCCCTTCCTGGCTGCTCCAGCCTGGTACAGGCTTTAAACCCAACCCTTCACTCCCCCAGAGGCTCATGTCAGATTCTACTGTGATACCAGTTCTGGGTTCAAGCATACCTTTCAGCTCCACTATTTCTAGTAATATAAAATAATTTTTATATCAAAAGTATATGATTGCAGGTCTTCCGTGCAAGGCCTGATTTACAAAACAACTGTTTACTAAGAATCTGCAACTTCATAGAGTGAGATTGTCCAAGATGTCCCTACAGAAGCGAATTTGTAGGTCTCCGTGCAGGTCAAACATTGGCTCTTTGGGAGATCGTGAGTCCCTAAAGACTGTTTATTTCCTCACTCAAATTTCTGAATCAAGTAAGAGGTTTATTGTATGCCTTCAGGGAGCAGAAATAATGGCATGTTTAGTACTGATTTGCCATATAATACACTCGTGTGCTTAGACTCCAGCTGGCCAGGACCTCTGGGGTTTTCTGGTGCCTGAATTTTAAGCTTGGTACTGTGGAGTAATAGAACAGGTGACTGTGAATTTCTCAAGCCCAAAAAGAAAGAGATGAAGAAAGGGCTGGCGTTTGAATTGCCAGGTTCTCATCCAAGTAGCATCAATCCAAAGTCAGCCCTCTGCTCTGTGTAGGGGAGCAGGAAGTAGCCCTGGTGTTAAGCTATGCAGCTGCCTCCACCAGGAAGAAAACCCCAAGAATGAGTGATGTCTTCCTCCGTCCAATAGCCTATGCCTGCTTTTCCCAACCCTTGCACCACTGACACTTTGGACCAGATAATTCCGTGTTACATGGCCTGTCCTGCGTAGCACAGGATTTCTAGCAGCATTCCTGGTTCCTACCCACTATGCTTCAATAGCTCATGTTCTCAAGTTGGGACAACAAAAATGTCTTCAAACTGCCAAATGCCCCCGTGAAAGGGGGTAGAATTATAGACCGATTACACTAGCTTAGATTTCAGTTCTATTTGCCATAAACTGGTTCATTTTGAATGCTTCTATTAAGCACTTACTATGTGCCAGGCTTATGGGGACAAAGCTAAAGAGGATCTAGCTTCAACCTTAAACTGCTTGTCTTGTGGATTCACAGACACATCTAGGGAGATACTTGGTGGGTTTTTTCCTTCCCAAGAAATGGCCTCAATCAGAAAAATCCAGTGGACAGGGATCCATCTTCTGTTCATGAGAACTGTCTCTTAGAGGAACACATGTCTCTCCACAGGTCCTTCAGTTTCTGTTTTGAGAATGACTGCTATATCCTGGCTTGATACACAAGCTCATGCCAGGGACCAGTGGAGTTTGTTTTCGCTTTGAGAAGTAGGGCTCTTCCATCTCATCTCCATGGCATCTGTGAGATCAAAGGCATTTGTTTCACAATAAATATTAAGGGCTGAACAGCTTAATCTTGACAGAAGGCAGAGTCTCTAGGGAAAATGCAGTTTAAACAAAAATCATTTGCTAATCCTCTTACCCAGTACTTCTGAATTTTCTGTACATCGTATTTTGACCCACTCACTGATATGATTGTTATACTTAGGATATAATGTCAAACAGTTATTCATGAAGAAGCAGTGTTTCATTTCCACTATTTAAATTTCACAATGAAGTAGCTAGTGGTGGCCTAAATGTAAAAATCCCACAGGGAAACATTTTCCTTGAGATCTTTCCCACAAAAGTGTCAGATATCCGGGACACAAATGTGATAGTGAGATTTGGGGCTGTCTTTTAAAAAATGACTTTAGAGGAATAAGAAGGAAAAGATGTATTCTTATAAAAGTAGCTCACATTTTCTAGGGCACAGGCCATTTTCATGAAAGAGTCCCTTAGAGCCATGGAAACGTCGCCAGGAAAAATGAGAGACTTGCTCGTAATGGGATGCTGAATTAGAGAGGGGAGAAGAGACGCAGCACAAGTGTGGCTGTCTTCGAGATGGGCATCTACTTTTATCTTTGAGGTAATCTTTCTTGTTCTTAGCCTTTTATTAAGACTTTAAAATGAGACTCTGTCTCTCTGAATCTGAGTTTCCTTATTTTGAAATAAAGAATTCAGGCAAGACAAACTCAAAGTTTGTCTAGGGCACTCTCATCACCATCCTGTGTGTCCACAATCACCCCACACAGCATCTAGAATTATATCTACACACACAGCCACCCATATGCTTAGTATAAATACAAATCCCTATGGGCCTCAGCTGCCAAAACAGTTTGTTAAATCTATGAAGCTGCAGTAAAGAGCACCCACAATTTTCCTATATCCAAGACTGAAGTGCTGTGACTAAAGTAAATATTTCAAATTTCAAACTCCAAATGATGCAACAACTAGATAAAGCATAGTGCCCTTAGTATAAAATTACAGCAAAAATTATTCCACCAATGACAATGCATCTTCCTTGGAAATCTTGGCTGGTATTTATGTGATTGAACAATTTTGAAATTTAAAATGTCATTCCATACTGAGTCACACATATTTAAATATTTGAAATATGAAACTGAGCTTTCCTGTTAAAGACAGGAGATTGGTGATTGTGATTAGAGAAAAAGTTATCAATGCTGTGATTTCATTTGTGACATAAATGGATCCCCTTTGAATGCTGACATCTTGGAGCTCCACACAGTGCAGCAGTTACTAATGGTCTTTATCACATCCAGGAAATAGTCGTACTAAGTGAAGGTGCCTCTTTTCTGTGGAATAAAAGAGCAAAGAGGGGTGGAAAGGAATTTACTACTTTTTTGCTGGAAGAAGAGGAGATCCTGAGAGAGACCACATACCGGGCTATTCCATTTATTTTGCAATGATGACTAAGTCTAGTTTATTTTTTGAAGCTTTGTTTAAAATTTTACTTAAGTATGCTTTCAAGCAGGCAGGAGTTTGTAAATCTCTTTTAAATTTCATTGGCAGGGTATCTTTTATTTAGACAGTATAGATTCCATTCAGAGGGAGAAATGTGGAGAAAGGGAACAATACCAGACCTCGGGAGGAAGAACATAATCAGGACAAACCTGCAGGTTGGCCTGGGATATCTGACACCTACTAGTTACCTCTGATCCCACAGCCTGTGCCCAGGTGACCGTAGGTACAGCCTCAAAATCTTTCACGGCTCAGGCAGCCATGACTACTCAATTATCCAGAGCACTAGACAGGAAACCTATTTCCCAGTTTTTTGGGGGGCAGGATTTATGAGATTAAAAGACAAGAAATCATGGGTAGCAAAATTTAAAAAAATGTTTTGAATATTCACCAGGCAGGTGACCTAGAATGTCTGATCTTAAAGAGGCCAGAAACATAAATTTTACAAATGAGGAGGCTAAGTTTCAGAAGGCCGTTCCCTGACAAATGCCGGTATGATTGATAACCATAAATAGCACGTTTCAGTGGCATCACCATGACCACCGTCCCACCCATCAGTCAGAAGCATGCATCTACATTTTAAAATATGCTATAATTGCTAATAAGCAATTCAAGTTTACTGTTAGAAGCACATTCTTAGTCCGAAATACTGTAATTGGGTCTGTGCTATACATTGTTAAATGATTTGCATGATCTGGACCCCAAAACCCTAGCATGACATTCCCTTCTTTTCCCATTACTGACCATTCCCAGTATCCAGAGACAAGACAGAAGCCCCAACTCTGATGCCCTGGGGCATTGCCCAGGCCCAGCCAAGGAAGCCAAGCTTGCTGCAATTCTCTTTGGCTGAGCTAGACACACGTTAAAATGGATACAAGGATCCCGAAGCAATTGCCTTGTAGGACACTTAAACAAAGGCAACGGCACACAAGGTGGACAAGGGAAAGCTTTCAAGAACCTGGAAATTGAATTTGGAGTCACTAATACAGCTGGAAAAAGATAGTGCTGAATGCTCCAAGGTCACTTGCGACAGAGAAGGGGGCTTTATTTCAAAGAAATTGCCCTGTCTGCTAAGATAAAGAGGAGACTTGTACACAGCACAGAGAAAGAGCAGCTGCTGCCGAACACTGCCTAGGGAGAGCTGCAAAACAAATCATTGGGGAAAGCGAGTGAGGAACACCGTGGATTCTTTCCATCACAGGCCAAGGAGAGCTCTTTTTTCTAATTCATAAGAATTAAAAAAACAAACAAACAAACAAACAAACAACAACAACAACAAAAAAAAACACAGGACCGATATGCCAAGTGCCAGAAGCGGGAAGCCAGAGGATACCATGACTTCCCCATTCACCCAGAGCCAGTGCTTGGTTCACACTTGCAGCTGGATAGTGCAGGCAGCAAGGTTAGGAGCTGTTTGGAACCACTTGGTTCCTAAGTCGGAAGTTATTTCCGGAAACATCCTCTTCTACTAGCGGATCAGAGAGCCAGAAGATCCCAGTAATGGTGTAAACAGACTGAAATCTGTTCCTGGAGATGTGGAGATATTTCACAGCAAAGATTTTTCTCCTATACATCCTTCTAGAAATTTTAGTTTCAGGTTTCTCCCTTTTGAATTAATTATTATATTGTAAATATGAATTCCTTTTGATGGATTTTCTATTCTTTGATAGCGATCTCTGTCCTTCTGCCACTACCTCACAGACTCAGTTACTGTACCCTTCTAGGAAGTCTCAAAACCAAACACTGGGAGTTCTCTAACTTTGTTCTGTTTCAAAATTGTTTTGGCTGTTGTAGTTCTTTTATACCAATATTGGAATACAGAATCAACCTGTCTGTTTACATGCATGTGCACACACACACACCAAAACAAAATCCTGTTGGAATGTTTAATCGAAAAAGTATTGAATTCATATATGTATATTTTTAAAGATAAATTGCCTTACAGATTTATACTGATACCAGATTTATAACTCATGAGGCTTTTAGCTTACTCTGTTTTCTGTTATATCCATGACTTATTCCATAGCAAATGCTCTGGCTCTCTAGGACACTGAGGAAGATAGAGCTGAATATTCCACAACTGCTCAATTACTTTATCCCATACACAGAGTCTCTGAATAAGATGCTCAAACTGTCACCACCAAGATAATTACTGATAACAAGGTGGATTATTTTTGCATATGCGTGTTTGTTTTTCTTCTATTTTTTAAAATTCTGCTTTATGCTTTTTGAATATAGTCATTCTATAATAAATTCTCTCTCCTAAAACTTGTTTCCTGAAAGACACCACTAAATCTATTTACTTAATTTTAAGAAAAGGGGAAAAACAGCTGAGAACAGGAGGAAGCATACACTCCAACCATGGTGTGGTGATTAAACACAAAATTTGGCTCTTTGCACTCATATAGACGAGTTGAAGAAAGAAATATAACAGGGCATAAAAGTAATGTTTTTTAAAGAAACAATTTGAATGTTTATTTTGCTTTTCCTTAAAACCAAATGCAGAAAACATTTTTCCACATTACATTAATACAACACCAAATCTGAGATGCATAATAACAGTCTCAACAAGAATTTCACAAAAATAAAAAATAAAAGTCATGTTAAAAAAATCAAACACATAATAGTGAAGTGTGAATCAGTCAAATTAGGAGATTGTTGAGGGAGAGCCTGTAAGTACTGTTTTTTAAGACCTTCTAGGTACACGATGTAGCTGTTCTATATCTATATACTATATCACGTAACATAAAATGTATTTAACATTTTATATGCATGTTATATCTGAATATATACAGATATGGTATACATTTACGCATATATATGGTTTTTGTTTTTCTAATTAGAATGAATTTCCTTGTCAGTATAATTATTCAGAACCTCAGCTGACTCTTTGAACCAAGCAAAGACACTCAAAATTATACATGTATACTCATCAGAAGATGCCAAAGATGCTTTGCCAACATGTTTATGCCACATTAAAGGAAATTTAACATCAGCTTCAGGGGTAAGGCAAATAAAAATGATATCAGCTACAGATACAGCCACCTGGAAAGAAGGAATGGGGGACCAAGCCTCTTAGTATAACATCTGGTTGGTGGTGTGAACAGTGAAAAAGGAGGGCTTAGTGGGTCAGCCAGTGAGGAAAGACAGATTACTGTGTCCTTAACTGTGCATGGAAAAGCCCACCAAGACCAGCAAGGCCTAAGTGTGCTTTGGAGAAGTCTGGATTTGTTAACAGGAAGATGGCTTAATGGAGAGTATATAGAAAAGCAATCTAATAAGAGTAAAAGATGGAGAAAGAGAAAATGAAACTTTCCTGTGTTCACTCCCACTTCCATTGTATAAAAATTCTTCTATAGCCAAGCATGGTGACACATGTCTGTAATCCCAGGACTCAGGAGCGTGAGTAAGAGGATCACAGATTCAAGCCCAGCATGGGTAGCTTAGTAACCAAGTGAGATCCTGTCTTAAAATAAAAATTTGGGGGCTGTATCTCAGTGCCAATGACCTGGGTTCAATCCCTAGTACTACATACCCATACAGAAAAATCTATTGCAATATTTTCCATTGCTGAACCATGCTTCATATCTTGCCTTATGAAATAATGTTCCATTTACTTATAGTGATTGGGTTTCCATTTTCAGGTACCTAAATTTTTATTCCCACTAGAGAGTGAGTATACTGGAAAATCTTGAGTTAACACAGACAAGATGGTCTCATATTTTTATGCCAATTTACCCATTTACGTCTTCTTGCTCCTTATTTTATATTAGGATGTCGAGTGCATTCTGACCTCTTAATTTTTTGAGTATCATCACTGACCAGAGACACTAACTCCTCAGGGACTTGAGTGGCAGCTCTTGATAGGTCTTTGGTCAATCACTGAAGAAAACCCATTTAATTTAACTCATTCCGGGAATTCTTTTCTATTCCTGGTCATGTCATTCACCTTTTGCTTCCCACATATGATATAAAGATGAATAGTTTAATGTGAATGAAGCACATTTTGCCAGTGGTATATGGGTCAAGTTTAATATTAACAATTATTTTGTGTTCTTTCCTTATGACTTCAAAGTAATAAATTACTTCCATGTATAAATTATTGAAATTTTATGTGATTAGTTACTAAAGGCCTGCATATGAGAAAAGATTCCTTACCAACAGTAAACAAAGCCAGGGGTTCAATTGAAAAGCATCGGAATATAATTGTTTTAATAAAGCAAGAAGGAAAAATTCATATTCTATAAAGAACACAGGAATTGTAGCCACGAGTATGGACTCCATCTTTCATTCTTTACCTTAAAAGTTATATAATATTGAATAAGTCCTTGAAACACTTTGGGCCTTTGATTTCCCAGTTTTAAAATAGAGATAATAATTCCATCATAGGATGGGAGCTATGATCACGTTATGATGCATGAAGAAGTCCTTGGTAAATGCTTGAGTGCTCTGTAACTGCCATCTCTAAGTGTGTGGAGCTATTTACAAAGCTCTAGGTCTGCTCCACTGGCCAGCAGTCCATTTCCTACTGTGCTGCTGGGGGCCTGCCCTCATGCTGCCACAGCCCACAGACAGCTGTCATCAGTCTTCAGAGCAGGCATTCCTCCCACTGGGTGAGAAAGCCTGGCTTGTGTATGACCCCTCGAGCCCTGCGGGAGAAGGAGCCAGGCGGCTGTGTGCAGAGCAAGCGATATCAACCCGTTGTCAGCAACACCTCTCCCATCCCAGGTCTCGACAGCTCCCAGTCCAAATACCAACACCAATCCTCGTCTCGCCTAGAGCAAGACTGGGTGCTTTAAGTTCGCAGGTCCTATTTATATGCTTGAGAGAAGAAATCATCACCACACTCATATATTTTCATCAGCTTTTGAAAGCGACTGCTCTGTCCACACCCCTCCTACCTCACTGACACCCACTGGTTATGTACCAAATGTGCCATTAAAGAATAAGATTTTCTTTTTGCTGACAAACAAAATCAGATGCTAATCGATCGGAATTCAGTTGGCAGAGATGTCTTGCTCATCAGTGAAATTACATCAGGATTCTATTGGCTTGATGGTAGGAAATTGTCCTGATGGGAAGCTAAAATGGCAAAAAAAAAAAAAATCCCTTCTCACTTATCAAAAGGAAGTATAAATAACCACAACACTGGATCAATCAATCAATCAGTCAACAAAGCAAACAAGAAACCCCCCTCAGGTGTAAGTTATCACTGCATTGCCCTCACTCTCAAATTCAGTATGAGCCAATAAGAAACAAGTAACGCATTTGCTTATTTTAAAATTTAAATGCTTTTTCTAGGTGATTATTCTAAAAACTAAAGAGGGCTCAAACAGGCCTGTCCTATTGCTTTTGTGACCACTATAATAAAGGCTGAGTCACAACGGACCCTTCTTGTCATAACTGATGAAGTTACTGATCCAACTCTGTAGCTACTGGTTAGCCCCTAAAGAAAGCACACAAGGCATTAGCATCTCCTGACAAGAAGCCTGGTTTGACTTAGGTAGACGCCCTCTGTCCAGCAGCGAGTGTCCAGCAGCTAAAATGTAGGTCTGTGTTGAGGCTGACACTCCTGTTTTTCACCAAGACCTTAGCATTTCAGTAGGAAGTGACCCCCTTTTCTTCCCACCAAACATGGTCAAGTTAATATAATGATGGGGAAAATAATCAATCAAAAAGATAAGCTCTGTGTAGGACTTGGGTTGGGTATGAACCAGGGTATAACAGCTTTGTGAGACATGTTCTTCCCTTCACTATAAAGGGTGTCCTAAATTAGACAAGCCTTTAAAATAGAATACTGACTCTCATGGTCTTCTCCCCTCCCCTCCCCTCCCCTTCCCTCCCTCTACTTCCCTCCCTTCCCCTCTCCTCTCCTCTCCTCTCCTCTCCTCTCCTCTCCTCTCCTCTCCTCTCCTCCAGTCCTCTCCTCTCCTCTCCTCCAGTCCTCTCCTCTCCTCTCCTCTCCTCTCCTCTCCTCTCCTCTCCTCTCCTCTCCTCTCCTCCAGTCCTCTCCTCTCCTCTCCTCTCCTCTCCTCTCCTCTCCTCTCCTCTCCTCTCCTCTCCTCTCCTCTCCTCCAGTCCTCTCCTCTCCTCTCCTCTCCTCCAGTCCTCTCCTCTCCTCTCCTCCAGTCCTCTCCTCTCCTCTCCTCTCCTCTCCTCTCCTCTCCTCTCCTCTCCTCTCCTCCAGTCCTCTCCTCTCCTCTCCTCTTCTCCAGTCCTCTCCTCTCCTCTCCTCTCCTCTCCTCTCCTCTCCTCTCCTCTCCTCCAGTCCTCTCCTCTCCTCTCCTCTCCTCCAGTCCTCTCCTCTCCTCCAGTCCTCTGCTCTCCTCCAGTCCTCTCCTCTCCTCTCCTCTCCTCTTCTCCAGTCCTCTCCTCTCCTCTCCTCTCCTCTCCTCTCCTCTCCTCTCCTCTCCTCTCCTCTCCTCTCCTCTCCTCTCCTCTCCTCCAGTCCTCTCCTCTCCTCCAGTCCTCTCCTCTCCTCTCCTCTCTTTACTTATCTTTTCTTTTCTTTCTTCCCTTAGCTGTCCAAATCTTTCAAACATATCTATTATTGTCTTATCTTCACAGAAATCGTAAGAAATAGACACATCTATTAGAATGATATTTCAGGGCTATAAATAAGAATGCTGGGTTAAGTTTATAGCACAGAAGCATAGTGCTACTCGGTAAGCATGAGATCCTCAGCTTGATTCGCAGTACCAAAAAACAAAAAAGAATACTGACTTTTTCAAGGTCAACTTACTGAGAGAGAGTATATCTGAAATTCAAATCCAGGTTTTTTTTTTAACACATGATGTGGGGTTTTGACAATATTTCTAATCACTCTATTCCTATTTAATGTAGGGTTGAAGTCTCTACTGGTCAATCTAAATCTTACGAATGTTTCTACTAGAATCACTCATAAATACGAAAGACCAAGCAAGCACTAAACAAACAAACAAACAAAACCCCCCAAAACAGCATTTAAAAACAATTTCAAAATTCTGGGAGAGCTACCAAAAATATCAGCAAGAATAAGCATTTTCCAGCTTACTCCTTCACATAAATAGATGCTATTGCTGACAGTGTTTCTTCCCGAGCTGGACTCCCACTGTCAGCAGGCTGCACGCTGAGATATTTACAGAGATTTTGTTTTACATTGTACCATCTATACCCTCCTTGGCTTCCTCAGCATTCTCGGAGCAGAGAGAGACAAAAGGCTGGTATCATGTAGTGATGACTTCAAAAAGCCTCAGGCTGGCCACTGTCAGTATGACATGATCTTTCCAGCGCCCGGATTTTTGAATCCTGCCCTGACAACCAGATGCTATTTGCTTGAGAACTGTGGTCACCAGTGTTAACTTCAAGACATGGTGTCAGTACTTTCAAAAACCTGAATTGCAAATGTAGACATCATTTCTTTTCTTTTTTTTTTTTTCTTTTTTCTTTTTATCGGTACGAGGGATCGAACTCACGACTGCCTGCTTGCAAGGCAGGCGCTTATGCCGCTGAGCTAAATCCCCAGCCCCGACATCATTTCTTAGGAAGCAGAGCAACTGGTCAGTAAAGGAGACTATCATAATGGACATAATACTGGTTTAACACAGAGATGAATAACAAACAGAAAGAAGGTTCCATAAGGTCTGACATTTCCTTATATATTTTTTCTTCTTTATGTTTTGTTTAGTTCCTCTGCAGAAATGCTCACTTCAGTTTTCCTACAACTCTTTTGGAATTTATCTTCCATGACAAGACCACCAGGAGCCCCAGACTGCCTCTGTGATCTTTCCAGATTGATGCTGAAAGATATTTATAGGTTTTTGCTTTGTGTGGAGTGCAGTCTCATCAGGCCAAACCTTGATGGCTCCTTCGGTGTCTCCAAAGCTTGATATTCTTATTTTGCTTAATATTTTTTGCTAGTTGTTGTCTACCTGTTTGCCCCTTTTGGTCATCATGTCTCTGAGGAAAGTATTATGTCCTCTTAGGAAATTATAATCAGTAATTCATGACAACAGTTTAGACATACACACCTCTGAAACCTCTAGTAGTAGTTCTTTGCAGGGTAAATTTGCTCCCTGCTCTGACACGAAGGAGGGGGCACTGGCCATGTTTGGAAACATTTTTTGTTTTCAAGATTTTAGAGGGGTGCTCCTCAGTAAGAAGTTACGCCAACTCTCCTAGAATGCACAGGACAGCCTCCCACCGCATGGGACTGTGCAACCCACAGTGGGAATACATGAAGACTGAAAGGTCTTGCTAACAAAACAGATGACCAACACGTCCATCAGGAACAGTTTCCAAATCCAAGCAATGTCTCCAGCAAAGAATATCTTCTTTGCATGGTGTTAACTCATTTATCATTATAGTCTATTGTGAAGCATAGTACATGGATTGGTTTATTCCTGTTTCATAGGTAGGAGAATTGAAATTAAGAAGGTATGAAATACCTATGAAGATGCAGCAGAACTTGGAATTTCTGGCTCCATGATTAAGGAAAACAAATAACAAAAAGTAAATACATTGCTGGGGTTTCTTCAGGGGGAACAGAATTAGTAGACGAATCCATATATTAGTTATAGATGAAATGTATAATATATGTCTGTAAAATTTTGCAAGGGAGGTATAGGGTAGGTTTATAGAAACAGAGGCAGATCTGGAAGCTAAAGAAGATGGAAGCCACTGAAGAAGAGGGATCATGGACACAGCCCCATGCAAGGTTGAAGACCTGGCAGCTCAGTGGAGAGCCCTCCATAGAGGTCTACACTGGACGGCTGAAGAAACTGGAGCCCAGGAGACTAATGATGGCATCAAAGGCTTCATCTACTCAAGAAGACTGGTGCCCTTCAAAACAGGTTCACTGCCTTCTCTTTTTTCATTTTTATTCCATCCAGGACACAAGGATATTGATTAAGTGTGTGTGTATGGGGTCTTGTCCCCTGTATTTGCTGACCTGGATATGAATCATTCATAGACGCACCCAGAACTGAGCTTTGCCAATCTGCGAGGTGTTTCTCAACCCAACCAAATGGATGTATCATGATTAAGTAAAAACAAGGAGTAAAAAACCCAGGCCATGATGGGAGATGCATAGAAAAATGCTGCTAAGTTCTAGGGAACAAAATGATGAAATAAAAGAAAACCAGTTTAGGATTAGACCCTTGGGGTCCCTGAATGACTTTTAATGAAACCAGAACTTCCCAATAGTAGAGGGCTTAGGGGTACACAGCAAAGTAGAAAAATCAAAATGTTCTTTAGGATGGATTTGGCAGTGGATGGGCTGTTGGGAGACAGCTGCAGCTCTCCAAGTCCTTCCACGAAGCGCTAGAGGAGAGTGACAGAAGAGCCATCAACCCTTAGAGTGGCCAAACTTGCCGTGAGCTGTCATAGACTGCTCTGGTGAATGTACTGTCTTTGGCAAGACAGATCACTACTCTCTGGAAATCACTGTGTATCTTTTGTGTTTGTGCTATCAGGCTCTAAGCTAAAATTATAAATCGTTAGACTTTATATTTTAGACCAATGGCATATATAAGTTGTCTAGCCCCTGTCTTAGACCTACATATTCTACATATATGATAAGGAAATGTTTAATTCATTTTGAGGTCTCCAAGTCATCACCGCAAGACCTCTTTGCACCTCAATTACTTGGGCCTTAAGGGCCATTAACAAAAATGATTCACCTTTGTCATTTAGCGCATCAAGATTAAGGAAACATAGGAGAAGGATATGGTGGAGTTTCTTTTCAAAAACCAGAGCTCAATTTGAGTTTGAGTTGAATAATATTCTAAGCTGTCAGCATTTCAGGGGGTGTATACATGTTCTCAAAAGAATAATTCACAAACACAGGCCTGTGCCTCCCACCCATTCTACCTGAAGCGAGCGAAACACATTCTTCTGTGAACGCATTTCTTCTTAACCTCCCACAGACGGAACGGAATCCAGCATCACCTGTGATCTATTTCTCATGTAACTCGTGGTGGCATCTTGTTTTGCATTTCTTTTTTCACCTTCTTTTTAAACATCAGACTAATCCATCATGAACAGTGACTGCTTTCATTGTATAGACTTTTGAATTTCAAAATGCCTAATTTGTTTATTTAAATGCAAAAGAGTTTCCAAAAGAAAGTGGGGGAAGTTAAGAAGAGGGTTAGCTCCTCATTTGCAGTCAAATATTAATTTTGCTTCTTGGATCACCATTTAAAGAGCTATCAAGACACCAATGTTCTGGAAAAAACCTCCTTTTAGGGGAACTGTACTCTGAGATGCCTGACAAGTGTTTGCAGTTCACCCAAGTCTTCTGCTATTTAGGCATCTTATGTCATAGCAGGTACAATGATTTTACAAAAACTTTTCCTTCTTATTCTTCTCATGTTTGAGCAAGTGTTTACCTTATGCATTCTTGCTCTGGGTCCATGGTATCGGGAATAGAATTGGAAATAATTTTCAACCCAGGAGACAATTTTCACCAATGAATATGTTTCTATCTTTTGAGTAATAGAAGATCTCAATCTTATCACCTTTTTCCTTTAGAATTAATCTGGAAGGTAGACAATTTCTCTAAACAATACAAGCCTTTTTAGACATAAGAATTTTCTGCAACAGTGGGCAGCAGAATTCCTATCCAGAAATGCATCTTTCCAGGAAAGCTTGCTTTCTGTTTCAGTGCAAAGCTTCAGAAAGTCTTCTATCAGAGTATGGGTTGCATACTGCAGATAATGAATTGCATTAGTACAAATTCTGTATCTGTAGATTATGAATCAAATGAAACAAATTTATGGAGTTTCCACTTACATGTTATATTCCAGGATATTTAAAATTGAGAAGCGTTATGTAATTATATTGCCTTGAAGAGGTTAAGGTCTGTTTGAATAATAATCCTAATTTACCCAAAGAAACACTGAAGAGAAAAGAATAACTTTTGCTCAAATGAGAAGGATCATTTTGTGTAGACTAGAAGCATGGTATTAGAATTTATAGGTAGAGGTAAATGAAGTTTGGGATTTTTAGAGTACTTCTGAGGGGGTGACACACTGGGTTTTTAAACTTTAGCTGGTGCTTATAATATATCAAGATGAAGGAGGCAGAATTTAAAATCTGGAGAAGAACTTATGTAAAATGTTGGCATGACCAAGTAGGACTGGAGAACAAAAATGGTGATGCACTTTGGAGGTCTTTCTGATAAACACTAGGCTTCATGTGTCAAGGTAGTAGGAAGTAAGATTGTGAAGTATAAGCGGAGACTGAGGACCTTTCAAAGCATACCAGGGGGATTTGCACTCATTGTCACAGCAGCAGAGTTATTGTGGGTTCTTGGGAGGGAGGCAGATAATGAAGGCAATGCAGAAGCACAGCGGGTCACAGGCGTGGGATGAGCTAGAGGAACCCGCCTGCAGCCACGACAGTGCTCCTGTTTCCTCAAGAGGAAGGCAGGGGCAGGAACAACTCTGAATGTGCTTTCAGAGCTTTAGTGACAGACCTAGAGACGGAGGAGAGGGTATCATTGGAGGTTACTCCAAGAGGAGGGATGGGATTATCCCTGGATTTGAGCAGGAGCATCTGTTCCCAGAAGGACAGCCCCTTTAGGCATTTTATCTAAAGAGAAAATGGAGTGGAAAAAATAAAACCTAGTTACCATTTTCTCAAAGCTGGTGGAAGGCTAAATGATATTTCTAAGAATAAGTCCTCTCAAATATGAAAAGTTATTGATTTGATGGAGTGCTTGATTTAGTTCATTTTTTATTCTATTACAGCAATGCCAGTGTATAATTTTTTTGAGAAATAAAATCAATAGAGGAGGAAAACACAGAGCTACTTCTCTGGCGCTTTGTGTTCTCACAATAGAGATTTCTGTCCCTCTTTTCCTCTCCAGCGCTGTGTGTCTAAACCCCTATCATTCCTGACTGCTGATAGGAAACCTTCTGCATAGTTCTCAGGGGCTCCAACGGATTTCCTGCTCCTTTTTAATTACCACTCTATCAGCAATCCACTTCCCTACCAAGAACACTTTTCCTCTAAACTCAGTGCTACTTGGACAATACAGCTCACTAGAAAGTAAGTTAACTAACTGTCATGCTGTGCTTTACCTCAATTCTTTTTAGTCTGAGCCAAGAAAGCAGAAGGAGTAAGAACAAAATGCTTGGAACTCATGCTACTGAGGTCTCTAATGCAATGTAAAGCAGTGGGAAAAATAACAACTAAATGGGATGGGTCATATTTAAATGTTTACATGCTTTTATTTACTAATTGCTTATTATTAATGTTATGCTAAAACTGAACATCCATCACCTTGTTCAACCAACCTTCTATAGAGCCTTGGAAAGAAATGGTTTGATTAGGGTGAGTTTTAATTCTTGTCTTTCAAATCAAATTAGAGACTTTTCCAAATAGAGGGAGAGAAGAAGGACTGAATGATGTAGGCAAAGAGCCCTGGGCTTGATACAGAGATCGATCCCAAGAACAGCTAGAGTATTAGACATAATTTGGAGTTGCTGATGCCCTGATTCATATACACTGTCTTTGCAATTATTTGTTTTCTGATTTAATCAAACAGAAAAATTCCATGGGCGGGTGAGACCCAGCCTGCAGACACAGTGTGCTTCTTGTCTGTGCAAATAGACCTGATCTTCAACTGCTGTATGCCAAGGTGGTAGCCATCACAGAGAAGTCTGGAACACTCACTTTGGAGCCTATTTTGAAGACATTGAGCCTGAGACTGTGGAGCCTGATACCTTGAAGCCTACCATACGTCTGTACCAAGCATGTGGCCTTAATGAAATCACTTAATATTCTGAACCTTTTTCTATAAAATTATTAATTGGTTGTTGCGAGAATTAAATAAGAAATATATTGAAAAGGCTTTGTAAGCACATGATAAAATATTTAGTACTCAATAAACATTTAGCACTGAATAAAATATTATTTGCCATTGTATCCCATGACCTTTCTATGAGGCTGAGGGACATCTTTATAATGATGAAGTGCAAACACTTTAAGTTTGCTTTAGATAGAAGAAAATTTTTTACATTTTCCAACGAAGGTCCTCTTCTCATTGTCCTTGCCTTACTGAGTAATGTCATTGTCCTCCCAACAAGTCAAGCAGGAAATTATTGGGGACTTTTTACTGATTTATCCCACCCTTTAAGAACCTCATCCCTAATTATAGCTAATCAAACCTCTAACACAGTCAGATTTTCTTTGAAAATAATGTTTGTTCAACTTTTTGGAGTTTGTAGACATTTTTGACAATTGTGAAACGTGCAGTATTCTTCATAAAATGATACAGTCAGTCTAAAGACCAAAAAACAAAGAAAGCCCTTGACACACCTTTTTTTTTTTTTTTTTAATACAAATAGACCTCCCAAGTCCTAAATAACCCCTTTCTAGGAGTTCAGGATGCAAGATTAGGATTCAGCTCCAAAGTATTTATCCAGATTAGATGATTCTTTGCATCTATCTGGCCTGTTCTCTGATTCTAAATCTTTTTATCACTTGCGTGAATCCAACTTGGCTTCTTTGATTTCAGCGTGCTCTTTCTCTTACTCGAACTCCAATCTGCTTTCAAAATCTTTTCCAGTCAAATTCTTTTGAAATCTTTTTTTGTTGATACACAGCGATCACCAAGTTTGACCTTGCATAATAAGCTAGAGGTTTTGAATATGGACCTAGGATGTGTTGCAAACATCTGTATACTTTACAAAAAAAAAAAAAAATGTGTAACTTCTGTATTTATTTTGGTACTGAGACTCACTCAAACTCACAACATCATACTTGCCAGGCAGGCACTTATGCCACTGAGCTATATCTGTGGCCCTGGTCCAGGTCACATTTTAAGAAATACTATCCAAGATGAACTTTTCAGGCAAATTTCCACACTCATTACTTTTGTTCAACTTAGCCTCTACTTTTGCTATCTGAGTGTATTCAGAACTCTTCACTCTCACAACTTTGTTTCAAAATTTTCCTTTTATCATTCAATACAACCAACTTTTCTCTGTGTTCTTTCTTTACCTATTTCACTAAAAAGAACTCTTCTCTGAGAGTAGCCTCTTCCTCAGGCACTCCCATTGGCCTCTGAGTACACTGGAAGCTTTCTCTGAGTAACTGTTGCCTGAGTGTGTGTTTCTTATTACTGCAATCTAATAAACACTTCTTGAAGGCAGAGTAGCTTCTGCTCAACTTCTTACGCCACCACAGTGCGTATCAGAACCTCAGACATTGTAGACAGTCTTAAAGCATTTGCTGAATGATCAGATTTGCTGTTCTTCCTTGATGTGCCATGTTTCTTGATATAGTACCTCTGTGCCTCAGATCAGCAAAACGCCAGCTGTGGCACAAAAGAGTGCCACTGTCGCATGTAGTTTGGTGCTGTCGTGCCTGAGCCAGTTTGTTCTGTATGAAAGAGTGACTCATGTGCAAGCATTCTAATTTTGAGGTCAACAATGTTTTTGCTAAGACTGAAATCAGTCAGGGTAACAGTATTCACACCACAGAATTTGGCAGATAGTATAAAATAAGGCTGGGTCTTGGTTGTTGCTGTGGTTCTCTTCCAAAAATCATTTTTCAGTAAGCCCAGTAACCAAAGTAGCTATGAAATTCCTCTGTACCATCGCAGAATCCAATCCAACAGGGAAAATTCATTTGACAATTTTGACAGTCATTTTTTTAATAAGTAAAATAGTGGCACATGGAAAAACCATGGAACTTCATTGTCCGAATGGCAGCAAATAGAGGTCAGCAAGGCACTGAGATCTAGGGTTTCCTGGATTTTATGCTTGGAAGCTGTGAGACAAGAAGCACGCTGCCTGACTCTTGTGAGTTTTAGCATCATTACCCGTAGAACAGAAACGACAGTGCCCTGTTTCATCTATCTCAATCTTCACTGAAGAATAAATGAGGAGAAGCCTGCATGTGAACAATTTTAAAATTGTAAACTGCCACCAAAATGTGTTTCCCTAACTCCGAGCTGCTGGATTGGGTTTGTTTTGGGAAGGTCTGGTCCATAGGGACTGACAGTTCCTTATTTATTGTCACTCATCAATCTAAATCCATGTAGAGTTGGCTCATGGTTTCAATATTGATTCTCTCTCCCATTTTCTTCTACCTAATACAAACTTGCAGCATCTAAAACAATAGAACTCAATCTTCTCTCTCAGAATTTTGCAGTGAACTCCTCTTTCCTTAGAAAAGCAAACACTAGAGCAACCTGATCTTTACCTCACCCTTTATGGGAATACAGACATACTGTTCAACTACTCTCCCTTCTCCCTACAATACAAAAATAAATGGCATTGATTAGTGATTGACTTTAAAGTGAGTAATTGAGCTTTAATGGGTTTATAAAAGGGATTGAAATCAAGGCAATAAATAAAAGGCAAAATAAAAGAGTAAACAAGAAAGGATGTTTTACAACTTGGTTCCATTACAGTCTACGCTAACCAGATTAAAAAGTAATTGCCGTGTCAAGAAAAATTATAGTGGCCTCTGCAAAATGAAAGGATGGTGGGTTCCCTTTGTGCACAGTGTGTAAAATAAAAAGAAGAGAAAATGAGTGTGGGGTGGTGAGGAAGGGGCAGAATATATGTTCCTCGAGTCTCTGTGCTTTGAGACTCAGAGCTGTCTTCATAGAAACAGGCATAATCATTCACACAGTATAACGAGCTGCATGCTTTCCGCAAACTTTGTACTGCTCCCTACTACCTTTGTTATAGCCTGGCAGGAGCATATTCATGAGTGCGTAGCTTACCCATTTTAAATGCCCCTAAATTAATGAGCTTGAAAAGACAGAGTATTTTCAGTACGTTAGAGGGGACCTTTTTAAAGTAGGTTATTACTTTTAAAAATAGAACACATATGCTGTGAAATAAGGAGCACTTGTGGCTGGAGATAAGGGATAACATATATACATTTGAGGCAGCCATTATCTCTGTGAGCCCCGATGATGCATCATGGGGTACTTAAGGAATTGAGAGTGGTCCTCAAGGAATCACAGCTCATTATCTCGGAGAATTCATGGTAAGAAGCTTAGAGAGTGGGAAAGGGCAGAAGTCCAGCAATTTTTAAAATAAGTATCCTTAGAACCTCAACTGCCCGGCAACCTACTCTAAAAACAATTGCAATAACACAAGCATCAAGATTCAAGGCAATATTTGCTGATGGACCCCAATAAACAAAATGATAGGGACTTGAATGGCATCAGGGGTTGTGCTGGGTGCAGTGCTGATGGCAGTGAGTTGGAACAAGCAAAGCAAACATTCCCACAGACTTATCTGTCCAGTAATCACAGCTTCCAAGGTAAACCGAGAGCACTTTGCTGTATGCCTGGGAGAGTCAAGGCGAGGAAATAAAGGATCTGTCATGAATTCATAAGAAAGTTTTCCAAAGGTGCTGACACCAGCCCTTCAATAGCTGCGGAAAACATGAAGAGAAGAAGAGATTTGTTTGTACCTCCATCACACATGAGGATGACTAACACTGACTTTTCTTGTGTATTTACTTAAGAATTGAAATTGAGAAAATAAACAGGATATGTCCAGATAATTACGGAGGAAGACAAGTGGCCATGCCCTTAAAGATTATTCATCACTTACTACCATTTACATTTAATATCTTGCTGTAATTTAGATTGGCCTTGAACTATGTAGCCCAGGCTGCCCTTGAACTCATGGAAATCTTTCTGCCTCAGCCTCCTGAGTGCTGGATTACAGGCATGTGCCAACATGCCCAGCACTTTCTTCAGATTCTTTGTTAGTTGATTGGAGATGGAGACAATAAATTGACTAAACATATAAGATTAATTTTTACTCCAAATTATATGATAGAGTTTGAATTGTAAAGTGTCTGCCCTCAATGCCTAGTTTTCCTACTAAGAAATGCCTAAATTTATGTAGTATGTTTCTTTTTTTTCAGGATGTAAGCCCTTTAATAGCAGTACTAATAGTAAAAAATAACTACAGAAGGATTTTTATTTTTAAAACTTAGAATTAATGTCAAATTGAACAATTATTTATTTTCATTACCATAATATGCATATTTTTAGTTTGAGTTATTTTTGCAAGTTTGTTCAGGTAACTTAGCTGAGCTGCTTAGAATTACTGCAATAAATATAAAATATACAATATGCATGTGTCACACATATATTAACATATATTAACTATATTAGAAAACAAAATATTTACTAGAAGAAAATATTTATCATAAATTTAATTTAAAATGGAGCAAGATAAGACCAAGCAGAAAACAAATTAAAATGGTTCTTTATACCAAAAGATACTCAAATTCACTAAAAGTGAAATCAAAGTATCATATATATTGATTTTCTACAGATCAAAGAAAAAAATGCTACTAGTATAATTAATTTGAAAGATGTGAGAAAACAGACCCACAAAGATATGTGGCAATTTCTAGAAAATCTAGAAAGTACAGATGCCTTCAAGAGTTTGTGCCCACTTTGAATTGTGGGTATTTTCAAGGTAATTCATTAACTCATGGTCAACATAGCCAAAAACAAACAAAACAGTCCTCACAAAATATTAATATCCATCAAGACAGTACTAGTGGAATAAATTATTCATATATACATGCATAGATAAGAGACAGGGAGGAAGGGAGAGACAGAGAGACAGACAGACAGACACAGACAGAGAGAGAGATGATTATTCTGTAGCTGTGAAAGACAGAAAAAAAAGGCAAATATGCTTGATCTCCAAGATAGATTGCTAAGAGAACAAAAAGATGCAGAGCAGTATGCAAGGTAAAATATCCTTCACATACAGAAGAATAAAAATAAGATATGTATTTACATTTTCTTACACCTACCACAGTCTTTGAAAGGATGCATAAGCATTAATAGCAGTAATTGCCAGAACTGGCAGAAGAAACAAGGTAGGCGAGCATTCTTGACAGTTCTAAGGCAGCATATATGAAATAACAGGCACAAATCATTTTGTTATTTTTCCTATAATAATTGGAAAACAGGAGCTCTAGGGAGTTTTCAATGAACCTCAACTTCTTAACTCTCATGCTACTGGGGTTTGATACTTTGCTAAATTCAAATTTAGCATTTTCATTTGTTTCAAAGCATTTTTAATTAGACTCATTAATTACAGATCCTAAGGTGCTCTGAAGAGCTAAATTCAAGCCCTTCATTAGCCTGTCATGAAGTCAATTGTGTGTTCTTTATAGACAAACATGTGATAATCTTAGAGGTGGCAAACGTACACCTTTTTGCAAGCATATGTGGAGGAGGATATACTGAATCCCTAGCTTTGGAAGTGCAGTGTCTATATGGGACTTTCTCCCAAGTCACATTACCATTAAATGTGTCTTGTGTCGCACAGGTACTCTTACCCTGCAAAATCACCTTTTCAACTTCTGCTACATATTTGTGTCTGTCGTAAAGATCACCTCTTCATTTAAATTTATTCCTGCAATAGAGCTTCCGAGAGCACCGTCTACTTTTCTTTGCTAACAGCTACATTTGCAAAGACATTTCTATGATGAGCTCTTTAATGCTGATCCTTAATATTCTCTTGTTAAGTCCCATAAGGGCAGAAGATGTGTCTATTTTCATGTCTGCTGTGTTCTCCAGGCCCAGAAAAATATGGGTCATCAATATATGTTGAATTATAAAGACCGGTCTAAATATACCCAATTTGAATTTGAGTTTCTATTACAAGTAAATCTACTGTTTTTATTTTTAGTACCCTAATGCAGAGAAGAGAGCCAAACACAGTAGAGGGTTTTGTTTCAGGCAGACCTTGGTCTCACTGGCATTGCACTGTTTCTAGGCATGAACCCTTAGCAAATGTCTTAGTTCGTTCAGGCTTTTATAACAAAATATCATAGCCTGGGTAAGGTATAAACAGTAGAAACTTCCCAAAATTCTGCAGACTACAAATCCAAGATCAAGACAGTACCAGATTCAGTATTTAATGAGGCCTTGTTTTCAGTTGGTTGATAATGGTTTTCGGACAGGACGATTCACTCTCTGGAATGGCTTTTATAAAAAGCACTAATTCTGACCATAACAGTTTTACAATCATGAGATAACCATCTACCAAACTCTCCTTCCACTCATAACACCATTGTCTTGGAGATAGAATTTTTTTTTATTTAAAGAAAAACAAAACAAAACAGTAAAAGGGTACAAGTAATACAGAATTTCAAAAAAAATAAACAGTAAGAAATCACTAGTTAATAGGTTACATATTGTCATCTTAGAAATAGTTGATCAAGTTACAAAATTAAGCATACAAAGTGGACATTCAAACAGTGAGACTGCAAACAGTTGTGTTCAATGATCCAACAAAAACTTAGTAATATGGTCGTCTATCTTACATACCTAAACAGGAGATAGAATCTTAATGTGTAGATTTTAGGGAGACACAAACATTGCCAACAATTTCCTTGAATGTCTTAATCCTCAGTTATTTTTCGAGCACAGAAAACAATTTATTTGACGTTCTTAGTACTCAGTTATTTTAACTATAAAACAGAAAAAAATAATCAATGTCTATTGAACCTATGGACTATTGGAATTATTGAGTAAAACAGGACTTACCACAACACTGGGCCCATGACAAGAATGCAGTGATGACCGGCTGTCCTGATACTGTAGCTCCAGCCTCAAAATCACACTCTGCCAATTTACCAGTTGAAATAATGCTTCCAAGGATCTACACTTAGCTCATGTAATTTGAATTTGACCTGGCAAAAATGATAAATTTTGGGAATTTTTGGTCCATTGCATAAAATATTAAAACAAAGACTGTTGAGTCTACATATACACGGAGCTTACAGCAACTCATTTAGCATACTGCACTTATTTAGCATTTGACTGGTGATTATATTTTAAGATCTGTGATTCCAAATAAGTGTTTTGAGCATCTATGTGAGAATTTTCTAAGAAATGGGATTAGAACGATCACTCGTCTACAGGGGATGAATTTTAACAATGCTTGGTGCCAATATCCCAGCTAGTAAATTGCATAGCCAAATCTATGACTCAGAAATAATGAAAACACTTGTTGGCTCTTATTGAATTTTTGTCAGAGGCTAAATATGTATTTTCTATGACAAAGTTTAATTGTAGTGTTTCAGAATCAAATACTTGACATGATTCTTCATTAGAGTAAATAATAAAGGACTGCTATTTTACTACATTAATAGCACTGACCCTTTCTAGGAAGTCATAAAAACTGTCAGTGGTAGACATAAAACTCAGCTCTGTTTTAGTAAGTCTGTGGATTTTCTTCTGCACACATTTTTCTCATGAAGCGAAACATAACAACTCCCAATGCACTAAGAAAAAGGCTTAAAGTGGCGGTAAGGATAAAACATTTTGGATTCAAATTATTTAATTTAAGTTCCACATTCATCACTTTCTACCTGCATAGTCTTCAACAAGTTTTTCTTTTTAAGCTTGGCATTCTTTTATTTGTAAAGGTGAACTAATATAGAGCTCATTGAATTGCTGATATAAAGATCTAGAAACCTACCTAGTGTAGAATTTCTACCTGCAGGCTCTTATCATGTCATGTGAAGCAAGTCCTATTATATTCTCTATTTCTGTAGATCAGATATTTTGCAATCAGACCTCAAACCCAATCTTCTCACCTTCAAGGTTCACTCTGAGGGGGGTTTCAATTTTTCCTCAGTCTATAATATTTGTACTGTCAACAGTGTTAACACTGAGTCTTAAGATTTTCCAATGGTTTGTGATTTCCAAAAGGTCATTGCACATGAATAAGTATATAGTATACTGTTAGAGTTTCATCCATGGGGTGAATAGGAGAAAAATACATAACAAGACTGTTTAGGGGGACATTAATGGAATGCTTTACCAATGGTAGGATAAGGTCATCTGTTTCAGTCTTTTCCATGCTTAATGCCAATACTCATTTAAGACCTGCTCCCCACAGTTCTAACCCCCATCTGCCCATCAACTCTGCTGAAGCTTCGAAGGCTAGAATCAGAGAACTTGCCCAACACAGCTCCCAGACACTCCTCGTGTCCATGACTGCCTAAGACCCCTTGAGCTGCACAACGGTTCTGAACTGCACCAGTTCCCGCACAGCACAACACCAGCTGTGCCTTTCTTGCTGCCTCTGCTCTCAGTCACCCTCCAGCCCACGTGAGGAAGATAACTACAGGCATAAGATACTGTGATACCATCAAGGTTTAGCCGAGACTCTGCTTTCAAACTGTTTTTGGAAACTATATTGCAAATTTTAAATTATACGAAAAAGATTATGATTTATTTAAAAGAGACTTTGCAGATTCAGGGAATAAAATCATCAGGAAATCCAGTAACAATGACAAGGGACCAGATGCCTTCTCCCAGGAAACAAGTGAAATCCTGGGACCCAGGAGACCGGGAAAATGCTGGACCCTGAGACTGTAATGCTAACTAAAATAAGACAAGCTTAAATATCACACGATTCTTCTTACATGACAAACCCAGAGTAAAACAAAGAGCAGAATGAAAGATGCAGAGTAGAAAGTAGGGGGCTAAGTGGTTCTCAGAGGGGAAGGGGATAGAGAGATGGAGGGGTGGGGAGGGAGGGAAGGAAAGGATAAAGGATAAAAGGAAGGAAGTGGGATGAGTTATGCCCTTGGGACCACCTTCCACAAGGGATGTAAACAGTATGTGCTACCCACATATACTAGTAAGCTAAAGTAAAAAAAGTTAAAATAAGCATCATTGTGTTCATTTGTGGCCTACATATGTTATACATATACTGAGAAGTGATTATTAGTGGAACAAATGATCACAGACGTCTTCTCATGTGTTTACCTGTTACCATCCCAAGCAGTTATAATCTATCTCTTCATTTATCAACAGATTGTTACTAGTACTATTTTTCGTGGTATATGTTAGATCTTTCTATTTATTCATCCTATATAAGGTCTTTGCTAGTTTGTATCTTTTGAGCAGTATGTCTGTATTTTCTCCACCCAGCCCTTTTCTGGAAATCCCTGTTTTTATTTTCTAATTCTACTTATTGGGCTTTTTTTTCTCCCCTTAAAATGATTCCACATATAAGGATCATGCAGTAGCTTTCTTTCTGTGTGTGGATTATTTCACATATAATGTCCCCTGGTCCATTCATGTTTTAGAAAATGACAGAATCCTTTCCTTTTATAAGTTTGATAACATTATATTGTGTGTATGTGTGTGTGTTTCTTATATCCGTTTATCAAGCAATGGATACCTGGGTTGATTTTATATCTCAACTCTTATAAAACAGTGCTGCAATGAATATGGGTTTTTAGATGTATTCATGGATGGTGAGCTTTTCTATTTTGGATGTGTTGTCTACAGAAGAGGAACTTCTAGGTCATACAGTTTCTCTATTTTTTTCCTGTAGGAGCTTCCATACTCTCTTCTACAATGATGCCAAAAATCTACATTTCCATGAGCAGTGTGTGGAGACCCCCTGTTCATGACACCCTTGCCAGCACTTGTAATTTTGTATTTATTTTTTAAAAACAATTTTAAGACAGGTTCTTACTGTGTAGTTCAGACTGGATTTGAATTCGCTACGTAGCCCAGGTTGCCCTTGAACCTCAGGTGACTCTGCTGCCTCTGCCTCCAGAGCGCTGGAATTGCAGGCATGCGCTAACATGCCTGGTTATCTCGTTTTTAAACCTGATTTTTTTTTAAAGTAATAGCTCTCCTAATAAGTCTGAGATGGTATATCACAGTGTGTCATTTGCATTGCCATGGTGATTAGTGATGTTGAACAGGATTCATATACCTGGTGAGAATTTTATTTCATTTTTGGAGAAATGCACATTTCAGAACTTTGGTCATTTTAAAATCAGGTTATATATGATTTTGATATTGTTTTGTGTTTGTTCTCTAATTTATTAATCCCTTATCAGTACATGGTTTTCAAGAGACTGGGTCTAGGTTATCACTGTTCACTGGCTTGGAACTTGGCCAGGTATCTTAACTCTGCTGGACTTTGGTTTCTTCATCTATGAAGTGAAACAGTGGTACTAAAGGTTTCTAAAACCCTCAGTAAATCTAAATTTCAAATTAATTATGGAAGAACACAGGGCAGGTACATTTCTGATGGAGAGAGACAAGACCTGAACACTTTAATCAGAGAGGTAGAAATTATTTCTTTTAGCAAGGTATAAATTTAACAGCTGTTTTTAAACAAACCTTTTCAGTTTCACAGATTGTGAATGTAGGAATGCAGAGTCACAGAGACCATCAAGATACCAGGCAGAAAAGGCTATGTCTTCTATACATGGAAAGCCAGCTGGGACCCCAGCAGGTAGTGAGGAGAGGCCTGGACACAGCATCGGGTGAGAAAGCTGGAAGGGGCCCAAGTCCAGCCAGATTTCACAGTGGTATATACACCGTGGAAAGGGTTGAGTTTCTTTTTTCCCATCAGCTATCCTTGTAGAGTCCTCAAAATATTTTTCTATTGCATTGAAATAGCTCTCTATCCCTGAGGCCAATTTCCATGTCTAAAATTATATATATCTATGTATATATTTCAGTCCTATGTGTTAGGAAAAAACTTGCTTTCCCAGAAGACCAGATGTATTTTTCTTATGTGCAATGCAAAATTATATAACTGATCATTCTTCTTTCTGGGCATTATGCATCAGAAAGACAGAAGTCAGTGTTGTATCTGAACTTCAACCTTGTAGACCCTGGGCACTGCACGTTGCATTCCTTTTCTATTTTTTTTTATTTTAAAGAGAAAAAAAAAACCCAGAGAAATCAAGAAGCAAAAGCCTAAAATCTAACAACAAAAGCAAAATGACAACAGCAGCCAACAACAACAGAAAAGCAACAGCTATATAGGATTTCAAAACACAATGATAGGAAGTTAACAACGGTTGTGAAACTGCGCATCGTTATCTTTAAAACAGTTGCTCAGGTTACCAGACACAGGAATAAAGCAAAACAGTAAAATAGAAGAAAATACTGGATTTCAAAAACAAGACAAGAGGCGAAAATCCCCCACCGTTACCGCAGTGCTCACTGCCATCACGCGGGTGCCCAGACCTCCAGCCCCAGGCCTGCAGAGTCAACCAAACAGGACAAGCGTCGAGCCGTTCCTTCACCTCAGTTGCTGTCATCTCACCCTGAGTCTTCGGAATCAATGAGTTGCTACTGTGTGGGAAGAGGGAAACTCTTCTGTTTCCCAGCCCTTACCGGCTGGCTTGTGGGAAGGCATGGCTTGTCTTGTGGCCGAGTCTCTCCCCATTCGCATGGTGGAGTCTGGTTCATGGGAAGCCATGCTTTTTGCACATTGCATTCTGATTTTGTCTGTACTCTGTCTCCCCTTACCCCCCTTCTGAGGTTGCAGCCTGAGCCCCATCACAGTGGCGCTTCTGTTTCTAGTCACCTGCACCTCCTTTTGGGCATTTAGTTTCGTGTGACCCATCTTCCCCAGTGGCACCTCCCTGTACTTATAGTCCCGACTGCCCACCCAATTCTTTTGCCTGCTCATCCATTCAGTTTTACTGACGCATCACACTCACAGAGCAGACGTAATCATCCTCACCAGATAGGAGTCGCACATCTAGGGTTTTCCTTCCAGAGCAGCTAGAGGTAGGAACGACTCAGCTATATTGTCACCAATAATTGTTTTTGTCTTTTAATACGCTGTGTTAAGAAGAATACCTTTTTAGTCACTGAAATCTCATTTGTGATATATTTCCTTTTTTGATGTTCTAGTACTTACCTCTAAAAGTAAATACTCCCTAAAAATCTATGTAGACAGGCAGACTGAAAATCTTAGAAACAACACAAATACCATTCAACCGTGGAATGGATAAACAAGATGTGATATTCTTATGCAATGGACTATTGCTCAGCTATAAAGAAGGATAAACCTGAGGCCTGTATAGATGTATGGATACTTCAGACCATACTCTTAAGTGAAATAAATCAGATTCGCATTTGTAAATACCATCTTGTCTCCCTAGTGTAAAAAATTGAAAGAATAAATAAGATCCAAAATGTAAAACAGATATTGTGAAAATGAAAGGGAAAGAAAGTGCTCAAAATGAAAGAACAAGTGGGATAGGGGAAAGGAAAAAGCAAGAAGGGAAAAGATTATATGTGTACGCATACATATATAAGGATGTATGTATATATATAATATATAAACATATATACCGATAACTATACTATTAATCCATGTTCATCAAAAAGAAGAGTTTGTGTTTTGTTTCATGTTTTGATCATTTTTTGTGCCTAAATCTTATAATCTGAACAACTACTTTGAAGAAAACAAAATGCATTATATTAACTAGTGTTAATTTCCTATTATTTTGTTTTGAAATTCTGTATGTTTTTATCCTTTTTTGTTTTATTTTTAAAGTAAAAAATTTCAAAAACCAAAAAAAAAAAAAAAATTGCAGAGGAAAACACAAGTAGATCTTTTGGTACAAAACTTAAAAAAATATCCCCAGAACCATAAACCACAATATTGATATATTCTAGAGAAGAAGAAAACTTTAGGGTGAATTATTACTTGTTCACAAAACTGAGACATAATGGGATTCTACAAAGAGATGATCAGTAACACGTGAGGTGTGGGTTTTAACATGGTAGGGAAACTTGAATTGTCTTACTGTCAAAATTTTTCAAGACACAATAGGTACAGGTACCACTACACATTCAAAGACCAACAGCACTTAGGCCGATGACGCCAAGTCCCAATAAGGATTTGCAACAATTAAACGTCTCTTCAATTGCAACTATGAGTGTAGAATGACTTAGCCACTTCAATACCTATTTGGAGTTTCTTGCAAAGTTAAATATATACCTACATTTTAAGATCAATCTTTTCATAATAACCCAAACCTACAAACTGCCCAAGAATCCATCAGCTGCCGAATATCTAGACCACGACATTCATCTCAACAGTATAAAGGCACCAACTACCATACACGTTAAGTAACCATGAGACAGTTACACAGGTATATAAATTTGTCAAAATCATCTAACTATTTTAATTAAAATCTTTGTGATTTATAGACTGTAAAATGGGCTTCAATAAAAAAATTACCTTCAAGAGAAAACTGGCCTATGTGGAAAAATGCATCGATCAAATCTTAAAGCTGGAAGAGAGAACTCCCCTCCCCTACTTCCATCCCCTACCCTGTGGGACACATCGGTGTCAGTGTGCCAAGGTGTAAGAAAGAAGAGCAAAATCACTCCACATAACACTGCACACATCCATGAGGAAGGAGAGGACGGGCGAAGGAGAGAGGAACAAAGAAAGAGCCAGAAGAGGATGAGGTTTTATTAGCTGAATGAATGGTGCCCTCCTGATGCCACTTACAGCGAAATTTACTAACCAAACAGTAGCTGGATGGGACTTTACTACGGTTGGCATGGAAACCAAAGGTGGGGACAGATTTCACTTTGAGGAAGATTTCGTCAGAATGACAAACAGCTCAAGAGGAATGCAGGTCTCCAGGCTGAGGTGACAGGGAGCACACAAACAGGCAGCCTTAGGGGAGGGTTGCCCACTGCTACTGCCCAGGTGGCTGCCAGGTCCAGTGATCTCAGGGGGACCTCTTGTGGCAGAGTCCTCCCAGAAAGGACACGCTTAGTGGCTACCTAGCTTTTCTTATTTCTTTGAGTCATATTTTTTTTTATGGTCTTAAATTATGATTCTTAAAGAGTTTGCCTAAGTGTTTTAAGAAAGAGTTCAAGGAGTGGAGAGGGAATCTACTTCATGAGAATTATAAACACATTGGTCTCCTTTAAATTAATGCCTTGTTATTGCATCAATTATAACCCAAACTGACTCTCCGTAAGCTTATAAAAACCGCAGTGGGTGGAAAGCGAGGTCTCTCTATTTTCATCACAAATCCAAATCAGTAGGCAGCAGTATGCAGACTACACAGCACCCAACCCAGAAGCTGCAGACTCCGTAACCTGCATGTGCTTGGCGGACAGACACAGTACGGACAGAACACCCAAGCACCAGCGAGAGAAGGGGCCTCACTAATTCACATCAGCCAAGTCAGCCAGAGTTTACTGTGGCTCTCTGTGGACAGAGGATAGATCTAGCATTCCTTGTAATTTCTTTAAAATCACCTCCTTTGTATTTCTCCAGGTCTCCTTTCATTTTCCAGTTTCTTAGAGTCTGATATTACGAAACTGCTTGGCTTGGATCTGCTCTCCTGCTTAAGGCATCTGTGCTTATTTAATTAATTGACCTGGTGTGTGCTACTAAAAAAAAAAAAATCCTCTCACTTTTCTATTAGATAATTGCATAGTGCCACGACGACACTGCAGAGTTCACCATTCACGGGCTTGTGTATTAAGGAGCAAAAACTTATAATAAATGATGACATTTGTACTCAAAGCCCACTCATCATTACATCACTGGATCGCTTTAAAACACAAAAAACTGGGGGAAAAAAAGACTTTTCATACTCATTGGTGCTGGTCTCTGACCTGGTGGTTACTTTCTTCCATAAAGGAGCCATTTACGAGAGCAAGTCCAGGAACTCGGGCAAGTTTTATATCCGAGAGAGCCTCATAAGCCTTCCGTGCTTGCATTTCGCTTACTAAAGAGCATATTAACATTATAACTCTCAGCCCCTCTGACTTTGTGGCATCTCAGTAAAAAAGTGTAGAAGACTTTTTCAGAATGCAAACCAAACTGATCAGAAACCATTAAAGAGAAATTCCACTGCCACCGCATTTTAAAAATCGTGTTTTAAGCTTTTTTCTTGGCATGTTGACCGTGAACTAAATGAGTGCATTTCAAGTAGTAGACATTTCTGCTCACACCAAAGAGTCCCTTCTCACATCGAGCTTAAATTGAAATCATCTTATGTTGAATAGAAACAGACACATACTTAAAATGAGGAGAGGAGGGAGCAGAAAGTCTATAAAAATGGATTTTATTTTTATAGGAAGTAGAAGCAGTAGAAAGTTATTTTTAAAGAAATTACCTAATTGATGGGATTCTGGGTGATTTTATTCGTTTCTTTACACTTATCTGAATTGTTCAATTTTCCTCCAATAAATATTTTACTTTCATAATAAAAAGGTCTAGTAGTGGGAAAATCATGATAAGTTTATTTAATGAACATGAAATGAGTTGATCCAGATCTCGCTTCTCGTCTGTTTCGAGGGGAACCTAATCAAAAAATTCCTGAAATACCCAGGGACCTCTCAGCTAGGAGAGTTGTCTGAGCCTCAGTTTTCTCATGAGACAAATACTTACCTGATAGGTGAAGATTAAATGATGATCTGTGAAAAATGCTTAGCAAAAGGCCTGGGAAATAGCAAACATTCACTGTCGCTCAGTTACTATTATCAGTTCCACTAATGAAGTTCAACTCCATTATTCTTCTAGCTCTGCCTTAGAAAACTTTCTATCTTTAAGGTAACTGAACAGTTAATCTCATTTCTATTTATTTATTTACCAGAAAATCCTTTGCTCAGTATTATGTGGACGTGCTCCATAGGAAAACAAACACATAACACAAATACAAAAACAGCACACACCTTTGCATGCAGGTTCAGGGGTTTCTGGTCAAGTGCAAGTCTGGAAGGTTGGGGGGATGGAAGACAAATGGTTAATCACTACCCACCAGGGGAGGAGATCAAGGATGAGTGAATGGCAGTGCCCTGTGCTCAGTGGCCCAAGGTGGCTGCAGATGGAAAGACAGAAAAGCACAATAAAGCAGCTGTGGTAGGACAAACTGATCTTACTTGGACCCTCAGTGATGCAGAGGCCTGCCCTGCAGAAGAAGCTTGAGACCTGGATGCTACACACAGGTCTGTCCCAGGCCTGGGAAAACCTGAAGGAGAGGGTCCAGACAGGCAGAGCAGTTACGGGTCCTGCCACAGCCCTCTGTCAACACATGAGCCAATGGGTCAGCCACATGTGCAAAATCCAACAGCTTCGGACACCTACCTTGACCTTCGGAGAGACACAGCTGCTGCTTTGCTCCCCATGCTCTAGTCTTACTAGAAGTAAGAGAGAAGGGGTCCCAGAAGTCAGAGAGTAGGGAGGGCTTGGCTACTTGCTTCCAGTTTAGCTAAGAGGACCTGTGCAAAACCATCCTACACAGTCTTCTGTTTAGGTTTAGGTCCTTGTGAGTACAGCACAAATGAGATCCAAGCTCGGCGGATATCCAGAGCCTTTGATTCTGAATTTATCAGGCTAAAGAGCTGGTCTTCTTTTGATCAGGGGATAACCTTAGACACACTGAAAGCTACTTACATCTGTTTATTGCATCATGCTGAAACCCCTTAAAATCTCAGCAAATTTAAATGCCAGGAGGGTCTACAGAAGGGCGTTTATTTCAACTCATCCTCACATCAGTGTTCTCCAACATATTCACTGGGAGGTGACTGCTATTGCCTGGCCCCCATGACAGTCTGATCTGCCAGTGTGGAGCAGGGACCAAGAATCAGGTGGTTGATAGGTCTGTGCTTACTTAGGCACCTGAGGCAGGAGGTATGGCTTGAAAAAAATTGATCCTAATAACACTTAATAACCATATCCAACAGAATCATTTGGAGAGCTTTCTAAAATTCAGAGAATCCTGCCCATGTCTCAGCATTGAATCAGCATCTTCATTTAGAGTGGTAAGTATATGCTTTCTTTTTGAAAAAGTTTTGTAAGTGATTGTGTTATTTATATCCATGTAAAAGCTACAATTTTATAATTTCACACAGCCACTTTCTAGCGTGTTAAGAAAAAATTTAGGGGGCTTCAGTAAATACACATGTTGTGAACGGATTCAATAGTAGTGAGCTCTTCTACGTAACTGACACTGGGAGTTACACGGCAGTTACTGGGTTCAGGTATTGTACATATGAACAAACAGCACACTGTGAAGACGATACTGCTGGTATCATTCCCATTTTTCATATGGGGACAGTGAGTTATGGGGAGCTTAATAATATAATATACCCCAAGTCACCAAGTAGTATGTGGGAGACCCAGGGTAAAACCCAAGCACTTTGTCTCTAGGGTCTGGGCTCTTTACCCACAGTGCTGTATCAATTGACCCAAGTTCCTAGCAGAATAATATACATTGAACATCTGCCCTTTTCCCCGCTCTCACAAGAAAATGAAACTTTTCTTAAAATGGTTGGATTATAGATTATTTTCCATATCTTCTTTTTGTCCTGGGGAATCTTTCAAAACTAGTATTTCTAGAACACATTGTGGGAAACTGCCTTAGTAACACTAAAAATCCATATTCTTGGATTCAACTAGACTATAGAAGGGTTGGTAATTAAAGCAAAAACATCATGTACAAAACTTGTTTATCTAATAGGTAAATTTGCGTGACAAGTTACCAAGTTATATCACAGCTTCACTAAAACCATGATGTGTTGTAAGAACAAGCTGTTCTGGTTGTGTGGCTTTAGAAGCTCGGAATCAAGAATAAATGCTAATTTCCAATCCTAAACAACTTTTTTTGCGGGGATGGGTCTAGGAGACACTATGAATCATGTAATTGATAGCATTTTCTTCTAGGATTTTACCCAAGAAAATTGGACCACATTCTTTCAAGCACTTTATAAGCAGCATTAATTAATACTAAATAAAAGTCCTTTTAAAACAGAGACAAAAATTTTTAGGATCATGGTGACTGGATAAGAGTGGGAGAAGGCTTGAAAGACATGATAGAAATCTTATCTCAAGAACAATAGTAAGATTATGAAAATTTTAATATTCTTTTAACATATAAGAAACAGTATGTTAATTTATCTTTTTTTTTTTTTTGCTTTTCTGACAAAATTATATGATACCTTAGTAAGATGTCTTTCACATTTGCCTTTCATAGCAAAATATAGAAGGTCATTTTTAAAGAAATGCTCAAGAGCTCCATTAATTTTCTCAAGGGCTTTTCTTGAGCCTTTGATATTCAAATCCTTTCCTTTTGAAGCATGTGCTAGCAGGGTCTTCCTCCTCCATTTTTCTTTATTTAGTTGTTAGCTGCCTTAGCTCTGGCAGGTCTTCATTTGCCAGTGGTTTGTGAATCAAGCACTTACTGAATCTAACTTTCATCTGCTCCACAGAGCTCCGAATCTGTTTTTGGATTCTTAATTTCACCATGCAACGCACGATGTTTGCATTGTACACTTGCCGTAATTGGGGAGAGACTAACAGATGTGAGGGTTAAGCAAGACGCTCGTTCCCAAAGTTGCCCTTCATTAGTGAAAGTCTTCACGATGACTGTGCCTTCTTATGCAATTCTTGTAACTTCTGGGATCCGTGAACAAATTCAGATTCTAACGCCTCCCGCTGTGTAAAGTGTCATAGTTTATATGTACGTGGATTAACTTCGTGTCTTCATTTATGACCAGACTCTTGTACTCCACGCTTATTTTTCTCACTGATTTTATATTATTTTTCTCTATCTCTTTTGCATTCTTGGGAGCCAAAATCATCTTTTCAAACAGTGAAAATGAGACAGAGGTCTAAGTAATCACATATTTTATACAATGTCTTCCTCTGCACTGCTGTTCAGCACCAGAGTATCTGAGGGCTTTGAATGACACATTTCACTTTGAATTGCCTTTGTATCATGACACATTGCTTGGTCACCTTTCAAGTTTTATGTTTCCAGTCAAGCCTCAGGACACCTTGCTTGAGAGTATGTCTGAACTTTCATGCTGCTGCTTCTGTTTTCCAAATATTGACCTGGATCTCAATATTATTTAAATGCAAGAAAGATCCAGCTGTCAGCCACTGGGACATCCATTTCTGGAGGAAAAGAAGTATAAAATAATTCACTCCAGCTCTTTGTCCAAAAGGCAAGTGAGAAACATTTTAACAAATTTATGTAATCCTCACAGCTAATTATGATTTTTCTCATTGCAATTTTAATTATTATTTTTTTAATCCACACTTTCTTTCATCCCTCATGGCAGTTTCATTGTCATTAAAAGTACTGCTCTATTGTGCATATCTTCTATTCATATTCATGAGGTCAAGACCATTCAACCACAGTAATTGAGCGGTCTGATTGGCTGAATGTCCCACAGTGGCTTAGAGTGATACTGATTAACAAAAGGCACCAAAGCCTCTGCCATGATGGGAAGGATAATTATGTAGGACCTTAAATGGGGGATCTAATCATCTGGCAATGCCCATTGGACTTGCATAGCATTAGTACATTATCTATCATCTCACTATGATTAAGTACTATTCAATTATTCTTTTTATGGGGATTATCCCCAGTAAATATGTCTTATACCCACCAACTCAGCATGACTGCTTTTTAAGATTTTCTATAAAGGATTTTTGTATGGAATATGAAAGTCAGTATATCTAAAGTGACAGTCACCAAAATTGGTAAAATATTTTCAGGAATAATAATACAGAATGATGGCCTTGCATTGAATATGGATTATTCTCCGAGGAGAGCAGAGCTCTCTTTTGTCCTGTGACTCCTTCCTCTGAACTCCAAGGAAGTTTCTTATTTTTGCTTCTTCCTGCTCATTGGAGCCAGGCACCTCTGAGGCAGTGTTTCTAGAGTGAGGGGAGGCAGAGAAACCATTCAGAAGTCATATTTCTGCTGCAGCATCTGAATTTCATATTAATTATTGCATATTTACATCAACAGCAATATTTCCTTCAGGATTCCAAAACCTGTATGATACTCAACCCAGCAGTCTTCAAAGTGGAGTCTGAGGACCATAAGGGTGTCTTAAACCACTTTCCAGGGTATGGGAAGAACTCACTAGAACTTTATTTGTTCATATTTCTTATAAAATACCTTTAAAGTTCCTCATTACATTTTATGTTTACTAAGATTTATGAGTACTCAGTATGTGCCAGGTACTATTCTAAAGGGCATTAAAGTTATTAATAGTGTTTAATGCTTACAGCAGCTCTGAAGCAGACCCTTGTACCATGCTCATTTCACCAACATAAAGACTGAGACGAGGAGGTAATGAAAATTGCCTCAGATTAGGGTTAGTCAGAAATGTGTTTGCAGAGATTTGAACCCAGGCATGAGTTCACCTTTTTGTCACTCACTCTATTACAGTTATGGAATCTATAATAAGCAGGCACAAAGTAAATAATCACAAAGAAAAATAGTGATAGACATGCTAGAGGGATCGCGGCACCCTACTCCTCCATGGTGACTCCTTTTGTTCATGGGTGTGTCTAACCTCCGCTTTTCTAAGGACAGGACTTGTGATTTCTGTTTAATGAATAGAACACAGCAAAGGTGACTCTGTAACTGCTGTGATTGCATTGTCTGACTAATTTGTTGTAACCGATTCTCTCCCATGGTGATTTTGGAGAAGTGAGCTGCCATGTTGGAAATTCCCTTTGGCGTGAGCCATAGACAGGGGCTGTGGGCAGCCTCTGGGAGCCAAGGGTGGCTTCCAACAAAAACTCTTTACACTGTTGTTCCTCCATCCAAATGTCGCCCAAAACCAAGTGAATGACGAAGTAAGTTCTTTCCACTGGCACACACTCAATTGCTGACTTGAAGAAGACCCATCTCAGCTGCTGTGAGACTCCTAAGCACAGAAGCTGTGAGCTAACAAATACGTATTGGTGTAAGCCTTTACATTTCAGGTGACTTTTACACAGCAATTGGAAATGAATATTGGAAGTACCTGCTTATGTCTTAAGGCTAAATAAATGAGCGATTAAAAAATATGCCACTTTAGCTCCTCTCTCTAATGAAGGCATTTTTAGTGCACTATATTTTCTCCATGGAATGCCAAACTGTTTTTCTATCTCTCTCTCTCATCTGTCCTTGTTTGTCTTTTTGAGACAGAGTCTCACTGTGCAGTTCAGGCTGGTCTTGAGTGCATTTTGAAGCCCAGGCTAGTTTTGAACTCACAATGATCCTCCTGCCTCAGCCTCCCAAGTGCTGGGATTATAGACATGAGACATGACATCCAGCTTAAACTGTTTCTCTTCAGAAAACTTTTTTTCTTTTAGAGGCATCAATTTCATGTGTAGTTAGGAAATAGTATAACTTACTTACTCTGGGATTTTTCTCTTCCCCACACTCCTTACATCTCTCAGATATTTTTATTCCATTAGCAAATATGGCATGTATGTTTCATTTGTTGTATTTTTAAAATGTACAAATTCTTTTCTATATAGCTTTGAGAAGGAACAAAGCAGGTCATTAGAATGATACTCCGTCTATTTCCACAGATAAGAAAAGAAAACAAAACAGTAACCTTGATAAATATTTTCAAAAACAGGTTCAATTGACTTTCAAACAAACTTTGTTTGCTTGTCTCTGTTTTCATAATGCTGATAATACCTTTAATTACGGCCTCCTTTGTGCAAGGTAACTGCCTCCAGACCAATATTGTTATGTAAATATTATCTGGTTAAATTATTGATTCTGGAGAAGAGAAATTACTTAATGTCAACTTGATGCAAGAGGAGAGAAGGGATTCTGGGAAGACAAAAGTTATGCTTTTCCTTCTCTCTCAAAAGTCCCCTCCAACTCTTGTCACTCTCAGCCAGCCACTCCTAGGGCAGTGATCATACAAGTTTGGAAGTTCTAGTGGGAAAAATAAGCCACCACAGGCCTCCGCTGTGATCCTGAGGATCAGCCAGGAAGAGCATTTGAGAAGCTCCTGGCTTGGGGTTTCCCACACATCAGTGAAAGCTGTGCAGAGCCATCTCGGATCTCTGAGGCTGGGATGTGAGCAGGTTTCTCTCCATCAATGAGACTTGGTGAACCGAGAATACAAGGAACAGAGGCCTCTCTTCAGGGGTTCCATAGTCTGATTCCCTCAGGGACGTGGAGTGTTGTGTGAGTGTGTGTGTGCATTGCCATGTATTTAGGCAGGGCTTCAGAGACAAGGAAGAGGAAATAAGCAGAATAGTTTTGTAAAGAAATTAGCTACTATAAAGACAAGTGACAACAGCGGAGTAGTTACATGAATTTGAAATCTACACACACACACACACACACACACACACACACACACACAAACAGGCATTCTGAAATGAAAATACATAATAAACAAGTTGAATTAAAGCAGATAATTAGAGAGTTAAAAATAGATAATGATCACAGCTGACCTAAACAACAAGTGTAAGAAGTCTTCCAAATTCTAGAACTACAATCCAATGATATCAAAACTGTAAAAAACAAACAAACAAACAAACAAACAAAAGATGTGTTTTTGGTGACCTCAGGTGTGAAAGAAAAGATAAGCCCTCAGGGACAGAACATAATGACCACTGTAGGGTAGAAATAAAAAACAGGTGGAGGCAGAGAAAACATACTAATAATAGAAGAAATATCTTAGAGCTAAAGACCTGAATTTCCAGTTTTAAGGAGTTTGGCACACAGGATTTAGAAGACATTTATTTTATGGACATATTCTCACAAAATTGCTGAATCTTAAGCACAAAGAGATAATCTGATCCTTCTTCTAGACTAAGGGCAAGCTAATCTAAACACTAGAATCTAACCACTAGAGGCTCAGTGGAGGCCACACTGGAGTCTTCAGGGCAGTGGGACAGCACGTGTGTACCATGGACCGAAACTGCCACACTGCCCTGCAGCTCCTCAGCGTGTGAGTCATGTTTGCCCACAGCATTCACCATGCATGGAACAGGCACCTAGCAGAGTACTTGCAGACCCATGGACAGCTTCCTTCCCAGCCAGCTGGCTGGCCACTGGAGGACAAGTTTGTGCACTGATTTATAGCTAGTTAAAGAGAAGCTGGATGCAATGCACATGCCTGCAACCACAGCACTCTGGGAAACTGAGGCAGGAGGATCACAAGTTCAAGATCAGCCTGAGCAATTTAGTAACTTACTGAAACTCCATCTCAAAAATAAAGAGGAGTGGGTAGCTCAGTGCAAAGGCACTGAGTTCAAACCTCAGTACTGATAAAAGAAGGAAAGCCAGTGGAGAAAGAATGGTTCAATAAATGATGCTAGCAAAGCTTACTATTCCTATAGAATAAAATGCAATTTTATCCCAACCAAACACTATAAAACAATAAATTGGGAATGCATTTAGGACAGAGAAAGACATGGAGGGATACACGCCATGAAGCTATCGCTTCTAACTTTCAGAAGGCATGAGAAAGGGAGGTAGGTGGTGGATCGCTTCAGTTACATTTTTATATGACATAACTCATGAAAATAAATATTTCTCAAATTTTGAGTTGCAATACACTTAATACATATTTAAAATGAAATATAGGACAAGGTTCATTTTGCTTTCTGCCTGTAAATGACTGTTGAAAAAAATGCATGATTCTATTTTCATTTATAGGTATACTTTTTATTTACTACACTTGAAGTTTTACATTTCAGAAGCAATGCTTGCACTCAGTCTATGTAAAGATATGTAAAGATATTCTCTTTTTGCTGGTCTACTTGCTGCCCACCCTCTCTAATGATCATCTCTGCAAATCCTTTTGTGTATATATTTCGGGCTTTCTTCATATCTACACAAGCCTAGAATACAGAAGTGGAAAGACATTTAAAAAGCAAGATTCAGCCAATTAATGGGCTCCTTACTACGCATTAGCATTCCTTTCATTTGCCCTTCCAGTGGACAGAGATAGAAATGATCAGAAATCATGCATCTGTTTTATACCCTCAGATCCAGCATAAGGGGAATTTCTTCCCTTTCTCATTGAAAGTTTCTATCTCTTCCTACAGTTAGAATTTCAATTGCCAACAGTGGTGCTTTTGTTTTTGGTTTTGTCCCCTAATGCATGCAAAATTTCATCATATTTACTGAACGAATGTTATTACAAATACTACTTTAATGTTTTTATATATATTACACCAATATTATTAGCAAAAATGACATCTGACCAAAGGTTTATTTTTTGCAACTTCTCTTGCTCTTAAAATATTATCTGTTAAGGATATATAGTTAGAATATTATTTAAAGTTGAATTAGTAATGTTATCTTTCTCATTGTCAGTTTGATACGCAGTTATTCATTTGTTCCTATAAATACGGACATTTAGAGTTGGCTTTTTAAAAAAATACTTGTCTGATATGAGTGACAGCAATGACTAACTTAGTCACACTGATTTACCTCCAAAGGGTTGTTTAGCATATCAGAAATGAGTTGGCTTTCTTATCTTTCTATGTTTACTATGATTTTTGAAGAAGAGAAACATTTGCATATTTCAAAGGTCAAAAATATATAAAAATGTGTGCTGGAAATGTCTCACTCTGATCTGTAGACACTTCCTCTCTGCCACTCTCCCCCCATCAGCAAAACCATTTTCAGTTGGAATCTGAAATGTCCTTTCCGTGTTTCTTCTTGCCAAAATACGACCTGCACAAACATGCAAAGATTGCATGCACTTTTCCTGTCCTTGTTTTCTTATACAATACTGCAATAAATGTATTCTTCTGTAGCATGTTCTTTGACTCAACAATGTATTTTGGAAATATTCTATATTTGTGCACAGTGAGGTTTTTCCTCCGCTTTCTTTTTAAGGCTCAAGTACCGTGTGATTACAACACAGAGTAAGAATTTCTTTCATCTCCATAACTGACCTTACAGTAAGGATACAGAAATGCTTCGGTGCTACAGAACAAGAGTAAATTAAGTACCACAGTTGTTAAAAGGCATAGATACTTTGCAGTGGGTATGCTGGTAGAGGCATAGGATTTGTGGCCTATGGCGTGAATTTTCAACTCCTTGAACATGTCTCTGATTGAGACATGAAGATGAAACCTAAATTCTTCACATAAAGCTGGGATCCTCAAAGAACTGTACATTTTATAAAAGTTTGACCAGAAAAATATTGCCCATTGGTTTAGATACAAAGCAAATAAATTTGTTCATGTCTGCATAGGTGTTATACATCCTCAATGGTCTAGAAAGTTTTAAATTAAGAATTGAACATAAAATTGGTCCTTGAATAGTCATACATAAGAGGAGCATAATAAAAGTATTCTTAAGATATAATTCCAAAAAAAAGTTGTAATTCCATATTAGGTTACAAAGAATATTTCTGGGATAGGGAGAAGGGATCTGCTATCAGAAAAATAAGTACAAAATTTACACAATAAATAGCATAAACAGAATCTCCATGAACTTCAGATTTTGAAGCAGTGATTATAAAAGAAGAGTAAATAGGTTCTGAATAGATTAAAAAAAGAATATTTAAAAGTCTAAAAATAAATGCAGTAAACAAAGGACCAGCAGAACACACTCTTCTATGTCACAATATAAATTTCAAAAATATTGAGAATTGGTGTCTGTTATGATTTGTGTATAAATGTACCCCAAAACCTTATGTGGTCATAGAGTTTTTTCAGAGGCAGCTGAATCAAGAGTTTGTGATTGATTCATGACCCAATTCTGAGATTGAGTGTGAGTGTTACACCTGCCCATGGGTGCCTCCGTACCATATAAGGGTCTGAAGAGGCTTCTCTCTGTCTCTCTCTCTCTCTCTGTCTCTCTGTCTCTCTTCCCTGTTTCTGTCTCTGTCTTTGTCTGTCTGTCTCTCTCTTCTCCTTTTACTCTTGTTGCTTTTTCTGTCTTCCACTGCCGTTAACTGTTGCCCTTCTGCCATGTGTTGTCCTACCTTGCAGCCAGCTGATTATGGACTGAAATCTCTGCAAACTGATAGCTAAATAAAAATTGTCCCCCTTTAACCTTGGTGTCAGGTATTTCACCTCAGCAACATGAAAACTAAAACAGTGTCTTATAAATTTTTCTCTAAAATCAAATTTAAATAAGTGTGAGACAGACAGAGAGAGAGAGAGACAGAGAGACAGAAAGAGAAAGAGAGAGAGAGAGAGAGAGAGAGACAGAGAGAGTTGAATAAGAGTTAATCATTAAAAACCACAGGTGAAATGTCCCAGCATTCACACTATTCTAGATCTGGGGAGTAGCTTTAGGGTTTATTGGAGATCTACAAACCGGGGGAGAGTTTAATACATTTCACTGGAAGCAAAGCATCGTGGCTGGAATTCCAAGGAGGAGGTTAAAATCTGGTGGTCTAGTGCTGAGAAGAAAAGCAGGAGCTAGTCTGACTGCCCATGTATCATTTTTTTATGGATCAAGATTTTGATTTTGATCTAAAAGCAATAGGATCATTACAAAGTTTAAGCAGGCACAATTTGCGATTAGATTTGGCTGATGAAAATTTGCTCTTGTGTTCTACCCAGCGAATGGAGCAAACCAGAAAAGAGCAGATGTCAGAGATCAAAGAGAAAGCAAAGCTGTAGATGCAGGAAGAGAGGACAGGCTGAGAGCAGAATCATGAGGAAAAGTAGGATTAATAAGCAAACTAATATAAATGATGTTTAGAAGGTAACATTGGCAAAATGTCATGGTGACTTGCCTGTGAGAGAAGGGAAGGAATGAGGAAATACCCACTTTGCAGGACTGAATATGGCTAGTATAATAAGAAGAAAACCAGGAATCCTGCTTTACACACAAGTTGAATCTTGTTTCCTCTACTTGGAGTGCTTATCTTCTTGGCTTTCTTTTAAGCATACCACCTGTATGGGTCACTCTCCTTGCTGGACACATATTTGAAAGTCACAATTTAAAAGAAGAGGAGCTCAGTTTGCCTTATGGTTTTGAGGTATACAGTGCATGGTCCAGGCAGAAGTGGTGAGGGCAAGGGTCTTGCTAAGGAAGACTGCCTACCTTACAATGGCCGGGAAGCTGAACGACAGGGAGGAGCTGGGAAAGGAGATGTACCCTCCCAAGGCACATCCCCAGGGAGGCCCCACCTCCAAGCACATGAGATTTTTGGGGGACATTTGATGTCTAAACTGTAACACTGCCCGTGTTCTGTAAGTACCAGAGGACGTCTGATTTCATACATTTTGTGTTTTTGGTAATGAATATTTCCTCAGAGAAATCTTGGCTTCACAATTAATTTAATTATTTCCAGAATAGATTTAGGCAGGCTGGAAGGCCTGGGTGGGGCTGGGTGCCCAGCAATATGATCTCAGAAGCTGAATTTTGATTTACTTTAGGCACTCAGAAATATATCAGATACACCAGTATTGTTCCAAGCTTTATAAAAATCCTCTCATAATTGCAACAAACTTCTCTAAGGATGTCTCAGTTCCTTTCTCCAAACAAAAGTAACCGCAGCTATTGGGAGCTTTGGTTTGGAAGATGCCTTACCTCCTGCTTCACGCAGCAGCCAGATGTGCCTCCTCACACTAATTTGTTCATCTGTAATAAAGCAGCTCATATCCTTTTTGTATCTTTTGACATTTTCAGGGCTTCAACTCATGCAAAAAAAAAAAAAAAAAAAAAAAAAAAGAAAAGACCTGCGGGATTTATTCATATTCAATCAAAATCCTGGAAGTGCCTGCCTTGTAAAATCATTGGACCACTTTCTATTTATCCAGTGAATGAGTAACTCTTCCTGCCCTTATCTATCTATTCAGTATGATAATCTGTTATTTTTTATTTGTGACAGTCCTTCCTATATTGCTGTATTTTGGGGACTATGGAATTGTTGGTAAATCAGATGATATCACTGTTGGTTCAAATCTCTTCCAATAATTCCCCCTCTTACGTAGAATAATAATGGTAGGATTCAAGGTCCCATGAGGTACCCTTGGCTGCTTTTTCTCCCTCTTCTCCTCTTCTTTTCTTAACTTATGGTGCCCTAGTCATAATGTCTGCCTCAGCCACCACAAGGAGAAAACGCGTCCCTCAGAGTCTTTGCCATTCCTTCCCAATTTACTCGGAAACTCTTCCTTCAGACATAGATATGGCTTAGTCTTTATAAGTAACATGATGCATGTTTACTAACACCTGGTTCTCTGCACACAGAAGAACATGATGATGACAGCTCACTGTCACTGTGCAGAGAGAATGTGTCACTTTGAAAAGAAGGGTTTAGGTGCTGTTTGATTTCCCAGTTCTTTACTCCCTATCATTGTGATCAGAAAGAGCATAGGTTGCAGGTCCCACTGCCACAGACTGTGGAGCCATTGTGGGTGGGGAATACTCACTGACACTGTCAGATATTCTGAACATAAGCCGGACATAAGTGGGGTTGAGAAACACGAGTTTTGTGTTTTAAGCCACTGAGATGCCACAGTGGTTGATCCCTCCACCATAACCAACACTCTTGACAGATCCACTCTGTTTGGGTCTTTACTCAAATGTCACATCATCCAATGACTGCCTTCTCCATCCCAAAAGAGCAGCCCTCAGCCTGTAGTTCTTTCTGTCCAACTTGGCTTCATGTTTATTCATCCGAACTAGCTTCCTCCTAGAATGTTAATTGAATTCTGTGCAGGTATGGGCTTTGATTTCTCCCTTCTAGCATCAAGAATTGCCCCTGACACACAGTACATGATCAATAAGTATTAAATAAATTATATTCATGGTAAAAACTGAAATTTGGTTGACAAGTATAATTCTGAAAGTAAATTTGCATGTAATTTCTTCTCATAGAAATAATTATTATTCTTTACAGAGTTTTTTTTAAAAATTGTATCCTGTTCTTATATAGCTCCTTGCAAATATATCACTTTATAAAAATAAAATAGAATATACTTCCCCAAGTGAACTGTTTACAACTTATTTTCTTTGGGAACAAGTTTTTGTAGATTGTGTTAATGTCAATGTTTTAACAATTCTCACTTTTTTTTTTTTTAACTATTGAGGATTATTCACCTTCTTAGTAGTAATGAGTTTCCCAAGGATTTTAAAATCTATTATTCACCCATGTTAACTAATATTTGGTACATTCCTGCCATTTTAGGGTCTCGAGATTTGCTAGCAAGAAGACAAGGTTTCTATGCTGATGGATTTCATGTTAAAATTGATGGTAAGTGACTGAAGATGGAAGTGGGTGGCCATTTCTCCCCAGGGAGTACTGAGGTTAGGCAAAGAGGCACTGGAGAGCTCTGTGTGAATTCTGGAAGAAGATGCTCCAGCTTTCAGGTCTGAGAAGCAGAAAGACTCATGCAGCTGAAATGCAGTCCTTGAAGAGAGGTAGGACATAGGGCATGGGACACAGAAGTCTGACAGCATGACACACACAGCAGATGTTAAAAATTATGACAGATGAGTCGTGCGCTGTGGAACAGTCCACACAATTTCAAAGGTAAAACTCAAAAAAGAAGTGAAAACGACTCCTTTTTAGTTCCCACTTATAACATTCCATAAGGCTCATTGAATCCAAAGGCTCAGAAGCACCCTAGAATGTTCTGACTTTTTTATAAGGCTCCATTAGAATGGCCATAAAATGTTTAGTCCTTAAAAATACTTCCTACAGCTCAGCAGTATGTCTGTGACACCTTTAAATGTTAATCAAATGTTTCAGAAGTCCAATTTTTTTTTTAAAGACTGTTTGGAGTTCAAGGACCTTCTCAAATACCACTCATAAAAAATTCTCAAGATTAACTTGGGCAGACAGGATATGTCACAGAAGACCCCTAATGTGCCTTAAAATCAGTAAATTTTTTTTTTTTTTTTTTTTTTTGAGGAGGAAGCAGAACTGGTTCTATGCTGTCTCAAGTTTATGCATGAAATATCTGTTTCTTTCCAAGTGAAAATTTATCAATGCAAATAAAGTTCTTTCTGGCCTGTAATTTAGAAGTGGACTTTCAGTGGCCATGGTGGTGCACACCTGTAATCCCAGCATTTGGGAAGCTGAGATAAGAGGATCACCCTGAGTGTTTTGAACCAGCTTAGGCTGCATAGTCAGACTCTGTTTCAGTAAAAGTAAATAAATAAATAAAAAATAAAAGGAAAAAGAAAGAGGAAGAGTGAACTTTTATGAAACACTTTGGCACTGTGTTAAAATAAGTTTTTCAATTTTGTACCAGGGATTGAACTCATGACCTCACACTTACCAGGCAGGCGCTAGTACCACTGAGCTGAACCCCCAGCCCATGTTAGAATAATTTTCAGTGAAGACCTTGGTTGTTGAGCTCCTGGTGATTCCTCGGACAGTGGAAAATGTATTTCTTGACACACTTGAGCATTCGACTTGAGACTTACAAAGAGAAACTTTCACTGTTCTCAGAGGTGCACCTTTTGTGTCTGTTCATTACGTTTTAATGTAAGCCTTTAACTTCCAATGGTGACAACTTTCTGCAATGACACTAAAGAAACAATGCAGAAGTTAAGAGAAGCTCAACTTTGGATACTAAAGAGGCATAGTAGCTTTGGCTGGTAAAATAAGCTTACCTTCAATTTAAAAGGTCCTTTCATTACTCTGAGAAACAATTTCATGTGGATTGTCTTGTTTATTTAAGTCCTCTTAGCGCATTTTCCATGTTTCGCACTTGGAGATGCATGTAAATTAAATCAGAACATGACAAGATCTTTCTCAGGAAAAGCAAATTGCTCCTTTTGGTTACCCAATTCCTTTCTCACTAGATCTATCCATACAAAGAAGTTAAAATTTACACAGCATGTAAATGTCACTTCTCTCCCCCCACAGCATATTCTACTCGAGAGCCTCTATTTTTGCTTTTGCTTCCCTTTGATTTTGTCACTACCATGGTAATAGTGAAGGTGATACCTACTGTCCCTTGCCTGTTCGTGGAGGTAATAATTACCAGTGGTCTTCAGCCCCGATGCTACAACCAAGGAAAAGCTCTCTCAATCATAGCCCCTGCATTTCAATCCAGGCCTCGCTGTAGAACACTAGAGAACAAGGTGTAAATCAGTTTAAGAACATAGTTCTGCATTCAAGGCATTGTGGTTTACTGCTCCCAAATGACCTCCATCTATCTTCCTTAGCTGCAGAGATGTATAATTGAACTAAAGAGAGTCTTGAGTAATGAGGTTGAGAGTGGCAGCTCCATCGCTGTGGCTTAATAGTGTAACTGCCGTGTGCTTCTTTTTATCCCCTAAAATGTAACAAAATAGTCTAGTAGGTCCAATCCTTCAGGGTGACACTTGCTGAGAGTCTATATTTTAAAATAGAAATAGGTTTTTATACACAAAAACCTATAAATCTTTCTACAAAAGAGTCCCCCAAATACAATTACACGAGCCATTCTCTGCTGGAGCAGAGGCTAATATGAATACATGCAATAACCTGTGCTGCATTTTGTAGGAAAATCATTTTTAAACCTTCATGTTTCTTATAGCTGCTCTTTTTACTCTCTGAAGAGGCTAAGGAGTGATAGTGTTCAGAAGCTGTGCTCTGCCTGGAGCTAGAAAAAGGGAATACACTTCAGACCCTGATGTATTTGCTCTTTTTAGTTTGGTCATAACAATATTGCTCTTAGATTTCTTTTTCCAAGTACTTCACTTGGAAATGAGTTGGTATCAAGGACGCATAGTTTATGTGTATATATCAGGCCTCGATCATATGCAAATGACTGTGGGAGGACATTTGTAGAGCATAAGAATTAAACAAGGACATAACTATCTCCTTATAAAACTCTCTTGTATTGGAGTATCGACTGAACATTAAAAATGAACTTATTGCGAAAAACATAAATAAAATAAAATGGACTTGCTAGTATGTAAAGCCCTGCAACAGTTCCCAGGGTGGCAAATCTGAAATGCATTCTTTTTAAACACCTATATCTCTGACTGTGGGGATTTGACCTTTCAGATAATTCAGTTCTGATTTTTTTAAATACTAGTGATCAGTTCTTCGAGAGGTATGGGTGTGTGCACCTGGATCCCAGCACTCTATGAGAGGCTGTCCCGAGAATATTGCAAGTTTGAGCCAAGCCTGGGTAACTTAGTGAGACTCCACACCAAAATAAAAACTAAACGTAAAAAGCTCTGAAGACGCAGCTTGGAGTGAAGGTTCAAGGCCTACTATAACAAAAACAAAAAAATAGAGTCGGTTCTTCAATGTCTATTTAGAAGGAAGAGAGATAAAAGAGATGAATATGACCATGCTATTATCAAAAAGTGTGTATCTGCTGTGTTGAAGTTTTTCAAGTGGCAATATGCACAATAAGAAACTCATTTCTCTTTGAGTGTGTGCTCTTGTTGTGATGTCGTAAGATTAGTAAACTTTTTTTGCTCCCACCCAAAGAATTAATTTATGAACAAAGTCATTAACATGAATAATTAGGACTACATGGAAGTTTCAGGGTCTCTTAACACTCTATCTCTTCTCTCAAAACTAACCCATCTCTCAAATTAAAAGCAAATAATTTGCCTATTGTCTGAAATTTCATTGTTGGTCTTTTAATCCAATTCCATATGATTTTCCTTGTTAATATGCAAATTTCCCTTGTTAGTATGCAAATCAATAGTAATAACAGCAACTCATGCTGATTATTTATTCCACTCAAGAAAGTTCTGAGCACTTATGTTATTTAACTCAGTTCTCAAAGTAGCCCTTCAGTCATCCTCAGTTTTTATTTATTTAAGAAAAAAAAAAAAAGACACAGAAAAGGAAAACAAAAAGCAAAGAGACAAACAATGAACCCAAAACAGTAACAGTACAGGTTTTCAAAACAAGATGATAGGAATTTAGCAATAGTTATAGTATTGCATATTGATACCTTTAAAGGGTTAGATTACTAGACACAGACATGCAAAATGAGTCTATTCATATAAATACTAACTGTTCTCTTCCAAGAATTAATAGAATTAGTAGTATAGTCATCTTAGCTACGTTAGGTGCATATACGTACAAATCTGTGTCTTTCCTTTTCACTTCCTTCTTTCCTTGTTGTACAAATGCAAGAACTGAAGCAAGGACCGAGAGTTTAATCTGACTACAGATTAAAGTGGATTCATGGCAGTGGCAACATTGTCTGAGTTCTAGTAACGTGAATTTGTTTACTGGTTCTGTTAAGGGGGACTTGGAGAGGAGGGGAACTGGAAAGGCAGAGAGATGTGAAGGATGCACTCTCTGGAGCCCACTTCTAGAGCTCGGACCCTCGCTAAAGGCCCGCAGTGACTGCACCTGTTGGGGTGGAGGACTGTCGGTTGGTCTATTACTATAGATCTGGGCAGGTCAGCAAGCTCTCCTTAAACCAGTAGCACATCATTCATGACATTGATGTGTCACAGAGGGTCATCGAAGTCCAGCTTATTTTCATCATAATATCTATTACTTGCTTTTCCACTTTCTTGACATTTGCTGCGATGTACGAAAGTGAACAGTGGGTAGAACGGCTGGTAACTCTGAATGGATGAATGAAGACAGTGACACTGAGCACTGAGTTCTCCTCTGCAGCACGCTTCAGTGAGGACACGTCAGCTTAGTTAGGGAAGGACTTTATGAGGCAGCAAAACTTATTAATTTTATTAAATCCCAAGTTCATCTGTGTGAGACTTTTAAAAAATATTCTTTTTAATAGTGACTGTAACCAAAGCATATGATAGTTGTTTCAAGGAAAAGCACTCTTGAAATTATTTGAGTTACAAATTGAAATATCCCTGAGTTCCATGAAGCATCACTCTTTACAGATAAAGTTAGACATACAGGAAATATGTATCTAAAATGAACTCACCCTTTTAAGGAACAGGACTGATAAGATTTGTGACCATGATAAAATTTGAGACTGTAAACCAAAATTAGAATACTGGGGAACTTGCTTGGCTACTATGAGCTCATGACTGCCTGCTTGCAAGGCAGGCGCTTATGCCACTGAGCTAAATCTCCGGCCCCCATATATTCACCTTAAAGTGCACTTGGTTAAAATCTCCAGCCCCTGACTTTCTTTATAAAATCAATGGTGTCATTAATATGTGACTTTTAAAATACTGTGTAATGAAGTGCCAATGATTAGAAGATCTGTATAACTCCATCAACCAATACCTTTCAAGTGATCAATACACAGTTTTACAGAATCATGCAAGGGTAAAAGATCTCTTTAAAGTGCTAGATAGACCAATGGATTTTACTAAAATAGAATAAAGGAGTTTCTTGATGTGATTTCAGATTATACATTAGAAATAACCTTTAAGAAACTACCCCTGTTGAGTAGAATAATATATTAAAATACTCTTTTTTCCAGCTACATATCAACATGAGTTTGAACTTTCTTCATACACTTTAACCAAAACCAGTTATTATACCATATAAACAGGTACAAGAATTCAGCTGTTTTCCACCAAGCCGGATACTGAAGAGTTTTGTTTTTGTTTTTGTTTTTTCCATGTGCAAGGGTGATGATTTTCCAATTTTTCTTGAAATAGATCTATAAGTTTTATACCAATATAGTTGTATGTACTTATATTAACAAGGAATAAATTTAGCTCTGTTACTTTTAAATAGATTAACAATTCAAAATAATTTTCCGATTTAATTCTCAACACCGTATGTGTCAACACATGTAATTTGTATAAACATTTCTTAGTCTTCGTTATTTTGAGTGTAATGGAATCCGAAGGTCAAAATAACTGAGAACCAATGTATATCCTTTAGGGCTGACCAGGTTTCTGACCCAGTCTGACAATACAATGTCCAAGGGGTTTAATGGGCAGAATATGTTACAAGCTGAGAAGTGTGTTTGTCAACTGTGAGAGTTACAGGGCATCGTCCTCACTTCGAACACTAGTTGTAATGTCTGACAGTTTCCAAAACTATTCTCAGTTTTGTATTAACAATAATAATAATAATAATAATAATTTAAATACCTATATCAAAGGAAGAATGTGAGACTAAAATCAGCCAAAGGCAGAATCCAGAAATAGTAATGTCACTGCAAAATGTCTTCTGGCCACAATGTGTGATACTTGTGGACTGTGGCAAGCAAGGCTGGCCAAAGCCTCAGGGTGCGAAGTTTTACTGGAGCTCATCACACCTTGTCTTCCCAGCAAATCATTAGTCAAAAGCCATCTTTAGCCTCCAGTCCATCTCAACCCAGAGCACAAAGCACTACCCCTATCAAAGGCCACTCACTCTCAGAGCCACATTTTCAGACTGCATATATTAAGCATATCACAGAATTATAGATGATAGAATTTCAGAGCAGATAATACTCATAACTGTTATAGGTGGAATCTATTGAGAGGCTGCCATGCAAATGAGAACTTCAAATTACTTTGTTTATTCGCCTTAGCAGTTTTATGAAGTAGATATTCTTTTTATCTTCAGTGCATGCTGTTTATGAAGAAACAAACCCCAGAAAAGTGTAAGTAGAGAGTGCTTGGTCACAAGGGCGACTGGCATGCTGTTGACCCTACTGAAAGGACACTGTAGCTGGTGAAAACTTGGAGGCGGAACGAGGGGGCTCTATCTTGAGCTCTATCTTCCCCACCCCTAGGAATTTACCTGTGGTGCGAAATGAATTCCAATGGGCTACCTGGGCATCAGTAATGCCCCTTAGGCACCACCCCAAACCTAAGCTACATGTATGCCCCCATACCACGTGTCTGCCAGAGAGAAAGCCAGACTTCAGTGGTCGGGGGTTTTGTTTTTCTCTCTCCCTGTTCTCAGAATAAAGACCTCTTTTATTTCATACTTCTCAGATTTTAAACATGCCAGAATCTTATCACCTACATTCTAATACAGTGACATATTAGTAAATACTCTGATCACAGAGAGGAAAGAAAGAAAAGGATTTGCTTGAGACTTCACAGGGAGTGGCAGAGTAGGCATTGGCCTGCGGCTCTTTGGTTCCCGTCCGTCACTCTCCTGGCCTTCAGCACGTAAATGAGTTTCTTCTCCCCCCACGCCATCCCCCAAAGCTATTTCTCACTATGCCATATAATGGGGTTCTAGTTGATTTTTCTTAAACATCTTTTCTAATTTGAATGTTAGGTTATTTTCCAAATATTTCCAATTTACTTTTCTAAGCTCTTCCAATATGTTTTTTTTAGTTTTATAGTTTTTTAAAATTTAAGTTTATTGGTACAGTACAGGTATAACCAATGACCACATTAATTACAGGGAACTTATATATATCTTCTTTCACCCCCCCCTTCCCTTCCTCTCTCTTCAAACCCTTTTCCCCTCCTGATTCACAAAGTTTGGCATTTATTTGATCCTTTTTTTCTCATTTTTTCTCTCCTTTCCTTCTTTTGCCTACTCACTCCTATTTTCCTTTCCCCTTTGAACAGTTTCTCCTGTTTTCACAGCATCTATTGTACGTTTATGGTCTTATTTACATTTTCAGTTTCTCACCCCAGAGAGATAGCGTGGTATTTACAGGTGTGTCTGATTTCTCTTATGACTATGGTCTCAAAGTCCATCCATTGCTGAGTGTAGTGACACATGCCAGTAATCCTAGCACTCTGGAGGCTGAGGCAGGAGAATTGTTGCAAGTTCAAGACCAACCTGGGATACAAAGTGAGCCCAAGCCCTGATTGAACTTCAAAGTGAGACTCTGTCTCAACAAGACAAAGATTAAAACAAAAAGCTCATCCATTTAGCTATAGATGTCTGAATTTAATCTTTTTTCACGACTGAGTAGTACTCTATTATATAAAAAATATACATCATTTTAATCCATTCATTGGATGACGGGCATTTGGTTTGCTTCCAAGATTTAGCAATTACAAACTCTGCCACTATAAACATGAGTATGCAAATATATCACTGTAGTCTGATGTATTTAGTTCTTCTGGGAAGTTACCCAGAAGGGGAATAGCTGGGCCAAACAGGATGTCTAATCCTATTTTTGAGGAATCTCCACACTGATCTCCACAATGTTTGCACCAGTCTACACTCTTACCAATGATGGAGAGAGTTCTTTTTTCTCCACAGCCCTGTCAGCATTAGTTATTGGTTATTTCCTTAACAACAGTTGTTCTTTCTGAATTGAGATGCAGTGATATTGAATATTTGTTCACATATTTATTTGTCATTTGCATTTCTTCTGAGAAATGCCTATTCATCTCAGGTGCCCATTTTTGGATTGAGTCTTTGAAATTGGGGGGTTTGATTTTTTTAGCCCTTTATATTTATATGTAGATATTAATGCTTTGAAGAACAACTGGAATATTTTCCCCCACTCTATAGGTTGTCTTTTCACTGTTGATGATTTCTTCTTGCTGTGAAAAAGCTTTTTAATAAAATGAGGTCCCAGTTGTTGGTTCTTTGTGACAGTTCCTGTGCTATTGGGGTTTTGCTCATAAAGTCTTTACCTTCACGTGTGTCTTCCAGAGTTGTACCTACTTTAACTTCAAGCAGAGTTAGCATTTCTGTTTTAATATTTAGACCTTTGATCCATTTTGATTCTAGTTTAGAGCATGGTAATAGACATGGGTCTAGTTTAGTCTTTGGCATGTGGAAATCCAACCGTTCCAACACCATTTATTAAAAAGGCTATCCTTCTTCCAGTTAATGTGTTTGATCACTTTGTCAGAGACCAGGTAGATGAGTGCCTTTGGAGTTGTTTCTTATCTTCTGGCCTGTTCTATTGATCCTCAGGTCTGTGTTTTTCACCAGTAGCACTCTGTTTTTATCACAGTAGCTCTGTAGTATAATTTCAAGTCAGGGATTGTGATGCCTCCTGTCTTGCCTTTGTTGTTCAGAATTCATTGGCATTGAAGTGGAGTCGGGAAGAGGAATCCTCCAAGATGTAGTTGATCTTGAAATAAATATTAGTCCTTGGCCGAAGGCAGCAATGTAAGAGCTGTGTCTGAAATGATTGTAACGTACCACATAGTAAAACTTCATTATGCGGAGGACTTAGAAGAATGTGTCTGCCTTTCCTTTCATTAGTGATTCTTTTCTTCCTTTTAATTTTGAGCAGTGTGAAATATTTAGTGGTACAGGAAATAAGAGAAAGCTTATCACTTATAGTCAGTGCAATTTAACCACATGATTTTTAATCCTGGCAGAAATATGGTTTACATAAACATCAGCTTTTTATTCCTGTGACCAAAATTCCTGACATAAACAATGGGAGAGAAAAAGGGTTTATTTCAGTCCATAGATTTCAGAGGTTTTAGTCAATGATCTGCTAGCTCCAAGGCAGAAACATCATGACAGAGGGACAACTCATGACAACTCATGACAACCAGGAAGCAGATAGAGCTTTAAGACTCAGAGAGGAAGAGGCCAGGGGCTAGATATCATCCCCAAAGTCATGGAGACACATGGGAAGGAAGCATGCTTTATGAATCTCTGAGATACCACTCAAGTCAATATCAGATAATCAAGATTACTTGTCACAATTTCTTTGAGGAAATTTTGTTCTAGAATACTGAACACAAACAAATGCATGTGGAGTGGGTCTTGGAATTTTCAGTTGATACATTTGCATTTGTTCCATTTTGTCCATTTATTTGTTCACTTGTTAAGCAAATGTAAGTGGAGAAGTAGCTGTGTGTCAAACACTGTTCTAGAGGTAAGCAATGTGAGTACAAATTTGGTTTTTAAATCGGCAGGATAAAAGGCTACTTTTTTATTTGAAAAATTTGCCTCTGCTCTGGGAGGTTCTCCAATCATTTAGACACAGCCATCCCTTTCATAGCCTTCAACCACAGAAAAACCTACATGTCTATATCAATTATACCTCAGAAATCTTTCCTCAGATACTGATCCCTATAAACACAAGGAAAATGGACAATAAAAAATGGGTCATTTTTCTCATGGACATGTGTAACTGAAGGTATTTATTGTAGCATTCTTCAATGACTAGTAGCGTATACATCTAATAATAGAGAAATGTCCAGATAAATTGTGCTGCATTACCTTGACCAATATTTATATTGTAAAATCATTAAAAATAATAAATATAAATTCTACCAATATGCAAAACACTTTGGATATGATGCATGTATGACAAATAGTTAAATTGCACTGACTATAAGTGATAAGCTTTCTCTTATTTCCTGTACCACTAAATATTTCACACTGCTCAAAATTAAAAGGAAGAAAAGAATCACTAATGAAAGGAAAGGCAGACACATTCTTCTAAGTCCTCCGCATAATGAAGTTTTACTATGTGGTGCGTTCCAATCATTTCAGACACAGCTCTTACATGGCTGCCTTCAGCCAAGGACTAATATTTATTTCAAGATCAACTACGTCTTGGAGGATTCCTCTTCCCGACTCCACTTCAATGCCATTGTCTTATTTCAAACTCTCCAGTTTGTTGCCTAAAAACAGCACTTCCTTTACTCACTCAACAGAAATTGGTTAGAATCTGAAAACACAGATAAGAAAGATTTGCACCTACCCTGGATTGCTTCAGCAAAATAATAGATATTTCTTCTTAGCTATTCTCCAGGTCCCTGCCCTGTACACTGCGTGTAGGAGTGATCTTTATAAAGCACAACTGTGACGATGTTTAAAAGCCTGGGAGGGCAGCTATGGCCTCTTGTGACATCCAGCCTCTTCAGTATCTTGCTATTTTCCTTGCTATCCCTAATGTGATCAGTGCTGAATTTCGTGCCGTTGAACCAAAGCATACCGCTGCTGTCTTCTCCTGCGCTGTATTTGCACAGCTGTGTGCTTCCACTGGAAGTCGATACAACCCTTACTACCTGGCCAGCTGCGTGTCTCAGTCCCAGCACCCACGTAGGCAGGGCTTCCCCAGAAGGCTTTCTCTCTGCCGTTCAAGGTCAGGCACCCTGCCTAGGAATTCTTCCCATCAGTAAGCTTGTACTTACTTGTCGTGAGTGTCTAGAGCACTCTGAACTCCGGGCAAGGTAAACACGCACGCCTTGTCGGGACACGGGGGGTACAGCGCTTGGAAAAGAAAGACAGGAGAGACACCTTTGCTGTCTGCACCGCGTTACACTGCACTGCACTGCACTGTACGCACAATCTTTATTTTAGGATTCATATATAGTAAACCCGATCAGTTCACAGAGCCCAGATAATTAAGTAGTGAAAAGGCATTCTTTGTGGCAAGCTACAACGTGACAGACTACAATGTTTATTCTAAAACTATCTAAGTGAAGTAAATAATCACAACCAGTTGTCATAACCTCTCTAGCCCAGGAAGAAATTCATTAGCTCAAGAATGTTGTTAATTTGTCTGCTGTTAGTGTCACAAAGGGTGGCCAGCTACTTCCTCAAGACTTCTGCAAAACAAAGCCAGCTCACAGTATGGATTCCAGAGGGTGAGGGCTCACTAAGAACAGGCATTCCTATTCTACCTCCTTCTCGCATACCAGGGCGGCTATTGTAAATTGCAGGTTAGAGGGGGTTGGGCCTACAAAGTGACACCTCATCCCCCACACTTCCTTCCTTTTTATTTTTTAACAACAATTTCCATAAGATCAGGTTATTAATAGTATTTCGTCTTATGCAGTAAAAATACACAAGAACTATGGCAATGAGAACTATAATTAAACTAAGTCCCATGCCACTAAAAGTGTGGGTTATGCTCTGCCAGATTCCTTTGGAATCTAATCCTTTCAAAGATTGAGCAAGCAATTGCGCGAATTGTGCTAGGGATTTATCATCATTTTGCTTTGCAAAATCCTTGTCAATTTGATTATGTAAAGATTTTATTTCCTCCTGGGCAGAGGTGTTTTTATTTAGATACATTTTAATCATTTTCCATTTATGTTCTGTTTGATTATAAGGTCGTTGGGTTATACAGAAAGTAGTTGAATTCCAATCACATTTTAAAAACACTTGATGCTGAAGAGCCAATATTTTTTTACCCATCCATTCAACTGTTTGTTTAAGGAGGTCTATTTGTTGTTGTAGTCTGGCGTTTATTTGCCACTGAGTTAACCAAAGTTCATGAGAATTTTTATGCCATAATTCTACAACATGTTTTTCTTGCAAAGAGGTTTGTAAAGCTATTCTTGAGACTGCTGCTAGGAAGGCTACAGTTATCAGACTTAACAGTACAGCAACCACTATTCTAATAAATCTTTTTGTACGTTTTAACAGATGTTTAAAAAATTCAGTAGTAACAGAAATTACTGGGTCTTGAGACCAAGGTCGAGTTAAATTTACAGGCAACCAAATATGAGTTTTTTGTTGTAACAGCATAACTGTATAAGGCTTAGTGAAATTTAGTGTGCTATTTAAGCATGTAAACAATTGACAATTTAAACAAGTACAAGAAAAATGTGTAAAATTAAAAGTTCCCACTAAAAAGACATAAGGCAGAGGTGCACAAACAGTAATATTATACATTTTAAACCTAGTAAAATTATAAGTAGTAGATACAGATCGACTAGTCCCTGAATAGGAAACATTGTACAAGGTTACAGGTTGTATAGCGGCTGGAATCTTCCAAATATGATTTTGAAGGTGATGAGGGTATTCTTCGGCTGCAACAGCAGGGTTAGCGATTCCACCATCTCCCCACCACAAGAGAGCCGTCTTTTGATGAAATATAGGAGCTCCGTCAGTTATTTTCTTTGGATCTGGAAGACTATACACAACAGAGAGATTACATCTTGTCTCATTCCATTCAGCACATCCATTAACGAATTTTCCAAATGGTCCCCAAATAATATACCCATCAATATTTTTAGCAAATTTTCCCATACATAGTTGCCAAATTATGGGATTATAAGAAATATTTTTATAAGTGAATTCAGGGCATACAGGAAATGTATTTGTATCAGGTGCTGTTAAATTTCTCCAGGTAACATTAAAGGTTTGAGCAGCCAAGGCTTGAAGCCTTGTTCTTTTGTTGCCTGCTTTTATTCCATGTTGAATCCAATACTGCCATCCCAGAGGGATGCAAGGCGGTTCCCCAATGCAAATAGGCCTTTGATTACCATAATAAGTAAAATTGAATAATGTCCCATCATCTTGATTGTGGGGGGTTAAATCAGCCCACGGTGCTGACAAAATTTCTCTAGGTGTGGTATAAAGTAAAATATCACTAGTTCCCCATTTTACAGGTTCTAATAAAGGGGGGTTTGGAATATATGCCCAGTACGAATGCGGAGGTACCTCAGTCCCCGACGCAACGGTGAGCAAGGCACATAAAGCTAAAAACAAGTTTTCGGGGTTTAAAGGCTTTCCTGCTTGAAGGACAAGCCGTTGCCCTTCTATGGTCAATTTCTTTAATTGTCCCCATGTAGGGAGGGGATTTAAATTTGGTCGCTGTGAGCGGCGGGATTTTCTTAGCTGTAATCTGGCCATGGCTGCGATAGGAACAAACTCAGCATCCTCAGCTTCTAGCTGGTTTCGCGCTCGCTTCTGAAGGCACGGTTCCGGTTCCTTGGGGAGTTGTCTCCGGGGCTGGTGAACAGGATCTGGAGACGCGGGTCCTGATCCATCGTCCAGGGACCCACTGCTGAATTCCATTTTCTGTGGAGATATAACCAAAACCTTTCCCCTTATAGAGCAATGTGCCCCTCTCCCATTCAGCCTCTGGAGCTGTTTTAGTCCAAATAGGTTCATTAATCACAAAGGGCTGTTGTTGCTGTTCAAAATGTTTTTCAGCTCTAGTTAATATTTCACCTTGTGGTAAATTGAGAAAATTTAAAATAAACAATGCTTGATGCAGTAATGTTTTTGGACTGTTTTGCAATTTAAACAGTATTGGTATCTGAATATCCTCCTGACTCCTCCTTTTTAATTTTTTAATTTGCAACTTAAGAGTGCCATGTGCTCTTTTAACAATAGCTTGACCCTGGGGGTTATATTCAATCCCTGTAATATGAATAATATTATGGAGATCGCAAAATTGTTTAAATGTTTTGCTAGTATAAGCAGGTCCATTATCTGTTTTGATTTTAGAAGGAATTCCCATAACTGAATTCGGGCGCCACTTGTCGTGAGTGTCTAGAGCACTCTGAACTCCGGGCAAGGTAAACACGCACGCCTTGTCGGGACACGGGGGGTACAGCGCTTGGAAAAGAAAGACAGGAGAGACACCTTTGCTGTCTGCACCGCGTTACACTGCACTGCACTGCACTGTACGCACAATCTTTATTTTAGGATTCATATATAGTAAACCCGATCAGTTCACAGAGCCCAGATAATTAAGTAGTGAAAAGGCATTCTTTGTGGCAAGCTACAACGTGACAGACTACAATGTTTATTCTAAAACTATCTAAGTGAAGTAAATAATCACAACCAGTTGTCATAACCTCTCTAGCCCAGGAAGAAATTCATTAGCTCAAGAATGTTGTTAATTTGTCTGCTGTTAGTGTCACAAAGGGTGGCCAGCTACTTCCTCAAGACTTCTGCAAAACAAAGCCAGCTCACAGTATGGATTCCAGAGGGTGAGGGCTCACTAAGAACAGGCATTCCTATTCTACCTCCTTCTCGCATACCAGGGCGGCTATTGTAAATTGCAGGTTAGAGGGGGTTGGGCCTACAAAGTGACACCTCATCCCCCACACTTACTGATATCAGTGTTTATTTTTCTTTACTGTTCCTGTATGCTTGATCATGATTCTTTGAAGTACAGAGATAGTATCCTTGATTTCAGGCAGATAAGTGGCTAATTAGAAGAATATTAAATTGCAAGAGTTTAAGTTTGTATTACAATGACACCATTTGGTTATTTCATAATAGAACTTTCTTCCCTAAATTGCTTTGTTCAATTACATGAGTTAACCCAAGTATAGCAGTTGGCATATGGTGATCACACACACCATATTTAAACTATTGTTGTTACTGTTGCTTTCGAGGCTCTTTACCCCCACAGTGCTTGATGAGTGTTCAGTGAACAGCTGATGAATGAAAATGTGAACAAAAGAAAAAGCAGCTTCCGATTATAAGGCTCTAGACACTTCAGCTGGTGCTTCTAGGGCTTGAAAAATATCTAGAAGCACTGACACAAAGAAAAGGAGCCACAGGGCAGGGAAAGTCTATGACAATAAGACAGTCAAGGGATACTGTTGGTGGCAGGAAGGGACTGACTTGCTAATGCACTGTTGCTGCCACCTATTTGCAGTGGAGGTTTGTGAAATTCCCTTCGGCACCCCACTTACTTCTTTCAAACATACCTTTCTCTGCCTCAAGTTCACTGATGGGCGTTTTTCAGGTTGGTTTATGGGTCCAAAGCTGTATTCATCCAGATTGGAGAAGGGTAAAGCTGCCTGCTGAGTAGAAAAAGGAGGCGGATACAGCAGAGATAAAGTTCAAATGACTATTCTCATTTCTGGGGCTCAGTAGTCCCAAAAAACTGTGATAATGAGGCAGTTCATGGAATACATAATCCGGTTCCTTCAGTTGACTTCTGTCTTAAGTTGGATTTCTACCACACTAAACATTATCTCTTTGGCTCCCTTTCCCACCATGTAACTCTACACACCTTCTGTCCAACTTACTCTAAACCATTCCACATACACCAAAATAAGTATGCATTTTCACAGACACTTGCTTTCCTCTGAGCTGTATTTCAGCATAGGTTTCTTTTTGTTCCTTTTAAAATCTTTTCGTTTCTCAAGGCTTCAGTCCAATACCAAACTAAATTTTCCCTTGAACACCCACAAAACCACACATCTCATGGCAAATCCATGGTGCGCTGTGTGCTTTTCTCATGCATTGCTGTATTAGGGTTATTTTGCCAAATATTTATCTCACTGACTTTCCTTCATTATGGGAAGGGTCATATCCTATTCACCTCTCATTTTTTAAGTATTAGGACTTCAGTCACTGCATTTAGAGCTACTAAAAGTTATGGGTTGTGTATTCAGATAAGAAGATCTTAAAGGAGAATGCTTTACAAAAGAATTCATCATTAGTGTCTCACTAAAGCTGGAGAGTGAATGTCTTTCTCCCCTGCAGTACTGTTTCTTGTAATTGATATCTCCATGCTTTGAATTAATGCTCTATTTATGTGATTTATTGCCAGCCTTTTTGGTTATGATCAAATTTTCATACCAACAAAATGACTTCCTCTCAAAGCCAAATACTTTATTTACTAAAATAACACTTTATCTAAATACTACGAATTTATTTTGAACCGTGTTTTAGTTCTCCTGTTATTGTTCAAACTTTCATTTATACTATTCAAGAGTGGTTATTTTTTTTTAAAGATGTGATCAATCATGGGGTTTGTATTTATTTTGGCATAAAATTTATAAAACCATTCTATGTATTTGGATTAAGGTCTGTTTCTTTCTTTGTTTTGTATTTCCTGTCAGAAAAGCTGATGGTTGGAGTTGAGTGAAACAACAGACCAGCACAGTACTTACCTCTTACCTCTGTGGAGCTGCTGAGAACAATTAAGCTATAAAACCTCCTTCTAAACCCTCAGTGAAGTTCAGTCATGAATCTTGGGTCAAGAGAACCAAACATACAATTCAGAAAGACTTGCTGGGATTGGAGGTCCTGGAAGATATGTAGATAGCAGACAAATCTGAGCTCCTTTCTCAGCTAATTTCCTTACTAGCTGCATGGTCTTGTACAACTCATCGTAAACCTTCATCAATAAATTCATCCCTGAAGCAAATTCTTAAAAATACTTTGGGTGACAATTTAATGCAAAGGCGGGGCCACTGAGCAACTTTCAGAATATCCCATAAACAAGAAATAACATCATCAGCACCAAAGTAGCAAGAGTTTTAAAAATCCCAGGCCTGCCGGGGGAGGGGGTGTTAGCTCAGCAGCACAAGTGCCTGCCTGGGAAGTGCAAGGTCATGAGTTCGATCCCTAGTACCCCCTCAAAAAACCAAAAAAATAAAAAACATAAAACGCAGGCCTTCTCAGTTGCTATCCCTTGTTTTGCTTCCCATGTGAAGATCTACTCTCTTCTCTTATCTACCTCATGTTGCAAATGATTGCTGTTAATCTTTATTTAAAAAAAAAAAAAATTTCCAAAAACAAAAGGGCAAGGAAAGGAATATGGAAATAGTATCCGTTATATACTTGATGTGAGATAATGTTGACATTTCAGGTTAGTAAGAAAAGTTACATCTTTTAGTAGGTAAGTTATTATCTATTAATTGTTATTACCTACTAATTACCATTATCTACAAGTTCTTATTAAGTACTAATTATTATTATCTACTAAGTCATCAGATAACTGTAGAAAAATGACAAAGCTTAATCTTTGTCTTGTGCTGTATCCTATATAAAGTTCAAGTGTAGAATGAATTAAATGTTAAGAAATTAAATCACAGATAAATGATTAAAGCATAGGTGGGTATTTTTATGGTTTTCAAGAGGGAAATTCTTCCTAAACAGAAAGATGAAAACTACCAAGAATCAGAGTGATATATTTGACCACATACAAACTTAAATTTAAATATCAAAACCTCTACTAATGAAAAAGAGAAATTTAAAACTTATGCACCTATTTAGATAGATAATATACTTTAATTTAAATTTATTTTATTTGGGGATATCATGTGATGTTTGAATACATGTACACATTATAATATGCTTAAAGCAATTTAAATTGCTGTCTCCTCAAACATGTAAATGATGTCTTTGTGATAAAAACATTGAAAATCATTTCTTCTATCTTTTTGAAATATGCAACACCTAATTGCTGCCTCCAGTCACCCTCCTGTACAACAGCACAGGAGAACTTCTGACTCTTAACCGAGTATGACTCACTAGACACTGAGTAAGCTTTTCCCACCTCCCCCTTCACCTCTTTCCTGTCCTCTAATATTCGCCTTGTTACTCTTGAGATCAATGCTTTTTATTTCTTAATTTTAAAGGGAATAAAACGAAACAAAACAAAACAGCCATAAGACAGCAGGAGATTCACACTAGTTACTTTCCTGCACATTGTTAACCTCTAAATAGCTGCTCGGTCTACTGGCTTTACAACACAACATCAGGTTGTTTCTTTATTCGGTTGTTACCATCCCAGCCTGTGTTTTTCTGATCAGCGGTTGCTTATGGGGAGGTTGTTTTCCCTCTGCTGGCTCACGGGTGGTGGCGTGGTGTCCTTCCTAGTTCTCCCCGGCCCTGGTGCACGGAGAGCTCTGTGGCTTTTTTCTTGGTTCTTCCCAGTCAGTGTGGCTGCCTCTAGTCACAGTCAACTCTTTTAGGCTCTCCATATGAGTGAGGCTATACATTACTTGTGTTTCTGTGCTTAACTTAATTCGGGTAACATAATAATCTGCAGTTCTATGCACGTTGTTGCAAATCACAAGATTTCATTCTTTCTTGTGGCTAAACTGTGTTCCATTGTATATATATATATATATATATATATATATATATATGCTACATCTTCTTTATCAACTGATGGGCACTTAGTTTGTTTCTAGATCTTGGTGACTATGAATAGTGTTACAAGGAATACAAGAAAACAGATGCCTCTTTAACATGCTGATTTCATTGCCTTTGGATATATATATATACAGCATTTGGTTTGCTGCATCAGAGGGCAATTTTTAAATTTTTAATTGCATATATATGATAGCATAATTTAATTGCAGTTACATAATATGTTTAATAGTATTTTAATATTAAAAGACTAATTAGAAGCGAACAATAAAAAGGTAAAATCTTGGGCAGAAATGGGCAAATAATAGGAATAAACAACTCACAAGAATGAAACACCCATAAAAAATTGCTAACAAAACTCTGAAAATGTAAAAATCCCCTAGAAATGGTGAAATGCATTAAAAATTAAGAAAATACAAAATATTTTACAATAACTGCTCGTAGAAGACAATTATATATTAGACTTCCTAAAGTCTGAGCACCAGAATGACACCAAATACAGAAAGGATAGCAGTTCTCACACAGTGGTGTAGGATAGTTAATAAATTTTCCAGAGGTTAACCAGGCACTGGGAACCTTAAAAACACACATACTTTTGACCTAGGAATTTTATTCTCTGGATTAATGCCAAGAGAATAATTGAATAACCATACAAACAATTCAGTATTCTTTTTACGTAATAGAAAATTAGCAGCAGTCTAAATGACCAACTGTAAGTGATTAGAAGTATTACTTAACACCTGTATAATAGAATATTGGCCAAGTTTTTCTTAAAAAACACTGTCATAGAAGAATATCAACATTGAATTGCATTAAAGATACTGTATTTATAAAAAGAAGCCACACAATGTTGAATTAAAAAATAAAGCCAGATGTAGTGTTGCACTCCTATAATCCCAGCACTTGGGAGGCTGAGGCAGGAGTTTGAGGCCAGCTGGGGCTACAAAGTGAGCCCAACATCAGCCTGAATGCATAGTGAGACCTTGTCTCAGAAAGACAAAAGTAAAATAAAATAAAATAATAAGATATAAGACAAGATGATATTTGGTTGTGCACAGTAAACCTGTGGAAGCGAGACAATAATGCCTTTGTCTTTTTAGTGTGCTCTCCAAAATTTTCTACATTAAATATTCAGAGAAGTCTGTGCCTGCGTAAGTCTTCTTTTGCTGTAACAGCCCACTTTCTGCAGGTGGGACCTGACCACTCCTTGTTTCTCTGCAGTGTCTTCTCTAACAGCGATGAGGCACCAGCCCTGACACTCTGTGAGGCTCCCTTTAGTCAATAATAGTGGGGTTACTAGGTAAGTTTCTTTCTTTCCTTTTTTTTTTTTTTTTTGTCTTTTCAACACAGTGCTTCACTATGAAGTGTGGGCTGGTCTTGAATTCATTTTATAGTCCATGCTGACCTTGAACTCAGAATGTGGGGATTACAGTCATGTGCCACCACACTTAGCTAGATAAATTTCTTAATTCTGCTACTTTCAGGTTAAAAAAAAAAAAAAAAAAAAAAACCAAGATGCTTGTTAGGGTCTGTCAATAGGTCCCAGTAACTGGCCCTGGCTGTCTGTCCACAAATTTGCCAGAACACTGTCATACCTGCAGAGCCAGTGTGGTAGCAGACTTTTGCAGAGACCTTTTCTTGTTCAGCTTCCCTTTTGCTGGTCGCTCCCTCCGCCTTCCAAACAACCTTTCTGACTACAAAGGAACCTTTTTTCGGGCTATGCTTTTGGGAACACCTGAGCTAAGGCTGCACATACTCATTTTATCATAATGAAATGCAATACTTTTAAAAGCATGTAATTTTAATGCAGGTAATCAGAGATTCAAAGTTCTAAAGCAGAGGGATAACAATGCCAGGGTCAGAGACTTCTTTTCTTAGTAAGATTTCTGGAGTTTTGAAACCAGAGGAGAATTCTCTGCCGTCTTTCAGGCAAACTCAGTGTTACAACATTTATTGCCTTTCATGGTTTCTGCACAGTTCCTCAGTGATTTTAGGAAATAGATCCACTGTGCTGTTATAAATGGTGAGGGCACCGCGGGGCAAATGACACCGGTAACCACCTCCCGTGGAGGAGGAGTCCCAGTGCATTGAGGAAAGCAGTGAGCTTGATACCGACCTGACACCAGGAGCAGCAGCTCTGGGGTTTTCAGGTGTAGAGGCCACTAAGAAAGGTGGAACTCACACAGGATCTGGCTGGAACAATATTTTGCTCCCAGAGAGAAGAAAGAGCCAGAACTAGCTCTGCTTCCACAGTACGCACCAGCCTGTTATGGCCAGCAGGTCTATCCTGCAGCAGAAAGAGGGCCATCACATAGCTCTGCCTCAGGCCCTCCCCAGTAAGGCTGACCAGCGCCCTAGGATGCATGTGCTTAAGCAGAACAAAGAAATCCACATCAGGTCTGGAACAGGCAAAGGAGTCTTAAGAGATATGCCTGACACTATCTCCCCGTAATAAAGTATTCCATGCCCAAGGCACAGTTTTACACAACTAAGCAGGGGAAGAAAGGCTACACATGTACATATAACTGCTTTTCCCAACAGAGAGTCTGTGGTTTCAGAAAAGACTTTCATAGAAAAAAATCCCACAGCAGCCATAGGAATAAACCTGGAGTCTAGACTGCACATTCTCTCCAGGTGAACATTTTAGTACAGTATATATATATAATTTTTTACAAGACCACCTACCTTTACAGGATTAGAAAGCATTATTCTTCTTCTAATTACCTCCCACTTCCTGGCAAGCCTTGATAACCTAATTCAGTGAGATGCAGGAGAGCCATGGAAATTTTACCATTACAATTGACTGATGCTTCTCATTTCCAACATCCCAGGAAAAATTAATTTTATAGATATCATCTTTCCCACTTTAAATATTTCTTTCACAACTTTGGCCTAATCTTTTTTTTTTTTTTTTTTTCTCTACTGGGGAGAGAACTCACAACCTCAAACTTGCCAGGCAGGTCTTTACACCGCTGAGCTAAATCCCCAGCCCTTTGGCCTAATCTTTTGACATCTAGTCTCATTAATCTCTGCTGGAATATAATATAATTTGGTAAGTCAGATATTTGTTTTATAATACTTACTTGATTACCTGGTGATGTTCTTCAAAAAACCCATTCATCTGGGTGATGGTGCTGCTTGGCCCTGAAGTGCTACCCTAGAGGAGGCTATCTCACTGTTATATATTATTAGTTTCCTTAAATCTCTGTGTCAGTGTTTTAGAAGAATTGCCCCAATGCAAAATGGGAATCAAATTGCTATGTGGATAAGGAGCATCTGGTTAAAATCTTTGCTTGTTTTCTGACATTGAATACTACTTTATTTTGTCTTCCTCTAACAGATGCCTTGAGAAAGTTCTAGAGAGGACCTGGCATTCTTATTCCAACAGACTATTATCTTTCCACATTGAACATCTGATCCTAGTTTCGATGACCTTATTCATAACCGATAATCATTAGAAGCAATACTGCCATAATAAAGTACAAAATCCAAGGTGAATTCTGCAGCAAACACTTACCTTAGTAGATGAGTTGATGCTTTTGGTGTGGGAAATTAAAAAGCCTGCTGTTGTGCAGAAACAATGCACTGCAGGTCCAAGAAATCTAGAAGGAACTCAAGAAAGAAATTGCCCAGGGAAAAGGGGTTTGGGGTACGGGAATTTCACAGCAGAGCAATACCATTGGTCCGTTCAGGGAATTGTAAAAGCAAGTCAGGGTGCAAGTGGACTCATGTCAGAAGATACTGTCTGACTCATGTCAGAGGATACTGTACGTATCCTCAGGGATACTCTGTAAATGTCCTAAGATCTTTTAATTATAAACCAATTTCTCTCTTCAAGTTAAACCCCAAATGAAGACCCAATAGAACCATGCTATTTGAATTAAGAGTGTGGAGGCTGGCCTCTAATCTTCCCTCTAATGCCCACTTCAACTCTACCTCTCTAGAGGATGGTGTGGGTGCTTTTAGGAAGATTTCTGAGTGGAGACTCTAGCCAAAGAAATGTGATAAATTCCGAGAATATACACCAGAGCGGTTTCTGACACTAGGATCACAGGACGATTTACTGAATTCGGCTCATCTGTCTTCCTGGATTGCCTCTGACTGCCTGTCAACTGTGGAGATTATTTACCTCCCCAGAGTTTAAACTAATCCCTGGTTTTCTTGCTCTTATTGCCACACCACTTATTCACTTGTCAGATGGCAACTATATTTCTTTTAGCTCCAAGAACTCTACTTGTTTTGAACCTATTGAGTAGATTACAGGGTCTGAGTACCTTAACTTCTGGGAATTTCAGATTTCTTTCAACCTTTCAAGGAGTCTGGTGATAGCTTTTCAAGTTTTTCTGTCTCTCACGTGTCTTCAAATTGGAGCCTATTATTGTGTAAACATAAAAGAGGAGGCTGCGAGTGTGAAGCGTGGTTTTTATATCATCACTGTGAGGGCCAGCAGGCTGTCCCTATAAAGCATGAAAGGATAACCTTCCCGCTTTGGGGGGATGCCACAGAATGGAAGATGAGCGCTCGACCCTACTGGTAAGCCAAAAGTACAGTCATCAGTCAAGACCTCCCCCTACTTCTCACACCCCACATTCAAGCCATCAACAAGGTCTTGCAAATACCACATCCTAAACTCTCGAACCTCCCTGCTTTGTTCTGTTCCAAATGCAAGTAAATATATGGAAAAATGTTTTGCATTTTTCCTTTGAGAAATGCAAATTGTAACAACACTGAGATGTCATCTCACTCCGGAAAGAACAGCTACTATCAAGAAATTAACCAATAACAAAAGCTGACAGAGCTGTGGGGAAAAAGGAACACTTCTCCATTTTTGGTGGGAATGCAGACTGGTACAACCACTGTGGAAATCAGTGTGGAGATTCCTCAAAAAACTAGGATCAAAGGTCCCATTCGATCCATCTATTCTCCTTTTATTTTCTCAGAAGAATTGAAAACCTCACAACACAGTGATATATGTGCACCCATGTTTATAGTAGCACAATTTGTAATAGTCAGATCTTGGAAACAACCTAAGTGTCCGTCAACTGAGGAATGGATAAAAAGATGTGGTATTTTATACAATGGAGTACTACTTAGCCATAAAGAATTATAAACTCAATGCTCTTACAGGTAAATGATTGAAACTAGAAACCATACTCATATATACAATAAAACAGACTTGCATGTGTAAACACCATATTGTATCTCTAGTGTGAGAATCTGAAAGAGTAAATAAGATTCAAAAGTTACAATAGATGTAGTAAAAGGGAAAGAAACTGCTCAACGGAAAGTCACATTGTTTGATAAATCTTGCACGCCTGTATTTGGTAACCTGAGCAATCACTGTGAGGATAACTATATGCAATATAACAATCACTATTAAATTCCTATCACCTTGTTTTGAAATTCTGTATCACCACTATTTTTGTTGTTGTTGTCATTTTGCTTTTTGATTATTTGTTTGCTTCTTGACTTTGCTGCTTTTTTCTCTTTAAAATTAAAACATTTCAGCTCCTTTTTGCTCTCACCGTGTAATAGCCTCCCCTATGCTGTGATACAGCAAGAAAGCCACCGTCAGATGTAATCTCACCCTCAGTCTTGAGTTTCCCAGCCACTAGAACTATGTGCAAAGTCATTTTGTTCATTATCGGTTCCTCATTCGTGACAGTTTGCTATCGCAATGCAAATTGGATGAAGACAATAGTTATGATTATCTTTCAGCATATCACAAGGAAGGTGCCCCAGTGGAGAGAGGAATACTGTTTTTCAGTAAATCCAGCACAGTTTTCTCTTCACAGTTTTGGAATAAACTGTTGTGTCTTCAGCTGGAAACTTGCTGAAGACATCTTCATGCATTTAAGGGCCATGCTGGATTAAAATGTATGATATTTAAATCCTAGCATGGTGAGGTTTCTATGTTATGAGATACACAGAAACAAGGAACGGTATTTTTTTTATCTTCACTTATAGACTTTCTTTGTTTCAAACAGTGGAGCAGAAATATTGAATATCTCTGATTTCCTCCAATTCTCTCACATTTCTTTGTTGCTTAAATCAAATAATTAATTATAAATAAACATACAATGAGATTCTTCTGTATTTATTTTATGATACCCAGATCTTTTGTCTGAACTACAACAAATGTGCTTTAAATAGATGCTTAAAGAAATATTACTTTTCTCCAATCCGTTCACTGTATGCAGCCCTAATTTTGCTAAAAACATATGTGATTGTGACTTTCTGGTGGACAATTTTGCAACTACCATCCACTATGCTCAGGGTGAATCAAAGTCTTTGGGAGCCCTTCACAGTGTCTTCTCTGTATTGCTCATGTCTCTTCTCTCACCTCCCTTATACTTCTAGTGCAACTGAACTACTTGCTTTTCCTAATATGCAAAACTTTGCCATGCCTCAGGGTCCCTCAGACTCTGACTCTGTGTAGCCACCTTCTCATCCTCAGAAATCTCAATTTAAACATCATCTCCTTTGGAACCCTCCTTGCATATTTTTAGCACCACTACTGCTGGTTAAGCATGACAAATTTAAAGAAAACTGTTAAACTGATAACACAAAAAATGAGAGTTGTACTTATCCATGGAGTACTGTGCAATGTTTAAAGCACAAAGATATCATACAATGTTTAAATAAGGTGAAATATATTTATTTCCTCAGACATTTATTATTTTCTTGTGGTGAAAACATTCAAACTCCTTTTTTAAAAAGCTTTTTGAAATGGTGCGTTTTGTACTTGTTATGTCTGGTCACTGTACTGGGTAGTAGTACCCTAACTGTCTCTTGCTCCTATCTGTAATTTAGTTCTCACGGATTAACCTGTCTGCTATGATTCTCCCTGGCTCTGCTACTGTCCCTGGCCTTGGGAAATCAGTATTGTGTAGTCAATGTCTATGAAAGCAACCTTGTTAGGTTTCAAGTAAGACTGAAATTTGTAGGACTTACCATTTTGTGCTTGACTTTTTTTACCTAACATAACCACCCCCAGTTCCATTTGTGCCACAAATGACAAGGTTTCATTCTTGCTATACAGTATTCTAATAGGCATATATATGTACATTTTATTTATCCAGATATCAGTTAAAGGACAAATTGTTCCCATTTCTTGGTTACTGAGAATAGTCCTGGTATGCACATGGGGGGGGTGTCTCTTCCAAATACTAATATCTTTAACTTTGGATTTGCAGTGATTCCTCAAGGGTCCAACAGCTCCAAGCTCAAGGCTTCCAGTGCTCAAACAGCTAGGTTCAAAAAAAATCTGTCCCATGTTCATAATTTTGCTCATCAGCTGATCTAAAAATCAACCTGAAGAAGCCTTTTCAGGCTGACAGTGAGTTGCACATTGCATTCTCCTGCAGACACAGAGGGGTAAGTCTTCCCTCTAAACTGCCACCGTCACCCAGACAACAGACGGTGCTTGTGTCAGCGTGCTAAAACATTCATTGCTGTGCCTTTTTCCCACTTGATTGTGCAAAATATAATAACCATGGCTCCAGAGAGAGCTAGTGATACCAGCAGTAAAGCTAAGAGGAAAACTGTGGGTACCACACAGAGTTAAAGAAAGCAATCATTGCAAAATTTGTGAAAGTCCTTGAAAAATGAATTTATAAGGGTAATTTTGGGGCCTCAGGAGCAATTGTTTAATTTCCCATTATTTCTTTTGGGGAAAAATATATTTGGTTCTTGAATTTTTCAGAATTTGGAACAAATTGTATTTTACCCCTTTGACAATCTCAGGTGCTTCTTAAATCTAAGTAACTTGAATATTTCCTCTGGTAAAAGTGTCCCCAAATTTCCATAAGCTGTCTTTATTTCTTTTCAATTTTTTTTCCTCCAACTATGTATTTTCAAGTAACCAATCTCCAAGCTCGATAATTCCTTCTTCTGTTTGATGTATCTTGATATGGGTACTTTCTCTTGGGTTTTCAATTTCATTGAGTATATTTTTCAGCTCAAGAATCTGATGTTAACTGTTCCCATTTCTTTGTTAAATTTCTCCTTCCATAATATTGAAATGTTTCTTTATGTTTTCTTCAAACTCATCCAGTTTCCTTAAAATGCCTTTTTAAAATTCTCTGAGTTTCCCCATACTAATTATCAGTTGGTCAGTTTCTAATGCAGTATTGTGAGTACTAGATCACCTTATCATTTTCTGAAAGTTATCCTTTCCTGCTTGTCAGCAAGTAATCTCCCACAGTGTTGAAAAATCAGGCATTTACTCCAGCTTTTCTACTCTGGAGTTTTTGGGGACCTGTCTTTAAGAGGTTACTTATTTTCTCTGAAACTGTAGTCCCTTCCACTATTACATGTGAGTCATGCTAGGCTTCTGCTATTGTTATGTTGTTTCCATTTCAGTATCAGAGGACAATCCCAGGCCTATCTTGTCCCAAATGCTCTGTTGGTATATTGTTCAGAAGGAAACAGGAGCGTACTTATAAAGAATAATTAGCCCCCAAACCTTTCCTTGAAATTGGAGAAGGTCTGGGTGCCTCATCCATGTTTACTCAGCTATAATCACACACTACAGCATTTTGTCTATCTAAGGTTAGACAAAATGGTCACTCCAGCTCCAGCTTCCTATGTCACACATGTGGCCATCAGAGCCATAGAACTGTGCAACACTTTGAGACCATAGCAAACCAAAATCAGCTCCATGCTGGGTTTGGACCAAACCCTATTGTTGAGTTAGAGTTATGGTCCAAAACCACTGTAACCAGCCACTGGTCGCCCTAGTTAGAAGAGAAGTCTGATAGATAGGAGCCCTGTTTCCTTCCCTGGTACTGAAGTTGTTTTCTGGGCCACATCTACAGGTATATCTTGGGACTGAATCCTTTAGGATCCACCCAGGGTTAAGTGTCATCAGCTTATCTTGAAGTTCCAGAGTAAAGCTGAGCTTACCATCCTATTGTAGTCCTAGTGAATGTAGTGTTTACCATTGCATGCTGCCTGGGTTGAGAGGAGCATTGAGGAAGGTAGATTATTGGCCATCTAGGATGGTACTACTCTTGTGTCTCACAGCCACAGAAAATTTCACAGTCTCAATCTTCACAGTCTCAGTGAGACTGAAGCCTACGTTAGGTGATGCAGACTAAAATTCACCTCTCCTGCTGGGGTACAGGTCTCTGCGTGGTGCAGTTCCAGAGCCCCGTCTTTGAGTACTGGTGTGAGAATAGCTATGGTGCCCAGATCAAGAGGGTGGGGGTGAGGACAGGCCCTTATCCACCAAGGCTGGTGCTAAGTTGTTTCACACCTAAATCCCACAGGTACAGGGGCCTTAAAAGTTTTGGGATATGAACAAGTGTGGCCCAGGCCCTCTCCAAAGTTGGAACTGATGCAACCAAAGCTTGTGTCTAGCAGGTACATGAATCTCTTCCCGATGCAGGAGTCAATTTAGAGCCATGGTGGTGCACCTATGGCATGCATCCTGTAGCCGGCTTTTTGTCATCATCGGAAGCTCTAAAGGGTTCAACACTGATCAAGTGGCTCCATCTGTGAGCTCATGACAGAGCTTTCAGTTTTTTCCTGGATGTTTGTTCTCAACATGGCATCTCTGGCACCTGGCTCTGAGACAGAGACCTGTACTAACATTTGTCCCCTGCTTCTCTAGTGGGTAGAATCCTGTTCCTTACTCTGCTGGCTGTGTCAAAGGAAGAGTCATGGAAGCAGCCTTCACATGACCTAACAGAGTTCTAAAGGCTCATTCCCTGGTCTGAGTTTGGTAGTAGGAGTCACGTGGCTTTGCTTAGCACTGGGTTTACCTAGCAACAGTTCTACTATTGTACATCAAGTTTAAGGCTTGACCTAATGCTCCTCCCATTCCTCAAGTGGGATGTCAACTCTCCCTACAGAGCTGCTTGGCATTGGAGCGGGGAGTGACATGGGCACCTCTATCATGCCTTCCTCGGTGTTTGTTCATTTGATTGTATTAAAAGCGCTCTGATTGCTTGTCTGAGTCCCTAAGCTCTTGTGCTTGTAGTTGCACACACAAATAGATGTTCAACTCGTGTCTATGAGGAGGACCACCAGGGGATCTTGGCTGCCATTTGCCCCACCTTCCCAGCAGTCTTTTCGTTTCTATCCTACAGGTGGTGTTCACAGTCCCCTGTGGAAGCTTGGGCTGCCGTTTCCCATTCTTAACACTCCAGGGAGAGGTAAGGACGTACAGTTTTGTTCCATAGGCCATACTGTTCATTTTTCTATAATATTCGCTTATTTATAATTCAACAATAGCAATTGTTATTATTAAAACATCAATAATAACAAACACTTAAGTTTGCTGTGAATATATCAAGCATTCTTCTAAAGTATATATATTTTATATGACAAACACGTTCACGTTTTTCTAAACACAGACATATATATTTTCTCTTAACATACATGAAATTGCTGTTTTACCCCTATTGTCACAGACAGGAAATCCAAATCACAGAGAAACTAATTAACTTTCTGTAGAGACACAGGACACATGCATACTGTTTTTTAGTAAATCTAAACCAGCCAGTCTTCCTTTCAGTATTGGATTGGAACAAAGAAAAATCAGGATTGAAGCCCAGGAATTCTACTTCAGGAACTTGCCTAACCACTGTGTCCTTGGCTTTTCTTATTTAACTGGACTTCACTTAGCCTTTCTTTCCAGTTGAGTTACCATGCTACATCCCAGCTATTCACTGGGTGTTCTTGCTGCCTTGAGTAGAGAAAGTATTTTTTAAAAGCCTGATCTTAAAATATTTATGAATAAAGTATTGTACTTGCCTTTCCTATCCACCATAATTGTTTGCCGTAATCTCCACCTTATCCCCAACAAGTCTCTTTAAAAGGAAAATTATTACATTCCACTCACAGAACCAGTGAACATCTCCATGGGCGCTGATTTTGGTATTAGATTCTTTGTATTCATCAAAAGTGATAGGTTTTTTTTTGTTTTGTTTTGTTTTTTTTGTATTTGTCACTGGTTTGAATTTCAGAGCTGAGGCTTTCTCTGCTATTAGCCGGATGCCTTTGGAAATTTCCAAGATGAAAACCCCAGATCACAAAATGAATTCTGGCAGCCAGAAGTCCTCTATGTAGTATATAGGTTTCAACAAGATGAGAGGAGTTTTGCTTTTAGGATAAAACAAGGAAATAAATATGAATTAAAAATATAGTATCATCATCACATTCTTTTCTCAGTTTTATGTACATTATTGATGCACTTGACATGATTCAATTACATCTTACATTCCTGATTGGGAGAGCAAATTAAATGATAAAAGCTTAATATACAAGTCATATTTACAAAAGTTTTGCAAAGCCATTGACCCTGGAAAGGGCATCTTACCTCTAATTGTGCATTAGGGTATTGTGGCCTCTATGAATCATAAGAAATAATCATTAAAATGCGAAAATAAGATTATGAGTTCAGAGGAAAGCAGTAGATCTATGTTAGGTTGTATTAACATTGAAAAAGGATGAGGAGCCCAAATGAAGATAAACTTTAACATTATTTTCTAGTGTGCCGTATGACTTCAGTCCAAGCTCCCATGCTATTATCTCCAAATCCTTTGCACACCTGAATAATCTGATTAGGGAGAAGGGTACCATGGATTCCTCTGAGAATTTTTCTGTTGAGTAAGTAGAAATCCTCAGCTTAAGAAGAATATGATACTTGTAAGCAAGACCTCTTCAATTTCACACCTCTGCAACCTGCCTACATTGACTGGAAAAACTGAGGGTCGCCTGGAGTTTGAGCTGTGTCTCCTATTGACAAGGACACACAGCTGCTACCTACGAGGATGTGTGGCTGGCTATTTCTTTTCAGCAGCCTGCCATCCAGCATGCCTCAAGGAAAAGTGAAATCTGGCAGCAAACTGTCACCTTCTGGAGACTGTCTAATGCTACGCTTGGGTTTGTGCACAGAGGAAGAAACAGGCACTTTATTGCTTTTCTCAGAAATATTGTCTGCCTTTAGTTTGTCCTTTTACATAAGACAGATCTTTCTTTTTTCCATAGTAGTCTTCTAGTGAGTAAAATTCTGTAATGTGGAACAATAAACCTTTTCCCTTGTTCAGTTTGGCTGAAATTCTGCCTTTGGGCTCCCTCATCACTTCACTATTGTGAACGACGAATGATAGCTATTATCTGTGCTCTGTTAGATCCTTATTCACTGTTATATGTATCTTACCTTTCCTGTTAGGTCAGAGCTCCTTGAAGGAAAGCACTGCTGTACATTGTGTTGTACCTCACAGTCTCCAGTCCTAGCACCTCACACTTCATGGGCACCCAGAAGTAGAAGTAACCCTTTGGTGAATTAATTCATCTGGAGAAGCACTGGCTGATAAAAAAATCTACAACCTACAAACTACACCCACTGTGCCTTAGCTCAATGCTTCTCACATGTGAATGTGCACCTCATTTATCTGGGTGTCTTGTTAAAATGTAGGCTCTAATTCCAGGAACAGTGGAAGACGGGAAGTTCTCTATTTCTAACCCCAGATCATGCTAATACTCCTGCTCATGGATCTTTGATTGAGCATAAAGACCTTAAGCATAAAAAATTAGTCATGAATAAATAGTTTCTGAATAATTTCTTTGCTTTCAGTTCTTTTACAAAACCATACCTAGAAAACACTTCAGTTGATATAATTCTCATCAGTTAACAGACATTTAGAAATAACCAGTTACAGATCTTCTGTAAATAATAACAGCTAGTGTGGCAGGATAATTCATAAACAAGCTAATTTACATATATGCCCTCATGTTTCTCATTCATTTTTTTCTAGGCAGACAGTCAAACTCATTCAAACTCTTTGCATTAAAGACTACAAGAGGAAGGAGTGCAAGACCTGTTGGAAGGCAACTATTGTTTTCTACCTCTTTTAAAATCTGAGTGACTGAAAATATTATATTAGGGATTCTTTGGAAAGAGAGCAAAGAAAAAATCAGAAAGAGAAAAGAATTATTCCCAGATTTGGGAGAAAAGGGGAATCAGTGCATGCCCAAAATTTAAGAGGCAGTTTGTCTGGACTCCAACACCAGGCTCTTATTCTTTCATTGTATCTGTGTCTTGGCATGGAAACCACACAGATCTGAGGTTAGCTGAACTCAAAAAGGATATTTCAGTAGTAATCAGAGTGGACTGGTGCTTATTAGCTATTCCAGTGCTTTAGCACTGCATAACTACCCCATCCCATGAACATTCCACACCAACCAATTCTTTACTCATTAAAGATTTTAAAAAGACGAAAGGCAAGCAGAGTCACAGAATGCTTGTGAAGAGAAGTGGTTTCTTCACTGACATTCCTCAAGTACCAGGGAAATGTCTGGTGTATTGTTGGCATATCATAAGCTTATATGGCCTGATTGAATTAGTTATTCAAAGCAAGAGCTTGCAATAGACTAGTTATTTTCCTGAGAGATTTGCATGCAATTTTATATTTAATTCTCACAGTGCATCTATAAGTAGGTCTTCAAGCCATTTTCAAATTTAAGATGACGTCTTCCTAAATTGCCCAGGCTGACTTGCAACTTGCAATCCTACTTCAGTTTCCTGAGTGGCTAGATTACAGGCATGTGCCACAAGCCTAACATTTAGATTCTTTCTTGCTTCTAAGAGATGGCCACTACTATTGTCTACTTTTACAGGATTGGAGACTGAGTAACTTGCTTAAAGTCACATGGCCAGCAAATGGCCGAGCTGGAAAATAACGACATGAGAGTCTAATTCTGCAATGTAAGCTCCTCTACCTCTGGGATAAGTCACATTAGTAAATGCACTAAAATAAAGTCAAAATGCATCAAAGAACTAAATATTGAAACAGAAATTCTTAATTTATTAGTGAACACAATAGATAAAAAGCCCTTAAAGACACAGAAATAAGCAAGAACTCTCTAAACAGAATCTCAATGAGAAAGAAAAAAGACATAAAGCATCAACAAATGAGATTATATCCAATTTAAAATCTGCACAACCAGTGAAACAATCGACAGGGTGAAGAGTTGACCTGCTTTCTCTACTTAGCTTTACAGTCTGTGAGTTTGTTGGGATACCCCCTGACATAGAGGCCCCTCTGTCGGTACACCCCAGGCCATACCATCTATTCAACTTACAGTGTGTTCCCCATCACACTGGCAGATGGGAAAGGCAACCAGACCCCCTATTCCTGCTGGTTGTAGGCAGTGTGTGTATTGATGTGGGGCTCAGGGGTGTCAAGCAACCTGCTAGATTTAATACCAGCACTGTCAGACCTAGCTTCCTGTGAAAACCACACAGGAGCAGCCTGGCTTTTTGCTACAAGAGGAGGACCCCTATTCCTTTCCCAGCCCGATCGTCTACTTCTCAGAGCATCTATGTGTAGCTCACATCCTCTCCAAAACTTTCTAGCTACCATGTCCCATCTAGTCACTGTGGTATGGTGACTCCTAAAACCCTGAAGCACAGTCGTTCTGTAGTTGTCCTGTAGCATAGTCTTAAACCATTAACCCCTTTCCCAAGTGGCTCCTCGGTGCTGGACTTGATTTCTTTTTCAGCTCTAGCCTGTCATGTGGAAGGAGGGGCTTTCAGAATTAAACCCCACGCTGTTCTTGCAAATGACAGTAATTGCACTTTCCTGAGGACCAGTGCTGCCGCCTGGCCCACTGCTCCTCCCTGGAGCCGCAGCGCCTTGGGTTCCCCTGTGTTAGCACAGATGGATCCCCTTCCCAGGAGCTGGGTTTAGTGTTCCAGACTGCTTTGTTCTTTTCTTTCCATTTTATTTAGTCTCTCTATCATTTCCAGTTTTCCTGTCAGTCCTTTCTTGATTTCTGGAGATCTGATGTTTTTAATGTTTGTTTGTAGAAGCTGGTTTTCAGATGTCTTGAATTCAATTCCTTATGTTTTGTTGCTAGTCTTTACTATTTTCAATCTCGCTAAAGTAGGATTTTAAAAAATAAAATAACATTCCTTCCAATTGAAAACTTTGGGTTCCAAATCCAAATGGGATAGAAATGTCTTTCCAGATTGTTGACTCTCTGTCCTTTCTGATTGATTCTGAAGAACGAGAGAATTTATGTGCAACAAAATGGTTCGATCCATTGTTGTCTTGCTTAAAAGTGTTGAATGTGTTCTCCGTTGTCCGAAGCATAGTCTTTCCCATCACCACTACAACATCTCAATTTCTGCTGCAATTAGTTAGCTTTAGTCACTGTCAAAAAAGCATCCTTTGTATCTTCTCACCTTGCACTCTTACTCTTGGCCCTGACAGCTGAATGTCTCTATTAGACCTTCCCTAGGGCTGAATTCATGTCAAACTCTTCCATAAAACCTTGTTTGAACATTTCAATCTGAAATAACATCATTCATCTAAGCTGTTATGCCAAGCAGTATTTATGTAATTTAGTCCCTTTGGAATAAAGTGTCTAGTATGGCTTAGTTACTTTTTACTTGTCACTGAGACAAAATACCTGAAGCCCAAGTTGGGAAAGGAAAGATTTATTTCTTACAGTTTTTGGAGGTTTCAGTCCACACTCAGTTTGCTCCAAGGCAGGCGGGCATGGCTGGGCCGCAGTTCACGGCAGCCGCCAACAGCAAGCAGGAACCAGAAAAGAGAGCAAGACACACCTTTTTCCTGCCATTACATCATATCCTGGCTCCACCCCTATGTGGGTGGAGCACTGACACCATCAATCCAAGCACTAGACAATGAACCAATCACAAATGCACAATGCAAACTCATGAGGCCTGGGGGCCACAGACATAAACCGTGACATAGTGTGATGCTCATGACTACCCAGAGATGTTGGCACTGGCAAATCTGGAAGCAAAAGTGAGATGAGCTGGTAGATTACAGATGCATTCAATGTAGCAGTCCAGAAGTTCCCTGTACCAACAAATTTCTTTCCTCGTGGCACCTTAATCAACAAACACATCACATACCTCTTTTCTCAGAATACCTGGTATCTGTTCACCAGAATTGGATAGCTTAGAAATCTCACAATTTCTGGGCATGAAATATCAAATCAAGTTAAGTGACAAGTTATAGTTCTTGGGAATGAAAAAAATTGAGAGCAAGAGTCGTTGTAAGCTGCTTTTGTAGGGGGGAGATTGAGGCAGGACCTCAGAGCCCCAGCAGGATTTACATAAACAGTGAAGCCCAAACTGCACATGTGCATTCATCTTTCTCCTTTTTTCACATAAAATCTTCATTTTGTCTTTTTTTTTTTTTTTTTTGAGTACCAGGGATCAAACTCATGACCTTGCGCTTGCCAGGCAGGTGCTTATGCCACTGAGCTAAATCCCCAGCTCAAAATCTTCATTTTATAAAACACTTTTATATTCACAATCCTATGTAATCCTTTCTAAATCCCGACCCTCTAAATGGACAGTTCTCTTGGGGTTAAGAGAGCCAGTGTAATCTTTGTGTATTACCCATTATAGAGAAAATTATTGTGAATGCTAGCTCCTTCTAGTAAGATGAAAATTAAATTCTCAAGAAACAGGGCATGGGTAAGGGTGAAAAGGAAAGAAAAAGGATTTCATACAGCAACGTAATTCAGAGTCCCCTGTCTCTACTTTGTCATTCTAATGAGGCAGCTGTCTCCTCCAGGCAGGAGGTTTGGTGATGGAATGGAATCTAATTGTGCTAATTGTGTATTAAACTGGTGTTAGACTACCAAAGTGGTGAGTCAAACAATTATAAGCAGCCACTGCTCACCTTTTATCAACACAAATTTGTCACTGACAGGAAATATTGGGAAAGGTGATATTTCACAGATCAATTCCATGATTTAGGTATTCGAAAAAGACTTCAGAAGTTACTGAGAAGTAAGTATTCTTTCTAAAACTAGAGAAAATTTACACTAGCCTGGTAGTGTTTGCATTCCAGTTATTACATTAAAATACTAGCTACAGGTTTTTAAAGTTTATAGCCACCATAGAGTGCAGAGAGAAATAAGGATAAACCCTTATTATTCTAACCTCATTTTCCACACTGAGCTGCTTAGGGAAATTCTGTGTTCTCCTTGACACTCTCCTTATCCACACACTGTGTGCCCTCCTCCATCACTTTCTGGGACTGTTCTTGCTGATGTAGTTATTACGTGGCCAGCATTAGGACTGGTTTTAATGGTGCAAGGTGGATGCCTAATTTTCTACTCTATTTTCTGGCATGGTACAAGCAAAAAAACAAAACAAACAAACAAAAAAACCCAGCCAGTTCTGTTGGAGAGAGTCCAAATACAAAAATCAGGACATAGAGCCTGTATCTTAGGATAAACCGAGTAATAAAACTGGAAAGATGGACTGAGATGGAGAGGGGAACAGGCCCGTGTCCACTGTGCAGGTGGCCTGAGCTGGTTTGGAGGCTTTGGAGCAGGGCAGCAGCACAGCATCCAACATCAATAATCAGCACAGATACCGGCACAGTCGATGTTAGTCAGGCCAGAGGTGATGTCTTGGATACTACTGTATCCTTTTCTGTATCAACTGCTGGGAAATTGCTATGAAAAAGTTGATTCTTGGTCATAGTAGAAATGAACAAGAAGAAAACAATGGAATGGAAAGAAGCTTGATCATTCATGAAGGTGATTCATGGTGACCAAGCTGAGTATAGAAAAAACATTCAGATCATCCTCTGGCTGGGATGTGGTGGTGTGACCAGGTTAGACCTACCGTAGAGGCAGGATCAGAGTGCAGAGAAACACCAGTGTATTGGATTTTCCCACCAGTTAAAGGCATGTTCAGACCTGAGCCAAGAGTTTGGTTCCAATGGGAACTTTAAAGATCATACTCCCTAGAATATTGAGCAATAATTTACTAAATAGGACATTAGTGCCTTGTAAGAGTTAATGAAGCTTCTCAAGGGCCTTGCTTCATTACAACCGTGTAATAAGACTGTCTGTCCTTTCTCACATATGGTGCGCGCAGGTTGTGATGTAACAAGGACATCAACATCATGCTATTGTCACTCTCATAGCAGATACACTTCCCTATCAGCATTGCTTTAGCACATTGGGAAGATGAAACAATTGGGAAATACTGGGTATTTTAAGATTACTATCATCATGATATTTATATCATCTCAATAGTGTTAGAATTTTCACTCCAAGAAAAAGTAAACCATTTGCAAACAATGCTATATACTTTTAGAAAAAAATTTCATTAATCTATTTCTCATGCTACAGATGCACGAAAAATACCCTTTAAGGACAAATTATTGATCTGTTAGAATTTCATTTTCCAGGACTCCAGGGAGTTATATTTCCAGTCAAGAAAAGTGACAATACTTTTATTGCATTTCTTGGTGCTGAAAACACACTGTGTGCAAAGACTTGACCTCTGAAGTCCCTTTCTCCTCCCAGGAGAAAATAAATAGACATGGATAAGAAAGGTATACAATTAGTGGTACATAGAAAGAGCTAGATGTAACCAAGTTCCTGGAATTTCAGGGAATCAGGGTACGAGAAAGTAGTAAAGGAACAATTTGGTCTTACTGCTGCCTAAGTACAGGGCGCTTAACTTACGCACACACTTTACTTTGCACCACTGAAATGTTAACAATAAAAACAAACATAAGCTATCCATCGCTATAAGAAGCTAATATCAAGATTAGTGTAAAGCTAGCCCAGTGTGGTGGTACGTGCTTGTAATCCAGCACTCTGGGAGGCTGAAGCAGGAGGATGGCAAGCCTGAGCTAGCTCTGGGAAATTTAGTAATTTAGCAAGAAACTTTCTTGAAATAAAAGGCTGGGAATATAGCTCAATATTTGGCCCTGGATTTGGTTTCCAGTGCTCCCCCCATGAATACCATAAAGCTGACTCTAAAATTATTGTATGGTCTGTCGCCTAGGAATGCTATGCCCTCTTTACTTGATGTTTGTCCTTCTGGGGAAATCACCCATTTACTGCCCAAACTCTGGCCCTGTCCTTCACTCCTGCAGCAGGGTGGGTAGCTGTTTCCCACACACTGATTTTGTAAGACTGGAATTGGTATTTGCTGAAATCCAGGAGCACAGAAGTTAAGTTCTTTCAGCATCTCAGGATCTCATTCTCAAGAGATTCCCTTGGTTTCATAACTGACAATTAGATTTCTAGGCAAAGTTCTGGCTCTCATCAGGAGGCCATCTACTGTTTTCGCCCTTCTTTCCACCACACATTTCCTGAAATAAGTGAGATGGGAGTGTAAACTAGGTTTTATATGTTTAAATAGTAACGACATTGCAGATGCTTTGGAGCTGAAATTGGACGATCACTTATCAGATATCAGGATGTTTTCAAGGCTATTGGATGAGTGATGACCTAAGGTCACTCCAACTTCTAAATGAATAATAGTATGCTGTAACTGGTCTGATAATTACTCTTCCTTTCTGATGCTAAGTGCTGACTTTTTTATTTCGAGGGATGAATTATTTTCTACATCTTTAGGATGAATTCTTAACATAAATAAATTCCAGAAGGACCAGTTCTTGATAGATCTTCTAGAAATGTTCAGACACATCAGGGATCTAGTAGGGAATAAAGGCTGGATCCTTTATATATGATACAACAGATCTCAGGAATAAGAACAAGAGTACATAAGCTAGGAATATGAGTATGCACAGGAGGAAAATCAAAGTTGAATAACAGAAACAAAAGAAGTAGGATTTTTGAGAAGTTAGCGGAAGGCACACAGTGATGGTGAGAATCAGAAATTCTGAATCTTCAAAATCTAATACCTGGAAAAGGACCTGTGATAGAAATAAGAAACACTAAGATTTGGGGCCAGGAATTTAGCTCAGCAGCCTAAGTGCCTGCCTGGTAAGTGGGAGGTTGTGAGTTTGATCCCTGGTACAAAACAAAACAAAACAAAACAACATAACAACAAACAAAACAAAACAACATTCACGACAATGCTGGAGCAGTGAATGGTTCCCATGGAATGTGCTGCACATGGTACAGACTGTAAATTTTACTTTCCTAGACAAAATTTCTAGGACTTGGCTGTGTCACATATCATGTCCATCTGTGATTCAGTAAGTGGTCGGTTTTATTACTGAAAGTACTTTGTCTTATAATGTCTAAATGGCAAAACGGTATACATAATGCAAATAGATAGGTATAATTAATCTCATCTGGAACATGAAGAGAAAAGAGATGCCAACACAAATCACTGCCTGGAGCCTTGCTGTTTTGCTGCCCTTGGAATCAGTGCCACAGATTTTGTTAAAGGTGCAACTGTATTATAATGAAATCCTTCTGCGAGGTTTATAGCTAAGTCATTTTGGATGAGGTCCATTTAGACTGCATGACACTGAGCTGCACATAAGAAGCCGTCTTCTGTGAATACAGTACATTTTAATGATGCCCATCAATTTTGCAAAAGTCCACTCAAATGAGTAAATATATAGCCATGCTTTTGACTTATTTCTTTTTCTAGTACATGCCAAAATTTGACATATTAAAACTTTAAATGGTACTGGTGTTCTTCCAACTTTTAGAGTAGGTTTATGGAGTTCAGATAAGCAACTGACTACAGGTTAATGCGGAAAACTGTTCGGTTATTTGGGCTGCATGACTAAGAATCACCACAATAGCTTAGATTTGTTGAACGTTTACAACACGTGTAGCTGAATGGTATATGTGCATCACCTCTACTTCATCCTTAAGTATAAATTAAATCTTCCAAAGGGTGTCCAGTTATGCATTGATTGCCAGAACAGGAGTTTCAGTCCAAACTATCCAACTGTAAACTCGATCTCTTGACTGCTACTTAGTGCTGCTACTTTGCTGTAATAAAATCAAGGTGAACATCTCTTAACTTATTTGGTGTGTTAGGTCCCAGAACTGAGAAAAGCAAACAGAGCACTTTGAAATCAGCTGGGCTCAATTAATACATGTTCCTGAACATACAGCATCTATTCAGTGACACCAAAAAGTGGAAGCGAAAGAGGCTCTCTGTCTTAATATGTTTATAATCTTAACTTGGAAAAAAAAGAACTCAGACAAAATAATAACAAACAGAAGAATGAATGAAATGATTTGTGGCAAGTAAAAGTACCTGATGCAGACTCCAAATGTCTGAGGTGAAAGGTTACTGAAGGAAGAAGAGACCAGCAGATTTAGAGGAGAAGAAATCCAATCTGCATGAGAAAGAGATCATCTTTCTTATGTGTCCTTTGTGTTAATCAGGAACACTATCTACTTGTGCATATGCATGGATCACATTCTGAAATGTTAATTATTTATACATGTGACCTATAGGAAACCTACATATGGCCTAATAAGTAATTAAATAGTGAATGTGATGAAATTCCCACAAAGGCCAAAAAATTCAGCATAAGTATTTCTCAGAATTTCCCCATGTGTCCTTCCCAGTCCATATTCCCATGAAGCATATATGTATCTGATTAAATTTTATTATCTGATGAATAAGCTACAAACAGGGCCTGACAACTATAGTCCTGGCAGCTTACTGTTCTGCACTAGAAATGACTTCAGGTACAGACAAAATAAAAGGTAATTGCATCTCATTAAACAGAAAGTCTTGCCAATAGTCAAGCTTGTCTTCAGTTAAACAATTCTGTATGCATCTCACATTGAAAATCTGATCCACAGGAAACTTCTTGATCAACTTCTTAGCTGCTGCTTATTGAGACAACCTTTCACTACTATGATAAAGAGCATACCATCAAGTGGACACCAACCATGTAACACCAGGATAGCTCTGCTCATCTTGAAAGGAACCTTCAGCAGCAGATCCTAAAGCTACATAATCTGAACACAACTGAACCAAGGTTAGACCCGTTCCATTCCAATCCAGCCCTGGCTGAAGCTCATTAGAATTAAGAAATGTAATAGTCATATTTCCTGAAACACAGAGTGAGAAGAAAAACCTAATTAGAGAGCAAAGGGCAGAAGTGTAACAGCTCTAATAAATATATGTGCTGAATACATTATATACTCGGTAGAAAATAAATTATGAGTAATCCAGGATTCAGACAGTGTAATTTATGGCAATTAATTTAAGGAAACTCTTTAACCCAGCGTTTTGAGATCATAAACCATGTTTAAACAAATGCAGACATGATTTTCCAGAAGACTTGCGGATTTTCTGGAATATTTTGACACCATATGAATATAAAGTTAAAATTAAATTAGTTTTTAAATACTATGGTAACAGCTTGATTTTACCAAATTATGGGGAAGATATCTTTTCAAAGTTTTTTTTCTGAAATAAATGGGATGGTTGTTCTGTGGACTCACTTTCTTTGAACACTGTTGCTTATAACCCTTCAGTTGTCTTTGTCACACTAAGACACTCAATGCCATGCCACACTCCAATTCTCCCTAGAATTTAGGCTCCCACCATGGTAGTGAACTTTCCAATAGTCTGCAAGGCTACTCCAGTCTCAGCCTCTTAACACTGGCTCTTTGCCTCTGTCTAAAATGCTCATCCAAGTTTCGTGTTGCAGTTGTAATGTCTCTTCTGGCAGCACCTTCTTGGATCCCTTTTTAGACAACGTTCTTCAGACACCATCCTGTTATCTTTTTTTTTTTCTTCATCCTGTTATCATAACCTGATATTCTTTAAGCACTTGAAACTATCTGAAATTAACTAAATTGTCTGTTTATGACATGTTTCTCTAGTTCAATTGTGCATTCCATGAGGATGTGTTCTTATCTGCCTTCACTATTTTTGCTTGACATTACCAATAACAGAACTAAACAGACGGCAGGAGCCCATCATGTTGGTATAAATATGGATAAATGAGTGAATCAGTGGGGAGAGGTAAATCTCAGTTCTAGAACCCCTGTCACTCTGAAAAATAATTTAGTTTCTCAAGATGTATTTAACAAGTTGCATGCCCTTAATTTACATGGGAAAATATTTAGTAGTACCAATATCATAAGCAGTATCTATTTTGTGTCTATGATTGCAAATACTTTTCTTTGAAAAATTAAAAAGAATATTGCAGATACATACAGTATTTTTCTTATCAGTGAGAAAGTTAAGATCTGGAAAGGTCCGTATACTTGTTCAAACCAGAGCAATCACATACAATATCAAAGGTAGAATTTAATAATTTGTTCTTTGTATGATGGATTTGTGTTCCCACAATTTTCTTTTAACTGGGCACACATGAAAATCAATGATAAATAAAGAACTAGTTACATGATGTTTCAATGGCTTTCAAAATGAACAATTACTTACATTGAATTTTAAGCATTTTAAAGTGTGTACTTACACTTCTGTGTCTTATAACAAACATTTTTATTATAATACATGCAAACTAAACATTTAACAATTTTTGTGAGTTTACATTATTAATATTATTTTCTTCAATTTTTTTTTTTTTTTTTTTTTTTTTTTTTGTACCAGGGATTGAACTCATGACCTCGCAGTTGCCCAGGCAGGCACTTACACCACTGAGCTAAATCCCCAGCCCTAATTAAAATTACTTTCAATGACAAAAAGTTGGTGAAATATACACATTACGGTATAGAAAGTACACAGTTTTTTTATTTCTGGAATTGCTATAAATTGACATATTTGCTTGATATGCAAGCCCACTTGACTATATTGTATCACATATAAACGTTCCATCATTATATTGAGTCTTCCAAGTGACACTGGGGAGTCAGATGAAGTGATACTTCCCAATAACTAACTCCAAATCTGCTGCTTATTTTGAACGTTAGTTTACTTCTTCCCTCAGATCTCTGCAGTTTGCAACTGTAGAACTGCTCTGTTGTCAGTATTTTTCCAGTCATCACGGGAAAGCTCTGGAATGTTTTCCTCGTATTGTCTATACAAGGACAGGTGAATAAACCAAAAATAATTGGCATTGTATTGCTTTCATAATGGTCAAATAAAAATTACTGCACAGTTAATAATTCTAGTCTCTTTTTGTTTTTAAATTTTTATTAGCACATGTTTACATTGAGTGATGATTCCATTCTTGGTGGGAGTTTCTAAATGTATATAACACATCAGAGTTCTTTTTTTGAAGCTCAATATACACATCACATTCATTTTTAAAATCTGTCCCCTTTTCCTTCCCAACTTGACTTGATTTTTGCCAATTGTCTCCACTATAGATATTCTCTCTCCCACTACCACCAAGTGCTTTTAGTTCTAGTCAAGGTTTATACCTCCTCTTGCCTGAAGGGAAGCATCGTTTTGGAAAAAGTCCAAATTTGGGTCACCTTAGTATATCTCATGGTTTAAAATACGGTTACAGACAACCGACTTGAATATTTAACTCCATGTAGCTTCGAACAAATTAGCATACATATTCAGCAATTCTGAATTTGTTATAATTATCAACAGCAATAATTAAAACACGCAAATCAATTAGGTACTTGTAGATATAGCTAATGACTTTTTCTACTTCAGTGATTCTGAAATTCCAACACATAAATCTTCAAAAAGTGCATCAAACCATCTTTAGATTTCATGAAGGTAGCCTTCTGAAAATTTCTGTTGTAAACCTGGACACAGTAAAAGCATCAATGGTTGCTAGAAAGGAGAGAAGTAAATAAGCAGAGAAGGTTATAAAGCAGTGAAAGTATTCTGTAGACAGATATCAGCATGCATTTTCCAAATCCATAAAATGTAAATCACCAAGGATGAACTCTAATATGCACCTCATGGGATCCAAGAGGCAGAGGTGAGATGAGAGGATAGAAAGAAAGGGGCTGAAGAACCAGGTGGAGTCCCAAAGTCACCTTCCCATAATTCACTTCCTCCTGTTTCCATATCGTTTCAATAATGCCAGTAAGCTGTGATCTCATTAATGGATTAATATACTTTAGGGAATTAAAGCTTGCATGAACTTTCCCAAAAGCCAATCAACTGGCCATTAAGTTTTAGCACATAAGTTTTGAGAGACATTTCATATTCAAAACATAAAAGGAATGTGAGAACCCTCTGTACTTTTTGTTTAATATCTTTGTTTATATAAAACTGCCCTAAAATTCTATTTAAAAAGATTAATCATACCACTTAAGGAAAAATTAATGTTTCAGTGTATACTCATGAATCTAAACAATAATGCAAATAGTTTTATAAAATAAGAGTACATACATAATCAGATATTCTTTGACAATCTTATCTTCATTTTTATATGACATACAAGTCATCTCATTATAATATCTAGTTTATCAAACTATTCCTTTATTTTGGAACATTTATATTGTTTTCCGGTTTTCTATTTATTTGTGTTTTGATGTCATGAACAAACTTAAAGTATTTTCACAACTATATCATCTAGCACATCATAGTGGATTATCTTACATTACTTAAATTGAGATATAAGACATGCAATCAAATAATTTATTTTTCCATATAAATTGGAGGTTTTATCATATTATATCTGAGACCTCTTCAAAGAGCAGAATTGATAGCTAATAATCACAACAATGTAGCAATTATTATTGTTGTTATTTTCAGTATTGAGCTCTTACATGCACTCTGCACAGCACTTTAATAAAAAATTTAAGAGTTATAAATTTTTATTAAGTAGATATTATTCCATCAGTAGTTCATGGAACAGCAACAAAAAATGGTTTGAATGCATCCGTTTTGATATCAAACTACTCTTTTTATCTATATAATTACTGTTATTGTCTAATTTGTATAAATCCACTTATATAAGCTTTTAATTGTGAAAAATTTGAAACATTTACTGGTTTAACCTTTCCTTATGTCTGTAATATTTGCCACATAACTTTGTTGTCTCCTCTCCTGTTAGCTATGCTGAGTTGCTAAGGCCAATAGGAGCTATTTCCAACCAGAGGCCTCAACAGGCATCACCTGTTTCATTTTCCTCTTGCATCTCTGGCAAAGCAATAAAAAATGTGCCTAGACAACCTCTTGAAGAATCAGAGATTTCTGAAGCAATGTTAAAGTACCTCAGTCCCCGAACCATGATCATTGTTATGATTTAGATTTTAAATGTCTCTCCAAAAGCTCATGAGTGGGTCCTGGTCAGAAAGGTTGGGTCACTGAAAGCATGACCCAGGAGGGTGTATTCTCATCCTTGGTACCTTCTATCTCTATTCACTGGCTGCCAGGAGATGAGTAGCTTTCTTCTGCACCATGCTGTTCTGTCCTTGGGGCCAGTCAATCATGGAAACTGTGAGCCAAAACAAACTTCTCCTCAGATAAGTTGCAGGGATTGAGTATTCTGTCCCAGTGATGAAGAAGCTGACTAATATAGAAAATTGGTTGCAGTAATGAGACCATTGCTGTGGCTGTACATGACCATGTGGATTAGAAGTCTTTGGAACCTCTTTATGGGAGGAATTGGGAGAAGTTTGGAGAAGTGTGCTAGAGAAGTTCCACGTTGCCATCATCAGAGTTTGATGAGTAATGCTAGTCAGAGCTCACAAGAGTGGAATGCTGATAGGAATGTGGACAACGAAGCCCAGGCCCATGAGGTTTCAGATGGGTATGAGAACTGCATTGGAAACCGGGCTAGAGTCATGCATGTTGTATTCCAACAAAGAATTTTCTGTTTTATTTGTGTGCTAAGACTCTGTGAGAAACTGAATTTAAAGATGGCAGACTACTTGATCCGAGAGAGGAAATGTAATTCAGTTCATAGCCAAAACATAGATGTTTTGGCTAATATTAGCCAACCCACAGTGAGAATCAAGAGCAAATACAAAGCTAAAGGATGTGGAAAATTTTGCTGGTGCCCAGAGCTTATAAAGCTGGGGCCAAGGAGAATTTGGTTGCTTAAAATATTAGCATTTAAAAAGCCAAGAACTTTGCACCAATATGATAAGAAAGATGGCTTGAAGGTATTTTAGGAAACCTACCCATTTATGGTCTCCAGCGTATTAAAGGGTAAACTCTTTTGAAAGCCTTGATTGAGAAGACAATCCCAATTCTATTCATTCTGAGCTGCCTAGACAAGTGTTTTCCCAAGTTCAGCCTTCTAGGCACTTGGAAGTAGCTGTGGCCATGGTCCAGGGAGCACAAGACACTGCCTGAGCCAGTGGTGTACTATAGCAATGTCCACATGGTGATGTGTTATTAGGCATGTAGAATACAGAAACTTCCTTTCAGACTCAAAAGGCTTAGGAGGTCAGACAGTGTATTCCCGAGGAGACAGCACGTAAAGCTGTGATAGCAAAGCTAAAAATGGAATGGGACAACAGGAAGGTGGAGATCCCAGGAATATGGTCCGTCTGCTGAGGAAAACTGCAGGCTGAAGACAGAGAACCCAAAGGAGGCCACAAAGACCTCAGTTATCAGGAGAAAGAAATTTCAGTATTTGCCCTGCTGATTTTCAGGTTTGCTTTTGTCCCATGCCTTTTTGCCCCCCTTTCCTTCATTTTGGAATAGGAATGCACCCCCTTTATGCTGGAAGAATTTAACTTTCTTTTGTAAAGTCTTTTTGTTGGTCAGGACTTCCAGCTAAGAACTTGCCAATGCATTTTGCACAATGAGATGGACAAGGGCCCTTTTGGTACTAGTGGTAGAATTTTATGGTTTAAATCTAAAATTTCTCCCCAAACTCACATATTCAGAGTTGGGGAATAGTCAGAAGAGTTAGGTCACTGGGAGCAGGACCTGGAAAGGTATATTCTTATCCCAGGTCCTTCCTTGTGCCTTGGATCTATGGTGGCCATGAGATGAACAGTTTTCCTTTGTCTGGCCTTTCCACTGTGATGTTTCTTCTCTGGAGCCAGCCAAGAATGGACTGAACAATCATCCAAAAGAAACTTCTCCTTCTTTAATTTATGGATGTTGAAACCTTCCCATAATTTATGGGAAACCTGACTGACATTACCATCAGTTAACAGCCAGTGAATACGTTGCATGAGAATGAACCTAGCCAAGAACAGAAGCAGCACAGTTGACTATATGTATCAGCAAAACATTCTTTGTTCTAATAAAGTTTGTACTTGTTTGTGATGCTACTTTATTATATTAGTTAGTGGTCTACAACATGAAAAGATGATGTTTTAACACATCCTTATACATCTGCCACTCAACTTGAAGAGCAGTCAATCCATGATCATCTCTTTTAATATGTACTTTCAAGCAGACTATTTTGGATTTTTTATTTTTATTTTAAAATTTTATTTAAGGAGAAAAAGAAAAAAAGGGTACAAGTAATACAGAATTTCAAAAAATAAACAGTAAGAAATCACTCGTTAATAGATTACATATTGTCACCTTAGAAATAGTTGTTCAAGTTACAAAATTAAAGCATATAAAGTGGACATTCAAACAGTGAGATTGCAAACAGTTCTGTTCAATGATCCAACAAAAACTTAATAATATGGTTATCTATCTTATACACTTAAATATACATGCAGTTGTATCCTTTATAGCACTTTCTTTCCCTCTCTTTTTTACAATGACAATTACACATTTTGGGTTTTATTACTCCCACAGTTCTTATTACTTTTTTTGAAGAAAATAAAACCACATGTGAAATAACAAAACAGAGTCAGTCAAATCAAAAGGATGGACATAATACATAATGTAAAAACAGAATACAAGGTGATCAACAATGGTTATGATAATGCCTCTTGCTATCTTAAAAAGAATTGCCTATATCATCAGTTATAATAAAATTGAACAAAACAGTAAAGAATAAAATCAAAACATTGGAGACATTACAGGACTTCAAAAGAAGGATATATCAACCAGAATGGGCATCATAGTGTATCTTATTGTCTTCACAGTTGTTGCCTATACTTTGAACTTGGTACTATCAAGCAAAACAGAATAAAGTAAAATCAGTCAAAGCAAGACAGTGAGAGCAATACAGGGTTTCAAATCAAGTTAATAGGAAATCAAAGTGGGTTACTATAATATATCCTGCTATTTTTTATTTATTTTTCCCTTAATTTTAAAAAGGTAAAAATAAAAAATAAATAATAAAAAAAGGAGATTGAGATAAAAGAGGACATAACAACAAAACAGCACAGGTCAGAACATAATCATTTAAAGCAAAATAGTGTTTCACCACAAGATATCCCAACATAAAAGTAGTTACCATAGTGTCTCTTTCCTTGAAATCTTTGAGTATAACTTCGTATACTGTAGCATCAAGCATATCAAGACAATGTAAAACCATTCAAGAGAATGACAGTATTACAGGGTACTTGGAACCAACTAACAGAAAATGAACAATGACATCTGTATTATCTCCTTGTCTATAAAAGTTTTGTTTATATTATCACATATAATAAAATCCTATAAGATACAACACGTTAAGACTGATGGAGACAGAAGAACAAAAGCTTGATGGGCCCTCAAAACAAGATGATATTAAATCAGTACTAGATATTATGATGTCTTGTTTTTTCCAAAATAGGTGTTCCTACCATCCAACCTTCTCTGCCTCATTTGTGTTGAACTCTTTTTCTGTCATTAGGTGTCAGTTTGTCAGCTTCATTTCGCTTTCTGCTCCATTCATTGTGGCCTCTCTGCCACTGTTTCTGGAATCTTGGTATTTTTCTCTTTTAGAATGTCCTGCAGTATTCTCTGTAGAGTTGAATTGGTGGTTGCAAATTTCCCTAGTTTCTCTTTATCCTGGAAGCATCTTGTATCTCCATTAATTTCTAGGGACAGTTGTGCAGGATATATCAATCTTGGCTGGAGGTTATTATCTTTTAAAGCTTGAATTATTTTGCCCCACGCTCTTCATGATTTGATGGTTTGTGCCAAGAAGTCTGCTGTAATTCTGATGGGTGTTCCCTTGTAAGTGATCTGTTTCTTGTCTCTGACAGCTTTTAATATTGTGTTCTTATATTGGATTTCTGGAATTTTGATTATTATATGCCTGGGTGTAGTTCTGTTTGGGTTATAGGTGGCTGAGGTCCTGTATGCCTCATAGATCTGAGTATCCTTACCTTTTCTGATATTAGGGAAGTTCTCTTTGATTATTTCTGTGAATAGCCTTTGCAGTTCATTTGTCAGTATCCCTGCTTCTTCCTTTACATTCTTGATTCTTAAGTTATAGATCCTCTTATCATCTTCTAGCCTTTGTATTCTTACTGTTTGTTTCCTTGTTATTTTTAAGAAGTTTTTCCTTTCATGCTCCCACATTACAAATCTGTCCTCCAGTTCAGATAATCTATTCTTAGTTTCTTTCAAGCTGTTATGCCATTTTCAATAGAGGTTTTAGTTTCCTGGTAATCTCTTTAAACCTGCTTCATGCATTCTATGTTTCCTCTATTTTCTCCATCAAAAAATTCTCCCCTTTTTTCTGTTCTTCCATTCCACCATCTGTTTTTTCTTGGGCAGTGCTTAGCATTTCTGTAACTCTTTTACTTATATCTTGCTTTACTTGGTTAAATACTTCACTTTTGAACTCAACTATGAGGTCCCAGAGATATCGCCTTATGTCTATTGGTGCCATGCCTGATATTGCATGTTTTCTGTCCTCATTCTCCTTTGCATGTACCTTTTCTGGATCAGTGTTCTCAGGACTGGGGACTGAGGGCCCTTTCTTGTTGCTCCCTCTTCCCATACTTTTTGTTCTCTTCCATACAAGCATATATAGGAGGCTCAGTTTCTTTCTTTGTTGTTTTTGAATTGCACCAGCTAGGTGTTCCCGCCCACTGCAGAATACTAGGGAGACACAGACCTGGGCAGCCTATGCTGGGCCTGCCCCTCCAGGTCAGACAACCTGCTGAAGGCTTCACTGCATTAGGATGCACTACCAGGTGCAGGGACCTGGTTTGGGCTAGCTTATTGGGTCTTAGTCTGCGGTGTCACCCAGGTAAATCCCCACCAATCCCGCTCCCCACCAATCCTGCTAGAGAGGGGAATATGTGACTGAAGTCACTGCAGTGTCCTGTTATAGCTAGTCTTCCCAGTCCCAAAATGTCTTCGTTGGAGCCTCCTAGTCTATGGAAGGATCTGTGTTCCTCTCACTCACCACAGGTCGATACAGGGCTCCCTGCCAGCTCTGCTCTCAACTTAGTTCTCCAATTCCCACTCTCAGAGCTTTCATGTCTCTATCCCTGCTGTGCCGATTCAGATGTAGCAGCGGTGACAGCAAATTCAAGCTGCAGTTTCCAGAGGCGCGGGTTCCAGCTTTGGCACTGAGGTTTTAGCTGTTCCAGTCATAGCACCGGGATTGCATTTCCAGTTGGTTTCTCTCAGTTTAGTTCGTTCCTGGGTTGGCAGGGTATATCTCTCCCTGCTTAGGAGCCCCCACACCGCACCATTCCTGGAATCTAAGCTGGCTATCTCAGAGAGCCTCCATAGCTGCTGTTATCTATCCACCATGTTCTCCTGGAAGTCCAAGCACACTATTTTGATTGAATTAGAAAACTCTGAAATTTTCTGTTCACATCCTTGTACTGTTGTTTACCTTGTTCCTCTGACCTTTTGTTTTACATAAACTTGTTTAATGTAAGAACACATATAGGTTCAGATTTTACGTAAGGCAGTAATATTTTAGAGATTATAACAGTTGATACATTGTGTCAACTTGAGAAGTTTATGAGTTTAACTAAGTGCTTAGCAGGGGCCATGGCCTCTGCTTTGTAAACATCCTCATCCTGTGCAAGAGGAGAGCAGGGAGATGTTGTGAGCACTATACCTGCCCTAGGGGGCGGTAGCCTGCGTGCAATATAAAGGATGAAAAGAGGCTTGTTCTTCCCCATATTTTGCCCTTGCTGCCTTTGATGTGTTCTGCTGCTTTGAAGTGTTACCCCTGTGCCATGTCACTCCGCCTTGGAGCCAGCTGATTATGGACTGAAACTTCCACAACTGCAAGCTAAATAAACTTTTCTTTTCCTAATTTTGCATATCAGGTATTTTTCTCAGCATGAGAGAAAAGTAATCAAGACAGAGATAGCTATGAATTTATTTTACTTTATCTTAGAAGTCTGTCATGTCTGGTTTTCTCTCTTTTTGTGGTTTTAATATTAAACAGGAGTTAAAGTGTTGCCAATGTGGTCTGATCCATCAATATAAATCCCAGTCAACAGTTCAGTGAATAGTTTTAGCAGCTTTTTTATGGTCTTAATATACATCTACTATTTCATTTCAGACTGCCAAATAATAATATTTTAATTTTCTTATTCCTTATGCACTTACTATTAGGATCTTCCTAAGAAAAGGAATAAACTTTCCATGACTATTTGGATACCCTGATGCACCACTTGCTTAGTATGAATTCCGTATCTTTATTTATTGATAACTTTTTAGAAGAGTAAATCAGATCCTGCAAATCCTCCAGTTACAACTAAGAACTTTTGAGATCATAATGAGCTGAAACTTTTTGTATTTATCCCATTGTAGTGATGACAAAGGCATTTTAAAAGGAAAATTATAAACATAATGTTTTTTTTAAGGTTTTTTTTTTTTTTTTGGTCTTTTTTGTTTTTATCAGTACCAGGGATCAAACTCACGACTGCCTGCTTGCAAGGCAGGAGCTTATGCCGCTGAGCTAAATCCCCAGCCCCTAAACATAATGTTTTGCTTCTTTTATATCACCATCATTTTTTCTACACAGCCAATGGAAAAAGTAGTTCTAGTATTTCTATGTGTGAGGTATATGTACTTTATCTAAAATGAAGATAAATCTTCTGTCAAGCAGCTTTCTAGAAATCTATTGTGAGTAGAAATGTCTTTTGGGGGTATTTAAAAATATCTATTCAGTGAATTTTTCACTTAATTAACCTTGTATTTTTCAGGTTCTGTGTAGTTTAGATTTCAATACTAAAGCATATCACACAAAGAAAAATATTTTAAGAAACTAATTAGAATTTATTTAAGAGAAATTGAAAGCACAATTTAAAAAAAATTAAAAGATAGATAATGGGAAACACAGATCTTTTGCAGATGGGTAGGAGATCTAGAGAGAGAGAGAGAGAGAGAGAGAGGGAGAGAGGAAGGAGTAAAAAGGAAGGGATGAAAAGAGAATTAAAATATGTTGAATGCATGTACGTATTCTAGGATGAATGCAAACATTATGTATCAAAAATACATATTAATAAAACCTAAGCCCCAGGAGTGGGTCAGAAATGACCGTGTATGTAGGTATATTAGTGTATGATTTTAGTTACTAGATCTACTTGAATTTTGAAGAAACTTGTGAAATTTATAAGCCCAAGGCCAAACAGCTCTTAAATTTCTTGAATGTGATCCTTGCCAATGAGATAAAATTTAATTTATTACTACTGGGAAGTCCCTAGCAAAACAGAATAAGACACTTTCTGTGTCATCTTTTTATCAGAAAAGATATATGCTAAATAAAAATGTGGTCTTTAAAGTACAACTCATTTTTCTTCCCTATCCTACTGCAACCAACTTAATGACACTATCCAAATTGTTTAACTTCATTTTCCATCACCACATTTGTCATTTCACAGAAACACATAGGTAACAAGTTAATTCATATTAACTATTTAAACACATGTTATCCTAACTGGGCAAATGATCACGATCTGAAGATCATTTTGCTTCCCATACGACAAACTGCAGCCCACCTAACTCTATGCTAAACAAGCAGTAAGACAGGAGTGATCACATCTTGCATTGGCATGTGGTAAGGAGACATTTACATAAGCAAAACATACTGACTTTTGTGTAGAAAGATCGGAAAATATTGAAGGGTACACAGCATAAAATGAGAATCCCATGTCATTGCATCATTCCGAGATTGATATTCTTCTCATATGGTGGCAAACCGTAGTCTTTGTTTAACATAGAATCAATTTCTGATGATTCGCTTTAATAAATTTCTAAAACTAGTTAAGAAAAAGATGGATTGTTCATAGAACTCCATGTATTTCTTTCTTTAAAAGTAAAATGAATGAATAAAACTACAGTACAACAAATTTAAATCAGCAAAATGAAAAAGCAAACCTAGTTAATGGGGAAAAACGTTTTTAAACATATCTGATGGGGGTTTAATATCCAAAAGTTACAGAAAACTAATGTAATCAAACAGAAATAAAACATCTAACTCTGTTTAAAAATGGGCAGATGACATGAACAGAATTTCTCCAAGGAAGGCGTAACAATGATCAACAGGCATATGAAAGAATTCTAAACATTACTATTCATCATGAAAATGTGAATCAAAATCACTGTGAAGTATCACCTCATAACTCTTAAGATAGTCTTACCAAAAAGACAAGGGGTAACCAATGTTGGCAAATGGTATAGAGAAAATGGAATGTTTGTCTACTGTTGATAGGCGTAGTCGTAATGCTAGAAAACAAAATGGAAGTAAATTGGCACAGTCATTATTGAAAACAATACAAAAACTGCTAAAGAAACTAAAAATAAAATACCACATGTCTCAGTAATCCCTCTTCTGGGTAAATATATATATTCTTCTGGGAAGTGACATCAGCACCTTATAAACATGTCTGCACCCTGTGTCAATTGTAGTATTACTCACAACTGCCGAGATATGCAAACAACCTGTGCCTGCCAAAATGATCTTAGGTATGTAAAACTGAGTATCATTCAGCTTTAAAAATGGAGATCGTGCCATTTGTCACAACATAGATGAAACATATTATTTGAGGTGAAAAAGACAACTATGGAAAGAAAAATGTGTGATCCCACTACATAGAATCTCTTTGTCTAGAAAAAAAAGCAAATATTCAGAAAGAAAGACAAAATTAATGGTTATTAGAGATATGAGTAGGAAGAAAGTAAACAGGAGATGTAGGTCAAAGGATACAAAGTAACACATATGTACATGAACAATTCTAAAATTACCAGGACATGTTACTTGTTTATAATGAAATATTGTGCTGCACCCTATACAATGTGCCATTGTCACATATTAAAAAAATTTAAAAATGTTTGAGATGCAAATTGTAACTATTTTGATTTGACCCATAGATACTCTATATGTATAGTGTGTATCAAACAGACACTCTGTGCTCCATAAAATTGTACAGTTAAAAGTAATGAGTACAGAAGAGAAACTAATGTCTTCCCATGAAGCAAGCTCCACCATGCTGATTGGTTAGAGCCTCAGCCAGAAAAGAAACCATGCCTTTCCAAGCCAGCCATGTGTGTGCTGAAACACCAGAAGCGCATCCCTCCCGACCTGCTGATGCAGAGGACTCAGGCTGCAATGATAGCAGCTGCAGGGAAGGATAAAGTTTGATGCTTGTATTATTTGGTTGGCTCTGTGGGCTCTGGGCATCTACTTGGAGGCTGGCAGTGTGCACTGTGTCAGCTGAGGGGGATTTCCTCCTATCTTGTTTTTGAAATCCAGTGTTTTGCTCCATTTTACTATTGTGTTTTATCCCTGCATCTGGTAACCTGAGCAACTATTTTGAAGATAACAATGTGCAGTACTGTTCTGACTGTTTTGTTTTGTTCTAATTTATCGTTTTGTTTTACTCAAAGTTATGCTTTGATTGGTTTTATTCTGTTTTGTTTTGTTTGATTTTCCTATGTCTCATGGTATAGACAACTACTGAAGACAGCAAGATATATTGTTACCATTGCTGATTTCCTATAACTCTGTTTTGAAGTTCTACACCACCGTCACTGCTTTATTTTGATTGGCATTATTCTGTTTTGTTTTGTTGGGTTTTAAAATAAAAAAATGAATACAAATAAAATTTCTTTTATGATTTGGGAGCATTACTTACAGTCTTGTGGTGGTCTACTCTACTTCTTGAAGCAAGGCCTACTGAGAGATTTATTCTGGGATGTTTGGAGGCTCTTGATTTTACAGAACTTTTAAATATCAGTGCTGGCAGGGAGTTGATAAATCAAGCAGCCTAAGGGAGTCTTAACCCAAAATCCATGACTGAGCCTGGATGGAGGTCGTAAACTAGTGAAACAGACTCATGGATTTCACCCACTAGTCAGGTGCCTATGATCAAAAACTAGGTGAGAGCCACCAACATATTAGGTTTTTGTAGTCATTCAACAAAGATTTCATGAGTACTTCTGTATGTCAGGTTTTCTGGGTAAACATTAGTGGGACAGAAAAAGTAACACATTTTCTTTTTTAAAAATGTCTGACATCTAAAAAAGAAGGCACAAAATTAAGCTAGCAACTGTCATAAAGTTTTCTTAACCTGTGACAAGAAAGCACAAAGGGCTGGGAACCTAGTAACCTCCGTATCTCTCTTCCCTGGTGAGGTGGGGGATGAGCTACTGTCAGAATGGCGTATCAGAAGAAATGATATTAAGTTAAGTTAAGTTTGGCAGGTGAGTAGTAATCGGCCAGTTGAGGGGCTGATTATTTCCACAACGAACCACAAAATACACACAGCACCTTCATTTAACATAGTAAGAAACTGAGACCTCAGTACCCAGTGAAGTTTTCTTTAGCCATTTGAATAGAGCAGATACTGAAGTAAAGATTGATATATGAATATGAAGTAGTTAACAAAGATTGGAAACAAAGACCCCTCTATTGCAGAATACTAAAAACAGTCATTTTTCCTCACCCAGGGTCTATCTATCTACATTGGGTTCTGGGAACGTGCTATCTCAACTTCAGGGGTGGAATCAATTAATCAGATCAATGCAGCCATTTTTCCATGGGTCGTGGCTTTGGCTGATGTGTTCTGATCCTTGGTCTATTGGGATAGTTCCTGTCCCTATGTGCAAGCCTTTTTGTGCCCATGGTAAGTTTGAGCAAGGGCTGTTGAACTCAATAGGGCCCTGAATATTTTATCCTTTCTCTTTAGGTTCTAATACTGAAAGACATTTTCATAATCCCACATTCTAAAGGAATTCTGGGGTGAAGGTTCTTGCTGATGACTTATGACATATTTTCAGATCAGATCTTTTCAGCTTTGCTTCTTAAAAATGCTGTCACAGAAATATTCACTCTTTACCTCTCTCTTCTCCCTCATGACACATACTCATTACTTGACTATATTACTCCAAAACTCTGAGGCACTCATTTTAAGGAAATGAATATTAATAATAGCTGTAATTGCATGTTAAATAAAACTTTTCCTGTCATCTCTTAGATATTTGGGTTCCAAAGGTCCAAAGATTATGAAGGATGGTGCTAGGCACCTACCACCAAGACTTACTAAATATTGGCCAAAACCTTAAAGAGAACGCCTCACATAATTTACCCCAGATGGGACAATTTCAAGAGTAAAAGGGACTACTACTCATATTTGTACTAAGTCAATAGGTACTAACTGCAGCCTATGGTGATTTTTATCCTTGAATTCACCATCCATGTCTAGCCAATTAAAGACAAAGAAAAGGATATTGTTAACCCCAGTAGCCAATAAGGGAAATCAAAGGGTGATCAGGAATGTGGTTTCCTTTGCTGCCTGGCTGATTACTGGAATAAAGCAGCTATAGTTGAAATGTAGTCACCCTCCTATATATCGCCACATTCTAATGTCCAGACCTGGTGAATAAAATCTTATTCCAAAAAAGGGATCTTTGAATGTGTAATTAACTACTTGGTAGTTTAACCTGAGAGTCATTGGGCAGTGAATTTGTTTAGATACTATCTAGAGTGTTGTCAGGCGTGTGTTGAATGTTTTAAGATACACCATACACAGATAAGTGATGGAATAAATTTAATAAAGTTTTTGCTTTTATATTTTCTGTTAATTACATTATAAAAATTACCAAAACATGCAATTTTTGGTCATCCTGTATTTAAATAATTGGACTGCTAACTGGTTAAGCACTTGAAGTAACATCATTTTGAATAGCTCAGGTATATCCTAAATCTAATAACTAACATCCTTAGAAGAGACAGAAAGGAAGGCACAGTGAGAACCCATTTCATTAAAAAAAGAAGAAGAAAAAAAGAAAACATGGAGAAAAAACAGTTGACGTCCTCGGTTTTATAACTAGTTGGCAGAAACATTAGGATGTTTGAACTGGTGAAGAGCAGAAGTTGTGAGTTGGATGAGAAATTAAAACTTACATTTCTTCTCTTTACTTTTTATTGTAAAAATATTGTATTCATATGCAACTATAGAGAAATAGTATAATAAACAATTTCAGCAATTAGCAGCAATTTGATCCCCCCTTTTTATTTATGGGTATATTTCTTTTTTGCCTGTAGTCTTTATTTTCTCTCATCCCCATTTTGCCTTTGCCTTTAAGACTGCCTAGAGGCTTCTGCTCCTCTGTCTTGTGCTAAGACTCAGTAGAACCAAGAGTCCAAACCCCTGAGCCTTCCTCCAGATAGCTAATTTCTCTTTGCATTCCTCCAGAGGGCCCCAGGGATTCTATCACGGACTAATCAGGCTTTAAAAAAGAGACAAACCTGAGAAATCAAAAACCAATTCAGAAGTTGAACATAGGCAGATTAAGGCACAGGTCGCCTGGACCGAGAGTGAGGGATGGAGACAACATGTATACGGGGCTGCCCCCCCTGCAGCAGCTGCAGAAAATGTAGGAGAGATTTTACATTCAAGGTGCCAGCAGAGATGGGAATAGGCAGCACAGTGAAAAGAATCCAGAGCTAGAAGCTAGGAGTGGGTGTTCGTCCCAGATCTGCTCTTAATTTGCAATGCAACCTAGGTCAAATCACATCATCTTTCGGGTCTCCAGGGTCTTCTTTTGCAAAAATCAGCACTAGTAATTGACAAGCTAATTCCAAAATTCATCTAGAACAGTGTCTTTCTACCTTTTGTCATCATCATTAGTATTAGTATTATCATCACCCCCACAAGCCCTTAATATTTTTTCTAATTACCCCAATGAAATATTAATACCATGCATATACAACAGTACAGTATATCTGTTGATGCTCATGACTGAAAATAAGGGGCATTTTAGGGTACCAGGAATCGAACTCAGGACCTTGTCCTTGCCACGCACTCACTTATGCCACAGAGCTATATTCCCAGTCCCTAGAAATAAAATTTTTCAACTCTCAAAAATTAATTTTCACTCTTATAAGTGTGATATCACCCTATTGCTGAAAATGCATGATCTAAAATTTAAAATTCACTCTAAAATACAGAACATGAAAAAATTAAGAAAGATCCTTTTCCTAACCTGATATCAACCTGGCTAAAACTCATAGTAATTAAAGTACTGTGCTGATACAGTAACGGGAATTTATTACAATCACCTTACCACTTCAAAATCAGTAGATAAAAAAGAAACTATTGAAAAGATACTTTGGGAGAAATACATTCACTTGGAAAAATTATTAGAACCCTATACCATTTGCATAAACAAACTGTAGGTAGATTGAAGAGTTAAACCTATAAAGATGCCATGAATGATATAGAAAAATGCAGAAAGTATGTGTTATGGGGCTGGGGGTTTAGCTCACTGGCATAAGCACCTGCCTTGCAAGCAGGCGGTCGTGAGTTCGATCCCCGGTACCGATAAAAATGAAAAAGACAAAAAAAAAAAAAAAAAGTATGTGTTATATCATTGTGTTTGTTTATATGCAGAAAGTATGCATTGATACTCTTTCATTCTGTCCCCGGGCTTCTTGTTTCACTTTACAGTCATCTAAGAGTACGTATGATGGTCTCAGATTGTTCTATCATTCTGAGTTCTCTGAGCACTTTTTTTCTACGTCTCCTCCTTCACGGAAGTTTCTTTTTCCTTGTAGTTTGTAATACTTTAAGGTGAGCTTGTCTTTTGCAGATTTGCACCCAGATTATGGAAACAGATCTGTAAAAATTTCATCTGTGTTGCCTAGACCTCCAGGGATCCGGGTTTCATAACTATGTTAATTAATTCTTGTTTGGAGGTCCCATACCACAGGGATAGTGTAGATTTGTATTCCATAAAGCTGTGTAGCAGAAATGTTTCAATTTTCTCCCAGTAAACATTGTTGTCTGCACCAAAGGCCTGCAGAAGGCAGTGAAGTTCTACCCCGTCCCTTATGAAAGATCTTCAAGGATTCCAACTTCATGAAAAGCTCTCAGCTCCAGCTACCTGCCTCCCACAGATGTCCCCTAAGTGCCATGCGGAAGTTTCAGCACCAACTTGTGCTCGATTCTGAGACAGGCTGATAGCCACCCTCTCAGGAAGGTCACATTTTCTTTCTGACTCATTTCCACTGCTGGCACATCCCCACTTACAGCCTCAGAGAGCAGAGAAACAAAGATCCCCTAGCACAGGCAGAAAAGAGGAAAGGAGATGGGCGTTTAAAGTTGGATGACGGTGAATTTATTGTTTTGGCAGTTACTGGGAGAGCAGGCCCTGATGTTATAATGCTTAAAGGGGGGATTAGATGGATGACATGGTTTGAATGTTTGCTTCCTTCTATAAGTGGAAGCCAAACCTCCAAGGTGATGATATTCAGATGCGAGGACTTTGGAAGTCCATTGGATCACGAAGGTGAAGCTTCATACTGGGTTTAGTTCTCTTATAAAAAAGACTCTAGGGGAGGCACAGAGTTCCTACCACCTTGTGAGAATGCAACAGGAGGTTTCCATTTGTCATGTAGAAAGGAGGACTTCATCACACATGCATCATGGAACTTCCAAGCTCCAGAAGCAAGGGAAATGAATTATTTTGTTTACAATCTATCCAGTTATGGTATTTTTTTTAGCAGTCAAAATGGACTAAGATTTTTGGTAGGGTTAGAGAAAAACTGAAATATGTTTCCTCACAATAACACAAGGATTTTAAAGGATTTCAGAACTTTTAAGTAAAATAGCTACTGGTATGTGAAAAACCAAGTTAGCAATATGTGCAATACAGTATTCTTAAATAAGACAAAATTTAAAACATTGACTGTTCCTATTTAGCTCTCTGTGTATACAACTGCCCCTCTGTCTATCTAAATGAAGCACAGTGCATCACTCAGAAGTTCTGTGAACCTAGTTAAGCTGTTTAGCCTATTTCTCAGGTTCCTTAATCCAAACAATAAAAGTGGAGAAACAATGGCAAATTAGTTTATGGAATATTTTTGAAGATTATGAGTTGACCTGGATTAAAATTCTTGTATGTTGTGGGGGTATTTGATAAGTGCTATGAGTTTTAATATTATTCTATTTAGTGCGTAGAAAAAGTCCTGGAGAGTTATTTAACGATTTTTTTATGTCAACAATCTTGGGATAAAAGAGTGTGATTGAGTCGAGAGCTGAAGTTTCATTTTCATTTTTTACTCAAAGGGGGAAAAATACTTAGGATTTCTAGAATATTTATGCAGGAAACGTATACATCCCTGTTTGATGTAAAATAGAGTGATTTCTGTTAAAAAAGAGAATGACCAGTATCTTTTCTGTGGTGCCCTTCTATGAACTGTACACCTCTTTGTGGCTGCTTCGCCACCTTTGTTCACCTCAGATGCTGATCCTTGCTTTGTAATCCTACACTGTGAGCTATCTTGCTATGTGATAGTTCTGTCTTTCCAAGTAGCTAATCAGCTATTTCAAAGCCAGCACTGACTCACACGTCTGTTTGTAACCTCCCCATGATGGATGCAATGTGCCAAATGTAGCCAGTATCTAGGTCACCTTATTAACCATCTCCTAAGGCCAGAGACACAGAAGAGATTATTTCTTTTAAACACAGGTTAAACTCCTCCAGGTTTCCTTGATCACATATATCTCCTTGAGCCATGAGCAGAATCACCATTACAAGTAATCCAGATTTTACAACTCATTATACAATAGTAATGATTTACGTTCAGATTTTCTTATATGTATCAACAATGTTCTCCACTTTTTTTTTTTTTTTTTTTTTTGTCTTTTTCCTTTTTATCGGTACCGGGTATCGAACTCACGACTGCCCGCTTGCAAGGCAGGCGCTTATGCCGCTGAGCTAAATCCCCAGCCCCTACAATGTTCTCTTTAATTGTTCCTTAACTGCTTGGTCTTTGGCTTCTTTATACTCTTTCTTTAGGTTATCAAAGGACTTTTGTTTATGCAATATATATATATATGTATATATATATATATACATATATATATATATACATGGAAATTAATGTAGAATATTTCAGTATATTGACTAAAATAATGGTTCAGATAAATACAATAAAATTTTCAGTGAAATGATGATAAATACATTAACACAAATATTTTGATTAAAATGTATTTTTTTGCAAACAAAATAACAGTGAGATGTGTGATTTTGTTTTAGAGTTTTGTTAATCTCCTTAATGTTTGGCTTAATAGAATACATCTGGATTCTCCTATCTTGTACATTCAGTTCGTTAAGATATCACATCAAGTGTCTTCTGGAAACCTCAACTATACATTCACAAAAGAATAAGAGAGAAAAAGTAGATAATATATTAGTATATATTAGTACTATTAGGAAAATAAAAAGAGTGAAAATAGTTTAAATAATTTCTTGACATTATTCTTAAAAAGTAGTTTTGATCCTGCAAAATCCCTGAAAGGATTCCAGGAATCCCAGGAGTCCCCAGGTCATATTCTGAGAGTAACTACTTAATTTATCCTTCAAAAATGTACTATTAATAGCATTATTTCCCTTTAACAGGGGAAGAAATGGATTCTCGGAATAGTCAAGGAAACCAGTGTTACAGAAGAAGGCAAGACAGGATTTGAACTGAAATCCAGTCCCATGACCATTGCACTCTGCAGCCTTTAGAGAAGTCTGCACATCTCTCCTTCCTGTTATGCAGACTACATAGAGAGTAGCAACGCCTTGTCTATTTCATCCATTTGATTACCTATCTATTTACCTGTCAATTTATCATCTACTTATCTATCCACCTATCTGTCACCAACAATTATGTCTATCATTTACCATTTGTAATTTATCTTTGTATCTTTTCTCATGACAGCCACTGATAAAGTACTTTGAGGAAATGAACAAGTAAAAGTTTTTTTTTTTTTTTAATGCAAGTAACATTAGGCCTGAAGCTTACTCGCCAATGGCTTCAATTATTATGGAGCGCAATTATATGATCCACAATTTCTTGTCTTAAAGCTAGAAAGAGATGTAGTAGGGAAGCCTCATAATAGATTCTACAATTGGTGATATTGGAAATGCAATTGCAAAATGCAGAGACCGGAAGCTATTTTAACTCTGTGATTTAGAAGTACACCAGGAAATTTGAAGCTCACATTCTCAGGAAAGGGTTTGTTTTTCCAGTATCACCAGCATGTTGGATGGCACCAGATCACACACTCTAATGCATGGAAGATCTGTGTCCAGTCTTTCAGTTCAGCTACAAAAATATCCACGGGTCTATGCTGCACTGGGTTGTGAAAATTATTTAAATAGAATCAGAGCATAAGAAGTAGGAAAGAAATTCCTCATGCTCATATATATATCCAACAATATTTTATTATGTCCAACTTCATTCAAATTCTGGCATCAGGCAACCAAACACTTGGCTTATAACTTGATGGTGAGTTGATCCTTAAAAGTACTTTGTCCGTCACCACAAGTATGAGGGTCTGATGTGGCTCCATGAAACAGGAGTTGATGGGCAAGAATCTAATCAGGAGAAATACCATTGTTATCTCTTAACACTGTAAAGTTCTGAAAAAGAAACACGTGATCGTGAGTGTATAAAATAAAAAGGATAGGAAGTGGAGCGAGAAAGAGACCATTTCTGTGCTTATCTTAAAACAAATAAACCTTATTAAATGATTTATATTTCCTGATTCCTCTGGTCTGGCTCCCCTCTTCACTGCTGGCACCCTGAGTCTTTTTAGTTTTCCTCTCAATTTTGACCTGCACCTCTAGAATCAGTAGGAGTTTATTTGTCCCTAAACTTGTCCTTTTGACACAGAAGGAGCGAACAGGGACCCAAATCTGGGGTGAACAAATCCTGGATAGATCAGAGTGTCAGTTAACCTCAGAGGATATCACATAGCGAAAAGTGCCTTCTCTCCCTCTCACTTACCTTTTCCAGCCCATTTTAGCTTGTGTGACCTCAGGATAGAATAGAAGCCTCCAAGGTAAACTGTCACTGCCTTTCCATTATGTCTCCTGCCTCTCTGAGTCTGCAGCCTCCCAGAGGTACCCAACACCAAGGACTCAGTTCCATTTATAATACCTTCACCGCCTCCTGCTCCACAAAACACAAGATTACCACAGGCCATTAAGGATGTGCATAAAAATTCTCTAAGCAGAGACAAGGTAGTGCCAGTTCTAACTATTACCCAGGAAAAATGTAATTTTTGGTGAAAAAAATGAAGAATATTCTGATGCCAGTGTATGGTGAACTATAATTAAAAATAAATTGCTAGAAAAGGAAGTGCTAAATATTAGATGCTAAATATTAATAAGAAAAGAAATTAGGTAAATGGCTCCAAGTATTCTATGATGGTAATTTACTGGAATTTGGATAACTCAAGGAAAGATGATAATGAGTAGATGTTTTCCCCAGATATGTTAATTTAACAAAAATGCAAATTATTTATGTTTTCACTTTCTTGTGAAATAAAAGACATTCACTATCTTCTGGAGCAGTTTTGCTCTAAGCAATGAATTTTGGAATAGAGATCGTATATGATGAATAATATGACCTTTTGTACTCTATTATCTTCTTCATTTGAAGTTCAACAGATGTATTACCACAATTAAATATTTCCAGCTAAAATACCAGTTCTGGGAAAAATTACCATATTCATTGTGAAACCTTCCCTCTCTCTGTTCTCTACTGTCTGGAAAGGTCGGCATATCCTGTGTTTCCAGCTCCGACTTCAGGGTGCAAGGGAGATGTCAGCAGATGCACATGACTTTCCCTCAGATCTGCGGACCCTGAGAAGGACACACGGACATCCCACCCCACCCAACTTTCCACTTTCAGCTTCACTTCTTGTGTGGACATGTGGTTTACAGCTGTTTCCCTATGATATTGGTCAGGATGTTTCAAGTCTATATCACAGAAATGACTACAACTCATTTCAGTAAGAAAAACATAAATTGTTAAAAGTACACTGACAAACTTACAAATCTCTGGGAAGTCTGAAGCTGAGGTCATATATAATGTCTAAAATCACGACGTGAAGACAACACTTTGCACCTACTGGGAAGCAGATGCCACTGCTTGCACTAATGACATCACTGGCACCGAGCACTGAGTGCTCCTTGCAGAGGTCTGTGTGGGATGCACAGAGACTGTCATCCCTGCCCCAAGAGCCATTGTCACACCACCTATGTAGGAAGCATCCTGGTGGCAGGGCAAAGAAGTGTCTGATAATCTTAAGACTGATCATTTCTAATGAAGATCTCACATCACTTCCCCCAGAGTTGCCTTTGATCGACTCTGTGTCTCCCCTAAACATCCCAGCTCCTGTCAGGAAACCATCCCCTCCTTCCTTCTAGTTCCTGGCAGCTGCCCCTTTCCACTGCTCCTCCAGTTCCAGGAATTGCAATTGCTTCCCACTCCTCACTTGTTCCAGAGTATGTTGCGGCCCCCTTGGGATCTTGCTAAACTCAGAAATAGTACTTTTATTAAACTCTCTTCTATGAAATTCTTTGAATGTGCTATATGCTTCCTTCCAGAACATCGAAAGACACAAGAGCCAGAACTTACAAAGTCCTTCATATGAGCTGGTGCTAGAATCTGTTTAAGTGCTTTATAACGTTAATCTTTATGGTAATTCTACAAGGCACTATTATATCTTGACTACTCAGATAAGGAAATGGAGGCACAAGGAGTTAGTTAAGAAACTAGAATCTGGTTTATGATTTTCCCTCCGTTCTTTTTTTCCTTCAATTTCTCCTTTCTTTGATTCTATTTGCTATCCTTCTTTCATGTTTCAATTAATCAGTCCTGCTGATAAGTGATGTAACAAGTTTCAATTGTAACTTCATCAAGACAGCTAGCCAATGATCTTTTCTCTAGGATCTGAAATTGAGAGCAATTTCTATCCCCTTACATTACTTCTGTTGGAGCAACACTAAAACTAGGATGATTGGATCCTGTTTCATCTTGGTGGAGTTTGGGGTTGAAGGTGGTGAACTTCATTACCACAATCCCCATGGTGACAGCAAAATCAGGAAAATCCTGGATAAGAGAGACTTATGGATTTGCTAAATGATTGCACCTGGATTTCTAAAATGATGATGTCACCTGGTTGTCATCTGTTCCTGTCTCTGCTTCTAGCTATGGCTGGCCTCACACTGTCTTCATGGGGACTAATTCTCATGTGTAACATGGATATTAGAGGAAGTGTGACCAAAGCCAGCTTTACTCCAATATCGTTCCAACTAAGCTGCTTCAGAGAGGAATGAAAGCTTCACTGTTTAGCATTGTTTCAGAAAAATCTCAGGGAAGGACTCTGACTAGTTTGACCTCTACTCATCCTTGAGTTTTCATTATAATTGGGGAAAGTTAATTGGTGTCAGTCAAATCTACATCATATTCCTGTATTTGTGATCAAAAGATAGGGTAGATTTATTGGAAACCTTCACTAAAACTACCTAAAAGAGAAAAGAGGTGCATTTCTAAAAGATGCAGAACATGGTTCCAAGAGAGAGGGGCTAATAGGTGAGGCACAGTGATAAGCCAAATGCTTTCACAATGGCATGCTGCAAAATCTTGACCATGGGGGGAGAAGCAAAGATGGTGGATAGGTAACAGCTGGTTACAGAGGCTCCCTGAGATAGTCAACTTACAATTCAACGTAATACAGCATGGGGAGCCCTGAACAGAGGGAGATGAATTCTCTCATCCCAAGAAGAAGCAAAAGTGAGAAGAACCAATCAAACATACAGTCTTGGTGGTATTATTGGAATAGCTAAAGATTCAGTGTTCCCACTGCAGTGGGCGATTTGCTGAGCCATCTGAGGTCCTGCAGCTTTGACTCACTGGAGGCACAGACACACGGAGGTCAGGACTCAGCTAGCCAAATGGACACCTGAGCAGGCAGGGAGCCTGCATCAACCTGTGGTGAGTAAGGGGAATGGAGCTATTCCATAGAAAGGGGGCCTCTGGCAGACAACATTCTGGGACCGGGCAGGACTGGCAAGTGCAAGGAGCAGTGACTTCAGTCAATTGTTCCCTTCCTGAATGGGATTGGTGGAGTGAGCTTGGCCTGGATCACATGACCTGGCTGAGAACCAATAGGTTATCAGAAATCAATTCCCTACAGCAGCAGCAAACAGGAAACACACGAATGCAGTGAAGCCTCAGAAGTTTGACTGATCCAGAGGGGAGGCGGTACATAGTAACAGAGTGCAGACCACAGCAGCTTGACTGATCTAGAGGGGAGGGGCTAGCGTATGCTGTTTCTGTTTGCAACTCACTAGCACACTGCTGTGGGAAGGGTGACCTAGCCAGTGTGCTTCAGAAGAATTGTAACCAAAAAAGAAAGAAACTGGGGCCTCCTGGAAGAAACAAAAAAGATGGGAAGAGGAAGCAACAACCAACAGTCCTCAGGTCCCAACCCTGAGAACATTGACTCAGTACAGGTAAATAGAAAGGAGAATGAGAACAGCAAACATGAATATCAGACATGGCACCAGTGGGCATAAAGAGATATCTTTGGGACTGCATAGACAAGTTGAAAAGTGAAATATTTAGCCAAGTAAAGCAAGATATAAGAAGATTAATAAAAGAGATGCTAAGTACCCCTCTAGCACACATAGATGGAAGAAAGGAGGAACTCAAACAAAGGAGAGAACTATTTGATGAAGAATATAAAGAAAATATAGAATACATGGAGCAGATTCAAAGAGATTACCAGGAAATGAAAAACTTTATGGAAAGATGGCAAATCAGCTTGAAAGAAACTAAGGATAGATTATCCAGTCTGGAGGATAGGCTTGCAATGTGGGATTATGAAAGGAAAAACTTTTTAAAAATAACAAGGAAATAAGCAGTAACAACACAAAGGCTAGAAGACACCAAGAGGATCTATAACTTGAGAATAAAGAATATGAATGAAGAAGCTGGGGTACAAACAAAGGAACTGCAAAGGCTATTCACAGAAATAATTAAGGAAAACTTCCCAAACATAGGAAAAGGAAATGATATTCTGATATATGAGGCATACAGAACTCCAGCCACCTACAACCAAAACAGAGCTACACCTAGGCATATAATAATTAAGATCCCAGAAATTCAATATAAGAACAGAATTTTAAAAGCTATTAGATACAAGAAACAGATAACCTATAAATGAAGACCCATCAGAATCACAGCAGACTTCTCAAACAAACCATCAAGTCAGGAAGAGCCTGGAGTGAAATACTCCAAGCCCTGAAAGAAAATAATCTCCAACCCAGATTGATATACCCTGCTAAACTGTCTCTATAAATTAATGGGGAAACAAGATGCTTCCAAGACAAAGAAGAGCTGGGGAAATTCACAACCACCAATCCAACTCTATAGCGAATATTGCAGGGCATTCTAGAGAGAGAGAAAAGTACTAGGATTCCAGGAACAGTGGCAGAGAAGCCTCAATGAATGGAGCAGAAAACAGAATGAAGAAGACAAGCAGACAACTGATGGCCAAAGAAGTGCATAACAGAAATGAGGCAGAAAAGGTTGCTTATAATCTCTAATATAGATGGCCTTGATACACTAAACTAAAAAAAAAGAAAGAAAGAAAGAAAGAACCACACATAGAGTAGATCAGGAGCTAGGGTCTACCAAGATGCTATTTTTAGGAAATATAATTAATATGAAAAAGAGTACATGGACCGAAAATCAAATATGAGAGAACAATATTCTATGTGACAGAGAACCAGAACCACTTAGGTAAATAGCAAGTTCCACCCCCCTGCAATTTAAAACCAAGCATCTTGGTTAGACCCAAAAATGCACAGTGTACTCTGGTGAAGTGAAAGGGGAGGGACAGTCTTAAAAAACATGGCAGGAGATACTGTTAATGGTGTATCAGGATTAAAACCCACATTACTGGTACCACTCTGCTTAGATAGATATTACTTATTTTTGATAGATTTATTCTGTCCCAGTTGTCTACTTGTATTAGACTTGAGGGCACAGATAGCTATCTCAAAAACATCAGGATATGGCACAGTAATTGTCTTTAATTTCCTATTATCTTAATCTAGAGCCCTGTGTGACTTATATTGTTTTATCATGACTGATCTTAGTTAAATCTGGTTTGTTTGATTGCTGTTTGGTATTGACAGATTTTATTCAAAACTGATACGATTGATAGTATCAAGTCTGAGGGTATAGGCAACTACACTGAAGATGACAAGACTCTACAATACACATTCTGGTTTGATAACTGCCTGCTTTTGAAGTTTTATGCTATATACAAAGTTCTATTTTTATTAATACTGTTATGTACTGATATATTCAATTATACTATGGCTGATGATATAGCCAATTCTATTGAACATAACAAGAGACAACACAGCAAACATAATAGAATCCCTTGTACAGTGGTCTTATATGTCTTTTTAGTTTCATGTGTTTATAGGAATATGTTTTGTTTTGTCTTGCTTTGTTTTATTCCTCCCTGTAATATAGAAATGATAGAAATACATGTTAAGACTCATGCATGTGTAGAACCTATAAACAGTTTATGAGAACTGATCTTATGACACATGATGAAATGAACAGATACTTTGAAGAAAAAGAGACACTAAAGTACCCAGTGCTGATCCTAGAGGGTCATAATATGAAACCCAGAAATAGTACTATTCTTTGTTCAGAGTGATATTAACCTGCTTGGGTTTATTCAATCTCAACATAATTGAAGATATGGATAACTGCATGTATGTTTAAGTGTATAGGATTGATAACCATATTTCTAAGTTTTTGTTGGATAGTTGAACAGAACTGGTTGCAGACTCACTGTTTGAATCCTCACTTTATATGCTTTAGTATCTTGAATAACTATTTGTAAGAGAACAATCCATAATTATCAACTAGTGATTTTTTACTGTTTATTTTTTCTTTGAAAGTATGTATTATTTCTACCTATTTTCTGTTTTTTTAGTCTTTCTTTAAATAAAATTAAAAAAAATGCTTTACCATGATTTCCCCATCTCTCACCCCAAAAAATACGCCCAACTTGTTCCGTTTCCCAATTCCTGGAGATTAAAACCTCTACAATGATCAATTTTAAGCAATTTGTGTGAAAAAAACAAATGCAGAGTTGAAAGATAAGCACAGTTATAATGCTACCCATGCCACTGTCTATGTGCAACAGCTCTATGTCGTCACAGAGAATTAACCACAGTGTACTATCATGCAATAAGATAACAGGAAGCAAACATCTAACAGTTATTACTTTTGTTTTTAATTCAGTTCAACACATTTCAAGTTTATATCATTTTTGTTTTGTTTCGGGTACTGGGGACTGGATCTAAGGCTTTCACACTGAGCTATACCATCAGCTCCCATTCCCTTTTTAATTTTATAGTTTGAAATAGATATTTGAAGTTGCTAAGTTCCCCAGCCTGGGCTCAAGCTTCAGATTCTCCCATGTCATGATTCCAGAGTGCTGGGATTACAGGTGTGTGTCACCACACCTGGCTATCATTTAATTTTTAATAATGACAGAGTTTACACCTGGTTCTGAAATACGTTTCCTGGAAATTTAATAAGTGACCACACAAGCTGGGAAAATATGATTTTAAAATATTTCTAAACTTCTTCACTGCAGCAGCTTCAAGGGGAGACCAGAACTGGGTTCCTCAATTCGTTCAGGTAACTAAACTCAAGACTGTGCAGCACCCAGCTCCTACCATGCCTTCCGGGAAGGCTCTCCTTATCTTCCCCACAGTAATGAGAATGCAGGTGAATGTTATAGAGTTATGAACAGGAAGGGAGGAGGGCCCAGGTATAAAGCAAATCAACCTCTATCTCGTTTTCTTCTTCAAATTTCACTCAACCTCGAATCAACTCAGTTGCACGGTAGGTTATATTCCATTTCAGTTAATATACAAAGCAGATATTCCAGCCCAAGATAAAGGAATTGTAAATCTCCTTCCTAATTCTATTCCTTCCTGCTTCTCTCCTTGTAGACTTCCTGCTATCCTGCTTTGTGTCTGGCATCACATCACGATGCAGTCTGATACAGAGAGACAGACAGACGGATAGATAGATAGATAGATAGATAGATAGTTAGATGATAGATAGATGGATGAAGATACATGTGTACATATAAAATGCCACCCTAAAAACAGGTGCCATGAGCACATTTACATGTCTGTCCTACAATACATCAGAAAATGATGCTATTGTTAACAGCATTATAGGTTCTATAATTCTCACCATCTGTAGCATGTATGTTTCTTCTTGCACAAATGGCTTATCTTGAATTATCCATAAATTTCCTTTAAAGTCAGAAGAGTCACTTTCCTATTTTGGATGCTATGGTCTGAACTTTTAAAGCCTTCTCCAGACATCACCACACATTGGCAAAGACATCTGGTCACTCACCTGGTAAACATAGGACACTCCACAGAGCTCACCCTGACTCATGGCCACATATGACAGATTTGCCAAAATAGGTCCTGTGATACCATGACGTATTTCAGTTTCTCCTATTTTATGTTCTAACTTCCTAAATTCTTCCTATTCATATGAAAGTTATTTTCTTTTCTGACCTTACAACAACCTAAATGCGTGTATGTATGCTGCTCACTTTATTATGGTAAATTGTTTATCTTTTGCTTCTTTACCTGATGCTCTCAAATAGTTTTTCAGCTGTTTTTCTCACAACTTCAGTAGTTATTTTCTTGCCATGAATCCCCATTTTTGATTTCTAAAAAGGTTAGTGGAAAAGCAGTTGATTTGTGTCTGTAGCATAAATTGTTGGGCCCAATGTGGATTAATAAATATTTTAGTCCAAGAGAAAAACCTACTAATGGTAAGTTTTTATATTCAGTGTGTTTGTTTTACTTTTAGACTCTTAAGAAGAGAGAGAAAAAGTGTGTGTTACAATCTCAAAAATTTGCCTCCAAAGAGAAATATTTCTAGATCTAGTATAGGCAAACAATTTTTTGTCTCAAAGTCATCTGAGAATTCCTAACTTTGGAAGATGTTTCAGTCAGCTGAAACTGCTATAATGAGATGTCAGAAAACTAAGGGTTTTATAAACAATGGAAAATTATTTCTCATCATTCTAAACACTGGAAATTTTGAGATCAAGATGACATCAGAGTCAGCACCTGAAGAGGTCAAGTTTCTGATCTGTAGACAACATCCTTTCCCTGTGCCTTCATGTGGTGATGGGTGGAAGTGGACCATGGGACCACCTTGGCAAAATCACTAAGTCCATTCCTGGTGGTTCTGCTCTGATGATGTAATCAGTTGCCAAAGTCACCACCTCTTAATAATGTCATCTTGGGGATTAGAATTTCAATATATGAATTCGGAGAATACAAACATTCAGACCAGCACCGAAATATTCAGATCCCTCATGATCCAGAGGCCAAGATCTTGATTCTCTTTAAGAGTCCTAGGACCCAAGCACAATGCCAGGACAAATGTGTCATGCCTCTTTTCAGTGGGTATGAAGTGCTTTATATTTTATGCTTGTGATATTTAACTGACTGTGTCCACTTGAGTAAGAAATGCCCAACTAGATTGGTTCAGCATAGATCTGCATGTGGAAGACCCACCCTAGGAAGGATTGTCTCCAGATGGTGTGAGAGAGAAAGGAAGAAGGAAGGCTCACTCCTGTTTCTTCTAGTGCTCCACATTTGCCTTCACCTTTGCCATCATCTCCTGGCTTCCAGAACAGACGTTCCGGTGCAGACCCTTTGCACTGGACACTACACTGAGGCAGGCCTGTGCCTGGACCTTTGGGATCTCCAGTGTGCAGACAGAGCTTTTCCACTCTTCCAGCCCTGACTGTGGGCGGCTGCTGTAATCCAGTCTTGTAAATTCTTATAACTTTGCATACCTTGCAATAAATTTGTTTCTGGCTGACACTATGTTTGTCTTCACAAAAGATTTAAATAGTGGGAAACAAGTTTAATTGGATGAACTCAAAAGGCGTATTCATTATCAAAGAAAAATTTCCATCCATGTCAAACTCTCCAAAGCCCGTCAGGCAATCAATACATTCTCTATGTTTTCTTCATTTTATATTTTCAGTTTATAGTAGCTATAAATATATTGGTCCTTGAAATTTACTGGAGTATAATAACCAGCTGGCATTTTTGACCAGAAGCTGAACCGTGCAACCCCATTCCTTCTCCACTGTCATCCACTCACATAACGCTGCAAGCCTCAGCTATTAGTCCCCAAATGACATTTAATTATAGTTCTAATTGAAGGTCTCATGGCTATTCTTCTAAATTGAGGTATGCTCAGTGAAATCTTTGTAAAATGACTTAAGGTAAAGATAATTCTAAGCAATTGAAAAACAACATAGCCCTACTTTTGGTTCACCTCTTGTTTGAATAGAAATTGTTTAGCTTATATCTCGTTGTTTCTAACCTAAGCCCTTCAAAATTAGAAAACAAATGAGCTATGCTCAGTACTGCAGAAGCCAAATAGCTTCAGAAAAACAACACATGCTAAGAGGTATTTTCTACAGAAGGAACCAAGTATACATCCAACTTACGCACTTATACACACACACACACACACACACACACACAGAGATACACACACAAATGTGTTAGTGTCCTTTGAAGCATGCTTTGGATTCTACCAAGCAGCAAGACTGAAGGATCTGACAAATTATCATTAAGAATGCCAAAAAATTGTTAGATTGTTGGATGCTATTTGTTCGTTAGCCATCATAGTATAGTTTATTTTCATTTCTATTGTTTTTAATTCATTTTTAAAAACTAATCATCTCTTAAAGATCATGGTCAACACCTATTTTCCTTCCTCTAACAAGGTTTTTCCTGTATACTTGTTTTCTATAGCTTCTATAGTTTCTATTGTGCTCTTTTGATGAATCCTTTAATACATCTTTGTCTTTCACTTCACATTTCAACTTTGGAAAGAACAAATTATTTATGTATAATGATACATTTTCTCACTGTCTTTTCTCTGTTAGTTCTATGTGGGGGAGATTTTGTTTTTGCCAATGAATTTCTGAAATGGATATGGCTTAGCAGCCACTCAAATACTTATTTAGTGACAATCAAATATATGACACAGATTTGGTATTTTATACTATATTGACCTGCCCTGTAGTTTTTAATGATTTCACACTGGTCAGAAGATTTTGCACCATTTTAAATCATTGCCTATAAGTTACATATTTCCATCAAATAAAATTTTAGGACAAAAGAAAGGTGACATAGCCAATGTATACCTACAATACTGTGGGATTTCTACTTAAAATATTGTGAAAAGAAAAAAGTAGTCTCCCTGGGTAAAAAGTTGCCACTTAAAAAAAATATTGTAGCACATTTAAAAAGAAAACTTGTACCTGAAGGTTACTGTTGGCCTCTCTCTTTTTAAAATATTCAAAAGATTTTTTTTTTTTCACATTTAGGCGCTGTCTCTACAATGCATAAAATGAGGGTGACAGCCTGCTTACCCAACTGGCTTTTTGGAAGGACAAAGTGAAAACAGAATCCCATGCCTTTGTCCTTTGTGGGACCCACCCTGGGGGCTCCCTTTAGAGGCAGCTGTTATTTCACGCGTCTGTCTCCTTCTCCCACCCTGCTGGCCGTTGCTTCCCTGACACAGGGATCCACAGTTGTGTCAGATGATGCCATCCCAGGGGCTGACGCAGGGCTTCCCTTGTATCTTAGGTTGAAGATAAGCGCAGCAGATGGTCTGCTGTAAAACAGAATGCTAATGATCCCGAATCAAAAACGAAAGGTTTCATTTTACTCGCAGCAATACCTGGGTGATTTCACATACACTGACAGCGTGCAGTTTCTAAAGGAATCTTCAAGTAGCTGAGTTTTCACTCTTAGAAAAGAATGTGAGGATCTAATTAGCCTTCGAGGTTCGGGAATATCGCAACGACACCGTTTGCTTCTGTTTGCCCGGGCGCCTTGCACCTGACCTCTCCCAGACATGATTTGGGCAGCATCCACCCAACGAGACTGCAATAGCTGGCTTCCCACTTTGAAGGCTTTGCTGACAGTTTACAAAGCCAAGCAAACCCAGAGGAACCAAATGGAGCAGATTATTTGAAACCTGCCTGTGTGATCAGTAGAGACTTCACAAGGGGAAGGGCATCGTGTCCTTTTCTGGTCTCACATAAACATGCAGGCAGGTACATGGGAGAGGACTGTGTAATTGCCTTGTGGCCTTGTCAGACACCCGCAGTCTCTGCCTCTCACTGCTTTTGTCTTTTAGCTGAGAAAATGAGGCATAACACTTTCCTTGTAAATAAGGGAAGAGAACCAGTGCTCCTTGGGGGCTGAGCAAAGGTGGGATTAAATTGCAGCCAAGAAGTTTTATAGAACAAATCAAAAGAATAATTTATAATAGCAATGCTGTTAGAGCTAAGGAGAAGGATTCATAGGTGTGTTGCAAGAATGCGTATCAGATTAAAATCTTTTTTTTTGTTAAATCAGCAGACAACCAGATAATTGATTGCCTTTTATTACTAGTTTGAAGTAAATAATCAACCATTTTTTATAGGGTTGTTTCTTCTCTCTTACTAAAAGAGCAGTCTTAGAAACCTAGTTAGCCATCAAAAATCAGAAGATAGACTTTACCTGTTTATTATCAGTTTGAATTTTCTTTGGGTAAAGAAAGAGGTGGGAACTAGAGGAGGGACTGGGATTTGAGCTCATAGAGTTGTATTTAAGATCCACAACTTTTTAAAGTGTGTGATTTGGAAAAATGTGTGATTTCAGTTACGTACGTCACTTAAGGTCACGAAGTCTCCGGTTCCTCTTATAAAAGGAGAATGATAACCATCCTCATGATCAACACCCGAGATTATCAGGAAAGTACCAGTTTCTGAAAGTAAAATCTATTAACTATTGTTTTTGTTAGAAGTGAAACTGATTTTCTTTTAAATAAAATGTAACCACTCTAGTAAGTATTCGTAGGGCAACTTTTGATGGCAGAGAGTTTTCAAACGCAGGGAAGGATGAGAATCTGAATCTTGTTTTCATCTCGCTAGCTGAGCTGTGCTTGATAGGAACCCTGGCGCCGGTGCCTCAGCTTCCTTCTCCGTGAAACAGGGCTCTGGTGGGGACCTCACGGAGAAGGGGAAGTCTATGGCCCAAATGTAACCCTTATGGCTCCCTTTCCCTGTTAACTAAATAACACCAGTGTAGACACAAAGCATGACGGCAATAACTCACAGAATGGGCGTTTTGCAGATGAGAAAAGAACAGAAATAGCTCGCCTATCTTGCCCTTGGCATATCATTATCCTTCTCCCACTTGCCCCACTCTGCAAAACGAAATGCCAATTTCAATGTGGGTTGTCACTCCAAACCAAAATCGAAATTATCTGGACATACAGGTAATCATGCATAGGATATTTAGAAAACCGTCTAAAACTTCAAATGTTTCATAAATATTGAGTGGGCTAAAAGCTGCACTAGCAATTAGAGGACATCAGGAGACATTTCAGCACTGTAAAGATGGATTTGTTGGGACCAGCAGATGCTGTTGGCTCTTTATCATGAGATGCCAGGAGAACAAAATTTATATTATAATTTTCGGGTGCTGAAAAGAAAAATAACCTTTATTTAGCTTTACTCTTTTAACAGGTTGATACAGAGATCACATTGCTGCTGGTCTGCAAATTCAATTTCTGAGTTCATTCACATTTATTCCTAATAAATTCAGCTAATTAGATTACTTGTGCTATTTTTTAAATGGCAGGCTAAAGCAATTTGCTTAATTTTAAATTTGATTATTTTTCTTTTTATTTAGAAGCAAATTGTGGAAAACTGATCATGTTAGTACAAGGTGGGGGTAGCCAGTAATGAGATTAAGCCATTTGAATGTTAGATACTTTTCTTGTTGATATGCAACAAATTAGGCCTTGCTGGTATAGTAAAACTTGCCCTCATATAAGTGGACAATCATTAGCAAATGGTGTTCTTGACCCTTTTTACTAATCTTGAATGTTCCCAGTGAGTCTTGTTTATGGAGGAGTTTTGAATCCATCCTCTGCTTCTCTTTGTAAAATTCCCTGTCAGCTAGTCTTCTGTGTGGTCACAAAGACTACACAGTATTTGGATGTAATTGTGATTTCCAATGGAACAAAGTTGGCAATCATCTCTGAAAAAAGGGACAGGGGGAAAAAAAAGGACATTTCTACAGGAATTCCAGTGACTTGAAAAGCATGGAAAAGTAGCCCAAAGAAACTATGAGCCCTTTGGGTCCTCTCAAGTGGAGTGGAGCCTCTCAAGAGGCTAGGGTGGCGTGACAATAACTTGCTGGTCTTTGGATGCGCCATGCGAGCTTCTGGAGCACACATTTGGCTCTGTTGGGGTGGATCCTGGAGGTGTGGCTTTGAGAGTTATGCATGGTCTTTTTCTTGTGTTTTTTTTTTTAAAACTAGATTTTGTCATTAAATTCATTACATTTCCTGTTTTGTCTGGCACCCACTGTGCTTACCAGCTACCATGAACTTGTGCCCCACCACTTGTTTTTGGCCATGAGCTTCCTGTCTTAGATCCATCTGAACATGAATTGAAATGATGAGCTGAATTAAAGCTTTCCTGCTTTAATACACTGAGGGTGTCAGGTACTATGTCTCAGGGATGGGAAAGGGGACTCACAGAGACAAAAGGCCAATGCTGAAGTCCTTCAGAGTGGATGGGATGATTCACTTCCTTTAGACTCTGTGGGATATGTGGACCTCTCATATGCACCATTTTCCAAGATAGGAGACATTATCAGAAGAAATAAAGGAGAACTCCCACCTGCAAGCCTTTTGTCTCTTCTTCATTCTTAAAACATTTGAAGTAGTCTCAGAGGGGCTGAAGATGTTCAAGTAGCTCTTGCAAGGGCTTTGCTCATAAGCTGCTTGGTTTATTTGTCAGAGACTGAGAGCCGAATGGCCAGTCTTCCAGTGCTCTTTTTAAATTTCTTAGAACTAGGTGATGTGATGACAAGCAGGATAAAAATGACCTCAAATGCAACTTAGGTGTGTGTTCTTTTTCACTGTATTTTCATCTATAAACGAGGCTATTTTGCTTATTGTTCCCACATCTTTCATGTTTTTGTACTTTTAAGTAGAACATAAGATGTCACTCAGTATCAATTTTGATCCCTTTGAAAAAAAGAACCATGTCCAGGCACTGGGTTGGAAGGGCGCAGGAATCAGAGAAGCAGCAGTATCAATGGGGCCAACACAAGCCTTTATTACTTGTCGCCCACCCTGCTGAACAAGACATGCCACTGGCTAAAGTTTCCCATAGAGACCCTGCACTGGGTCAAGCCCCAGTGTGGGTTTGACCAGGCTGCTTCTGCCACCAAGGTTGGCAGGAAAGAAGAGGGAAGAGCAAGGAACCACCAGAACCAAACAGTAACAACAGAGGCACAGGGGGAGTCCTTAAGTTATGGTTGAAATCTGTGTCTAATGCACGAGTGAGAAACCAGAGACCCACAGCCTATTTGAACTGCTTTACAGATCTGGTATCATGGCAAGGTCAGTTTTGTCCAAACCTTAAACAGCTTTATGAACACACAGTCATTTCTCTAATATACCCAATGGAGGACAAATGATTATTGGTAAAATTTGGGGGCAATGGATAAAGGATATGATTGTGGGTAGACAGAATTGGAAATTGCTTTTGTTTCATAAACCTGAAACACTGCTATGGTTCTAACCAAAGATTATAAAATGAAGGAAAACCTCTGGGCGTGGTGGCATCTGGGAAGCTGAGACAAGAGAATCATTTGCAAATTCGAGACCAACCTGGGCTACAGAGTGAGCCAAGGCCAGCCTGAACTGCATAGTGGGACCCTGTCTCAAAAAGACAAAAATAAATAAAATAAAATAAAATAAAATAAAATAAATAAACTGAATGAGAACAATCTCAGCAACCCCAGTGAGTTGACCTGGGGTTAAAGAGCTTATTTTCAAACTTCAGTAACAGCCCTATTCTGGGTCTGAACATGTTCAATCAATAAAAACGATCTACTGCCCTCTAACATACATCCATGGGTCTTGACTTTGGTAGCAGGGTGCCAGGAAGGAGGAAAGAGGAAACTAAGTCATTTTCTTTAGAATGGTGGATTTCAAGGCAGAGAGAACCTGGTCAGAATGGCTTACAAGAGAAGCAGGCATGTGAGGGGTTAACACAGGCTCAAGGAGCATCACTCAGGGACAGAGGAGCATCTCAGTGTCCCCAGCTCTGGATGCTCCAAATCTGGAATGTCATCAGGTATTTTTTCTCCATCACTTCTCTGGGCTCTCACAGTCTCTTATCACCTCTTCTCCCAGAACATCTGCTTCTTACTTGATTCTCACAGACCCAATTCATCTGACGGGCTTCAGTGACACCAACTTGCCACTGGGCCAACTCTGATCCCATGGCCAGCTTCATGGTCCCCAGCCGTCTGACTACTGTTTCTTTCTTTGTGTTTCTGAGACAGGAAATCTGAGACACGTGGTCCCTGGCAGAGCAGTCAGAGCCAGGAGAGCAGGGTCACCTCCCACAGACACGGCCTCCAAAGAGGTACATTCATCAGCCTCATGTCCTTAGCTTTGAGCCTCTATGGGCAAAACAGGAGGTGGCACGTAGAAAGTACAGGTTTTGTTTATAAAATAACAATTTTATTTATTGTAGCAGGAATTGTCCTAGAAAATTTTCCTCCTCCATCACATTCTAATAAATGAACTTGGTGTCTCTCTCTCTCTTTCACCTAATTATCTTTTAGTTACCAATCCCTCCCCAGTTTTGTTAGTTCTTAGAACTTCGAATCCCTTCCACTTGACATGATCAGTATTAGGTGCTCCCCAATTTGTCAGTGCTGTTGAAATAATTAACATCACCATAAAAGCTGTTTTAACCCTAAGTGGCACTTCTTCAGCTATGCAAAGCAGAGCTGACTCTACTTTTCTGATCGTGAAAAGCTTCAGTTCTGCTCGTGATATCTAAATAGTTACTCCATTCACAGACATTTTTATAGGTGTTCTTTACAGAACTTTTACATCTATCTTTATTCTTTAAAGTGAGATTTCTGATTCATTATGACAAAAATATGAATGAACTCTTTTATGAAGAGAAGCAAACTTCATAGTCTATTTGTATTTCTTCTTCTTTAGGTCACATCTGTATTAAGATTTTAAGAGGAAGATTCAGGATGTGTAGTTTGCTTTAAGTTATTCCATGGGCCAAAAGCAGACACCTGGTATTTCTGAGGCTTTGTGATTTCTGACCCATATAGAGAAGCTTATGTGAAATAAAGAAAAAAAATTGATTGTTTTGGTGATATCTTATTCTGGCTCAGTCTAGAGGTGAAAAAAGACTTAAGAACAGAAAAAAAATATTAAATTGCTTAAATGGCCTTGAAAATCTACCTCAAAGAGCTTGCAATTTGTTACCAGGTTTTCTTTTGGCCTCATGGTTAAAAGCTTTTCTCTCATTCACTTGTTTATTCCCCCAAAGCTTAGTTTGTCATTTAAATCAAAATGATTTAGATGAAGAACTTGATCGGTGAGAATAAATTTACAGGTTTTCTACTGCACAGAATATCTTATTTTTTAAGGTGATAAACTTAAAAATATGTTTGGTTCAATACTTGTGCTTCTCATTTCTCTTTCTAAATGATAGTGCGATGTTATGTCATCTGCTGGTAAATCACTGCAGCATTTCATTCCAGGGGTGACAGGATTGTTAATGGTCCAGAAAATGACACCACATATATCAATCCAAGCACATCTCACCTGCACACACAGGTGCGGGGCAGTGTGGCTTTTACTGGCTTTTCTACCTCTTTTTCCTAGTGAGTTTGGAAGGAGCTATCTTGTTTCGGGTTTCTCTGCGTAAATTTCCCGTTAGTTTGAATTAAGGATCAAGGACAGATGAAAGGTCATTACCCTAATAATCATTTATGGGTGTGTGAGATCTGGTAGGTTAACCATGCTGCGGGATGAGTTATCACCTGGCAATAATGACTCAGAACTGCATTACAATTGATGGAGGAAAGGATGTAGCATATAACCAGTAAATGTACTTCTTATGAACATATATTCTTTAGGGGCTTCCAGTGTAAGGATTAACACAAGTGCAGGGCAGGGTACAAAGAATAGAGGAAGCCAGGGAAGTTGATTTAGCTACACTTGTGCATTAAAAACCAAAATCACCCATCATATTGAAACAATATTTGAAGTAATGTTATATTTACATGGTACATAGCAAGGATCGGTCAGATGTAAGTTCCTTGTCTGTGGTGAAAACTCTACAAAGAAAAGGATAGGATGGGAGACATCTCTGGCCTGTGGTGAGATATAACCAAGAAGATGCTATGAAAAAGTTAATGACAAGCTCAGAGAAGATTTCACTTTCAAACAAAGCTTCAATAACATTATAGTGTGTTGGCTCAGCCATTCCACATCCAAAGAGTTTCAAAATTTCGAAAAATGCTTTAAATAGAAGCAAAAACGAAACAGACATACTCAATAATAGTGGGTGAAAAAAATAAGTTTTGGTATGTTTATGTAACAAAGTAAGATATAATCACAAAAATCATGATGATCCTTTGAAAATATATAATGACAGGATTTATTAAATGATGAAAAATTTTGTAGACTGCCAAATGTTGCAATATTTCAGTAGAAGCAAGATATATACTGTGTAATCTCCATGCATACCTCTCTGCATAGGTATGACTGTGAAAGGCTATTGACTGAAATATCCAAAGTAGTAATCTCTGGACAGTGAGATTACACATGATTTTGTTTTGATTCTCTGCATTTATGTTTTCTAAGAGCAGGATAATTTATAACTTGTGTAAATAAAAGTTAAAATATTAAAATCAGGATCAAAGTGGTAAATATAATCAAAGGCAGGAAAGGTGTGAACTAAATTGTTTCCAATTTAGCTACCTACAAGCACAGGACCATGAATGTTTTTATTTTCTCCTTTGGTATATGTTCTCACAATATTCTGTAATAAACATACGGATCTCAGTTTTTCATATGGAGGTTTTGTCTGCATTCTTCTTTTTGAGTGATCTAACCTTTGCAGCCCATGATAATAAAACTAAGCAGGATTTAATATAAGATGCTAGAGGGACTGAGAGGATACCAGCGACCTTTGTCCACTTGTCTGGGAGCAAAGCCCTCCCTGTAGTCCCATATAATAAAGCATCACTTCCTACTTATGCGGCTTTGACTTCTTGAGTAACTGCTCACAGACTCACAATCCAGTTACAGCGAAGCTGGGAGAAGGACTGCTGGGGGTGAGGTGTACGTTGGAGTAAGAACTCAAGGGCAAAGCTCTTGACCTTGAGGAGCTTATAATTTCTTGAAGCAAGATTGGGCTACACAAATGACTTGAGTTGTATGTGTAGTTCGTGGTAATTAGTTACATGAATGGCAAAATTAGTGTTTCAAAGTAATAAATAAACAATAGTATATAAACATTATATAGACAAGGGCTGGCAGTAAAGAAGATCCTAGAAGTCCTACACTACTGTGAGGATTTAGCTCTCTGTACCATTAAATCACTCATAAGAGGGTCAATGGATGCTGGCAGAGTGATGCACAACCCAAAGGGTTGGAGATAAAAGGTGGTGAAGGTTCAGAATTATAAAAATATACCAAGATTCACACTAATATGGATGGAATTCTTTCCTGTATAAAGCATGCCTTTACTGACCAACATTTTGATTGCTTTCAATAACTCCAAAACTTCCATATTTAATTAAAGAACTAGAAAAGTCTATCTAAAACAAGATTAGATATACTTCAGAACTGAATTTTGGGATTCTCTGACTAATTCATAGAACAGTGCTTACATGGTTCTATGGCTACCGTCATGGAGCTTACATTCGGATACCTATGTGGTGAGAGAAATACATAAAAACAAATGTGTGTTTATAGTATCTGTGGGCTGAATCAAAACAATAAAAGACAGTAGGGGGAGTGACCCAGTGATGGTGGGGTCAGTCATATTGGTGTGAGAGGTGATTTCAAGCATGAATTTGAAGGAAAAGAGGAAGGACATGATCACAATTCTCCAGAAGACTGTGCTGAGGGGAAATGGTAGGAAGGAGTCCATGAGGTGAGAATATATAGCTCATGGCTTCAAGGAATGGTCAGGGGCCATGTGGTGACCAGAAGAAAGAGAGCAGGAGCTGACACAGGAAGGAAGTGGACAGTATTGAATCTGGCTTTCTCCAGAAGTGGTTGGAAAGCCTTGAAAGTATTAAAATGACTGTGTCTGACCACTTAGATTCACAGAGGCTCATTCTGGCTGGAACACTGAGTAGACAGGAAGAAGTCAAAGGGTACAGTCAAAGGCAGAAGTATGGAAATCAGCTGGGGGACTTTCATAAAATTCTGGGCAAGAGATGATGGTAGCTTAGATGTGGAAGAAAGTGGTGAGAAACCCTGTTAAGGATATCCCTTTTGTCTGGATCTCCCTATGTCCATGGGGTGTTAAACAAAGAACCAAGCATGACTATGACAGCTTTGTGGCCTAAGCAACTGACATTCTGGCTCTGCCATGAATTAAGATGGGCTGGGGAGAAACAAATTTTGCATGGTTTCTTAAACTGAGAGTTATATCTTAGAGGATAGTTCCCATAATAATATCATTTGTTTGCATTATTAGACCCTCTAAAGATAACATTCATCAATATGGTTCTTGAGTGTCTATCTAAAACTCTATTCTCATCTTTCTTTGGCTATACTGTTTCCTGGGGGGAGACAAGTCCAGGAGGCAAAGAGGATCTGCCCTAGCCTCTTAGAACAATTCCCAAGGAGCAGAGCCCCAGATTCCTTGGCCACATCTAGAAATCCACTTTTAGGGGTCAAGGGAGCCTCCTCTAAGTTTCTGCCATCTGAGGCAGTCACCTTTTCAATGTGGCTCTAAAGCTAAGGGTAAGCAGTTTGCTATGTTTGGACAGAGTGTGGAGTTGGGAAGACTGCATGATACTGCATGATACTCTTGAGGTCCCTCAAGACACCACTGGAGCCTAAGATGAGAAGAAAAGAGAATCCAGCCTTACCGTCTAGGCAGGAGTTCAATCTTTTCATGCTGCCACCTTGGAGCCTAGAGGAACCAGAATTCAAAAATAACCTAGACCTCCAGATCATTATAAAGTTTTATTTGCCAAGGTAGGAGATAAAGCAAGATTCTTAACTGTTTGTTAGCCTGATGGACAATGTAAATTCTGATATCGTACTATGGATGCACATCTGTAGGTGGGTGTGTTAGAATGGGAAACTGAAATGTTGGGTTAACACAAAGGCCTTGAATTTGACAGTATTCCCGAATCAGTCCTCTGTCCCATCCAGCCTGTTAAGCCCCTCCCTTGGGAAGTTCCCTGTGCTCACAACTCCCAAAAGGCAATGCCTGCCTCTCTGGCTTCTTCATCATCCTGGGGCCCCCTTGAAGGACAGAAAAGCATTGCAGTCATCTTTGACTCTGAATTCTAACAGAATGGCAGGCTACTAGGTATAATCTCAAAAAGGAAGAGACAAATGGGTAGAGAAGAAAGAAGAAACAAAATGATGATCAAATTGTCCGAGACCTAGCAGCAGGGATTAAACAGGCACAGTGTTAGTCAGAGCTGCAGGTCCACGGCACCATATGCTGTGACTGTTGCATGTTAAATGCTCAAGCAGTTTAGCTGTAAATAGGGGCCTTTGATACCTCCTTCTGGGGTCATGGCCGGATCATATTACTCACCTTGCATAGCCCAGAACCTACCTGTTCTGGGCTCCATCTGTAAAATGGGGCTAAGGATACCTCGGGGGTTTCAGAGGATGCATGCGGTAATATATGCAGAAACTCTTTTCCTTTTTCAGAAGAAAGACACTATACAAACCTAAGGTATTATTATCATTCATTTTAACTTCGGAATAGCATCATCCTGTCATTTTTGATCCCATAATTACAATACATCAGGTAAGCACAGATTTTAAAATCAAGGGAGCATCGTACAATGCATGGAGACATGAAAACTTTGTCACATGAGAACAGCCCTGACAACTTCAGAAGTGCTCGAGAGCTGCATCTATTTCCATATTAATGCGAGCCACATACATCTTGAAAGAGAAATGCAAACGTGCAGTGTTTGCTAGCCGCACCTCGTGTTTGACATTTACACAGTGGTGGCCTGGGTGGGCTCTGTGGAAGAGGGGACTGCAGTGATCACTTTTCCATCAGACAAGGAAACAAATGTGAGTTTTGTCTGAAGCCAGCACCCGGCCACCGCTACTCTCTTGGGACAATCAAGTGTCTCTGACTCAAAGCAAAACTTGAAATCTAGGGATAGGCCATCATTAACTGTATTTTTTCAAAATATTGACCCAGGGTAGTTGGGTCTCAGGGAATTTTTGAATAAGGCAATTTTCAGAAGTTATAACTGCCAAGTATTGGAACTTCAATACCTTCTTCCAGTGAAAATATTTCAGGCAGTTTGGGGCAAAAATGTTTGATTTGTTGGTCTTTGGTCTTACAAGGACCCACAAATTCCATTAAAGGAGGTAAAATAAAAAGCAGGGCCGTAACAATTAGAAAACCTTAGTTTTATTTTAATACAGTACAGCCTTCGCCAAGTCTCTGGGCTTTGGTTTCGTGTTCTATAAAGGCAAAGGTGGGACAGAGTCCTTTGTTCTAGGAGAATGGTACTCAGTTTCAAATCTGTGGGTTGATTCTTGCAGGGAGCAGCAAAAAATGTCTTTTTAGTCCTTCTATGCTCTACGCATAGCAGAGGTTTTTGAGCGCCCAAGGTTATTTTTGGACTCACCATCAATTTAAGAAATGACACTGGAAAGGGCTCCTGTTACTTCTTCCCCTGGTGGAAACCCTGGAGTGTTATGCAGCTTTAATTAACAGCAAGACATTGTTGCTCTGGATGAAGACCAAGGTACAGCCCTTTGGGTACCTTTTTGGCATTCATTACAGAGATTGCATGGTGATTCCATCCTGATGTTGCTTAGGCAAGACAGAGATGCTGAGCTGACGGGCACGTGGGCCTCACCTCGGAACCCAGTGTTTTCACAAGAACCCTTGGCTGTGAGAGCCAAGGTGCATGCCTCGCTTGGAGCACCTCGCCCACGATGCTGCTGTGTCCCTTCCATCCCTCCCTACCTGTGTTCTCAGTCCCCTGGGGCAGAGGCCACTTGGTCTCATGTATGACTGTTGGGTGATTAGTGTGCACCCTGTACTTTGCTCTCAGAGCACAAATGTTGTCTTTGGCCTAGATCACAGACAAAAAGAAAGTATTCCACAATGGACCTGCTGGAGGTGTGTATATGAAGCAGAAATCACGAGGATTTTACTCCATGGTTTCCCCCCCAGGTTGCCTGTTGTACAAAATTCAGCAATATTTAACTGGTTTTGTAATTCTTAAAAGGGGGCAGATAATGAGTCTGTTGGTGCTAATTTGGCATTTTTATTGATGATCCCAGAGGTAGCTCTTGATTAGAAAATTATACTAGTAACAGAAATGATTCCTTATTTCTACTCCATATGGGCAGACTGGGGTAAAAATAGTCTTCTAGTGCAATTTAGATATTCCCCACTGATCCAGATGCAAGATCCATTAAACTCCTTATGTGCCAGACACTGTGGAAGGATCGCTTACAGACATTATTTCAGTTAATTCTCACAATCTAGGGCTATCGCCTCACCTGTAGGTAAGAAATCTGAAGTGAGGAATTAGTGAATTGTACAGCTAGAACTGGAGGCCGAGCTTGGCATCCCGTGCTCAGTACACTCTTCCTTTTACATATATGGTGCTCCAGCTAAATCCCTGCTCACTGGGGAATACCCGAGTGTGCAGGAACAACTTTCACAGAAACTGAAGGGCAGAAGGAAAGAGGGAGAACAAGAGAAAGAGGCTAGGATGCTAAGTGTAAGCCAAATACTTCCCCACAACTTCCAGGCCAGCTCCTGGCCACTGATGCGTTTTCCAGAACACATGTCTAACCCTGAAAGTGTTGGTGAGGCAGCCCGTTGGGGGTCCCTCCTGTCTCCCTAAAGCTATCCCTATTCCTCAATAAATTTTCTACTCTACATTTGAAAAAAAAAATGAAAGTCTTGGTGAGTACCGTAAATTTTTTTATTCCCTTATTTACTATTTCATCTGTTTAAAATAAATGTGTAAGCACCCCTCATTGTAAGAACTAGAATATTACTAAAAACTGTAAATCCCTCATGTTTTCTTCCTGGTCACAAGTCCTTGCCTCTTAATTCTTCTTTATTATGATTGTTAGGTTAACTCTTTTCTATTTTTTTTTTCTCATTTGAACAACTGGTGCTTATGACTAACCAACATATTAAATTCTTTTAAATATTTCAATTACCTTGATTTTGCAATAGGGACACGACAAATCTCCTCTAGCAAATTTCCAGTAACCAGACGCAGATGCAATTGTTTAAAAAACAAATATATGGAAACAGAGGAGGATGATGGTTAGCAGAAAGTGTGGCAGGAGAAATGGGAGACCTACGTCATGTACGTCAAGAGTACAAGGTTGGAACGATGGAGGAGGAGGTCTAGAGACCTTTTACAGAGCAGGAGGACTATTCTGCTTACATGAGTTAATAAGACTGAAGAGTAGAAATCTTTTATTTTGCTAACTTGGAAAAAGTTTATGTGAGTGTAACTATCAACAGCATTGCATGTGTTGAAGCATCCTGAGGTTTGTAAGAGTATCTCTACCTGCCAAAGCACTTCACACCCCCTGTCCTGCTCTGGCCGCCCCACACCTGTTCTTTCCTTTCTGTACGACTATCTCAGTGCCTCCGTGTGTGCATTTACCTGGGCCCATCTTTCTCCCTTACTTCCTAATCCCACCATGGTATTTGTCCCTCCTTCTTTCTGTGCAGCCATTCCACTCACGTACTCCACTCCCAGCTCCTGATCCTCTGTTTCATGGAGACCCCCGGAGAAGTCTGTGACTGCTATTAATCTCATAGGGACAGGCCCTGAAACTTCAGTGAATAAAATCCTCCATCTCATTATATAGGTTAATAAGCTCCTAGAGCATGTTCAGAGCCTATGAAATATTAATGATGTGACCCAGAAGTTGTAGGCTGGGGTATCTTAGAGCTGGGGGTATCTTAGAGCATTGGAGCCTTCCTTGGGTTCAACATCAATCAGAAATTAAAACAAAGACTTTTTCAATGCATAATAAAAGTCAGTGGAAGAATATTTTATATCTCAATATCTAATGTGGACAGGAAACAAATTCTGGGCAGAGCATTCATTGTTACTAAAAGGAATGCATGTTTAAAACTGAATATATTTGGAAGCTACCTACTAGAAAATAAATAGCACCTTTATATTATATAGGCCAAAAAAAGAAATCATTCAGGAAATAAAGAAATAAATGATTAAATTAATATTCAGTGACAGCAATCCTTTATTTTCCACAAACTGATAAGTGGTGGGTGAGATAAACACCACTCAGCTTCCAGCTCTCCATTAGTGGGGAGAAGGGTCTTTCTGTGAGTTCAGCAATAAAGAAGAATCCCCCTCAAGATCCCAAAACAATAGAGAGGTTTGAAAAGGAAATCAAAGTTTTCCGACAGTCTTTGATTTTACGTGTTCCTCAAAGAGAAACATAGATTTAAATTTTGGACTTAGTGCCCAGCATTGACCTGTAATATTAAAAATGGCAGCCCTAGGGCTGGGGATTTAGCTCAGCGGCATAAGCACCTGCTTTGCAAGCAGGCGGTCGTGAATTCGATCCCCGGTACTGGTAAGAACGAAAAAGACAAAAAAAAAAAAAAAAAAAAATGGCAGCCCTGCATGAAAAGACCACTAAAAGGCTCATTTCCTTGCTTGTCAGGGTTTTTCCTTTATTCTTTTTTGGCTGCAATAAGGCACATTCTTGCTTTTCTTCTCCCGTTTTAGGAGGAATACCTGGCAGGTTCAAGGAAGACGGGATAGGGACTGAAGCTTCCAGCAAGTTCAACACCGTGCATTTGGTTTTCCAGCTGCAGTTATCACCTTGCCCTAACAAGACCTCTATGGCCAAGCATCCTACCTACTCAAAAATTCCCCAAAGTAATCTCATAAATAAGTTTTCTATCCAAAAGCCACTCACCATTTAATTAAAGTTCTTCTAACCTTTACTTTTTATATTTTAAAAAGCAAAACAATAAAAGGATAGAAATGAAACCATTTGAAAAAATAGTAGGAAATTAACAGTAGTTAATATACTGCATGTTGTTGTCTTAGAAGTAGTTGTTCAGGTTCCAAGATTTATGCATGAAAAAAACGATAAAATAAACAATGAGAGAATAAGTCAGTATCTCCCAAGATCCAGCCATGTTGAAACTTGGCGGGAGGAAGAAGAAAGCTGCAAGGCCTCCCTCCTGGTAAGCGGCGGTTCAAGTGAGCAGCGGGTGCCCCAGGATCACAGCCTACCTGCATGCGGGCTGAGAATCACACACCCTATCCCCCTCCCCTCCCATTTAGCAACCGGATGGTTTCGAGGTCAGCCAGAGTTGATAGCAACTAAGGCACATAAAGCAATTAAATGCTTGTATTGTTGGGTTGATTATGCTGACCTGGGGCCAGAGGTCTGAGCATATCTCTTGGGAGGATGACAGTATGTAATATAGCAAATATGGGGATTTCCTTTCATCTTCTCTGTGAAGGCAAGTATTGTTTTCACTGCTTTGCTTTGTTCTGATCAATTATCTTGCTCAATTCAATATTCTGTTTTGATAGGTTTTATCATGTTCTGTTTTTGGTTTGATTTTGCTATACCTGATTGAAAAGACAACGATTGTGAAGATAACAAGATATACTATGGTTCTTATTACTGTTATCCCAGAATCCTGCCCTAAAGTTCTGTACCGATTTCACTGCATTGTTTTGATTGGTTTTGTAATCTCTTGTTTTGTTGTGTTTACTACTTTCAAAATAAAAAAAAAAATCCCAAACAGTGAAAGCACAAACTGTTCTCTTCGATAAACAAAGATCAGTAATATCTATCTTTAATATATATATATATATATATATATATATGTATAATCTTTTCCCTTCATCCTTTTTTCCATTTTAGTAGCCAATGGGATTATCAGTCCCCCTTCTCTCACACCCAAAAGACCTCAATAGTCCACAGGCCATCAGGGACCCTTTCTACCACCCACCTGCAGTACCCTGGGAGAGCTAGTGGGAGACTCAGCAACCTCTCCCTCTACACAGAGGACCTTAGCAGGCCTCCTAACAGTGTAGTGAGCTCCCTACTCAAGTAGAGGATCTCAGTGGGTCAACAGGAGCTGCAGCAAACTCTCCTCCCACCTGTAGGACCTTGGCCAGCTAGCAAGAGTGTAGGTGAGTCCTTCCTCCATGCAGAACTCAGAATGGGCTGGCAAGATGGTCAACAGGCCTTCTTCCACCCAGAGGAAGCTGAAAGGGCCTACAAGACCCCCAGTGAACAGTAGGATCCTGACTGAGGCGCACACTACACACAGGTGGGTATGTAGGCTTGGAACAACCTGAAACCACAGAAACAACAGGAACTAAGGGCTGGCTTACATCAATGCTCCTAGACTAGCCAGCCTAGGAAGACTATAGGACTCACCCAACAGACCCTGCAGGAGGAACTCAAGTGACTGGCCCCAGCCCTACACTGAGGGATCCAGCAATAGAGCAAACGTCAGCACACAGTAGGACCATAAGACATACAGGATGGACAGTTGAGACTAGCAGAATTGAAAAGACCAAAATATTAACCCAAGAGATGAAAATGAAATTTACATTTTAGAGCAATAGTTTGGGGACTATACAGACTCTTTGTACATTGAGACTATCCATCATTGTCACATATCAAGAATAAATTCTTCTTATGCAGATTTGGAAAAATGAATGATTGAGTTAAGATACTGACAGTTTCAGTAAAGCAAGAAAAGAAAGTTCAAGCAGTTGTCCAACCATCAATGTCCAGCTATTCCTTATGATCAAGTTTGGGTTCTGGATTCCTTACGCAGAGCATCATGATACTATCACTATAAATGATGTTAATGAGGGCAACTGTAGCGGATAAACTGACTATACAATTATTCTAAATTTTCTTTACATTCACTGACTTTCCCAGCTTACCTTCAGCTACAGTCATGTGACACTGCCCTAGATTAAGGAAAATTTTGATGGCCAAAAGACTGTCTTTCCCAGTAAAAGAAATCAATTAACCTTCACCCTGCTCTTTGACCCTGACTTGAATACAGATTCTCTGTCCAGAGACTTAACAATCATTGAGAACTCATGAGGAAATCTCAAGGCAGCAGCAAAGACCCTATATCTGGCATCTTTATGCTACAAAATAAAAACCAACAGCTTCTACTTTCCAAGGATTTGATTAGGTCATAATAAAAAGACTTTATCTGAACTACCACATGATGGGCTGTTACTTGAGCCAAACACATTGCCCAGTGATACAGTACCCTGGCCAATACTTAGCAAGAACACTTTTAACCAGCAGGGGACAGGGAAAACACAGGAGACGAACCTTCATTTACCATTTTAATAGCAGTTGGTTACTTCTTGAATGTTAGGATGATACACCCCATTGCATAAAAGAGAATCCAGCGGGGTGACTTACAGCACTTAACCTCTTTTTGTATGACACTGAACCCCTCTTCTCAAGTCTCCTTTGAGCTCCTAATATTAATAGCACTGGCACCCCTGAACTGTTGATTTCAGGTTGCAGGTCCTTTCCAATGGTTCTCTGTTGGACCCGTGGACAAGTCAGGGCAAAATCAATCATGCAGAACTCTGCAAAACACAAGAAGACTGTAGAAAAGCTCCTCTTGGAAAAGGACTCTGTAAAGTCCCAACTATTAAATTTGTTTTTTCTTTTCTTTTTATCGGCACCAGGGGTCGAACTCACAACTGCATGCTTGCAAGGCAGGCGCTTATGCCGCTGAGCTAAATCCTCATCCCCTGTTTCTTTTATTTTTTAAAGTAAGCAGTCTAATATTATCCACAGTTGCAATTCATATGAGTCCCTTCTTCCGTGGTCTCTACAGTGGTTAGAACTCTTTAGTTGGAAGTGGTAGAGGTTCTTCTCTGACAGCTAAAACACACAAGGGAGATAATTCAGTTCACATAAATCACGCATGATAAAGGTGGGAATGGAGCTCACCTTGGGGTGGGCAAGGACCACGTGGTCATCCTGCTTTGCCTGGAGGCTTCAGTCTTGGTACAGCAGGCTGGTTCTCCTTGCAGCCCATGGGCCATCAGCTTCTTAGTTCAGACCCAGAGAAGGAACGGCATCTCTTGCTCTGCCTCAGCACAAGAGGAACCCGGGGGGAAAAGTCAGTAGGCATTTTCTGAGGTTATGAAGTCCAGCTTTTATACATATAAAAAAACTGTTTGTAGCTACTTGCTTTCTAAGATAAATATTCAATACCCTGAAGTAATGAATTTTTTTCTTTAAGCTTTTAAGTTCAAACTACAAATCTTATTATTCTATCTATAAATCTAATAAATTTTTAAGAGGCACTTTACAATTTTGGCAATTAAATTCCCTTAAACAGTCTAAACCACATTTATAAATGTAATATATATGATTTTCTTTTTAAGTACTTCAAATACTTGACTAACAAGCAAAACTTTCTCAGTACCTAAGCAGTTCTTATAAATCTAATGAATTAAACTTTTAAGTATCGTGACCTTTAAGTTCCCTTAAATCTTTCAATGCTGTTTACAAACTTAGCCAACTTCTCTTGGAACTTTCAACTCAAAAGCTTTCATTTGAAATCTACCACTTAATTAGAGATTTAAACTGGAATCACATGGCTAATTACAAAGCTGACTGGGCCATAATCTCGTAAACATTAAAAACACTTTACAAACATTGCAAACACGTCAATTGCCAGACTTAGTGGGATTGTCTTAAATTCAATACAAAAATGTTAAAACTGTGGGTTTTCCTTACCTCATCCTCTCTGTGGTTGAAACGTTTCAAGGTTGGAAAATATCTGAGAAGGGCACACTTCTAAAACTCCCAGAACACAGAACCTACCTTCTCACTGGTTGGTGTTTCTCATTAGCCCTGGGTTAGACGTAGACACAGGGGCTGAGGAGTTCAAGAGCCTTGGTGTCACTGTTGATACTTTCCTTACAGATGTCCTACGTTCCTTTTAAACGATCTGCACTGGGGGCGGGCGGGGGGCAGTTTTCTCAGCCCATTTCCTACACGTGGGGTGCATGCAGCTGAACTGAGCTCTTGAATCAAGGCATAAACACTTAGCTAATTAGCTCCTAATTTCTTTGAGGGAATTGCAACCAACTCGTGTCCATGAATTCAGTTACCTTCCATTTAGATTGCCCTACAATGAGCCCCAAGTGCTGGAGTCAACCATCAACATGCTGGGCCAGGTGAGTTAAACATCTGGTCAAGCATGAGCCCCTCCTATTCCAGATGGCACAAGGAGAGCAACGGAAGAAGAGTGAAACAGCTGGAGAACAAGAAGCTGCTTGCATGGTCCCCCCTTCAGCCAGCCTAGTGCTCCTTCCTGATGAGCCTTCTAATCCCAGTCAGTGTCACTTCCTCAAGATGTTCATCTGGCAGAACACGCTCCTCGATCGTGACCAGGGTCTTTGCATGGCTCACTCTCATGATGTCACTCCAGGACCCTTTCAGTACCCAGTCATTTGGATACCTCTGATGGATAAAATGTGATGGATGATTTAGGGTGCTGTAAACATGCTGTGTGCTTTTACAGGTTTCCTTCTTTATGCACACCGGCAGGTCCTTTTCTCACTTGGGTGCTCACCAAGATCACATTCATATGTCAACAATACACTCTAGAATATCCTCTCTCAATACTGTTTTGGCTGTATCCTCTTCTGGGGCCCCACGGCACCTCTGTGAGTCTTTTTAGCACATACTACAAAGCTTGGTAATTATTTGTCATCATTTTTACTTACTATTAGATCATAATTTCCTTGAAGGCAAGACTGTTTCTTTGAAGGCAAGACTCTCCATCATTGGTCGCTGGAAATGATGTAAGCACTGAACTCTAGTACAGTTAATACTGTTCTCTAAATCTGCAGTGGAAACTAATGATTGTGTGTGTGTGTGTGTGTGTGTGTGTGTGTGCCCACATGTGCACATATAGGGATATATGTGTATATGAGAAAGAGAAAATGAAAAAGAGGATGAATTTAGGAACCATAGTGAAGTCAGTTAATGATCTCAGAACCAGAAGAAATACTAAAACCATTAAAGTCACAGGCAAATCTGGGGCACGAAATCTTCAAGGTCTTCTGTGTTCTTTCTAAACCATAAAAATGGCAATACTTAAAAAATGCTTAGGATTATTGACCATATGTTAGGTAGCTTAGTAACTATATTCTTTTTCAAAATCCTATGACACACCCAAGGGAAGGTTACATAGTTTCCCAGTGCCTCCACACACACACAGCTCACCTCCTGGAAATATTACTCTATCATGAAATGGGACCCGGTAAGAACAAACAAAGTCATGAAGATGACAAAGTAGAAAGAAAGAACAGAGAGAAATCTAGGAGAAGAGCTTTCCAAAGGCTGAGGACTCTCCATTCATAGACAGATGGCACCTTTGCACAGGAATATTTTTTAATATTATTTAGCGCTTGTTGTGTCTGAGTGAATACAATCCATTTCATTGCTTAATGAACCCGGGCCACATCTTAATGTTTGACCAAATCCACAATTAATGGCCCTATAGGGCAGTCGTCCTCTAAAGAATTTGCTGCAACATAATTAGCAACCATCCCCACTGATTAGGATTTATGTTGTTTTAAACTGAATTCACTAGTTTGACTAGACTACCATGGCATCCACAAAAGCTCAGCTTCATCCTGTGGTACCTTTGGCTAGCTAGCTATCAGGACCTCCAGTTTTTCATCACTTTAGCAAACATTTCTCCATCTCTTCTCCTAGGGCCAGGCTAAGATGGTCAGAGGGTGAATGAATCCAAGGATTCTTGCATATTTTGTTATTTGGGTCACTTTTGTACTCTCTGCCGAACCCAAAGTCACTCCAACTGATGACTCTTTCAATATTCAGTCTAAGCTAGACACAACTGCTAGCAAGTAACCCAGGATCCGTGAGGTTGCTTTTGAATGGACTTTTGGCAGTAGGAGCTCTCTGGGATGGGTTTCAGGATTTGGACATTTATTGGTACTGAGAACAGATATATGAGGTGGGAACTAAGGTTATAGAAAATAGACAGAGACCAAGGAACAGTACTTTCCTGTTTTAATCATGTGCTGACACATGTCTCTATGGTCTCTTTAGTTTGAAAAGCAAAACCATTTCCCTCATTACAAATGCAGGTTGGAAATGGTTCCGTGTGTTCTTAAAGTGACAAATGCCAAGTTGTGAGTGTACGCATGTATATGTGTCATGCTGTGTTTGAAGGGGACCATGAAGCTTTCTGTAATTAATGAACGCTCAAAATCATGCTAAAATATTTACAATGTCCCTCCCTTCTTGATGCTGGGAAGACTTTTCTGTGTATGAGTTGTGGGTCCATTTGTAATTCCATGCTGCTTTTAAAATTTATCCCTTAGTCTGCTCATCTGTGAAATAGAGATTGGGGCATACCATCTTTATTCTTTCACATAGCTTTACAATTTCAGAATTCGAGATAAGCAGCAAATCCTTGCTGATGCAGTATAAATATCTCCCATTTGTATTAATTCAATACCCAGCAAACAATGTATTTAGTATTGACACTCTCCAGCAGAAGAAATACAGGATGTATCATCTCCTTTATGGGTTGCTGATTTGTTTCTCTGGCTGGGATCTAACACCAAATCAACTGGCCTTGAATGTTACTGATCAAGCATAAGGTTCCTCTTTTGCTAAAGACAGAGCTAAAGTTATGGACCAATGGCCTCAATCTGTCTCCAAATTTGAGCAACTGTGTGTGCTCATTCACTTAGGGCCACACAAGCTGTTTATTGGAAAGTGCACTCTTGAATCTCTTCTCAAGGCTTCCCCTGAAATGGGCTGTGTGTTTCTAAAATTCAGTCCTTTCCTTTAGTCCTGTGACTAACTCAATTTTAAAGTTGACCCTTTGATCTTTGAAGACCTTTAACAAAACCAATAATGGGTTATAAAATGGTTGCATAATGCACTGGCCTCTTCATGGTCATCGTGACGCGATTACTTTGTCTTATTAGGGAAACAACTTTGAGTCCTACTGAGTCTGATTTAAGGAACAGAACCTAAGTGCACGACCTTCTTCTGGAGCATGGGGCACCGCCTGCATCAGTTTGGCAAGCTCTGCGCTCCGGACTTCTGCGTTATACGCTTCTTACAGCTCTGACACGTCCTCAATATATCTTGTCATTCTTGGCTAATAAAATTGGTTTTATGCCAAGTCAACCATTCTCTCAAATCCTGGGTGTCCTATCTCATCACGTCTTTCTTTTATCATGGAATAAAGTGCAGCGATGTTTGACCAATATCATGTGTTTCTTTGTTCTATCCTCCAAATAGAAACCTCTCCCAACATAACACCAGGTATTTTTTTAAACTATGACTTTATTCCTTCTCACTTTTCTATGGCTGAGATTTATTCTAAGATTTTTCAAGATGTGTGGCTCTTTGTTCTCTTGAATACAGTCACTGACAAACAAAAGAATTCTTATTCTCTATAAGCCCATCAATATGCTTAGCAAACTCTTCCTCAACTGGGGCATCCTGCTTCCCATTAGAAACATTTCAGTTTGCATTACAGAGCTATATGATCGGGCTTTCACTCTGTTTCTCCTATAACCCCGGGAGCTGTGAAATCTGTACCATTTAGTCCCTTTTGCCATATTGTCCACTGCATTTTAAAATTAAGTCATGTAAGGTTAAATGTGCTGTCTCGTATACCTATACAAGCACATGCATATGAATGTATATATGTGTACGTCAACCCTAAGCATATAGTTTACATTTGCTTTTGGTGAACATAGTACATACTTACTTGTTCTTTTCGTTTTGTGCTCAGTCCCTCATACTGTATTCCTCCCGCCCCTGCTCTCAGCAAATTCCTTTCTTCACACAATGTCCATGTGCTTCATTTGAACTACACACTACACACATAACATCCTTCTGTGTTTTTCCACTTGTACCTCATGGCATGAAGCGATGAAAATGCATTGAAAATAAGATGAAAGTAGCATCAGCCAGGGTCTCAGAAGAAAATGTGGTACTTCCAACCAAAATCATGTGAACTTAATCATGGGATTATAAAAGGACAAAGAGTGCATCAAAAAACAGAAGAGCTAAAGTTACATCTCAGGTTAAAGGAAGGGGAAAAGGAGGTGGAGAAGAACCTGAGGGAAAGCCTTGCAGAAGGAGCTACCTTGAGAGAAACCCTGGGGTTCTGAGACTCCGGGCTTTCTGCCTCCTGCTCCCTCTTCTCTCCCATTGGCTGCCTGAGCCTGGGAAGAGTCCAGAGGCTCAGGGCTCCTGCTGAAGTTCTTCCTCCAGGTCAGCGACTTGTAGTGGAGTAGAAAGAGAGGAAAATGGATCTTCAGAGAGGATCGAAGATATCAGCTTTGGACTTTTGAATAATATTGTTATTTATTGTGTAAAAATGATATATCTTTCATATTTTGCTACATCTGCTATTCTTCATAATGCTTGGTGATATAATTCCAAGTGACCTGTCATTCATTGTTTAATGACTGCGTAAAACTCATAGTGTGAAAAGCTTAAAATTTCATTGATTTATTTTGTAATAAACAGTGATACAATATGTGTGCAATAAGGTATATATGTGTTTGTGTATGTAATTTGTAATATGTAATTTGTAATATGTTATTTATAAGTATGTAATTTGTAATATGTTATTTATAATATGTAATTTAGTATGTAATTTATAATATTTATAATATTATAAATATTACATATTTATAATATGTAATATAGTATGTAATTTGTAATATGTTATTTATAAGTGTAAACTGGTTCTTTTAAATGCAAATTTTTAATTCTAAATAGTTTTTTTCAAATTGCTGGTCACAGGCTCTAACTTTTCATATTAAGAAATCGTATGAGCACCCTTTCCCCCTTGCACTCTAGAACTTGTACAGTCTAAAGGTACAGCGATGTTTTAGTAGGTAAACTAATATATGTGTTCCTAACAGTTACTGAACTTGAATAGGTTGGCCTATGTTTACTGGGTGTATGGGAAGTCATCTGAATTCTCTAAATCACTGGCTTCTAGATGCTTGCTGGTCTCGTCTTTTAAGGACTATAGTTCTCTTTCTGAGATTTGTGCCCAGCTGACATTTCTGTTGATTTCAGTAGTGGACATATTTTTCCAGTTGTAATGTTCTTTGTTTATGCAAATATACTTCCTGCCTCTCAGTGGCAGCCTTTTCTCTGGTGCTCTTTGAGGAGTTTATTCTCTCTGACATGAAGACAGAATTTCTAGTTGGAGTCCAGCCTAACACTCTTTCTTCTCTGGTCAGCATCATAATGGATGGCCCTCGAAGCAGTGTCCCGCAGGCAGGACTTACCACCAGGTCTCTTACTACTGTCTTGGATACTGTGCTATGACTCTGAGTTCACTGAAGATTTCACTCATCTGAAATGGTACCAGAGTGGAAAAGGAAATTAATGTTATATGCCCATCCCTGCCCTTGTCACCTCAGTTACCCTATTCAGAACCTTTAGCTAGACCAAGGCATAACACTTTATAATGTACACACCAAACATCCAAGGAGCTTGGTACAATGCACATTCTAATTCAGCAGGCTGGAGCAGGAGCCTGAGATTTCTCGTTCCTAACAAGCCCCTAAGGTAGGGATGCTGATGACCCAGTTACTCCAATTAGAGTAATAAGAAGTCGACAACAGAGCTGTCAGTAGATGAAGCTACACATAGACAGCTAGTGTCTTTGCCCATAACTTGTGCTGTAATAAAATATCTGAGACTATGTAAATTGTAAAGGAAAGCAGACCTTTGATCTCACAGCTCTGGAGTCCCAGAAGTCCAAGAACATGGCACAGTGTCTGATTGGTTTCTCATGCTGGTGAGGATCTCATGCTGGAGAAACTCTTGGAGTAGAGCCAGAAGAAAATAGGTGAGAGAAGAATGTGGAGGAAGTAATCATGAGGAAGAGAAAACTTGCTTTTCTAACAACCTGCTCATAGGGTAACCAAACCAATCCCAAAAGACTGAGAACTCAGTCAGTCCAAAAAGTCGTTAACCTAGTATGAGGGCTTTGACTCCATGACCCAGATACCTCCTACTGCAGCCCACCTTTCAAAGCTGCACTTTTGAGAAACAGTGCACTAAACATGATTTGGGGGAACGTACTCAAAACGTACTGCAGCTAAGAAGAAGAAAGCAATGATTAATCACTGTTAACCTGAGTCTAAAGTTTCTGGAATAAAATTGTGTGCTCGCAGAAAGTCCCTGGAATCAGAAATCATGCGTTGATGCCATCTATTTCCTTGCACCCAGCAGACTCTAAGCTCCTCTGGAACACAAAATGTGTTTTGCTCAGCTCTGTGTCCCTAGCTTTGCAACGAGTCTGGCTCCCAAAAGTTTGCCAAATGAGGTATGGGGCTGCACAGGTTACTAAATTGTGTGGTCTGTGGGACAGACCTCCAAGTGCCATGCTCAACCATGCACATAGAAGGTACAAAGAGAAGATTCCAGCATCTGAGTCCAGAGCTTAGGATCCCTGACGCACCCATCTCAGCCACTGAGGACCTCAGCCCAGAAATGGTGTATGGAAGTCACCTGAAGCAGAGTGAAGAAGGCAAGAAAAGTAGGATTGCTCTCTGGAAGAATAATGTTTGGTCACCTCTCGATCTGTGCCCCTGAGCACCTCTCAGTCAGTACGGGGTGAGTAAAGCACACTGAGCACCTCTCAGTCAGTACGGGGTGAGTAAAGCACACTGAGCACCTCTCAGTCAGTACGGGGTGAGTAAAGCACACTGAGCACCTCTCAGTCAGTACGGGGTGAGTAAAGCACACTGAGCACCTCTCAGTCAGTACGGGGTGAGTAAAGCACACGGGGCTTTGTCTTCACACAGCTCATACAGAAGCTTCTGTAGCAAAGGGAAGCAATAAGATAACACAATAACAGCAGCCACTGATTGACCAGGCTGAGGCCTGTGTGAGATGATACCTTACATGTACCTCCTTACTGTAGTTAACTGTGAGGAGCATTGAAGGTGAGAATCAGGATTTACATCAAGGTTCATTTGACTGGTTCTCATTTCTACTTAACATGTATTAACTCGGTTTTCCCATAACAAGAGTTACCGTGGGCTTGACATGTTCTACTTACCCAAAGGATGTTGTATACTTTGCTATAGTTGGACACCTCTTCCTTTCTCCCTAATTTTGAATAAAATCAAACATCTTATGGTGATTCTATCTGTGCAGTCAAATGGGGGATATTTAAAGAGATCAACATTATATTCCCTATGCCCTGTTACTTTGTGCCTGCAGAAAGCCACACATTGTCCATTGGTTTACACACACAGTTGCCTCACTTGAACTTACTTATAAACTAGAATTGCCAACTCCTTCGCCAAAGAGAGGAGGACATACCTTCTGGGAATGTGTTTGAAAACTTTCCAGGAGCATTTGAGAAACATTTGGTGAGAATGTAACACTCACCAAAGGAGGGAAGACACAGCTTTGTGTTTTGTGACAGTAACAGGAAAGCTTGAAGTATGGGTTTCCTCCATGCTGGGTGGGAGCGCATGTTCATGTCAATTCTGGGGAATGCCACACTATCAGTGAAATGCCTCTCCGGATCTCTGTCAGTTGTGGGTTACAAGAAGTGTCAAACTATCAGCTTCCATCCGACTGAAGCTGCAAGTACAATACCATACCAGCAAGGTGCAAGGTTTGCAAGCTGAAATCTGGAAGAGCAGCCCCTTTGTTTGGCCAAGTCTTGCATGGGTTTGGTGGGCAATGGTGCTGAGCCTTCTGGCAATTTTGAAGCCATCTTCTGTTTTGGCATCTCAGGCTGTGAGCTGAAGGATCCCAGTCTCCTCCCCCACTTTCTTCCCTTATCTTCCTCCAACATGGCTGAGTAACCAAGGCGACAGGGAGGCCCTGTGGGCAGAACAATGCCAGCCGGCTGTTTTGTTCTGTCATTACATTCCATTCAGTGGCCAAAAGCTTTAAAATCAAACAATATAGTTGGCGACATCAAGTCAACACCAGCTGCACCAACTGTCCCAGGCTGCAGGCAGCTCAGGGAGGAGACAGTCAAGCTGGAGACTCTGGAGGAGGCAGGAATCAGAGGAGACCCAGGAATCTCCCAGCCGAGAAAACAATCTGATTTTAAAGTTACTGATAAATTCTTTCCACTTAGTCTTTATTTAAAGAAACTGCAGTGTTAATTAGGTGTGACTATCTCATCTAATTATCCTAAAACAGGATAGGCATTTAGTGCTGATAAAGGCAATCGCAAAAAGTAATAGTGGATTTCCTTATTTTCAAGTATATTATTCAAACTAACCATCGGTGAATGTGGTGAAATCAGAAAAAGCTTTATAACTGTGGACATAATCATCCATGAACTGGATCAAAATTAGAGGTGAAAATTTATGGGAAAAGGAGCTTTGTACCTATGTGAGATCTACCCTTTCAAGATTCACATTTAAAATGGGGGACTGATTTTATGAACGCTGGCCAAAAAACCATTAATCAGGAAAACATGTATTGAGCATTTTTAAGGCTCAAGTTATGGAAATGAATAAAAAAAATAGAAGATATGATTGTATCTCCCCTTAAGGAGATTGCTGTCTACTTGGATGGGGAGGAAAGCATGCAAATCTTAACCAAAGCTGCCTGGGAAACTATAGAATTGACTCTATTTTGGCTTTGTGTGGCAACATTTTACCCTTGACTCCCATTGGACTTAAAAAAAAAAAAAAGTTCATCAGTTGCAGAAAATTATAGAAACTAAAATTCTTCATGTTTCTTGGACTGTTCTATTTTCAAATATGATTAGATGTTTTCATTGGGAAATGAAAACTGGATTAACTTGCAAAAAGATTCCACAGGGCTGGGAGTTGTGGTACACACTGGTAATCTAGCACTCTTGGGAGACTGAGGCAGAAAGCTGCCCGACCAGCCTGAGCAATTTAACAATTTAGCAGGATGCTGTACCAATATAATAAATAAAAAGAGGTTACGGATATAATATAGCTCCATGCAAAGGTCCTTGGTTCAATCTCAAGTACTGAAGAAAGACAAAAAGATCTTCCAGCTTGTCACAATTTGCTAAACTTTAACCAAATTAATTAGGAAGGTCTACATTCCAGGAGACAGAAGGTATTCAAGCCCTGTGAAATCAGAGGTGGGGTGTGTCTAGCTGTTTACCTAGTGTAGGCATCCTCAAGGTCCAACGCATTGCTTTCTACAGAATGGACTCCAGTAAATACCTGTTGAATGAGCGAACCCGTCCAAGTTATGCAGCTAGCAAGTACAAAATGCTAACAAGACCTTGTAGTGTTTCACTCTGAAGGCATAGCAAAGGAGCATTTTATACTGCCAAAAATGGCCCAGAAAAAAACACAAAGAAGAGAGATTTGGTTCAAAAGGGGTGTCCAGCTCACATCATGGTGTTTTTCCGTGAATGGATAATGACCTATTTTAGACAGAAACTCATAAAATGAATCTGTTGATATAGGACTGCCATATTCTTAAACAGAAAAGAAAGAGAAGAAAGGGAAGAGAAAAATAAGCATATACTCAAAGTAAAGGGGAAGTCTTCTTTCTCTAAACTTACTTTTCATCCTATGTGTGAACACTTATGCTATCTATAGACAGACAGACAATAGACTGATAACGGATTGTAGACCTATGTTGCAATGTTAGTGATAACCAAAAGATTTTGAACAGTATTTCTTTAGAAAAAATGGACTATTTTTCAGGGGAGAGTTTAGATAAATATGGATGGACTGACCCAATTGGGTGAAGAACTGCATGTAACTGGATTGGCTATAGGGTAAGTTTCCTGCGGGCGAGACAGGAGATAAGGCTAGAAGAGTAGGCAGGAGACAGCTAAACAATGAGTATCCAGGTAAAGACAAGCTAATAAAGAGTGGCCAGGAAATAGAAAAGGTGGGGAGGAAACATGGCATAAGTCAAAGAATTGACTTTTAAATAGAAACCTGTGGTTGTGGTTGACAGTGTCAAACGTTGTGTATTTGTCAAATACAACAATAATGAACCAGAAGGTAAGTCACAATTTGGCAGTAATCGGTGATTATGTTAGTCAGCTTTCCATGCAGTGACAAAATGCCTGAAGACTCAGCATAAAGGGAGGAAAGGTTTATTTTGGTTCACTGTTTTGGAGGTTTCAGCCCATGGTCAGGTGGCCCCATTGCTCTAGAGCAATGGTGAGATGAGGCAACGTGATAGCAAACCCGTGGCAGAGGAAAAGCTATTCACTTCATGGGGGCTAGGAATCAACCAGCGTCAGAGGAAGGGGCCACTCTCTCAGTGGTCCACCTTCCTTTCACCAGGCCCCACCTCTTCAAACTTCAGGCAATCCCAATAATATCACAGGCAAGCAACTAAGCACTCAGCACATGAGCCCTTGGGAGCCATTTCAAATCTATTTTAAATCCAAACCACAAAAGTGATCCTAATTTCTTATTTATCTTGCTTGGTTATTTTTTTGGGGCTTTTCTCTTTTTATTTTCAACCTTTTTAGAACCAAGATCCAACATTAAGAAATATATTACATTGCTGAGTGTGGCGGTTCACATATGTCATCCTAGCAATTGGGAAACTGAGGCAGAAAAACTATGAGTTCATTTGAGGTCAGCTTGGCCTTCATAGTGGGACCTAGTCTCAAAGAAAAAGAGAGGAAAGCAGTGAAAGAGGGAGAGACAGAGATAGAGACAGAGACAGAGATAGGGATTGAGATAGATATAGAAGAGAGCACAACCCACATGTATATAAATATAACCAAACAATTTTCACAGAACAATGTAGAGTTACCACATATGAATATGAAACACTCTGTTGTTTTCTACTCTAATTGTTTATTTGTTAAATTACTGAAACTCATAAGATCAATTTCATACCCAAGTACTGGCTGGTGACCATAAAGCATTAGATTGCAATACAACTACACTAAAACAAAAACCTCAACCAATGTAAGTTCTCCTGAAACCAACAACAGCAATCTTTTCTGTTGTGTGCATCTGTTTTTATACAACTCATGTGCTAGATCTGATTTTGCAAAGCCAGGACTCTAACACTTGTATATGTTTGTAAATATGTTCAAGACTTTTTTTCAGTTGAATCTCCACTTCAGTCTCCCACACCTTTCTTAGATATGTGTTTTCAAAATCCTTTATATTGGCAGTTAGAGAATTGCTTTATGAAAATTTCAGTTTTAAAATGCCAAAAGCACTGAACAATCACAAATACTTAAGGCGATTGTGGAGGCAGAGATAAGAGGAAGTGAAGGAAAGCTGAGAGGACCAAAGTTGGAAGACTTCTCTTTAAATAATGAAAAACAAAAACAGTACCTGCTTTCCAAAGAAGATCATTAGGGATTTTCCTCCTTCTTGGAAGGAAATAGTTTAAAGACTATCCCCAGTTGACTCACCTAAAATAAGAATCAGAATTTGTTTAATAAATTTTTGTGATGCATATGCATGTTCTATCTTGAGGTTTGAAATGTTTAAAATAAGAACGACGTTTTAAAATAATTACTTTGCTCCCTTTCAAGAACTTTGCAAACAAAGACAATTAGTCTTTAAAAAGCAGTTGCAGTACCAGGTCATATTTAAAAACATTTCAAGTGGGAAAAAGAATTTTAAGCAAATATCTAAGTTTTATTAAATTTACTTAAGATAAACTTCTAGGTAAGATTTTTTGAAGATCCAACATACTTCCTTAGTTTTTCATCTTTGCCAAAGATATTTGTCATCATATTTGATGAGCATAAACTTTATACTAATAGCTTTCTACATCTTTTGCTAATACTGCAACAATTACAAGCTGTGTTTCTTATCATAAAGTATCTTAAAAGTTCTAGAGCTTTTAGAAAAGTTTTCAATTTTTCCTGCAGGAAAAGTGTTTGCTTCCTAGTGTCCATGAAAACTGGATGATGTGCTAAAACCATATTCTGAAATAAATAAAATGTAAAGGCCTAAGCACTTAACTCACACAGATGCTTCTTAAGACAGGGACTTGCTTGGACATTTAGATGCTGCTGACTCTGGGAAGCTCTCTTAACCGACTTCTGCACCCAAGGAAGATGAGTTAGTGCTCATTGCTTCAGAAAAGCATAGTGAAGGTTCACAGCCACAGGGAGGGAGGGTGGCTGCTTGTTCTCCAGTGGAGCCAGGCACGTGACTACGGTGCACGCTCAGGGGACCAAGACAGGTTTGCTCCTGAACGTGCTGAGGTCAGCTGCACTGCAAAGGCTGTTTAAGGGATTTTTTTTCTCATTCTTTGGTTCCACAATGAGAAATTTCCCCTAAATACTCTCTAAACTCTTTTCTCTTCTTCATTCATTCTATCCCTGCAGGGACAGAGTAATTTAAGAATGACAAAGTAGGAAAAATACCTGCGATGGTTGACTCATCCCTGCTTACCTCTCTTGGCTCTCTCCACATCCCCCTCGCTGTGAAGGAAGGCCAGCCCACTCCAGGACTTCTTGGGACTAAGAGGTAAAGTCATGGTACAGTTTCAAATTACATCTTCAACTTATTGAAAGCATTAAATCCTCCACCCTGGCTTCTAGCACTACCAAAGTGGCATTCTGACTGCAGTACAATATTTGCTTTTTGTTTTATTTTCAACTTGTTCAGAACCTGGGTGCAAAAGGAGTGCTTCCCGTGGAGTTCCCCTTTGTGAGCTCAACAATATTAGTTATATTACTTAGTGCAGCATTACTTAAGTGGGTGAAATATAGTTAAGAGTTGTTGACTCCACTAAGTTGAATATTTTGAAAAGACTTGAGAAAGGCAAATCACTTAATAAATGTTATTAAGTGTGAGCATGATGACTAAATATCTACCAGGAACTTCCAAAAATCTAAATTTCTGAATTCATATTGTTTCTTCAGTGTCTTAAAATTTTTCCTTCACTTGAAACAAACTGAATCTGGAAATCTGACATGATGCTTTTATTAGTATGCTACTTGTACAATGAATGCAAAATTCTAATCAAATGAAAAGAAAAAGGCTCTATCCCTTCACCAAAACACTGGCCAGATTGGCATGTGTCTATGTCTACAAAGTATTCAAGCATTTAGGTGACATTTTAAAGAATTTACCTCTGGCACTAGTCTTTAAAATTTTATTTTACATCAAGTCACTTATACTATAGTTTTTATTTAGAAAATTTTCAAACTTTTCAAGCCAGGAATCTTTGGAGAGTCCAGTGAAAACTATGGATCCCCATCTTCCCTAAATTACACATGCATGTAACCCACAGCTCGTAGAAGCCGTGAAGACTAATTTTGGCTGAGTTTATGAAAAACCTACCACTTGCAATTGTCCTTGATAACTAGGCTAATTCATACCAAGTTTTCAGCATAGTCATCAGGTAAAATAATTGCACTTGAAGGCCATAGAGGTAGAAATGTGTCGCTCACTTTACTCTCATCTTATCTGACTATACATCAAGAGAGTTGTATAAGGTTCAGGCACCATTTTTTTTTTTTTTTTTTTTTTTGTCTTTTTCGTTTTTATCGGTACCAGGGATCGAGCTCACGACTGCCTGCATGGAAGGCAGGCGCTTATGCCGCTGAGCTAAATCCGCAGCCCCCAGGCACCATATTTTGAGAAGCGTACTCAGAAACTAGAACCTATTGAGAAGAAATAGCACGGCTAATAGCTGGAGAGGCTGACACTAAGGAAGAATGTCTTAGAGATGGAGGATAAATGTCCAGGTGATGGAGAAGTGATATAAAGAGGTGGGCTGTTTGGAGTCAATACAAATAGATGAACTTTAGGCAGTAGAAAGAAATTACCCCCTGGCAGGTATGGACTTGGGGAGAAAATCCCATTAGCTGGAGAGAGAAGTGAATAACTGCTAACTGTATTACTTACTTTATTGTTGCTGATACACAATACTCAACACTCACAACTCTAAGGAGAAAAGGCTTATTTTGGTTCATGGTTTGTAGAGTTTTCAGCTGATAGTTGGCTGGTTCTGAAGAAGTATGGCAGAAGAGAAAGCAATTATGGTGTGGCAGAGAGAAATCAAAGGAGAGGGCAGGGAGACAGATCCTTTCTGGGCATGCCCCTAGAGACCCATCTCTTCCAACTAGGTGAACTCCGAGAGTCACATTTACCTATAAACTCACCACAGACCAATCCACTGGTGAGTATCAGGCCCCCATGACCCAGTCACCTCCCCAGAGGTCCACTCATGATTCCTGAGTTTGGGGGAGGACATTTCCATGTAAACTGTAACACCAATCATCATGAGTTTATAAAATGCCTAGTATCATCTCAAAATTTTAAATCACCGATGTCTTTAATGAAGTATGAGTGCACATTAAGATAATCTCAAGTTTTGAACAACCAAAATGCATTCCTATGAAAATTACTTTTCCACTTGCTTGGATTAGTTATATATTATTTTCCATTAAAAATTATGTACATGTTTTGGAAAGTTTGTTTGGTTTTGTGGTTTTTTATTTTAAAGAGAAAAAAATGCAAACAGTAATACAGAACTTCAAAACAAGATAATAAGAAATTACCAATGATCCATGTATTGTGTATTGTTCTCCTCAAAGTAGGTGCTCAGATTGCAAGATACAGACGTGCATAATGGTTTCGTGTTCTTGATTTGTCCATTCAAAAAGATTTTTTTTTATTTTGCTTCTTTTCTGGATACTCCTTAAGCAGAATGATTAAACAAGCTAAATTTTCCCTTGGAAGTCTATGTATTTTTTTAATCTTCTTTATAGTCTCTGTTTTCCTCCTACTCCATCTTCATTCTCACAGGAATATTCTTGTAGGGAAAAGAAGGAGGTTTTTTAATTTTAATTTTTTGGAAAAATTTGGTAATAAAATAAAACTAGGAATGTTTCCACTCTCCTGCTCTCCTCTCTCATTTCACTGTTTCTTTCCTGACCTCTTTCTCTATGACTTGTTCCCCAAATTTGCCAGGGTAACTAGATACTCAAGTCTGTTTATATGAGTTGCAGAACTCAGTGTAAAGTAAAAATGAGCAAGAATGGGAGGAGAGTGACAACAGAGCACTCAGCCAAGTGAAGGGCCCTTCTGTGCATGCAGGCTGTACAGCTACCCCATCAGGCGGCGCATAATCACTAATTGACATCTGCTTCCTATATCCCAGGACCTGGGCTGGCTGTTTAACATGCACGATTCCATTTAATAGTCGCGGCAAACTTTTCATCTAATTTTATGATTGAGAGCACTGAAATTTATTGGGAAAAGATAATTTTTGAAGGGCAAATGCAAAATAAGTAAAATTATGGGGCTGGAACTCACACCTGCTGCCAAAGTCCATCTCTGTAGGGAGCTAAGGAATGGGCAAGACCTATAGGAAACGGGAGCAGCTGAGACCACCAGTCGCCTTGGAGTCGCCTAGGTGGGCACTCTGCGCAGCAAGTGAGACCATGTGAATTTCTAGGGAGTCAAAGGAAAACAGAGGACTACCCATGGCTTTTAGGTCTATATAATAAAATGAGAAGGGGATCTAGTAGGAGAAGGGTGTCACAGAACTCATAAAACGGACTTGATCTGGTAAAATCCTGGAATGCATGGAAGGCCAACCCCCCCCACCTCAATCAGCCCACCTATCTGCCCATTATCGGACCTTCTTGCTCTCACTGAGCAATGACACACTCCTTAATACCAGTGCTCCTGCCCCCGCTTTTCCTTCCTGGATATATTTACAGGGGGCAATAAAAAAATACAGTGAATGTTTAAATTTAAAAGTGTATTACATTAAAAGGCACATTGCCATTAATGATTCTCAAAATATCCTCTCTCTTTGCTTCAAATACACTTATCCCGTTGTTCTTGGCACTTTTGGAAGTAGCTCTGAGAGTTATCTTTACTGAGTGTCTTTATGAAGTGAAATCAAAAATATGGTGAGTGCTGCTGCTGAGTGTCATCCAATGGGACAACCAGGTCACAAAGGCATTACCGTGTCTCCTCATCCATCTCATTCACCAGCTTTGACACCACATGAGTTCTGGCTCTTCCCCAAAATCTAAACTACCTTGAAAGGGAAATGAATCAATTCAGGATATCAAGGCAGTCACATTTGTGCTACTAATGATTTTTCAAAACTTTATAAACAATGAAGATGCATTCTCTTTGCTTTCATGCTTAACCTGGACCAGTACCGTGCTGTGACTGTGGATATTTACTTCTATTCTTCAGATTAAACTGTTTGCCAGTGACTTCTTGAAGCTCACGGTTAAAGACTACTGAGCTCTGAGCTGCACATACGAAACACCATTGTCCAGTCAGTGTTAACAGTGCAGACATTTCAGATGTTTACCTATTGGTCTCTATAATGTGCTTATGGTTGCTTTTGGACTTGAGAGGAAGACAGAATGTTACGTTTGTCTTCTGAACCCCACAAGATTTCCTTTCTCTGCAACAGATGCACTCACACGTTTTCCTTTCCCCAAATCCTTGAAGCATGGCTTTGCTCACACCTGTCACTCAGTGCTAATGAGCACTCAGCACATTTCTTCTGCTGAGATTTGTGCATTCTGTGAAGTTGAACTTTAAACTAGAAACTTAACTTTTGAACTGAACTAACTCTCTCTTTCTCTCTGTCTCTCTCTCTCGGATTTTTGGCTGTGCAGAGATACCTACTCTCAGTGAACCTCAGTTGTTTTCATCCAGGAAAATAAGAAGTGGATTTTCTGATCTTGAAGATCCCTTCTACCTCTGACATGCTCTGAACTAGTCCTTCAGAGCCAAGGTTTCAGTATCTTTCATGATCTGGCAGATTGGTCTAATCAATAGCATTAGGTAACAGGAGTTGAGAAGTCTTTAAGAAATGTGTACTCAGTGACCATCAGTGGCATATGATGTTCTAATATATGTTATTTAATAAGGGATGACTTGAAGGCACATATTTAGGACAGAAGATCATGCTGTTTCTCTGATAGTGCAAAAGGAGGTGTTTCGGACAAGACAAGATTCCATCAGTTTTCCATTATCACAAAAATTGGGGACCTCTAGGGTCTTCAGGCTAGACATACTATCTTATTTGAGCAGATGAAGTAGTTCTTGAATCATCTTTGTCAATGTAAATTTTGAGAGCTATTCCTTGGAGTCATGGAGGGAATAAAATCTCTTCCTAGGAGGAATTTACATTCTAGAGTGGAAAAACATTCCAGGACATGGGCTATAAGACACAGATAAACTTGGTGTGATTTTTTTACATAAGAAAATTATAAAGTAATTAAATTATGTATCAACTTCTCTAAACTACAGAGCACTCTGATATTTAGCCAAAGATTATTATGGGTGTTTCTGTGAGGTGTTTAAGGACAAGATTAGTATTGAAATGGATGGGTTTTGAGCAAAACAAATCAATCTCCATAATGCTTGAGGACCTCTACCAGTCTGTTGAAGGCCTGAGTAATGTGAAAGATTGGTCTCCTTAGAGGCAAATGGAAGTCCTCTAAAATCGCACTGTCTAAAACCATCTGCAAGAGTTCTTTCTTCATGTCACAGCAGGTGGCCTTTGGACTCTAACTGGAACATCTTCCCTAGCTCTAAGCCTACTGGCCCACCTGCATATTTTGATTTGCCAACCTCCGTAATTGTGTGAATGTAATGAGTATATTCACACACAGACACAGACGCATACACAGTATTGTTTCTCTGAAGAGCTCTGATGAATACAGCAATGGAAAATGAAGTGCAGAGATAAGCAGGAGATGTGAGGCTTTGACATAGTCCAAAGCTTGCTCTTTAAAGGAAGTAGATATCATAGGGGCTTTTAATTGGGGAGTGTTAGCATCCGGGTCTCTCAGCTGCTGTGTGGAAGAGGAACTGAGAGAGGCAAAGGTAAAAACAAGGCCAAGAAATAACACCAAGTGTGTACTAACACTGTGCACTAAGTGGATAGTGGCAATGCATGCAAAGCCATGATCAGAAGTCATCAGATTCAGGAAACACTCTGCAATGTGTGCCAACAGAAGTCACTCTTGGATTTTATAACTGTTGTAAAAATTTGAAAAACAAGGATTTTCTCTCCACTAAAGAATACATTAGCAGAACAATTAAGTAGGTACTGACACTGGCTTAGCAGGATTTATAGGCACTGTGTGCAAACTAAAGGAAACAAAAGTAAAGTCTGTAGTCTTTAATAGCAAAGTGGATTTCAGGTTTACAAAGAACTCATGATTATGGTTTGAATATTATTTTTTCTCTGCCAGAAAATTTGAAACTCAATCCCCAGTTCAACAATATTGAGAGATATTGGGGTCCTTTAGAGAAATTAAAAATTTCCCCACAGAAATGAAGAGGTCTTGATGGGCTGGTTATTTACCAGAAGTGTGAATTTTGATAAATTGAGCCTGGAAACTCCCTCTGTGCTCACCCCATGTACCCCTTTTCCTTCTATTCTTCTGCCATGCCTTAAAGTTCCATGTGGCCACCATGGGAAGCTAAGAAGATGCCAGCACCATGTCTCTGGACCTCCAGGATTGGGAGGTGAATAATTTTTTCTTTATAACTTATCCAAATATCTGACAGTTTAGTACAGCAACACAAAATGGACTAAAGAACCCATGATTATTCTGAGTTTTTTCGATGATACCTGTGACTCCATTTCCTCATCTGTAGTGCAAGGAGACTAATAGGACTTATCAGGAGAACTAGGGCACAGAGATGATTTGGAAGAGTACCAGGCATGCAGGGAGGGTCATGCAAGTATTATAACTGATCATCATCATTATTATTATAAATGATCAAAATCAGAAGTCAGTCAGATTTTGAGTCTCAAATATTGTACTAAACTGAGTAAGATAAATTCTAGCTTAATTAAAAACATAGATCACATAGACAGAGGATATGGAAATAGTGTAGACACAAATATACTATATCTTATCATTCCAGAAATAAATAGTCCAACAGCGAGAGTCTTACACACATAACACATGAGAGTGAGAGACAGAGGAAGAGAGAGAGACAGAAACAGAGACAGAAAGAGAGATAGAAAAAGTGAGAGAGAATCAAATTTTTAAAGGATTGGGGCTAGTTCTTAGACACTTGGACTTAAAATTAGAATAATGATAATAAATTTGACAACATACATAATGCGTCTTTACAAACCTTAGCTCATTTTACCTACTTTAATTAAAGTAGTGACCCAACAAGATATCTTAGCCTTTATTATGATGAAAAATGAGACAGAATTTAAGTAGCATCCCCAAGATCTTGTGCTAATAAGTGAACCGGTTAGAGGCCCACGCTTGGTGCACTGATTGAGAAAGAATGAGAATCAGAACCACAGACCTCATTACTAGGAAGGAAACAGGCTTCTCCGTGTTCCTTGAAAAGCCAGAGGGTTGAGAACGTGAAATACAACCCCGGCTCTCCACCACGACACTGGTGCGAGCAGCTGCCATAAACCAAGCCAGGGGCCCTGTCTCTTTCTCAGAATCCCTCTCTTCACTAGGCTTGCTCTCCCTCCTTCTGAATAACAGCAACAAAGGAAAACAAATCATCACACACACACACACACACACACACACTCAGATGCACTCAGGCCCATCTGGCAGGTGAAGACCTCACTATTTGGAGGTCGGGAGTAGCTGGAAGGGGAGGCAGTGAGACTCCATCTGCTGGATGCCGCCTAGCTGGTGCCCTGCCTGTCCCTTGTGGTCACTTCCCTACAGGGGAAGCTCTCACTCAGCCACGGAGAGGAAGCATCACTGTGGCCCCGAGGCAGCAAAAGAGCCTTTGTGTGTAAAGCACATTGATCTGTAGCTGGGGGGCAAGATGAGAGACTTTCACTCCTTTCTGAATGTCTGAAAAAGAATAGGGGGAGGTGGTTTTAGGAAGACACGTGAGGTTGTTATGTAACACCTCTGGGTTGCACTTGAAACATGCTAGCTGGACATGGCAAGTGTGTGTCTTGAGAAGCTGGTCCATGGGGCTATGGGCTGGGGAGGGTGTAAGCTGAGCCCACACTTGCCCAGCTATGATGTATGGAAACTGCCATCCCTCCTCCTCACCCCCACATTCTGTTACAGCTTTCCACTACGCCAGAGACAAAGTGCTTTAAGGGCCGCCTCATCCTCAATCCTATTCACTCTTAAGACTCTACTATCCAAAGTGTGAGCTATAAACCAGTGTCACAAGCATCACCTAAGAGTTTATGAGCAATGCAGAACCTCGGGATCCACCTCAACCTCGCTGAGTCAGAATTTGCGTTTACATATGTGATTCACATGCACACGACACTTTGCGAAACCAAAGTTTCCTTTGCCTTAGCCCATGGAGGACTAAGCTAGCCTTTTAGGAGAGGCATAAGTCACAGCAACAGGATAGATGGAAGATGGAGAAATTCTTAGCCACTTGTGAACGGCAGAAATACTAACACGTATTCCCGCACACCAAGCATGCGGCACAGTAGAATCTTTTGACAGATATTTCTAAGTAATTTGGCCCACCAGCCTCAGTACAATGAAGTGCAGGAGAACGGATTAACAAGCACAGACGCTGGTCCTTTATAGGGACCTGAACCAAAGATGTGAAGAGATGCAAGGCACCCAGTAATGTGGAAATGAGCACCTTTCTCTCCCCAGAAACCAGCAGGATGGTTTCACAAAGCAGCGATACCTCCACCCAGTTTTCTGACATGGTTCCTGATGCACTTGTCCTTACTACATAACAAAAGAGGCCAGAAAATGGAAATCAAGGCAGGATATTGTTACTGTCCCAGACGGCTGTGTACTTCATGTTGGGTTTTTATATGAGGGTAGAAAAGAGGTTTCTAGAAACAAAGGCATGTGGGAAGGCAAAGGGGAGGCCAATGTGTCTCTCTATAGACTTAAGGTCAGTGATGGCAATCCGGGCAAGCCTCTTGAGGCTTGTAGAACACTTGGCCACGCCTTATCTCCTTGGACTCAATGTTTATGATGATCGCACCATTTCAGAGCTGGCGAAAATAGGACTGAGGGCTGAAGCTGCTTATCTATGGCTGTGAAACCACCTCTCATAACCAGGTAGATAGGCCAACAGAGTAGTTCCTACAGGACAAGTAAAACAAAAAAAGGAAGAAAAATGTTAAGGTGAGAAGTGGAGGATAGAAAGGAGGAATAAAAGAAGGAGAGAGGTATAAGGAAAGATGGAAGGAAAAGTTCTGATTTTTTTTTTGAAGGTAGTAAAATACAACACAACAAGACAGAATAAAGCCAACTGAGACAGTGCAGTGAAATTGGTACAGAACTTCACAGCAGGTTACCAGGATAACAGTCATAGGTATCACAGTATATGTCTTTATTTTTATAATAGTTGTTTTTTCAATCACATATATCAAAATGAGGTGAAATACAGAATATTATAGAACTTATCAAAACAGAATATTGAATAGAGCAGTACCATTAATCAGAATAGAGCAAAATAGTAATAAAAATATTTGCCTTCAAAGAGATGATAGAAATTCCCCTTATTTGCCATGGTCAACCACCCAAGAGATGCTCAGATTTCTGGTACCCATTTGCTAATGGGGGGCAGGAGAAAGCGGGTGAGTGAAGTGGGGTGATTGACTCTTAACCCCTGCACCAGTAGGCTCACTATTGCTTAGCAGGGAGACAGGTTGGTTGCTTGGTTTCCCAGAGTCCTAAGTTCCAACATGGCATGGATCTCAGGAGCTGCTGGTGGTTCTCCCCCTAGAGGGGCTGCAGCCAAAAGTTCTGATTTTTATTGCAAGGTTTTAAAACGTTGACTACACATTATCCCTTTTACGTTATTTGTGTGTGTGTGTGTATGATACTGGGACTGAATTCACAACCTTGCGCTTGGCAGGCTGGTGCTTATGCCACTAAGCTAAATCCCCAGCCCAGTCCTTTATGTTCTTATCTCATTTTTTGCCAGCATGGTTCTACTCCCTCTCACTGTTTGCTTGACATAAATCCTTTCATAACTCTTTACTAATAACATAAGGGGGGGAATTGAATTTTAAATGCTTGAATTAGGCATGGTTATTCTAACTATAGCTATGATGCAAACAGAATCAAAGTGTATTTTCCAAAATCTCCTTCCTGCGATGGCTTACAATGTTAGTCAATGTAAGGTTACTTATCCCAAAACTTTGATAGTACCTTACTGTGTACCATCTCAGGATTCGTATCCTCACAGTGGTAACCCAGGGCTTGGGTAGCAGTACCATGAGCCAGATTTTAGCTGTGCATGTGTTATGACAAGCTGCTGTTATTACAGCTTCCTTTGATAAAGATTCAAAATCCAAAGCCTGTGGAATGCTAACAGTGGAGAACTCACAGGTGACCGGCTTCAACCATGACATTCATGGTGAGGAAACAGTGACCCACAGAGAGGGCCAAGATTTGTCCAACTTCCCTAGCTAATGCTTAGTTCAGGTTTAAACACAGATTATCAGTTTATATAGTATCAGAAGTTACGCTTTAAACAAGGTATGGATTTTTCATGATTGTGGGAACATTAACATAATCACACTGACCTCTCATCAAACCAATCATTTTTTTAGCCTATGAAGCTAAGATAAACTGGTTTCACATCGCTGTGCTTTCTCTCCACCCAAAATAATGAACAATGGGCCCCCTTGGTTTGTGCATTTTCTGCTTTTTCTCAAATATTTTAATTCTATGAAGGAAAAGGAAAGGCTTTGGCTTAGAGACTTTCTCATCCCTTCTACCAGCTTTTGGGTATTTTGTTATGGTAATTGTGTGCTCCAGCACCTGCCTGAATTGTTAGCATTATTTCAGCCACTGAAAGCATGTGATTTGTTTGATCCTTATCATCTTATAAGTGTCGGGCCCCCATTTGACTGGGAAGAGCACTGAGACGCCTCCATGTCACGTCACTTGCCCAAAACCACACAGATGGGACAAAGTGGAGCTCTGATTGAAGTCTACCAGTTGCACTCGAGACCCAGGGGCTTTCTCCTGTCACAAGCAAACTTTATCACTGCTCCTGATGAAGTGAATGAGTGAAGTATTAAATGAAAGCTATGCATGTTCACTCCAAGGTCTAGAATGGACCCAGACCATTGTAACAAGACAGTTTAATAATAAAACCTCCATACAAGTTTGATATCTCAATTGATTGCCAGAGTTACCTGGAAGGAGACAAAAACTGCCCAAAGGGATCACTGGGGAGAAACTGACAGAGATTGACAGGAGAACATTGCTTTGCCAGCTTTGGCTGCATCAAAGTACTGCGGAGAGGATGTGGGGCTCACATCCCCCCTGCTCAGGTCTACCAGGGCAAATGGCCAGCTGCCAAACTGCTATAAATCTGTTTTTTAATTTAACCTTCTCTCTGGCCTCACCATTAGGATTGCTGCACAAACAAGGAAATCAAGAGAAGCCCTCCTGTGATTATATCACCGGAAGAAATTTGGAGAATGAAGTAGAAAAGACAACAGCAGTCATAGGGGCAAAGGAAAGCTAATTTCAGGATTCTGTGAGGGTCTTTATGCATAATCAGGAGAGAGAAAAAGGTTAAACTGAAAATAAATGTGGCATACAAAACTCTCAGTATTATTCTACAAGGAGAATGTTTAAATACAGTCGGAATCCTTGGAACGGAACCAGAGGGCTCCCGTTGTCTCCCGAGCTATTCACAATAAACGGCCTCTGCGACTGCACCGCACCAATGAAACAGTTTGTTTCTGCCTCAGCCTTCATTTGGCAGACAGCTCTGCTGTATAAATCTGCATACTGGCATGCAGAAAAGTGGCTTCTTAGCTGCACCCCATGGTTTACTCTTTGCTTAACATGAAATGTAAGTATGTCATTGTGCAGACTGGGAGTCAATTTAAAGATGTCAATTGGAAAGAAATATCCAAATTTCAGATTAATGAATGCCTGAAGTAATCAAATGTACTCTCTATGATTTATACACCAGGCAAGGCACAGAGACCTGAGAACCATAAAGAAGCAGAACAACTTCACATGTCTGAAGCAGAGGTCTAGAAACTTAATATGTGCATCTTTTCTTCAAGAACTGGATTTACAGAAACTGCTTTATCTGAAGACCAGACATTGTGTGGCAAGGGGCAGAGAAACCATCGTGTCGTGAGCAGCCACCTGACATAATTTAATCTTGAAAAGTCACTAATCGTATTTAAACATTTTAACACAGTGCTTTGTGCTTATTGATTTTAGGGGCTAGCGTTGCATTATGGTTTGTGTTTGGATGCCTCTCCACCAAGCCTCAGACAGTCCTGGAGGCATCTGAGTCTAGCATTTGTGATTGGTTCATTGTCTAGCCCTGAGTGAACAGTGTGGCAGTGTGAACCCTGCACTCGCCCAGGGGGCAGAACCTGCATATAATATAACGAGGGAAGAAAGTGTTTTTCCTTTTTGCCCTTTTTGTTCATGTTGCTTGTGGCCACCATGAACAGCCACGCCATTTTATCTTGGAGTCGGCTGAGTATGGACTGAAACCTTCAAAAACTGTAAACTAAATAAACCTTTCTTCCTTCATTTTGGGAATCAAGTCTCTTGTCTCAGCAATGAGAAAAAAAGTAATCAAGACCTATGAAAATCATAAATAGCTGCCCACTAACTGGATGAGATTTGCAAGACTTTACGGAACATACCCATTCATGGTTTCACTGTAAAACACTCTCAACTCTCTAGAATTCTCTAGAATTCAGAGACAGTGATGATTCCTTTATAGAAAAGAATACTGAATGCATACCACTATACTATCTAACTGGGACAGGCAGATTGAATATTACAAAATAGCAATAAGGAAAATTTTAGTCGTACACCTTTGATACGCTAAAGTAAACATTATTCTGTCAGGAAATCTTGTTTCCATCCATAACATTCAGACCTGGTATTGAAAAGAGGGTTCAATCTGAACCTGCCTTCTAATTTAATTCAGGGATCTGAAGTCTTCCCTGAGATATGCTTTCATCTGCTTAGGATATGTTTGGTATACAGCAGGAGTAGGTAAATTACCCTAAACAATACCACTTTTATATTGTCTTTTAAAAAATAGGATTTATTTTTGAAAACTTGCATATTGATAAAAAAGTGACAAAAGTAATACAGAGTTCTTGCATACCCCTCTGCCTGTTCATTTCACCTAGTTAATTATATCACCTTCCTGCTCTTTGCCAAAAGAAACAACATTGGTTTATTACTATTAACTAGATTTCAGTTTTATTTGGATTTTCTACTCATGTTGAGAAAATCAACATTTTTGGTTCCAGACTCCTATCCAGGATATTCCACTACATTTATTGCTCACGTCTCCTTAATCTCTCCTAATCTATGGCAGGTCTCAGTCTTTCCAATCTAGTGACTGGAAACTGGTCTCCAAATCCAGCTCTAAATGCAGAAGTCGTGGGTAAAGCAGGACTGAGAGGCACCTCCAGGAGCTGGGAATATCTATGTGTATTACTTTAAATGTTTCTTTAAGGAAGATTTGCCTTTCCCCTTTTATGTTTTTATTTATCCAATTTTTATGTTACTATGGATTCATGTATATTTATTCTATATATGGGTTCATATTTTGACTCGTATATATTTATTTTCTACCATAGATTATAATTCGATATAGTGTTATTTATTTGTTGCTCCAGTTCTTGCTTTGGTTATTGAGAGCCTTCTGAGCTGGCTTCTGTGCCCTTTGACATGACCCCTTCCTTTAATTCTTTGAGTACCCTCTTATTTTCTGCTCTTGCAAGATGTTCCAGGCTCATTTTACACTTTTTCCTGCCTTAGCCCTAAAATCAGGCATTTTCCCAAGGAGACTTGGTACTATTTTTTGGAGAACAATATTTTGACATCAATGTCTGGCTGCTGTCTGTATTCTTAGCTTTGGGATGTCACTGTTTCTAGGCCCTCCCAGCTAACAGTACTTGGTAGTATTCATAGCTATACTAAGATGCACAACTGTGTAATCGCATAATTATAGACAAGTCCATCTATTGCATATCTATATACATTCATATTTATCTGAGCTCATACTGATGTCTCAGACTCTAACCCGGGAACATATGGTCCTCCTGACCCTCCCTGCTTGCTTATCTCTCACTTCGCACTGCAACATCATCTATCTTCCATTTTTTAATGTGTCCAGTACCAGTACACATACCAAGAAGTCTCAGAATTGCTAGCCTGTACCATCAGAAGAAACACATTTCCAGTTAGAACCCAGTGTTTGTCTTTCTACTGTTCCCACTCAAATTACATGTTTCCAGAGCCCCTAGGGCAGTGCCTTTACCTTCTTACACTTCTGTGAGGTTATTTTGTACAATTATAAAACAATCTGGTGCTATGTCATAGTCTGCACTGCATCCTGGTTGTTGTTCTAGCTTCCACTCATGAAAGTATGCTCTTTATGCTCTTCATTACAGATTTCTATTGCTTTGAGATGTTCTATCTCCTTCATTTTAAAAAGAAAACGGATACGTGGTGTAAAACGAATCAGTGACTAAGGGTGAGTTTTGAAGAAAATGCTTCTGTGATAGAAGTCTGTCTCCCTTCATTACATTATGAAGGAGTACTTGTAAAATGCCAATGTGCAGCTCAAGAGAGCTGTGAGAGTACAACTGAGACAGGTATATCACCCGAGAGGAAAGGAAAAGATTAACCAGAAACACTAAACAGAAGTTGGAGGCGGAGTAGCATCCCAGAAAAGTAGTAGCTTACTGGCTCTACACAAATTTTACATTGAGGCAAAGAGCAGATAACACGAGGAGGATCACTGTGGCTACTCCCCATTTTGTGTGTACGAAGCCCATACCCTGGATTCCTCAGCAGCACTGCCTCCTCGGAAGCACCTCCAAATGCTTCTATGCTGTGCCCTCACCTCCATCAGAGCCTGACTCCTTGCCCTGACCTATGCCTTATTCTTTTTTTATGTAAAAAAAATTATTCATACAGTTCCTTACCTCCCTGCCCTGGAAACGCTGAGTTCTCTGCCCGAAGAATCTTGAATCATTACATCTTTCAAGATCATATCAGACATCACCTGGGAATATAAACTTCTTGGGAAAATGGTTTTAGATTTCAAGCCCCCCCCTTCTAAATACATATGGAATTAAGGGTTCACTGAAGAAATGAATTGTGAAACTGAATGTGATTTTAGTAGTTGCTGATATGTATTGAACATCAATTACTGATATTTAATGAACATCATTTATTGAACATGCTAACAGTACCACCCTTCGACTTGGGCTAATGGTACTGCCTTTTGACTGAGCACCCACATGAGACAAACCTTCTATGAGGCAAATAAACATTCTCCTTTAGAATCTTACTCACCTGCACCCTGACACTATCATATCACTGCCTTTCTGCTCATCCTCTGGGTGAGAACCAAAGGATTCCCTGTCCAAACGACCCTGAGTCAGCTTCCAGGTTCAGTGTGGACTTTTTCCCCTTTGAGGCTGAGGAATACCAAGAGGAGGCTATTTGCAGTGATGGGAAGAGAAAGGCAACAAGCCGTGCACTTGAGATGGGAGACTCCATTTGTTTTCTTGTCTTGAACTCCATAAATATATTAGGCATGGGTCATGTGCTATACACTTGAATTATCTCATGTAATCACACATCACACTGTGGAGCCATGGGGTATGGAGAGATTGGGGAGATTTCCTACAGAGACACAGCAAGCACGAAATAGACGAGATGCAAGTCCAGACCTACTTAACTCTGGGCTGAGTTAAGCACCACACTGGAGTATACCTCATGCTTCTGCATCACTGTGTTGCATGACCCCACTGCTGTTGGGCGAATGCGTATCTCAGAGCTGGGGACTGCACAGCTAGCTCAGTTGCACCAGGTAACCATGGCTGTTAGAATAAACAATCGCTTGTTCACTGTGCTCAGCTGCACATCTCAAGTGCTACTTCGACCCTTTTCTCCTTTCTGATTAATCCGCAGTCTGCAGGGTGGACTCCTGATTTAAGCACCTGTGGCCAGTGCACATGTGTGTGCATGAGAATCCAAGTGCCTTTCAATTCTCAGGTATAAAATGGGTGAGTTCATTCTTAGGGAAATGGCAGGTATGCCTCTCCAGGTGGGAGGGCATGACATTTCTGCAGCGTGCCTCCTCAGCCCCCCTACCTCCCCCACAAAGAAGGATTTTAATAGAAGGTTAATGGAGGGCACACAGAACAAAAAGAAAACCCAGTCGCTGCTATTCCATGTTTTGCTGTAATAGAGGTCAGCTCTCTAGCTTTCTTTCTCGTATCCATCTTTAAAATGAATTGTTTAGCCTATGAAAACAGAACTAGTTTATTTATGGTGACAGAGAAACTGTAAATGTGCTCCTGATCTGTGCATTGACTAATTAGATTAATTAAGCTGGCATGCATTTCAGAACAGGCAGGCAGGTGGCAAATAATATTTGAGATGATTTATATGATATATTCTATCAAGCTTACAGTTGATAAATAATATCATGTTCATCCCTTTAAGATATCAGAGTGGAAGCAGCAAACAGTGCATTCTAGACTCTATGCTTTTATCATCAGAGCCACTTGGAGGTTAATACAATGGACATCATTTACACGACACCAAGGAAAACCCTGTGAGTAGAACCTTGTACTCCAGTCAGTCTCAGCAGTCCTTATGCAGGGGAAATCTTTGCTACTGGAACGGAACTGAATTTTAGGAATAGAGATGAGATTTGAATCTCAGTTAAATGGTTTCTGCTTGCTTCCAAGTTTTGCTAAAAGCTCCCCTAACAGGTGCTTAACTAATGGACCTCTCAGTGAATAACTCCTGACACATAAGTTAAATTGGAGTAGAAAGAAACTTCTTTTTTCTAAGGTCTTAAAAACCTCAACATGCCTGAAATCAATGGGAATTTTTATATCATGTAGATTCCTGGGTCCTGCTCTCAGTAAATCTAAATGGAACCCAAGGGGCTGGGGATTTAGCTCAGTGGCATAAGCACCTGCCTTGCAAGCAGGCGGTCGTGAATTTGATCCCTGGTACTGATAAAAAAAAAAAAAAAACAAAAAACAAAAAACAAACCAACCAACAAACAAAAATCTAAATGGAACCCAGTAATTTATTTTGCTTTGCTTTTGATTTTTATTTTTGCTTTTACCAACACCTACAATATAAATATTATTCCATACAGATAAGTATACCAAAAAGTCAGTCTTTCTTGGGATCGAACTCATAACTTCATGCTTGTTAGGCAGGTGCTTGTGCCACTGAGCTAAACCTCAGTCTTGTGTTTTGATCTTTGTTCTTTCAAGATTTTTGTTATATACATGAGATTTACTTCAGTGATTGCCAAGTTAGTTAAAAGTCCACGCTGGACTTGTGTGACAGCCTCCTAAGGGGCTTTACTTGAAATCTCTAAATCTGAATTCACAAGGGTAATACAGGATGGTCTAAAGTTAGCAAACCACTTAGATAATTCCTATGTGTATTAAAATTTCAGAGATACCCTTTAAGAGCACAGAATGTTTGATGTAGACAAAACATAGACGCAAGAGTCACCTTTGTATTCTTCCTGTGGGCACAGTCATGCTCACAAGACAAAGGTATGTACTCACCCTACGTAGGTCGGTAAATGAACCCCACTGGGAAGAAGACAGTGGGATCATGTTCTAACCACCAGACCACTTTTTGCCTTCAAATTCCTTTTGTTTTATGCCTCAGGAGCACTGAAAAATTGTTACCATCTTCTTCAGGACCACTCCCAACATGCCCTTAGAACAGGAAGAGGGAAGTGGCTACACAGGAAGTCCCCGAATTCCTGCTACGGCATATGATGGTATGGCATGCAGCGCCTTGTGGTGACTAATAATGGACACTGATATGTGAAACAGACCTCATCAAAACCTGGCATCCACCCCAGCCCAGGAAGAGGGACGTCTTATTGCAGAACGGCAAGAAAGGGGCAGAAGACAGCCCTCAGAGCAGAGCAACAGAGACTGAGTACCAAAGAGAAAACTGAGGAAAGGGGCCACCCACATTCCACAGAGCACAGCAGCCATAGCAAACCTCCACCAAAGTCACTTGAAAATGTCAGGGTTGAAGCACAGCACAGTCTTGGAAACAGTCATAGAGAGTAATTTGAAAATCATGGGAATGCTAAGATGTTATCATGTCATCCTAGCCTGCATCAGACAAGGACAAGGAGAAGGTAAAGGAAGAACTTCAAAGCCCGGGAAGTGGGAATTTTATTCAGACCAGAGCAGATGCCGATTCCTTCCAGCTAAATGATAACTCATTCCACAGCACGATGGAACCAGAAACTTATTTGAGAGCCCCTGTTATAGCTTCCATGGTTCTGACAGTAATTTTTGTCGTTCCTTACTCTGTATTGTTCCTCCTTCTGTAGTGCAGACATGGGGCCTCTCAATAAATCCTATAGTTATCGTCAGTAGATTGTCAAGTAAGCAACCTTCCAGCTGTCAATGTATACATGGACCTCGGGTGAACAATCCTCCTCACGGAAGCAGAGAAGATTCTAATCCCCATCGTGGACAGCACCTTCCTCTGCAACATCTTTCTGAATGGATGAGCTGTGTTTTAGCATGGTAAAAGAACTGATATTACTCAATCTTACACAAATGTGTCCTAGTGCATTTATAATACTCAACTTCGTGAAACACTGTTGCTACTCTTTTTTTATTAAGCTATAATTTCAAGATTATTCACAGTTATGCAGTTTTCCTTTACAAATGAATGTCTGTAGGAGTCAGTTCTTGAACAATCTGCCACTATGTACCTGGTCATCAGTGGCTTGCTCTACCTCAGACCTGCCTGGCAGCGGAGAGGAGAAAACTAAATCAGTAGCCAGACTGGCCAGTTTTTCTGACAAGGGAGCGGAACTTTCTCCTAGTCTCTCAATCGTGTAATCTCAGTTAGGCTTCTATCTCCTTCTGCTTTAGAGTTTATGTTCTGCCCGTTTCCAAAAAGATTTTCAAGTGTCATACAATAAAAGATACACAAAAGATAAATTTATTAAAAATTAAATAGAGACTGCCAGCTATACCTGTCAACTGCACCTACAGAAAGTTCATCACTAATCCAAAGGGCATCTTTTGTTATTATAATTGAAAATTTAATTTAGCTGCAAACTGTCTGAAAGCCTGGATGAATATAGAGATAAATTGTATTCCATAATTCTTATTATTCAGAAAAAAGTATCTATCAGTTCTTTAAGACATAAAACTATGAATTCACCTATTCAAAGGGTGCATTTTGCCAAAAACATGTGATCAGTTATGTAACTGTTACCATAGCTTATAGAACCTCCAACACCCCCAAAACTCATCAGTTCCACCCCTAATCCTCAGCTCTGGAAACTTCCCTGCTTTCAGTCACTACATTTTTCGCATTTTCTGTAATTCCATATAAATTGAATCATATAATATGTGTTTTTTTTTTATGTCTGGCTTCTTTCACTTAATGTAATACTTTCGAGATTTGGCCATGCTGTTTCATATATCAGTAGCTAATTTCTTTTTATTACTTAGTAGTGTTTCATTGTAGAAGTGAATCATGATGTGTTTATTCATTTATCAGTTGATTCTTTTCCATTTTTAAGCTTTTATCAATAAAAGCACTATAGGCTTTCCTCTGCCAGTATTTGTGGGGCATATGTTTCCATTTCCCTTGGGTAAATATTTCAGAGCTTTTACAAATCTTTGCTATGTTTTGGTATTGTAGGACTTTTTTAGCTATAGCAATTCTAGTAGGAGTGTTTTGGTATCACTTTATGATTTTAACTTGCACTTTCCTACTGACTAAATGTGTTGAACACATTTTCACTTGCTTATTTCTCATATATATATATATATATATATAAATATATATATATATATATGTATGCATTTCTCTCCTTTAAATTTTGCACTTCATTGTTTGTCCTTCTTCTTCCTCCTCCTCCTCTATATCCTCCTACCTGCAGTATTGGGGCTTGAACTCGAGTTTTCAAGGTAGGTAAATGTTCTAACCTAAACTACATCCTCACCCTTTTTTATATAATTTTCAGACAGTATCTCATCAAATTGTCCAGGTTAGCCTTGATCTCGTGGCTCTTTTATCTCAGCTTCCTAAGTAGTTGGGATTACAAGCTTATGCCACAGTTCCTAGAGGCCTTCCTAATGGGTAGTATTTTCTCTCTCTCAATTATCAGTAGAAAATATTGTATCAACAGAATGAGGCGTTGTCTCTAAGTCCATTTTCAAATTTAAACATAATTAGGTGATACAAAAACCAGACATCAGAAAAGGAGCAACAAATTAATAAATTCTGGCCAAAATAAAATACAATCTAGTGAACTATAAATATTTCAAGGCAAAAACAAAAAGGTTGGGTAGAGTAGAAAGTGTAACTAGGTTTAGGAATAAGGATGATCAAGCGTCCTAATTTAAAGTTCATGGACCATGGGATTAATGAAGCTAACTCAAGGGCAGATTAAGACCCCATCAGGGACCTGAGGGACAACTTACAGAACACTCCAGGGTAAACTCAGAGTTGTTTCCATCCCACTCTGTCCAGGAGCCAATTTTGGAGTTGTTTGGAGGCCATCTCCTTTCTTTGCATGGTCCTTCTGTAAGAAGTGGGAAGACAACCTCTAACCAACAGGTTACCTTCAAATAGATGTAACAGTTTCACCAGCCAAGGCAAAAATGGCACCACCTGGAAAGAGTGTGTCCCGCAAAAACTACTGGCACTTTTGTAGCTGTATATTTCTTATCTTCTTGGATTTAAGAAGAAGCTTTAGGAAACCAGAATGTGCAAACTGGACATCTGAGGGCATTTCTGAGGCAGCCTACAGAGAGGGAAAGGTCTTAAAGGGGGTTGAAAGTATTAAGCATAAGTGTAGTCTGCATCTGTGTCTTCAGCATGATGGACAGAAGTGGTGTGGGCCAGTGAAATCACTTAAAAATAACATTTCTCTTTCTCTTAGGGTTTACATTTGAATTTTGCATTGATAAAAAATGGTTTCTCTATCTCAGTAAAATGATCTTAATGAGCTCTTGTGATTACCTGACGCTTAATCTTGGACAGGAGTTAAGCAATCTTCTCCAAATGGAGACAGAGACTGGTCAAGGGTGACAGCTCCGTGCCAGTCCCATGGAATGTGTTGGGACTGTATTCCAGTCACCAGTAACCCATACAACTCCTACCCACTTAGTTTTCAGTATTATCTTTCTTTCCTTTTTTCTCCATTTTCAGACTTTCTTATTATTAAAAGGAGTAATGCTGAAGCTAAGGAAATGCAAATTAAGTATGGATTCCAGTTAAAAATAGCCATCACTGTTGGCTCATCACTTTCACAAACACGTCACACTGAATCATTTTTCATAAAATCTAAAATTGTCTTAAAGTTGGGATTTTGTCTTGTTTTGCTTTGTTTTTAGAGAACAGTGCCTTCCAAAGACAGAACATGGTGGGAACATCTCATTCACACCAAGCCCATGGATTTTCCAATTTTTCTTTGCTCTGTATATATTTGCTTTCACATGTCTGAAGACAAATAGAAGCAGCGGAATGAAGAATTGCTCCTGTGTGTTGCCCTGCAGGAACACAGCTTCGTGGGAAGAATGTGGCACTGCTGTGACACATGCCAGAAGGCTGCACAAAATTTATGGTGATTTCCTCATTTGTGTTTTGCCGAGAAAGCCACCCAAAATCATACAGCGTCTCTCTCCTATTAGCTACGGACTCCTACAAAGTATGACCCATACCTTTATTCAGTAGCACATGATACTTTGTGCCTAGCAGGGCCTCAGTAAATAGCTGTAATTCGAGTGAATTTTACAAACAGAAATAGTCATGAATACAGCATAGTCTATATGTTTGATTATGAGAAAAATGTAGAATAGTTAACTTAGATTCTTATCAATTAAACATAGCAAAAGTTTGACACATCCTCCTGAAATTAACTGCTATCAAAATTACTAAGACAATTAAGTCTAAATCATGAATTCATCATATAGAGAAAATGTCTCCACTCAACGAAGAAAAGGCTTTCAGCTCGACAAGCAAAAAACCACATTTCGAAAGATTAATTTCCATCTTTTTGACATCCTTGTCACTCAAAACCAGAAAACTTGATTTAGGGGTTTCAAGCTCTGTCACTCAGAACAAATTTCAAACTGTGGATGTCTATGCTTGATGTCAGTGGTAATGCTTCCCTGGCCAAGTTGTTGTGGCCTTCAAAACAGAATCTGCAGCAGAGACTCTGGCAGGTTCTAAATGTAGCAGATTGAATGTTGATGCAATGTCAAGGAAAGTTCTATAATTACAGGTGTTTCTTTAGAACCCCTCCCTTCATCCATTCATTAAGTCAAAAAATATTTCCTGAGCACCACTTCTGTGCCAGGCACTGCACCAGCAAGGCTTTTCCATGCCTCAAATCAGGTGTTATCTGAATGAGCGAATTAAAGCAATGAATGAACGAACAAGAACACATCTCTCAGAGTCCTGTTAATCTGCAGTTACAGAGGCCATGTGAGGTGGTAAACATGAAGGAAACAACTGAAAAGCACCTCTGATTCAGAAAGGCTTCTTTGGGATCCCTGTGGCCCTGCAGGGAACATGCCCTTTTCCCTGAAAATCTGTTGTGTGGGTATTTGTAGTACCATTTTTCACCCCTTCAGATTTCCACCCAGAAAGAGAGCTGTGATAGCTTCAACTGAGCTCTGGCCTACTCCCCTTGGCTTAAGTGTTCTCCTCCCAGGACAGTCTCCTCCTTCCGCTCATTAGACATGGTCTTGTGCCATATGTCTTTCTTAGGGACGTGTGATTTAGTTTCATGGCTCAGTCTGTTTTTCACCATTGTTTTTGTTTATCCACTTAAGCTTCATAATCTACAGAATTTAGAACACATTAAAACTAAACAATACAGCATAATAAAAACATCTGCATATGTCCATTACTTAATCCAAAACATCTTCCACCTGGAGCCTGTCCTGTCCCAATCACACCTGCATCTACTTTCCAATCCTAAAATAATTTTGAAGTAAATCCCTCATCATCATGTTACCAGTTATGCTCTAGACTTCATGACAAGAACACTCTTTGGAAAGCTTCAAACTACTCAAAGGAAGAGGCTATTGAGAAGTAGGATAACCTGAGAAGGTGAACAGATTAACAAGATCACCCAGTTTGGAAAGGGAAGTAAATGAAGTAGACCAGATCTGGGAATGAAGAGCAGTCAAAATTTTTTGTCTTGTCCTTTTTTTTTTCTATACTTATGCCTATACTTCTGTCTTTACTTTATCCTCAAATAAAGTAATTCTCCCTGCATAAGACAACATAACATGGATGTCCTAAAAAGTGCTTAATTCTCTAGGAAAGAGACACTCGCCCTTGCCAAATCCTGAGGAGTACTAGTGCTGGTCCGTCTTCTTTGGACCAATCACTGAGATCAGGAGACTAGAATTTCTGGACTGATGCACCTTTGGTCACACTTACCTCTCTTCCATTATAATGAACTGGCAGGAAGACAGCCATTGTGGGTGGAAAAGGATTTAATACATATTGAGCTTTCTCTATGAGACCAGAATTTTCATGAATAAAAATGCCCTAAAAGCAAAGTATGATTATTTACACTTTTCTTGTATAAAGAAAAATTAAGAAAAGTTGGGCATTTTACCTAACCCTCAGCTGTTTTGGTATTGTTATTTCTATCTGTATTCATGCTATTTCTGAGCTATGCATTCTAAAGTACATGATGTCAAGAGGAAGCTTCACAAATGCCTGTGATCACCAAGAACTGTGACTCATAAGGTACCATGAAGTTATGTGGCCTTGAGCTGTGTTCTTAACCTCTCTGTGTCTTAGTTTGCTGGAGTGTAAAGCCGTGACAACTGGATCTAGTTGGCCAGGCTAGCTACAAGAAGTGAGAAGAGGAATGTGTGTAATGTGTCTCACACAGTTCCCAGTTCGTAGCATGTTACAAGTAAATGATTGTAATTATTATTCTTACTACAACCTAGTGTTCCAGGAAACACAAAGAGATGGTTATCAAAAGCAAAAATAAACCCAGGGTCATGGGCTGTGATAAATCACTGTGATTGTGAAAGAAAAACGCCTCTCCTTTATTATTTCTTAAAAGGAAAGATCCAAAAACTACAAAAGTGATTGTTTCCTATATCAATTGAATATGCTTTCCTCCCAATTCAGGGATTCAATGAAAGCTAGACTAGTGAGGGTAATGAGGTTACTAAAAAGAGAAAATTTGAAAAGTACAAAAACTCACTGACTGAGAAAGTAAAATGTTTGAGTGGTTTTGTCAAATTAGGGTAGATATCATTCCATTTCTGGTTCTTATTTGAAATGGGAGCCAATAAAAATTGCTTTAAAGAGGAAAATTGCCCCAGTGAATGGTTCTAGCCTTCCAAATCTATGTGACACAGTGTCTCTATTTGCAGAGGACTGGCAAATACGATTGCTCTTACAGCTGGAAAAGATTGGCAGTGAAAGTAGAAAGACAATTCTGGACAAATGCTACCCTGGGAATATATTTAGTCCTCTAGATAAAATTGTCTCTGCCTCAAATTTGCAGCTTGCCAGATATGTTTCTTGTTATGAAGGATACAACTTACTCTTCAGGGGATTGTGTAAGAATGGCACAGTAAAATTTAAGCCAAAAGAATGCAGAAATTTCATGCAGTTCCATTGTGAGGTTTCTGGAACCAGAAAACATCTGGGTAAAGGAAGACCCAGATGATTTGAAGAGCCACATAAGACTGCCTTCTCTGCAAATTACTATGCTGTCCCCTGCAGATGAGTTTATATCATCTTTGGTCTTAGCCAGATTAAGATCTGAAAATTTACTCACCTGAGGCACAAAAGAAGGAAGGAAAACAAGAAAGGGAGGACAGAGAGAAGTAAAAAGGGTGGGGGGATAGGGAGGGGGAGTGAGAAGAGAGGAGGGAGAGAAAGGAAGTAAGAGAGAGAAGGACGGGGTAGGGGTTGAGAAGGGAGGAGACATCTGCTCAGGTGATCAGGAGTATCAAAGTGTTGTTCACTGTTCCTGACTGCTTTTTTCTGTTTTGCTACCTCTTAAAGATAATGGGAAGAGCCAACAATTTGCAGTGAGGAGCCCTACAGGGCAAACCACCGAGTATCCCTTTTAGCAAATAGGCATCTTCTAGTTTGATGATGCTGAAACTGCCCCCAAAGATGTAATTAGAATAAATCCATAAGCACATGGAAGCAAGATTATATTTCATTCAGACTTTTATTTCCACGAGCGGTTACTCTGTCTAAAACCAATAAACAGGCAATGGAGACCTAATGGAGCCCATGAATGAAAGCCATACATGTGATCATGGAGACAAATTCTAAATAGCCTTAAGAATTAATCAGGCATTTTCACCTCTTGTCAAAATTGAAACTAATCTTTATTTTCTGCACCAGAGAGACAGGGTAGGATTGGGAATTAGAATGATCACAATAACAAAAAGTGGGATCAATTGCATCTAATATCTTGGATTTGGGCTGAGCCTTGAGAAGAGCTAAAATTTACTTACTTAGTCATTCAAAAAATGTGTCTCACTTCCTGACTTCATTAGCAGTGTGAAATCCCTAGTGATCATCAGTGAAATCCACGTTCAGAATGGGAAAATTGGAGAGAATTAAATTCTATGCAAAATCTGATCCCACAAGGAACAGCGTCCATGAAGACTTGGGCAGGTAGCTCTTAATTCCTTGTGTGCAGGCAAGGCTCCTGGTGCAATGAGGAAATCCAGTACAACACACTGCAGTAGGAGCGATCCATGGGGACTGGCTTATAATCTCTGCTGATCTGGACTTAGTATCCTGCCTCTGATTTTTCCCAATCTTTTCTCTCCTGTTTCTCCTTTGAAACTAACCTAGATCTTCATCTCTGAGCTGAGCCATGGCAGAAAGCTGACTTTACCTCCACTGGTAAACAGCGGATTTCTCTTGCCTCTCAAGTTTCCCTTGGTTTTGGAACACCTATTCTGGGATGCCTGGGCAAATTTCTCGGGGTCACTACACTTGACCAAGCTGTGATAGCCTTGGACATTGTGATGCCTGCGTTTCAGATCCACGTCGGCTTTTCACCCACTGAGTGGTCTAGTGTTGAGCCTGAGTCAGTGGTATCAGGCTTAGTTGCCAACTGGTAAGGTCGGTATGTGTTTTTCCAGTCCCTTGTATTCAAAAGCAGCATTACTAACAATGATACTTTAAAATTTTATTATGGAATGGTAACCCTATATAAAAGTAGTCTTGGATAACGAACTAGCATATATCTATCACTTAGTTTTACAACTAATGTGATTGTAAAAAAAAGTTACATAATCAGTCAATAACATCAGTGTTGCACAGTTAGGTTTTTAACTGAAGTTGTGGGTGCAACTTAGCAGCCTTTCAAGACCACATCCGGCCTGGTTCAGTCATGATGGATGCTCCTCCTGACTGGCTTTAGTCGAAACTGCTTAAGCAAATCTACTCAAGATATTAAGTGTTTGCTCCCGTTCTTAGAAATAGAAGGTGATTTAAAAGGTCATAAAACTGCTCATTCCTCAGGTCAGTCCATGCAGACGCTCTGTTTTGCCTCTGATAACAATTTATCAGACTAGCATGTTTATTGTCTCTGATCTTGGCCACAAAAAGGCTAGCGAGGTAACACAAACCATGCCCTCCTCCCTTAATAATTAATTGCACTGCCCATCCCTGCATTTATCTAAATATTTCTTGAAGCTGTTTCTATTCCTAGCCTATAACAGTTCTGAACAAGCCTAGTAGAGATCACAGACATAACAGAGTGGAATCACGAGGTGGTGGGCAGATACCAGAGCCCAAAGACGTGCGTGGCACTGGACAATTCTGGTTAATTCTGTCACTCCAGGGGGAAGCAGCAGAATTAATAGCTAAACAGTAAAATTTTGTCTTTGTTACTGAAGGTCTTATTATCTCAGCCAGTAAATCTTCACACAGTGAAAGATGAGCACATTTTTCAAATACTAATGTTACTGCACGGTGTTTTATAACCCACAGTACAGTCCAGACTTGTGGAGATAAGATGTGTACAAGAGCTCTTCCTATCCCTATCTCCAATAACTTGAGTCTGGACATTTATCTTTATTAAGGTGAAAACAAATATTGTGTGTGTAAAGACACATAGATAGATAGATAGATAGATAGATAGATAGATAGATAGATAGACAACCTTGTTGCCACTTGAGATTAACTACAATTTTGGAGGTGAGGAATTTCATTTCAGAACACTTATTACCTTTGCAAACAAACTAAACCTTTAACATTGCCCCAGAAGTCAGTCTGCAACATTTTGCTTACCCTTTGTTGTTCCTAATTGATTGTTCGCTCATCCTTTATACAGAGAATTGGCAAGGCAGGGATAGGAGATAAACCTGGGAAGGATGGACACATGCTAAAAAATTTGCATCCAACAAAAATATTCGAGGAGTATACTAAGTGGGCAATCAGTTAAAGGCATATGGTATAAAAAGGACGAACACTTGTGCTTTCTGCATAATCGCACTCTGAACTAACTTCAATTACATTTGTCAGAAAAAATGTAATAAAGTACACTATTAGAGACTTGCTTTGAGGACAAACTCGATGGGATACACATTTGAAGTAATACAAATGTTTCCAAATTAACAATGTATTCATTACAATCTGTGTTTATGCTGTTGCCACTTAGCAGTACTGTTTTCTGTGCATACATCAAAATAATTGTCATCCATCAACAGGTTTTAAACTTAAACCATGCGAATTTGAAAGAGATGTGAAAGCAGCACTTGAATCAAATGCAAAGATTCCTACTGCTGACAAATGCTTATTCTTGACTAATGTTTGGTTTCCTTAGCTGGATCCAGAGGGGCATCGAGCATGCATTTGTCTTGGCATTGAGTGGAGCACAGTGCATTAGGTAAAGGACAAATGTGAACCATGAGGAGCATCAGTGTTTCAGGTTACTCACAGAGGGACCTGGGGCCCTACAGTGACCGGGTATATTCCAGGACTCAGAGACTGGTTCCTAAGGAAAAGAAGAATCCAGAGCTGTGTTCCTTTGTCCATGGAGGGAGCCTCGCTGTGACCCACATAATCATGAGTGGCCTATGAGCTGCAAAAGCCACTGATCCTCTGTAGTCCCAGGACAGGCTTTGGTGTCCCCAACGCAGCCACTCGCAGTTTCTTTAATCTACACTTGAATGGAACTCAGATTACAGACAATTTATATTTTCTATAAATTGTAAATACTTCAACTCACACAATAAATTTGTCTTAATCTCCATCTTGGGAGATTGTAATTCATAGCAGAAGGGCCCAAGTCTAAAATACACATTAAAAGTATAATCAGAGAGCATTCAAAAACTAGTTCAGTATCTATACTCCAAATCCATCTACTCAAAGCTTCAACAATCTCTGTCTAATCCACCAGAGGGCTTGATAATCAGAAAAACTATTTTTAAATGATTTTTCATTCATTTAATGAATAGCATTTAAAAAATATGTCCCGCCTAAAAATCATAAAAATAAGTAAAGGATTGAACAAGAAACTACCTAAACTCTTTGGAAAGATGCCTTCAGCTTAGGAGTCCGTTTGGTTCTAGGCCCAGATGCTAATGGAGGATACTGATTTCTCAGTCCTGTTACTGGAATATCGCCATATTAATTCAAAGGAAACTTTTCTGACCCGTGTTTTACGAGAGCATCTCAAAACTTGGCTGCTCCAAGTGTGGGGTGGAGATAGCTATGCTGGCACTTCCCAGGTACCAGCTAGAAATGTGGATTGCCACGCCCCACTCCAGATTTGACAGTTTGAGGCCTCCAGTGATTTCTGTGCACACCAACATTTGAGAAGGAAAGTCTGCACTCAGTGACTGAGGGCTTGGACTTCATCAGGTTCACAGACCAGGTTCCATGAACGCATTTCTTTCCCCTTCTGCATGTCACCCTCCTACTGACCATTTGTGTGATAGAATTCCATCTGAGGCTTATTGTCACTGTAACTGACACTAGGTGGAGAGCAGGTAAGTGAAGATAATTACAGATCTCTCTCACTCCTTCATCTACTGCACATAACATTACCATTCCCAAATATCCAGCTGATTTTAATTGGTTGGGAACTCCTTTTTCCAGTAGGCCCCAGTTTACAAGCATCTACTCACTGTATGATCATGCAGTTAGAGTGTATTTCCCTTACCATGTGGTCGGCACCAAGAGGGCAGAAATGGGCTATATTTGTTTCTCTTTTGCCACTTTCTTCAAGCATGTAGCATCTAGTTACTAGTAGTTAACAAGTATTTGTTGAATGCACATTGTTAAATTTTTCTGAACAGTCAAAAACATGTAAGGTTTTGTGGGCGTTAGCACCTTAGAACTTCATATTTACACTTCATTGTAGAAAGAATGCTTTTATTGTGAGCTGATTCTCACAGTTCAAATACTTTCTAATCATGTACCGTACATGTCTAGGGCCCATATAGTGAAGTTCAGACTACAGAGACAATTATAAAAAGCTTCTTGTCGTTTTTATGTTTCTTGTTTTCTCTTTCTTTTTTCTCTACCCTTATTTTCCTTCTTTCCTTTCCTCCTTCCTCCTTTACTCCTTCTGTTAGGTTTGAGAAAGGGGAGGATGGGGAAGGAAGGAAGGAGTGGAGAAGGAGTGGAGTGGGCGGCCGTGGGAGTGGGCGGCGGTGGCTTTATTTCGGGAATGCGGGGAGAGACCCCCCCCACCCGGGGCGCAGCATCTCCACCCCGGGCCGGCGGTCTCTCTCTGGAACACACTCTCCCTTTCTTCTTCTTCTTCTTCTTCTTCTTCTTCTTCTTCTTCTTCTTCTTCTTCTTCTTCTTCTTCTTCTTCTTCTTCCTCTTCCTCTTCCTCTTCCTCTTCCTCTTCCTCTTCCTCCTCCTCCTCCTCCTCCTCTTCCTCCTCCTCTTCCTCTTCCTCTTCCTCTTCTTCCTCTTCCTCTTCCTCTTCCTCTTCCTCCTCCTCCTCCTCCTCCTCTTCTTCTTCTTCTTCTTCTTCTTCCTCTTCCTCTTCCTCTTCCTCTTCCTCTTCCTCTTCCTCTTCCTCTTCCTCTTCCTCTTCCTCTTCTTCTTCTTCTTCTTCTTCTTCTTCTTCTTCTTCTTCTTCTCCCGAACACATGGAGTGAGGCCCATAAGTAGCCTCTGTCTGGGGCGGACCCCAAGGGGCATTAGGGATGCACAGGTATTTCACTGGCACACGTTTGGCACCAGGGGCAGGTTCTTAGGGATGGGGGTATAGGGTTACAGGTAAATCTATAGGGGCGGGGGAGGCAGGAGCCCCCTAACTTGGCTGAGGCTTTTCCTGGTTAAAGTGTCCGGTCTGGGCCAGCAACTCTTTCACTTCCCCCTTTCCCTTACTTACCATTTCTTTGGTTGGAGTGTGCAAATCAAGTCTATATAAGTTTCATAATTATGGAATATACAACTACAATCTTCAAAAGAACACTGATAGATTCACTTATGACATTAGTACACCGTGCGAGGCTCCAGGGGCAGACAGCCATTACACCAGAGGGAGGAAACCCAGCCACTGATGACACATACGCCTTCTCCCAACCCCAGCCCTGGGAAACAGAAAATCATATCAGAAATATGTAATCAAGTTAAGCTCACTTTATGTAAATTATACCCTATTAAGGAAGCTTGTGAACAAAATCTCTGAAAACAAGATTCTGCAGGCTTTTTGGCACTGCTGTGACAGACAGTACTAAATGCCAGCAGACTTTGCATATTAAAAATATTTAATGATGGGGAGAAAATATAAAATTAATTATCTTGGTGAGAAAAAAACCTGTCAGACAGTTAATTTATTAAAAACTATTTTGGAAAATTGTTACATAAAACATTTCTAAATAGGAGAAGTTGATCTATCTAATAATAGATTGGAACTATACCAGAGGGGTGCCGAATTAAGATTTATGTTGAGCTCTGATCCTAACAATAGATGACATAAATCGTACTTATAATACGCAGTTACTCATGGCAATTTTGGGCCAAAGAATATCTTGCTGGTTCATATTTTCAGGTTTTAATATCTTATATGAGTGTGTTTTAAGGGAAGCCAAGTACCTTTACCACTCTAGTCATGCCTGGGAAGGACATCTTTCCAGTGTGCTCTGGTTCACACAGTTCATTCCAAGATAGTTCTTGGAAAGAAATACCTTCACCAGTATCCTATTTTCAGTATTGAAAAGTTCTTCCTGTTTTCAAAACCACATGCATGAGGAAAGAAAATATAAAGGCAGAAATCTTTGCACCATAATAATATGTAGATGGAGTGACTCAAGTGGTTAAGCAATGATGCATTATTAAAATATAACATTATTCTTAGACTTTAAACCTCATCTAGGGGTCTCACCATTTGAAAAGAATGAAACTATAAGATTTTATTGCTTGGAGATATTTATGCACACAGGTCCCGAAAATTGAAAGGCACACACTTTATCACCCTGCTCCTATAACTCAAAACTGTTGAATAGATTTAGCATTTTTTAAATGAATTAAAACCAGACATGGCAAATTAAGCTCTGAAGCTGGTGGTTTCAGTAAGGAATAAGGAGAATAAAATGGTGGCTAGGGAAAAGCTTTCACACAGTGCTAGGCATGTGCTCTTACACGGAAAGGGAAGAAGTGCGTCTTGGAGGTATGATTTAAGCTTTGAATGGAGGCGAGTGATGTCAAAAGAGAGAGCAGAAAGGAAGTCCTCAGCTTCTCACAGCCCAGGTCTTTCTTTCCTTAACATGAACGTGTCCTACAGCACAGATCATTTTTTTGGAAACATGCAGCAGGAAAGATTGTTCTTGTCTCAATTCTTAAACTACACCATTTCTGGACTTGCTGATGCTCCAAAGTGTGTTTGTTTGTTTACCAAGTAGAATGGACAGTTTTGTCATTCTAACCCTGTGTTAGGTTTACCCAGAGATTCACACCTCCACTGACCCACGTACTAGAAAGGAACCTCGGCTCATTTCATTTGACACTGCAACTTAAGTGCGGATTGTCACTCTGTACTTTTTGGAGGGGCACCTTTGCTTTCTTTGAGCTATTGCAAATAAATGTTTCAGGGCTTTCACATGGCGTCTTCCACACTGTAACTTATAAATTCTTTTTATGACAGCAGAGTGGCCTTAGAGAGAGAAGATTTAGTTTCCGTCTTGTCCATTTAGCTGAAACTATTGATTTGATAAGTATTTACATGATGGCTTCTAGGTGAAGACATGGAGATAAATGCAGAGCTTACTAAAATCACAAGGAAGATGACAAGAAGATCAAAAGAGAGAAAATGTATGTAAATAATTATAGCTCAATGACATGCATCCAAGCACATACTAGACTGCAGATGATATTAAAAAGGAAATGTTCATTTTGCTTCACTGAAGAGGAAGGCTTTGCCGAGGTTGTTAGAAGTCTCTGCGCCCCAGGCTGGGGCTAAAGCTCATTTCCCTGGGAGACTCCTTCCAACCTCCTCCCCCCACATTGTACAGTCTTCCAGTCCTGCGCTTTTCTCTTTTGTCCTTTCTGTCCTATACTTTCTTTCTCTTCAAAGCAGTGGGCCAACATTCATTATTTGCATTGTATCTAAGATTAGAGCCCTAATCTGCTTTTTCATATTTGTGGATGGATTTTGTCCCAGTGTAGATGTATACACCTTTATAGAAAAAAATGTGCTTTCAAACTGTGTGTGCCTTTGCTGTTACTCATCTTAAACTTTTGATCACCATTTTTCTCGATTTCCCTACTCCACATCTGCTCCAACTTCACAGCTAATTCCTATTGACAAATCATAGGGCAGCCCTGCGAATTGTACACATGATTACATAATCTCACTGATGTATACATAATACTGGCCAGGGATTCAGCTCAGCAGTACAAGAACCTGCCTGGCAAGCACGAGGTCTTGAGTTCTAGCAATATACACATATATGTACCCATGTCTGCATCTTTTTTCATTTCTTATTTAGCAAGCATAGAATTATATTTTGCACACTTTTCTGTATCTTATCTTTCCCATTCAAAAGTGTTCATGGTGATTTCTCTTGGTTTATTAGTAGAGTTCCTGCTTGCTCTGAATAATGACTCTATAATATTCCAAATATGGACATACAATGACTTTATCAATCATTACTATCAGAAACTAAAACTTCACCTCCCAGTTTTTGCTGTAATAAATATTGATGTCTTTATACCCTTAGATGCTTTGACCTGTTATAAATTTTCAGGAATAAAATTAGTAGATTAACAGATATTCTCTCTCTCTCTCTCCTCTCTCTCTCTCTCTCTCTCTCTCTCTCTCTCTCTCTCTCTCTTCTCTCTCTCTCTCTCTCCCCTTTCTCTCCCCTCCTTTCCTCTTCTTCCCTCCCTCCCTGTCTCTCTGCCTCTCTGCCTCCCTCTCTCTCTCTCCATTTTGATAAATATTACCAGACAGGTTGCTTTCAAAACTGTTTTAATTCACACCACAAATGTGTGAGAAAATACTCTTCCTGTATCTGTCACTAACAGATGTTAATATATTTTTCCCAATCTTTAGGAATTGCCTTCTTTCTTTTTTCAAAGTTATTTAAATTTTAAATATGTAATACAGTTGCGTGACTGCAAAATGAAAGCTATATAATCGACTATTTTCAAAAAGCCTCATTTCCAACAATACCTGTTCTGTTGTTTTCTTTCCCAAGCAAAATAATTTTTACTCATTTTAGCTTGTTATTCAGCATCTCTTTTTTCAAACATATTTTATTACAATTCTATTTTAACCCTTTTTGTTACACAAAAGATACCATACCATGGGTATATTTTTTCTACTTAAAATACATCTTGATTCTCAATCTATGCAAATATATAAATGTCTTCATTATGTTTTATAGCTTCACGATATTACATGAATGTACCATATGTTACTCAACTAGTTCTCAGTTGATGAACATGGAGGTTGATTTCAATCTTTTCCTAGTCTAAATAATGTCACAGTGAATAATCTTGAGCATGTCATTTTATACTTTTCTGGTGTATTTTTAGGCTAGACTCCTGGAAATGAGACGGCTGTAAAAAGCCACACGGGTGTATAATTTTTCTAGATATCACCAAATACTCTTCTGCTGGAGTTGTACATTTTATTCTCATCAAAAATATAAGGCTGTTTTCCATGCCTTTGCCACAATTTTTCACTTCTAAATCTTTAGGTTTTCATAAAACCAACACATGAGAAATAAGAGTTCTATTTAATTGCATTCATCATTTTTGCATTACATAATTACATTAAATGTAATTATGAATCTTCTCATTTTAAATGCCACTAACAATTTTTGTCTCACAGTTACCGATGCAGATTGCCCACTTTTCCACTGGGTTACTGGGCCTTTCTCTCCACAGTTTCAGTAGTTGTTTGTATTAGTGATGATCTTTTTTGATCTGAACTTCAAATATTTTAAATTTACATTTTGTTTATGTCTAAGATGATTTTGCTATGTTTTTTTAAGTACCAGGGATTGAACTCATGACCTTGTGCTTGCCAGACAGGTGCTTATGCCACTGAGCTAAATCCCCAGCCCTTAAAAAAACGTTTTGTGCAATTGATTATTTTTAATCCCTTGTGGATTTTGAGCCACAGTTAACAAAATATTCCTTCTTTCTGTTCATAAAATCTTTATCCACTGCACTCAGGAATATGTGTGATTTTGAGTTTCCATATAAATCTCCAACCAGTTTGTAGTTTATGCTGGCAAATGGAATGAGGTACAGACCTAGTTTTACCTTGTTTCAAATGTCCCCAAACCATTGATTAAAAAGTCCAAATACTTGTGCAAAATATGAAATGACGTTTTTGTTATATAGCAAAATTCATGTGCGTTGGAGTCACTTCTGCGTTGATGTTCAGTTTGTCTGTTGATTCCCTGGTAGCAGAGTCCCCTGAAGGGTTCATGCCCTCCACTGTCTTCTCATCTGAAAAAACCATGGCCAGCACCATGCTTCTTTTGTAGAATGTGTTACTCAGGTTTCCATGGCCGTAAAATATACCTGAGGTGGTCCGATTAAGAGGAAAGATGTATTTGGGCTCAGAGATTTGGCAGTTTTAGACCATGGTCAGTTGGTTCCAGTTTGGAGTGTGTGGTCAAGCTCTTATGGGAGCACCTGGCAAAACTGCTGCTAACCTCACAATCAGAAGCAAAAGAGAGAGAGAAGAATGCGTTCCACAGCTCCCGGTTCAGTCCTGCCCCCCGTGGCCCACGGCCTCCTCTTCAGGTTCTGCTGTCTTCAATAGCATCAAGCTGAGGAACAAACATTTCACAAATGCACCACCGGGCGACACTATGGATCTAAAGTATAGTACGTGGGTTTTCTGCTCATGTTTCTTTGTTTATTTTTCTGTGTGAAATTTAAAATCAACCTAGATAGTATCATTTAAAAAATTTCTTAGTGTTTTTATTGAATTGTTTTAACAATTCAATTGTCTTAGAAAACAACTTAGAAAGAATTAATACTTTTGTGATACTGAGTTTAACTGAGAACATCATTAGCTTTTACACTATTAAAGTCTAATTTAAGGTCTTTCAGGATATTTGAAAGTTTTTCTTATTTAGCTTTTGAATACTTCTCATTAAGTTTATGACAGTTGTCCCATTGGAAAGGCTGAATTTTTACTTAACTCTTGTATCATACAACTCCCTCTTGTATCATAGCGCCCAGTATTTGTGTTGATTTTGATATTTTAAATTCTGATATTTTACTATTTTTAAATTTATAACCATTTCCAATTACTCTCTTGAGATTTTCAGATATATAATTTGAAATTTTACCTTTTCTTTCTTTCTGAGTTGTCTAATTTCCTTCTGATTTATGTTAATTGGCCCTTTTTCTAAAGCCAAGTTAAATGGTATAAATTGCATTGGGCACTCTTATCTTGTTATTCACATTAACAAAAATGCTACTAATAGGCCAGTTCCATAGCTTAGTGGTGTAGCACCTGCCTGGCCAGCACGAGGTCATGAATGCAGTTCCCATTCCCTCCCCCAAAAAGTTGTTATTAATGTATTAAGTAAAGGCAAGTTTGAAGATTATCCATGATTCATATTCTATTGACTGATTAGATACCTATGGGAAAATCATTTTTCCTTGGATAGATTAATATGATAAATTATTAAGATTTTAAAAATTAAATTGATTGCTTATTTCCATGTTTTCTAATAGTGAAGCATCCTTGTATTCTTGGAAAAATTCCATTTTCTGGTGACATATGCTCTTTTAAATGTGTTGTTAGAACTTATTTACTTGTGTCTTTAAAATTCTGCATTGGCACTCATACGAGGTTATGGTTTTCTTTTTTATGCAATTTTTGCTTACATGTATCTCTACAGGGTGTGTTAAAAACAATTTGGAAGATTTCCTTCTCTCCTTATACCAGTGACATGTTAAATGACACCAGGGTTGATTAGCTGTGCCACTGGGACACGGCAGAGTTTTTCACTGAAGCCCTCTGGGCCTGGTGCTTTTCCAGGGCCGCTCATTTACAAGCTGGTACTCCCTGCTCCCCCAAGGAATATTTGCTTAGACTTTCTGTCCTTTTGGAGTCATTCGGAAAGAATTACATTTTATTATAAATTTGTCCATTTCACCTAGATACTCAAACTTACTTGCACAGACTTGTAGTCTCTGTAATTTTCTCTCCCCTTCTCTCCTTCCTTCTTTGTTTCTTTCCTCTTTGCTTCAATTCTCTTTCTTTCTCCCCTTCCTTTGTTCCTCCATTCATTTTTTTTCCTTTTCTCCCTCCTTTTTCTTTCTTTCCTTTCCTTCCTTCCTTCCTTCCTTCCTTCCTTCCTTCCTTCCTTTCTCTTTCTTTCTTTCTTTCTTTCTTTCTTTCTTTCTTTCTTTCTTCCTTCCTTTCTTTCTTCTCTCTTATTTATTTATAACAAAGCTTTTTTCCTTATTATTTCTTACTCTGCATTTTGTTCTTTCTGTTTTTCTCTTCGTTTTTCGTTTATTGATTAATTTGTTTAATCTTGACTTTAAAATGTTTATCAACTTTCCCATTTTCTTAATGAGTCAAGTTATTTTTTTCACTGATTTTCTTTCTGTTTCCTTAATGTCTGCTGTTATATTTTCAAATGAAACCATTTCCTTCAATGCCTTCTGGTTTATTCTATTGTTCTCTCCTAGTTCTTTAAAGTGAACATCGCGTTCTCTCATTACATTTCCTTTTGACATATACATTTATTCTATTCACCTCCCTCTAATTGCTTTAACTATGTTCCAAAATTTCTAGTCTGTCATACTTTCATTAACACTTTTCTATCATTTTAGTTTTATTTTGTATTTCTCTTTGATGGAAAAATTGCTTAATAAAATTTTTAATATTTCAAGCAAAGGAGATTTTATTATATTCTTTATTTTTGTTGAACTGTGCTCATATAATGATGTTTGTATTACTTCAGTATTAGAATTTCTGTATCCTTTGAAGTTTCTGCCGAGAAAAAAAATGGTCAGTGTTCCAATATAAATCATTTAAGCACATTTGAAAGTCTATATACTCCATTATCTGGGTATAAATTTCAATACACATAAGCTATGCTTTAGTATACTATATATTTCTCTAGGTTCTTACTAATTTTTGCTTCATCAATCTCTAGGGCTGAGAGGTATGTTTAAAGTTTTTGTTTTGTGTGAACCTTGTATTTCTCCTTTATTCTGCTATAGTATCTTCTTTATGAAGGTTTTTGCTAATAGTTTGGTGTATGGATATTAATAATTACTGTCTATTGTGTGGTGTTAAATTTAGTACAATTAATGTCTTTTTGTCTTATTTCATATTTTCATCTTATTTATATTTAATTACGCATAACTTGCTAGTCTGCTTTTTTTGTCTGCATTTCCTTCCCTGTTTCCACTAATTTGTATTTTTCTAAGAATATTTATTTATTTATTTTTAAAATTTTTATTTTTTTATCAGTACCGGGGATCAAACTCACGACCTTGTGCTTGCCAGGCAGGCACTTATGCTACTGAGCTGAATCCCCGGCCCCTCTAAGAATATTTATTATTTATCAAGACACCCTGGCAAAAAATACATTTCCAAGTACGATCAAAGCAGCACAATCCAGATGCATGAACTGTAGGGTTGAGCGGTTCATTTCTCTGCGGCCTCATGCCCCCTCACAGTTCCTTATACTGCCTACATTCTTTCTCACGTGGTCTCCTCCATTTCCAAGAAACAGCACATCAAGTGCTCCTTGGGGTTTGGCTCCCTCTGACATCCTCTTCTGCTTTTGAGGACTCACATGACTAGATCAGGCCAACTTGGATAATCACCCAATCATAAAGTCAGTTGTGACACATGACATCACAAACCGGGAGTGGGTACTTTAGAAAGTCTATTCCAGTTCCCAGAACTCATATTACTCCTAACCTAACATACATGCACAATTATGACTGTGAGTCCTGGCCACAGTTCCCCGCTCTGTGGATCCATGCAAGGAAGGAGACACAGTGGCTGTTCACAGCCTGCTGGTGCCTGCATAGATAGGGTAGTAAGTATAGGGAACCCAGTTCCAATAGAGTTAAAAGTGAAAGTAGAATGTAAGCATTCACATAAAGCAAATTTAAAATCCAATGGGGTGACATTTTTTAGGGACCCAGTGTTCTGCGTTTTTCAGCTCTGACCTCCAAGCTTTCGTACTGTACTCCATCCAGTGGGCTCTGCTCTTTGCTTTCACACCCATTCTTCTCTTTCCCTAAGAAAGGTAGCATTCAGTTCAGCTGAGGAGTTCTGTCATCCTGCCACCTGTCAAGAGAATGTGCAGTCTTTTTCAGTCCAACCTGGCAACGTTTCTGCCAATGTCAAATCCTCAGGAATTTTCTGGACATGGATTTCCGGCTTGTTGAATCCGCTAGATCTTCTAGGCATCATTTTTTTGTACCAGGAATTGTACTCACAACCTCATGCTTGCCAGGCAAGTACCGGCATCATCTTTTTTCTACGTTTGACTTCTTCTGAGACAAGTGAAAAGCATTGTTCTTAACCTTCAGAGGTCCCTTGATTTAATTAAGTCTGTCTTAATTTCCTTTTATTGAGTACTGTAATCCTTTGACCCTTCACAGTTGCACTAAGAGGTTTTAGTAAAGTATTGTGCAGCTACATACATCCTTGGCTTTACTCTCTGCCATGCTATCAGCAGCAATTTCTTAATTTTAGCATTATCTGCTATCTGGGTAAACAGAATTTCTCAAATCTTTGAGTCCTGCTTCCTAACATCACAGCCTCCTAGATGGCATATCAGCCCTGAAGACTGAACTGCTGTTGATATTGAACATAGCTGAGATACTCAGTTTATAAAACTCAGGGAAGAGCTAGATTCCTAACTATCCTAGATGACATTATAAATTGCATTAAATTTCTGCACTTTTCTTCCATAAATAAAATATTCCAGAAAAGAAAAGCAACATATTGAAGCTAGTATAGTTTCCTGCATAACAGAGAAAGTGGTGGGTGCTCTCTCTCAGGAAATAATCTTTAGGAATAAAGGACTTCAGCCAGCTGCTAGGAGCTCTGTTGGAAGATGGCCCTCCATTGTCAAGTTTCTGCCTTATAAGCAGTAATTCCTCCTCACATTAAAGACTCAGTTTCTTTGCTCAAATTCAGGTTCATTCTGTTTTATTTATTTATTTATTTTTAGTACCAAGGGTCGAACTCATGACCTCGCACTTGCCAGGCAGACACTTACACCACTCAGCTAAATCCCTAGCCCTCAGATTCATTCTGAAAGGTCATTCCGCTCCAGAGTTTTCCAGAAAGCTGGAAACAACCTTCAGAATACTGCTTCTCCCATCGAATGGTGCTTCTTCCCTCCTTTCCGTATATTAAGTATCAGTCCCAGGAACAAGGCTAATAGATATCATGAATGCTGATTTGCCTCTCAGAGATTGCTATCCAGGAAACCGATGTTGGACACTGAGCTTGGTGGCATCACTGGTCTTGTTATTGCTACGGATTCCAGTGCATCAGTGAAAGCCATTCTTATTACATAATTTTTTTTTGTCTTTTTCCTTTTTTATTGCTACCGGGATGGAACTCACGATTGCCTGCTTGCAAGGCAGGCACTTATGCCGCTGAGCTAAATCCCCAGCCCCATTTTTTTTTTCTTTTAGCATATTTTTTGGTGTTAAATCATCAAGTTCTCTCACAAAAGCTGTGGTGTGTAGGCTCTGGAGTTCCATTCAAGCTATGCTTCTAATTTTGTCTTTCAGACTGTGATCTTCAGTTATTGGACGGAGATAAGAACAGAACTTCATAGGTCTCATAGGGCTGCAGCAGAGAACACACAGGAAGATCTCACTTAAATGTTTCCCTTATGTTCTAACATACTTGGCAATAGCTGGTTCATAGACTGCATATCAGTGGGCACAAACACCTATAAAGCAAAGCATCTATTACCATACCACTAATATTCAAGTTTCCTTTGATTAAAAGATGTTTTAGTAGTTTATACTATTTCTTTTCCAAGCGTATTTGTCATTAAATTTTCTAAGCTTGTAAACTGCAGTGTACTGTGATTAGAATGGAATTTTGATGTTTGTTTTATTTTTGACTTTTTCTCCTACAAGAAGAGCAACTCTGAAGTTCTTTCACTCAGTTTACACAAGAAAATTTATCCCATGAATTCTAGGAAGAACTGTTTTGTTTTGGTTCTGAAAAATATGATCAGTAGACTTTGCAATGCATTGGTTACACTTCAGAATGATTTTAAAGTGAGTGGTTCCATGACACTATTTGACAAAATTCCCTGTTGAAGATGAAGGTTTGATCCAACAAACTCAGATTCTCAGACACTGACTGTTTTTATTTGCACTGTTTCTTTTCAGCTTGTGAAAATGCATCACATTTAGAAATTCAGTTATCATGGCATGTGCAGAATCACATTCTGTACTCACAGTAAACCCTGCTCACTGTATTTACAACATTATTTGAAGGTGTGGTATTTGTGTGGCTGTTCTCATGCTTAGGTTAACAACTTTTAAGCCACTGATTCATTCCTGTGAATCAATAATGTAACACCCTAGAAAAGTAACAATGCCATGTGGAAATCCAACAAATGGAAACAAAATATGCAAATGAGGCAGGACTGAGTTAGTGGAGATAAACTCCTCCACCTTCTCGGAATGAACCAGCTCGGAGGAAAAGGCCATGACAATCCTCACAGGACAAGTGGAATCTTCCCACATGCAATCTTTTATTGTATCTTTCAAACTCAGCAATGTCTGTGAATAAATCATTTCTTTGGTTTCTCTTCAGACCACCAGACTGCCTACAAACCATTTGAGGGACTTTTAGACCCCCAGAGACCAGCAAGATACGCATGCTGCCTCGACATCCCTCCCCAGGCAGACCCAGGTCGCCACTTACCCACATACAACTGGTCAAGCACTGGACCCAGCTTGCTCTGTGTAGCAGCAGGTCAGCTGCCTGTGGTCACCCACCTTCAGTGCTGCTGAAAATGGATTATAGGGCATCAGTCACTACTCACATCAGTCAGTTGGGCTTACTAAGTGGGTCAAGGACTTTTCCTCATCTTTTTGGGCTGTTCACAAAATAGATGTCATGAGAATTAGTGTGAAATTTAGCTTTACTTGAAGGGATCTGCCTGAAATTAGGGTTGCACAGGCTAATGCCTTGCACACACCGGGGATTCCAAATTCTAACCTCTATTCTGCAAATCGCTTCTGATAGGGATTTAACTAAGGTGAAGGCTCTTTTAACTCTCTCTGCTTTTACCTTAGGAGTGAAGGAACAGCTGTGGCTTCTCATTGTAACAGCAGATGTCAAAAAATGAAAATAAAACTCACTTGCAGAAGCTTTTCTCTATGAGCAAAGATCCCAAGAATGCTTGGTATGGTTTGAAAATACTTGGCTCCTTTTGAAACTGTTAAATTCAATTGCTATTGTGGAGGCCTGGGGTGGTGGTGGTGGTTTTAAGAGGTGATTAGGTGGTAAAGACAGACTAAGGCTTTCATAGTGGAGGCAGATTAATTCTCAGTCTCGTGGGACTGAGTTAGAGCTCTCCAAAGAGGCTGTCCCTCTTCTGGCTCTTCCGTACCCACTTGCTTGCTCTTCTGCTTTGCCCTGAAGCAGCACAACGTCCTGCCAGATGCAACCTTTCAAGCTTGGACTTCCCAGCTGCAAGAACCACAAGACAAAACAAGCCTCTTTTCTTTGTAAGTTTTCTGGTCTTAGATATTTTGTTACGGCACCAAAAGACAGACCATGACAATGCTCAAATAGATTGCTCCTAACAGCTTTAAAAATTTTTTATTTGAATATAATATAAGTAAATATTAATAAAAATATTAAAAACCACAATTCTGTGACAAAAGAAAATTTCATAATAAAAGAATTAGAAGATAACATTTAATACTGCATGTCATGATCTTAAGTGAATGCCCAAAATGTTACTTAGACTGTAAGTCATAAACTAAAAAAAAAAAAACTCTCTTAGAAACAAGAAACAAACAAATGAAAGGACAATACTTTGTTTTCAGTGAACATAAAGAAATTAGTAGTATATACGAGACAAGTTAACATCTATCTGAAAATACTTTTGAAACAACAGAATAGATAATTTTGGAAATTCTTTGAACTGCTTACTACTTCTTGTTTATCTCATATTTTGCAGTATATACATTTTCACATAGGAGATATTTAAGCTAGTGCATCTAACGTATATTACTTAACATCTACCTTCAAGTTGCAGCCCTTAGCCTATGAATGCCTCATTCATCTTTCTTTTTGAAGGAGTAACTCTGGGCTGTGTATAAATACCACCCAAATGTGTGGCTGTGGAATGATCCTGTGACTCCGTGGATTCCCTCTTCTTTTGACCCCTTCAGTTCCTTCTTATTTTAACTGTTGGTGGAAGGAGAGCTTCAGCATCTAAGTTAGACCACATGAAAAGTAAGGCTGTTAAAGACAGTTTTCAGCCTCATGCATCCTAGAAGGCACTGATGTTGGTCACCCTGCATTAAAATTAGGGAGTAGCCAGTAAAATGCTTTCTTTAGAACTAATTCCTGGAAAGTTGGATCGAGGGTGGGGCTGAGAGACAACAAATCAAAGTAGGAAAGAAAGCAAGACCCCCCTGTGTTAAAGTCAATGCTGTTTACAGTAACAGGGAAGCAAATTCAGATGGAGAGAGTGGCAAGTTGGGTTAATTTCTCAATCAAAGATTGGGGGTGGAGTTACATTAAAATGCAGTTTAAGAAAGCTCCATTTGGGGGGTGCTGGTCTCCCTATGTCTTTGTTCTACCCACCTGGATCTGTACCCCAGCTGCAAGATCCTCTCTGCCTGTCACCAGTGACTGTGGTCTCTTGGTTCTTCCAGATGCAAAGGAAGCCAGGCTTCAGTCAAAGGAATTGCTGATAAGAGCTGTGTTTTCCTAAGAAAGTGTCGCCTAGGTCTTGAGCACACCTTTAAAATTAGTGTTTCTATATCAGTGTTGCAAACATTAAGGGAAAAAATTTGTATCTAGAAGAACACACAAAAAAAATCTCCTATCAAAGCAAGCAGTTAAACCACATAATGCAACTAAATGATGTGCAAACATTTTAAAAAGTAAATAAATAACATTATTTCTTTAACAAAAGCTTGAAAAGGAGAATGTACTTTTCCGTTATATAAACTTATCCTCTGAGCCTCAATTGCTTAATTTGGAATTGAAATAACTATCACTCTGTCACATAAACCAGAACATTTTTAAGGTGAGGAATAGAAAATAATAAAAGAGAAAATGGCTTCTATCTCTATTTGTGTGGGTGTTTTTTAAAAACAGTCATCACTTTGGTATAAAAGTGTCACTGAGTCTGTACAGGATGACAAATTTCATTTTAACTTCTTTATCTAGTCACATATTCACATAGTGTTAACAAGTCGTTGGTGCTGTGATTTGATAGAGACAGCCTCGATTCCGATTCCAAATAATCACAAAGACCAAGGAACTCTGTTTCTGTAATATTTATGTCCCTGACAGGTGCCCTGCTGCTTGGAATGACTTCTCTTACATGTGTTGTTTTTGCCTCTAGCTGTACCTCATGCAAGCAGCTCACCTGCTAAACTGTCAGGCTGGGATTTCCAGGTAGACTACAAATCACACCAGATCCATGGCAGTGGGACCCCTTTTCCACATCCACATGCAGCTTTTGTTCCATTGTGCCTGTAGGAAATCATCAAATGCCAAGTACTTTTAGAAGTGCCAGAGTAAGGAAAAAGTGAGTAATGGGAACTGGCACAGAAGTCTAGATGTGGGATTTGAAAAATATTACCTGAGGGCAGGAGGTGTTCCTGCTAATGCTGACCACTGTGTGTGTGTGTGTGTGTGTGTGTGTGTGCGCGCGCGCGCACGTGCAAAAAAGAACAGGTGTTGCTAAGACTAAAACACAGAGAAAACTGTTCAGAAAAGCAGAGGAAGAGCTGATATTTTGGAGAAGGTGTGTAAGAACCAGTGGAAGGAGTCTAGCTAACTGGTTACAAGACCCAGCAAGAATCAGGAAGAAAAGGCTAAAATGTAGATGCTTCTAGACTTGTCATCAGCTTTGTCCTGATAAATCCATCACAGGTGAAAAATAAATTAAAGAATGTGTCTAGCAACATAACCAAACCTCATCACACAGCCTAACCTATTTTAAATGTGCTCAGAACACATAGAGTCCTATTGTTGGGTCAACTCATTTAACACAAAGCTTTTTTTTTTTTTAAAGCATTATTGTTGATCTCTCAAGTCATTTATAATACACATATTTTCCAATAATACTACTGCAGAGTAAGCTGTAGAGTGTTGGCTTTTCCCCTCATGTTTGCCTGGCTGTGCTGACTTGCAAAGGCCATTTAATACTGCACATAGTAGCCCAGGACAAAGCCCGAACTGAAAATTTGAAATATGTTTTCTGCTGAATGTATATGGTTTTCACACAGTCATAAAGTTGAAGAGTTGTATGCAGGACATTAGAAGTTGGGGAGCAGCTGCAGAAGATGGGGTTGGAGGTCGACAGAAAAATGTTCAGAGAGAGAGAGAGAGAGACCCGAAGGAAGGTCCAGGAAGAGTAGGTTTACAGAAAGCCAGAAGGTCCCTAAAAGGTAAGACAAGTAGCGATACGAGAACCTAGAAAGAAAGGAACTTGCTTCATTTCTCACCAAAATACTGCACAGACCCAAGGGAGCTGGGGAACAAGTGCTCTAGGAGAGAGGAGGCTTGTACACTGGCACGCACCTGGTTAGAGGACTCAGCTAACAGGCCAAGGAGCAGAACTTGGGGGCTTGAGGCAAGTTGAAGTACTTAAAGCTGTTCTTAGTGATGAATGAGAGTCTTAACTTCATCAAATCCTGGACAAATACGTTTCTTATCATTCATTTAAATGTATCCTTACTGATTCATACGGGTCTTAATTTTATCTACTTTGGAAATACAGTCCTTCCTCTCGGCCCTATTTATCTGCATGCATTATGTAGATAAGTGTCTATGGATCACAGGAGACTTGATGACAATAAAAGAGAAGAAGTCAAGTCAATTACAGTTGCAGTTAAAACTCCTAAAAATGTTTTCCAAGATCTGGTTATTAGAAGAATTCTTGAAAGGTGACATGAACTACTATCTAGCAGCAAAACCTGGGGACCCTTCTTTGTACACATTTCTGAACCTCTTTTCTATCACCCCACCTCTGTGATTCCACACGCAGACTCTGGAAGGCTCCAGCAACTGAGTGCAAACCCCAAAGCAAAGTCTAATGGATGTGGGATATGAGAGGCAGAGCAGGAAAAAGAAACAGTGTATTTTTCCAAACCACAGATGACCAACCATCTCCTGCAATTCATTGGTAAATAAATAAAGCCATATTGCTGTTTAATATTGCAGGGATTATATGACTGTTATGCGATCCCTGTGACCCAGTTACTCTGGTATGTCATCCGTGTGGACGCTGCAGGTTTATTACACAGCGTCTTGTAGGTGGGCTGGGGCCATTTAGGCTGGAGCCTTCTCAGCTTGGCCATCTTTCAAGCCACAGCCTGAATTTTCACTGCCCGAAATATGTCCTCTTCCCTCCCCCTGGTAAAGTTAAGTCAATAAAGATAAGAATTATATGCCCAGTCATTTTCACTGTCCAATTACTTAACTTCCGTATCTTCTTTAAATTTCCCTCAGTAGCTCAGGTCCTGCCTGCCCCCACCCCTACATCTGCCTAGTCCATTCCCTGCTTTCTATTTCTACAATTAGTCACTTGGTGGATGGGGGATTTAAGAACATGCTAAAACACTGCTTTTATTTTTGGCGGCTGTGTTCTTTTGATATAAACCTGTTTGTCCAATTTTTAAAATCTGAACTTAGCTGATGAATGCTTTATCACACTTCTCATAACACTAATTTGATCCTATTCTTTGCAAAGACAGGGCACCTAGTACCCTGCCATGCAGAAAGCTTTTATGTAGACGTGCAAAGGACCATCAACCTAATGTCCACTGCGATGCTATTTTCATTTGCAGTTTTCTAATATTCTCTTTCCAACCACATATTATAGATAGCGATGATTCCGTAGATCATCTTTATGTCACCTGTCAGGAAAAAAAATTAACTGGCCAGTGCTCTGTGGCTTCCATAAGTCTAGATGCTGCCAAGACACAGGCAGGTTTCTCAGTTCACCAAGTCTCTTTCCCTCAGCTCTTCGCTGCAAAACCTCACACTCAAGGACTTTTATTTTACAAGGGAAACTGGCAGCTCTGCTAAAGCTGGGGCATGCATTTTGATGCTCAGTGGGTGCACATTTCAGGCATGTGCTATAAAGTGGGAGACATATATTCCTTTTATGTGCTGAGTATAATGAGGGATACTGATTAGTCTAACTCACTGAAGCAAATCACTATCGTTTTAAAAGATCTACTCTTCAATGCACCATAATTAAATTAAAGTTAAAATACTGTAATTATTTAGAAGCAGGATGCCATTATTTTTTTTACTGACTTTGTGAACTTATAGGCTCAAATGAATGCAGAGATAAAATAGCATAACACAAGTTGCCTATATATTATCTTGTCTATCTTGTGTTTGGAATTAAATTACTCAAGAGTTCAGAGGTTAATAAGAAACACAAGAACTGTCCTATATGTAACAGTAGCTTTGTGTTGGTTGAATTTAAATGTAAATGGAGAAGATTAATCTGATTATTTACATATAGGCATGAGAGCTTAAATATGCATATATACATATAATGTCATTCTCCAGCCATCTCTTATCTTTACTGGGGGCTGAATAAGGATCAGGCATCAGGCACTGTGCTTTGCAAGACCTCCCTAACCCAAGGAACCTCACTGCCAGAGACTCACAGTTAGGTCCACCTTACAAATGTGATAATTTCCACTCAGGTGTCTCAGAGACAATTCAAACTCTATCCTGAGCCACAGAGCTCTTTATGATCTTGCCCACTGCTGTCCCCTCTGCTTCCCAATTCAGTGTTTTCTTACTGTTTTGCACCCCAGTGAATGGCCCAGCTTTTTGTTCAGCTGCAGTGGCCAGAAAGCGAGGAGTTCTCCTTGATGCCCTGTCCTCCCTCATGCTCACTGGCGGTCACTGTTCAGGCTTGTGAATTTTATCTCCTGAACTCCTGTCAAATCTTTTCCCTCTGTCCCTGTCTTAAAACTCCACCCAGCTGGGTTCATCTAGACTGGCAAGGGTCTTTGTTCATCTTCTAACACTTCACACTATGTCCCCAAAGCAGGTTCCACTGTGCTCCTTCCTTGCATTTGAACTTTCACAGCTCTTATCCCAAACTCTTTAACACAAGCCACAAACCCCCAGATGACTTTGCTCCCTCTGCCTTTCCAAGTTCACTTTGCGTCATCTCTGCCTCCTTCTGAGTCCTCCAGTCACAGAGGTACTCTTCTGCCTCTTAAATCAATGTCCCAGGCTCTGATCTACATAAGACTTTTCCTTTTTTTTATTTTAATGGCTGACTAGATCATTCATTCTCTGTCCCCTTCACCTGCAAATAATTCTACTTCCTCTGGGGAGTCCTCCTTGACCCAACCAATGGAAAGCCCCCTTGCGGTATGTTCTCAGAGCATTCATTTCCCTCCATAGCACTCAGCACACTACATGAATAAACATTCGTGTGTGCTGTTATCTGAATGTTTCTTGTCATCTGACTGCAAATCCCTTGAGCATAGGAACTTGGTCTGTCTGCATTCCACTGTGGTCCCCATGCTTAGCATGTTTACAAACATTTTGGCCAAATATTTGATCCTTTGATTGATTCAACAGCCATACAGAACAACTACAGATATCTCATAAACACCAAATAAAAACTTCAGAAAATGGCAAGAATAACAGGTTAAGTGTACTTAAAGAAAGGAGGAGGATTTTGAGAGAAACTAGTGACAATGTGTCTTTTCTTCTAGTTACTTTTAATTTTGTTTTAAAGTTTAAATTTAAATACACACCATATTTCAAAGGCTATCTCTTTGCTATATTTTGATGGTCAAGGGAAACACAACACTGATCAATGTTGACCTGTCACAACGCTGTGACTGAAAATTCGTCTTTAATGGCCATATTCTCTAGAGACTCAAATCGGATAGAAAATTTATCAACCTGATAGTACCAAGGACTACATGAATCTAACAGATGGGCATCAGGAAGATTTTTCAAGCAATATGGTAAAAAAACGATAATTTTGCTCAACAACGAAGGGTGTGAAACTCACTGGATGTATCAAAGTGTGAGAGCGTCCTGGTTAAGGAGGAGGTGGGTAATAGGAGGATCCCAGAAAGGCCCTCGTCACTCTGCCCACCAGAGGGCACTCCTCACAGTACGCAGTAGCATGGATTCCTTTCTGGCCCAGCCATACTTCGGGTATCATTCAAAGATACCTCAGCCCAGCACCTAAAATATTTAAAGAGAGTTTAACCTACTCCAATATCTCCTGTAATCCATCAAAACGCAAGTATCAGAATTCACAATGTAAAATAAAGCTTAAATAACTTCATAGCCATTTCCTTCATTCTCAATTTTATTCACATGCCACGAAAGCCCGAGCATCACAAACCCAGCTCTGATACTCCAAGCCTCCTCATGTTCTCGTGAAACTGGGTCTTGGAGGCTTTCTCGTCTTTTACGATGACTCAAGTTTTCTTCATGTAGATGAACTATCCAAGACCTCTGGCTGCTTTTTGCCTATCCTCAATAGTCCATGCACTGGAAGTTGCCTGAAAATATTTATAATCAAATGATAGGTCCTTGAAAATCAGTAGGCTTGGCTGTGGAAGTAGCTTAGAGCTCTCCCTCAGCATGCACGTGGCCCTGCGTTTCATCCTCAGCACTGAAAAAAAAAAAAATCACTGCTGTCCCCTTTATTGTTAAAAATACGCAATTTTATACTATGGTATAGCAAATAAAACCCTGATTTGTGTTTCACATTGCATAAGGTGACTTTCATGTATTATCATTTTTCAGAGAGCTGTTTTTCGCCCCTGTGGGGGCATTGCAAGATTGAGGGCCAGGTAGCACAGACTTCCTGGTGCCCTTGAACTCTGCTGTTTGGCTGGAACATGTCTGAGTAGCACATTCTACTGAGGGACACCAGTAGTCAGAAAGTGACAGAAGGTGATGTGCACCAAGACCGGAAGTCAACTAGATTCCTAGACTAAAGAAAAGATCATGGTAGGCAGAAAGAACGCTAAAGAAAACTCACCCCAATTAGCATTTTGCTTTGGCTATGCTCTGGCATGGACATGCCCAAAAAGAAGATCTATGAGCCAAGAATAATTAATACAGCCCAGGAATGCTGCCTAGAGATAATTAATTCAAAATCGAAGATCCAAAATATTTATTGCTCTCAATATAAAAAATGAGCCAAAGACCACATATCTGCACAAATAAGAGATGGTCCCCTGATGAAATCCTTTCTAATAGCCTGCCTGTTGCAAACCTCTGTTCACTCTGAGCTCTGAAGTGGAACACTGCACGTGGTGTGGATTTCAAAGTCTGCCATGCTTTTTGCAGTGGAGTACATATAACGATTTCTCATTTGATAATGAGATTCTTAAAAACTAATTGCAGACTTACTATAACTTTTTGAAAGAAAACAGGAACAGCATTAAGAAAGCAAACTATTGCCAAGCTCTGATGCTGGGAAGAATTGAGTAAGTTGCCCTTAATCCCAGAAATCTAGTCTTAAGTAAGATGCCAAGCAAAACAGACTTCAAGGAATATTTTTAATGCAGAAATGATAAATCACAATAGTTTCAGAACTCTGCAAGCTTTGCAAATAGACCTGATCATACAAAGACTATTTAAGTGCGCACTATCATTGGCTACATTTAAATTTAAATTTCCAGGGAAATTTCTTCTAAAATGCATAGGAAATGTTTTCCATTAAAGCCATGAACTTATACTACTGCAAAAAGCCTATGTAATGTATCCTATCAGTAGATTTGGAAAAAACATGTACAGAGTGTTTTGCCATCTACATTACTATAATAGTTTTGGACAAGATGCTTTTCTAGTGCAATACATTTGAAAAAAAAACAGTATTTATCACACCCTTTCCTCTAAATCTTCAGAGTAAATGATAAAATGATGCTACTTGCTTTAACTTCCTGGCTTATTTTTCAAATTACTTTTTAAAGAGAAATAGAGAGGAAAAGGGAAAGGATAGGACTGAAGAAGAACTGTTAAGAGCCTGAAATTAACTTTATCAGCCTCCCAGAGGTCATCAATGCATATTTATATAACTTGGTAGGAAGAATCCACATGGATACTCCCATAGTCAACTGTTTTTATTCTTTAATTGAATGCATATGTCCAAAGATAAACTATTTGGGTTCAAAGGGCAAAGGATTCATCAAAAGAAGTTCCTAATAAAAGCGATTCAATCTCTGTATTTAGCTTTTAATATAAAAAATTAATTAACATTTGCATTATGAGACTTGACCTCCCCAGGGGAATATAATCAATTCTCCCAATACAAGATGGAGTCTGCAAAGGGACATAATTTCTAATTGTGGTGCTAATCAATCATGTCAGTGGTGAGAGGGACTGTAAATGAAGTACAAAACTATTAAACTCTGGGCTCCCTCAAAGCCAGTTGTCAACACCATAGTATATAAATATATTCTTGCAAGGAGACTGTTTAATTACAATATTGATTAAATTATTGCAGTTCCTGGCATAACATAGGGTGATGGTGTACTCTCTGGAAGAAATACAACTGGAAAACACATCCACAGTTTTGCAAATGCAATTTCACAGAGAAATTGTGATAATTACAACCACACATCGCCTGCTTCTACTGTAGGCAGCATTAGTGAGGAAGCACGAAGGGGATTTGGCTGAAGGTTGTAAGTCAAGAAGCATCGAGGTGGTGTTAATCCATTTCTAAGCCAATTTTTGTCATTTATGAAGAATTTCTTTGCTAATGTGCATCTGATTTCTTGTTGAGGTAAAATTCACTAATTTGACCAGTGCATGATTCAGTGACTGATGCTACATTCATGAATGCTATACATCCATCACCACTGTCTAATTTCTGGAATGGTTTTATTACCCCCAAAGAAATTCTACATTCATTAGGTAATAATTGCCCATACAGGGAATCATATAGTATGTGCCTTTTGTGTCTAACTTCTTTTATTTTGAATAATATAGTTAAGATTCAATTACATTTTCTCATTTATGAGTACTCCACTCATTTTTGTGGCTAAATAATATTCCAGTATATAACTCTAGCTCATTTGCTTATTCTTCGATTCATAAGTGAGTTGAGCCCACTATTTGGCCACTGTGAATAATACTGCCATGAGTATGAGCAGAGCTATGTGGTGGTTATACATAATATTGCTATAAATGTGAATATTCTGCACAAGATTTTGTTTGAACATCTGTCTTCAATCCTTTTTGGAGTATAGCTAAGTGTAGACTTGCTTAATCTTTGAGGAATAGCCAAGCTGCTTTTCCCAGTAGCTGGACCATTTTCCACTCCTAACAGTGATGTACTAAGGTTTCCATTTCTCTCTTTCCTTACCAACTCTTGCTATTTCCATTCTTCTAAAAGTATTCTTATTATAGCTTTTCTAGTGGGAATGAAGTAGGATCTCATTATGGTTTTGATTTGTATTTCCCTAATGATCAAAGATATTGAGCATCTTTTCATGTGATTATTGGTCACTTGTATATTTTTTTTAGAGAAATATCTATTAAAGTTATGTGCCCTTTAAAAAAAATTTACTCCGTTGTAAAAGTTCTTTATACATTCTGGATACTAGACCCTTATCGGGTTTATGGTTTGCAAATATTTTCTCTTCACTCTGTGGTTTGGCTTTTTACTCCCTTCATAGAGTCCTTTGATACATAAAAGCTTTTAATATTAATGAAATTCAATTTATTTATTTTTTTAAATTTTACTGCTTGTACTTGGGTGTTATTTTTAAGAAACTGTTGCCAAGCCAAAGCCATAAACATTTGCACTTATGTTTGTTCCTAAGAGTTTTACATTTTTAGCACTTATATTTTAGGTGATATAGAGGCTATACTACTTTAGAACTATGTATCAAGTGGTTTGCCCAAAGATGAAATTTTCTGTTTTCATGGATTTCGTATTTATTTTTTAAATCCCTGATCTTTAAAAAGAAAGCAGGAAGCTGTGGTCCAGTTCTGTGCACATTTCCAACTCATATCCAGACATACTTGATTTGGTTTGGTTAACCATATGTATGCACTAGTAGCAAACCCCTTGTGAGCAGCTATAAATATGAGGAATGAGTTTTTTCAAAATAGAAAAAGGAAGGGCAATAAAGAGGTAAAATTAGAAGCACATGGGGTTCTTTGCCAAGTTGGCACTGACAAGATTGAGACATTCAGGAAAATTCCCACTCCCCTGATGGCCTCCATCCCACTCGCCCATCTACTCTTCATTTTGAAAAAAATGCATGTCTGCATACAGATACACATACACATGCATACCCATTTTCAAATGGGGATGTTATCATTGTGGATGACAGAGATGCCAACCTCAGTTCACCAGGTTCTCTGTCTCCCTGTGGATACAGAAGAAAGAACAGCATCAGGATCTGTTCTGGATCCTAGACACAAACTCGGCCAATTAAAGAGGTACAAAAAGTGGAAAAAATACAGTCTAAATATCCACTCTCCATTCTTTTTTTAGAAGGAGTGTTGCTGTCATATTTAAAGTTCTTTGTAGGAAAAAGAAATATGTGAAGTAGCTATTGAGATTATCACTCTGAAGCAGGTTTAAAAAATATGTGCCTTTAACATAACAGAATTTAATGGTCTCATTTGTTCCACAAATGCTCATCAGCGTCTCTGCGTGCCAGACGCTGCATGGTGGTGTAAGGCATTAAAAAGCATGTTCACTGGGGTGCGTGTCCGCACAGATGTTATAGATGAGTAGGGAATTAGGGTAGGGAAAGGCAATTGCATTAGCTTAGGAGAAATGAGTGCAATGCAGAAGACACTGAGGACAAAGGATGAGTCAAGTTGAAGCCAAGGTTGAGAATAAGGGATGTCGTCCCAGAAGGATGGATGTGTCAGCCAGAGTATGGAAGCTTACTCGGAGTCCGTGTGGGTGGAACTATACGGGATGGGATGGAGCTCTGGATAGATGGAGCATGTGAGAATCCTAAAGGTTAGAAAAGATGTGACCTTGAACACCTGAAGAAGCTGACCAGAAAGAGACCAGAGAACATACATACTAAAAGAATTCTTAGGCTCTGGTAAAAAGGTTGGACCATATTCCAAAGCTCATAGAGAAATTGTTTGTGCCTTTTAAACACAGAGAAATATGACCTCATTTTTAGTTTAGCAAGGAATCCTAGGAAAAGTAGCTGTATGGTGGGGGTAGGGACAAGACCTCAGACAGGAAATCAGTATGCAAGATGGCAGCCAAGGGGTGGCAGCAAAATAAAATAGGATTGCTTATTACACTGGACTGAATGGTTCTTCCCCAAATTTGTGTTCACCCGGACTCTTAAAATGTGACATTATTTTACAAGAAGGCCTTTCAGATATAAATAGACAAATTAAAATGAGGTCATATTGGGTTAGATTGGCCACCAAACTGATGGCTGGTTATTTTAAGGCCACGTGAAAACTGAGAGGCACAATGAGAAGTCTTTTGACAACAGAGGTAGACATTTAAGTTGCATTGCCACAAGCCAGGAGATTCATGAGGCAACCATGTGCTGAAAGAGGCAAGAATGGATTCCTCCCCTTTCAGTGTTTTCAGAGGAGGATGGTCTTACTGCCATCTTTATTTGGGCTTCTGGCTTCTAAAATGATGAAAATATGAATTTCTGGAGATTTTTTTGAACCACCCAGAATATGCTTACTGTGGTTTCTGCCCTAGCAGCCCTAAGAAGCTGAGAGGGAGGTGAAGTGATAAGAGCTGATGTGACAAGTGTTTTAGATGTGCCTGCTATGCTTGGCTCTGTGTGGCATGGAGGATGCATCAAGAAAATACCTGGTTTCTCACCTGAACAACTGGACAGTTGTCTGCCATTAATCAGAGAGCATGGGGAACCGCAGAGGACAGATGAGCTTGTCCAAAAGGCAACTGTGAGCATAGTTATGACCAAGTGGAGCACAGAGCCCTGTACTGAACACAGAACAACAAAGAGGAGGATGGGGATTTAGCTCAACAGCATAAGCACCTGCCTTGAAAGGGTGTGGTTGTGAATTCGATCCCTGGTACCGATAAAAAAGAAAAAGAAAAAAAAAAAAAAAGCAGTGCATTCAGGTCCAAGGGATGACTCAGACCGAGTCATGTGAGCTACAACAGACCAGGATTAGGACAGAGCACAGTGTGAGGAGAACCAATATTTCATAGTCAGATCTGGGCTCCTACGGAAAAGGATGAATCCCATGGCCATAAGAAGGAAGAAGGGAAGGTCCTTACATGGTTATCACAGATAAACTAGTGTACTCTGTGACTTCAAATCTTAGAGATTCTTTCCTTTAATGACTTTTTTTTTTTTTTTTTTTTGGTCTTCATCAGATAAAAAAAAAAGCACCGTTTGTAAAAGCAAGATAGAAATTTGTAGATTCAAAGTTTGTGACAGTACCCATTCTCTACTCATAACATTCATGATGGCAGCAAATCATGAAGCAATTGCTTTTGTGGTCCCTTCAAAAAGAAATCAGATCAAAGGCGAAGGCTGCTGGATATCTTGCTCTAGATTCACTTCTAGTGAATGTTGAACTGGAGTTTAAATCTGGGGTCAGTCTAATACAGAATCCATGTCCTTAACCTTAACAGTATCCCTCTCTAGCTGAGATTTTGAGAGCTTGGTATCGGGGTGTGCGTTCTCCCCCAGTGTTTTTCTATTCAGGGACAGACACTGTTAACTGACCTAATAGGTTTTAAATTTTGGTAGATATCACAAACTGTAAGTTTTGACCTTCTGTTGAGTGGTTAGAGAGGTTTGAAGATGGTCTGGTCACCTGGAGAGGAAGATTCCGTATATTGAGGTTCCATACACTGTTAAATACATGTCCACGTGGATGAAGAACACATCGAAAAAAAAATGGTGGACTATGGGAATTGATGGTCTTTGAGTAGTTAGGGTGATGATTTGAGCTCATCCACTCTCCATCCTCCTTACTTCCCCGGTGTCCCACAGCCTTTTCTTGTGTTTTTGTGACTTACTGGAAATTGCCGGGCATGGTATTCTTGTACTAGGCTTTCTCTGATCCCAAAAGGCCTCACTCTTAAGCATTCTAATTTAGGGAGAAGAAAAAGGATGAATATATTTTATTCATAGCATATTCTTCCTTCAAAAATTTTATTCCTGAGCTCATCACTTGGGAATTCCACATTAAAAAGGAAAGATGTGAGAGCTCTTAAGTTATTTATTCAATACTTTATTACAATTTATTTGGTTTTTAAAATTTGTTTTCTCTCAGTTCATATTCAGATTTGTTTGCAGCAAGAAGTTTAGCAGGTAAAGCCCACTCTGAGGTTCTTCCCAGGTCCCTCCTCATCCGAGACATCCACAGCCCTGTTAGTGAATTCTAGGGGCCCTTTCCCATAACTGTAAGGTACAAGCTCAGTGCCTTCCCTAGCACAAAGAGAAGGGATTTTCCCTATAACAGCTCAGTTCTTATGGAACTTGTGAAATCCTGGAATGTCTTAGGATAGACATCAGGTCTGCCAACCTAAACGAGGACTGGCAAATATTTCCGGAAGCCCTGGCTTTCTTTGGAGACTCATCCAAGAATCCATACAGACAACATGTGAGCTAGCAAGCCCTCAGGGAACTGGCAAGCTCCCATGGCTACACTCACAGCTGACAGGAACCAGCTGACAAGCAGGATGTGCATGTGCTCAAAAGATGAGAGCCATAAGGTAAGAGTAAAGGAAGCAACGTCACTCATCACTCTGAGTCAAGATGACAGTTCAGTGGGACCCAGGATAATGTGGGAAGAAAATGAGCCAAGATCCTGCAATCTGCGACCAGCCCCAATATCCTCATGTGACCCCCTGAGCTGTTCCAGGCTATTTTTACACAATCTGAGCAGAAAAGTGAGCTTCCGCAGCTGACTGGTCTTTGTCCCTCCTTTCGGATGCCAGTTTGGGATACTTGGGAATCTTTCTGGAGAGAAATGCACAACCATTTTTTCCTGCAAAATTAGTGTCTAATTTTCAGGGGTAAATGAGTAAGGGAATTTGTACACTTTCTTCTACTTTCTAAAATTCCTAGTCTTTCTCTTAAAATATGCATACCAAGAGAGAAATGTAAGGATATTAACTATATTCCTCTTCGTTTAAAAGTAGGTCTTTTTATGTGTAAAGTGAATTTGAAGCCTTTCTCACAACTTCTAACCTAGGATTTCTAGCCAACAGGAACTAAGTCTCTGTAATAGCTTCTCATTTTATTGGGTTCATGACTGCAACAGAGTCATTCAGTGGGTGCTGGAATGTTCCTAACACAGGACAGACATGGAAAAGAGCACAGGCCACCATCAGGACAACTACGTTCAGAGAAATCTTAAGGTATCACCTGAAATTTTCATACAACTTGCCTTGTAAAGAAGAAAAGAAAATCTACATGTAGATCAATCCAGTAAGGTCTGTATGTTTTGTTCCCACCAGCTAAATAATATAATGAAATCCTTAATTCTAATATGACAGTATTAATAGATGGGAACTTCAAAAGGTAATTATATCCAGTGGGTATATCTATATTAACAGCATTAGTATCCCTGTAAGACAGGCCCTAAGGAAATCCTTTACCCAATTCTACCCTTTGAGGTCATAGTTAAAGAGAGTCCACCTACGAATCCAGCAATGAGTCCTCATCCAGCACCAAGCCTTCAGATCTCTCAAGTCTGGACTTTCCAGTCTCCAAACCCTCCTCCTCATCCATCTCCACCCACATCAACTTCTCTTGCCCTCACCTGCTGGTGGTACCCAGCTCTAATCATGAAACTCACATGGTTGGGGGCCAGCTTTTGCCCATGTCAGTTTATATCATGAGACTCAACTCAGCTGTACAAAGGAAATATTTTACCTTCATACTATATTAATCTGAGAAAAATAAAAAGATGAAGAGGGGCTAGAAATCAAACTGAAATTCAGATAATCAAATACTTATGGTTTATTTAAAAGGCACTCCTTCAACAGAGATTCAAACTTCCTAAACCTGAGGCACTGTTAATGCGATTCACATCCCATTAGGATTTCTATTAATCAGGAACTGACCGCAGTCCACCCCACACCCTGGACAAAAGGTGTGAGGGAGCACAACAGGGCCACACTGGGTGTGAAGTCATTCCATTTGGAAAATGCAGATAGGACTTGGTGGAATGAAACCTCTGAAGACTGGCAACATCTTTTTATTCACTGAGTAGCATTTATCATCTTTATCTCTGTTTAATAGAACTGTTCCTCCCTAAACTGGGAAAAAGCTACATAATCTAAAATCTTACTTTTTTTTGAGTGCCTGGAATTATTACACATCCATTGTGAGTTGCTTTAGGCTAATATCTCACTTCCCTTTTGACAAATCTTCTGAGTAAGAAACTGAAATGCAGAGGCCAAAGGATTTACTCTAGAGCAGACAGCTGGTTAAGAGACAAGCTCAAATCCAAAGACTCTGAGCTGAAGCCACCAACTCCTTTCTTTGACACCATTCTGAAGGGTGTCTGTTTTCATTAGTTTCTATAACTGAGGAGGTAAATTCTGAAATGGAGAGCTAGCTTCACAAAAAATGGAGGTAGATCATTCAAATAAAGTAAGACCAATAAATATAACAACTTCATTATAGAAGCTTTACCTCTTTTGATGACGACATGCACTCACAATAAATTTCTCTTTTCAAATGCCACAACTAATCCTTTCCATTATTTAAATGTTTTGAAACTTCCTAAGTAATTTCTCTTAGGTTATAATACCTTTCAAGACCACCATCAAGAATTGCTTAAATCATGTGGACCTGTGTCTTAGGTGTGGTAAGCACTTCTATGTAAACCAAATTCATTCAGTCCCTCAGTCCCCATTTGACTCATTTAAATATTCAAAGCCAAGTTTTCAAACTGGCTTTTTTGCAGTTTTTCCTCTTTGCAGATTTAAATTGTAAATGTATGTCTTCACACTCCAAGACTTCTCATTTGCTAATTTATTTTTCACTTGCTTCAAGCCACATATCTCTGCCATCAGGTTTGATTTATATTGCCCAGGAACATAATCCAATCATGAATTTTCCTTGGGAATGCCAACACAGCATGAGAGAGAGCTATTGCTAATGATCTTTCTAGAGCAGAAAACAAAAGGTAAAGAAATCAGTGAGACTTTGAAAATACTACCAAGCAAACCGAATCCAAGCTGGAATTAACCAGTTGAAGTTATATAGAAGATCCAAGTAACCATAACCTTTCTCACCTCTGTTCTAGATCTTTTGAACATCAACCAGTTACTTCCCACATTACCCAACCAGGCAAATACATCTGGGCTCTTATGCTACTAAATAATCATGGAGAACTTGCTAACTGAATGATATTTTTGGGGGGATCCTGTGTTGCCAGACACAGAAATCAACATTAATCATCCAAGGGGATATTAATTGGCAGAATGCTGTTATATTTCCCAGGCATAACAAAGTTTCAGCTAAGAGAGGAAACAAAGACCCTCCAGGGATATTGCTACAAGATTTCATAGACTTACTTACTTACGTAATCTATATTTACGATGACTAAAGTTCTAAGACTTTCATGTTTTCTACTTCTTTGTGCAGGAGGTACATATGCAGGATGCAATATCTCATTAGTGCAACTCAAGACAAGTGACCCGCTCTGGTGCTGTTATCTTGTTTAGAATCTGTAAGCATACATGTGGCCCCTGAGAGTCAAATGCTGGGTCCTGGGAGCTATGCCCTTAAAAAGAAAGCTTGCTGTTCCACAAAATGCTTTCAAAAGGGTGTCTAATAAATGCAGGCTCTATGCCAAAGTGCGGGTCTCCTGAGTTTAATTTGTTAAGATTAAATCAGCAAGCACAAAATGAGATGTCTATATATTAACTGAAGTCAGTACAAAATCTTGTTTTTACTTTAATTCAACAAATTTCAATAAAGCATTTATGGCATAGAAAACATTGTATTAAAAACCACTAGTCTATTAAAAAGAAAAAAGAATCCCTACCCTCTAAGAAAACTTTTTTTGAATTTGAACAGAAAGTTTTAGTCAACAGTTATTGGTTCAATAAATGTTTACTTCATTCTAACCTATACCAGACACTTCCCCAGCTTTAGGGGATCCAGTACTGAACACAAGTAACAAAACTTACTACCATCATGAGTATCCATTGTAAAGAAAAACAGTTACTGTTTTTTACAGTTACTGGTAAGGAGGTGTGTTTGATTCTGGCTCTGCCATTTTCTAAATGAGGGGCACATTTCTGAGTTTCTATTTTGTTCAGTTTTCTCACCTGAACAACATTGTACCTGTCTCATAAGATTGTCATGGATGTATGATGGGTTCTGCCGCTATGAACCTCTGTCAGGCCCAGTGTGGTGCCTGCCCAACATGGTGCTGGACCGCGAAACAACGGCATGTCTGTCCAATACAGATTTCTATGTTCTTCTTCCAAGACTGAATTGAATTTTACACTTTTCACGCATGCCGGCATCTCCCCAGTCAGCTGTCATATGTTATTCTCATTCCCCTTCAAACTCCATCCCAATGAACCCTAATAAAAGCCTGAGGGCTTCTTTGTTTGCTTGGGAGGGATCTCACACTCTTTTGCAGCCCTCTTGTGCCCGCAATAAAAGCCTTTTTTTCTTTTCTGCCTTGGTTTCTCTATGGAACCAAGAAAAAATTAACATGTGGTGTCCATCACTATCATCATCACCTTCACCATTAGTGACTCTTTGGTCAGATCTTCATGGTCTTTCACTCTAAGGTCTACAAGTACAGTTATCCCTCTCCATCCATCTCTGCCAGGAAATCCTCTGGAAGCAGACTGATGAGGCTGCGTAGAATAGCTTTATTCACTTATTTGCTCATTGTGTAAGGAAAGATACTGGATGTTGGGTTCATGCTGAGTTGCAGGGTGTTTATCAAAGGGAAGATGTAAGAGGAAGTAGTTTGCCAAGATGAACCGCGGCTTGGGCCTGTGAAATACTCTTTCCATCCTCAGGGTATAGGAAGCCAGCATTGCCCATGAGGGTGCCCTTCGGGGGGACGAATGGTTTACTGTTTTTAGCACCTTACTACCAGGGTACCCAGAAGGTCTGACCTGGATGCTTCTGTGTCTACGTCAAGCTAAGCACAAATAAGAAAAAATAAATAAATAAAACAAGACTGCAAGTCATAGAAAAATCCACAGGACAGTGAGGGGAGGCAACAGAGAGACTGTGCTCAGGCAAAGGTCTCTCAAACGTTCTGAAAGCTCACATTCTGGAAAAATTGTTTCTCACTGAGATAAGAAACCAAATAATAACATTTACTCTTCAGGCTAAGACAATGTAAAAAGATGGATTGAACAACACATGAATACACTCCTGCACAGGCAGGATATTAGAAGCTCTCATTTCATTGAACTTCATCCCTTTGACTAAATCAGCATGGGAAGATCTGACAGTTCAGATCAATGCATCTGAGAACAGGCCCCGCAGATTAGGGTGGTTTGTACACCATCACCCACGGTGAAGGAGACGAGCTCAGCGAGCACGAGCAAGCACGTAGGAAGCTTTTTAGCTGTTTTGACATAGAAATGTTCACTGTTTTGATCCTAATGATAAAATATTGGAAGTTTTTTTTGTATGTATGATTTTTCTACTTTGTTTTTGTCTGGTGACATATTTTGCTGTATTCTACAGAAGTGTTTGTAATGTGTTATAATTTTTCAAAAAAATATACATTGTCTTTCACCATAAAGTCATTGAAAAAAGTGCTAGTCAAAACTGAGTATGTCTTATTGGATTAACTATTTTATCTTTGAGGAAGTATCTCCCTAAATCTAAATCTGTCATGCATGTGACATAATTTAGAAATAAGAATTTATCTCATTTACACAATCAATGTTCTCCTAAAAATTGCCTAAGTAGAATTATTTTAGGATCCCATGTCTATTAACTTTCATTTATATTGTCATTTATCATAGCTTAGGAGATGTTGACTTGTAAGGGACATCAATAAAATGAATTAAAAACAACTAAGAAAGTAAAAAAAAATCTTAACATTAATAAAGAAATCATTTTCTGATAAAATATGAAAAAGTCCTAAAATAAATTATCAAGCATTAACATAGACAAATTATAATCAAAAAATTATTTCAACAGAACCTGTGAGCTATAAAACAAAAGCAGTGAAGAATTAGGGAACCCCAGTGCACCAGGCTTGGAAGTTGCATTTCCACAGTGTGCCCCAAGATATTTCACAAGAAACCATGCTACCACTGAGACCCGTCTCCCTCTGTCTTTCAGAAACTCCTCATAATCATGTTATTATTACATATTGTAATGTGGGATAAAGGAAGAGAAGAACTCAAACATCATAGAGGTGCTGGATTCAATCCAACATACACAGACAACATTAAATAAGACAGTGTGAATGCATGAATAGTAAAATATCTAAGTTTTTTAAAGAACATATTTCTGTTGATAACACAGAAATTAAATTAAAATTGCTGACTTATTATTTCTGTCTTTTTTGAGTTTTATTTTATTTATTTATTTTTCAGACAGAGTTTCATTATATGGCTGAGGCTGGCCTTGAACTCACTTTGTACTCAGGCTGGCTTCGAGCTCTCAGGTCCTTCTGCCTCGGCGTCCTGAGTCCTGGGATCGCAGGACTATGCCCCAATGTCCAGCTGGTTTATTATTTATTCAACAGGGGTTTCATTAAAGCAAGATATTTTTAAAGAACTACATATAGACTTAGATATTTTAAGGAATCTTAATATAAGAAATCCAGTTTTAGGAAATGAGCTTGAATATTGTGCTGCAAAAATCTCTGCTTGTTGCAAGGAACTCTTACTGTTGTGGTGTGCTGTCCTTGTTGGTTTTGTGTTTTAGCAAACGGCTGTTTTAGAATAAAGGGTTGAGTTTGGTTGTATTGAAACCACCCAGAGATAAAAAGAGGCTGATGCCATGGAAGGGCCTTGAGAATTTACAACCTGGCTGCCTTCGTTGCACTAGCGTCAGTAGACGGCTCCCAGTCGCTGGGTCTCTGGCTCTCTCCCACATCGCTGCCCATGTTGTCTGAATTTCAGTTGGGAAGAAGGCTGAAAATGGATCACAGCCTCATTGCTGCCAAATCCATTCTTTTTCACCAGAAAACACACACTTTCCTGGAAGCTCCACCAGGCAGACCCGTGTTCACATCTTACTGTCCAGTGCATTTTACAGCCATCACTGAAACACACCTTGGAAAACTTTGGGTTTTGTCTCCTTTTAAAGGTGGGCACACTGTATCAAACAAAATCAGAATACTGTTAAGAAAGGAAGAGTTGCACAATGGTACCCATTTTTGATCATCTGATATTCTATTTTTGCATCATGTACTACGCCAATCCTTCTGTTCTAACCGACGCTGTTTTGTTTAGTCACGTTAGGTTTTATTCTTTTCAAAAAAAGTAATAAGAACTGTGGGAGTAAAAAAACGCAAAAAGTGTAATTGTTATTAAAACGAGATGAAAGGAAGGTGGTCTAAGGGATATAACTGCATGTATGTTTGAGTGTCTAGGATGGAAATCCATATTACTGAGCTTTTGTTGAATCATTGAACGGCACTGTCTGCAATCTCACTGTATGAATGTACACTTTATATGCTTTAATTTTATAATTTGCACAGCTGTTTTTAGGATGACAATATGTAACCTGTTAAGTAGTGATATCTTACTGTATTATTTTGAAATTCTGTATTATTTGTACCCTTTTACTGCTTTGTTTTTTTATTTCCTTTCTTTTTTCTCTTTAAATAAAAAAAAAGGAAGAGTAGAGATGCCCAACAGAGGACCTGCTGTGATTACTACTATCTCTTTTCTTACGAAGAGACTGAGATTTCATGGGGTGAAGTAATTAGTAACATCACATTCCTAATACGTGAACCTCAGAGGACAAACTTGGAAGCAACATAAAAACATAATTGTATTGTAAAAGACCTAAGGAATTTAGGGAAATTTTGTAGACTCAGCTCATGAGAGAAAGGAATATACATATTGTCTGAACTTGTTTATCCAGTTTATACACCTAATAAAATAAGGTGTGAGATGGCAAGTGGACATCACTCGCCTTGGTCCCTATTAGAATAACCTTTGTTTGAGGTGCAATGAGAAGGCCACTACTAATAATCCTCTGTTCTTCCTGACATTTTAATTACGATGTCTCTCTCCTATTCCTTTATCCTTCCCCTGCTCTCCTTTCCCTCACCTCCCTACCTAAACACACATCTGACTGCACGCCCATCCCCACCTCAAACACATCTCTTTCAAAACATTAGTTCTGGGAATTTTTCTCCTCATAGAGTCCAAGAGAAAATGAAGAGAAGATGCAAAAATGACCCTCCATCCTAGCAGCAGGAAAGCTTTGTGTTGCTAGGAAACCAGTGGTAGGTGCTAACCATCCCTCACTAAATGAGGGCAGCTCCCAGAAGAATAATCCTTTATGTGGAAGAACCTAGATCATGATTTCACTTCCTAACTCCAACTCACTCTGTCCGCACATACGATTTTATTCTCCAATAACAAGCAGCAGAAATGATTAAAAATAATTTTAGGAGTGTGGAATTGCACATGGAGGGAAGGGCAAAGGCGTTGTGTAGCATAATAGAGAGTCCAAGGTGCTCTTTTGTATGATATTTTTTAATCTTTAAAAGTTTAGGAAATTGTTGAGAGAGACAGAGACAGAGACGAGACAGACAGACAGACAGTAATAGATACAGACAGACAGATGGACTCAAAGAGACCCAAAGACAGATGAAGAGAGAAAAAAAATGGATTTTTTTTTTGCATGAAAATAAGCTAGAAAAATATTTAATAGATAAACTCTTACTGGGAGATTTTACATTTCAACAGAGATAGTTACTTAAATATGATATCATCTACATATAACATCTTCATCATTTACAAGGTATGCATGCAAAACTGATTTTTTAAGCATTTTTGCACAGACACTTGCAGGACATTTACACACATTTGGCCAGCCAGTAGTTAAAGGCTGAACATTGTATCATTCAGGGTGGGGATAAAGATGGTGGAGCATCATAAGATAGTTTATCAAGCAGTGATTTGCTCATTCAATGAACAAAAATTTATGCCCTAATTTTGTACCAAGTTTCTTTTAACTCTTAGATAAAAATTATTGGTCCCCAAAGAGTTTATACTTTTTTGAAGAAGTAATCAACAAACAAGATGAATAAGAAAATCTATGTGCCAAATAATAGCAGTGCTAATACAGAGGGCTCACCACCAGCAGGAAGGGGTCTGCAGCATGAGGGTTGCAGGGTGGATTTTGAACTCCAGTCTGATGAAAGTGAGGGGGAAGTTGAGGTACTCACAAACACACACACACATCTGGGGGAAGAGCATTCCAGAAACAGTGACCAACAGGTGAGAGGCTTTGTGCAGACATGCACCTTACAGACAAAGCTTTGCAGCTGGATTCCTGCCGTGTACCCAGCCATGGGCAGTGGATCATGAGCAAAAGGGATGCGTGTCATTTCCATGACAAAGAAACACTGCACCTCATCCATGTCACTCTGCCCTACACCATAACTTTCAAGTTCAAATAACCCAAATGGAAAAGGATAAGAACCATCTTGCCTACCTGAAACTTCACCTGGATAAAGTTCCATGGTTCTGAATGTGTATAGTGGGGGGGGAAAGGTGAGTATGATGCTTAGTAGAAAAGAACACAAATTCCAGAAATAATTTCTAGGTCAATCTATGCTGAGAAACTTCACTAAGGAAAGGCATATAAATGTTCTACAGAAGAATACTCAGACAAACCCTTTGCAAAGTGAGGTTTATGGTTGCAGTGGGCACAGAAAAATGGGATTTTTCCTTGTGAATTAAGATTGATCTAAAAAGAAATGGTGCAAAAATATCCATAGGAGATGAGTATTCACGGTAGTGGGGGAAGTTGATATGTAAAGAGTGGCAGTGACTGATGAGGAGAAAAAATATTTATTAAGGGGGCTGGGGATTTAGCTCAGTGGCATAAGTGCCTGCCTTGCAAGCAGGCAGTTGTGAGTTCAATCCCTGGTACCGGTAAAAATGAAAAAGACAAAAAAAATATTTATTAAGGTGCTGCAATTCCATGTACACACCACACATGCATGTCTAGGAAGGACCTGCAGCTTCCCGTCTAGGGCTACCATTGAAGGGGGTAGGTGACAGCTTAACTCTAACTTGATTCTGTCTGCACACATCTGTGTCACCCTTTTTTCTTTCATGAGGGACTCAAGTTATGGTTAGATTAAGTAACATGAATGTGAATTGTACCCTTGCAATTGTTGTTTTCAGAATAATCTAACTGCTGTGGCATACAACTCTATTACCTTAGTGGTAAATGATTTTTTAATTACTTTGCAGTCCAAGTGAATATTTCCTGAGTAGCCTTCATGGTAGTAGATTTGATAGTTGCTTCTACTATTTCTAGGACCTTGAAGTTTTCTAATGAGACCTTTTTATATATAGACAAAGAAAGAGGGAGAGAGGAAGTGTGGAATATTTTGTAGGGTATTTTCAGTGATTAGACCTGGAATTGGCATTCATTGCTTCCGTCCACAATCCATTGGCCTGGATCAGTCCATGGTCTCCTCTAATGTCCAAAGCAGCTTGGGGAACTGTCCAGCCAAACACGCAAAGAAGGGAAGTGAGCGGATTGATTAACCAGTCTGTACTGTGTGAAAGTGTGCCTTAGGGTCTGCAGTTTTATCCAGGTCTTGGGTGAACTTGTGCATCTGAAATCAAGTCTATGTTTGTGACAAAACAGACTGGACAGAAGATGCATTGAGTTCCAGGTTATTTATTTCCATTTCCATTAAGCAGAAGTCTTGGGTAAGTTCTCTTTAGAACTGACTCAGAACTTTTTAACAACTAGTTATTGTTATATAATTAAGCAAAATTATTGAATATCTCTGACCAGACATGGTTCTGAGCTATGTATATCTGAAGATAAATAATAAATAGTCTTGCCTTCAATGAACTCACAGTTGAATTGAGAAAACAAACAAATAGAACAATATTACAGCTATCCAGAGAAGGTATGAACAGTACTTCTAATTGGCATGGCACAGTTTGAGACAGAAAGCTGAAAAAAAATCAGCAAACAGTACATAAAATGAAGTTTGGAAAATGAGAGAGGATTCTCTAAATAGAGAAGAAATGAAAGAGAATTAATTACACAAGGAAACCATACAAACCATGAGAGCTAATTCCCGAGAGAGGCAGCTCCAGAAATAGGTTATCATGAAACTGAGGACGCCTTCAGTGTTGGGCTACAGAAATTAGACACTGTTCCGTAGGCCAACACGAGCCAGGAAGCAGGATTATCAAGGGTCAGTTCATATCTTCAATAGATGATTTAGGCAAAGAGAGACGACATAGAAGCTGGGAAGAACAGGAGATAGATGAGCAGTTAGGAAGTTACTCACATGCGTAGGGTGGGGACAGTCTTCATGTGCTTTCAACATTGAAACACAAAATCAACAAGCCCTGAATATCTTGAAAGGAGAGAGTAAAACCTAACATCTTTACCTCTGTAGCCTCATCTTTGCATTGTGCCTAGAATACAGCAAATATTTCTTCTGTTGTTTCTGCCCAAAGGAAGTGGTTTCTGAAGATTGAGGAAGATTTTAGATATAAAACAAACTTCTTCCTCGAAAGCTCTCTCATCCTGGAAATTTGTTTAATAAAGATTAAAACCCACTCACTAAAATAGACTTTGTTGTTGGGACTGTGGGGAAACAGACAGTCCCATACATGCCCAGTGGGATAGCAAGTGGGTACCATTCCAGTGGAGAATGATTTGGCAATATCTGTTCAAACTACAAATGAATATGTCCTCAAACCCACTGGCCCCATTTCTAGGAAGACTGTTCAAAGTGACTTATGAAAGCATTCTTCATTTAGCCTTGTTTTTACCAGCATAAGATTAAAACAATTAACTCAAATTTCCCTAAATAGCAAACTAAGTAAGTAACATAGGTATATTCCTATATTCATAGGATGGAATTCAGTGTAGATATGGAAATAAAAGAGAATGATCATACTTTCAATATATAGATGAAAACCTTCGAGATGCATAAAATGTGAATAGTGTATATGTAATATGTTACCTTTTCAGCAAAAGAGATGATAATTTATATTTATTTTTATTCATTTTCTCTTTTATTAAAAACTTTAAATGGTAAGAAACAAACAAAGGTTTCTGAGCCACATAGATGTATTACCTATTCTGATAATCACATTAAGAATGATGTCTTTTTCCACAATTAAAATGTAAAACACTTTCCCACCCTGCCCTCCTTCCCTGTTGTCCAGTCCCAAGTAACACATCAATTTAAATTTGCACCACGACACACATAACAACAGATTTGTCTGCAAGAGTAGGCTTTGAGAGGAGGACACAAAGGCAGAAGAGATAGAGGACAATTCCTAAGAATTCTGGAAGCCTGCAGCCAAACTAAAGGAGTTTCATACTTGAAAAAGGTTTGTGTGGGAGGAAGAGGGCACCAAAGAGGAACCTTACCAACTTTATGGCAAGGTAATATCTTTAGAATGCATATATAATTTGTTGGGCTATTAATCACAAATATGCTGTTTCTACAGGACCTTCCCACTGGCCACATGGCCATTAGTTAATCAAGAATGTAGGCAGAGTTTTCTGGAAGTGAAATATTAATAAACCTGAGGTTTGTGGTTCCTAGAAATTTTCATCTAGGTGTTTCATAAAAATTGGATTACTCTTAAAAGGTAAAGTAAATTTGCCTAGATTCTCTGGCAATTTACCAACATTTTAAGCTTTCATTCAAAGAATTTTGACAGATAAATCTACTCAAAGTTGATGTTGGGCCAATATCTGTGTACTCGAGACAATTAACTATTGCTGCCCAAACAGAATTACTTTTACAGGAAAACATGACCCATCTAAGCAAAAGAAGATTCTTCACATTACCCACTTGGTTAGAGTCTTGAGTGTTCCTCAGCTATCCTGGAAGATGTTTGAAAGGAGCTTATGATAAACACAAATAACATCAGAAACTAAAAACTGCTTATCCTCCCTAAAAGCTAACTTGCTCCCTTTATTTGCCAGCAAACTTTCATAAGTAATTGAGTGATGCATCATCAGAAAGGGAGTTGGACCCAGTAAGTACGTGGAGAATCTTTTAATCTATCTCCCTAGTATACCTAGGAAATCTCTGGAAAGCAAATGCAAGATAGCCATTGATAATTGTGGGCCTAAATCAGCACCACAGAACACCAAGCTCCTGGTCTCAGTTACACACCCAACTTTGCTATCACCACTGCTGTACGATAGGAAATTAGGAAGGTAATTTTGCCCACTTTCTTTCCAGTGTGAGTTCTTCCCTTGCAACCAATTGAACGTCTTGCCACTTCCTTTTGCTTCTCCCCTCAACCACCACCGCCGTATTGCTGACCTTTCCCTTGGATTTCTGGAGCATGCAGTGCCCACTTCACCGAGTTGGGGAAAATGGTGTCACGTGTCCTCGACACAAGCCCTCAGACCACAGAGAAGGAGCCACAGGGCACATCATTTCACAGATGTCCTGGGAAAGCCTGGGAGACTCAGCTGGGGCCCACCTCATGAGGCTGTGTCAGCCTTTGAAGCCTCCAGTTGCTGCTTCTGTGTAGAAGCCCCCTACTCCCCATCTACCCACACCCCAATTGTTAGGATGAGTCAGGAGACTCTGCTCACCTGTGGCAAGGAAGCGATAATCTTTATTTTGTAAACTTTATTGGTACAGTTTAGATATACATAATGATTGTATTCATTAGAGGGAATTTATACCTGGACATGATAAATCTCGATTCTCTCCCCCCACTCTTCTGCCTTCTTTTTGGCCCTTCTTTCCCTCCTTAGTTACAACAGCTTTGTTTTCATTTTTTACTTTTATTCACTTTTTCCCTTTTCCTTTCCTTCCTTCCCCACCTTCTTTGTTCCTCTTTCCATTTGAACATCTTCTTCCAGTTTTACAGTATCTGTTATACATTTTGGTCCCTTTATCCTGTTGGTTTCTTACACTGGAGTAACAATGCCACATTAGAACATGTGTCCCATTTATTTCACTGAAGCATACTATCTCAAGGTACATCCACTTACCTAGCTTATCTTTCTTTATGGCTGAGTAATACTCCATTGTATAAAAACCCCCACACTTTCTTTGTCTGTTCCTCAGTTGATGGGCATTTGGGCTGTTTCCAAGATTTAGCAATTACAAATTGTGTTGCTACAAACATAGGTGTGCATATATTGCTGTGGTATGATACTTTTAATTCATAAATGATTATTATTATTTCCTAAGAGATATTAGATCCTGGCCTTCACAAAAAGGACAGATGGGAAGAGGGACAGAGTTCCAGGTCACTGAGTTCTCTCTTGCCTGTGGTGCAGAGATATGTGCCCCTCTCAAGCCATCTCTGGGCAATATTTCCAAGCAGGTTTAGGAAGATTCTTGCTTTTGCTGCTAACCGTTGTATGGCTTCAGAGGTTTCCCTTTAATCTGTCCAGTAGGACCGAATCGCTCACATTCTCTCCCCATAGTACTCCTCTTGCTCTTTTTCATAAAAACCATTATTTTCCAATTAGTTTGGCCCACTAGATGCTAATTTTCTCAAAAAATGAAAGACTGTATGTTATTAATCTCTAATCCTCATAGCCCCTCCACACAAACATCAATTGGCCAAACATTAATTAAAATATGGATTCTCGTAAAAGACCCACACATATTTTCAGACACATGCATCAAAATCCTTCCTCAGGTACCAGTATTTAGAGCTGCAAAAGAGCTGAGAGATGATCAAGTCTTATAGCATTCCTCCAGTTTTTATTTACGTATTTTTAGTTCTATTATGAGAAATGTATTTCCCTTTTGCCCATTCTGAATTGAACACAGGGCCTTTATGCTGAGCTACGTCCTCTTTTTATTTTTCGTATAGAGACTAAGTCTTGTTAAACTGGCAAGGCTGGACTCAAACAGGTGCCCCTGTGGCTTTGCTCCCACAGAGCTGGGGTATAGCTGTGTGCCGCTATGCCACCATCCATATGTGCCTATAAAGTAGTGGTTAGTGGTGGGGACTATTTGACATTGCAATAAAAATCTGAAATTTTTGGCAGAGTATTCTTATCTCTTATTGTCTACTAGGAGAAAGGGTTAGAATACCTTGCATTAACTATTCACCAGTCCAATTATTTAAATACAGGATGACCAAAAATTGCATATTTTTTCATTAATTTTTGAGATAACAGCAAATGTAAAAATGACACTTTTATCAAATTTACTCAGTACAAGAGCCAACTGGTTAAAATGACAGCTGCCCACGTGGCACTCAGGATAATCAGTCTATAAACCAACTCAGCACTCTAGTGATGCTCGGGGTTAAGCATTCAGTGGTTTACTTCTGGGTACCTCAGTTATTCCTATGCTTTTGGCTTTTATCAGTAAATTAGTGAAACTGTTTTGGGGGCTCAGAAAAACACAACAAAGTAATACTTTATCCTCAAGGATACTTTATCCTCAAGGATACAGGAGAACTTCTCTCTGATCTCCCATCCTCCTGCCCCCTGTTCATCCTTTCCCCAAAAGCAACTCATAGAAACAACAATTCTTCTGCCTGAGTCATAAAATGTAGAAACATTACTCTCCCTTTCTCCTGACTTTCTGTGGAGGAGCTGGCCATAAGGAAATTCTCTGGTCTACCTTGCCTGACAGTAGGTCATGAATCCCTCATTCCAGAAGGGGCCCTGCCCTATGCCAAGGAGAAAGGAATGTGACTCAGAAAAGACAGGGAGATTCCAAGCCAGCAGGCCTTGCTGGGTTTCTCTTCTCAGTCTGTTACCCAGTAGATCAGAACTTTTTGTCCAATTACGGTTCTACACAGGTGTTTATTCTTCATGGAAGCGAAGCACAAAAGAGAATGTTTTCCCCAAGTTGCTGGGTTTTCACTTTTGAAGTCTTTCGAGCCATGTAAATCTATTGTACTCTTCTCTTGTCAACCTTTGTGGTCTTGTAGGAAATCTAACTATAGCACTTATGATTGTGAAGCAAGATTGAACACCTTTCTCTGCATATGCCATCAAAGTGGGTTTTTAAAAGTGTGTTAGTCAGACCAAGGCAGCGTATCTGTATCCCAGCACTCTCGTGGTTGAGGCAGGAGGCTCTTATGTTTCCATCCAGCCTGGGCAACTCAGCAATTGAGTGAGAATCTGTCACGATTTGATTTAAAAAAAAAAGGTCAAGAATGCAGCTTCCAGAGTCCCTGGGTTCAATCGCTGGTACAACTATTCTTTAATTCACCTTGAATGATGGCAAATTCATGCACTAGATTAGTGGAAGTACCACACCTCCTTACACCGGGCACACAGAGCCCTCTCTGTCAGCATGCATGTCAAGTGGTCCCAGCATTGTCCCAGCAACCAAGCATCAGGGCGCAATGGGGCAGCGTTGGCACTTTGTGATAAATAGGTGGGTGTTGGGTAGCAGTGTGGGCACTGGGCCTCTGTAAAGTTCGCCATCACTGAGCTGGATGTGAGCTTTGCGTTGCAGACAGCATCCATTCATTTAACAGGTTGTGACTAAGAATCCGAAGTGGTGGGGACTATCCTGGGCTCTCCTGGATTTTCCACCTGGCAAGGAAGACTGATACTAAAATAATAAATATCTTTAGATGTAGATGGCTTTGTTTTTATTAACGGCTCCTCGCCAGTGTGCGGATGAAAGGACATGCCTCTTCACCCTGTAGACTTCCTGGCTGATCCTTTCCACTCACCACCCTGCCAGGATCTGCCGCTCTGTTCCCATCGTCTGCTTTCCAAGACTCAGTTTTGTTTGTTCGCAAACTCAAGGATGGCATTTGTATAATTTATTGCAGTTAAATAGTTCAGAGGCATATTACACAATTCTTTGGAATTTCAGTGTAAACAGAGTTTTTCTGTGACACCTACTTGCTCTGAAAGACACAATCAAGGGAAGCTACTACAGAGCCCGGTGAGTACAGTGTGGGCCAGGCAACCTTTAAGGACTAGGAGGAAAACACGAAATGTAAAGAATTCTGTCCTCAGAGCACCTTCTTTTGTCAAGCCAAAAGACCTCCTTCTCTCTCAAAACTGTAGCATTTTGTGGTAGACAACAAGTAGAATAATAGAGGATTTTATCAATGAACCCCAAACTCAAACAAAGAATCTGGTTCTACATCATAAGATTAGAAAATAGATGTGTATTTATGTTTTAACTTGAAATAAATGTTTAAATTGCCGACTGCCAGTCCTAGGTTATTCATCTAAAAAGTTGTCCTCTGAGTCTAAACTGCGTATAGCATGTGTCTGGGGGTTCAGCTTCTACTTTTCTTCTGGTCACTCCATCCGTGAGCAACAGACACTCACCAATCAGCCGTGTGTGTGCACATTTATAAGCTACAAGTAACTGAACAAGATAAGCATTGCTAATATTTTATGCACAGCTCATTTAAATGTTTGGAAATGTTTTTAAGTTTTCACCATGTGTATCATTAACATGCATCGCGTCTATGGGATATGATGTGACACAACAGAACTCTATGCACTTCTAAACTGCTCTCAAGGACAAATCTCTGAGCAAGTTTTACAACATTTTCCAGAATAGGCAGGGAATGCTCTATCTACTGTGCCAAGAACTGCAATCACTAAAATCACTAAATGTTAATTTTTGATGATGAAAGATATAAATGAAAACATGTAATTTGTTGATTTTTATTAATGGCTAATAAAAATCTTCCAGAAATATTGACAACATGCTGAGTGCAGCTGGTGATTATTTAATTACAGTTGCAGAACTGGCTCCAAACGAAATGCACGGTGTGGAAGGACTCTTAAATAAAGGAATCACACTGGCCAGGAAGTTCCTAGAAGCCTGGTCTGAGGGAAAGTGTAAACCTGTAGTTTCTACGGTGAGAAGCCAAACAAGTCAAGGTAGGAAGGAGTAGAGCGTTGCAGAAAGGCAGCTCAGTTAAAGAGAATAGCATGTGCCAAGGGCCTGAGGTAGAAAGAAATGGGCTTTTTAAACATACTGGACAGTGCAAGCAGAAGAAATATGTTGGAGATGTGAGACAAAGAGAGGAAAGAGAAGCAACAGAACATTTCCAAGAGGCTGAAGCAAAGGAAAATTGATAGACTTTTTGGTGCAGCTAAAAAGATAAGAAATATGAAATAAAAGTGGCCTTTAAGAATGTGGAGAGAGACTCCATGACCTCCGGGGTCTGGCATTCTCTCTGTCCCACACGTGGAGTGGGGGCACACATGTAGCTTAGGTTTGGGGTGGAGCCTGAGGGGCATTACTGATGCACAGGTAGCCCATTGGAATTCATTTCACGCCACAGGTATGGCTTAGGGGCCGGGAAGATGACCTCAAGATAGAGCTTCTTGGTTCCACCTCCGCTGCAGCTTCCCATCTAGGGCACAAAATCCTTTTAGAAATGATGAAGATACAAAAGCAGGATGCAGAATCCACTGTTTGCTTTCATAAGATCTAAGATCACTTCCAACAACTCTAGAATTCAGACAGTGAAAGAATTCAAGTCCAAATGAGCTGCTCCCTCTCTTCAGTCAAAGATGAGTCCAGTTCAGCTCTATGTTCTGAACTTCCCAACAATAGTATTCAATTAGCACTTCAAATGCATGGCTTCCATATCCCTGGAATCAACCAGAAATATTAAAACATATTAAAATAAAAACATCAAAGAAAACCAACAATGCCACAGTAAAAAGAATGTGATTTTTAGAACACTGCAACATAACGACAGTTAATGCCACCTTGAGTGTCATGTGTAATTCTAGGGATGGACTGAAGTACACAGGGGATGTGCGTGGTTGTATGGAAAGGATGCTATTTTACACACGGGCCTTGAGCGTCTACATCCGTGGGTTTAATAACCGTGGGGATCCTGGCTCCAGTCTCACAAAGATGCTGAGTTGCTCTGCTGTGGACGACTCCTATTGCTGCATAATAACCAGCTCTCCCACCCACACTAATAAAGCCGTTCCTTTCAGTTCCTGTAGGGACTCTCTCAGTGTCACACAGCTCCTGCCTTCCGTCAAGCAATCCCTCATTTCATCAGCCTCCACTCAGCTCTCCACCCCCACCGCTTCCTGGTCCTCCTACCACATCCCCCAAAAAGCAAAATTCTCAGGCCTCCAGCCAGGAAAAGTTGTTAAATCCTGTCCCCTGCAATTCACAGCACATTTGCTTTAATACCAAAAGAGGAGTCATCCTGGCCAATGAGAAACAAATGAATATGCAGTGATTCGCCACTTGCTGGAAACCCTTGCCAACAATTCCCACTGCTCTGTTCTCTTCTGTTTTTCTAATCAATTAAAAAGGCTCGGTTCACTTGGTGAGGGGCCTTTTCCTCCCTCCTACAAATGGAAAGAAGAAGAAGCAAGCAGCTCTCAGAAAAGACACAAAGCCCTTCTGAGAACTGTCTCACAGACAGAGCACGTTACAGTAACACTTCATTTTAATGGCTCCTTAATGCAAAATCCACAGCGGAGCTCCTGCAGCAGCCCTCACAGCAGCCTCGTTCACCCTAAATAAAAATGACAATGGTGCCAGAAATAGGTCACAACTGAGACATCAACCTCACAGGCTACCCCAGGGCAGGGAGGGGGGCTGAGGACCCCCTCCCTGGGGTTCAGGAACAAATCCACTCTTCAGCTCTGCGCTCTGTGATCACCTCTCCATTTCCTTATTTAGATGCACATACCTCGTGCATTTAGGGAATTATTCCTCAGGAGAGACTCCATGGGTATCAGCTTTTGGAAAATTGGATTGTTCTTCCCAGAAACCAAAGGGAGCCTAGCTGGTCTGAATGCTCACTTGTGGGTGATCCAGAGAGACTGGAAAGGCAGCGCACAGCTAACCAGCGTGACACTGCTCACATAAGTACCCAGCATCCACTCATCACTAGCGGCAGATTGAAGGTAATGTTTTAAGAGGTTTTCAAGCTGCTGGGAAATTGTGGGCTTGAGAAATGTTCTTTAAACCTTTTGAAATTCAAATTCCATTTCAGCAAAGATGTCGAAATGGTAACCAGAGGACGGGACAAAAGATTGACAGTTCACCCATTCATCACACCCCCTCCTGGGGGCCCACCACCAGGGCCCTTGGCAGGGTAGGTGTGGGAAGAAGTCGCAGGGGTCAGGAAGAGTGACATTCAGAGCAGTCTGCAGCCTCAGAGGACCGGGTAGGTGGTGGGGTGGGGGAGTGCCAGGCTGCTGGGTAGCCCAAGCCAAAATCAGATGCGGTGATGTTGACACTGTTTCACTAAATAAGGGAAACGTAAGGAGCAGCAGCCCAAAGGACAGCACAGGCCCTCTGCTTGCTGGGGATGGCGTCCCTTCCTGACCACGTAGTGTCGGAACACTGGGCTCCACAGGACAGAACACTAGCAAATAACAAGGTAGTGACAATGACCAGGACTCTGAAACATTGTCCGTTTAGCCCAAATATTGAGAAGAGGTAAAATGTCGAGGCATGGAAAGCCAAAGAGAGAAAAATGCTTACTGCATGGAGGAGAGCACAGAATCACTGGAATCCTGCAGAGCAAAGTTCCCAGTCTTTCCACCGGGCAGTAACTCCTACATTAAGTGGAGTCAGTGATAGCCTGTGACTCACAAGTCTGTTTACAGTAAATAAGACGCTCCAGGAAAAAACGCTCAACCCAGTCCCTACGTAGGATAAACATTAAAAATGGTGGCAGGCAATGCTTTGTGTGTAAAGGCAGTTTGATAAAGACTTCCTCCCAAGTGAACAGGTTGCCACTTCCAAACTTCTCAGTTCCCATGGACTCCTACCCCACGTGTGAGGGTGTTCTCAATATCTTGTTAGCATTTTCATGCACATAAAAAGAGTACATAGATTTCTTGTTCCCTATCATTGGTTTTTCCATCAAATTTGTCACCTTCCAAGTCCTCGTCAGGCTCGTCATCATTTGATATTAGATGTTGATTGCAGAGAAAGTGGCTGCTCCAGATAAACAGGTGTGACCCAGAGTAAGCAGTGAGGCCATTGGTAGCTGCTGATGGGTCATCGGGGTTTGGCACCAATCAAGGTAGTTATAAGCTAAGAAGGACACACACCAGATCCAGTCTTACCTTGTCTAAAGGGAATAAAGAGGGAGTTTGGAAGTAGAAGAGTAATGTGGTACCTCTTGTTAGAAAGGGATTGAGTGAGAGGGTCCCCACCACTCAGTGACTTTGTGGTTTTGCGGTGTAGAAAGTATTGCAGCACAACCCAGGAGAAACACCAGTGTACCGTGCAAGTCAGCTTTGGGCCACATCCAATATTGTTAGCATCACAGTCACACTTTTACAGCAACCTGAGAAAAGCATCCATTACAAACATGAAGTGTTTAGTAACTGTGCAATCGTTTAACATATTTCTCCAAATAACTTAAACTGCTTGTAAACAAGTTAAAAATATCCAAGAGAATAGTTTGCTCAAATGAAGCCAAGTTCTGGACTGCTAAATTTAATGTTTCATCTCTCTGATTTGGGAACATCTAGAATAAATCGATACTAGAGGTTACCATTGGCTCTACAGACTCTTTTATCAAAGTCTCAAGCAATTTACCACATTTGAATTTCCCTCCCTGTGCATGGCGAATGGACTAGTTACATCCCAGTTCATCAGCAATCTTAGTGACGGTGGTCACCCATCATTCTGTTGTCAAAAACTATGTTTTCTTATGAACAAGTTAGCAAGGAAGGCAGAGAAAGAATCAGAGAGAAAAAGAGAGAGAGGGAGAGAGAGACAGAGAGACGGGGGGTGGGGGGACAAAGACAGAGACAGAGACAGAGACAGAGAGAAAATGAATCCAAATGCCAGTTCTTAAAGTAGAATTCAACCTCTTGAGATGGGAACTACTAGTTAACATTTACCTGTCAGATGCTCGGTTCTGTGAAGAGGTAGGAAAGACAATAGGAAAGAGAACCAGCATGTGAGTTTAGGGAAGAATCCTCTTAAGGAAACAGGAGTGGAAGACCCACATCACACTATAAACTAAGCCCTGGATGACCTAAAGCTAACTTGGTATCTTTCTCCTCTCTCTGTTCCCACCGACTAGCACTGCCCTGTGATACAGAGAATTGCGGTTGTTACTCCTCTTGGTCACCATGGTTGATCCAGGCCACGCATAACTTTCCTTGGAACCTTGAAACAATTGTATATCCTCTCTTCACCTGGGCAGCAGCAAACAATCCTTTAGATCTCAGCTTCTGCCAGATTCCTTCCCTGGATTGAAAGTCAGTGACGTTGTGAACTTTGTATATGACTCCTTGACAGGTTATACAATGCCCACCTTTGCATCTATCACAAATCTTAGTTAGGACTCCTTGCTTGTAAGATGTGGAAATAAACTTGAGAGAATGTAAATATGCAGATTTGTTATCTTATATGATCTAAATGCAGGATTGAAATTGGGCCTCAGGAAAAGACTACAATCAAGAATTGAAACTTAGGACTCTCTTCCTCCTACTTCTGTGTATCCACTGCCTTCCTGTCTATCTTTACAAATCAGAATTCTCAGTTCTATAGCCACAGGGAAGATTAAGGCAGACAAGTGCACTAGCCTTGTGCAGAAAATTAAATGTTCTTAAACAACACTCTCAAACATCTGCTATAATCTTAGTGATTCCATTTCACTGAGACATCTAATGAAAGGGCCCACTTTAGAGATGATGGCAATGACTATGGAATGAGCCATTATCGCAAAAGATGTACGCTAGAATATTGTTTATAATCACCAACTTGTATACCTGTGTCGTCCACCATCAGTAAGCTCTCTATAAGTAGGTCAATCTGCATGCCTACTCTATTACCACTGTAACCTCATGAAATTGTGCCAAACACACAAAAGTGCTCAACTTGCAATACAGAAGAATGTTCTACCTAATTAATTCCGTATCAGTGACTTCCTCCTATTTATTCGACATGCCCTCATCCCGTGTACACCTACACGCCCATGCTGGACCAACTACTTTGTTTTGTGATCTCTTATAGCTGCTAAGTATTTTAACCTCTGTAAAATCTTTATCTTCCATAAGCACTATCAGGGACTTTGTACTTTGCAATTCTTCCTTGTAGACTAGCAATAACAAATAAAGATTAATTATATCTTCCCATGTTACAGGAACAGTGATAGGTGTGTTATATGCTTGACATCTAATCTTCATAGCACTCAATATTTTCCCCAGCTAAAGCTTAGAAATATCTGAATCCTTGTTCAAGGTCACAACTAATAAATAACCCTGAATCATCTGAGTGCAAAACCTGGTATTTTCTATTTTCTAATCTTCCCATTCGTGCAGTCCACTAGGCTGCAAACTTTTCACATGAGCATATTAAGCATGCTTAGTAAGTATTTGTTAAGGAATGAATGGGTAAATGAATGAGTCAATTTATTATACTTAGGAGAAAAGAATACTTTCACCCTCAAAACTTTTCTTTTATCCCAACAATTTTTTGGTCTTTATATATCATCAAAATAATTAATTCAGATGAAGGCAAAAGTCAACTCCAGGCATATTACGGAACTAAAATGTGCAAAGTAAAGCAATTAAAACTTGTAGAAGAAACTGTTGACAGCTATCCTTCTAGTCATCAGATAAATGAAGATGTCTTAAATGTAAACAGGGAGCTCTAAAATGAGAAAAGATTGGTAAAGCACCTTGTGTTAAAATTAAGAATTTCTGCATTAAAATCATCATTAAGAAAATGTAAAAGCATAGTGTGGAAAGGGGACCAATGTTCTTTATATATTATGGCTATATATACCAAATTCATATAACATATAAACAGGTAAATAGAAAAAATAGTTACATACGAATAGATACCTCACATAAAAGTATAGTTAAATAACCAATTAACTTATGAAAATGTGCTCAATATTACTAAATTTCACAAAAATGAAAGGATAAAAGTTTTTAAACTGACAGAGCAATTGGAACTTTTGTGTCCTGTTGGTTGCAACGTAGACAAAGTACAATCACTTGGCCGAGCTCTAGGTAAGATCTACCAAAGCTAAATCTACACATAAATGGTGACCAGCCCTTCCACACTGACCCAAATGATGCACATACAAATGTGCACCCAGGAACATATGCAAAACATGTGTCCAACAGCACTTTCCATAGTGCTCCAAGACTAACATAGCCCAACTGTTCACCAAAAGCAGATAACTTAAATTAAAGCATGGTTGGAGAGCACGTCTCAGACCACAGCTTTTGGTAATTAAGTGATAAAATGAACAGGAATTAAATGGGAGCAGGATAAGGCTTCAAATCTCATCGCAGATCTGATTATTTGTGAAAGTGGCAGAGGGAAGGACTGAGCAGCAAGATGCCTCTGACTGCCTATGGCTTGACTCTGGGAACATGCCCGGCTGCTCCAATGAGGGGTGAGGATGCTCTCCAGGAAGCGCCCCTCACTGAACAGGATCGCTCAGCCCCCAGCACCACTCCACTGGCCGGCTGTGCATCTTGCTTTTGAACACTACAGCTGGTCCTAAGGTCTGTAATTGAAGGTGCCAGGTTACTACTGTGTCCAAGCTGAACCCTACAAAGCTCCATGCATCATTAAGTCCACAACAAACAAACTACCACAAATACAACAGCACGGGAAGAACACGCATCATCATGAAAAGGAAGTGATGACTGACAATGCCATGTGGAGCTCAGACATACTCAGAAACAATATATGGGCTCAGAATAGTGAGTACCTTTGATCAGGCCCTACCCTAGGAGGGGCACTAGGTGGGATTATGTGACCTGTTACCTGGGAGGTAATTATATTTATGTTCACTTTGTAAAAATATCTGAGTTATATACTAAGACTGTGACACTTGGGTAGAAAATCAAGTTATTTTTTTAAAAATTAATGTGGGCATAAAAAATGTATTAACAGGAATCAGTGTCAGGTAAATCTAGACAACAACACAACACCAGCAACAGTAACACCAAGAAGATCCAAGAGAATCATGGCTATATAGACTGGTGAGCTACAAAGAGAATAAAACACATTTATTTTGATGTAGAAAGTACAAATAAGTTTAACAAACTCTGTTATTATAGAACTTCAACGATTCATGGGAATGGGTGACATGCTGATGCTTTATTTGTAGAAACAACTTCTTGATGGGTTAGTGGTTATCATATTTTGATTCTGAAAAAGCACATGCAGATCATTATTAGCTTAATACAACAATTCTCAACTTCTTCCAGGCTGACACAGTGAAAACTTAGAAAAACTACTATGAAGACATTGTTTTTAATTGGATTTGCATTTTGCTTTGCATAGTAATTAATGCCCTTGTTATTTAAGCATAATTTTTATAAAGTGCTTCCCCACACAAAACATGCAGGTTCCTTTTTCCCTTACCTAAGCCATATCTAATAATAGCCTCAGAATGATAACTGAATGGGAGGAGAATTGAAAAAGTTGTATAGAGGAGAGGACTGTAATGGACTGTAATTACCGGAAGTTTGCTGGAACTAATGGGAGCTGTCTAGATTCATATGACCTGCAACAAATAAATATTAGGACCTGCTATGTGCTGGGCACTGCTTACAATGCTTTTCATACCTGCATGATTATGCCCAGAATTAATTACAAATCAACCCAAAGGACACCCCAGTGTGGTAGTGGAGGAAACAGGATTGCAGCACAACTGGGTTGCACTTGGCCTTCTAGATTTTTGTGTTGCTGAGCAAGTGATCAAATATTCTGACTTTCAGCTGCCTTAGCTGTTAACTGCAGAAACAGAGCCGTGTGATCACAGAAATATGTTCTGTCTGTTTAGCATCTTGGATTTTGAACTCACTTACTAACCTTAAGATCTTGAGAAAATCCTCTCCCTGACATCTATAGTTTTTCTCATTAAAATGACTGTAGCAGATCCGTTCGGTCCTCTTCTCACTGCCCCCTTCTCCAAGCAGAAATCCAATTTTATTCCTTACGACACTTGTCCTGAAGGAGTTAAGAAAAAGTTTCTCCTTTTTAGCTGTAGCCATGCTGCCTAATAAGCTTCAAGTGTGGCAGCAATAGAAGTCCCTGCTCTTGGGTTTGCCTCAGACATGGAACACTGACAGATGTTGGTCAAGGTGGGGATGCATGTTGAGAGGCAGGTAGCAAAACATGGACTTGTCTCCTCAAGGCTTTAGCACATCTGAATGCGACCATTTAGACCACTGCAATCATCCTGGCACCCTGATGGAGGTCAGCCAAACAGGACAAAAGATAAGAGTGTGGAAAACTCCTGAGCCAAAGATTGTCCTGTGCCTACCAGAGTCTGCCCTCTGGACTTCTCATTCCATGAAATAATCCCTTTTCTTCCTGTTGTGGTTAGTTTGATTCATTTTTGTTTCTTACTTGCTGCCAAAAACATCCTGTCAATGGATATAATACTGTTTACCACATAGAAAACTGTAAACTTGAAGGATATGTCTCAAGCCAGAATTCGTAACTTAATATAAAAATCAATTATTATGCACAATCATATATATTATCCTTAATTTTTAAGTTCATGACATCTTACTATAGGTTTAGAGCATGGTTTATTTTATATATGTGCACTAAAGAGTGGTGAACCTGAAGATTAAAAAGATCAAAGCTAGGCATCTTTTGAAATTGGCAATTATGAAAGCTTCGTTTAGGAAACTACATTTTGTCTAACACCGCCTCCTCCACCACCATCACAACTAAGGAAAATGAGCAGTTGTACATTCGAAAAGTATTTCATAATCTGTGTTTCAGACACTGAGAAGAAGGAAAGAGATGCATAAATTCTAGGAAATTAAGGTGCATATGCAATAATTGGGAATGATCACTGGAAATAAATAACAATAAAAGAAATCTGAAAGCACGTTCAGCAATATACCCCATACACATTCAGAAAAAGTGGAGCTGCCTGTGGGTTAGAGGCACTAATTATACCTACTAGCAGGAACCAGATCACCAGGGGGATTGTAACTCTCAAATACAGCTTCAGAATTTTTAGGCCTGGCACCTACCAGCCACATTTCCACCATCTCTGTTTGACGTCAGGTAGTAGGGAGTTTCGGTCAAGGAAGACTCTGAAGTTAGGCGAGCAGTGAAAGTATATAGCCAAGAGGACTTATATCTGGGAGCAAAATCTTCAAAGATAAACAAAGATGCATCAAGACACTTTGAGATCAGGGTCCCCTTCAGCCACCCTCTGCCCCATCAGTCATCATCTGGTTTGTTAAGAAGCAGGGAGAAAAATCAGGCAATTACTTAAAAGTAAAAATCAGTGGGTCATCAATTAGCATTCAGATAAGTGAGCTACGGGGCTGCCATCAGTCCACTGGGCAGTCCAAGCAGAAAGACGGGGATTCTTTCCAATATCTTTATCTTCTGGTTTTATGTGAAGCCAAAAGCATTTAAGGCCATGCATAACTAGAAACTGGATTATGAAAATGATCAGACAAATAGATTATTCTTTGTGATAGGAAGTGTTTCAGCACTGCAAAGATTACAAAAGACTAGTCAAGTCCTTGGAGATAAACCTGTCGTCACTAAAGTTTCAATTTTCTCAAGTTTTACTTCACTTCCCTTTATGAGAAACACATGGGTATTTCTGATCTTATCTTTGCCTCTCCATGGTAGCATAGAACTTAATTGGTTCATGCTTTCTTTAGGTAAATGTCATTACAGTAAATATTAAAAACACTTATGGGAATATCTGGTCTACCAGCCTTTCTCACACTAGACCCAAAGTCAGGAAGGTCAGACCATCCCATCTACTGATGGGCACCAAAGTATCTCCAGCTCACACTCTGCTGCAGTCAAGAAAAGGTTGTCTTTTGATGAATAGTTACATACCATACATATAATCACTAGGAGGAATAAAATTAAGAATGCATAGAAATATCTGTATATTCCATTGAAACTACACTCCAGGGGCTGGGGATTTAGCTCAGCGGCATAAACACCTGCCTTGCAAGCAGGCAGTCCTGAGTTCAACCCCTGGTAGTGACTAAAAAAAAAAAAAAAAAAAAAAAAAAAAGAAAAGAAAGAAAGAAACCATACTCCTCCAACATATAGCTATTTTAATCACAAGTAGTTGTTGAGTGTTGAGTGCTCCCCCCAAGAATACAATTTCCAAGCACAGTACATGAGCCTTATGAAGGTGAGATTTTAGGAAATATATTGATAAATACTTTTTATTGGTCATATATTTATATGCGTACAAAGAGAAGGAAATATATATAAATTCTTACAGGCACACCTTTCATATCAAATTCTTGATATAAAACATTTAGCAAATTTATTTAAGCTTAAAAAGTAAGTCAATTTAAAGAGAATATTCTCAAATGACCCCAAGATTCCCACTCCCTGATGTATATCAGTATAATCTATATTTGAGTATGGAGGAAAATTGATAGTGATGGCCATCACACCCATGATTAAACTATTATATATGACAGTATCAAAGCTTTGCAAAAGCTTTTTAGGGTGACAACCCCAGCTGTTGGCAATATTTTCTGTGCAATCGGGGTTTCAATGGTAAAGTCTTTGCCTATACCTAAGGCTTCAACAGTCCTGCCTGTTCTGTCTTCTAGCAGATTTAGTGTTTCTGTTTTAATATTTAGATCTCTGATTCATTTCAATTTTAGTTGAGGGCATGGTGGAAAATATGGATCTAGGTTTAATATTCAGCATGTGAAAAGTCACTGGAGGATGTTGACTAATATAGACATTTTATGTGGTTTTTTATTCAAAACAACTATGTATATATTTTAATATAACATGGGAGATCATTTGAATAGTAAATGTTTGGTGTATGTTTGTTTCTGTTAGTAAATTATTGTCATGTTACAGGTGGAATAATTATGGTGTAGCTATGTAAAAAATATGTATCTTTTAAGGATATATTTATAGATCAAATTATATGATGGGTGGGAGTTAACTCAAAAATAAAGGGGAAGAAGCATAGTTAGAAGGTTGAGATAAGATTGGCCATGAGGTGATCAATTATTAAGATGAATATAAGTATATTTGAGTTCATTATGCTGTCTTGCTTTCTTTTTGTTTTGCTTTGCTTTGTTTTGTTTGAAACAGTTCACTATGTAGCGTAGCCTGGCCTTGAACTTGTTTATGTAGCCCAAACTGGTCTCGAACTCCTGCCTCAGCCTTCTGAGTTCTAGGATTATAGGCATGTGCCACTACACCAGGAATTGTTTGCTTTGGTAGCTTGAAATTCTCCCTAATAAAGCTTTCTAAAATGAAAGCATTTTAATTAAAATTTTTAAATTCAGTTGAACTTAATTTTATTTAAAGTTTTGATATATACTACCAACTTTTTAAATCTTAATAAATAATTTTAAGTAATCTCAATGATAATTCACTTCTTTAAAAAAGTAATGTATTTAATTGGAAAAATCTTACATCTACTTTAATTTATTATATTTTTTGATAACTATTTTCAAGCAGTGCAAGTTTTTTTGGAGCCCAAATATATTTTGTTCTTTAACATTTAGATTCTTGCAAAAAATACAAGTGGAATATGAAAGGAATGAAACCTACAAAACAATTGTTCCAAAAATAAAATACTGAAAGACAAAATATAAATTTCCCAAGGTAATTTGCTTTTTAAACCTTCTAACACTAAAGACAAAGAGTAGATTTGTGCTGAACATAACCCACATATAATTCATGAGCAGGATACTATACTTTCAATGCAATTACTTACCAAAGCAATGAAAAGGAGCAAAATAATTACCATATTAAGCCTTCAAGTTGAATTGGCTGAATACAAGTCCAGCATTTCCACTTCTTTGAGTCCACATACACTAGTGATTCACTAATCCAGACAAGGAGAGTGCATGTCATGGTCTGTCTCCCGCCCTGGCTCCCTGGAAAGTGTTGGTGTAGGGGATTTCCAGGAGACACACTGTTTCTTAACCAGTGCACTATCCCTTTCTGAAAATTACCAAGACAAACGTCAAAATATGTTTTAATATTACAGAAATTCAGAGAAGACAGAATTGAAGACTTTTATCAATTGCCAAGTTCTCCAGGAAGAAGGCAGGACCGTAGAGGATTTCATTGCTGGAATGGAGGAGGTCTTTGCAGGCACGAGAACACACAATAGTGTAGACACAAGAATGAGAAGTCCAGACAGTCTACAGGATGCTGATTAATGGATCCAGGCCCTGATAATTTTACTCCCAGAGTGAAAATCTAAGCTGGATTTGTCCAGCTCTGTGCGTTGTGCAGGATTTGAAATTTTAAAGTTACAACATGGCTAACAGAGGAAATGAAATGGAAGCCTATAAAAGATGAAGGGTTGTTCAGCAAGAAACCCAAATTCAGAGAACAAGGTGCAGTTTTATTTGGGGAGTGTACGGTAAAGGTGACTTAGGTAGACCCAGGGGCCGGGCTCTGTGTGCACGTGTGCGGGCTGTCAGTAGTCATTACTCTTGAAAAAAAATGTTACAGAGCCCTGCAAGTAAAAATGATTAAGGTATTTCTTGTAGCTATTTCTTTGTGTCATAAAAACAGCAGGATTTTGTAGAATGGGCTGATGTTCTTTATCCTGCCCTCCCTACAGGGAATTAAAGGGCTGAGACCTATAGGAATTTATTGGTCTAAAGAGATGAAAACTCAATACCAAAAGGAGCACACACATTTCCAGTGACTCATTTGAGCCTCTATCTAAATGCAAAGCCTGGTTTTATTTTTTGAAACCAGCTTCTGCTAGACTGTTTAAGAGTTAAAGGATTACAAGAATAAGTCATTGATCTCTTACTTCTAAGACTAACAAAAAAATTCCATATTACCACAGCCAGACATTGTGTTTAAACCCCAAGATTTTAAGCAGAGGGCAGAAGAGGGAGGTGCTTTGGTTTGCTCTGCAATGATCTGAAAGCTGCATGATATTCTGTGTAAGAAAAGAATGAGAAAACATTACATTACATGAGAACGTTTCTTCATGAAACTAGAAATTACTTTGGACAGTGTGGAGAAAATGGAATGACCCAAAGCTCTTTGAAGAGTTACCTGCTTTGTAGAGTAAAGCAGCATGATTTACTACACACTTACAAAAAAACATTGTTTTAAATCGGAGCAATTCCAAGTGAAAGATGAGGTGCTTACAGAAAGGATATTTTCACTGCTACATCAATGAAACCAAGCTAAATAAGCATTTTACAGCCCTGTTGACAAAAGTTGTGATTAAAGGAATCATAGATGGAAGGAACCTACTGCTAATGAAGATGAGGTACACTGATAGCATTAAGCAGCTGAGATTTAAAACAAATATACCAACCTCACACATCTCAGGGAGTATTATCTCCCCCAGTGGGGCTGGCTCAGGAAGCTATAAGTGTAAACAAGGCAGCATCAATCCCTTACAATAGTTTCCAGCATTCCTGTTCAGACTCCAGGGACAGTAGTCTATTGTTTAGACTATCCTTCATAATAATAATAATAAATAACTTCGACACACAAAAATAGATTTTTAGTTTTGAAAAATAATCAAGTCCACTGAAAGCAAGTCTACAGACTGAGGTGGATCATTAAGCTAAGTGGGTTTGTTTAAAAATAAGTTGTAAATTGCATACAATAGGATGACTTTTAAATGATTTTGAAACTAGATTTGGAGAAATTTACAAAGAATAATGAAAAACATTTATTGAAACAAAAATAAAGATTTCTAGTCACTCTGAAGGAAAATAGATCCATTGCAGCTTATTACAGACATTTCATACTTAAGTATTCTAATATCGTACAACTATTTTGAAATGGTACATATATATCAAAATATAAGATGTGCATGCTCAGCAACTTCACTTCAAAGGTCTTGTCCTAGGACAAGTAGAGAAATAAACAAAGATATAAATGCAAAACTATTTATCACTCAGTTTGTGAGAAATTTAAATATGCTAAGTAAGTGACTAAAATATACTAAAGCTACACCAGAAAGCATACTATGGTTTTAAGGTATGGTAACTTTCATGACTTGTATCTAGATGTTCCCCCAAACACTCATGCACTCATAGATGGGATTTAAGGATGTGTGTGATTTGTGGATTTGTGACATTGATATATAATGTGATACTGGGGTCAAAGGAATATAAGTAAATTAGTTTAGCAGAATCCTGGGTTTGGTTACTAGAAGTCCCCGCACCTGGATGTGGACGGCAACAGTCAATGGGCTTGTAGCCTGCATGGGATAGATAGGGACAGAAAATAAGAGGCTCACAGCTGCTGCTGCTGCTGCTGCTTCCTGCTGCTCTGCCATGGACTGTTTCTCTCTGTGATGCCCCTCTGCCATGCCACCATCTTTTGGATCCAGCAGACTTGTAGGCATCCGTCAGCAACAAGAAAAGAAACTAAGACAGGAAGACGTGGAGGGCATGCACACTTTATGTCCTATATCAGCTGGAAACAAACATTGTGTTGAGAATTATTTTGAGACTGAATTTTGTCTCCAAGAAGGAAAATTGTTATCATTTAGTGATGTCTAATCTTGATAGCCAGGTAAAGGACATTACAGAGTGACCAGTGTATCATCTGCAGTGTAGCTCTCAGTCAGGGTCAAGGCAAGGAGTTCACAAAAAGGAATTTAAGAGAGAAAACTAGTAAGAGACATGGTAAAGAGGAATAAGAAAAGTGAGACAATCCAAGATTTGTAAATACGTGAAGCAACTATCACTCACAGAACTGAACGCAAGTGGAGAGGTGCTATCTAATTGATCACCCCAAGAGTGTGCAGTCAACGCCTTGGCTAAGACATGGATTGGAATCACAGGAGGAATGGGGCCCCTGACAAAGCTGGTTTTTCAGTGGGATAGATAGGGACAGAAAAAAGAGATTCACAGCTGCTGCTGCCTCCTGCCTGCTCTGCCATGGACTGTTTGTACATGGATGTCTGTACAGCCTCAGAGATGTACATGCTTTGACATTCCACTGTCACTATCTTAAAATTTTTAATGGTTTTGAAGAACAAAGCCTTTATTTTTATTTTGCACTTGACTGCAGAAATTATGCAGCTAGTCTAGCCAGAGACTACAGCCAAAGCACTGAAAGAGACAACGAGAAATATCCTGGTGTTCCACCCTCCCACCCTTCAATCTCATCTTCCTTCCCAGTAGGCTGACTTAAATGCAAAGTTTTGAAAAAAGGAAATACAGTTTCCAGGGACTGATCTCAAGCAGCATTGCTGGGAGGAAATCTGAGAGCCAAAAGAAAACAGCCAACACACCCAAGGTAGGTACACATGCAGTATCACAAAAAGATACTCAAATGCACTGTGGATTTTAAAGTTATGGAGCATGGAATAGTGTATAAGACTATTCATTTAAATATGTGTATATTTACATTGATTTTCAATAGTCAGGAGGTATGTACATCAAGGTATTTTAAAATAGTAGTAAGATTATAACTCTTTTTTACTCTTCTCTAACATTTTGAATGTATATATAAATTTATATATATTGTACCTACAAATAAATTTGAATAGATTTATATATGAATTTTTATATAATGTGTGCATTAAAATAAAATAGCTTTTTATCTTTAGAATATAAAATATTTGCTTGTAGGAGGAGCAACTAGTAGGTCTTACCATTTTATCACTGGGAAAGGCTAGAACAGAAACTGTGCTACTAACTCAATCTTGTCTAATGAACAGAAAGGTAGTGTAGGATGAGAATTAAACTAACAGAACTTGGATTGTGGGGTCCTGAGACCCTGGGTCTGAAATACTGTTTCAGTAACCTAGTGAAATCTGAAGCCTGATTTTGATACATCTTCCAATCAGGCAAGTAAAATAAGCAATACAGTACTATCTTCACAGGGTGCAGGGGCTATAAGAAAAGACCTTGCCCTCACCCACCTCAGACTCGCAGCCCCCCTACCCCCACCCCCACCCCGGGACGGGCCTGGGGAGCTGAACCTTTGCTGTTGTAGAACCGTGGCTCTTTCCTCTGCAAAGGCCTGCTAGAAACAGCAGCTGTTTAGGAGCTGGGCTGCAAAGGCTTTAGCCTCTGCCTGTCTGTCCCTTTCCGCATCCTTTTCCTCTTTACACCAGGCTGTAATGCAGTTTGTTCATTTGACTTCAGGATGCTGTGAATAATCTGATTTATCCATTGGCTGGTGCACACTTAGTAGGAAAATAAAGAAGAATTGCATTTTAAAAAGTGTTTCATTAGTACCATAAAGAGATCCGATTTACATAAAATTAATTATTTTTAAGAAGAAAAGTTATACTTTTCTTCTGAAAAATGCCCGTTTTAAAAATTAATTCAGTCATGAAACTACTCACTGATGAAATTACTTATCAATATCCTACATTTGAAGTCAGTTTTTTAAAGTGCTAGTATCTTTATATACATACCTGAATGTGTCATTTTTTTTATAATGCTTCAAAAATTCACCTAGAAGACAATCACGCCTTTCTACTTTCTGGCATTTCTTTAAGTAAATGCCCAGAGAAATGTCACCATGAGGAAAAAATATCATACTCAATAGTAAGTATTGTTAAAGTAATTTTAAAATGAGTGGCTTCTGCTGATTTTCTATTTTCTTAACAAAGAAACTGAAAACCATAGGAAGGAAAACTTTCCATATTTCCCTGTGCATTAATCTGACAAATGAAAACTTTTGCAGTTCATCAAGGAAATCCTTTGGAACTGGGATCAGACACCACAAAGCCGCCTTGGTTAATTTTGTATTTGACTCCAGAAACACAGTCCTAATCTATGTTTACTCATATTTCTCATGGAGAATCATTAACCCTGCTCTCCTCCTTTCTGTTAATGTGCGTGTAGGTCCCACTGGGTATTGGCCAGCTTCTCCTTTTTAATCATGATGCATCACACACAAACCTGCCTTTCTCTGAGAAGAGCTCTGTTTCTGTATCCTTATCACCTGCCCACAGTCTGCTCAGCTGCCAAAGGCAGGAGGCTGGGAGACAAAGAGCCATAAACGTGACACTTTCCTTGAAAGATATCAGTAAAATTTCGTATTATTACCTTGATTGAGAGGAGAAAAGGAAGATTTCTGAAAAGGTGTCAGATTGTCTTCTTTTGTCAGAGGTTAAATGGATAATTAATTTGCATCTTTGCTTTTCTACAGCCATTTTACACCTGTCTGATGGAATAAATTAGAAACCATAAAAAAAAAAAAACTATCAGTGTTCTTATTTGGAGTTTGTTGAATAAAATATTTGAAAATGTCTCTCTTTTCAAAGTATTTCAAAATAATAAACGCCAGGTTCTCGTTTGCATCTTGTTTTAATCCATGCAGGCCTGACTGTTTCCCCAAGGTAATAGCTGATGCTCACCATACACAGATGGTGATGCCAGGCAGAGAAAAGGGTGGGAAGACTCAAGACAGAAGAGCTCGAAAAAAAGAAAGAGAGAAGCTCTTGGTAGTAGAGTGTGCAGAGAAGGCCTCTTTCACACAGTGGCTCGTGAGTCCTGAACTGCTCTTTGGAACTGGGTTGGATGTCAGCAGATAGGCATGCAGAGGAGGGGAACACTCACAATAGGATGGCTGAAGTCTCCAAGAGTTCTGCAGTGGGCAGGTTGAAAGGAGAGAAACCAGTGCGGAGAACTCCGAAGTACAAGTAAGAAAGGGTGAAGCCTTGGACTACAGCCAGGGAAACAGGGACACAAAGACTGGAAGAGACAAGAGAAGGGACGAAAGGGGGCTTTTCTGGGACATAGTGATTTGTGACTCGTAGGCCAAGAGAAAAGGAGAAAGAAACGTAACAATAAGATTTGTTGTGAAAGCATTAACAAACTTAAGGACTGCAGGAAGAGGAAGGGTTTTAAATAGGAGATAATGGGTGAAGTCTGAAAGACAAACTTGGAGTACTCACAGACGTACAAGTGGAAGGTACCCACAGAATTATGTAAAAGCAGTTGGAGCTCTGGGAAGAGGGTGGATTGGGGTGGAAGATGTGAAATCACTGGAATTAAAATATTAGTTTAAATGTAGAAGGGAAATAAATCTCCCAGATACCCTACTCCTTAACTGAATGGAACACTTACATTTAGAGAATGAAAGAAAGATAGAGTGCATCAAATACCTTCTCCCCAAAAGAGGAAAACCAGCAAAGTGCATTGCCCCCTAAGCCAAGGAAGATTTTGGGGGTGAGGCTGTAAGGCCTTGAGATGTAAATGGGAGGTGAAAAAGTTGAATTAATCTGTACAAAATTTTGTGTTTCAGGACCTTGGCAGTGAAAATGAATGAGGTAGTCAGTACCTGTAAGGAGTATCAGATTTGAGGGGAAACATTTTTGGAGGAAACATTCTGTCAAAAATGAATTCCATAAAAATGATGTCAGTGAAGGTGAGAGAGAGGATTTTGGACTGCAGCAAGCAGCCAGGCAGCCTCTGGAATGTGCTTATCAAACCCCGGGGCTCTCACTCTTGCAGAGGAGGACCATGAGCCCATCTCAGGCCTTTATGAGGGGGACCATAGAACCCAGAACACAAAGCACCTCAGCCAGCCTAGATCTCTGAAGGAGAGCCGGTACCCTGCAAAGCTCAAAACATGACGCCGGTCAACTGTACAGGGAGATTTTAGGTCCTAAAACACTACCAAGACAGAAAGGGGTGGAAACACAGGCACGTGCGCTTTGAAGAAGAAAAGTCACTGGGGAAGAGCTTATCACTCCAGGGTGTGGAGTCAGAGCAGCAAGGCCCACATCAGCCCGGAGGGCAGGAGGAAATACACAGCAAACAGGGTTTCTGCTTAGCACTGAGGCACAGCTGAGATTAGAGAGCACCAACATGTAGTGCATCCATTTATATATAAAAATTACGCCATGTATGTGAGGACTGGCTATATAGCCAAGAGCTAATGCACATATGCAATTTTTTGTCTCCAGTAATGGAACTTAAAAATTTTTTCGTAAACTCCAACAGTCAGACGCAATTTTAAATTGACCTCTTTCCCGGTGCTGGTGCATTTAGTAGATTCAGTCTCATTGCTTTTTACACACTCAGCATTTCTTGTTAGTTTTTGAAAACCAAAAAGAATTGATTTGTTTTTCTCCAGCAATTCTGAAATCACCCCACTTACAAAGTTGTATTTAGGAGAAAAAGGAGGAAAAAAAAAAGTTTTCCTCTTAAACCTGCTTCAATTTTTGGCAAGAAAAATAACCATTTAGAGTCGTATTCTTGGATGCCTTGAGTAGAAGGTGACGGACACTGTCTTTGCGAGCCTTCCACTTTGAGCCAGTGGGAACATGTTGGCTGTGGGCACTGGAAAGCACCTTCATTTGTCCTAGTTCCATGACAGCTGTCAAACACCTACCTGCCTCTGAGCCTCTGTCCTCCTGTTGGATTTGGCTGACATCATCTTGGAGAACAGCAAGAACAAAGAAACAGAGGAGCAGATGGTAACGGTAACGTGAAAAGCGATTTTTCCTGGGGGGAAAAGTTACAAAAAATAGATTCTGTTCTCACCTAAATTAATCAACTAAAAACTCATGACCTATAGTATCTAAGACAAATGGTTGGAGATGAGGACAGTTATTTGGGAAAGAGAGGACATTTTCATGAATATTTTCCATTTCCATGCCTCTCTTTATAGAGTGCTTAACAAGCATTTACCAGTGAACCGTCACTGCAGAGCCCAAGTGACAAGCATTCTTTTGTATTGATGGCCCATTAGGGAAGGTCCATTGGTTCCCCGGACCAAGATATTTGTCTCCAGACCACTGATATTAAACACTGAGTCTCCAGCTGAAGAGGTCCTGGAAGTCAGTGGTAAGGCTAATGCTTTTGATTCCAGTCCCAAGAAAGCATCTGATTTTCAATCCTGCACTTTTAGTCCTCGTAATGCCAGTGACCACAATTTGTATTACTGGGCTCCAGCTCTGACCCCATTGCACTCTGCTCATTCAACAGATTTTCCTGGCATTTTGTGGGAGGAGATAATATTCTGGTTTCCTGAGAGGCCTTGAAACCATGCAAGCATTAAATCACAAAGCGTAACAGTGGCAGTCAGGGAGCAAACCCAGAAATCACACCAAATTGGGGCCAGAACTCAAAGCAGACAGAAATGCTTCTTCTCTTTTCCTTTCTTTGCTGTGTTTCCAGGCATTCTCTTTTCCAATCTCTGTCCTAAGGGGCCCAATTTCTAAATAATGGTTACCACTCATTTGCTTTTTATTGCTAACATTATTATGATACAGGAAGATGTTCCCAGTGGCATGCAATATTTAGTACCTTAGAGATGATGACTCATTTAATTCTCAAACACTCTGTAAACATGCGAATGTATGTAGTGTTCTGGTGTGTTTCCAATGTATTGCACATGCATCTGCACACATCCAAACAAAGGCCGGGCTCGTGTCATTGTTAACTTACAGCCTTCACCCTAGCGTGTTTTTGCATAAGAAAATGCTTTTGGCTATTGGCCAAGAGACATGAGTCATGCTTCAGAAAGTGACAAACAGAGGCAGGCATCAGTCTGCTGGGCCCACTCTGCTCTTGGGATGCATCACAACTTCCTTCTTATCTTTTTCTGTCATGATGTTAAAAGGAAGGCCAGTCCCCGGCATTCGCCTCTGTCCACACAATGAGAGGAACAAGAGTGCCATCTTTTTTGAATAATCCCTGTTTCATTTTAAATACGAGCTTGTAACTTGGATAAAAACAACACTAAAAAATGACCCAAACATAGCAATGAGAAGAGCCATTAGGATCTATATTTATTAGGAGGAATATTTAGCCAGTACTAATTCAGTCCTGAGTCCCCTTACTGATGCAATCTGAAAATTCTTCACTAATTCTTACTGACACAATGTGCATTAACCAAAGAGGATGTAGACCTCTATAATGAATACTCACCATTTCTGATATTAACACAGTCCAGATGTTTAAAAAATATTCACTTCATTGCCAACTGGCTGTGACTTCTTTGGTGACTAACTGTGGCATCATTTTTGATAGAACTGTGGGGGACTGGCAGCTGCTGAAAAGATAAGAAGTATGACATATAAATGACCTTTATTTTGAGAATGCAGAGAGACACCCTTATTCCCTGGGGGACAGCATCTCCCCCGGGGGTCAGCGATCTCTCCGTGGAACATGTGGAGTGGGGGCATACATATAGCTTAGGTTGGGGGTGGAGCCTGAGGGGCATTAGTGATGCACAGGTAGCCCATTGGTTAAGCTCAAGTGTGGCCCTATCATAGTTGCATAAGACAATAGGTAAATTCCTAGGGGTGGGAGAGATGGAGCTCCTTGGTTCCGCCTGAGGCTTTATCAACTCCAGTGTCCTGTCTGGGCCAAAACTCTTACAGTTTTCACTGGAAACAGAGAGTAGACCAACTGCAATATCAGAACTTAATTATACTAAAGTGGATAGAAGATCAGAAAGGCTGTCCCCTATAGAGATAGATCTCTCCCAGAGGAACTTGGAAAGGATAGGTGTGGACACTGTCACCCATTATCTTGCTAACATTTTGTAGGACAGCAAGAGTAGAGGGCGGTCACCCTCCACAGCCCAGTTGTTTGACCACTACTTCCTATTGCCTGGTCTTTGTGTATTCTGTCTCCTTTGTTGAGAAGTGACTATTGGAAAAAAGAATTAGTTGTGCTTTGAAAAGTTTCAGTCATTGAGGAGGTGAAAATGGGTTCTCACTGGTGTTCAGAACTACATAGTGTGATACCGTGCAAACGTCACTAAGCTTGGATCCAGGTGATCTAGGTTAAGCTCGAGTGTGGCCCTATCGTAGTTGCATAAGACAAGCTTTCAGCTCTTAGCACAGTTTCCTCCCTGGTATCCCAAGGTAATAAACCCCAAGGCAAATTACTATTTTAAGGATTCATTGAAATAATTATATATTCCTATATGAATATTGGGAGTGTTTTATTGCCATAGTAATCCTTACAATGTTAATACTGCCCTTTCCCAGTAGCTCTTTCTTAAGTGAACATTTTAGTATGAAGAATAGGTACCATTGTAATATTCTGAAATAATGTTGGCAGCATTTACTGTAGTTTGTATTACTCACCTATAGATTATAAAGGCAGCATGGTGTAAGACAAAAGAAATAAATTAGGAAAGATTAGTCAAAAATTCTTAATCTGACTCTATCCTTTTGCCTCTGCTTAAATTTTCTCATCTAACATAAAATATAGCACTCTATTTTTTGAGAGTTGAATACGATTTTGATAATATGAATTTTTAAAAATTTGGCATGTCATATTAATGCAAATTATGGTTATCAGTACTGGTATGATACTAAAATCTATGCTGTCGGGTATAAAACAGATTAATAAGATGTTTATGAGCATTCTCACTAATAGCTGATTGAAAAAAAGCAATATGTATTCCATTAATTAGCCCCTTTATTTTCTATTTTTAGTGGCAAGTGAACATTGGACAAATAGTCTGGGCACCTTTTGTTTATTTTAGTCTTGTGTTTTGTTTTGTTTTTTGAGACAACATCTCGTTATGTAGCCCAGGCCAGCCTTGAACTCACAGCAACCCTACTGCCTCAGCCTCCAGAGTGCTGGATTACAGGTATGCACCACCATGCTCAGCCACATCTTTTGTTTTGACCAAATGATCCATAACATGAAAAGACTCAAAAACCACAAAATAGGAAACTCGACTTCCCACTCGTGGCTGAAATAAAAAGAGCAAATTTTCATAAAAATTACAAATAAATAATATCAATGAAGTATTCACTTACATTTTTACCTAGCCACTGTAGCACAGCCTGCCAGAAGTAAAGCATAATGTGTTTGATTACAACAATAAAAACAGAAAGAATCAAGCTCTTAGGCCCACTTCAACTATGAGAAATTAAATGCCCTGTTCAAGGTCATGGTGGCAGAGGTGTCATAGCAGAGTAGGGACCAGCTTTCCTACCCTGACTTTCTATAACTGCAGCCGCTCACTCCTGAAATATTGTATGAGCCAACTTGGTGCATATAGTAGCAGTGTGTTTCTTGAAAAGTAGTAGAAATCATATGATACCAAAATACCCTTTACTGGTAAAAGAAAGCCATTTATTGCAGTTATGAAGTAAGCCATTTTTAACTTTAAAAAAATTTGGCAGCAAAACCAGGCAGATTATGAGCAAATTTCATTTCAGCTGATTTTCTTCTTTAAAACCCAGCATCTCCCATCAAAAGCAAATGGTAGGAATAATTTGGAGACCAAACTTAATCATGCAATAGACACTCAAGGAAACGGGTTGCAAAGAAATTAGCATGCCTTGAATGATGCTATTCCTGAAATGTCAATCAGTCATTACAGTATTTGCCTCTCTGGTGATATTCTCAAAATGGATTATTGTCCCTGGATTTTTAATAACAATTTAGTGGTTCAAAATACTGACAGTGATGTATGACGACAGCTTTAAAAAATGCCTTGGCTTTCTACATTACATAAACGGAATGCAACTGTATCTCTCTGGCTAGTGTCAGGATCATTCTCAACAAAGATAATGTCCAATCCATCTGTCAAGAGAAGGTCAAAAACATATATAAAAAATAAATCATGACAAACATGGAATTGGCTAAAGGTTAAGGATCTAAAGGACAAACACACATTATAGAGCACAAATCACCCCTCGTAGAGTAATATTTTAAACAACACCATTTCTGGACTGGAAAAGAGCTGGCGAAGATGACTACATATATTTCCAGAAATATTGCAATGTTGAGTGGAACAGCTAAAGGAATAAGCAACTGGGAAGGATATTAGCAACCTTGAGCTCCACTGGAGATTTCATTGTGTTTTGTAGCACCTCAAGATCATCCATAACCCGGCTTATTTGTGCTGGAAAAATCCAATAAATAGATGAGTTAACTCTAGAAATTTTATTCTAGTGAATGAATTTCATTCATTCATTCCAAGAATTTCAAGGTAACTTGCTCATGACTATGTGCTTGGCACTAGGACAAGAATCAGCCCAAAGCAGTGAGTAGAGACCATGAGTTAGGGCTGTGACCTTGCCAGGTCCTCCTAGCGTCTGTCAGCAGATCCCAACAGCCTAACCACGATCGTCAGGAAGCCATCACTATAATTAATTAAGTGAGCCCTTTGTGAATGTTGCTAGTCAAAAAGAGACCCTAGGAATACTACTGAGAGGGAGGTATTACATGCACACAGTGGAGTCATGCCTTGATTGGAAAGACAAAAGCCAGACAGGAGTAGAACCCTACGGTTACAATCCCAGTACTCTGAGAGGCTGAGGCTGATGGATCACAAGTTTGAGCTTGGCCTGGGCAATTTAGCAACTTAGTGAGACAGTCATGAAATAAAAACTAAAAAGGGCTCTGGATGTAGTTCAGTGCATGTAGTGCAAAGGCCTTGGATTTGATCCCAGTACTACAAAAAAAAAAAGACAAAAACTAAAATCAAAGTGTTCTTTCCATTGTATTCTATATTTCTTTTCTGACAGAATCAATGTTAATAAAACACACATCTCTCAAAGGAAAACTCCATAAAATAAAAGGTTAGTACAAAGAATAGTTAAAAAGAACTGCATTCACTCCAATCTTTGGTCCACAACTCTCCGATAGCCCTAATCACATACAACCTAAAGGATAACGAATGTTTAGATCCAGCTTGCATCAAACTGTAAACTCACTGAAGTTAGGGCAACTTCTCTTCACCTGCATACCACATCCAGAACTTCTTATTGCTTGGCACATGTTATGGTTTAGATATAACCATATCTAAAATGTGACCCAGAATTTCATGTGGCAGAGATGATGGGCCCTAGGTGTTTGGATAATGGGGACTCTATTCTCATTTACAGATTAATCCGTTCATGAATTCATAACTGAATGTGCTATTAAGAGTCCAGTCTCTGTTGCAGAAGATGAGGCAGTCTTTGTAGGATCTCCATCTCTCTCTTTCTCTCCTTCACACACACACACACACACACACACACACACACACACACACACACACACACCATCTGAGTATTTCCCTTCTCTCTCAGCTTTCTTGCTCCCATACTTTGAGTAGTTTTCCTCTGCCATGTCCTTCTGTTATGCCATTTTTGCCTTGGAGCCTCTGAACCGTCTGAAACAGTGAACCAAAATAAACCTATTTTCCTTTAAATTGAGGGTGTCAGATATTTTGTACCAGTAACACAAGGGCTGAGGATATGGCTCAGTGGTAGAGTTTTTGTCCTGTGTGCACAAGGTCCTGGGTTTAATCCCCACTACCACAAAAGAAGAATGAGAAGGAGGAAAAGAAAAAAGATAACAAAATGACAAATAAGGCACATGGGATGGACTCAATATCCATTTGTTAACTTATGAATTTATAACCTTCATTAACGTAGAAACTATCAGCCTCTGTGTTCAAACCCATTGCCAATAAAGTGCCAGGCATGTGGTAGTCGCAGCATAAATATTTACAAAATAATGAGTTTAATTGATCCCAAGCCACCTTTTTACAGTCCATTCTAATAATTTTTGTGTACTAAATTTCGTTGACTTACTACGTTTAACATATTTCCATGAGGCCAGTCTCCTGTGACCCTCTCCAAAAGTACTTCACATAAAATTCTCAGTCTGACAGAGACTAATTCTTCCCCATTTAATATTTATTTAAAATCTTAATGCAAGATAGTACTTGCTTGTTTAAGAGATACAAACATAGCAGTGTCTCTCATAAAAGGGGAAAGTTCTTTCTTCATCCATATCCCAACTTATTCTTCTGAGCTATCTTCATAGTCAAAAAGTGAACTGACAAAATGTTACAGTTTAGAATAGATCTTGAGGGTCCTGGAATCTCTACAACCATTATCCAAAATAAATCTTTCCTCCTTTAAAGTTGATTCTATCAGGTATTTTGTTACAGGGATGAAAAGCTGTATAACACAAAATACAATTTTATTTGAGCATTAGTAATAAAAATTGCCTATCATGAAAGACATGCATTTTTAAGGAAGAAGAGACAGGAAGATATTAGATTCTTATTTCCTAAAATCCCAGGGAAAAAAACAAGTAAATGCTTGTTGGAACACTTACATACTCATATCTATCCATATTTTTTGACCAAAGTATATGATAAGCATTTTAAACTAACATACAGCACGGTCAACAAGCACAGGTCTACGTTAATTATCCGAAGTACCACAATATCGAAGGACCCATGCAATGGCCCATGGTTTGCAGCAGAATCTCTTCCTCCTGGAATCCCCATCATCTCTGCCAGTCACAGTGGCTTTCCTAGTTCGTTAGGAGTAGAATTCTGCAGCTGGAGTTCCTTCTCAGCACCCACCTCTAATTAAGGCCACACATAGAAATTCCCCATGGCTCATGGCATCCTCTTTCAGGACCCAAGGTTCTGCATGCCTGTTAAATGCCATGAAAGAGGAACAAAAGCATCCATTTCCTTTCTCTGGTATGGTGATGACATTTGCTTTTATACTTGAATTTCTCCACTGTCATCATCAAGTCTGGACAAAATCACCTGAGCAGATAAGGAGTTCTTGAGGTCCTCTCTGAGCAGGACTCGAACTTTCATTATGACTCTTGAATACCAAGAGTGGTTGGGATAGTTCCATGCTATGGCCACTTAATCTCTGGGCGACAGCGTCCCTTTCCTCTCTGGGGCCCTCAAGCTGCAGATTAACAACAAAGGCTCAATAGCAATGACACTTCCAAATCACTTTTGATTCTTTCATGTTTTATTCTGAATTTAAAACTCAATGTTCCATACTTTGGGGATTTTTTGGGGGGGATGTGCAGGTTTTGAGGCATTGTATGTGTGAGACAATCACTTTTATTAAGCTAAGACTATGACACTTTTATGTTTGCCTAATGCTGATCACACTGACTATTAACTAGGGGCCCATGATCAATCAAATTCTAAAATACATGAATGCTTTTCCAGTCAGCAATACCTTCTTAAGATTTCACGCTATGATAGACACAGTGTCTGTAGATGATAAGCGTATGTAAGTCTGTCTCTGAAATATCACCATTTCAGGGTCTACTAATAATACCTGCCAAGTTAGATGGGGTTGGGGAGAGCAGGGGAGCAAGTTGTACATTATCCTAATAGATTAAGAAAATATAATCCCATTTGGATCATGTTCTGGGCCTCTATCCAAACCATGAGATAGCCCTGCTAATCATTAAAATGTGCAGGGAGAAGGGTGGGCTTTTTTCATAACTATATTGCATTTCTAAAGGGCACCGTATTCATTTCTTTATGAGTGTAATCTAATCAGGAAAATAATTGATTCATAGGAAGGCTGTTCTATGAACAGACTCGCCATTGTTTTAGACTGGAAGAGCAAACCCCAGAGGTTTTTAGCTTATACATGTACAATGATGAACTATTTTCAGGAAATATTTTCAGATATTTCCAATTGCTTCTTTACTGTTTCAGTGAATTTTGATCCCCTTGAAGTGAGAGTCAGTGTCATAAAAAATAAATACAACTAAGAGTTAAACTAAGGTTTGGAATGGCTAAAAATGCAGTATAAAGTCAAATCAACATTTTAGCCATAGCCTGGGCCAATAGAAGACAAAATGATTAACATGATATTAATTTGTTATGGTGCCCATTAAACAGTAATAATGATATGAGAATAATTCACAGGGATGCCCTTTGGGTTATTTGCACTTTATATTTATATGTCAGTTCCTTGGGTAAATGACAATGGATTTATTGGTTATGCTACCATTATGACAGGGAGATTTGTCTAATTAAATTCATAATCAGAAAATCCAGGCCTTTAAGCAAGATCATGCTTAATAAATAAATTTTGTTTTTGTTTTACTTTCGAGTTGTCCTTTCTGTTCTTTATGAGAGCTTGTTACATGTAGTGAATTTTAGTCTCTACCTACTTACCAGCTTTTACAACTGTGCCAATATCTGGGCCACCTGTCAAATTATGTTGTTCAAATGTGTTTGGAAATCCATTATCCCAAATACATGCTTATCATTTTTAGATAGAGATAAAAGTTTTGCTGCACCATTTCATGCAAAGAAAATACTGTCTTCTGCTTAAATATGTTTATAAAAGACAAATTCTGATGTAATTTGATTTTCGAAGACTGGAGAGGGCTTCTAGGCAGAAAAAGGTAATAGATATACTTAACCAAGATACCCAGCACTGTGTCATCTGAATTGCTTTTATTTCATGTTCAAAAAAACTGATGAACTAAATATTATCTTTGTTTCATGAATGTCAGAAATATGAGGTTGTGAACACTAAATAATAACTCCAAAGCCATGCAGCTAACATGTGTGGAAAATTCAGGCTTTCAGGCCCCAGAGCAGTGTGGGAGGCTGTGCTATGAAACTGCAGTCTCTGAAATGAGGTGCTGGTTAAGATTCTGATCAGTAAAGTAAACAAAGCCAAAGCATCTTTCCTCCTATAGAAAATGGGGACTATAAGCAGAATTTCTTACTTTGTGCTTTATTTCCTATTTTATTCTTATTTCTGCATATTGGGTAGTAGACTAGCTTATTTTTACATTTCTTTGTTCCAAAGTGTCCAGCATAAGCACTCAGTAAGTGTGTGCGTGTGTGTGTGTGTGTGTGTGTGTGTGTGTGTGTATGTCTGTACGTGATAGTCACATGCCTTCTGATTGATAGAAGTGAGTGTAGGGAGAACAGCCCTCAGAATGCTACCCAGACCAACACTTTTTTGTGGGTCATTGCTCAGCTGTGCAGGGTGTCCTCGCCAGGTCCTGGGTTATGTGCCAGACTGCAGCAAACAAGGTCATCCACCTTTGTGGTTTGGCAGAGTTCCCTAGGAGGACATGATGGGAACAGATTACATATAGCTTTTCCCAAGAACTCAAGTCTTTTGCTTCTGCTTTTTTCTGTTTACCTTAGAACTCTATAAAACAATATCTTAGCTTCAGTAATGCAAGGGTCCATATGTCATCTGCTAGTGTAAGTGACCCCTAATAAACTCACTTGCCAAGCTAGACTTGTCTGAATTGTTCTTTTATAGTAGGCACCCTCTCATTTCAGACTAGACATGTCTTTTACGTCTCCCTGAGAACTTTACAGAAGAATGAGTGACACTCAACTTAAAATAAGTTATGAACAAGAAAAGAACTTAAAAATGGAGGGGTAGATTTGGTTTCACGCTGAGCCCTGGATTGTAATCAATGTCGTTTCTGTCGCTATTTCTAAGACAAGCGCTGTTTATACCGTGAGCACGCTAGCCACCTGCAGCATCCTGCCTGTTAACCCCGACAGAGGACACTTCCCCAGCTTGAGTCACAAGTTTTGTCTTTGAACTGATCAATCTGCCTAGGAAGGAGTTTCCAGTGAACCATACTCCAGGCATGAAGGCTTTCTGACTTCCTCATCAGAATCAGTTGCCATAGACAAAGAAAAACCCTCAGAAAGAAGGAATGTGAAGCAGGACAAAGAAAGAGAAGAAACATTCTGCACTTGCCTACAAAAAAGACTGAACTAAAAAGTAATTACTGGTAGATATCATGGTGATGCCCAGTGTCATGCGGAAGCTTATAGCTGAGTACTCTCTTGCTTGGTGGCTACTCTATAATTGCAGGTGAGGCAACCTGATTGTAGCTGTAATTTTTGATCTCCAATTTTCAAGGCTGATTATTTTCTGGTTAGGTCTCATTTTTAGGGAAGTGGTACTATTACATGCATGGGACTTTAAATCCAGGCTTTAAAAGAATTTATTCTAAAGTTCCAGTAAGTCATATAATGTGAATTACTCAATTCACATGCAAGATATCTCAGGTCCAGAGAGGAGAAAGGACTTCCCCATGGCCACAAAACTTCATAAGGTCAGAGCTGCACATTGTACTACTCTCAACCAATTCTGATCTTAGTGAACTCAAGAAGGTGATTTCCAGAGAAAATGAATATGATCATAGCTTTATATAAGTCAGTACTGTCTGAAACTTCAGAGGATTTTTTTCTGTAATACAGAAGAATGAGAAGGGAAATCAAATTGATAGTTAAAAAAGAAAGCTGCTTTCCAAGAAACCACACCCTTCAAATAAGATTCAAGAAAGATAGCAGTGATAAAAAGGAAAATGGTAACATGTGACCAGAATGTAGAGAAATTGAAACTTTCAAGCACTGCTGATGAAAAAATAAAATAGTACATAGGTTTTGACATGAATGTGTATTAACAGCGTTAGTCACAGAGCCAAAAAGCAGAAATGATTCAAATGTCCACCAACTGAGAAATGAATGAACAAAATGTGGTATACCCACACAAAGGAATACAATTCAGCTAACAAAATCAATGAAGCACTAAGACATTTACAACATGGGCAAACCTTGAAAACGGTGTGCTTAGTGAAAGAAGTCAGGCACATAACACCACAAGTTATATGATTCTATTGACAGTAAAAAAGGAAATAAAGAGGCACAAAGGTAGATTATTGACCACCAAATAATGAAAAGTGGGGAAAACTGAGAGACATACAGTTTCTTTTAGGAATGATAGAAATGTTCTGGGATTAGATGGTGATGTTTACATAATTTGGTAAACATGAGGAAAACATGAATTGCACACTAAACATAGATAGATTAATATATAGGTGGATACATAGGTACACAATACATAGATAGGCAGATAGATTTCCACTTGCAATGTTCCCTAAAGGCTCATCATGTTCTAAGGAGAGGTACAGACAACAAAAAACTATGGAGCTTGCTGTCATGGGCCATGCAATCCAAAAGGAGGAGGTTTAGGAGAAACCAAAGAATTGGGTGGAAAAAGAAAAGGGCTACCTCAATTACAAGTTACAAGAGTTTCCTTTACTGACACACCACAGTATCAAGCGCTGTATTATCTCTATTTTTTAATCTTCAAGAGGCAAAACCCAATGAAGCCAATATGAATGAGTTGCCTGGCAAAAAACTGAGGCCCAATGCCTCAGGACCTGCTGAGATGTAATTTTTTGCTACACAGGATTGTCCCACTAGGAGGCAGTGATTCCCATCTCATCAAGACATTTCCTACACCAGAACCCTAAAGTTTCTGTCCTCCTGGAAAGAGACACAAGTGCTTGAAGTAGAAAATGGTCAAAATACATAGAACTTTCCACCACTGCTGCAAAGAAACATAGATCTTGGCATTAGCAATGACTGCTACAGAAAACCTTCATGGATCATCAGCATACAATCTCTTCTGCCCAAGAGTCCAGCCAATAGAAAACCCGGGTGTTTCTGCCAAGAATTTCCACCTCTGTGATGGCAGCAGGGCAAATTGGCAGAGCCCACAGGCAGCTCAGTTTTTCCAAATCCTTGCCTGATGAGCTTTAACTGTATAAAGGGAATCAAGTAAGAATGACCACATTACTATTTTACACTAATCCGCAGGTGGTGTAAGACTACCTGTCCGCAGATAGCCTCCACATTACCATGCTTTCATAAAAAGGAGAATGGATCATCTTCAGATTTTCTTGATATAATAGAAACCTCCCACTTTTGAGATCTCTTTGCACATGTCTAACATGTCTTTCAAAGATTCGTTTTTCTTAACAGAATCAAAAGATGATCATATTTGAAAAACTAACCAATAAAAAAGATATAGTTGACCTTTGAAAATTAGGAGTCCAAACAAGGCAGTGTTTGCAGGATGCTGTACTCTGATTGGAACTTAAAAAAATGAAGACTGAAACTGTTTGAAGGTGTAGGCTAATAAAAGCAGAGCATGGCTAACTAGGCCTTTTTGGATATAAATACATCTTTAAGATCCTGAAATTTACTAAAGGTAATTTTTTCAAAGTTTGTGGTATTTTGATGATACATAGAAATAGAATTTATTAGTCACTCTAGGATTTAATTGCTTATTTCCTACCTACTGTCTACCTAAACAAACAAAAGTATTCAGTATAGTCAGTGCTGACCCTTAGCAGGTTCAGCCACAGACCAGTAAGGGACAGCAATGAAGACCAATGAGCAGCAAGGCAGGAAATCTCTGAGCTCTTACAGGAGGCGTAATGTTGTGACCTGTAAGATTAATGAGATTAAACCAACATGTATTGAGCACTTACTATTTACTCAACATTTGTGCAACTGAGAGCAATTCTGAAGGCATTCAAATCAAAGACTGTAGCACATCCAGGTCTTAAAAAGTTTATCAATAATTGAAAACAAAAGAAACATGAGTGTGAATGAAGCAGAGTGGGAGGTGGCTTGCTCTTGTCATCAGAAATCGAATTCTGACTCTCAGCTTTGTACTTCTGGGAGCTGAGATGAGCAATACCAAGAGTGAATTAATCACATAGTAGTTACAAGAATAACTATGGCAGTTTCTGTGTCCATCATCTTCATTTCCTGGGTTCTATTGCTAACTGAGCAGCCTCCTGATAGCCACATTCTCTCTTTAGCTATTAATGCACCCTGTCCAGTTGTCATGCGGCCAAGGCCGGTTATGTCCTTTGGGCTCAATTTTAGATAACCCAGGTTTGGATTTCCCCATCCTCATGTGGGATTCTGCTTTACTTAAACACTCCAAAACTCCATGGCAACTTTAAAAAGACACCAATAAAGAGACTCCTTAAGCGACTTGGGGAGTGGTCAAATGATTTTGTGCTTATAAGGGTCTAGCTTGTGCCCAACATGTATTATGTGCTAAATAATTAGCATAAGTGTGCTACTGACATTATTATAATGCTTCAGTCCACTGGTGTTGGACTTGGAGAAACCAATACAGTTTGGTTACTCTAGTCTCCAAGCGTTCGAGAGCATCTCACTGTGTTTACGTATAAACAGTAAAAAACTATAGTGGTCACCTAGAACACCACATCAAAATATCACGGATTAGACATTTTGCACAGATATTCATTGGCTCACAGCACGGGAACTGGAAAGTCCGAAACCAAGTTTCCCACAAGGTGCACTTTCTAGTAAGGCCTCTATTCAGGATTCTTGCTATAACCATTTCTCTGTGGGTACACAGCTAAAGGGCCAGCCAATGCTGTTTGGTATTCCTTTTTTCTTTTGAAAACTCAAATTTGCAAGTTTCTATTTTAGATGTTAAAAACAAAACAAAAAGCTAGAAAGAATAAAGAATTTCAAAAAATGTAGTAGGAAATTAACACTAGTTAATATATTACATATCGTTATCTTCCAAATTGTTGTTCAGGTTACAAGACTTAGGCACAAAAAAAGTATTCAGATAATCAAACAGTGAAAGCACAAACTGTTCTTTTTGATGAACTGACAGAGGTAAGTAATATAGTTGTCTATCTTGTATGCATATGTATACACACACATATATATGTAAACGCATATACATATAATCTTTTCCCTTCCTTTCCTCCTTTCCCCTATCCAGTTCTTTCCTTGTGAGCACTTTCTTTCCCTTCCATTTTCATAATATCTGTTGTACATTTTAGATCTTAAAACTCCATCTTTCTTTATTTTTTGCTTTACACTAGGGAGACAATACAATATTTAAACTGTGAGTTTGATTTGTTTCACTTGTGAGTGTGGTCTCAATTTGCATCCATGTATCTATAAAGGCCTCAAATCAATCCTTTTTTATAGTTGAGTAATAATTCATTGTACACACATACCACATATTTTCATACATTCTATGGTTAATGGGCATTTGGGTTGTTTTCAAGATTTAGTTATTACAAATTGTACTGCTACCAATATGGGTGCACATATGTCATTGTGGCCTGATGTTTTTAATTCTTCTGGGAAAATGCCCAAAAGGATAATAGCTGTATTGAATGAGACTTCCAATCCTAGTATGTCGAGGAACCTCCACACTGATTTCCACCAGTTCCACCACACTGGTTGCACCAGTTTACACTTACACCAACAATAGAAAAGCGTTCCTTTCCAAACAGTCCCACCAAAATTTGTTATTGATAATTTCTTGATGGCAGCCATTCTTTCTGATGTAAGATGGAATCTCAGGGTTGTTTTAATTTGCATTTCTTGAGTGACCAGCGATGACAAACATTTCTTCATGATTTATTTGCCATTTGTATTTCTTCATCTGAGAAGTGTGTGATCATCTCAGATGACCATTTTTGGATTGGGTCTTTGAATTTGAGAGGCCTGATGTTTTTCAATACTTTATATGTTCTAGATGGAAGTCCTTTATCTGAGGGAAAGTTGGCTAAAATTTTTTCCCATTCTGTAAATTTTGTTTTCACTCTGTTAGTGATTTCTTTTGATGTGCAAAAACTTTTTATAAGGTGAGATCCCAGTTGTTGATTCTTTGAAATGCTTCTCATGCAGTTTGCATTTTGTTCATGAACTTTGCCTGACCCATGTCTTCCAGATTCCATCTACCCTGTCTTCCAGTATATTTAGTGTTTCTATTTTAATATTTAGATCTTTGATCCATTTTGACTTTAGTTTAGAGCACAGTGATAGACATGGGTCTAGTTTTAGTCTTCAACATGTGGAAAGCCAATTTTTCCAACACCATTTATTAAAAAGGCAATCTTTCTTCCAGTCAACATGTTTGGCCCCTTTGTCAGAGATCAAGACTGTCTTTGTAGTTCCACAGGTCTGTATTTTTGCCAGTGCCATCTGATTTTATGACATTAGCTTTAGTAGCATGATTTCAGGGATTGTGATGCCTTCTGCCTTGCCTTTGTTGAGTAGAATTGCCTTTGCTCTTCTAGTTCTCTTCTGTTTGAAAATGAATTTTAGAAATGACTTCTCTAGCTCTGTGATGTACGTTTGATTGGAATTGCATTAAATCTGCATAACATTTTGGGATTATGGCCATTTTCACTGTTTGATTTGCCTATCCAAGAGCAAGGAATGTTTTTCCATTTTCTGTTTTTCCCTTCAATCTCCTTTTTAACAGTATAATAGTTTTCAATGTATAGATCTTTTACATCTTTTGTTACACAGATTGATAAACATTTCAATTTTTTGGGTGCTATTGTGAAAGGTATTATTCCCATAATTTCTCTCTCAGTGAGTTTATTGCTTGTGTACAGGAATGCTATTGATTTTTGATCACTGACTTTTTATCCAACCATGCTGCTCAATTTTCTTATTAACTCGAGAAGCCTTTCACTGGAGTTTTTGGGGTCTTCTATGTAGAGTATCATGTCATCTGCAAATAATGATACATTAATTTCTTCCTTTCCTATCCTTATTCCTTTTATTTCTCTCTCATGTCTAATTGCTTTGGCTAATGTTTCCAAAACTATATTGAATAGGAGCAGTGATAGTGGACATCCTATTCTTGTTCCTGATTTTAGAGTGAAAGCTTTCAGTTTTTTTCCATTTAGTATTATGTTGGCTGCTGGTTTTTCAGATGGTTTTTTGAGGTAAACACTGTCTATTCTGATTTTCTGCAGGGCTTTTCACATGAACAAGTGTTGGGTTTTATTGAAAGCTCTTTCTGCATCTATTGAGATGATCATGTGGTTTCTGTCTTTGACTCTGTTAATGAGGTGTATTACCTTCATTTTGGGGGAGTAGAAATAATACATATTTTCAAAGAGAGAATAAACAGTAAGAAGTCACTAGCTGATATTTACATATTGTCCTCTTACAAATAGTTATTCAAGATACAAAAGTGGAGCATATAAAGTGGAGATTCAAACAGCAAGACTGCAACTAGTTTTGTTCAACAAAAACTTAGTAATATGGTTATCAATCCTGTACACTTATACATGCAGTTCTCCATATCTTCATTTATGTTGAGACTGAAGAAACCAAAGCAGGATAAAATCACCCTGAGCAAAGAATAATAGTATTGCTGGGTTTCACGTTATGACACTCCTGGATCAGCACTGGGTACTGTAGTGTCTCTTTTTCTTCAAAGTATTTGTTCATTTCATCATGTGCCATAAGATCAGTTCTCATAAACTGTTTATAGGTTCTACATATGCATGAGTCTTAACATGTATTTCTATCATTTCTATATTACAGGGAGGAACAAAACAAAGCAAGACAAAACAAAACATATTCCTATAAACACATGAAACTAAAAAGACATATAAGACCACTGTACAAGGGGTTCTACTATGTTTGCTGTGTTGTCTCTTGTTATGTTCAATAGAATTGGCTATATCATCAGACATAGTATAACTGAATATATCAGTACATAATAGTATTAATAAAAACAGAATTTTGTATGTAGTATGAAACTTCAAAAATAGGTAGTAATTAAGCCAGAATGGGTATTGTAGTGAGTCTTATCGTCAGTGTAATTGCCTAAACTTTCAGGCTTGATACTACCAATCATATCAGTTTTGAATAAAATCTGTCGATACTAAACAGCAATCAAACAAACCAGATTTAACTAAGATCAGTCATGATAAACCTGTATAAGTCATACAGGGCTCCAGATTAAATTAATAGGAAATTAAAGATGATTACTGTGCTATATTCTAGTGTTTTGTGGATAGCTATCTGTGCCCTCAAATCTAATGCAAGTAGACAAACTGGGACAGAATAAAATCTATCTAAGCAGAGTGGTGCAAGTAATATGGGTTTTAATTCTTGATACACTATTAATAATATCTTCTGCCATCTCTTAAAAACCATTTGCTCCCTTTTTACTTCCCCAGGACGCAGTGTGTATTTTGGGGTCTCACTTAGACCCTCAAATTTAAATTGAAGGGGCAACCTGCTATTTACCTAAGTGGTTCCAAACCTTCTCCCTCCTGGACTTGATCTCTAACTATATTCCTTTACCTATTAAAGCCTGTCTTTCCAACCTGTCCACAAATACTGATCTAGTTGCCCCTATTGCTCTCTGGCTCCCTGTCCCATACAGCATTGTTTTCCCATATTTGATTTTCAGTCCATATACCCTTTTTCAGGTTAATTATATTTCCTATAAAGAACATCTCAGTGGACTCTACCTCCTGATCTACTCTACCTGTGATTCTCCTTTTTTTTTTAAATTTGGTGCATCAAAGTCATAGAGATTGTAACCAACCTTCTCTGCCTCTTTTCTGTTATGCTCTTTTTTTGCTAGTAGTTGTCTGTCTTCTTCATTCTACTTTCTACTCAATTCATTGAGGCCCCTCTGCCACTGTTCCTGGAATCCTAATACATTTCTCTCTCTCTAGAAGGCCCTGCAGTATTCTCTATAGAATTGGATTGGTGGTCATGAATTTCCCTAGTTCCTCTTTGTCTTGGAAGCATCTTGTTTCCCCACTGATTTCTAGAGACAGTTTAGCAGGGTATATCAATCTGGGTTGGAGGTTACTTTTTTTCAGGGCTTGGCATATTTCACTCCAAGCCCTTTGTGACTTGATGGTTTGTGTCGAAAAGTCTGCCATTATTCTGATGGGTCTTCCTTTATAGGTTATCTGTTTCTTGTCTCTAACAGCTTTTAATATTCTGTTCTTATATTAAATTTCTGGGATCTTGATTATTATATGCCTGGGTATGGCTCTATTTTGGTTGTAAGTGGCTGGAGTTCTGTATGCCTCATATATCTAAATATCATTTCTTTTTCCTATGTTTGGGACGTTTTCCTTATTTCTGTGAATAATGTTTATAATTCCTTTGTTTGTACCCCTGCTTCTTCATTCACATTCTTTATTCTCAAGTTATAGATCCTTTTGTCATTTTCTAGCCTTTGCATCGTTATTGCTTATTTCCTTGTTATTTTTAAAAAGTTTTTCCTTTCATAATCCCACATTGCAAGCCTGTCCTCCAGTTTGGATAATCTATCCTTAGTTCCTTTCAAGCAATTTTGTCAGCTTTCAATGAACTTTTTAATCTCCTCGTAATTTCTTTGAATCTGATTCATGTATTCTATTTTCTTTATATTCTTTATATCCAATGGTTCTCTCTTTTGTGTTCCTCCATCCTTCCATCCGTGTCTTCTTGAAAGGTGTTTAGCATTTCTTTTTTAAATCTATTTATATCTTGCTTTACTTGGTTAAATGTTTCACTTTGAAACTCGTCTATGAAGTTCTGAATATATTTCTTTATGTCCACCGATGCCATATCTGATATTGCATATTTGCTGTCCTCAATCTTTTTTGTATTTACCTTTCTTGGATCAGTGCTCTCAGGGTTGGGGACTGGGAGCTTTTTCTTATTGTTTCCTCTTCTCGTATTTTTTGTTTCTTCCATACAGGTATATAAAGAAGGCCTCAGTCCCTTTTTTGTTGTTGTTGTTGTTGATTCTGGTTCTTCTGAAATGCTGGCTAGATGGCCCTGCCCACTCCAGTGTGCTATTGAGGTGCAAATAGGATGGTGCATGCTGGCCTCTCCTCTCCAGGTAAGCCAGCCCACTGAGGCCTTCATCAGGGCATAGGGAATTGGTCTGGGACACCATACTGGTTCCTAGCCAGGGGCGTGACCCAAACCAAGCACAGCTCACCAATTTGGTCTGCAAAGGGAACACTTACTGAAGTCTCTGCAGTACCTTGTTTCTGCCAGTCCTGCCCAGTTCCAAGAAAGGTTCTGTGGAAAAGTTTTATTCCCGACACTCACTGCAGGTCTTTGTCTCACCAAACTCTGACCTCAGTGTGCTCACACCCCAGTGCAACCACGGCTTTGGTGAGTCGAAGCGGTGGGAACTGCGCAGTTTGCTGAGTTGCAGCCATGCAAGTCTGGACATGCCAGCCAGTGCAGTTCTGTGGTTTGCTGCTCCCTTCTGCCCTTACATCTCCTCACCAAGGCCTTCAGGCTTACCAGCCACCAGCTTCATTGTGCCTGTGCATCTCTAGATTCCAACAGTGCATCTGGCACAGTGGGACCAGCTCTGGTGAGAGCACTGCTAGCTACTGCCTTCTTCTGTTCAAGTTTTTCTTTTTAAAAATTCTTCCTGTGGGCTTCAATTCTCACTTTAGTTTCTTCCTTGGTCAAGGGGATCTACATGTTTCCTGCTTTTCCTTCTGCAGAATGCTATATTCCAGCATCTGGGCTGTTTCTCTCAGAGAGGCATTTTAGTTTGGTGCTTATTGTTCTGCCATCTTCCCGGACCCTACATTTACTGGTTTGCATATGTTGAGCCATTTCTGTATTCCTGGCATGAATCCCACTTGGTCATGGTGTATAATCTTCTCGATGATTTGCTGCATTCTGTTTCTATATTTTATTGAGAATTTTTGCATCAATGTTCATTAGAGGGATTAGCCTATAGTTTTTCTTTTTGATTGGATCTTTATCTGGTTTTGGTATCAGAGTAAAAATTGCTTCCAGGAGCGAGTTAGAGAGAACTACTACCCTTTCAATTTCATTAAAGAATTTGAAGAGTTCTGGTGCTAAATCTTCTCTAAATTTCTTGTTGAATTCAGCCCTGAATCCATCAGGACCTGGGCTCTTATTTTGTTGGTTAAGTTTTTAATTTCATTTTCAATCTTAGTAACTAAAATTGGGTTATTCAAAAATTTTATATCTTCTTGGTTCAGTTTTGGTAATTCATATATTTCTAGGTATCTGTCCGTTTTCTCTGTGCTTTCCACCCTATGTACGTAAAGATTTTCAAAGTAGGTGTTGTTGATCTTCTGGAATTCCACAGGATTTGTAGTAATTTTATCCTTTTCATTCTTCATTGCATGAATTTGCATTTTTATTTCCTTTTCTTGATAAGGTTGGTTAGAGGTTTATCAGTCTTGTTTATTCTTTCAAAGAATCAACTCTTAATTTCATTAATTCTTTGTATTGTTGTCATTGTCTCAATTGCATTCATTTCTGCTCTGATCTTTATAATTTCCTCTCTTCTGTAAGCCTTAGGTTTAACTTGCTCTTATCTTTTCTAGATGCTTGAGGTGCCGCATTAGGCGGTTTATTTGTGCTCATTCTATTTCCCTGATGTGAGAATTCATTGCTATACATTTCCCATTTAAGATCACCTTCCCACTTTCCCACTTAAGATCAGTTTCCCACTTGAGATCATTGCATCCCACAAGTTTCAATATGATGTATGTGCATTTTCTTTAAACTATAGATATAGTTTAATTTATTCTTTAATTTCATCTGTAACCCATTGATTGTTCAAGAGGGTGTTATTTAATTTCCATGTGTTTAAATAGGCTTTACAGTTTCTTTTGCCATTGATTTCCAATTTCAATGCACTATGGTCAGATAATATGCATAGGATACTTTCAGACCCTTGCATTTACTTAAGGATGTTCTATGAGCTAATATATGATCTATTTTATTTTAGAGAAGGTCCCATGTGCAGCTGAGAGAAATGTGCAGTCTGACATTGCATGGAATACCCTGTAAACATCCAATAAGTCTGTTTGTTCACAGGTTTGACTCCATTCTGTTATATCCTTGCTGACTTTTTGTCTAGTTAATGTATCTATTTGTGACAATGGGCCACTGAAGTCCTCTATTACAACTGTGTTATTGCATATTTGATTTCTCAGTCTATTAGTATTTGTCTTATAAAGTTGTGTGCTCCTATATTTGGTGCATATATACTTAAGATTATTATGTCTTCCTCTTTAATTTTCCCCCTAACAAGTATCCAGTGACCCTCCTTTATCTCTGTTGATCATTTTTGGTTTGAAGTTCATATTGTCTGCAAAAAAATAATTACCCTTGCTTTTTTCTGGGTTCCTGTCACATGGAATATTGTTTTCCATCCTTTGACTTTCAGTCTATGAGTTTCTTTCTGAGTTAAATATGTTTCTTGTATACAGCATATTGTGGGATCCTATTTCTTGATCCATTCTGCCAATCTATTTCTTTTAATTGGTGAAGTGAGGTCATTTACATTGATGGTTATAATTGATATGTGTAGCCTTAACTTGATCATGTTATTTTCCTGTTGTTGATTCCCTGCTTTCCCTACTTTTTTTAATTGCTTGCCCTACCTAGTGATTTCTTTCTTTTATCATTCTGGGAATTGGGGTCTCTACACAGTATGTCTTTTGGTACTCTTTCTAGGGTTGGTTTGAACAACATGAATTTCTTCAGTTGTCCTTTGTCATGGAAGTATATTATTTCTTAATTTTGAGAGAAAATTTTGTAGGATATGTTAATCTGGGTTGAAACTTGTTTTCTTTCAGAGCCTGAAATATTCGACTCCAAGCTAGTCTTAACTTGATGGTTTGTGCTGAAAAGTTGGCTGTGATTCTAATGGGCTTTCCTTGATAGGTAAGCTATTTCTTTTCTCTAACAGATCTTAGTATTCTACTTTTATGCTGAATTTCTGGAATCTTGATTACTATATGTCTGGATACATATTTATTTTGATTATGGTTATTTAGAAATTTATATACCTCACTTATCTGTATATCAGATTCTTTTCCAATGCTTGGGAAATTTTCTGTTATTTCTGTAAATAGTTTTTTAATGTTATTTGCATGACTCCTGCATTTTCGTTGACACCTATCAATCTTATATTATTTTTCTTTGCATCTTCTTAGAGCTGTTGAGTTGTTGTTTCATGGTCCCTTGTTATTTTTAGATTCTTTCTTTTTTTGATTACAGGCTGTGATCCTGTCTTCAAATCTGAAAATCTATCCTCAGTTTCATCCAAGCAGTTTTGCCAGCTTTCATTGGAGATTTTCATTTCCTGGACATCTGTTTGAATTTGTTTCATGTAGTCTATTTCTTTTCTGTATTGTTCATTCAATGTTTCCATCATTTTTCTATACTTCTGTACTTTTTTCTCTATGTCTTCTCTAGCTGTGCTGAATAACTCCTTTATTAAGGTTATTATTTCTTTCTTTACCTGAGAGGTTATTTCTTTGATATTCTCATGCATTTGTTTCTTTATTTCATTCACTTGTTCTGGATGGGTTGGACATTTGAGATTGCAATTTGCTTTTTCATTTTGCCAGTTTTAGCTCTTGGGTTTTAAACCCCATTAGTCTTGACTGTCTGTCATATGTGTCTTGGGGGCCTGTTATGTGGCTGATGTTCACTCAGTTACTGGGTCCTAAAGTGTACAGGAGAGGCCAATCATTTAAATTCCTTCTGTGGGCCAGTTTTGTGATTCCTATATTCTTCCTAGGCTGGCTAGACTAGAAGTATTAATGTGAATCAACACTTACCTCATTGTTACTGAAACTTTAAACTGTTCCAGGTCACCAGACCCATCTGTCTAGAGTGTGTGCCCCAGCCTGGACCCTACTGTATCACTGGGGTTGTCCCAAGCCAAGTCCATTTTCTCTGCGTGGTGGGAGGCTTCATTGGCACTCTGGCAAGCCTACCTGAAGGTTCTCTGTACATAAAATGGACTCACCTATGCCATCACTAAAGTCCTCTGGGTGGGAAGAGTGGTTTCTGAGGCTCCCACTAGCCCACCAAAGTACTGCAAGTGGTACAAGAGGTCACTGATATTCCTGTGAGCTGCTGAGGTCATCTAGATGTAAAGAAGGGACAATCAATGCTCCCCTAGGATGCTAAGGTCCTAAGGGGAAATGGGGGAGTGCTGACAATCCTATCAGCTGCTGAGTTAGTCCAGATGAGGGGGAAGAGAAGCTGATGACCCTGTCAGCTGCTGAGATCCTTTGGGTGCACAGAATGGGTGGCTGAGGCTTCACTAATCTTCTTAGGTTGTCTGGGTATGGGAGAGGGGTGGTTGAGGCTTCCCTCAGCTGCTGAGGTCATTTGGGAGTGGAGGAGGAGCAGCCAATGATCCTATTGGCTGCTGAGGTTGTCTGCATGAGGGAGATGTGTTTGGCATCCTTTTTATGTGGAAGCTGATGGTTAATGTTCTTTGTCTACTGACTAGATTAAAAATTCATAGAAATTGTAGAAATTACAATTCTGACTATCCTATAAAGTTTTCCCAGAGGTAATTGACATCAAAGATAGCAAATGGAATAAAAACCCACTCTAAAAATGGGAAACATTATCCAATAAAGGAGATAAAGGAAGAAGGAAGAAGCCCTAGCAACACATGCTTTTTTTCTCTATTCTCTCCTCTCTTACCTCATTTCTTCCTTCTTTATCTTTTTCTTTCTCTATCTTTGTTTCTCCTTTTTCTCCCTTACATCCTGACTCTCCCTCTCCATCTTTCCATCTACTTCCTTCTCTTCCTCCCTCCTTGCTTACCATGAAGTGAGTAGCTTTCCACCATAAAGCCTTTCCAATATGCCTCTGGCTTGAAACTGCCACCCATGAACTGAAACCTCTGAAACCATGAGCGAAATTGAACTTTTCCTGTTCATTTTGACTTTCCCAGGTATTAATATATAACGATGAAAAGCAGATGAAAATGGAAAATCAGTACCAGGACTGTGGTCATTGCTATGGTTACACTTCACCATATGGCTGGAATTGGTTTGCTGCTGAAATTTGGAAAGGCCTGGGCATTTAGGTTAGAGGAGACCTTGAATGGTGTGAGTTGAGAAGGTCAGGATGCTGACAAGAATATAAACAGGAAAGACCATCCTATTGAAGTTTCAGATGCAATTAGAACTATTGACAACTGATCTAGGGAGTACATGTGTTTCCTTCTGACAAATAATTTGTCTACATTTTATTTATTACCTGAGACTTTTTGAAAGGCTGAGTTTCAATGTGGTAGAACACTTAATCTGGCAGAGGAAATTTCAGGATAACTCTGAATCATGTTGTGAGATGAAAATCACTAGCTTTATTTCCCACCATATTTGAAGTAGAATTAAGAAAAAAAGTAGAGAGGAAAGAATTGAAAAACTTAAAGTATGATCAAAAAAGAAGTACATGTAAATCTGGGATCAAAGAATGTAAGGTTGCTGAAAAGATTAGCAACATTATAAAGAAGTCTTATACTTTGCACTGGAACTAGAAGATGCTTTGGGGATATGTCAGGAACCAGCAAGGTTCCAACCATCAAGGCACAAGGATGCAAAAGTGTGAACTTTTCATTTGAGAAGAGAGCCCCTATGCTCTCTATTTGAGTAGAGTACCTAAGGATTGTGTTCCCCAAAACTCATTTCACTGTACTCAGCTATTCAAGCCCTTTGAGGCTAATGCAGCCATGAATGCTCAACCTGACAGCAGATCATATCATCTATGTTGTACTGATTTTTCAGTCACGCAGAAAACAAGAATCATGGGTTCATGGTGCTTCCACTAATAATCCGAAGAAAGGCCCTAGGGACCAGACAATCTGTGTTAGAGACTCCCAGGTATTTTGTCACAGCAATGAAATCTAATACAAACATTAATCCTACCCCTAGATCAGGGTCCTACCCCTAGGCACTATTTAACCTTAAGTGCTTCTTTAGAGGATTTACCTCCAAATATAGCCATACTGCAGGTTATAATTCCAACATATGACTTTTGAGGAGACACAAACATTCAAAGTGTAACACAGATTCTCAGTAAATCTTAGTTTCCTCACCCTCTCAGACTCTGAATTTCTGTCTGTATAACATTGCTTCCAGGACTTTTGGAATTGCAAAAATTATCTGAATGGAAGCAAAATGAACCACCCTATTTGTAAGCTGGTTTTAGTGAGTAACCTAAATATTCTTTAAAATGATGACCTTCTAATAAATGCCCTAGAAATTAATTTACCTCTGATAACAACAAGTTCAACAGTCAAAAGATATCTTGACTTTCTGAAAATAAAGACTCAGTTCTCAGCAATTTATAAGAAAATGTTGCTTTTTCTGTTTTGTGTGTTAGTGTTGTCTAGGATTACTGACTTACTGTTTAAAGAATCTCAAATCATCTTCCTTAACATTATGATTAACAATAAGTACATCATCACCACCATAAGCATTTTCATAGCTCCTCTTTCAGAAGAAGATTAGTATTTTGGAAATACTAACTCCTGCATTTTTACAATTTTCCTTCTAGTCAATCAGAAATAAGATAAATTTGATCATGTAAATCTAAAGCAAAAATATAAGACGGTTATCTCACTGGAGTACATCTTTTAATAATTTGTATCTTGGGACAAAGTAGTAGTTTTTAAATGAAAAAGTAGTCAAAGTGGCTCATGAAGAGATTAGTGAATAAAGACAAAAATAGGTGATGTTCACACATTGAATATCACATGCATGTTTTGTTATTTGAAGTGTTGAAGACTCTTGGGCAGAGACATTTTCTGAGTCCATTTATCCCGTGTCTCACAGATAAATTGCTCGGAATGAAGAGGTGATGTTTTGTACTAAGGGTTAAAAGATACCTGTAGTTGACCACTGAGATTTTGGCAAAAAGTTGCCCCATCATACTGTACTTTACTTTCACTCTTAAGAATTAAATGTGAGAAATACCTCAGTGAGTATTTAGTGTCTTTGCTAATAGTAGGATTTGAAAAAGAGGAAAACATGGCACATCATAAATATATTAATGTCAACAGGTTTAATAATGCTACTCTCAGTATAGTTTTTAAAACAAATCTATTGCCATGGGAATAACCTCTGCAAGATACTTGGTGAATATTAAGAGATCAGAACAAATGAAATCTTATATTTTAAGCCTGCTGTGACAATTAATTTAGCTGTTGCTCATATGTTTTAAAAACAAAAATTCATCTGTAGATAAATTAATACTGAATCATTTAAGTCCATTAACTCCAGTGCGCTCACTCTGAGACATCATTCTTAGAAATGAAAATACTGGCATAAAATAAAGTGAAAAACTGAAAAAGAGGAAGGAAAAAGCAAGACATGTGGGTTCTGGACTTCGGTTCTGTCTGTGATAGTTGTGTGACTTCAGGTGGGTTGATCTTTCTGGGTTTTAGTTTCCTCGGCCATGAAATGGAGATAACACCAGTACAATGTAAGAGTTGTGAGCGTAAAATGAAAATGACAACTGAAGACACAGCTCAAATTTGAATGACATACTAATGCAATCCACAGTAAGTTTGAGGTCCCTTCTGCATACTAATTCCCTGTCAGTCTTTATTTCCTCGCACAGGTAAAATTTGATGACATTTATCATTGTTTCTCTTGTCTGTGAACATAAGTTTGCTAGTTGAAAGTTTTACCCTTCCTATTGCAGTAAGCCAGGGCAGACGATGCTTGTAAATTATGCAGCCATTATCATCCTCTTCTGAGAGAACAAGCCAACAGGCTATCTATCATTACGGCTTCTCAGACTGGACCAAGGATTGGTGTCTAGGCCAGGAGTAACTCTACAGAGGCCTCAACATGTGTGGCACGCACAGAGCCAGTTCTCCTCACTTGGGAGGCTAGAAGAAGTAAACCAGAAGTAACAGCTTTGTAGGTCAGGACACATTCAGTCATTAGGTACCAGCATATAGATCAAACTCAGCTTCCTGAGCTGTAAACTCTTCTATGAGTCACATCAGCACAAACAAGGGGGTGCCAATGTGGGATTTATCCGCTTAGGGAGTAGAGTTCCTACCGTGCACCAAGACTCTGGAATTCTTTGCAACAGACTGCATTGTCTAAGACTTCCCCGCATGGATTAGGACTTACAAGTTTAAAAGTTCTCTGCATAGTTCACTTATATTTGTGGTGATGTAAAACTCATAATGGCAGGATAGGCAAGCCAGAGTTTATTCATGTGTTCAGTAAATATGCACTAAACTAAACTCATGTTGTACTTATGGCAATAAATAAAACAAAAATTGTCTGTCTCATGGATCATCTGAAGGGATCATCAATAAATAACTTTATAAAAATATGCATTTTTAGAGCTGGGAAGGAGGATCTAAAGTAGGCCTGCGTACAAGAGTTGAAAATGTTCATAAAGTATTGGTTTTGCTTAAAAAAATACCTTTCATGTGAATTTTAATGTGAAAACTAAAGAATCTATTATACAGTTAGTATATTTAAAAATCTAATAATGCTTCACTTTTTCAAAAAGTACATCTCTAAAGACTTGGGGAGGGAGGGAGAACTGTGAAGCTCTCTAAGAGATTGTGTTTGAGATTCTTAAGGGAACACACTTACTTTTCTCTGTAATTAATAGTAATTTCATGGGAATTGTTGAAGAACAATGATTGGGTACATCTTTTATTTAAGCAAATAAACCTGTTTAAGCAAATAAACCTGAGATAAAATGTATGTCAATGTCATTGCCTCCAAACTACCTATTGTGATTTCTATTGCTTATATTTGCATTTTTAAATCACTATTCCTGTATTCTAAGTTTTAAAAATTTAACAAATGTGTTATTTTAGAGCATTCTGCCGCTTAAAATCTGTATGATTTTCAACTGCCATTTTAAATTCTATGGGAAATCCAAGTCTCCCTAGTAATATTTAGAATATTTTGACATTTCTATTATTCGTTAGTTATCTTTGGCCAATTTCTAACTTTCCCAAAGTTTTCTTCTTCTGCATTTTGTGTCTTGTGACCATGTCTATGTTTTTCCTGGTGTCTATCTTTACCTCACTCCCAACCTCTCAGAGCAAACGTTCACTAGTCTGCCCATGTAAGGTAACTCTTGGAGAGAAACACTTGCTAGGGAAGATGAAGGGTAGCTACAGAAATTTTCAGTAGGCAAACAAAGATTGGGCTTTACTCTTCTCTATTTTTAAGTAGCCCTTTAATAATTATTGTTAGCATGGAGTACAAATTTTTGTAAACTGACCCAGTATTTCCCACTTCGCCTTCCTATATCATTATATCTCCTCTGCTGTCCATTACTCACTGTCCCCATTAATTTCATTTATTTACTTAGAGGACAGTTTTCTATCTCTAGTCCCTCCTTCCAATATGTTCCTAAATACTTTACCTCATGTTTCCAAGCAGTTTATCAAGGTATTTTCCCTAACAAATACAATTCTTTTCCGAAGGAGAAAAGACATTCACCATAAAATACTTTTTCTCACTTCCCTATGTGGAAAAACACTGAAAATCTAAACTATTACAGATGAAACTTGGAGGTCACCTCACTATAGCTTCACATTTTCCTGCTCAAGTAGAAGAATATCATGAGGCTCACCATCCCCATCACCTTCACGGCCACCATTATGGCATTCAGTAGCAGACAGTGGCACGTTTTCATATCACATTTCCTCAGCTAACCAGGAAAATGGAATGGCAGTGCATTCCCTTAAGTTTTGCCTACTTTAGCACAAGGGAAATGTCAAGGCTGGCTCTGTGTGTCCTGAAAGATGTTTCCCACCAGGCAAATGAGCAATAATAATCCCAATCTCTTACTAGTCCTTGGGCTTGCGAGTCCAAGGGCACAGTGTGAAACTGAAAATAAATAAAGAGTAGCTATGACTGTGCTATATACAATAATATTAAACATTTCACATCATTAGTAGACAGAGCTGTGGTTTGGAAAAACTTTTAAAATATCAATTCTATATATACATATATATCTAGATTTCACTCTCTCTGAGAATTAATCTTATGTTGACATACATGCACAGGCTCTCCTCCGTGTGTGTGTGCATGTGCGTGTGCATGTGTGTGTGCAGTTCTGCACTTGGACACCTATGTCTGACACAGTAGAAAGCTCTTAAAGTGACTGGAATTGTGTCCACACCCAGCTGGATGTAGGATTATTAAGTCTGACCTACTAAAGTTACCAGGATATTATCTGAGATGCATTAGATCTCACTTTAAGAAATAGACTGGCGAAGTTGGAACTCCTAGGAGGAGATAAATCTTTGGGTAAGAGCAGGTAGTTTTAAAAGATATTTGGATGAGCATCAGGCATGGTGACACACCCTTGTAATCTCAGCACTTGGGAGGCTGAGGCAGGAGGATTGTTGCAAATTCAAGACCAACCTGAGCTACAAAGTTAGTTTAGGGCTCAGCCTGAACTGCATGGTGAGACCTTGTCTCAAAAAAAAAAAAAAAAAAGAAAGAAAGAAAGAAAGAAAGAAAGAAAAGAAAAAGTCTGCTATAATAGAAAACTAATCTTGAGAAGGAGAAAGAAAACTCAAGAACAATGGTATACCCACAGCAGACTTTGATTTGTTAGGGGCTCTATCTACATATTCTCTCCACCTGCATTTGCATTCTTTTGGTCACCCTCAACAGTGTTCAAGAGAGCCACGAGTCACATATGCATAATGTAGTACAGGAACAAAGAACACACTGCAAAGGAGGTGGGTTCTGCCCCATGTTACTCCTCTGCTAAGCAGTCTATATTAAGGGGTACTGCCATAGCAGGTTTTAGCAACCACTCTAGAAAACCAAAGCCCACGGAAACAGCATGAAATATAGATGAGAAGTTGGCAGGTAGTGACAGGAGTTCACCAACTACATTCCCTATCATTTACCAAAGGAAGGGACTGCTAAACGGGATGGGAGAACAGGTTCCACTTATTCCTGGTAGGAAAGCTGAATACTATCTGATATTTCAGGTGCTTCGGCAATGTCAACTCAGGGGACAAGTCACTGTGTTTTAGTAATGTTAAATAAAAAAATTCCCGTCTAAAGCATATCTGCAGGCTCATCCAATTTAAGGAAAGGAAATGAGAACTCGTTAGGGGATGCAATTTTAGTGTTGAGCTCTTGAAGGTATTTTGATTACGACTTTTAATAATATTAATTTCTCACAGTAGTTGAGTGTTTTCCAATGTAAAACAGACTAAACATTTAAAAATTGGTGGCTTCAGAAAAGTGTGGATCTAGTGAAAGTAAAATGATTGCTTTCCTCGCTGCGTAGGTTCCTGGGGGAGATTTCCTCTGCCTCGAAGAATCTACTGTTCTTTCCTTAAATCCACCCAGGTGTGGGCATTCAGCATACAATCCAATCAGACACTCCTCCTTTGGACTGTGCAAATGAGACCCTACTAGCAGTCTGCTTAACTGAAAGTTCACATCCTCAATAATCAAAGCCTATTTCTGACTCCTCCATCAGGGAAATCACCATAATCCTTTTATGAACATGACATCACCAAATTATAATTATTTTGTTGTAACCATGGCTACCTGAGGAGGCACTTTGGAACACAGGCACAGTCCATTAGCAACTCATAAAGTGGTCCAAGAATAGAGGTTCCCCAAGACTTCACTGTGATAGTTTATTTCATGTGTCACTTACCAGGGCCATGGTACTCAGATATTTGATCCAACATTGTTCTAGATGTTTCTGGAAAGTACCTTTGGATGACATTAGCATTTCAGTCACCAATTTTTGCATGACTAAATCATGTTCTACAATATAAATGAACTTTGTTAAATAAGATGAAGGACTTAATAGAAAAAAGATTGACGTCTCTGGAAGAAGAGTAATTCTTCCAACAGAGTTGAAGCACCACTCTGTCCTTGGGTTTCCAGCCGTCTGGTCTTTGCTTGAAGCCCTTGACTCCACAGCTCTGAGATCAAATGCATGAATCAGATCCTTAAGTCAGTGAACTCCCTTCCTCCTCCTCTTCTTTCTCTTCCCCTTCTCTTTACGTCCCTCCTACCTCTATTCATTTGCACGCTCTCTCACACACATATACACCACACGTCCACTTGGTTCTTTGTCTCTGGAGAACTTTTACTAATACAGATATTAAGAATTTTCTGGGGGACCCGGGAGAACATGGCGGACAGACAACAGCAACTACGGGAGGCTCTCTGAAAGGCTCGGCTCAGAGGCCAGGAATGATGCGGACTAAGGAGACACGAACTGGTAGAGATATGCTCTGCTGACTCAGGAACGAACTGGGCTGAGAGAAACCAACTTAGAATACAGTCCTGGCGCTAAAATAGGAACAGAAAAGGCTCGGTGTGGAGGCTCGACCGCGCACCATTGGAAACCGCGATTTGGGTTTCCCGCCGCCCGGCGGCTGGCTGCCTCCACAGCGGCTCAGCAAGGAGAGACGCGCCGAGCTCTGGGAACGGGAGTCTGCGAACAGAGTCGAAAACAGGACGGACAAGGAGGCGTACACGAAAACTGACTGGTGGCGAGGTGAGTGAGAAACTGACCCCCTACCATAGTTTGACTCCAGCGGAGGACTTTTTGGGCTCGGGCAGTCCTGTAAGAGCAGGGCGCGGTGGCGACTCCAGCCACACATTCCCCTCTCGGACGGGATTGGTGAAAAGTGCCTGGCCTGCGTGACGCTGCTGCCGGACTCCCTAGGCTGGTCTAACCCAGATCCCAGAGCCTGACGGTGGCCTGGAGGAGCGACTGACTCCTGCGTAGGCTGCCTCCTCCGCAACTCCCTGGGGCGCAGCGGTGGGCGGGAACAACTAGCCAGCGCAATTTGATCAGGCTGTGGCTGACAGGCAGGGAAGCCGGGCCTCCTATGTAAGCTTGCATTTTATAAGGAACAGAAAATATGGGAAAGGGAAGCAACAAGAAAGGCTCCTCGGCCCCCAATTCTGAGAAACAGGCAATAGTGGACACCGCACCAACATACATTAAGCGCCATATAGAGAGTCTCATAGACCAATTCAAGAATGAAGTTATCAACGACCTGAAGCTAGAAGTATGCAGAATAGTTAGAGAAATGCTAAGCACCACCCAGGAAAAAACAGATGGTGGAATGGAAGAACAGAAAAAGAGGGGAGAATTGCTTGATGGAGAAAACAGAGAAAGCATTGAGTATGTGAAGCAGGTTCAAAGGGACTATCAAGAAATTAAAAAGTCTATCCAATACTGGCATAACAGCTTGAAAGAAACTAAGGACAGACTATCTGAACTGGAGGGCAGACTTGTAATATGGGAGAATGAAATGAAAAACTTCTTAAAAATAACAAAGAAACAAACAGCAATGTTACAAAGACAAGAAGATGATAAGAGGAGCCATAACTTAAGGATTAAGAACATAACAGAAGAAGTAGGGACACAAACAAGTGAACTACAAAAGCTACTCACAGAAATAATCCAGGAGAATTTTCCTAATTTAGCAAAAGGTAAAGATACTCAGATGTATGAGGCATACAGGACCCCAGCTACCTACAACCCTAACAGAGAAACACCCAGGCATATAATAATAAAAATTCCAGAAATTCAATACAAGAACAGAATATTAAAAGCTGTAAGAGACAAGAAACAGACTACTTACAAGGGAACACCCATCAGAATTACAGCAGATTTCTCTTCACAAACCATCAAATCACGAAGAGCATGGGGGGAAGTAATTCAAGCTTTGAAAAATAATAATCTCCAGCCAAGATTGAGATATCCTGCACAACTGTCCCTGGAAATTGATGGAAAAACGAGGTGCTTCCAGGATAAAGAGGAACTGGAGGAATTTGCAACCACCAATTCAACCCTACAGAAAGTATTGCAGGATAGTCTAAAAAAAGAAAAATACAAAGAACCCAGAAATAGTGGCGGGGAGGCTACAACGAATGGAGCAGAGAACAAAATGAAGAAGACAAACTGACAGCTACTGACAGAAAAAGAGCTCAACAGAAATGAGACAGAGAAGATTGGATGATAGGAACAGCTATTTTGGAGAAAATGACATCTTAATAGGTAATACTGATTTAGTACCATCTTGTTTTGAAGTCTCATCTAGCTTTTGTTCTTCTGTCTCCAATGGTCTAAACAGGTTGTATCTTATTGGATTTTATTATGTACAATAGTATAAGCAAAAACCTTTTAAAGACAAGGAGATTATACCGAAACCATTGTTCATTTTCTGTTAGTCGATTCTAAATACTCTATAATGCTGTCATTTTCTTAAATGGTTTTACATTGTTTTGATATACTTAATGCTACAGTATACGAAGTTGTACTCAAGGACTTCAAGGAAAGAGTCAATATGGTAACTACTTTTGGGTCGGAAATATCTGGTGGTGAAACACTATTCTGCTTAAATGGTTATGTTTTGATCTGCCCTGTTTCACTGTTATGCCCTCTTTTTTCTCAATCTCCACTCCATTATTTACTTTTTTATTTTTATCCGTTTAATTAAAGGGAAAAAATAGCAGGATATAATATAGTAACCCACTTTGACTTTCTATTATCTCGATTTGAAGCCCTGTATTACTCTCACCATCTTGTTTTTGACTGAGGTTCCTCTATTCTGTTTTGCTGGATAGGGTATCAGGTTCGAAAGTTTAGGCATCAGCTGAGAAGATAATGAGATTCATTATAACGCCCATTCTCGTTGACTTTTATCTACTTTTGAAGACCTACAATATCTCCAATGTTTTGGTTTTGTCGGTTTTATTCTTTACTGTTTTGTTCAATTGTATTACAACTAATGATATAGGCAATTCTATTAGAAATAGCGGGAGGCATTATGGTAACCATTGTTGATCACCTTGTATTATGTTTTTATGTTATCTATTATATCCACCCTTTTGACTTGACCGATTCTGTTCTGTTATGTCACATTTGGTTTTACTCTCTTCCAAAAAAGCAATAAGAACTGTGGGAGCAATGAAACCCAAAATGTGTAATAGTCACTGTACAAAAGAGAGGAAAAGAAAGTGCTCTAAACTATATAACTGCATGTATATTTAAGTGTATAAGATAGAAAATGATATCACAGAGTTTTATTGGATCATTGAACAGAACTGTTTGCAGTATCATTGTTGGAATGTCCACTCTACAAGCTTTAATTTTGTGACTTGAACAATTATTTCTAAGATGGCAATATGTAATCCATTAACTAGTGATTTCCTACTGCACATTTTTTTCTTCTGTAAATCTGTATAACTTGTACCCTTTCACTGTTTTTCTTCTTTTCTTTTCTCCTTAAATAAATTTAAAAAAAAAAAGAATTTTCTGTACCACAGATATTCCACTGATACAATTCTATTCAACTTTTTTATTTAATGGAGAAAAAGCCATGTTACAAATCTAAAAGTTGTACAAATGTTTCATTGCAACAGTTTTTACCAAGTGCCACCTTACTCTTTCTCAAAAAGGTACTGTTGAACTAAGGTAGAAATCGCCAAACCTTCCATGAGCTATAAGGCCAGTAGGGACTCCCTTGATCAAAACCAAATGTCCTATTGTTGTTCCAGAAATTTCACATAATTAGCAGGGAATTCAATAGCAGTAATGTACATGCTGCAGAATGAGGGTGGACATCGGTGGAGAATAAATGGAGAGATCAAGCTGATGGCATACAATGACACATTCTACTAGTGGGGGGTTTGGACACTGGAGACACAGGAGGCCCCACAGAATTCATAACAGCACAATGGTGAAAAAAGCTTGGGTAGCTCACCACCAAAGTCATTTTTCTGTCCATAAATCATGGAAATACCAAAAGCATCCCAGTTAAACCATAAGAGTGAAAGGGACATTTCTTCATTTCAGAACTGTTTACCCATGTGAAAATCTCTGATGGTTTTCTAGCTTGAAAACCAGACACAATTGAAGGAATACTGTACCTATTAATCATTGATCTTCCTAGCAATTTTTCTATACTAACGTGTTTTACTATACGACAAATTTTAAAATGCTGTATTTCCTTTTTGTAAGATTTCTTATAAAAATGATGATTTAAGATAAGTTAGGAGTTATCTTTTCAAAAGCATTGCTTTTTAAATATTTTAGCCAATATATTCCTGTATATTCATAGCAATACCAGGGAAAGCAGAATTTAACAAATATATTTTTAAGAGTTATTATGTGATAAGTATGAAGCCTCAACCATGAAAGTTTATTTATAAGCTAGATATATTTAATATTTACCAATGTGTTGTGAATACTATAAAAACAAGCATTAAAATAGAAGAATCTAAAGGGTAGAATAAAAAATAATTTTTAAATGTTCTAGTATTTTCTTTCCTTACCCCAATAAGCAATTTAGTGTAGACTCCACTTGGGGGATGATAACCATGGAAAGCGACTCTTCTATTTCAGTATGTCTGAGTTCCTAATGTTAACTTACTGGAAATATAAAAACAATAACCTTATTTTAGCTCACAAAGTACCAATCCATCCGATAAGGCCTAACCTAACATTATAAAAAAATTTTTTCTAGGAATTTCTTTGTAATATAGATATAAAAATCTCTGACTCTTCTCTCTTATATGTTTCTGGGTAAAGTGCTTTTCTAAAGCCCGCAAGAATCCACTTCAGGAATTCCTTGGAGCATAATTTTGTAGTTTTCCATGCAGTACACTTATCTTTGATGGTTTTTTTTAAATGGCACATACCACCCTACTTTTATGGCTTTACTTTGTTTTCATTCTGTCTCCTGCAACAGAAATTTAAACTTCCAGGGGCAAACACAGAATCTTCTGTTCTCTTCATTCCTCTACATGCTGTGGGTGATCATTAAAGTTACCTTTATCCAGTTCTTCAAAAGAGGATAGCTCACAGTTTCACTTTGGCCAGAGAAAGCAAAATAACTTAAATGGTGTTGAGCATATTGTGGTGGCCTTCACTTGTAATGCATTCACTTGAGCAACCAGCTCACTGCAAAGGCACGGGACCCATTAAATAATAAAACTAATAAGAGTTCACGACATGATGCTCCACAAATTCCACTGACCACATCTCTGAGGCTTCTGAAGGGTAGGATGAGGATCACTTCAAAGGCAAGCATCCCAGGAGTATGAGGAAGAGCTGGGAGCCCCTTGAATGTGCATCACCCACTCTGACACAGAGACACCCTGGGCCATCATTTTCCTAGTGAAACATCAGCCTCTGAACCTTCCTCATGCAAAGGTTCAGATGAGAAGAGGTTACTGGTCCACAGAGCCACTTTCAAGATACTCAGAACAAAACAGTAAAGACTACACATCATCATTGCTCTGATAAAATTATGAGGAATGAGGAATGAGTAAAAGACACAATTTAAGGAAGAAAGTATCATACTGCAGGAAACCATGAAATGTATCCTTTTTCAACAGAATCACAATATCTCAGAGGTGAAAGGCAATTTCTCTGCCTGACCTGTTTGTTTATTTCAAACCCTTTTATTTTACAGATGAGGAAGCTGAGGGTAAAACGACTTTTCAGAATGCAAAAATAGCTAGTGGAAGAGCCAGGCTTAGATTCTGGGCAGAAAACTATAAGAACCAACACCAAGAGCTAATTTGTTTTACATTTGACCTGGGGAGCCAGTAGGTTAGAACACGAGTAGAAAGAATGTTGTTGATATCCAAGCCATTTTAAGACCTAGACTCATATTTAAATTTAAATTTTTGAATGCAGAAAAATTGCTTTTGTGACAAGAAATTACACCATATGTTTTTAAAAATTAACCTATTAGCTGTTCTAAACTCCAGCCTCTATCAAGTATTTTCTATCAGCCTAATATATATAACTTTGTGTGATTTATTTATGTGCATATATAGATATATATGCATTCTGGAATGTGTTTATACTAGTCATATTGCTCAGTAATTTTTTAACAGTAAATATAGCAGTACCTCAGTCCATAAATGTAATTTGTTCTACAGTTTTGGTAAAGATGGTCCACATTTGTGTTTGTGTGGGAAAGATGACCTCAGTTATGTTTTTCTCCCAATGCAGAATTTGAAAACAAAAGTAAAATTTTTTCAAATGCTTATTGTTGTGAATTAAAGTGTTTGCAAACAAACCATTTGTGAACCGAGGCACCACTGTAATAGACAGCTTTCTATGGCAGTATACATAGGTCTATTTTGTTTAACTTGATGCCAATATTATACTTCACAGTATGTATGCACTGTTATTTATTCTATTAGGGGAAAAGCAGGCCAGTTTCAATTAGTTGTTCTTGGAAAGTATGCCACCTTAAACATACTAACCTCAGTGCGATGATATACTTTAGGCAACATATCTAAATGCCAGTTGAGTCACTTAACAGGACTTATAACAAAGGAGGTATTTCCCTGTGCAGGAGACTTGCCATTCATTTAAGTAAAAATTTTAGGAAACTACTTTTAGCTAGAGACTGTTGTACCTCTGGTGAAATATTTTCTTGCCTTTTGAGGCCACTTGTAAGATCACTTGCTTATATGCATTGTTTTGTTCCATTTGTCTTGAAAACCAATCTTATGAATGACAAACTAGTGCATATTAATGAATATTCATGGCCCCCAGTACAAGTGTTCAGAGATGAATTTAATATCCAAACTCTGACCAAGTTATGACCTTTGAAATTAAAATTAACATATTTCACAGGGATACAAAACAGCTGTACAGTAGTCTACACAACAAAAGGGAAAATACCTAAGATATCATATTTGATGATACCAACCAGCCTAGTTCTCTTCACTCCTAATTTTGCGTTTGATATTTCCTGGGCATCACTAACGTTAAATGGCAAAATCACATGTACTGTGTGTAGTGTAGACCCTGAGACAAAAGTGGTTCTAGGAATAATCCACCATCTTCTCAAATGTACTGCAGGAAAACTTATTCAATTACCACTTGGTAGAATGGAAAGTAGGAAAGGACTTTAGAGTACAGTAGGTAAGTGAACATTTATCAGAGCATCCCTGTGTGTAGGCAGTTCACGTGGTCACCTCTTCTGTCCACCAACAGTCCACCCAGAGGGGTCTCCATGGTCAAACTAAAAGAAGTCGTTCAGGATGCTTACATAGCTAGGCAAATGATGGATCAGAAATGCAAACGCAGATCCTCTGGCTCCAAAGTCTGTGCTTGTTCTGATCCCAAACCGCCTTTGGAATTACCCTACATCCTACATTGATCTCTCATAGATGGGAGATCAATGCCAAACATAGAAATGATTTTCTGACACTGACACAGCCAACAGAAATTCCAACCTACAGTTCAACCACCGGGGTCATGGGATTCTTAGGTTTTTTTGCAAAGAACATTAGATATGATTAAGTCTTAGTATTAAAATGGATCTCTACTCATCACTCTGCCTCTGAGTGACCATGATCCAGTTCACCTAATGGGCTCATTTCTAATGTGGATGTGACCAATACTCATTCTGTCTAGTTTCTTTCTCTCTTAAGCTTTCCTCTGTAAGAATTTTTTTTTGCATTCCTAGTTCCATTTTTAATGACAAATTAGTAATCAGTCACTATCTAACACACGCTTAGATTTTGGTCTGGCTGGCATTGCCAGATACTACGAAGAAGCGAATAGTGACTTCACCTGAGGAAAGAAATAGGACTCTTAGTTCCAGAGTAGAGGACAAAGGCCAGCAGAGGCTCTCGTACAGTCATTGACGTCCTCCGCGGACACTGAAAATACTCTCAAAAGTTTTTCACATTAAAAGTTCACCTATGTTTATAGCAGCACAATTTGTAATTGCCAGATCTTGGAAACAAACCAAGTGTCCATCAATTGAGGAATGGATAAAAAAGTTGTGGTATTTCTATACAATGGAGTATTACTCAGCTATAAAGAAGGATCACATTGAGATATTTATCAATAAATGGGCGCAGCTTGAGACCATACTCATAAGTGAAATAAACCAATCTCTCATGTGTGAATACCGAATAGTTTCCCTAATGTAAGTAATGATTCAAATATATAAAAGTATGTAGTAATCATGATTCCCCATTATGTGGCCTTGAAGCCTTATAAAGGTCTCATTTATGAATTGGAATGGCTTTATTCTGGGCTGCTTGATATGGAAATATTTGAAGCTATAGTATATGAAGTTATATTCAAATATTTCAAGGAAAAAGACACTATGGTAACTACTATTAAGTCGGGTTATTTGGTGGTGAAGCACTAGGTTGCTGAAATAGTCATGCTTTGACCTGTATTGTTATGTTGTTATGTCCTCTTTTATCTCAATCTCTCCCTTAATCATTAAAAAATTATTTAGTTATTTTTTATGATTTTTTTAATTAAGGGGAAAAATTTAAAAAATTAGCAGGATATATTATAGTAACTTTTTTTGATTTCCTATTAACTTGATGTGTAGTCCTGTAATACTCCCACTATCTTGTTTTGACTGATTAGACTCTGTTCCGCTCTGTATGATAGTGTCAAGTTTAAGGGTATAGGCAACCACTTTGAAGGCAGTAAGATTCACTATGATGCCCATTCTGGTTTGACTATTTTCTCCTTTGGAAGTCCTATAATGTTCTATTGGTCTTGTTCTGTACTGTTTTGTTCAACTTTATAATACCTAATGAGATAGACAATTCTTTTTAAGGAAGCAAGAGGCATTACGGTAACCATTGTTGATAACCTTGTACTCTGTTTTTATATCATGTGCTGTGTCTATCCTTGGTTTTGACTGACAGCTTTGTTTTGCCATATTTGACTTTATTCTCTTCCAAAAAAAAAGTAATAAGAATTAAGGAGTAATAAAACCCAAAATGTGTAAATTTTGTTGTAAAAAAGGAGGGGAAAAAAAGCGCTCTAAAGGATACAACTGCAAGTGTGTTTAGGGGTGTTAAATAGATGACCATATTAATGTTTTTGGTTGGATCATTGAACACAACTTTTTGCAGTCTCCCTGTTTGAATGTCCACTTTGTATGCTTTGATACTGTGACTTGAGCAACTACCTCTAAGATGATAATGTGTAATCTATTAACTGGTGATTTTTTATTGGGTTTTTTTTGTAGTTCTGTATTACTTGTACCCTTACATCTCTTTGTTTTGTTTTGTTTTTTCTCTTTTTCCTTAAAAAAAAAAAAAAAAGTTCATAGCCAGTCAGCAGCTCCCGAGATCCAGCCACAGTGCAACCCAGGTAGCTGCACACAAAGAATTCGCCCGCCCTCTTGGTAAGTGCCTCCCTTCAGCGTGAGCCAGAAGGAGACCTAGTCAGTGGCTCCCATGAGCCTACCAACAGGCCGGCTGCGAATCAAACATCCCAACCTTTCCCCTCCCCATTAGCAACAGGAGCCAGAGGTCTGAGCATCTCTTTGGAGGATAACATATTCAATATAGCAAATATGGGGGATCTCCTTCTGTCTTCTGTTTCAAGGCAAATGTTGTTTTCACTGTTTTGTTTCATTATGATTAGCTGTTTTAGTCTATTCAATATTTTCTTTCGATTGGTTTTATAATGTTCTGCTTTTGGTTTGATTCCGCTATATCAAACTGACTGGACAACTATTGTGAAGATAACAAGATCTACTGTGGTACCTATTACTGTTACCCTGGTAACCTGCTAAGAAGTTCTGTACCAATTTCACCGCATTGTCTGGATTGGCTTTGTTTGGTTTTGTTCTGTTGTATTTTTACTACCTTCAAGAAAAAAAAAGTTTATGGGCACTATGGCCTGGCATTTTCTGAAGAAGTTTTCTGCCTGAAGCTGCATGTTTCCTAAATCTGCCTGTCTGTCTACCTATCCACGGGATAAGTGGTTACCTCATCAAGGTTCCCTTCAGATTATATTTTAGGTTCTAGATTTGAATTACAGAAATTTCTGTCCTGGATATATGCACTACATAGTTTCTGTGCTTATTAGGAATTTATAGACTATAAGAAGATTCCCATTTTATTTAACTATTCATCAAAGTGCACAAAACTAAGTGAGTTTAAGTAGAATTTACTATACATACTTAAAGGCACCAAATAATTGTCTGTCTCCTTTCAGTTAAAGGCACCAACTTGAAAATTATGCACTACTTTATTTCCTAATAAATTGTAAATGATAACTAAAATAATAATTGTTTGTCTATGTGTTCAAGAAAGCCAAGGAAAAGTGAATATATTTTTAGTTTTCCTTTGAAATTACCCTCTACAAATATTGTGAGAACTCTTCTATATGGTAAAATCTGTTCTGCATTTTCTGTTTCAATAAAACCAACAATTTATCTGACTCTTTAAAAACAAGGCAATAGCCTACGTGGGCTCATATGAGTCGAGCCATGTGTCTGGTAACCCTTTTATTAGAGTTTTGGCTTTAGGGACTCTGTTCTCATTACCTTTTTTCCACATGAAACAAATAGAAAGACAGTCTTGAAAGATTGACTGGGGCCAGTTTTCCATGGGTATAAACAACAGCAGCATCAATATTTCAGAGTCTGGAAAAAAACGTGGTCGTTCCCTTGCCTTGAAAAGCATGTTAGAAATCAGTGCATTTTAATAAGTTAACAATAGCACAAGAGGTTTGGGGGCTGTTTGGCTTCTGAAGGTGCAGAGAGAAACTAGGTTTTCCATAACTCATACCTGAGAAGCAGAGATCTGATACCGTCCATCTGTAGATACCCAGCACCAGGAGGTAGAAGGCAACGAGTGATCTTTTCATCCTGGTCCTCACAGACTCTTGGTTTCCAGGCAGTTTCAGCTGTCACAGTTGCTTAGAGTTTACCGAGCTGTTTTTAGTTGCTTATTCAAATATTCATAAGCAACGAGGGCTGCCGTTTGCTGTCTGGTAACAACTTCATTTTCAACTCTCACTCAGCTTGTCCTTGTGGACCCGTTTTTTCGGGCCAGATTGGGCTCTGCATAGTCACATGACCTTTCAAAGATAATGGAGTATCCTTGGGAGTAGACAAAAGAAACACGCTCCATCTTTTATCTTTGCTTGACTGGAGGATGAAAATAATTACAGAAGACAGTTATGGATTATCAAAGAGACAAGTGAAATACTCAAACCTATATCAAGCATTACTTTGTGCCACCCAAGAAGGCAGATCCTTTAATTATTTACCTTCTGAGACTATGTATACCCTAGGAAACCCTCGAATGGCAAAATATGAGTGCAAATATTTACTCAACAATGTTGTTCCTAAATGTAATAATGACGATACGTGGAATCTCTTGCTACGCCCTTGGAGAAACTGAGGGACTGTACCGTTTCTTAGCATAGAAGAATCCTAATTTTTCATTATGGTTTCTATTCTTTGATTAAAGCTCTGGGAAAAGAAATCACTAGGTAGACGAATTCTACTACAAATAAGCAACATCCTAGAAAAGAGAAATCCTTTAAGAAATGACAACTGTGCACTGTTTGTTTATCATTTAAGATGCTACCAAAAAGCAAAAACAAAAGTCTAATGAGCTATGGTCCACTTCGAAAACAGTTTTGTGTTTTGCACTAAAACTCAGAAGTTTGCACTGTGTTGCACATCACAGCTAGCAAAAGGGTTAATTTTTTACCAACTTTTTTATGTTAAGTAATGTTCATTGCATAAGAAGAAGCCTACTGTCTTCTTTGTTCACTGAGTTTTCAGATCCTTTCTTTTAAGTCTAATTTGCTTTTACACAGTTCTTCTTGACACAAGGCTGTACTCTGATGCTCCCAAGACCATTTGTGGGTTCTAAAATAGACCAAACAGGTAGATTCTACATTACTTCCTTTAGGCTGGGGGAAAAATACAACCATGTCTGAGGCTAAGCAAAAGGAATTTCAACCCCGCAGCCATTGCCAGATAAAAACCTGGAAAAGACCATTAATCTCATTTGTTTTCATTCTAGCAATGCTTGTTATCACAACTTTAGTTAAGGAAGTGCCAACATTTATACCAACAATTATATATCAGCAAAATTAGTTCTAAAAAATGAAGCTCCTGGTACTATAAACTCTACATTATTGCCATGGTATTTATATGTTAGAATGGAGAAAGGGGCATGTCATGAATACCTGATAGAATAAACAGTTCCTGGAATAATGCTTGGCGGGAGCTGTAATATAATGTTACTTCCTAAATAAAGTGCCAACATTATTCACAGATCTGATACGCTGTTTTATCATTCAAAGACAGATTCTTGTTTCTGACATGTTTCTCTCAACTTTTCAGGAAAAAAAGTGTGAGAAAATATAAATATTCACCTATGCCTGCTAACTTTTTTTTAGCAATTCCACGAATGAAAGCTTTCCACAGGGTGGGAATCTCAAACAGCAGCAGATTATAAAGGAGACACATATTAGCAGCATGCTGTACATTAAACAGAGGCAGTGAAAATTAAACCTCCATTAAATCAGAACATCCAACACTAGGGAGGGAGTCTTACCGCTATGACCTATTGTCTATGCAGGACTAGTTCTGCCCAGGAACAAGATAAGAGGCTCAAACTGTATTTCAGAAATGCCTGCCTCAATAAAAGCAAATATTAATTTCATGCAGTAGAATACAGTGAATTGTTAAGATTTAGGAGGGTTTTAAAATATATATACCATGGTTGCATCATTCACACTGTTAAAACAATCCTTTATTTCCCATAAGACATAAGATATTCCCAAGGAAAGTCCAGGAAATTCATCAGTCTAAGAGAAGTAAAATTCTGAAAGGAGGTTTCAGTGCCAGCTTGTTCAATGTATGCATGACAACAAAGACTTAATTATTCCAATCATTCAAGGGGCTTTGTGCCAAAGGCTTTACAAGTGCCATCCTATTTACCGTTCATTTTAACTCAACAAGAGAACATTATCTTCATTCTATAAATGGGAAGGACAGGGTTTGAAGATGTTATTTGAAATGGCCAGGTTCGTTCTCCTAACAAGTGATAGAGTGAAAATTCAAACCCAGATTACCTGAGTCCAATTTTACATGCTCCTCTCACCATGCAAAACTGTGTCACAATTGGAAGTGATTGAACTAACAGTTAACGGAAACTATCCTGTCCCTTGGGGCTTGTGGAGACAACTATTGCAGCAACAGAGTACTCGCCAAAGAGATCCTCTTCAGAAGCGTGGCCCAAGACTATACGAACTTGAAGGGAAAACTCAAGCAAATAAGCTGGGTGTGATCCTGGCTGAGACAGCCAATGGAGACATTTAAGAATGGGATAAGGAAACTAACCATGAGGGAGAGGGAAGCAGTTCTGAATGAAAGAGCAATGAAAAGACTTTATTTTATTTAAAAAATATTTTGCTATTTAATGAAAGAAGATAGTTCCTATTCTTTTTAGGAAGTGTTTGATGTATCCTGTATGTGTTAGAAGAAGCTATGCCTTGATGGGTAAGGATAGAGGCATTAACATTGATAAATCAAAACATTCAAAAGGGAATTTGCTTTGCATATCAGATACATCAAACTCTCAACCTCTGGCCCATGATCAGTTATATGATTGAGTGCCAGGGCTCTGCAGAGAGTCAACACACTGGAGCAGAAGATGCCACAGAGAATGAATCTGGTACAAGGGGATTCATCAGGATCAAATGGGAAATCAAGTCATTGTCATTCGTGGATCAGGACTCAACCAATTCAGTCAGATAAGAAGGAACTTGGAGTTGGTATACTAAAACTACATAACAATTGATCCATAATACCATGTGAAATTCACTCATATATGTATATTTGGGTATAAGTCATTTCAGAATGACCCATAATGCCAAAATGAGTGATTCGTGAAGTAGTATCTCTTTGTTGAATAATTATCTTAATGTGATAATCTGGCATCTAAAAAATGGCTATCATTTTTTATCAATTCTGAGATTACCATTTTCTTCTATTTTTGCAACTATAAAAATAGTGCATCTCACAATTGCTGTCAGCTAGAGGGAACTAATTGCCAGGTAGTATCTTTAGTATTTATACTGAAACTCAGTTGTTAATTCTTAATAATCCAGTTGGATAATCAGAGTTCCTCAATGCAGAAGAAATATGAACTACAGCTATTATCTGAAAATATTCTGTGGACACCTTCTGGTACAATCAAGTAAGCACAGGCATCAAAACCTACAATAAATAACTTTATCTGATAATGAAAACAGCTAGATTGGAAGGAGAAATCCATGTTCTACAGAACAACAGAGTGATTGGAGTTCAGAACAATCTATTATAAAGAACTAGAAGTGTGCAAAGATCACCAACACAAGGAAATGATCAATATTTGAGGAGGTGGAAATGCTATTACCTTGATTTCATTACACTGTATTATACTGTATACATGTATTCAGTTATCATATTGGATTCCTTAATATGTGCATATTGTGTCAATTAAAATTTTTTGATTTGCAAGTAGGGATAAGTTGCTTTAAAGAAGGCCCCACAGACAACATGGGAAGAAAGGCTTCAGTTTTCTGCAATGCCAGCTCTGATGGCACCACAGACAGCTGAATGGAAAACTTTGGCCGCTTCATAACTTGAACCCAGCAGAGACTCCCCAGAGCTAGAACCTGGATGTGGAGCCTGCATTTTAGAAATACCATGGCCACTTTTGTTTCATTTCCCTTTTGATGTAACACAAGAGCTAAGTATGGCATTTCAAACTGTATTTATAATGAGGACTCTCAAAAAAGTCTTTCAAAATGCTTGAAATAAAAATTCATGACTGGTAGGCACTGTGTCATGTGTGTGTGTTATAAAATGTTATATTTCCAATTGATACTGTCTCTGATTTTATAAAACTTGTGAATTTTATGTATGTTTATAAAATATGTTTAAATCTTAACTGCATTTCCTTGTATGTGGCAGTATTGTCTCCAAGCACAGTTTCAGAAATTTTTAAGCCTTCCACGGAGATATTAGTCTCACTTTCGGAAGGCTTTTAACCCTATGTTTAAGAAACATTTTTCACTTATGTCTGAGTTGGGTTACTGTGGGAAATTCTGAATGGAAGATTTGGAGCCATATTTTCAATTCCAGAATTAGAAATATGACAAAGTTTGAGAATTGAGAAAGAAAAGTCTACAGGAGCAAAGGAAAACTATATGTCTCGATTTAGATGTCATGGAGAGAATCGTTAATATATCGATGTTGCCAGTCATGACCTGTACTCCTGCTTCCCGGTGAACTAAAAACATTTATGTTTGTCCTCTTAGCTTTGTCTCATTCTCCAACCCAGCTAGCATTTTCTTTCTTTTTGTTAGTCGGTCTACATCTCTCATTTTTAGGGTGCTTATGATGCCAGGTAAGACGATTAGAGTAAAACACAAGACCAGAGAAATGGGAAAAGAGAGAGGACAAGAAAGTTTGAAAGAGAATAAGAAAGATAATCATTAAATTATATAAACTTTTGAAATAGAGATTGCTGAGAAAAATCCAAACATAATATGAGGTGTACTACAAAGAAAGTCAAAGTCAGTATCTTGGTTTGTGTTAGACCCATTTTTCTTTGCAGTTGTTGTTTTCAATAATATTTCATTTCACAGAAATAAGAGGGTAAATTCACAGAAGGGAGCAATCAAAGATGTCATAATACCTCATCTTTTGAATGAGCAAAAATATATGTGACCTGAGTAAGGTTAGCTTACAAAGAAAAAGCAACAACTACTTCTACCTCTGCTCTTTAAACTGCTGCCTAAATCCAATCAATCCCATCAAGTAGAAATCTTTCTTAAAAGATAAGTTGTTTTGAAAAGAAAGTGAGAAAACTGGTTTAAACAGGGGGAGCACAGGGCTGAGGCAACCAATGAGGAGGTGGTGTCTATTTTTATTGTTAAATAACCAATATTCCTCTTCAAAATAGCTTTCTTATTATAAATAAAAGCAAATGGGAAAAATAAATGTTAAATTCTATTTTCTAAAACAAAATATGACTTCAAGTGAGGGAGAAAAGAAAAATGTGGGTGTTATCAAAGAATTGTTTCACTTGTATTGAGAAAAAAACCACCCAGTGCCTTCTGCAGGAATATATAGGATATTTTATGAACTAAGGCATCAAAAACATTCTTCCAATTTCAAGTGGTTGCAAATCTGCCCACTTGGTTACAAGTCGAATGGGTATTGATATTTGGTGCATATTTAGACAATTTATTGTTGGCTTTGAAAATTAGATATACGTTGGGCAATCCCAGGCTGCGTATCAAAAGTAGAATGACTACATAATGAAATGTTAGGGTTCTAATTTCAATTTCAAAGCAGACACAGGCTAAGAGCAGGAAGAAAAAGCATTCACAATGCTCGTGTTAAAAGATGAAAATGAATGGTCTATAAATTAATTTTCTACTTTCACCAAAACCCTTGAGAATCATAGAAAATGACTTGGAGTTTTGCCCAATTACCAGGTTATCTACTGTTGTTGAAATTCAGTGCTCTTCCCTAGAGGCATTAATTGAGATTATAGCATTCACAGGGCAAACTGGAGAAAGTAAAGTTAGAGCCTGATTTTTTTAAAATAAGTTTTTTTATGTGTGTGCGTGTATGCGTTGCATATAAACATATATAGGTATGCATGTATTTTTCTATGTAGATAAGTTGTGTGGATTCTCACTGAGCCTTACCAACTAAAATGTGTACTAATGAATTTAATTCTCATGCATTCTATACACTTCAGTAATAGCACTTCGTGGGATCCAACAGTAATTTCATAATAGCCTTAATTCTATAAAAATGCAGTGAGCCTTTTCCTTTGGCTCAAACTTTTGGTGATAAAATGCAAAGAGTCAACACATTGTTTCATGTAATCCACCCTTGAAACTATATTTTAGTTAGAGCCATAAGAACGTCTCTTTTTATGTTGGCATCTGCTTCACTTTCAAAAGCAAATACATAGAGGACATGTTTTAAGAAATGGAAAGATAATATAATCTAAAATAAATAGGTCCCTTCTAGGACTTAAGTATCAATTGCTCTGCGTGCTACATAAGTTCTGGTGACAGTGCTCCTGTAAAGACACCCATTTATCAGTCTGAGCAAGTAACTCTGTGTTCTGAGAACGGCAGAATGAGACCAGCGTCAACTGATTTATGAAGTGAGATTTTTTTGTTTTACTGAATGACTGGGACAAAGGACCTGCAGGAATGGTGGTTCATCTTTTCTGTTCGAGTACCAATCAATTCCTTTTATTGCTTTTGGTTTGTGTCTGTGGCAGACATTGTTGCCTCATTCACCATCTGCTAATGTTAAATAAGAAATACTTGACTCTGAGCTACTCACAATGGATTGTCCCAAGAATGTAATTGGGTGGTTACTATATTGCTCATGTGCTTAGAGTGTCATGTAGGGGGAGAGATTCCAGCCTGGGAGCCAGCAGGCAACGTGTCTCATCCATCTTTGTATGTTCTTTTAAGTCTGTGGTGACCCCTAGGACATAGCAGGCATTATACAGAAACTGCAGAATAAGCAGGAACAGCCTTTGCACCTGCCGGGGAGGCAGCAAAGTGTGATGGGACCAGAAGTGTGACAGAGATCCAGCCTCTTAATCCTGACTCTGGCCCTTAACAGGCTGGGTAGACTCAAGGGCAAACTTCATGACCTCTTGGACACTTGATGAGCTCCTCTAGCATTTGGTAATAACCAACTCTTCCTTGCAGGACTGATGTGGATGTTAAATCACCACTTACTAAAACAAGGAGGATGAGAGCCAGAATTTCTCTAAATATATGTAAACAAGGGGCTGATACTAATGGAGAGAACCATCTAGAAAAAGGATATTGCCCCTCCTAAACCCTGGCATTTATACAAAGAAATGGATTCCAAGCATGGCTTTAAAAGTCACATGGACAGATAAACATGCTCATGCATGCGTGCACATAAATGTACGATCTCAAAAGACAGCCTGGAGCCGGAAGGACAGGTAGAGACAAGATTGATCTGTTTGTCTTGGCAATAAGCATGGCGTTGGGCTGGCCTGTGCATTTTCACTGGTGGTCTTGCTGTTGTTGTTGTTGTTATTAGCTCACTCTCTACTCTCATGTCAAGGAAGCACCACATCCTCCTCTCCCCTGCGGTGCCACCCAGCTCATCACTGCAGCCATCGAAGGTCTCCCCAGAATTCAATGCTCAGGACATTCAATCAGTTTTCACTCTTCTCAGAACACAGTGCCCTGGGTACATCAGTGCATCAGGACCACAGGTAGCCTCAGACAAAAGCATGAAGGATTCATTGCACTTTTAGGATTTTGGACTGTGGAGTAATAGCTTTATACTACGACAAATGTGCAGACATCTTATGGGGTAGCATATAATATGCTCATAAATTTTTAAGACAAAATAGTGAATGTTAAAGAAAATTGAACCAAGCTGGTAAAGGGTAGGACTCGAGGCTAAAAGTGACTGCAGTTTCCAACTTATGAGTCTACTTACCTCCCTTGGACATTCACAGTGATTTCCAGACAAAGCATGAAAAGCAGTGCTTAATGGAAGTCCTTAGAGATGGTCCTAAGTGTTTTATAAGGAAGTTCATGTTCTAAGGAAAAAGCTGTCTCCCTGAAGGTGGAATTCCATTGCAATCTATAGTATGGAATGTCTCATTCTAAGTAACATTTGGCAACTAATTCTGGTTCCTCTTGCTGATTGATAACACATATTAATAGAATAATCTTAAGGCAACTAGAAAATCAAACAGGAGAAAAATATTCCCTCTAGTCACAAATATGTAATTGGTAAAAATTGCTGGATACAAATTTCTTTTGGTCCAATGATAGGCATTGCTCCACTTGTATATACTCTTAATCAAATGATTTAACAAGCACTCACATAGCACTGAGATTGTACTGAGCAAATCATTTCATTTCTTACAAAAAGGAACAAATTTCAAGGCTTTCTTTCAAGGAAATCCACAAGCTAAATAGACATTCTCGAAGAGAATTGCAGTGTAAACCAAATATGTAACAAACATAGGTGACAGTGATCTTAGTAACTTAATATTAATTTTAATAATATATTTTAATTCAATAACTGTGAAGTGTCATCCTCCAAACATGTGATCAAGCTAAAAAGCACTAATGAGATCTTTTGTATTCATCATACTATGACTTCAAACTTTAGTATTTTGTATTTACAGTGTATCTCAGTATGGACTAGCTAAGCAGCAAACGATCAATAGCCACACATGACTATCAACTACTGTTTTGGACAACAGAGACCTCAATTGCTAATAAATATTTATTAAGCACACAGTTATAAACTTATAGTCCCTCAAGATAGGAAGGTAAATGAGGTATTATCTCTGTTCTCACAGAGCACACATTCTAGTAAAGATAACAAAGAATAAATAAAAAAGATCATTACAAATGGTTAGGGTTGCTATAGAGGAAAAAGCAACAAAGTGAGTAGTTTTGGGAAGGAATAGGAGTAACAGGCAGTGGAGGGACCAGCAAAGGACTCTCTTCCAGTGACTGCAGAGAGAAAGATACCTTTGAAAGGCAGGTACATTTAGCCAGAGACCTTGTATTAACTTCCTATTGCTGCTTGAGAAGTAACAACAAATATTAGTGACTAATACAACACTAATTTATTACCTTATACTTCTAGTGGCCAAGGTCTGCAGTGTATCTTATAGACCTCAAAAGAATACCTTGGGAGAGTGCTTGTCTTTTGGATGTACTAGGAGGAAATTTATCTCAGGCTTTTCAGCTTCTGGAGCCAGCCTGCATCAGTGGTAAAAGGCAAAAGTCATTCCAGCCATTTCTAGCCTCATATTTCCTTCTCTGATGCTGACTTCCCCTCCTCCCTCTCATTTATAAGGAACACTGTGATGCCAATATACCCACCTGGATAAGTCAGCCCCGTATCACCATCTTAAGATTCTTAATCATATCTGTGAAGTCCCCTTTGCTACACAGGTAAAACACATGTAGGTTCTTGGGAATTAGGACACAGACAACCCAAAGGATAAAAAGATGCAAAAGAGAGTATTTCTATCTAGAGTCTAGAGCAAGGAAGAGCTTGTTAGGGGCAAGGTCCTGAGGGTAGGTGAGTATTGCAGGAGCACAGAATGCAAGGGACACATACAGGACAAGGCTGCTAGTATGCCAAGGATGGATCACACAGAGCCTTTCAGACCCTGGAAAGAAGGTTACATTTATGCTGTTCCAACTGGGAGCCACTGGAAGCTTTCAAACAATACGGTCAGGTAACCTAGAACACGTAATGATTGAATCAGTTCAGTGGCTGGAGCAGAATGGGTCGGGCGTGACACAAATAGAACAAAACCAGTGAGGACTGATGTCAAACTGATTGAGACAATGACACAAGAAAGGGCACACATAGCCCAGGCAGTGGTGATGCTGGTCACAGGGTGGGACGTTAATCAAAAACTTATTGAACTTAGCACTTCAAGTCAAGCATTTTACTGCAAGTAAGGATTTAAATACCTTAAAATTATGAAACTAGTTTTACTTCTATTGCAAGTAAAGGTAAATGAATTCTGATTTTGTGGATTTGAAGCAGCTTATCTTATATCTTTATTTCACATGGCAGATTGTACAAAATACTGTGATGCTGTTCTTATCTCCTTCCGAGTGCCTGTCCATCTCATTCTACCCTGAGAGTTCCATGTTTTCCCCATTTGTTACCCAAATTGATCCTAGAGTGAACACTCTATTGCATTCACCTTCATTCACCCATTCATTGGTTTACATGTGTGTTCTGTATCCTAGCCATTGTTTATGAATCCTGCAGACAGATTTTCCTGGGAGAGGCTGATGACCAGGAACTACCTGTCCCTAACAACCCCCAGTGAATCCCTTTCTGACTTAGTGCCTGGACAGAGGTGAGACAGCTGTGTCACCACCTGTTGGAAGAAGGCACAAAGGGCAAATGGATTGGGATAAGGTTGCAATCATCTGGAAAAGAAAGTGTGAAAGCTGACAGTGACTCAAAGACAAGTCCCAGCACATGACCCTTTGTCTGCCTTTGACAATTGGGACTAATATTTGCATTAAATTACTGAGAAGAGGATATGCCTGGACGATGAGGTCATCTAATAGAAAAATCACCACATTTCAGGCAGCAAGAGACCCTGATCCTTGCTGCAAACCTGCTGGTGAGCTTTCACAGACACCTATTTCCAGCTTTGGATGTTTGCCTTTTCTTCCAGGTAAGGTGGGAGGGCTGGACCAAGAGGTTCCTGCAGTCTCTCACAGATTCTGAAATAACTAAGACACCAGGAAGTCAAACAGTTCATCTCCTACATTTCTGAAAGTGGAATGTGGACCTAAGTGATGGGTAAACAAGACCATTCATGCCACAAGAATTCTAGGTGCCTGGATTACATAGGTACAGTCAAACACAAAGGAGAAATTCTACACCCCATTACAAAGCATGAAGATACTCTCAAATTGCATCAAAATAAAATTACAAAAGAAACACAAACATCATAATGTTCCCGATTTCCCCAAATTTACATTTGCTAAAATCTGTACATTTTTTTCTCCCACCTTATTAGTTGTACAAATAAGAAGCGCACGAAACATTTATTTCAAGTACGCCAATTTTAAACACAATGACTGTTATTATATGCTTCTTTTGTGCTCCATTGTAATAAAATCTATTGTTTCATCAGTCTATTTGAGTGGGTTTTGACCTAAGCTGGAAAAACCACTCCAATGTTGGAGCTCGTCTGTGAAATGAGAGGCCCAGGGGACAGTTGGCGCTGTTTCCTCCCTCATCAGATATTATGTGATTCTCCATGGAAATGATTATAATAGGTCAGCAGCACTGTCAGATCACACAGAGGGGAGGACCTCGTCTGCAGGCTGGATGCCCAGAAACAGGATAGGGACAAATATTTCAGTGACTATAGAACACTCTTCCCATGGCTTGTAAGTGACACGTTTTCTTAATCATAAAAATATTTTTTAAAAAGAACTGAGAGGTCTCACAGACTGTTTCCTTGTCAAGGAAAAGAGTCTAGAAAAAATTGCGTAGTGGGGGATTTTGATGCCGATTTTACGCTGTTTACCAAAAAATAAAAGTATGAACTGTTGATAGCAGAGAGCCATTATAAAAGTTACCTCTCTCACTCAGCTTTTCAACATGTCTCAGGACTGAAAAGTGGAAGGCCAGGCCTCATATTATATTTAGATTATGATTATGCTTTTCATTTTGAGTCATATCTGGGCTTTATTTAAAAATAAAGATTTGTAATATAACTCACTGGGCACTAAATGCCAGGATTAGACTCTCTGTTCCTTAGTTTCTATTGACCAAATTATCAGCAAAAACTGTCAATATTTCCCTCATTTTTATCTGCCATTTCCGTGATGGAAGCAATGGGGTAACTGAACCAATAAACTAAGTTAAAAAGTAAATAAAACAGTGGATTCATATATTTCTAATAAAATGCAGCAAGCCACCTCTTGGATGAGACAATTCTATTGATTCTTCTTTTGCCTTGTTTATCATTACTTAAGCCAACTGACAAACCAAACAGCTAGGACACTCTGTTTTTGTGACAAAAATCATATGGTGCCTAAAAAAAGAATGTGCTAAAAAGGAAATTAAGAGTACATTCATACTTTGTCGCCAAAGCAAAATATTTACAGATAATAGTATTTTACTAGTCATTCAGGACAGAGATCTGAGTTTCTAGTTTATTGAGTTCTTTTCTTCTCAGCAGCTGCACAAATCTGTGCTGATGGCCACCCTGACTGAGTACAGTACTGATGTCCAAGCACATGCCTGTATTTCTAGGAAAATGTCTCCAGGAAGTGATCTGGATTTCCAGTCCTAGAAACCCCTATATAGATTCACTGCTGTGTGGCGTCACTAGCAATCCAAGTCTATTAGCATTCTGTGCTTTTGTCAGCAAACCAAGCCTTGACCTAATTGTAGAAATTTAGGTTTCATCTCAATTCTCCTTAAAACCTTTAAGACCCAAAGTCTACAAAATAAATCTACCCCCTCCCATGACAGTTAACTACACATTTTCTCTGTGTCTTCTAAATTATGTGTCTGCATTTTTGCATTAAGAAGCAGTAATTAATACAATTTTGTTGGAGGTTGACTAAAATATAAAGTCATACCAATTAAAATGCATAATATTCCATCTTATGAAATAATGTATCTTAAGAATTAATATCTTTCAGCCATCATAAATAAAACATCAAGGAAGATGCTCGTGCATAAATCTTTGACCACATCTCTCAATTTTTCCAGGAAAAATCTTTTGGAAATTATTCTGTCAAAATGAGAGGTAATAAAAATGTTCTCACTTAATTTGAGTTTTCCTTCTTATTAAAAGTTAAGCATGTTGCATCTGGTTGTTGCCATATGCATTTTTTTCTCTTGTGAAATATCTATGAACATCCTTTGCATATTTTTCTGTTGCCTTAAGTTTTTAATATCTCATTCTATTGTATGTGCAATTTATAATTAAAAAGACCGTTTGGAGAAAAAGGCAGTTTACCAATGTGCTTCATTATCATTTACTTATTTCTGTAAAGCTTCCTCTTGAAGCTCGCCTTTGTAAAATGTCTAAAAATATCTATTAAAATGCCATTTAGAAGCCCAGATAGGACTTGGATACTTAAAGATAGTGTCAGGCTGCCACCTAGCACTACAATGCGGAACTGCCTGCATCACCCATTGAAGGTTTCTCAGGGTTAGTAACATACACAACAGAGGAAACATAACAATGTCACTTTATGTCCTCAGTCCAGAAAGACTGAAGACTAATGCCAATGAGTGCAAAAATTCAAAGACTCCCATCAACCCAGGGTCAAAGCATGCTATATCCTCTATCTTTAACACTTGTCACTATTTACCTTGTCTGAAATAAAAAGTCACTCCAAAAGACAAGGCAATTTGAATCTTGATTCTGAGATCACTGGTAACAGATGTATTAATCTTTCACAATGCCTGGAGCTTCCCCAAGATTCATTTTCCATAAAATGTAAGGAAAGACAAAGGAAATGTCTCCTCTCTCTCTCCTAGTGGGTACCTATTCAATGATGAAGCTCAGATAGAACTGTGTGCTTCTATGGCCACGTTAGCTCTGTGAGGTCATATACTACTTTAAAGCTTTTGCGTTTCCGAGTTACTTTCTCCTCCTCTTCCTCCTCCTCCTCCTCCTCCTCCTCCTCCTCCTCCTCCTCCTCCTCCTCCTCCTCCTCCTCCTCCTCCTCTTCTTCTTCTTCTTCTTCTTCTTCTTCTTCTTCTTCTTCTTCTTCTTCTTCTTCTTCCTCCTCCTCCTACTCTTGAATTGTGGTCTGGCAGGGGAGGGTGAGAAGTTGTGAAAATAAAGGACCAGCCCATGTACAATGACAATAGTAAATGCTATCATCACACAGCATTCAGTGGCTGCCTAGAATGTCTCCTCCTGATGATTCCTGATCTTCCCAAATTTCAAACAGCCCTTCCCTGACATCTCCATGTCGACCCCATTGGTCATCCCTAAACTATGAATTCTCCCCAAAGCATAGTGTATTGTTTGCGCTTCTCATATTTTTGCCCTCCAAGGAATTATTTGTTTACACATTTTAAATTCCTAGTGTTTGATTCACAAATCTTTAACACCCAGGCAGAATTCTCACTTGAATGTAGTAATGTGTGTTCAGCTCCTTCTGCAATTCTTGATGGAATTTTCTATCTCAAAAACCATCCTCCTTCATGGTGTAAAATTAAATGCAAAATTTTTCCAGTTTTCAATGTTTACCCCAGCTCACTCCTTCAATCAGGGGGCCATAATGGGGGCCATCATGGCAAGACTGGGTCATTGTAATCCCAATTCTTTAATCCTACAGAATGGATTCCATAGCGGGTTGGTACGTGCTTCCTTTTAATCAGCATCTTCCCCAGGCAAAAGCCTACTTCCCCCCATTGTACAGAGCTGTTATCACTTGGTAAGTTTACGCCAGTGGGAGAGTTGTTGGTAAGCTTCTCTCACCTCAATCTTGCAGTGCCTAATTAACCAGCTTCAACACTGACTGTATCGCTGAACTCCTGTAAATTTTGGAGTCTGAGGCCCTCAGTGAGGCCTAAATGTTCCTCTTAACCTTCTCTTTATTTTTCCCTTTTCACCCTGCCTTACCCAGAATCCTGCACTGCAGCAAATTGATTTCCCTGGGTCACGTGACCTGACTAATGCTTTATTACTCTCAGCCTGGTTATGAACTTGCACCACTGATATCACTTGTTTTCTTTTTCTTTTTTAAATATAACCTTTCAGGCTCTATGTCATACTTTTAAATCCAAGACAGAATCTAGATTTAAAAGATATGCCAGGAAATTCACGTGGCTATTAAAATTTAAGAAATACAGATGACGTTCCCCCACCAACTTTCCTGCCTTTTTCTATCATTTCACCTATTTGTTTCCTCAATTGCACTTTGCAGTCTAAAACTGCCTTCTTGAAGGGAAAAGGAAAAAGTCATTAATTTGTATATAAGATAGTTAACGTGACTACACTATTAATTTTATTAGTTCTTGAAAAAGAATAGTTGATAATCATATGATTAGGTCAATTTTGCATGTCTATGTCTGGTAATCTGAGCAACTCTTTTGAAAGTAACACTATGTAATATCACAGCCATTGTTAATTTCCTGTCGTCTTGTTTTGAAAACCTATACTGTTATCTATCCTTTGGGTTTGTTGCTGTTGCTATTCATTTGTCTTTTTTGGTTTTTGTTTTTCTTTTCTGTGTCTTTTACATCTTAAATAAATTTTTGAAAAGAAACAACAGAAAAAAGTAAAACTGCCTTGTTTCTTTTCATTTTTTTGTCCATCTCAACACATTGGAATGTAAATGTTGTGAGAGCCAAGATCTTGTCATATACAGCTATGTGTTTCTGGTAGAATAATTATTGAAATAATAGCTGTGAACTGATTCCTTTATTCTCGCTTTTCTTTATGTCATATCCCTACTCCATCTTGCCTTCTTTCCTCCCTTCCTCTTGTATGGATCTTACCCATTCATCAAATCCTAACTTTGAAAGAAAAATCTATTCCAAACATTCCAATCCTACTGCCCCACTGATCCCCAGAATTTATAGAATCAATTCAGATACTAATCACATACTCATCTCAAGGTTGTCTTATCCATGTGTCTTGTCTCAATGGCTAGAGTGTAAATTTCAGTAGGGAATACTTGGGTATTCCCCAGAGTTTACAGAAGGCTGGCAAATGCAATCTCTATGCAAAAAGAAGCAGCCCTCTCTCCAAAAAAAACAAGAGTCACAGAAAAAAAGTTAGGGAATAAAAGTTCTGGAAGATCATTAGGATAAATCTTTTTACAGAATACAATCAAGTGAATGGATTTTATAGAAGGCTGGTATGTGCTTTTGTGTTACAATTGGGTAAGTGCATGTAAGTTAAATTTTATAAGTTAATCACCTCACTTTCAAATTGTGGTTTACATTTTAATGTTATTATGTAGTTTCATCGCAATTACTTTGAAATAACTTCACATCATGGAATGATATTTGCATCGAAAGCCTTGTTTGCAAATTTCATATAGCATTCTTGCTATAGTAAGATTCAGTTAGAATAAACGTGACTTAGGGCACGCTAACTTCTGGCTTCCAATTTGATTTGTTAAGAAGATCTTTCTGATTTAGAGTTTGAAAGCAGGGATGATTGCAACAGTAATGGGTGGGACCTCTTTATTTCAGAGACTCTGATATTACTCGAAGTTTTAGAGGTGCCAGGCCAGTGGCTTCCATGTTCCTAACCATTCTTACTCTGATTGCTGTACATACCCCAAGCACACCAAGAAAGCTGGTTGATCAGTTCATCAGTCTCCATTACATGCCTGCGAATGCCCTGAAGAATTACACAGAGCAGTAGTTATGCCACAGACACACTAGAAGCTGGAAAGTTTCAAATCTTAGATTAAACACACTCCTGTACCAATTACCCAGTTTTATTATGGCTTTCCATCTTCTTTTCTGTCTTCAAGGTGACATTTAGCATAAAATATTCACACACTTATGTGATACTAAAGAATACCTTTATATTTAAAAGATGAAAAGAGAATATTTTCCCAAGTATTGAATAAAAACGTTGCTTAAAAATGAGATGCCAGGTAAATCAGAATTCTCTGCTTACTCACAAATGACAAACGCATAAAACAAAACAAACATTGAATGAATGAACTTGGTCACATGATCCTGGTTTGCAAAGGGTTTGATTTATATTCGAGTCAAATGCTATCCATTCTATATTAATCACCTGGAAAGAAGAAAATAAAAGCATTAGCATTTTTGTTTTTTTGGTTTTTGTTGTTTTTCCATCTGTACCCTGAACTTAAATGAAAGTCAGCAAAGAAAAGTAAACCGGTCATTCAAAGAGTGGAAGAATTTCCCTTCTCAGCCTCTGAGCTGAAACTCAAATTTTGTAGTCTTGCTAAATCACTCATCTAACTACAACACATATTATAGTTAAAAACTGGCCAGGTTGGTTCAAGATCATTCAAATCTGGGTTGAAAGTGGGTGCTTTCCTGTTTGGTTATCATTCATCCACTCGGCTGTTTTTCTTAGTACATCTTCAAAACATGATAACACTCTTTTGTTGGATTTTTTTTGTTCCCCTCTCCCACTGCAGCAGTGTGCGGAGACTGCTGACTCACTGGGTTCTGAGTGTCCTCTCAGGCCTCCGAAGGGCCATGACAGGAGTAACCATAGCTGTGGCCATGCTCTGCCTTCAGTGTCCTCCACTGCCCGCTGCAGACAGGCTTTCTCATGAGCTATCACCTCACCAAAGGGCGCCACTCCTCTTAAATACCCTGCAGTGACCTAGTGTCACCTATTTTAGGTCGAAATGCTTGTCTTGAGAGTACAAATACTCGATGTACTTTTTGCCCTTAGCAACACCACTTCTTAAATTTAAGCCAGTGGAGAATCTACTGTGAAGGTAAAAGTTTAACCCTGCCTGATAATATAAAAGCTGACAACTGCAGAATAACTGAAGGTAAATATAGAAGGCAAAGTGGTCCAACTAAAGAGAAAGAAAAGTTGACCTAGTCTTTCTGAAAAGCAAAAGTTATAGTTTGGTTCACTTCTGAAGCACAGTGCCCATTTCTTAACCTTTTTAATGAGTAGTTGAAGTATTTCTCTGGTAGCCAGTAGACCCAAATAAGACTAATGTAACTTTCAAAGAGTAGCTGAATTTATAATTTAATCTTTTATCCTGGAGGATGTGAACAGCCTAATACTTTGTGTATTCTTTCCCTCGAAGATATAATAGAAATTGAAATAATAGCCATTTACAAAATTATTTAAAGGCTATAAATTTTAATTGATCATATCACACATATTTCTTAATTCCATCAAGTGGGACACGATTTGAGCTAATGACTAAAAAAATAACTTCAAAGCAAGGAGATCTTTGAGATAGGTTACAAATCACAATAAAAGGATAACAAGTACAGCATCTCCACACTCAAATTCAGGGTTCTGCTAACTGAGCAAGAGCCATGCTGCAGTTTTACCAGTAACCCCAGGAGAGTCTAAAATGCTACCTTTACAAAACTACCCACTTGACCTCTACTTGAAGGTCCATCTACTTTCCCGAGTAAATTACTCCTGCAAATCTGATCAGCATGAAGAATGAGCAAGATCTGTTTTCTACTTTCGCCTTAGAACTCCTTCCCAGAACACTCTCTGTAAGGTAGAAAATGAGAAAAAAGGAAAATGACAGCTCTTCTGAAACGGTGGCCAAGAGGACTCCATTTCTCGGTTTTTGAACTAGAGAGGGATCACCCGCTAGTCAAGCGATCTGACCCACAGTCCTTTCACTAACACATGCATGTTTTCCCCTTTTCAGAAATTGAGTGGCAAAGCCATAGGAAAAGAACTTGAGGTCTCTGATGAATCCAGCAAGAAACAAAAATTGTTTTCTAAAATGCAAACACTTTAACTGATGTTGCTAAACTGATTTGATTCACTAATTGAAAAAGGTTAACAAGTAAATGTCAAATCTACCAGGGCGCCAAGGCTTTTTTTTTTTCTTGTCTTTTTCCTTTTTATCAGTACCAGGGATCGAACTCACGACTACCTGCTTGCAAGGCAGGCGCTTATGCCGCTGAGCTAAATCCCCAGCCCCCAAGGGCACCAAGGCTTGATGGAGCTGAGACCTCACCAATCAGCACATTGGCAAAAGTAGATGACACACCCACCCGTATCCAGCCACACTGTAACATGCAACTCTGGCATCCCCATCTATTTTTCCCAACACACACTTCCAAGGCCCTCAGAGCATAACAGAAGTCCTGGAGTGTGAGATGAAAAGCTATTTATGGGCTAGGTTGGTCACTCAATCATAGAGCATTTGACTGTCATACCAGTCCATGAAGCTCAGGCTTTGATCTCCAGCAGAGAGAGAAAGAGAGAGAGAGAGAGAGAGAGAGAGAGAGAGAGAGAGAGAGAGAGAGAGAGAGAGAGAGAGAGAGAGAGAGAGAGAGAGAGGCAGAGTTAGACAGATGGACAAAAAGCAGGAGACAGACAGAGAGAGAGACAAAGACAGAGAGAGGGAAAGAGAAGAAAGAGGAGGAGGAGAAGGGAAGGGAAGGAAATGAGGAAGAGGAGATGGGCAAGGGGAAAAAGAGGAGAAAGGAGAAGAAGGGAGAGGAAGGAGGAGAGGAGAAAGAGGGAAAAGACAAATCATTTCCTCATAGCCTAACAACAATTGGGACACGCAATTTCAGTCTGAGGAGAAACTGCAGTTGGCAGTGATGAGAGACAGAGAAAGATGCTCAACAGGGTCAAGTCAAAGTGGGTCAGTACTTGCGTTTGAGTGGCACAAATGGCCTTCCAGAAGCAGCTCCAAAACAAGATACAGAGAAAGTGATACTGACATAGATTCTGAAGAGCAAGACTAACAATAAGTATGCAAAACATGCCAACATAGGAGCATTCTATGACAACATAGGATGTGATGTACATACAAGATGGTACACTGGTGATAGTGGTTAGGGCTGTCTAGGGGAACATAATGCGCACATGCAAAGGGACTTACTAGGTGGGCTTATAGGATCAGAGATGGGAAAGCCCACAATGACTGTCTGCACACGGAAGAGCCAGTGGATCCAGGAGTTGCTCAGTCCAAGAAGCTGAAAACTGCAAATCAAGAGGAATCAAGGATATAGAAATAGTATGAAGCCAAAGACCTGAAGCTCCCTGGGAAGTCACTGTTGTGAGTCTGCATTGGATGGCTGAAGAAACTGGGGTTCCATGCCCTAGTGTCCACAGGAAATGGCAACAAAAGACACAGAACAAAACTCCTCAAATGCCCACCAACTTCCTTCTTCTTTCATTTTTATTCCTTCCAGACTATGAGTCCATTGGATGGTGCACTGAGTGTGTGGGGTAAGTTTATCACCCCTCAGTTTGCTTGTCTGGATGCCAGGCACCTCCAGAAACACTCCACGGACACCCAGAACTATGCTTTTACCTATGTGCTAGGAGTTTCTTAAGCCATAAGTTAATGTAGCATAGCTAACAATTGCACTGTCTTTCTCCCAAATACAGCTGATGATCTGCAAGAGAAGGGAAGAAAGACAAAGATCAGAAGTCATATTGTTACAGGCAACTAAGTTAGAAATATTGTAGGCAATCTGACAGAGGTAGGTCCTTAAAGGAGCCAGTGCAGAAGATCAGGAGGGCCAGATCTCAAGACAAAAGACAAAACAAATGCAGTCACACCCTAAGGATAAACACTGGGGACTAACATTCTAAATAAGTATCACCATGATATCATGACCACCCTGATACCGTGATCATGTTAGGGAAGCCAGAAGAAACTACTAATCCAATCCCCTACCATCAAAGTCCCAATTTCTGCTTGCTACATGACTTGCTTCCCTAATGGATCTCAATTTAATAAATCCTACCTGAGCAATTATGCTCACTATCTTATTGGTTGACTGTAATTCTGTCCCACCTTATGCCCACCTTGCAAGTTCTCATTTTTCCCTACTTTGGACCCACCTAATCTCATGGTTTTGCTCTATAAAATTCACTAGAGAAGGCAGGGTCTTTGGCAACCCACTTGGGATCCCTTCTGTCTCTCTCTCAGACAGAGGTTTTCTTTCTCTTAATAAATATATTCTGTTCTTAACCCAATTCTTAACCTCCATTGTTGCTAAAATTCATTCTTCTATTTTAGAGAACACAAACTTATACCTGACATTTAGCAGGTTTGGAGTTTCTTTCCCCATATCAATATCAAAGGGAAAATGCTATCTTTTCCTCCCCCCATTTCTTGATCTCTTATGGTAGAATAGTCCATATATGCATCCATATCCTCAGCTCCTGTTTCAAGATTATTCAGCCAGGCTGTCCTAATTCACTGAACTTTGTCTATGTCATCAGTGGATCAAACCCAATAATCAATTCCAGGATCTCTCTTTCTCCACATCTCGGCTATACTTGTCACTAACGATCCCTCTCTCTTTCTTGATGAGCTTTCTCCACAGTCTCCGAGACTCCACTCTCTCTGTACTTACTACTTACTCAATTTTATCTGCTGTGTTCAACCCTGTCATTTTCCTGATCTCTGGAATATTCCACATCAGTGCTTAGAACACTTCTCTATGTGCAATCACTTCAAAAATAATCTTGTACAGTGTCCCAATTTAATTCTCCACCTCCAAATTGTCTCCCAAGCAGCAGAGTCACATATCAACATACCTACCTGCTATTACCGCTGCAAGTTACCCAAAGGTAACACACCTAAAACCTTTTTAGCCACTACTCACATGCCTAAAACTTCTCCTCCTGCAATATTCACCATCTAGCAAAGAAGGTCTTCAGCCTAAAATTTTATGCCATCCTTGAATCTTCTCTTTATATTAAACCTTACCCTGATGCAAAGCTCCAGGTCTACCACCATCTGGAATCTGCCCGCTTTTACCACCACTACCCTAATCCAAATCACCATATTGCAATAGCTTTCCAAGGAGCCCACTTGGATTTTCTCTTACTTGCCATCAAATATTCTCCTAAGAGCAGTGTGTGTGATCCTTTTCAAGAACTACTGAGGTCATATTGCTTCTCTGTTAAAAACCACAACCATTCAAACTATACAACAAAATCACTAGCTTTGCCTACAAGAGCTGTGTGATCTGACCTCACAGCTGCTTTTCTACTTTTCTGATCTTATTTTCAGTTAACTATTCCAGAGTGGCCTTCTAGCCAATTTTTGTTTAAATTAAAAATTTGAAAAAGTCAAGCTCAATCTCAATTGAGAACTTTGCGCTATGGTCTCCTACTTATGAAATACACTGATGGAGACCACTATGAAGCAGCTCTGAGAAGGATTTAAAATTAACCAATTGGCTCTGCATGTTTAGTTGTGAGTCTGTCCAAGGCCTGGACCTTGTTTCTGGAAATGAGCAGGAGACTCATAGGAAGTGAAACTATGGGTCACTGATCCTGGCTGAGACCTGTAGTGGCCTGTGATGCCTCAAGGGACAGGATAAGGTCACAACTGAGGATGCCTGACTCCCATCCCAGTTAACTCATTAAAGACTGCAGCTGTAGGTGTTTCACTCCTGTAATGAAAGCCAACCTGGAGACTTTCTCCTAAGATAATTCTCATCGATTAACATAAAAATCATTCTTCTAAATTAACGTAGTCTGTTACTTGAAGAAGTCCTTGAACCACTGCCAAAACTGCTCACATTTCCAGGTTTTCTACTGTAACCTTTCCATTATTTAAAAACCAAATAAACATGGGCTGCCCAGAGAAGTTCTCTGTCTCAGCCCCCTGAGAATCTCAAATTCTGCCAGTGGGCTTTGATCCTCCTGGAACCCTAACATCATCCCACTTGGCTCTTTTATTTAAGACTTTGCTATTCACTTGTTTGGGATGTTGCAGGCCTGATCAGTCCAGGATAATACACTTCTCTTAACTTTCTGTCTGGCTCCTCTGTTTTCCCTTCGGCCTTTCCAGACTCTTGTCAATCACCCCACCATAAAGGCCTTCCATCCCTCTCTAGGGAGCAGGTCACCTCCCTGATTTTTTTTCTGCCTAATGCTTTCACCTTTTGAAATATTAAAGGTCTAACCCTGTGGTCATGTTTCTCCAACTAGAACTCAAGCTTGCTTGTCTTCACTGAGGAACAAAGAGTATTACAACTAGAGATGTGCAAGCTAGGATTAGCTAGCAATTAACTGAAGGACTAGGGCTCTGAGATTCATGTCAAGCACCAACTGGTCTTGCGAGCCTCCAGCAACCAGATGTTCCATTAATGCTCCAGGAGTAGCATCTTACATTTAGAGGCTTACAGATAACCACATTAAAACAAGCAGGGGAAAGAGGCTTAGAGCAATGGACTGAGACAACAGCTCCTCCCTTCCAAGGAGGCCAGGACTCCTCAGCTCTGACTTCCATGTCGAATGACTCTGGAAACTCAGTTGACTAAATTTCCTGGGCTTCACTCCTACTTCTGTGAAGTCTGCTGTACCTTGCCTTTGTGTCAGAGGGACCTTTCTCTACTCCACACACTGAGGTCAACGCTGAAAGACAATCACAATGCGTCCACCTGCAGCTTCTGCCTGCAGGTCCCCTGTGTGTGACATTGGTGTTAAAGCACTAGATGTCAACCATCATAGGTACTATGATGTCACAACCAAATTCTACAGAATATCACAAATAAGTTGTTATTCTGCAAACATTCAGGGTCCAACATCTGAAAACTGTAAGTTATTCTCTTTTTAACTAATTATATTGTTTCTATGTTGATGAGGCCCTACACTTGCATTCTGTTTTGCATCACTAAATTGGAGAGAAAAGGGTGGCATAAACATGCAGGAAATTAGAAATGTCCTATCTACACAGTGTGTGCAGCATGCTAGCATCATTTTTATGTCTATCATGACAGAATTAAAAAGGTTGAGAACAGTTGCTTTAAAATTGCCCCTGAAAGAGCATGTAATATTTTCCATAAATTGGGGCTAGAAATTTTAATTATGTATAAATTTGGTCCCATTAAGTAGAAAGAAATGTCTTGGCAGAAAATCAAGTCAGAACACTTAGTATGAACTACAAGGGGGCTGAGAAAACATCCCTTAGTACTTTTCCAACTTTACCTCCCACTCCAGACTTTTGATTTCCTTACAACTCCCAGATTGTACACTTCATGTTTTTATATCCAAGCCTTTACCCACAATATGCTTCACTCCTGGCATCCATTTCCTCCCCTTTTCTCCTCTTATTTGAATCATAGCCAGTCTTTGAAATTAAAGTGACTTTTCATTTCAAATATAAACCTTTCCTTCAGCACTATGGTTCACTCTTCCTTGGAGACGCTAAGATTAATTCCAGGAGCAAAGGATTAATTTGCAGCCTTATGTTGGCAGCTATCTCTTCGCATAGCAGAAAGGACACAGTGGCCTAATTGTAGGATCTGAGCACATCTGGACAGTGAAGGAGGTAGACTGTTTTGGATGTCACTGGTAATTTTTGCATGGTCCTTTGCCTTCCCCCAGATGTCACCTTCCACTTATTGGGACAGTTCACATATGCCAATGGTTTCCTGTTCCCAGAAGTGTTCCCAGCCTGTGAACCAGATGGGTCAAAAATGCTAAAGGGTTAACAATCTTAAGAGTCGCTCTCAATCATTGAAGGATGGGAGCTAATAGATCAATACCAGAGTTTCTTTGACTCTGGGTGGGAAAGTCCCACGTGTACTCCATGGAGTCTCTCCAATGATGTCCAGAGACAGTGAGCCCAGCAACCAGAACAATGACCACTTTGGTTACCATGCTTTGCTCCTGCTGTGGTCTGAATTCATCCCCAGTGTTAATATATTGAAACCTAATCACCAATGCAATAATACTAAGAGATGGGGCCTTTAGGAAGAGGATAGTTAACTTTAGCCTTCAGTGACTCTCTAAAGAAGACTAAAGAAGGCCCCTTGTTGGTTTTAGCCTCCTTCTACGTGAGGATATAGGCATTTTTTTTTCTTCAGAGTGCGCAGCAACAAGGCAATATCTTGGAAGGAGACAGAGAGGCTTTCCCAACCATCAGATTTTCTGATTTATTGATCTTGGACCTCTTGGTTTCCAAAACAGAGAGAAGTAAATTCGGATTATTTATAGATGACTTGCTTTATGGTGTTTTTGTTATAGCAGTGGAAATAGACTAAAACACCATCCTCCCTCTGTTTCTTGGGCTCATCTCAGAAATAAACTATTAGTATCTGAATCTTCACCTTGAGGCTTGCTTTTTGAAAAACACAAGCTAAGACATTAACTGATTAGTTTTTTTCTTCTTCAAAACAGATCTTCTGTCTTATTGTCCTGTATAAACCCTTGAATAGTCTCTTGAATAAAAGAGGTAATAACAAAATCCAGTAACTGAAATCCATCTATCAATAGTAGAACACCTGCATAATTAACAAAAATTGAAAAAATATTTACTTTTGCTGTCTTCCCTTCCCTTCACATGTAGTGCCCATAAAACAATTCTAGAACAAAATGAGTTTTGAAGCCATTTTCCTCCAGCCTTAGGATTAAGAAACAAGGTTTCAGTATGCAAGCCAAGCCCCATCTTGAACAAGTACAATGGTGCCTCAGTTCACAAACGTAATTTGTTCTACCATTCTGGAAAAGATGGCCACACAGGTATTGTGAGAGAAAGACGGTCATGCTCATCAATTGATGTAGAATTTGCAAACAAAACCAAAATTTTGCCCAGACACTTTCATGTTTGGTTTGTGAACACAGGAACCGCTGTATATGACTCGGATCTTGTGTCAGTCATTCAGTCATTAGTCAAGATAGCCAGGGTGCTCTCATGTCTCAGGGACTGACGTTTATTGGTTCTCTCCATAAACTGTGAGACAATAGTCTTACATCTCTGGAAGAATATCAAATTTAAGAACATTTGTGAAGGGATTTTTGAGAATTGGGAAATGTTGATGAATTAATTAATGTTCAATTTGTCTGACAGTAACAAAAAATCTCAAAATAAATCATGATATCTATTTCTATCCCCCAAAAGATTGACTGGGTGTGATCCATAACTGCCCTCACACTGCAGTATCAGGGACTCAGACTTATTCTCTCTTGTTGCATCTTAGTTCATAGTTCAGTTTTTTTATTATCTTCATGCTTTTAGCAATGCTGAAGCTCCAGCCATTGCATCCACATAAAAGCTGGTAGAAAAGCAAAACTAAGAGGAGGTTGAGTCCCTCTAAGGACACTTTCCAGAGGCTGAACACCCTATTTCTACTTATAAGTCATGATTAGAACTTACTTCCAGGACAATCCCTAGCTGTGAAGGAAGCTTTATTTCAATTAGTCCTAAACCACATTAAAATTAAAGATCATGTCATAAATATTTTTATAGTGAGAGAGAAGGGACTTTGGGAGACAGCTGGCGACAACTGACATGTCCTGAGAAAGATGGCAAAATCTGGCCATGTCAGAATCTAATGCCATGCCACAGAATAAAAGCACAAATGAGAAACAGATAAGAATCACTTTGCAAGTTCTTTCACTGATCCACTAACAATTTCATGATTACAGAAGAGGATCAGAGAGAGGTTGAAGACAGGGTTTCAAAATATGAATGATGGAAGTTCAATTTGAGTTCATATCAGGAAGTTGTGAGTATGCTTGTTTCAGTGACACCAGTGACCAAAGAAAGATATCAAAGCTAGAGATTATCAGAACTGAATGTAATGTGACTTGTAGGAGAATAGTCTGAGTGAAGTGCTCAGAATTATCCGGAATATTTCAGAAAGAAAAGAACTTCAGGATTCCGAGTGATATACTGCACTGTACCTCTGTGAAAAGCTGCTGAAAGCTTGTCATCTTGAAATTCTATGTTTCAAGAAAGCAAGCTTGGAATGGAGTTTTAAAAGCATTTGCAAATTCAGACAGGAAGCACAGTAAGATTCACCACAATGGTCCTACAGTTCCAGTACTGAAATTCTATGAACACAGCTACTGGGTCAGGAGAGCAGAGAAAGTCCACTCTGGGTATGAAGTGAAGTTCAGCCCATCCCAGACCCCTTGGACTTTCAGGTTGGCCAAATAGTTACCTAACACCTAACTCTTTGGAATTCAATAAGTAGACAAGAAATATTTTTTATTAAATGGTTATTCAAGGAATTAAGATGTGCTATATATCAATTCCACAAAAGGAATATAAATGAAATATGCTGCAAACATGTATTAATAAAAATAAATAGGAGAAATAAAAAAATAACTTTACAAAAAATACGGAATCATCATTACTAAGTCACTAAAGAACAAATGTTACCCTTCTATCTCTGCATTTTTGCTTGGTCATCCTGTAACACACTAACCAGTATGAGCCATATCAGATTTTATGGGTTTTCCCTTCCTTTTAATTAACTTTAAAATCTTATTAGCCTGATTATTAGCAATATGTTACAAGGCGCCAAGACTGCAGCTGTGAATGCGTCTTTATTAAAAAGGCGCTGCCATGAGTTAAGAAACTTTCAGCACTATTATAAACTCGATCAAGGCTACAGAGATAATTCAGTTTGCAAATTGGTCCCAATTCAAACTTGGCAAAGGAATGCAAATTAGATTTGAATTAATTTGCTTCCCTCCTCCCATTCTTTTCTCAAAACATGTAATTCCTATTACCAATTAGCATCAGTAGACTTTACACTGGCACTTGGAAAAGTGTACCAACTCATAAAATAAGAACTGAAGGTGTGATGCTATTTTAACTAAAGAACTGATGTGAAAAGAAGGAAGAGAAATGGGATTTTAGATGTACCTTCTTTCCTAAAGGGACACATAAATAACTCTAAATTTTACCCAGCTTGAAAAGTTAGAATATTTTAAGATGTCCTCTGCTTTACAAACCCAGGCCTTTCTAAGAGGAATCAGAATGGATTTGTCATAGATTCAGCCCCACAGAACATTCTAAATATAGAATCAGCTTGCTTTTGTCCACAGCTGCTCCATTCTACTAGCTTTTCCCAGGGCTCAAACAGCAGGTTCTTTTATTAAAAATGAAACTATTTCTTCAGGTACAGAATATTTCGAAGGCCTTTTCAGGACAAAAATAAAAGAAATTGCTAAACCAAAAGCTCTGGGGATCTATTCATTCTAATCCAGGTTCACAGAATGTCTAGTCCCAAAAAAAGAAAACCACAGGAACACAGTCCTGCCTGCTACCCTTTGACAGCTCTTACATGTCGTATTGCAGTGATCCTCAAATATTAAATGCTGCAAACCATCTGCAATCTTTTGGAAAATACACATTCCTCGGCCTAACCCCCAGAGGATGTCAGCTGGTCACAAGAATTTTCCTTCTGAGTGATTCAGAGCAAGGAGTCTTTGGGTCACACTTCAAGGAACACAATCTATTTTTTCTGTGTCTTGGGTCTCGTCCAGAAGAAAACAGGCATAAATAAAAAACTTGTCTCTCTTGTTTGGCTCTACTGGAAATGAACAATTAAGCAATTTAAAGCAAATACAGGTAGCACAGAGTCAGATAAATCTTCTATGCTCAGTAGCTTAATTTAAAATTCTTGGGCCAGGGATATAGCTCAATGGCATAAGCTCCTGCCTGGCAAATACAATGTCCTGAGTTCAATTCCTGATACAAAAAATAATAATAAGAAGAAAATAGAATAAAATTCTTGTTACACAGGGAAGGATTCACCAGAATGGTTGAGGAGCACAGTTCATATCCACAAAGCAATCCAAAAAAAAATCTTTCTGTGTCCTGTAAACAATATACCAAGTAGTGCTTACTAGCAAGAATTACCCATGCTTCTATATCTAAATGATGTAATAGCCTGACAACCTGTAACACTAATCAACAAAAGCATCTTAATTTTAGCTAAGTTGTATATTTTGTATTTCTGGATTCCTGGAGTATCTCCGGTACGTGACTCTACACCTTCACTGCAGGTTTCGCCAGTCTTGGCCCTATTTGCATATGGTCAGGATAATCGTTTGTTGCTGGAGGTTGTTTTGTAAATTGTGGGTTACTGGGTATCAGCCCCCGCCTCCACTGGCCTTCCTGTCATAGCCTCATAGCCCTCCAGTAATAAATTTTTTTCCACATTGACATTTCCTGTGAGGAAAACCAACCCAATTGAAGATTGCTGCTTGCTATTTTATTTATAAAATATATATCAGTACATGTATATTATTATTATATTCAGTTAATCTGAAACTATTACTGGAAATATACTTAACACTTATGCAATAATAGTCTATCTCCCTGTTTCCTGCCACTTATCATGTATTTTGTCCTTTAAAATTATTTATTTTGGGCACCTCTTGAAAAAACCATGTGAAATTTAGCTTTCTGTGTCTGATTTATTTTACTCAGCATCATGTTCTCAAAGTGTATCTCTTTTCCTACCAATGACTTGAATTCATCCTCCTTTACGGCTCAGTAATGCTCTGTGGTGTATAAGTACTATGTTTTTTCCATCCATTCATCTATTGATGGGCCATTTGCCATTTTAAAGGTTTAGCTACCATGACTTGCAGTGCTGCACACATGTATCACTGTAGTCTGAACTCTTTAACTCTCTCAGACGCTACCCAGAAGCAGTATAACTGGGTGCCATGATTTTTAAAAGGAAAATTATCTTCTTATATATCTATTAGTGTTCAAGCTTTCCTGTCAACTTTTCCTTTTTCTACCGATGAAAATTTATGGCTTGGAGAGATTAAAAGACTTTCCAAAAGTAAACAGCAGTGGAGTGAGAGAGTGGTGCTTCACACTTGGAGGCTAAACTCCAGTGCCCAGAAACACCTCCCATGGAAATGAGAAAGTTCAAATAATGATATCTGTGATTATTAAGATTTGTTTCTCTCAAAAATGGCAATGTTAACATCTCCAAGAGAGGCATGCATCAAAAACCAAACACCAAGAAAAGAGACGATGGCCTTACAAAAAGGAGACATGAAATTTAGTTTAAAAAGGAGACTTTATCTTTTTTCTTTTTGTTTCCTTTTTAGCTTGACAGAATGACTTAAGTGTGACTTAGTGACAATACGGGACAAGTGTATGTACAATTTGTAGGGAAGAGGGCAGTAGAAAGTATAACAGAAGGATGGAGAGATAGAATAGAATTTTGCTCTAGTGTTGGCAGGTATAGGAATCCATCTGCTTAAAAGAGCATGTTGGAAAAAGACACATTTTGTCAGAGGAAATGGCATTTCTAGGAAAGGGGTGAAAACTGTGTTAGCATATGGTGTGAGGCACTAAGAGTTTTGTTGGATCCCCTGAGGTTACTGGAACCAGCAGGAATACAGTGGAAACACTGTCTGTTACAAATAAAGTTACTGACTCTACAGAACCTAATTCAAAAAAGCCTTCATTCTTTGAGATTTCTATGGCATGAGATGAAATGTGCTAGTCAGACTGCTACCCAAGCCATTAAATTAAAAGGCAATTGCCATGCATGTGTCAGAATGTAAGACTCACTACATGAGACTTCCTTTCGAAGCAGGTGGGTATATGTGTGAGGGGAAGAGGAAAGGTACTTCGGTGTTCCCAATGCCAGGGAGGGCTTTCTCATCATCCTCATTCCCAGCATGCTGGACATACTGCTTCAAAAAGGGGACTCTGTGCTTCATTACCTGCTTGGAAGTTTAGTAAACAGTAGGCTACTCTGTTCTACAGAAGAGAAGGGACGAACAAAGGAGCAAGATGGGCTTTCAGTACAGCCTGTTGTCAGGGAGCAGGACTATAGCGTTACTTCCCAGTATACCTGGAACGATGTTAGCTCCAGAATTAAGCAAAATAGAGTAAATTTAATGTATGACATCACTGCTGGGATTAAGGAATTGAGTGTGGTCCACCGCTGTGGGGGGAGACAACTTGGACATCAAAAGGAAATTGGCTGAGACTGACAACAAACCCCCGAAACACAGAAGGCTTCTGGGAGGGAGATGGCTCTTCATTGAAGATTTCCAACCCTGCAAGCATTTGCTGTGAGCTGAGGGAATATGATGCACCAACAGTCACCATGTACCTTCCTCTCTTCTACTTCATAACACCAAAGAAGCAATAGATTGAACCACAAAATAGAGAAAAAGTTACCACTGCCACCTCTGGCTCCTTGGTCACCTGCTGCAGCCACAAATCCAGCCTGTCCTGAGAAAACAGAAGAAAGAATTGTAAATTGGCTACAATTAAGCTTTCATACCTTATACTAGTAGGCTTTAAGAATTTAATTTGATTAAAAGTATGGAATTAGGCTAATCTGAACATAGAAGTACCTCCTACTCCGTGGGAAAAATGGGTTAAACAAAGCCTATTGGAAGCAATTACTGGGAGGAAAATCGTTTCATGTTTTATGACTTAACACCCTGCAAACTGATTCTGTCCATCAATGAATTACACAAGCACATGTAGATCATCATTGTAATGACCACCAGCAAGGCACCTTGTGAAAGACCTGTAAGGTTTCAGTTGTGATTAATTCTGTCACTTTGTTTTACTAGGTCTGGAAAGAAACATGCTGCAAAAAAGGGAGTCACGTTGTAAAATTTAAATCTTGTCTATGAATACAACCTTTTTAAGAAGCAATGTGGACATTTCTTGAGACCTAACAACAGTGGAGAAATGCTCCCTTCTTTTATCTGAACAATGACCAAAAGGCACTTGGGTACCAGGCCAGAGGTCAAACTTGCTGTCAGTACCTGGGTTCACTTGGCTTCTGAACAGCCAGCCCTACCACACCTTGCTTCCTTGGTTGCCAACAAGCCCCACACTAGGACTTCATGGTTCTGAAATGTCTCTCTTTGAGGACCAGTCCCATCCTTTGGGCCTTTTCCCTTTGGTCTGCTCTCTCCCCTTCTCCCAAGATCACTTTCCTACACAAGGGCTTCTTGCAACCATTGCTGTGATGGAAACCCTCAGTGCCTTTCTTACCATCCAAAACCCTATGAAAAAAGAGGATCATGAATGCTGGAATATGGGCCCACCTCACTCTCAGCTGCAGGTCTGCTAGCTCTTCCTCCTCCAGCACTCATCAAAGCCCCAGTGTCCAAGTGGCAGCTGTGTTCTCTCCTTGTTTTTGCCTAAACACATTATTTTCTGTGCCACTGTGCTATGACCCACACACTCACTTCCACGATCACCTCCTGAACTCTGCCAAAAGATCCTGTCCTTCCGCTCTACTTCTATTGTTTTGGATGCACTGGAAAGCAGTGTGGTGCTGGGAATGGAGCTTTATCGGTGGCTTATACCTCTCACTGTCTACTCAGTAATGAAGGTGTAATTACAGTCAAAAGCAAGGAGTAGGACAGAAAAGAGGATGGTGCCATGGAAACAAATCTAAGTGGTACTGAGAGGTGACACTGGATTGGGCAGCCTGGAGAGGGGACTAAGGAATGGAATGGAAGAGCAGGGATTGGTTCACAAGAGTTCCATGGTGGAAGTACACACTGCTGCAAGCAGCGTGAGGAGGAGGCAGTAGAGGGTAGAAAGGTAGGACAGGGTCAGCTCACAAGCCTAGGGAGCCCCAGAGACTTTGTTCTTTAGCCTCAGAGTGACTAAGAGGTCACTGCTCTATTTCTGGAAAATGAAAATAGCTCTACTTGCGTTTGAAAAAAATCTGGCCTCAATGTAAAGAGTAAGTAGAACAAAGTCAAAGAAGATGTAGATAGGAACATTTTTGGAGCTTTGACATGCACAAGACAGATAATGAACCAGGCATGGTGTCGCACCCATGTAATTCCCTGTAAGTTTGCATAGAGTGATGATGCAGTAGGATTCCAAGTTTGACCCAACCTGAGAAATTTAGTAATTTGGAAAGATAATGTCTCAAAATAAAAAACACAAAGGGTCAGGGGTAACCCAGTGCAAAAGCCCTATGTTCCATTTCTATTGCTTATAAAAAATAAATAAATGGGTCAGGGATTTAGCAGCATGACTCCCCACCTGCCAAACGCTAGGTCATGAGTTTGATCTCTGGCACCAAACAATCTCAAATAAAAATTAATTAATTAATTAATGGAAGGAAGAAAGGGAGGAAGGAAGGAAAGAAGGAAAAGATAACGAGTAGACAGGAAGAATTCAGGTGATCAAGTTGGAATTCTTTTCAGAACTTCTAAAACCAAACAGATTAATCACTCACACTAAATACGCATGTACATAAAAAAGGTATCATATTAAAATTATGATTACTCTATGGAGCTTATCATAAAATAAAGTAGTTAAAATAGAATTGGTTAAATTTTACTATAGAAGAAAAAGCAAAGTACGAAAATAAATATGTGCAATATAATAGAAATAATAAAACTGTCTCCTTTAAACTATCTAGGTATGAGAGCGTTAGGCACCTTCAAAAGATCCAAGGAGGCTCTAAAACACAGGAGTAAACTTTATGAAATTTTAGTAGAAGACGATTATCTTACTGTATATCAATTTTTGAGATATTCTTCATATAACACACAATTTTCCCATCTAGGTTTAAAATTCAGTAATTTTTTTGTTATTCCCAGTTATGCAACCGTCACCACTATCTAAGTCTATAATGTTTTCAGCACCTTCAGAGAAACCCCATGCTACTAATCGTTACTGCTTATTTCCTCCCAACTACCACAGGCCTAGCAACTACCAATCTACTTTACTTATATGTCTTTACGCATATACCTACTTTAGATACGTATATATGTAATTATATAGTTTTTGGTCTTTTATTGGCTTTTTTTCACTTAGCACAATGTTGTCAAGACTCTTCTATGCTGCTTTATGTACCAGCACTTCATTCTTCTATATAACCAAATACTACTCCATTGTATGGGTCCATCACTTTGCTTTACCCATCCATGCAGCAATGGATGGACACTTAGGTGGTTTTTACTTCTTAGCTGCATGAATAATCCTTCTGTGAACAGCTGTGTTGCTGTGAGCAGTTGCACATATTTTCATTTCTCTTGGTTATAATCCTAGGAGCGGACTTGCTGGTCATACAGAGGGTCCTAGAGTCACTCTGTTTAATTATTTGAGGAAGTGCCAGGCTGCTTCCCGAAACAGCTGTTGCATCTTACACTTCCATCGGCAGTGAATTCTTCCAGTCTTTCTAAAATCTTTCCAACACCTGTCACTATCTGTCTTTTGTGTTCAGGCCATCCCTGTGGGAGCGAAGTGCATCTCATTTTGCTTCTGTTTGCATTTCTTTAGTGGCTGGTGATGTTGGACATCTCTTCATGCACTAATAAGCCAATTGTACATCTTTTTTGGAGAACTGTCTGTTCAAATCCTTTGCCCATTTTTAAAATTTGATTCTCTTTATTGTTGAGTTTTAAACATTTTTATGTATTCTAAGTGCAAGTCCACTATTAGATATGTGATTTAACAAAGTTTTCTTTCTTTGTGGGTTTTCGCTTTCTTGAGCTGTACTTTAAAGAACAAAAAGATTTTTAAAAATACAAATCATGTCTAATTTACATATGTTTCCTTCTGTTGCTAGTTTTTATTGTCTTTTGGAAAAGAATAATTTTTAAGAAATTATGGGCTCTTTCAACTGACTTGTGTCTAAGACTCTTTTATATTTTCTCTACTAACAAGTAGAAAATTCAAGCACCATTTTCCCCAAAGATTTGTAGTCATTTTCTTTAACATTTGCATTGCTTCTTCAAAGTTAAAAGACTATAACTAATGTCAGCCAACTCTATCTTTAGCAAAAGCAATTAAGTAGCATTATTCAGGCTTATCAGTTCAATGCCATTTTATTAGCTAAAGCAATTAGAAGAACTTATCATTTTTAAAAATCACATAATTATTGACTATCACAAGCCGTGTTACTGAGAAAGGTGATGGGAGGGTAACTCTGCTACGAGGTAAAATGAAAATAAAGGGTGAAAAGAAAGCCTGAAAGACAGAGGGTAAAGGGGGAAAGAAACATAAATTACCATTACAATGAAACATTTTGGAACCTTAATGCATTTTTTAAGACCCTTTAAGTCAAATTAATAGAAATCAAAGAGACTCAATATTTGCACTGGTAGAATTTTTATTTTAAAAGTTACATTATTTCTTTTAACCAAACTTCCCACCTTATTCTTTTATAGCTAAAGACTTGCAGAAGGTAGGGTAAAATGTTTTCAAGATTTTATTAATAAAATGGTAATTAGCAAAGGATGCAGATATGAATGTACCAGAATACCTGACAAATCTTTTACTTAGCTCCTCTTCAAATCTCCATGTTCCTTTCTGGGTACAATCTTGAGTCACTCCTTTTTGGGCCTCTAGTGACCAGTATGCATCTACACTTATGAGGTTCTCAGGAATCAAACCCTAGCAAATTGAATTAAAATGCTGGATTTACCTTTGCACAAAGTCTTCCGAATAAACTCATAAGAAGCAATAACCTCGAAAAGCACACTGATCTAAGTTTTACACTAATAGCATGTGGCATTCTTTACATCTGCTTACCTTTTTCTCTCATGTGCTTACTGAATGCCATTTGGAGAACCCTCTGACAATTTTTTAAAATTGAGAAATAAACAAAGGTGACTCACCAGCATTACTCACCTATCTGGTATTACTTGGATAACATTAATGGAATCATGCTTGGGAAACAGCCTATCACCTTTCAGCTCACAATCTGCCCTCTCTCCTCTGTCTACTCTCAGGGACGGGGTTCTCTTGCCATTTGTCTTCTGGCAGTAGATAAGATCATAAACACACTGGAAGACAGGTATGGCGGTATAATTAATCACACATCCATCACAGATAACCGCACCTCTTGCCTCCTTTCCAGGCTCGGTACCAGCTCAACTTCAGATCCATTAATCCCCCAACCTCATCTATATTTTTGCCCAATGATCAGATATATGAAATCAGACATCCTTATTCTGCCCCTCTTCTAGCTAGGCCTTTCCACTCAGATGGGAAGTCCAGGGAGCAAAGACACAGTGTCCAATCAGAGTTTAGAACCACCATCAGAAGTCCTGCTCCAGAGAACTAGGAGTTTCTTGTTCAAATCCAGCCTGAAGTCCACGTCTAGGACCTGGAGCAGGCTTCTCTCTTGGGCTTATACTTCTGTGGGTAAAACTACAAGCTGCAGAAATATCAGTGGAACAAATGTTTGCAAGACATAATATAAAGCCAGACATGTCAGCACAGGTCATAATCCCACCACTATGGCAGGCTGGGGCAGGAGGGTTGCAAGTTCTCCTGCAGCTTGGGCAACTTGACAACTTTACAACACTATGTCTCAAAATAAAAAATAAAAAAGAGGTTGGAAATGTAGCTCAGTGGGAGGGCTCTGGGTTTAATCTCAAGTGTGTGTGTATAAGAGAGAGAGAACATATAGAGAGAACAAACTTAAAACGTTTAAGTGTATATCCAGCTAGACTCCTCAAGGTGTGAAATGGAGCAGAATGCAGGAGGAGAAAGATGCAGAATGTGAGCTGCAAACACGGATGGGAATCCAGGGCCATGTTTGCCTATGCTGTCTCATTCCAGCATATAACTGTAGCACTCAGATGAATATATAATTCAAAACTCAGTTTTTCTAGACTATTATGAAAAATTGTCAAGGTAGGAGAGTACAACATATTGAACTGCATGTTGGCTTGATCTGTAAATATTTAGACATATGGTTTGTGGGTGACATTTTCACCTCCTCCCTGGACCCTGATACTGTGAGTGACAAGTTTACTGGGCATTGGAGAACGAGTTTAGTTTGTGCATTAAAAATATTAATTATATTCTAGTTTGAGTTCAGTGTTATGAAAAATCCTGGGAGACAACAGAAAGCAGATAAAATCCTGCTGCTTAAAAATTTAATTCCAGGGCCAGAGATTTAGCTCAGTGACATAAGAGCCTGGTGGGCAGTGCAAGATCATGAGTTCAATCCCTAGTACAATTTTTTTTTTTAAATTCCAATGGGAGAAGTTACATAACTAACATCTAGGTAAAACAACGCATTCATTCATTCATCCATTCAACAAATATCAATACCAAACATGGCTCCAGGCCTTTCAGATCATTTACAAAACAAACATGAATCCCTGGTCATGAAATATACACAAGTTAGTTGTAGACAATAATAAGGAAGGAGCTCAAAAGAAGGTGAATTGTTAGGGAATGGTAAGTGAAGGTTGTTGGCTTCATAGATCAATCTATCAAGTCAACATCAAAGTAGAGTTGATAAGACTGTGTTAATCACTTACCTATAGCAGGAACAAAGTACCTGACACCTATAATTTGAAGGAGCAGAGGTCCATTTGGGCTCATGATTTCAGAGGGTTGAGCCTATGGTTGGCTAGATCGAAGGCAAAAATGGCAAAATAAAAAAATAGGGTAGAAGAAAAGTGCTCAATCATGGCATTCAGGAACAGAAAGAGAGGGAAGAATCAGAGGAAAGACAAACAGACAAAGACCCTCCAAAGGCACTCACACACTGATGCACCTACCCCAGCCAGGTTCCAGCTCCTAGTGACACATTCAACTGCAAACACATTGGTTGACTACCCCATCAATGAGTATCTTCAAAAGACCCACTTGGGAGCACATGAGAAATTGGGGGACATTTTCTATCCGAACTATAACAAGGATGGAAGAATGCAGGAGTAGGTAAACGGTCATCACACAAAAAATAAAAGCAAGCATAGATGCCAAGGAGGAGAGAAGCTGGATCTAAAGAAGGGAGCCAACAAAGGCAAAGGCAGAAAAGTAGCGGCAGGGAAAAGAAGACACTGTGCCTCAGCCTACCTCATTCTTGCAGCTATGCCATGGAATCTTCCAAATAGAGAATAATCAAGATAGAGTGAGCTGAAAAGGAGGCACCTCAGCTGTGGGATCTACAGCAGCAAAATGGACAGCTGGCTCAGGGCCGCATTAGTGCTCGCAGGGTCTTCTGCTACCAGCGGATGAGCTCTGGCACCACTCAAGCCTCTGGGTGAGCCTGGAGTCCTAGTCCATAGTCCACAACTACTGACTTCCATGCTTCCAGTAGACAAGACGGGCCATTAGAAAAGACAAACCTATGGTTTGCCTGTATGCAAAGCACAGACTGGACACCCCTATACTCTATATCATCTATACGTAATAGAAGAAATCAGGGGTAAAAAAGCAAAAGAACCCACCAAATATTATGTGCTGCTAAGTGGTAAGTCTCCTTGCCCGTCCTGACGCTGCCTTGAGGTATATCCTGCTTGAGGACATACATAGCCATTGGCCTGAATTGTGCTCAAATAATTAAGTGCTCAGGTCTGAAATAAAAGACATCTAGAATCCTAGTTTTCCCATGGTGGCACTATATGATCTTGGCAAATGATTTCACTTCTTTTAGACTCCAATTTCCTTCTCTGGCCAATGGAGATAATTACAGTAACCATTTTAAAGGTCGTTGGGAGAAAATGCATGTCAAATGCCTAGACTATAGCATGAATATAGCAAGTCTTGGCTGATTTTTGTCCCACACCTACATGAAGCTCTATTTCTTTGTCCATCCTGAGTTCTCTTTGATCATGGGCCATCAACTGCATATGTTGAAATGTGCCATTGTCACATTGTCAAGTATCGTGCTACAGATAAAAGACAAGGCATAAATCTTTAAAGAACACAACATACATTTGGGAAATCAGTGCAAATATTCACAAAGTAAGGAAGTGGAAGGCAATGAGTTACAGAGGCCTTGAGAAATGGTTATCCTGTAGGTGCATCTTCTTTGTTTAAAGCATCTTCTTGGGTTTTGCTGGGAAGCCTGGGCCTCTGTAGACTCCAGTCCAGAGTCTGCGTAATTTCACACAGCTGTATTTCTGTGAACTTGCTAACTCAGTCTCCTGGGAAGGTCATGTCCCTTTGAGCACCAGACATCCTCCTCTGGGATTTTCCAGAGAACACTCACACTGAGAATTCCTACAGCAGGATCCAAATCCACTGTGTACTTACACAGACTCGACTCTCAAACTTTCTTTGTGGCTTCTGGAGGGAATATTTTCTCCTTTGTATCGTATGTCTGTATTTATTTAAAACACTGAACACGTACTCAGGATGGGTGGTGGAGAGCACTGAATGTAATTAAAGATGAAGCGAGACGATTAGCTCCATCTCCACCTCAGCTCTGATGCAGTCACCAACAGTTGTAGTCAGCTCACTGGGTCAGTCCCTGAGCCACTCCTGGGCTTCTACTTCCCATCAGTAGTGGCTGCTGTCTGCATCCCATCCCACCTGAGTATTCATGAATATTTGGAAGCCTTTGGAAGGAAGTCTCTGATTAAATACTATTATTCCATGACCACAGGTCACTTCTCAGATTAAACTAAAAAAGAACGCAGAGTTGCTTATTAGATATTTGTATTCATTTTCAATACATTTTCTTCATTTTATTTTGGGAATACAAAAACCACAAAACATGAGTCTTCTGAAAATTATGTATACTTACTGGTTAAGAAATCTTGAGCAACTACATTTTTTTTCTACTGAGAATTTGGTTGGACTCATTTTTTAACAGAAAATGTAAACATGCTTATTAAATTAAATTTAAGGTATTTGAGATTGTTATTATGGCTTTATAGTGTCTTACTGGCTAAAATGATAGATGAGAGGTCTAACTCACAAGCTAGTTTGCATATGAGACAAAAGTATACCTTAACGTAGCAACTAAAGTTGTAACTAAAGCTTTATTAAATAGGAGTAACCCTTCTCAAGTGTCTCATACTCTGATCGTTTCTATTCTATTTCATCTTTTAAGACAATATTACTTGCGATCCGTTAAGTTAATTTTAATTTTTTATTAGTACATGTTCACAGTAATAGTTGCATTCATCATGGAGAGCTGGTGCATGTACATAACACATCTTAATTCTTCTTACTTTCCCTTTCCTCAGCCAGTTTAATGACCTTCCAGCGAGTCATGACTTGCAGTCTGTATAGCACCACGGAAGTCTCCATATACTTACATCCTTTAGGACAAAGCAAAATAGGCTTAAGTCATGCACTTGCCACTCCACTAATTAATAAATGCACACACATGCTCAAATGCACTCATCCTTTCCAAATTCAGTAATATCAACCCAAGGTCTTTGTCCACTTCCTTGATTATCTTCATGACACTGGAAAGAAAATAGCATAACTGATTAGATGAGCTATTTGCCTCAATTCTCAATGCATCATTTCAGGATTACAAAACCCACAAAACATGAGGCTTCTGAAGGGTGTGCATATTTGCATGTACTTCTGATTAAGAAAGCTTGAAGGAGCGGATTTTTCTCTTGAGAATTTGTGTGGATTCGTTTCCACACAGAAAATTCAAACATGCATGTTTTCATTTTTAAGGCACTGAAAATTTTGCTTTTTTATGAAGGAAGGGGAGGAGAAGAAAAAGAAAAAGAAGCAGGGAAAGAAGAAAAGGGCTAGCAAATGGAAGAAAAAGGATCAAAATTTAACATTCATATCGTTGCTTTCTAAATCTCTTTCAATATATTCAGTAATTAATATTAATCAAATAAGCTAACTTTGTAGCATAATGCTAGCCTTCGGTAAACAGAATGTGGCTTTTGACTTAGCAACAGAATTCGTGACACGTCTACACACTGTCCCTTGCTTCATAAATTCTTTATTTCTCAACAACAAAGGGCTTTAGAAGGAGATAAGCTCAGTGTTCTTTAACCTAATAAACTATATTTGTAGGTGAGTTTTAGGCTCATTGAAAGTCAGACAAAAAGTGGAGCATTTCATATACTGTACTCTTAATTCAAGTGCACACAATTCACTCTTACAGCTGGCTTCTCACATTGCAATGATACATTTGTCATAATCAATGAACCGATATTGACACATAGCTTTCAACCAAAGTCCATAGTATACAGAGGCTCACTCATGGTACTGTACGTCCCATATGTTTGGATAAATGTGTAATAACATTTACTACACCCACCATAGATCTATCACCCAGAACAGTTGTCCTGCCCTAACCTTGCCCTATGCTCTAATCATGCGTTTCTTTCTCCCTTTTACCTCTAGCAGTCACTAGTTCACTATCTCTGCAGTTTACCTTATACAGAATATTACAGAGTTGGAAACACACAGTGCATGGCCTTTTCAAGTTATCTGCTTCCACTTAGTAATATGCACCTGGGTTTCTTCCATCTTTCCAGTGCTTTCTATGCACCACCTTTCTTTTTAGCACAAAATCATATCCCACAGCTTTTCCATCCATCTACTGAAGGTTGTCCTCATTACTTCCAAGATTTAGTAGTTATAATAAAGCTGCTATAAACATCCATATGCAGATTTTTATGTAAACATAAGTTCTTGACTCATTTTGGTAAATAAAGACTGTGATTTTTGGATGGTATGGTAAGAGTGTGTTTCCTTTTGGAAGAAAGCACCGAACCATCTTCCAAAGTTGATGTACCACTTTGCATTCTCACTAGGGTTCTCACTGCTTCACACTCTTGCCAGAATTTGCTACAGTTGGTGTTTTAGACTGAGGGGCATTTTAATAGGTTGGAGTGTTACCTCCAATTTGTTTTAATTTTCAATTTTCTAATGACAAATTGTGTTGAATATTTTTTCATGTGCTACTTGTCACTTGTGTATCTACCTTGGTAATGTGTTTGGTTAGGTCTTTTGCCCATTTTTTAATTGGATTGTAGGTTCTCTTGAGTTTTCACGATTCTTTATATAGTTTGCATCAAGTCTTTGCCCAATATGTTACTTGCAAATATTTCCTCCTGATCTGTAACCAATTTTTTCATTTTCTTGAAGGTTAATACTTCTAACATTCTCAAACATGTTGATATATGCAGCTTGCAAATGGAAAAAGAAGGGCTTCTTCAGTTTCTAGATGGGGTACTCACGTAAATTAATTTCTGATGTTTAATTTTTATCATAACTATTTATGGAGCCTGATGAAATTATGATCCTTTCAAAAATGATAGTTTTCAAAAATGCTTTTACTAGCTCCAGTTTTCCTTTTAATAGAATTTTATTTTTCCATAGTCCATGAAATCTCACCACTTACAGATTATTTATCCATTTTTTGGTGATGAGGGGAGGATGGAACTAAAATATGTTTTCAATAAAATAAAAAAGATTACCACCAGATTCATTGTGTAAGGCAAACCTGCCAAGCCGACTTTATTAGAAATCAGTTGAGAATAATAAATACATTTTTCACCTTGTGCGTAGATACACTTCTACATGTGAAAAACATTAACCCCATCTTTATACGACTTTATATAACTAAAAAGTATAAAAATAGTTATATATGTTATTACCATATACAATATTGAGAAGTGCTTAACATTTTTCTTTGTATTTCTACATTTTTCTGAGATATCATAAATTCTGACTTTAAGCATGCATGAGGAGTCAAGGTGATTTTCAGAACAGCAAAAGAGAAATTTTCATCCTGATGGTTGAACTATGTTAATATTTAAAGAATATTTTCATGGTTTACAATAATTTATTTTCATTCTACACTGAAAAACATAAATTGATGAATCTTATCTAATTCTGTCCACAGAAAAAACATATTCATTAGGGTCGTTGTTTGTGTAGATTTCCTTCCTAATGTTACCCTGAGTTTATTTTTTCCAAAAGGTGTGCGTCTGCCGTCCTTAAAGGTCAAATCTACCAGTTCTGGAGTAGGTCCTATGAAAGGTCCAACTTGATTTTGCACATTGAATGTGCATGATTTATTCACCAATATTTGGTTACTGAACAGCAGGCTCTCTGGAGCTGTGTGAGGGTATCTTAATAATTGTATATGGAGAGCTTGAGGGGGTATATAGAAACATTTGGGACATCTCAGCAGTCACAACACAGTGAGGGTTTAGCTCACAGAGCCCAGCCCCTTAAATTACTTAGAGTTACAGGCATCAATGCACAGATCTAGGGTTTGGGTAATGAAAGCTGTCAGATTTTCATAGAAGCAGTTCTGAATGAACAACCCAGCAGTGAGACAACCAGAAGCTGAATAAATCAAGTGGGATTTCTAACAGAACTGTGTACTTCAATTATTCATGAAGTCTGGAATGTGGCAACTTGACCTGAAAAATCTTAGAGGTCAAAAGACTTTGCTTCTAACCAAGACTTCAATAACTACCAAAAACTACTTAGTTCTTGCACTTTACACGTCATCTAGGGCTGTTTCTCAGTTTTCATTTTACTTCCCTTCAGCAAATTCAGACACAACTAAGCAGTCACTTAAAAATCTATTGCATTTAACCAACTCTGAGACCAAGCCTTGGGAATTCGAATTGCAGCCATGGTGGAGCCTCTGAGAAATAACATCCTTGGATCAGAAAAATTACTGGGGTCTTCATATGCCACGGAGAGGCAGTTTCTCCTACACAGGATTTTTGTACAAACAGAGATCTAACTCAAAAAGGAAAAATGTAGAGATCTCAAAAGGTGACTGGACTGTGAGGGTGTGACATATATCGGTGACATAGTTCACTGATATGTGCTTAGCTAAATGTAACGTTGGGAGGTGAAGCATGGTTTAAAAGGTGGGTCACTGGGGGGCACGGCCTGGAAAGGCCTGTCTCCCTCCTTTTCCCTTGATCTCTCTGCTTTCCACCACCACAACATGGGCTGCTTCTCTTCTGCCATGCCTCTGTCACACCTCTCTGCCTTGGAGTCAGCCAACTATGGCCTGAGCTCCCTACAAACTGTGAGCCAAAATAAATGTCTCTTTATACAAGCTGTAGATGTTGGATATCATTGACAAGAAAAGTAAGACAGCATGGAAGGGAATGTTTCTTGTTTCCTAGCCCTCAGTTATAAAATCTATACATTCAGCTCTAAACAGTCTAAGACTCTGTTGTTTTGAAGAATTGAAAAGATTCCAAGCATGGAAGAGGTGAAAAGAAATTGGTGCTCTTTGAACATAGGCTGTTCTTATGATAAAAAATAAAAAATAAAATGCACAGAGACCTTACCAGGCTCTTACTGTTATAAGAGACTCTTACAGTTATAAGAGTTTTCTCTAAGTATTGTGCAACATAGAATGTAAGGTCACAACCCTAAAAGCAAACAGAAGTGCGTACCCTTACTGTCCTTCTAACTGCAGGCTCAGCTCCTGCCCTGCCTTTCGTGATGCCAGTCTCACTTCTTCATCTCACCTTAAAAGAAGACATAATTACGGGGGCTGGGGATTTAGCTCAGCGGCATAAGCGCCTGCCTCAAAAGCAGGCAGTCGTGAGTTCGATCCCTGGTACCGGTAAAAACGAAAAAAAGCCAAAAAAAAAAAAAAAAAAAAAAAAAAAGAAGACATAATTACAAACACACAACGGAGTGATGCATAATTTTTGAGAATTGCATAACAAGATGGGATTTATATGTCTCATATTGCATTAGGCACCGACCGTTTCCATGTGAGATATTTCAGCTCTTATCTCACCTCTTCCTTAATGCATTGGTTTTCTAGAAACTATTCTCCTACCTAGGCCTTCAGTTTAGGTTTGTGAGAAAGACAAACCAGGCCGTTACTTTACCTAATTTCCCCATAGAACGCTGTTTAGGATCAATATATTCTCCTCACAGATAACTCTGGCCATTTATCTTTACTTCTAACTAATTACCAAATTATTTACCGAGCCAGTGGGTCTTTTTTCCTTGAGAAGAAATCAGTTGTCAAAGAATGTATGTGTCTTCCACATCACATCATGTTTCATGAACTCTACCAACTAAGTTGCCAATTTCCTACTGCGATAATATTAAGTAAGCATTACCACTTTCTGTTTTAAAAATGAGAAGCCTGAACTCCAGAAGTGCAACAATATTCCCACCATCACAACTAGCATAACTAAGATCACCAACTGTCTTAGTTTGCCTGGATGTCATAAAATGGAAAGTTTACCATTCTGGGAAACTCCTCAGTCTCAGCCCATCATCACCCTAACACTAGCAAAGCAGTTACGGTTGGTGTTCAGCCCAGATCTCCTGACAGTGCAGGTAGCCTACCACTCAAAGACCACTTGTTACATAAGAGGCAGGAAAAAGTGGGGGGAAGGAAAAGGGATGGGAAAGAAGGGAACAAGGGAGAAAGAGAAGCAAGAAGGAAGGAGGGAGGAAGGTGCAGACAGAGAGAAGAGGGGGACCAAAAATGAAACAGCAAGGAAGGAAGCCTCATGGTATTAAATAGCGCGTGAATCTTACAGTTATATTATTATAATTTACCCCACAAAAAGTGGAAGTTACATATATTTTGGTTAATATGTTGGTGCCCTTTCTGATCATGAATAGTTCAAGAAGGTTACAAAACCTTTAAAACACAAACACTTGGACCGTATCTGGAACAGCACTATGCTTTGCGTTTATTTGCATAAGTAATATTATAAATAATATTGCACACACACACAATAGGTGATATCTAACCACCATGAGTTCATTCTAGAAATCTAGCATTCCCAACAGCCCAACAGCCTTCTCAAGTGGTAGTCTTAAACTCTAATTTAGCCCTTGGTTTTAAAGTTGTTGACGATTCCATGCCCTTATTCCACCCCAACATTAGCTGTTGGAAAGTAACGCATCTGCTTCTGGAGAACATTTTGTGCATAGAACTTGTTACTAGGTCATGTGACAATGAAATGCAGGGTCTCAAGGGTGAAACTGGGACCCCATTGGCCACAAGAACAGGCTGGATGGTTGTTTGTGGATGCTTGCTGATTACTGGTGTGTCCATGAGAGATTCCATAAGAGAACGTGTGTGATGTAATGCAGAGCCTAGTAGCAGAGCTGTGGAGAAAGAAACCTATAGGCTTTATTTATCGCTAATTATTGAAAGTTTTGATAGATACTCAATAGCAGGTCAGGTTATTACAAATATGCTCTCACCCACAATTTACTCTCACAGATAGACTCATACAAAAGCAAAACATTAACAAAGTTTAAAAATATTTTCTAATGAATAACATATAAAAGTTACTTCTCCTATGCAGAATGACTTTGAACCTTTGTCTCTAACATAAAGCTTCCACAAAAGCTATAACATACAAGCTATTGTAGAATGAATAGAATGAGCTATGACGGTAGTTAACCAGCATCTAATTAAAACAGAAGAGCCTGAAAATGGCTTTCTTATTATTAGTGGCACTATTAAAGATGACAGATTGTCCTAAATGCCTTGTGCCACAGAGGACATCCTCTTTGCTTCTGGGAAAAGGAGAGTTAATCAGAACAAAATATGGCTGTTAAATATCTCTCCAAAGCCCAGCCTCTGAGATTTGTGTTCCATCCATTGATTCTTTTACCATCTCTCTTGCTTTTGCCAACCTACTTAAACACTTGTAGGGCCAGAAATTCAACTTCTATAAAAATGGTAGTTCTTCCTCACTATAAAACATGTAATAGAGTTAATAGATCAAAGTTTTCATTACCGTCATAAGGAAGCATTAATGGTGAAAGGGAAGAATAATCAGTCAGCAAAATTTCTATTACTTTTCCTTTAGTGAATGTGGTCATTATATCTTTCCTTAGGAAGATCTCATTTCCTGAAGGGCTTGAACAATGATGAGGTAAGAGGCACACTTGAAACAGACAAATACCTAATCTTAAACAAATAGAGGGAGGGTCACTCCAGAGCAAACTCATCAGCCTCTATTTCTTGAGCAGGCTTTTCACCCTATGGAATATATTGTACTCAAAAGAAATAGAAACTCATTACTACTCAGGGCTCAGGGGTCAACTTAAAAGTTTCCATTGTAGCTTTCCAGTTTTGCATATTTAATTCTTGCATGTGTCTTCACTATGAAACTTTCTGGTTATAAATGAGTGTGGCAAATTTCCAATCCTGACAAATCTATTATGTTAACAGAATGACTTGTTCTGTAAGATTTCCTCCAGAGATGCTTTCAGTGTGAGCCCTTCATCCCCAAATGGTGGGATTATTAATATAGTAACAAAGATGTTTCTGAACTTTTTATGCTTAATAGTATGTCATATGTATATCTAGATGTCCCCCAAAGCCTCGTACACTCATAAATGGTGATTTGCGAAGGTTATTGGACCACGGGGGTATGATAAATATCAGTAGATCAGTCCAATGATGAGTTCACAGCTAAATGTAATGTTGGGAGGTGAAGCATGGTCTAAAAGGCAGGTCACCGGGGCACGGCCTGGAAAGGTCTGTCTCCCTACTTTTTCCTTGATGTCTCTGTCTCTAATTCCCATCACCGTGCCACGAGCTGCTTCTCTTCTGCCACACCCCTCTGCCGTGCTCCCCTGCCTTAGAGCCAGCCAACTATGGACTGAACCCCCTACAAACTATGAGCCAAAATACATCTCTCTTCACATAAGTTGCAGATATTGGGTACTGTGTATCATTGACAAGAAAACTAAGACAATATAGAAGGAGAGTGTTTTCTTGTTCCCTAGCCCTCAATTCTAAAGCCTACATAGATTCAGTTCTAAACAGTTCAGGACTATACTGTTTTGAAGGATTTGATCTCAGCTTTAATCGTAAGTTCTGCACAGAAGTAATAAAAACACTTGACATAAAAACAACTAAAGTAAGGGAAGTGGCCCCACAGAAAAGTGGGGCTATTTGGTCGATTTGTATTTCTAAACTTTCCAAGCTAAGGAGCTTAGACAGGAAATACAGGCAAGATGAAATTCAATGGAAATACAGCATCCAAAGGAGGAGATGGAGAGATGGGAGTGGAAGGCACAGTGGCTCTACTTTGGGTGACTCAGATCACACTGGGAAGGCTGTATTGCATTCTGAATACTATAAGTTAGGAAAGGTCCAAAGGGCTGGGGATTTAGCTCAGCGGTTCATGAGGTTGTGAGTTCGATGCCGAGTACAAAAAAAAAAAAAAAAAAAATAAGTCCAGTCAATGTTCATTGGGTGGATTGGAAGAGAAAGGGCAGGTAAAATCTGGAGAAGAAAGAGCTGTGGACTCCAAAGCCATGGCTGCAGGGAAAATGGGATCCAAGAAAAGATCGAAGATCATTGGAGGTAAAAGGCAGGAAAGTGTCTTTAAGCTTGTGTCAATAAGGAGGTGTCAAATTTATTGGCTTTGGAGCTGCCTGGGGGATTGATAAAGCACATTTCTGCATGTTCAGGTGTATTACAAAGGCATGAGTTTAGGTCCTGTATCTGCCCTTTCCTCTCCAATACAGTTCTGCTCTGATTTTCAGCTACCATCTTTACTCTGCCATGCCTTTCACTGTCGTATTTCTGTCCAGCAGTCTACATGCCATTTACTGAATCCCCTTAAACTATGAGTCAAATTAAACCTCTCTTCCTTTGAGTTATGGTTGCCAGGTATTGTGTCTCAGCTGTGAGAAAACTAATACAGGCATGGTTCAGAATAATCTAAGAAAAACTTTCTAACTTTTGGAATCATTAAAGAATAAGAAGATTTAACCAGGCCTGTGACGCTCACCTATAACCCCAGCACTCAGGAGGCTGCGCCAGGACAATTGCTGTGAGTTTGAGACCAGCCTGAGCTACCTAGCAAGATAAAGACCAGCCTGAACTACCTAGGGAGATCCTATATTTGAAAAAAATCTATCTTCTATCATACTTTCTATTACCAGAACTGTTCAAACAAGAACTGGACAACATTTTGCCTGCATAGTGTTATGAAGAAATTTGCATGGTAACTCTTATGGTAGAGCCTGGAGTTTCTAGGATGCCTTTTGAACTACCATTAAAATTTTGTGTAATCAGGTAGGTGTTATGAGGCACTGGATCTCAGAGATAAGCAATCCATACTTGAAAATTAAATAAGAACAAGAAAATGACAACACAATAAAAACAAAATTTACATTCATTCTAGCAAACAGATCCAAAGACAGAATGAAGCTGCCAGTGGAATAATTGGGGTCTCAGCAAATAATCTGTGAATAAAATATAAGCACTTCATACCCTCAAGAGCAGTTTTTGTGTGCAGGAAAGACTCTCTAGGTTCAGTTAATACATTAATACTCAGTGTGCTTAATTCTCACATTCTTAAACTTTCAGTTCAGCTAATTATTCTTACTTTATTTATAAATTTAAAATGAATTTAACAGTTCTGAATAAATTTAGTTCAATTTGCAAATTTAATTACATAACTAACATTTTTAGCTTGAATTATAAATGTACTGTACTTTTAATACTTCAATTTGCTGCCAGAACAAAACCTCGCAAGTATCTAAAAATTCTAAAAAGCCTAGTAAATTAAATTTATAGATATATCCAATCCTAAATTACCTTAAACGTCCTCATGATATTTTGTGCATGTGTGTGGTTTATAAAGAGTAGATACTAAGTGTATTATAACTAAATAGTCTACATGTGAAAGTTAAATAAGGACAAACAAGAATCTATCTGTCCTAATAAATGTTGTGCAGATATTGTACCTTATTTTATATGTTTTGCATGTGTCATATGTATTATATGTACATACATATCTCTTATAATTCAAACAGTAAATTTTTTAACTGAAATGCACAAGTTGGACTAATTCTTATTCCTAGAAGTCAGATTTTGTTTCAAATACCAAATATAGAAAACATAAATATGTATAAAATTACTTAAAATTTAAGAGTATGGGTTAATATTTCTTTCTTTTGTGTATGTGTGTGTGTATGTGAGAGAGAGAGAGAGAGACAGAGACAGAGACAGAGAGAGAGAGAGAATATGGACTAAACTTAGGACTTTCACATTGAACTATATTCCCAGTTTTTAAAAAAATTATGCTGATACAAGATCTCCTTCAATTGTTGAGGCTGGAACTGAATCCTGCTGCCTCAAGCTTCAGAGTGCTGAGATTATAGGCATGTACAACCACACCTAGCTGGCTTTAAATTTCTTAATCATATCTATATTTAATTCTCAATTTTCTCAGGTCAAAATTTTCTAATATGCTTTTAGGAAAATTTTTATATCATCCAGTGCTCTGAGTTTCTTTTCCTCTTTACTAATGAGAATTTGTTTGCGTCTGGACACAAATGTCCTTTTCACAGATCAGAAATTTCACCAACCCCTCAGTGAAGAACTTAAAGAAGGCCAACCGTAAGCTCAGAGGCCAAGTCACACCTGAGGGCTGTTGTTTGTACAACCGCGAGATAAGAATGGTTTTTATACCTGTAAGGATTATTTTAAAAGATAAAAATATGTGGCAAAGATTATACATGGCATACAAATCCTTGAATATTTATGATCCAGAAAAGTGTGCTCACCTTTGAACTCTAGAAACATATTATCTTAATGATGTGGATGGTAAATCTCAGCAAAGGAATGTGTACTATTAATAAAGGGAAATTTTAGGACTGAAGGTACAATGGATAAGATGGGTAATTTGTTGGAAAGTCTTAATGGCAGCTTACAGATAACAGAAGAGTCAGTGAACATAAAGACAGGTGTCGATACATACCATATAATACAAAGAACAAAGAGGAGAAATGGCCGAAGAAATCCAAAGGATCTGAGTGAAGATGATGAAACGAACTAGCATACATATAATTAGAGATCTAAAAGTCTGCAGAAAGTAATGTGGGAAATGACCATAATTTGATGAAAAAGACTGAAGTATAGATCACAGAAATTCAGCAGCCTTAAGTCAGGGCAAAGAAAACCACCTCACAGAAAAGGTGCCTAAATCCTTACATAAGAAAAGAAAAGAGAATCTTGGAATAGCTGGAGAAAAATAATCCAGGCATACAGGAGTGATGACTGACTTTTCGATAGAAACAATATGGATCAGAAAATAAGACTTGCATATTCAGTAAAACGCTTCCTAATATGAACTCAGAAATAAAAAGACATTCTCAGGTAAACAAAGCCTTCAGAAATTTGTCGAGGAAAAACAAGAAATGTTAGAAGAATATCTTCAGGAAGAAAGCAAATTATTTCAAAGGGAAACCTGGATTTTCAAAACCAAAAATGCTAAAATCATCTGAAATAGTAAATTTATGATTAATACAATCTAATTTTGCTGCCCTAAACAACTGTATGTCAGTGACCCTTAGCACTAACCAGCAAAAACATCTCACACATCTGCCAACTCCCCAGTTACCCAAAGGAACATTCACTGATCTTTCCATGCCTCCTACTACACAGTGGCTCCTTTTCTCTTCAGGAATCACCTTCGCTCTGCCGCACAGGGAACAGTGTGATTACTTAGCTGTGTTTCCTCTCACTGTGACACTCTCAGCCTTTCTCCATCTGCTCATACCCTTGCAGCAAGTGAACGAGTCATCACCTTCTTTCTGCTTGTTTATCCTTCAGGATTATCTTTGCTTATCATCTCTTTTGCAGGCCCTTTCTGATTTCCTCGCTTTGATGCTGTTTGGTAATCTGTGGTGTTTTGTGGCGCAATGTGGTAAACTGAAATCACCTTAACCAAAGCAGGAGCTCTCTGTGTACACAGCTCTCTCTTGATACTGTAGAATCCTCGAGGTGATGATTATGTATTTTTGTGTGTGAGTTAGCATGTTAAGGATTCAACGAAGATTTGCCCAATGAATAAAAGATCAGTGGTTGTTCATAATTGCAAACTCCCCACCTACTGGACTGTTTTGTTGGGTAATGCAGTAGAACATCATTCTAGAACTTCTTTCCCACACATTTGTAATTTGGGAGGTCTTTTTGGAAGTGGATTTGTAACACCCATCTGTTCCAAAGAACACACATAACTTGATGACATACATTGCTGAATTTAAATAGCAAATATAGTTTTTATATATTTGTACCTTTATATGAAATAGTAAAAATCATATTTTGTTAGCTATTTTTTAATGTACAATTCCCTAGATATTTCTCCTGAATCTCCTGCAAGTTAAGAGTGGGGGAACGTCAGGAGAAGGAAAGAACTGGAGGCAGTAGGGGTGTGTTGATTGGCTTGTTTTACTATGTACCAAAGGTGCAAGGCTGTTGAGGTCGTGTCTTAGTTACTTTTTACTCATCACTGAGACAAAATACCTGGTGCTCAAAGTTAGGAAAGGAAAGGTTTATTTCTTACAGTTTTTGGAGGTTTCAGTCCATACTCGGTTGGATCCAAGGCAGGGTGGCATGGCAGGGCCGCAGTTCATGGTGGCTGCAAACAGTAAGGTGGAAACCCACAAGAGAGAGAGAGACATGCCTTATTCCAGCCACTACATTGTATGCTGGCTCCACCCGTAGCCATGAAACTGTCAATCCAATCTCTAGACAATGAACCAATCACGAATGTACAACGCAAACGCATGAGGCCTGGGGGCCATGACATAAACCACGACAGCCCCTGAGGACTATATGCAGGAAAAAGTCAACACTGTCCCAGAGCTGAAGGAGAAAAGGTACCCAGGCAACAGGAGGTCACTTACTTCTCAATAGACACTGCCATCACGGAAAAGCACAGAGACTGTCTCAACTGTGACACAGCAGAAAGGATCAGTTTTCCAGCCTCCCATCTCCCTTCCCTCTGCTCAGTCTCCCATGGGTGGCATCCCTTAGCAAACTCATTTGGGACCCAGAGTGCAAGGAACTGACAGGTCTTCTCTGGAGCCCAGGAGTGGGGTAGAGCATCACACAGGAAGGAGGCTGAGTGGGTGGTCTCCTGCCTGCCCCCACATCTCAGGTCTGCTGTGGAGCCATAATTGGAGGGGAGCATCCAGGGATGGAGTTGGTTACTGCTACTTATTCCCTTTTATTTTCTTATTTATCAATAAATTTAAAAGCTTCTTCAATAATTGATGCTTAGCCAACCCTCCAGATTAACCCACACTCATGACCATCTCCATGCAACCAGATTTACTTGGGATAAAGAATGTATGTGTGAAGGGAAAGAAGCCTCCGGTTCCCTCTCTTTGCAGACAGTACTCACTGTAGAGGTGACCACCATCAGTCTCATGGATTGAGTTACCACTTACATATTTGGAATTTTTTGGGGGGTCATTCTTTAACATTTTCACTGAAACATTTAATAGATATCGCTGCTCTTTGCGCTAGGATCTGGACTCCTGACCTCTCCCACCGCAGCCACCTTCTACACTCAGACTCACCCATCTCGGTTGATGTGAATTCCCTCCTGCTACCTGATCAGTCCAAAAACTTTGCGTCCATCCCAATCTCTCCCTTTTTTATATATCTCATATCCAGCCTGTCATAAAATTGCTTGCTTTCACCTTTGAAATATATCCAAAATTTGACTGCTGCCAGTAACACCCACTACCTTATGCTGGTCTGAGCCACTGTCATCTCTAATCTGAATTATTCCAACAGTGTGCTAACAGGTGTGATCCTCGTGACCTCCCTCTTCTTTAAATGTGCTGAGGCTCCATATTTTTCAAAAGCCAAAAAGTCAATCAACAGCTCATAATTCTTTCCATAATCTGACACTATGGGATCTTCTCTGAGTCCCCCCTGTACCCCACACCCCATAACTCTTCTCCCTGATGACTCTGCTTCCTCCACACTGGCCTCCTGAATGCTCCTCGAACATTCCAAGCACAGACCCAAACCAGGGTCTTGGAGCCACTTGCTCTTAAACCGGGAACACTTCTGCTGCACATATCATCAGTGCTCTTGGTCTTTCTCAAACCTCAGCATCTCACGAAGAGAGGCAGGTCATTGTACACTGCAGACCTTCCCCATCATTCCAGATCCTTCTCATCTTATTCCATTTCTCCCACTCCATTTAGCATCTCATGACACATTTCATAGTTTAAATACGTACTGTGCTTATTCTTTGAGGTTTACGCCTACCAGAATGTAAGCTTCCCCGATCAAATAATTGCAGCTGCCTTCTTCATTGATATATTCAAGGCATTCAAAACCATAGTAGTCACATAACAGAAAATGATATATTTATTGAAGTAATAAAATATTGTATTTTCAAAACATAACATTTTGGAAGACTTGCTTTGAGTTTATACTTTTTTTCTATTATTATTCTTGTTATTGGTGGTATTGTTGGTAATGGTTCACCTCTTTGGTCGTATGAACAGTTTTTAAAGAAAGAAGATGAAAAACAAAACTAAGCATTATGAAGTTTCCAGAAGGCAGGAAGTTTTACAAGGTGAGAATGTAACAGTGTAGTACTACTGAGTGGAATAAAAAAAAAATTGAGTTTGCTCATCAGAACATAAAAAATAAAATAGGAGCCATCTTTTTTATGTAGGTGAGTCCTTATAATTCTTTTTAAATACTCTATAAAATGATCATTTTTCAGTTTCAGGTCTGGGAGATTTTTCCCTTTTAAGATTCTTCTATAAAAAAAAAGTCACAAATCTAATCGGACGGGAACTCTTAAAACCACAGATATGATTAAGGCTCAGTTCCCTAATAAATGTGCAACAAGACACTTGTCAGCCCTTGAAATAATGAGCTGTGATCTATGATAAATGTGCCAATAACACATTTTCCAGGGCAGCATATTTCAGATTGGTAGGAAATAGTTGAATCACAGCAGGATCTTATTTTTACACAAATTACTTCTAAACTCCAAACACATCTAAAATTAATTTCCTTCATCACATTAACACTGGGCTGTTAATCACTGGAATGTGTGCTGGTGTTTGACAGACATAAAAAATTGATTTGCATTTGCAAGAGGAGGGGGGCCTATATAAAAGAAGCATGTTCCTTGTGTGAAATAAAGTTTCACATATCCTGCTCCATAAAATATATTGCCTATTTACTAGTCGCAGATGATTATAGAGGTGAGTGCAATGGCTTATGAACTTCAAATCAAAAGACCTGACCTGTCTTAAACAGCATGGATGAATTAAGAAAAATATGTAATGCAATATGCCTATACAAAACAGTGAAATTACAAAGTGCTTAAGCCTCTCTAGTTAATTTCTGAGAATTAATTTATTCACTCATTCAGTCATGAATGCACACACAAAACAAATATTGAGTACTGTGATTCCTTACTTACATGGAGCTCCAAGTCAAAGGTGGACGATAATTCGAGGTACGCGTGCAATAATCATTATGACAGTGAAATAGTGTAGGGCGCTGTGGGAATATGGAGGAGGATACAGCAGCTTATCTACATATCTCAGAAGATTAAACAAGCTGTACATTAAGTAAGAGCTTACACAGAGCCTGGCCCATAAAGAACAGCCAGTGTGTGTTGGTGTCCTTTGTGCAAGAGACATGTTCATGCCACACATCATTAAATATCCATTTTGGATGTCTTCAGGAGAAGATGCAGAGTCTTATGGGAAGACAGAGCCAAATTCTAACAAATCTTGGAATTCGAGAAGGACCTACCGAGAACCTGTGAATGTCCCTTGAAGCCACTCCCTTTATAATGCACTTAAGTCTTAGCAAAACCCACCCGAGGATGTTCTGACCTAACAAGTGAGGAGAGAACTACATTCCAGAGAAGCTGGGAAACTAAGCCAGCACACACTAGCCAGGGCAGTACCTGTGGGGCTGGTTTTTTGAATGGTTGATTAAGGGAAGCAGAACATAAAACAGGTAAAGAAGAGTTTGTAGACTCGAAACTGCAGTCTCAAGAGACAGCATTGAACACCCTGGCTGTGACCCAGGAAAGAGAGCTGACCCGTGACTAGCATGGCTCCCTGAGGCACAGAAACAGCTATGGCTTATGTCAAAAGCACAGAATTGTGCAGGCAGAGGGTGGAGAAAGGAACTTAGTTTCAGGAAAGCAGCTTTGATGGAATGGATTTACTGTGTGGAGCCAGAAGCCTCCCCAGATGATTAGGTTTCATTGGAGACTTCAGTGACACAGCTCACATCAAGGCCATAGGGATGCTCGGGGGACAGCCTCAGTATCCGAAGTAGATCTTTTGGTGTGGAAAGGACTGCCACAGAGCTTAGTTTATCAGGAGATGACAGGAAGCCAAAACAAGAGATCCACCCCCCAGAAGCCTGTGGTCTCACAAGGGCTGTCAGGGTGGAGTGGCAGCCAAACGGACCCACTATACAGACTGTGGAGACTGTAGAACAGGAGAGACGGGGAACTGGCAAGGATTCTACTCAGTTTGCAAAAGCAAAACGAGCAAAAACGCAAGGGTGAGCCACAGGCTGAGGCAGTCACTCCCAAGTGCAGACCTGAGCCACTTTCCAGACCTGGAAACTACTGATTATGCAACAATCAGATCACTAGAAGAAAGAATCCTACTACATGCAGGATGCCAAGCATACCCAGTGGTGCCTCTCCAGTCCTTCTGTGAAGGAACTCACTGACGTGAGAAACTGAACACTGGCGGAAATGCACGGCCTAGACATTTCAAGAATGGCTGGACACAGGATCAAAACTTCTATCAGTCCCCTACACTTGAGGCTTTCTCCTGCTTTACCCCATATTAGGGGGAAGACAATGGAAGCCATATGACAAATCAAATATGTTCTTATTTTTCACCAATTCTGGTTATTGAATCCAGGAAATACTGAGCTGCATACCCAGCTCTTCTATTTTTTATTTTATTTTTAAATAGGGTTTCATTATGCCGAGGCTGGCCTCAAATCTGTGATCCTCCTGCATCCAGAGCAGGTGGGATCATTGTACACCACCATGCCCAGAAATCAATGGACTCTTTAATGCATCTGGCATACAGTGGGCCACAGGAGGTCTACAGACCCCTTCCTTGCACATTTCCAAAATGTATAATTGAGAACATCCTTGGCGGTTGACATCTTGTCCCATAGGGCAAGAGTTATCAAAATGGGAAAGGTGACATAGCAGTCTCTGAAAATGACCCTGTCTGGCCAGGAAAACAAAGAAAAAGCAAAACTGCAAAACTAAGGGATGGCAGATGCGAGCAATCTTCATGAGGCCTGAGAAGGCACAGGACTTAGTGAATCCTAAAGAATGTCTCTAGGCCATTGTTTGCTCAATTCCAGATGCAAAGGCCCTGCTAGATGTGGGAACTTTGTCAGCTGCACATGAAGGATGGCCATTGATGTGCTGGAGGTTTTCATTTCTACCACTGTCAGGAAACAGTCTGTTTGCGTTTACATGGCATACACAACAGAATGTGTATATTTAAAGGCTTATCCCAGAGGTGCCACTTTAACTCTCCTGTTGTTTGCTATAGTGTAAGAGAGATCAAAACAGCACAGCGAACTACTATATCAATGGCATCGTGCTGGGAGAGTGAGAGATAGCTTGCATGCTACAAGCCACATAGGTGCTACAGAGAAGGCAAATAATTAACTTTGCAAAAAGTCAGACCCTGAGGGGCTGGGGATTTAGCTCAGAGGCATAAGCACCATCCTTGCAAGCAGGCAGTTGTAAGTTCGATCCCTGGTACCGATTAAAAAGGAAAAAGACGGAAAAAAAAAAATTCAGACCCTGTCACAGCTAGAAAATGTTTAGAAATTCAGTGCTGGGCAATCACACAGAAGCACAATGCCTCCTCATAACAAAGAAGGCACAAGTGAACCCTTTGGGGTTCTGGCTACAGTATATTTTACATCTTGGATTACTGCTCCAGGTCATACAGTAGGTGACAGAAAGACCTGCGATCTTGGAGTGGGGGAGGAAGAACTAGAGAAGGAAAGGCCTCAGAGTCAGCTCCAAGGAAAGGACAACAGTTTGCTCCTTGTAGAAAACAATCCAAAAATGCCTGAGTGTTAGAGAATCAATAGTGAGAAAATGCTATGTAGGGTCTGCGGAAGACCTCAAGTGAAGAATCACAGCATACAAGGTGTGATGGAAAAGTATAGTGCGTGCTGAATTTTTTTAATGACCATACTACAAGACATATTGCCACCAATCTGCCTCACTTATAACATGATTATCCCATTGTTATTGCCACTTTCGGAAGCAGTTCTGGAAATCTTCTTTCATGAGTATTTTTAGTTACACTGACAAAATTCCCTCAGGGTCATGAGTCAGTGCAAATCATTTACCTTTCGTGCTCATTTTGACTTTGGAGACCAATCGAAAGTCACACAGTGGCAGATCCTGTGAGTGTTATGGTTGTGGACACACAGTGATGCTTACAGAGAACTGTCTCACTTGGATGGAACTGTCTGAGGCAGCACCCACTGTATTTTTTATCACACCTTATAAAGACACTCAAGAAAGTGGAGCTCCAGAACTGCTTCAGAAAGTGACAGGAACAATGGGATGTGTGTTTAAAGTGGTGATGGTGGTGGTGGTGGCGGGAGTATCTGGCCATATACTTTGATCACCCTGTAAACCTGGCACTGGAGGACCAGGACCATGTTTCCTGCAATGGAGAGCTACATATCTTTTGAAAAACAATCACATTCTTTGGTCCTGATAAGGATGGGAAACACAAGTGAGAATTTGGTCTGAAACACTCCTCACGAGGGCGTCTCCTGGGTTCCAACAACTCATGATAGATGTAGCAGAAAATCCACCATAAGATGAAAGTGACACATCAAGGACCGAGTCAGCAGAGAACCAGAAGGGACAAATGTGATTGGTGAGCTGTAGCCCAGACCTTCCAGTTCCCCACCAACATTGCACCAATCCTCTCCACTGTACCCCTCCCCCAGTGGAGTCCTGCATGACCAATGGGATGGGGCAATAGTCAGAGCTCAGTTTCTGACAGTGGCTCCATTCTGTGGGTACAAGATGAAAATATTTAGCAGTGCATCCCAGCTTAAGTCAAGGTGACCTTGAAAGACAAAGTGGAGAAAACTTCTCCTTTTGTGGAGAGACCTAGTTATACCTGATCATTCCATTTGTGCGGAAAAGCAGGGACCTCACTTGTGGGCGATGGTGGATGTCCAGGTCAGTTGAGTAGGAACCTAAAAAGACAAAGAAGGAAAGATCAGAGCTCAGCAGTGGAAGCACACATGTGCTGGGATGAGACTGGGCAGGGTTTGACAAGCTTTTGTATGCTCATCTAATCTAATTAGTAAGGGAGGAGTCTTACACGGTTATAATCTTTGTTTTCTTTTTTTTGTTTGTTTGTTTTTTGTTTTTTGTTTTTTTTTATTTTTTTTATTTAAGAGGAAAAAGAGAAAAACACAAAACAAACCAAAGCGGCATAAGGGTACACGCAATACAGAACTACAAAACAAAACAAAACAAAACAAAACAAAACAAAAAAACATAACAGTAAGAAATTACCTGCTAGTAGATTACACACTATCTTCTTGAAAATAGTTCCTCAAATCACAATATCAAAGAACACAAGGTGGACATTCAAACAGGGAGACTGCAAACAGCTGTGTTCAATGTTCCAAAAACATTGATAAAGTCAGCTATTTAACACCCCCAAACACACTTGCTGTTATATCCGTTAGAGCTCTTTTTCTTTTTTTTTTCCCTCTCTTTTTTACAACAAAATTTACACATCTTGGATTTTATTACTCCTTAGTGCTTATTACTTTCTTTGGGGGGGGGAAGAATACAGTCAAATATGGCAAAACAAAGCTGTCAGTCAATACCAAGGATAGACATAGCACATGGTGTAGAACAGAGTACAAGTTTATCAACAATGGTTATCAACGTTGTCCCTTGTTTCCTTAAAAAGAATTGTCTATCTAATTAGATATTATAAAGTTGGACAAAACAGTAGAGAACAAGACCAATAAAACTTAGGCATTGTAAACATTACAGGACTTCCAAAGAAGACAATAGTCAAACCAGAATGGGTACCTTAGTGAATCTTATTGTCTTCAAAGTAGTTGCCTATGTCTTCAAACTTGATACTATCATATAGAATGGAACAGAGTCTAATCAGTCAAAACAAGATCGTGGGAGTACTACAGGACTTCAAAACAAGTTAATAGGAAATCGAAAAGAGTTACTATTTATATATCCTAATTTTTTTGAATTTTTTCTTTAATTAAGACAAACATAAGAAATGACTAAATAATTTTTTTTGAAACAATAAGGGGGAGATTGAGATAAAACAGGACATAACAATATAACAATAGAGGTCACAGCATGACTGTTTCAACAACCTGGTACTTCACCACCTTATAACCTGACTTAATAGTAGTTACCATAGTGTCTTTTTCCTTGAAATATTTGGATAAAACTTCATATACTCTAGCTTCAAATATTTTCATATCAAGAAGCCCAGAATAAAGCCTTTCTAATTAATGAGTGAAAACTTTATAAGGCTTCAAGGCCACCTAATGGGGAATCATGATTACCACATATTTTTATATATTTGAATCATTACTTACATTAGGGAAACTATTCGGCATTCACACATGCGAGATTGATTTATTTCACTAATGAGTATGGTCTCAAGCTGCGCCCATTTATTGATAAATATCTCAATGTGATCCTTCTTTATAGCTGAATAATACTCCATTGTATAGAAATACCACAACTTTTTTATCCATTCCTCAGTTGATGGGCACTTGGGTTGTTTCCAAGATCTGGCGATAATCTTTGTTTTCAATGCCATTTATTTATATTACTTCACATAATAAGGTTAAGAGCAAAATTTTAATAACTGGCATGCAAATTTCCTGAAAATTTAATAATTACTTCTGACATTCTAATATGAACCAGCTCCAATACCCACCCAGACCTAGAAGTTACTTTGCTTTTTTCTCAGAGGCAGAAGAATCAAGCTGTGCAATAGGAAAGATAAGGAGTATGCACATGTAACTATGTGGCTTATGTAACTTACACTTGCTACACTTTTATTATTGAGTTGTTCCCAAAGGAATGAAAAATACTGGCATAAAGCTCAAACCCTGGGGGCTGGGGATTTAGCTCAGCGGCATAAGCACCTGCCTTGCAAGCATGTAGTCGTGAGTTCAATCCCTGGTACCGGTAAAAAGGAAAAAAAGACAAAAAAAAAAAAAAAAAAAAAAAAGCTCAAAGCCTGGTGAACACAGGCCAGTGTCAATTTAAAACAATATGAACCACCCGTAATTCCATGGAAAGAATCTCATGTACAAGTGCACTGTATGATAATGTGATTAAATGCGTGTCATTACTCTGAAGTTATAAGCAGGCATTCATTTCTTTGCCTGTTCTCTACTCACCAGGAGCAGGATCTTTTATAACTCACAGCATCAGCCGCTTCATTCATAATCTTGATTGAGGTTATTTAATTTAAAATTAAATCAAAGCAAAATAAATCAAGGCAAGATTCTACTTTGCATTTGCATTGCAACTACAACTATAAAAATACCACCCAGTAAGAATAAATTGAACTAATTTTGAAAATTCTACTTGTCTTCAATGGTTTTCAAAATTCAGAGAAATATATAATATTATAAAAAACAAAGACAGCCTGTTTGAAGATCAATAGGGTAAGTATCTAATAGCCAGGCTAAGTTAGTGAAGAAAAGAGAGTTCAATTCAAAAGGCAGAATAAAGCCATAATTTAGGGAGGAGTTTCTTAAAAGGCCAGTGTTACAATTCCTGTGCTATTTTCCCCTGGGCTACACTAGAGGGCGAACTTTCTCTTTCTATCCCTGAAACATCCTTTCAAAGTGACTGAGTCTTTTGTGAGGAAGATGACTAATTTCCAGAAAATCTTATGATCAAGTGGACTCAGGGAGAAAAATTGATTCCTCTGAATCAGAGGAATCCAGGGAAAAACTGTGAGGCACAGCAAAGGTAAATGTTAAATAAATAAGTGCAAACAGAAAAAGAAAGAAAGGAACGAAGGCAGGCTGGCAGGCAGAAAGGAGGGAAGAAAGGAAGGAAGGAAAGAAGGAAGGAAGGAAGGAAGGGAGGGAGGGAGGAAGGGAGGGAGGAAGGAAGGAAGGAAGGGGAAGGAAGGGAGGAAGGAAGGAAGGAAGGAAGGAGGAAAAGTTGTCCTCTGTCAGTGAATGCTTTACACTGATAAAGTATGCTGTGAACACTGCCCCTCGCCACTTCAGAGTCACTGTGTAAAATTTTAGCTCATTTTTAAGGGAAGATGAAGCTCCAAGGTTTTAAGAAATCAGCTCAACATCAAACAGGTTTATGGCAAGAGAATGAATCAAGGTTGGATTTCACCCAATTTCTCTTCTCCAAGTTCATCTCATTCCCTATCCTTCTGTCCTCTGCCCGCCTTCATCAAAGAACTCGAGACATCCCAGGGCGAAAGCTGGCTAGACATCCTCAGATGAATAAACCAGACTCTGGCTGTCCCTGTTTCATACAAGCTAATGAGCAGAAACCTTCCATGACATCCGTCTCTCTCCCAAGGCTATGATTAAAATCATTGACTTAAAACATAATTACAAGTATGACACATCCATGATTATTTCGCCTCTAGGGAAAATATTATAGGATATGCATTAATTTATTTACTTACATTAAGTAAAGATTTAGAAAGAAGCTCTTTAAATTACAATCCAAATTAAGAGAAAATATAAATTAGAATGTGATTACTTAAGTCACAGAGGATCCGCAGCTTTCAAAGGCATTGCTTCAGGGCGCCTTTGAGCTGAGAGCTGCCCAGCAGTCTGTTAAATGATCCCGTTTACTGTATGAGGGCTCAATTTACATGGAAATGGCCAGGACCTTAGCTGTCACAGTGAGTTGCATCTGTACTGTGCTCTGTGTTAGCAGCAAGATTTAAATTTATGGAAAATACCACACAGGGGAGGGTCTACCTCTGAGTGTGGCTCCACCACCATCCTGTAAATCATGAGACTGCAATATCCTAAACATTTATCGGGGGACTCTACAGACCAGGGACTGAACTGTCTTAAAATTGGAGTTATCGGTCCTGTTGTAAAAGGTCCCACTGGCCTTCTCACTGACACATTCTGTGTATTGTCAAGCATGGAGAGGTGCCCAGAGTAGTTAAAACAAGGCAGGATCTCTTCTTCTCCGGAGTTTGTCTTCCCCTGTCTGCACATAGGCATTCCGGAGCAAAGCCCCAGCAAATCACCCAGCCAGGCTGAACAGGGATGGGAGTGGTCAGGTGATATGGTCACATGGTCCTCAGACTTTTTTTATTGTTGTTATTTTGGTAATGTTTTGTCCCTGGGGCTTCTTCCCACTTAGTAGAGGGCTTGAGGAACAGATGTAATGAGAAAGAAATTGGAGAAAATAAACAATGGAAAACAAGTTAGAAATTAATTTACTTTCCACTTAACTACATATTAATTTTTGCTTACATATTTAGATATCTGTTTAACTGCATATTGCATCATTGTATAGAGATTTAAAATAGGCACAAGGAACATTAGAATCACAATAGTGTAAAAGTAGGATACCAGAGCAAGGAATACCAGAGGATAGGATATCAGAGCATAGGAAATCAAAGCAAGGGCAAGGTTGAATTTCCAAGAACATGCAATAAAGCCCCATAGATTTTGATAGTTCTCTCAGAATACTTCTGCAGATTGATCTACAAGCATACAGGCATGTTTGTGTGTTTGTGTGAGACAGGGTCTCTCCATGTAGTTCAGACCTTGGACTCAGTGCGTAGCCCAGGCTGGCCTTAAACCCTTGGTGATCCTCCTACCTCAGCTTCCTGAGTAGTAGGAGTACAGGTATGCTCCACCATGCCTAGCCCAGGCATGTTTTTAAAATGAATTTAGTTTCAGCAATCTATTGAAAAAGGAGGAACAATCTATATCTGATTACAAAATAGAGCAGATCTTCCAAAGAGGTTGGGAGTTTCAGGGTCCCAGGTCCCCTGAGCAATGGATTCCTGGGTTCTCAGTGTTTGGGCACCGCCAACCATAATAATAAATTCAGAACAAGCTTTGAGGGTCAATGGTTTTGCACTATCTTTCAAAGTATAACATGGCTCAATGACAAAGGCCAGCCTGAAGACAGCCATCGTGTCAGTGGGAAGCAATGAGGAAGTTAGGGCTGTGCAGGCCGAGAGGAAGGGGCAGGAAGTGGGACACATGGTGCAGAATTACGTCTTCCAGGGACAGAATGGGAGGAAGGTAGCCAAGAAGGCACCCAGGGTCCCGACAGCATCATCGTCCTCAGGCCCTTGTGACAGCAGTGCCATGGCCTTGTTACAGGCTCACAAGGCCTTCCTCAGAGGTCAGTGGAAAGAAAAGTGGTCTCTGTCATTACAGGAATCCCTGGAGGAAGCACACATGTGGACATCCCATGGTTAGGCAGCCATGGTGGCCAAGAAAAGCTGTGACAGAACCCAAGGTTCCCTATCATCTTCCAGTGGTGGCTCATGTAGACAACATGGATTGAGGGACCAACCGGAGTAGCTTCACTGCCACAGTCTCTGCCCAGCCACTTGCTGAGGCTCAGCGTCTCCTCCTCAGTCCATTGACTTTCTCATGGCTTAGTGTCATGGAAAGTCCTGCCAATGGAAAGGACTTCCCCTCCCTCCCTGGGCAAGAAGACTGTCCCTTTCCCCCAAGAAAGTGTACAGTCAAAGTAGGAACACAGAAGAAAGAAAAATTCTACATAAACCATAGAAAGGTAGCATTAAACTGAACCTTAGATAAGTGATGTATGTTAGATTTTACTAAAAAAAGTAAATGTATTTCGCAGGGAAAAGGAATTTACCCATTCCCAAATAACTGTGCCAGTCTCTGAGTTGGTCCAGTACATGAAAGATATTTGATGCTGTTGAAGCTGGTTCCTTGCCTCTATGAAGACCCAAACACTCTCCCTCACTTTGGGTGTTAACCCAGATGGGATCTGGGGTAGATTCTGGAAATGCAACTTCAGAGGATGCCAGTTTAAAGGGCCCCACTCTTAGTTCACTGTCCTATTGTCACTGAGGTTCCAAATATTTGTGAATAGGCACTTGGATTTTTCTTGTACACAGAACCCCATGTAGTATGTAGGCAGTTCTCCCAATAGCTTCTATATTTTTCTAATAATTACTGTCAATCTTAGAAGGGAAGATTCTGGAAAGGAAGATTCCCAGAGTTCTTCATAAGTGGTCAGCTTCCAGAAAGGCAAGAGACCCTGCATAGAAAGCAAAAGAGAGCCTGAAAAGAATCACTCACCTTAGAAAAGGCTTCTCCCAACATGAAACAGAGCCTAAATACGTTAGCATTTCTCCACCAGGAATCTTACCCTGTACTGCATTTCTTTTCTTCTCCAAAGCCCCAGGCGTGACTGTGCCCCACAATTCACTTTTCTCTACAATTCACTTTTGTTTTGAAGGTGTAGAATCCTTTATTAACTGCAAACTCACTGAAATAAGGGTTGCATCTCATCTCTCAACATTCCCATAGCCTACGTTCTAATTACACACTATGATCAATGACAAATGAGGTCTTACCATTGCATCCCATTACATGTTAAAAGCACATGATGTACTTAATTTCACCTGATTATTGCCATAACCTCATGAGTTTGGCAAGACATTTAATTCTCTTTATCCAGATTAGGAAATCAAACATCAGAATAACATAGGTGAGTACCTTTACCTACACTGATGCAGGTTGCCAATTCATAACTCTGCACTGAACCCTGGACCATATGTCCACCTCATCCATCCATCACCACGTGAATGTCTCCAAGGCATGTCCCGCTCAACACTTAGCAAACCAAACCAATCACCATCCTCCCCCGCTCCACCTCGCTCCAACCTGCTCCTCTTAGATTTTCTTTGCTCACTAAGATCATCACCTTCCTCCTAGTTGCTCAAGCTCGATACCTGGCAGCCATCCTTCTCCCCACCCTTCCTCCAATTTTCCAGGTCCAAGGCTGCTCCAAATTCTGCTGATTCTTCTCCGTTCTTCCTCCAGGACATGAGCTCCTGGCACAAGTCCTGACACACATCACAGATGGTGACTCAAGTGACTTCCCCAACTGGTACTCTGGCTGATATCCTGGCTAAAGGAGAATCAGCATCTCCAGATCTCCTTGTCACCCCCTATTTCTGATGAGTAAGAGACTGAGTGGAATCCTTTCTTCTCTCACAAGTGCAGCTAATAAAAAAAAGAAATCTCTCACACAAACACCTCTACTTACACTGTCAGGCTTTTTCACTCTGTTTTCCAGTGCTCTGCTCTTGTTGAGTTATTGTTGTTTGCTGGCATTTCTTCTTCACATGATCATCATGCCCCTCAAGTTATGAGGAAGTCTGGCCATCTTATAATCTCAAAATATCTCCATCCACAGAAATGTTCACACAAAGCCCACCAAGTATAAATAAGAATATAATAATCTCACCAGCTAGCCATATAGATACCAAGCCTTTTAGAAAACCCAGAACATTCCAGAAAACCTCTTGAGGGAATCCAGTTGGATTCCACCAGACAAGAAGACTTGAGCAGGCAGGAATAGTCTAAAACTATAAACCACAAGGAGGCAGATTGAGGCACCTTAGGCCAGGAAAAGATTGTTCCCTTTTCTTCAAATCTGAAGAAAGAAAGGACATAGAAGAGGAAGGGGGCAGGTGGGCAAGAGAGAGAGAGGCAGAGGGTGGTCCTGTGAAGAGTGTTCATGGAAGAGACAGATGTGCAGAACCTCCATTTTTCTGTATTCCATTTTATATACGTATTTATTCTAGTGTTTCTTTTAGCATATTTATATTTGTCTTTATTTATAATTTTTCCATTGTATCTTTCTGTCCCACACACTTAACAGAGCTTACTGGGGCTACATAGCTAAAAGTAATCAATCTGTGGTAACCTGCCTCAATCAGTGGAGTCTGTCCCAGAAGAAGGAAGCAGGGTAAGACAGTCAGTCATGGGCCAGTCTTGATGTCCAGAAGGTAATCCTACCCTGGACAGAAGCTGCAGAGTGGTGGTGGCTGTGGTGGTTCCTTTGAATTAAGAAACAAACAGCCACAAGTATCTCTATAGTAGAAGAAAGACAGCCCTAAAGTCTTGGTATGAAATTACAAAGCAAGACCTAAAATTACAGGGAAGTACAGGGGTCTCTGTGTGACGTCCAGGAGACTGCTCGGGAGCCTTTGGGTGAAACTGATACAGGCAGCAAAATGCTCTGGGGCCTTGGCCCAAGGAAGATGGAGGGAGAGAACAAGAGGACCAACTTCAGTGTCCCAGCCCCACTGTCAGAGGACATGCCGTGGTCTCCAGAGTGAACCATCAGCCACTCAGCCCAGAGCTAAAAAAAAAAAAAAGATAGGAGTACAGAAAAACACAGGAGTCACTTTCTCATAAGGCTAAAGTATCCTACTGTATTGGGTACCTTTTACTTTTATCGAAGGAATACTAGGAAATTCCCCAAAACTATAATTTACATGTTAGAAAGGTCATAGTACAACCCAAGGGAGGCGGCGACTGGGAAGTTGTAACCACAGTTTAAGTTGGAGGTTAAGGGGTGTGTGTGTGTGTGTGTGTGTGTGTGTGTACATGCACGTTAGTATAACAGAAAGAGTGGTCGTGCAGGAGGGCAGCACTGTGATTGCCCTGGGCCCAAGGCCAGTGCATGTGGAGCCCTGCAGCGCAGCCAGCTCCCTGTCTGTGTGAGGGATGCTGGCTCCCCCAGGCTACCAAACTGCGCTGTCGCCCACACTGGCAAAGGAGGTACATAGGCCCTTTCTGCCTCTGCAGGCTTGGGGTTTGGGGGGTACTGTGAGAGCAGAGGTGTTTTTCAGTGTGCATGGTCTCCCACATCTTATAGCATGTCTGTGCCTGAGGACCTACCCAGAAGCTAATAGAAAACAATCAGAGCCAAGGCTGTACCTTACATGGAGGCTCAGTGGTCTGCGTGAGTTAGGCTGCAGTGAAAACCAGAGTGTGGCCAGAGGCCGATAAGAGACAAGCAGAAGCAAGGACCTGAATAGAAGCAGAGCAGAGTTGGAGCTTTCTGTTAGCTCCCCTCAACCTCAAGATTTATCAGCATTCAGGGGGAGACTTAATCCTAACATTATACCTTGATTTTTGCTGCCCTTGGTTATGTGTTATACATAAACAGCAAATAAATATGTAATGCATTGTATATTTCCTAATGCATGTTTAAAATAAATATGCACATGACATATATAAATAATGCTGGTTAAATGGAATGGAATTCATTTCTGTCTGCCTAACTAGTCTTTTTGTTATACCTACAGAACTCCTTGAGATATTGTTGGTAACTGGGGCCTGGGACACACTTGAAGGCTGAAATCAAGAGCTAGGTACTGAGGAAGGATAAAAATAAACAAGTAAGGCGCCCCGGACCAGAACTCTGCTGTATGAGGCTCTTCCTGCCTGGTGTGACAAAGCAGGACAGGACTGGCTGCAGGAAAGGACCTGTGTGGCCACCTGGTAACCAGAATAAGGACACCTTGTATTTGGACACAGGCTTCCCTCCAACAGCTTCAAAGCTCTTCAAATGTTACCTCGCTAAGCTTGCAACAGCCAGGGAATATGGGAGGAAGCATGCAGAGGGGAGGTTGAAAACAATTTCTCTTGGATTGTAAAGGGAAATACAAGGAGGTGACACCAATGAATTCACAGCCTCCATTCTATGTTCAACACTATTGGAGACTGGTGTTTATTCACACTGCCTGGAGACTAACTAATGACCCGGAAGAATAAATGACACCTAAGACCCATGATACTGACCCCGTGCATAACGCCACGTGTTAATTTAAAGGGATGTCGTTTTGCAGAGTGGGCATGCCATGGGGTTTCTGTGTGTTCTTTTTTTCCCCTCTCTTGATTCTAGACCATATCTCATGCCTAAAAACTACTCTGTGAAAATCCCTGCCATCAAGAGAGTTTCATTGCTACCAGTCCCTCCAATAGCAAGCTGGCCACTTCCTGGTTAGAATTCCTTACTTTCTGACTGATTTCAACGTATTTGTCTCAGATGTGTTCCTGATATCAATCTTAGTGACTTCAGCATCCAAGCAAATGATCTCAAGAGGTAACAAGTGTTGGCCACACACTATTTCCTGGATGTGAACGAGATCTGCATTCCAAATGCTCTACCCTAGCCACAGGACAGTGATGGTGTTCAGGTTCGCTGGTGTTCATGAAAGCTCATGAATACCACATTCCATAGACCCAGTGGTCTTTGAAAACTCTTAACTATTCTCTTCCCCCTCCCCTGTTATCTGAAAGATGGCCACAGATCCCTTCTGAAAAGGTTCAGAGGAAAGTTTCTCATACCACTCAAGGGGTCCGAATCTCGTCTTCAGTCTTTGGGCTGTCAGGCTATAGAAATCACTCTCATGTGGGAAATGTGGTTTTCCTTGGCGGTAGCTGCCAGTGTTATTGGGAGTCTGACTATCTCACAAATGCTCACTATTTTCATTAGCAGCCCAGTGAACTGTCCATGTACTTCCTCCCACCCCCAAGCCTTGCTCAGAAGCAGCCTCCACTAACCCATGCACCACGAGCAGGAAAGCTGGTGCACCACAGCCACCCTCCTCTCTTGCTGCCCAGTGTGTTGATGTCTCCAGGGGTTAGGTTCCAGCCCCTGATTTCTACCGCCCAAAGTGCCAGTGTTTCCAGAAAGTCAAAACAGAAGACAGCCTTCTACAAGCCTGAGAAGACAGCCACTCTCCAAGCTTCTCAGAGACAGCAGTGTTCATTCACCAAGCCAGTCCTCACCCTTTGCAGGAAACTTAGTCTGCCTGGTTTTTCCGTCTAACGTGGCGTATGTTGTTTGCAACATCCTTCCTTCCTGAGTCATCTTTTCTTTTTAAATCTTGAAATGAGTTTCTATTAAGTCACTAAGTTTCCCTGATCGGGCTGGAACTTGCCCAGCGTGCTGTGATTGCAGGTACGCAGCACCACACCTGGCTCTCCCTGAGTCTCCTGAACCTCTTGACCCCTGTCTCAGAGTCTCACCATGGTAGTTCCGGCAACCTAACGAGCTCACTCAAGGCTTGTACTGCGGCTAAGCATTCAGGAACCCTTCCAGCAGTGTTCTGGGACAGGCTCCAGTGTCTCTGCCTGAGTGTCGAACTTCATATCAAAAGTAAGTGTTCCCTCAGGGGCTGGGGATTTAGCTCAGCGGCATAAGCACCTGCCTTGCAAGCAGGCAGTTGTGAGTTCGATCCCCGGTACCGATAAAAAGGAAAAAAGACAAAAAAAAAAAAAAAAAAAAGGAAGTGTTCCCACGTTTTAAACAAAACGAAACAAAACCTTTCCTGTACAACCTTATATCCATATTACCACCCCATCCCACCACTCGGCCATCTCAGTACATGTTCCCCTAATTCCCACTGACACATCTTAGGTGCTACAACTTCTCCAGGAATTCCCCTTCCCATCATAGATATTCTGACTTCCAGTCCAATCTGGTAAGACACTACTGAGCTCAGCCTGGAGGGAACTGAGTGACTAGTAATGGACAAGGAAGGCAAGTGTGATTGTCCTCTGGCACAGTGAAAAGGCTGGCTTGCAGAAGATTACACTGGAATGCAACCAGGAGCCAAGTGAGAACTAGAGAAAGAAGGAAGGGAAGACCATGGTATAATGTTAATTCAGCCGCCATTGTAGGTAGTGAGTGCTGAGACCCTGAGACCCTCAGAGGAGCCTTAGAAGGAGCATCTTCATGAGAAGCATTAATCTGCACACTCTGATTTTCCTTGGCGCAGGGTGGACCTGTGCTGGCAGCCTACCTGAGTGTATACGGAGCAAGGTCCTGGGTGACCCACCCTGCAGCATCAGAGCAGACGGTGAGGTGCATAAGGCAGAGCAGAGGCAAAGCCCTGTCTAACTGAAAGGTCACAGCTTGAGAGGGACTGATGGGATCAGGAGCTTGTGAAGTGGTGTGCAAGGCTGTCCAGTATAATCTCAGTGACCTCCTCTCATCCCACGCAGTGGTTCAGCCTTCTCTTCACACCCACCCACCCTTGATGGATTGACACCTGAAGGGCAACTCATAGCACCCAGCTGAGCTGAATCAGCGTGGTGCTGGGTATGGATGGCCCACCTGAGAATTGTCGTCAACAACATAAAAAGGGGAACTGGAGAGGAAGAAGTGGTGTTGGCTCTCCTGTTGCCGTGGGTTCTCCTGGAGGAGCTTGTCGAGCATCTTTCCTGATATGAACTTGACTGTTCTGAGGATGATCCCGTTGTCACTGAGGATGGCTGTGGTACTTTTGGGAGACCTCTGATCCTTTCTTTGAATGTCACTTCCTGGCTCCAGTGCAAACCATTCTGCCTACTGGCCCAGGTCCTTCACCCCACTGGCACAGACTTTCTAGCTTCCACCACTGACCTTTGGGCCTTCCCAGTGCAGATCCTTGAAACAGACTTGCATGAGACATTGTCGTGGGCTCTGGTCTTCAGCAAGGACGCCACGGGATCCAGGCCCTCTGCTGGATTCTTCGGGTCTTCAGTGTGTGGACATGTTTCCCACACTTTTTTTTTATATTTGACTCTTTGGGTGACTATCATAAAATAATCCTATAAGTTATGTGTCCTGTCTTAAATTGTTTTCCTGCAAACCTGACTATAACTGCTTCTTCCCTTGGCCCCTAAGCTACTGCTCCTACTTTTCACCTTTCCAGATCTTCAATCCTATGCCCATCGCTGTCTCTTCTTCTTAACCCTTTAACAGTGTTCAAGCGACCAGGGCCTCTAGGTGTTTCACTTTTATCAAGTCTAACTTCTCAGAGTAATGGGATGTAATACAAGAGATAAACTGCAGACCCTCAAATGTGAGGCCTGTCCTATAATTCTCCAAACTCCACATTCTCATGTGCGTCCATGCCACAACTCAGCCTGATCTGTCTCCAACAGAGCTGCAGAGTCCCTGACCACCACTGTAAAAACCTGTTTCTTCTCCAGTCTCCTCCAGCCGTAGACTGCACAGTAGTCCTTGAAGCCTCACTGGTCAAAATTCCAAGGTGGGCCTTGCAAACTCATTTCCCCACCCACCTCCCGTAACCTTTCAGACTACATCCAGAAAGTGACCGCAAAGCATCTCCTTCAGCACCAACATGAGTCCAAGCAATCATCGTGCCTCAAAGAACAGAGCAAAGCCCTGTCACTGTATCTCAGCTGTCAGCCCTCCACACCGCAGCTATGCAGACACGAATCAGTGCGCACATCCTCAGACACCAAATTCCACGGGGATCTCTCTCACATGCTGTTTGGGTCCGAAGACAAAATTGCTCATTGTATTCATGGGCCTGTCTTTTCTCAACTTCTCTCCATCAACAATGCTTCACAACGCTGCCTCAAGACATTGGTACATGCTGTTCCTCATGATTGCATGATTTTCCCTCTACTCCATCCACTGCTTTTTAAAAATATATATAGTAGAATACATTTATTGGGGAAACATCTATTACTTTTGAGCTGCTTCTTCTTCATAGCATTTAACAGTACCTAGCTTTGTTTCTTTCTCTCTCTTCTCCTCTCTCTGTATATATGTTATATTCATGTGCATCAATACATATTTATTTATCATGAGACTCATGGAGGGAACATTTTTTTTGCCTGTATTGCTAGCACAGAAAACAGGAACTGTCATTGTAGCCACTCAGCTACAAAGAATCTACAAAAAATCTATAAGTGACTGAAACTCAAAACAGAAGTATTATAATCATAGTGAAGAGAAACATTTAAGCAATATGAAAGATAAATGTTGTTAAAGCCAATACAAAGCTACAGGAAAACTGGTGAAATTTAGTAAGAACTTAAAAATAAAAGAGCAGGAGAAAAGAGCAAAGAAGAGAATAGTTCATTTAGAAATGCAGGTATCTAAGAATTGAAAGGCTTTTAAGGAAGATGTTTGAAATATTCTACTTACAAGGTCAGTGTCTGGCACTAATTTTGGAGACTTTAGACTGATTGTTATTTTGCTCCTTGAATAATACATTGTATTTGATGGAGCTTTACACCTAGCCCTTTGTTTTGTTTGTTTTATATTGTTGTTTTGTTTTTTTCTTTTGAGACAGGGTCTAACTTGCTCAGGCAGGACTCAAACTTTCAGTCCTCCTGTCTCAGCTTCCTGAGTAGCTGGGACTACAGGCCGCTGTGGTCAGCTTCTTGCATAAACCATGTAAGAAAATTTTCATTCTGACTCTGAAGCACGTTGTGCCCTGTGCACTGCCCTTCATTTAGAGGATCGTTGCTGTTACCTACTTTTGCCACAAGAGGGCTGTCAGCAAGTCTTTCCGCTTAAAATGATCCCGGTCTAAAAGGTGCTTTTACAATTTAAAAAATAAAACAAAAAGTTAAAAAAAAAAAAAAAAAAAAAGAAAAGAAAAAAGAAAAAAGAACGTGGAAATTCTTGCTTCAATTTAGAAATCCACCCATCTTCATCTTGCATGTTCCTATAATTAACTCACGCAAGCTTACTCAACTAAACTAACCTACTTACTATGATTTGTTCCTTTTTCAAATGAATTCTCTTAATCTTCCAGATACATATGCCAAACCAAGCAGTTACATATGTATTTGCATGAAATTAAAAGTTCTTTTCCTCAATTACATTTAAATAAGTGAAAAAAATTCACCCTCTTCTAGGGGTTCTTTGAACAGAGAGGTACCATCATGGATTTCTTGGAAAACACTGCAGAGCTACAGAGGAGATAGGAAATTCCACCAGCATTTTGAAATATATCAGGATATCATTTTCTGCCACATTTACAATAAAAATACTTACATTCACATTGCACAAAGAGACTTCCAGAAAGCAAGCTTCAAAATAACAAATCTCAATAAAGAAATAGCTTTTGCACACTTTCCTTCAAATAGTGACTTTTAAAAACAATATTCCCAGGTTCTCGAAAGTAGAACACCTGTATAAAACTGTTACTACATGTAAGCTGTCAGTGACATGAGGCTGATGGGACAGATTCTGGTAATTTTTCTTTTTTTGGTACCAGGAATTGAACTCACAACTTTGCACTTGCCCAGCAGGTGCTGTGCTGCGGAGCTATATTCCCAGGCCCAGGTTCTGGTGAACTTCTCAACAACCGTGCTTGGCAGGAGGGTCTTCCTTTTCGGATCTGCAGGAGTAAACCACAGCTGAGTCACAAACAGTGTGCGTTCCCTTCCTCTCGCTGGCCGGGGCTGGTGGCACTGGCCTCAGGTCTAGGTTTTCAGGCACTACCTGTCACACACCCATTTTCCCCAAAGGCTATGAATGATAAATGATTAGATAGCACCCAAAGAGCTCATCTGTGCTTCTCCCTGGGGTCCAAATTGGAGCCAAAAGTTAGGACTAAGAAACTTCTAGGCTAGATATCACTATCACCTTAGAAGATTGAGGAATTATAATCCAGTCTCTGGAGAGAATTCCAGAAATCCAAATGAGACATGGAAGAGACAGAGCTCAAGAAACTGATGGAGGAGTGTACAGCAGTGAACAGACAGACACACATCACCTCCACACACGTGTGTTGATGTCTGCATATCATTGAATTTGATGTAGTTTGGGTGAAGACTGTCTGGCAGAGGCCTCCTGCACTCACAGACAGGGCTTTTGGAAAACGTTGACTTGCGGGGCTGCTACAGCGGTTTGCTGCAGCCCGTGGGGCCTGGCTGAAGGCAGTCATTCGGTGTGTCTCCCTTCCTGGCTCCTTTCTCCCTGGCTACTTCCTGGACACCATGGGGTGAGCAGCTTTTCTCCCACTGGGCGCTCTGCCATGCCTCTCTGCCTGGAAGCCGGACCACCACTGACCAATCCACGAGCCCGAATAGACCTCTCTTTCAATTGTGCTGTCCTGTATTGTCTCAAGGAAAGTGATTTTTAATGAGGTTTAAAAACACATTTTCCTTTATGTTTTCTCAGATATAGGAATTGATGAATACGTGCCCCTCAGCCCAGAATAATGAACAGTGGAAGTCAGGTACAGACTGAGTTCCTCTTACTCAAAGTGCCTGCAACTAGATTGTTTCAGATATCTGATTTCTTCCAGACTTTTGGAATGCTGCTTGCATATCCATAATGAAATATCTTAGGGGTGGAAACCAAGTCTAAACACTAAATTCATTTATGTTTAAAGTACCCACAGCCTGATGATCATTTTATAGGATATTTTTAGTGTTCCTGTGTTTTGACTGAGGCCCATGATGGGAAATCAGGTGTAGAATTTTCCATTTTTGATGTCATTCTAGCACTCAAAACATCTAAGATCTTGAGCTGGGCAGCATGGTGCAAGCCTGTATGCCCAGCACTCTCAGAGGCTGAGGCAGGATAGTGATTTGAAGCCCAGCCTGGACAATTTAACACCTTAATGAGAACTTGTCTTAATATTTAAAAAATGAATAAGTAAGTGGAAAGGATGGGAGATGTGGCTTATGCAAAGGCTCTGGGTAAAATTCTCAGTGCCATAAAAGATGTATTTCAGACAGAGCTTCAGAATTTGGAGTTTTAGACCACAGATGCTCCATCTATATTACTGAGCACAGCTTAGAATTCTACAGTCACATGTTGGGGTACTGCAATTTTGAAGTACAAAAATTATTCAAAAATCAAATTTAAATATTCAAAAGAAAGCAGCATCTTTTTAATTTTAAGGAGAATAAAAAGATAATGAAATCAAGTTTGAAAACAGCTTAGTAGCACAGTCACAATAGCTGGTGCATATTAACTTCATACAAGTTATTCAGAGTACAGGATATATTTTGTCTAGATAATATTAGCACAAAATATTCTTTTCAAGGAATAAAGAGAAGCTAGCTGTATAACTATCCTAGCTATCTTGAGTATACATATATATTTTTTTTCTTTTTCCCTATCTCCCTTTCCCCTATCAAAGTTTGTCTCTTCTTTTGAACTGCTTCTTCCTAATTCACAATATCTATTGTACATTTTAGATCCCATTTGCGTATACAGTTCCTCACACCAGAGAGACAATATGATTTTTACACATAGGGTCTTACTTATTTCATTTATGAGTATAATCTCAAGTTGTATCCATTTACCCATAAGAGTCTCTAGTTTGCCCTTCTTTATGGCTGAATAGTTTTCCATTACCAAGAAAAAATGTATCATTTCTACCCATTCCTCGGTTGTTGGGCATTTTGTTGTTCAAGATCTCGCTATTACAAATTGTGTGCTACAAACACGAGTACACATATATTGCTGCGATATAATGTTTTCAGTTCTTCTGGGAAGATACTCACAAGGGAAGAGTTGGATTGGATAGGATCTGTAATCCTAGTTTTTGGAGGAATCTCTGCCTTTATTTTCACAGTACTGATCTCCCATTAACAGTGGAGAAGGGTTCCTTTTTCCTCAGCACCCCTCCAGCATTTGTTATTGGTTGATTTCTTGATAACAGTCATTCTTTCTGTGGTGAAATAGAATCTCAGTGTTGTTTTAATTTGCATTTCTCAAATGACAAATGACGTTGAACATTTCTTCATGTATTTATTTGCCCTTTGTATTTCTTCATCTGTGTGTGTATGCATCTCAGATGCCCATTTTTGGGCATTTGAATTTGGGGGAGGAGCTTGACTTTTATCAATTCTTTATGTGTTCTAGATACAAGTTCTTTGCCTGAGGGACAGTTGGCTAAAGTTTTTTTTCACTCTGTGAATTTTCTTTTTACTTTGTTGGTGATTTGTTTTGATGCACAAAAGCTTTTTAATAAATGAGATCTCAGTGTTAATTCTGGGAAGTATTTCCTGTGCAGCCTGGGCTTTTGTTCATGAACTCTCTGCCTATCCCTATGTTTTTAATATTTCTCTCTGGTTTGTTTTCCAGTAGTGTTTCTGTATTAATATTTAGATCTTCTGATCCATTTTGGCTTTAGTTTAGAGCATGGTGATGGATGTGGGTCTAATTTTAGTCTTCAGCATGTGGAGAGCCAGTTTTTCCAGCACCATTTATTAAAAAGGCCATCCTGCCAGTGAACACATTTGTCACTGATAAGGTGGTTGAGTGTGTTTCAGGTTGCATCTGCATCTTCTGTTCTGTCCCATTGATCCTCAAACCTGTTTTGTTTTGGGGAGGAAGAGTTTTGTTGTTGTTTGCCAATATCATGCTGATTTTATCATAGTAACTTTGTAGTATAACTTTGGATGTGGGACTGTAATGCCCCCTAACTTGCTTCTGTTGTCCAGAATTGCTTTTACTATTCTAGGTCTTTTCTGTTTCCAAATGAATTTTAGGAGTGTTTTCTCTACATCTGTGAGGTATGTTAATGGAATTTTGACCAGGATGGCATTAAATCTGTGTAACAGTTTGGGGAGTATGGCCATTTTCACTTTGTATATTTTTTCTATCCAACAGCAAGGGATATCTTTCCATTTTCTGGTATCCTTTTCAATCTCCTTTTAAAGGGTACTTTCATTGTCTCTGTATAGATCTTCTACATCTTGGTTATATTAATTCCTAAGGTTTTTTTTTTTTTTTTGGATGTTATCATGAAGGGTGCTTTCCCTAAGTTTTCTCTCAGTGAGTTTGTTACTTGCATGGAGAAATGATATTGAGTTTTAAGTGTTGACTTTGTATCTCACTGTGCTATTGTATTTGAATATTAAATCTACAAGTTTTTTGGTAGAGATTTTGGTGTCTTCCATGTAGAGTATCACATCATCATGATACAGTATTTTAAAAGAAAAACAAGTTTAATGAGATTTGATGGCATGGATAATAATCACGATTATACTTCATCAGTGTTTAGGATGAACATTTTTCTCATTTTATTGTGTTTGAAATTAATATATTACTCACCAAAAATGCATCCTACCATAAAAATGTGCAGAATTTGGTCTTTTTCTCAGTGGGTTCATGACACTGAGCTCCTAAATAGCACCTTGCTCGAAGGAGAGAATGCATATGTGGCGGGAATGTTTTGGGGTAGTTAAGGAGTTTGCAACTAGTTTCAACTGATCTCGAAGTCTGCAATTTACCATGAAACAGAGATGACCCAGCGGGTGGTATCAAGTTAACACACACAGTGACGATGTCTGCTGGCTGTGAAGGGGCTTTCCAGCGGCTGCTGCACTGTGTCCAGTGAGTACAGGCTTGGTGCGGGTCATCATAGACACAGCGCGAAAGACCAAATCACCACGTTACAACGTCTCAGGTTTCAATACTTTACCTTTCACTGTGTTCTCATAACACAACTCAAGTGAGTGCAAGTGTGAGGAACAGTGTAGGTCAGAGATTCTCGACCCCAGTGTTATTGAGTCTTGGGACTAGATCATCATCTGTTGGGATATGAAGGTTTTGAGCTGTAGGATATTTAGTAGCACCTTTGGCCTACTCTACTAGACACCAATGTGAACACCTTCCCTATTTGTCACCAAAAATGTCCCCAAACACTGTCAAAATCCCCAAATCCCTGATTCAGAGGCACTGTTCTATGACTTTTCCCACCCTTAAATTCCTTCAAAAATTCAAATGAGAGATGTGGATACACAAATTCAAAAAGAATATATAACCCATAAATTCTCTTTGAAAATCAGAGTGAAGCTGAAGCGTCAAAGATATCATCATGTATTTAGGTTACTTAAGACTAATTAAAGTAACCCATAATAGTCACCATTATACTTTTTAAAACTCTATGCCATGGTTAAAATTGTTTAAAAAATCAGTAAGTATGCAGTCAAGATGAAATCTGAAAAAATCGAAAGCCTGACTTATTTGACTGATGGAATTGTTAGTGTTTTCCATGACTGTTATTTATGCTATGAGTCATAAAATGTATTTTGTTTTGGGGTGTCTAATGATAATTAACAAATACCAACATGAAATATCACTGGATAATATTTAGCTTTGCCACGTGGTTACTAAGTACTAGGAGCAAGGTTATGTACCTTCTATGTACAGACGCTTTGAAATTTACAGTAGTCCAATGAGATAGGTACCATTTCATGAAGAAAATTTGATTCGATTAAGGTTATATAGATTGTAAGCAGCAGACCCCAGAATCAAGCCCAGGCCATCCAACTTCACACCTAATCACTCCTGACCGCCACACTCCACAGAGGCCATGTTCTGAGGATCACTGCTCCCCCAACTGGAGCTGCCCATCCCAGGGGCCTGGAGTCCTCCTCATGGCTTCTGCCCATGTACCTTGCTGTCTTATTTCTATGACTTTGTTTGTGTTGTTCACCCAAGGAAAGATTTTCTCCTCGTTCTCCATCCCACCCCACCCCCCACCCTCACCACCAAAACTATAGTCTCTCTTTGAGGTTTGGATTTAGGACCTTTTCCTCCAAAAACAAAAATCTTCTAAGATTTAATTTGTCTAGTTTTCTACAACTTCTAGCTATAGTGATTTCCTGTTTCCCCTGCCTATGATCATCAATTTTTACTGTATATCTAATTAGGTATTTGTTACACAAGATTTCAATTTATAACTCCCGATAACAATAATTAGCATATAAATGAAAATTAATAGAGAGATTGGTAAAGAGATTTACACATGGCCCCAATTATCCCTCCTACAAACCATTGTTGTTGTTGTTATTGTTGTTGTCATTATTGTTGCTGTTGTTAACAGTCATTCACAAACAGAGAAGCCTTAGGTTAAGAGTTATCTCAATTGTTCAGGGAATCACTTAATAAACTGCAGATTTGAGCTTGAATTTAAATGCTAAACAACATGTTTCCCCTCAAAACACAGATTTTTAGGGGTCAGGTGTATGAAAGTCTGCCCCCTCAAATGCTTTGAAATTTCCAGATTTTAAGCTTCTCCACTTTCCTCCTAGTGTTCAGTAAGCACTTTGAATAATCAGATTTCCTGGGAAATCCTGGTCTTTAACTTCAGAGCATAGCAGAATAAGAACAATAGCTAATATTTATCAGTCCTTGAATATAATGCATTGTTCTCAGCACTACAGGATTACAAAACTTTTTCTTTCAACTGAAACTCCAGTCTGTCTATCTACAGGTTGATTTCAGTTTGAATATAGGTAACAATAAACCCTGATAATTATCAGTCAGTATTCACACCTAATGCGTGGTTCCTTGTGAAATACTTTTACATGCATTTTCCCATTTAGTCCTGAAAAGATACTGTGATATAAGAAATTACTATTTTATTCTCATTTTTAGGAAAAAGAAAATGAAAGAAACAGAATATAAAATGTGGAAGTGAATTTCACACCAGTGGAGTGAAGGGTAGTCTTAACTATCTTTCACCACAGAAAGCTAAAAATACTGCTAAGATTAGTTTTAGATCAACCAAAAATATTTATAGTCAACTGACATTATCTGTGAGTGGCACAACTGTGGATTCAAGCAACATCAGGTGAAAAATACTTGAAAAATAATTTTATATTAAAAATTTAAAATTAATTAATTAATTAATTAAAAAATAATTTTTGTATTAAACATGTACAAATTTCTTTTTTCTAGTTATTATTCCCTACACAGTACTATACAATTATTTATATCAATTTTCACTATATCAAATATTACACATAATTTAGAGATTATTAAGCATACAGAAGTACATAGATTATGCATAAATACCACACCATTTTATAAGAAGAAACTGATCATTCTCAAATGTTGGTATCAATGAGGTAGAACCAGGCTCTCACGCTACTAGCTTATGGGATGTCTACCAGGTAGGCAGATGATAGAAACCTGACAGATAGATAGATAGATAAGTAAATAGATAATAAATGATAAATGATCATTAATAGATGATGGACAGATGGTAGATGATAGATAAGTAGATGACAGATAGAGTATCAAGTTTTGCAATCTTATGATGCTGCTAACATAAATTCCCAAGCAGAGATCTCCAGAAGACAGGGTCAGATTACTGGTTTCTCTAGGTAGAAGGCTCTGAGCACCCACCCATCAGAAAAAACCTCCACAGGAGTGAGCTAGTGAGCTTCAGGGTGGATCTACTGAGGCCCAGTTTAACTTGCAGTGAAGATCACTTCCCTGAGCCAGTTTGCCCGCCCTGGCTGCCCACATGATGTGAAAAGCACGGGCGGGCGCCTTCCTCAAGCCAGCCCTGCAGGTGACTCCCAGTCGTCTGAGTTATTTGGCACAAGCTCAGGTAGCTGACATCCACACAATAGGCAATCTGGTTTTCAATAAGGTGATTATGGGGCAAATCTTCATGGTCTGAGCCCTAAACAGTTTGTTACGACACACTGCACAAACGGCACACCTGAGAAGCCTGATAGTCACTAAAAAACTAGTGTATTTAATCACAAGAATGTGACAACATCATTGTTTTATTTGTGTGCAGGTTTAAGTCACCTGCTCTAAAACCTACGCCTATTGGCTCACTCCTTCACTTTTAGGGGACTGCAGATGTGAAAAGTTTTGCGGTGAATTCAGCTGAACAACATTCCCACCAGAGCGGGTTCCAGAATCACAGTCTCTGTCTTTCCCCCATCCCCACCCCCGGCCCGGAGGTGGAAGCCAGGGCTTTCCACAGTGAACCACCACTGAGCTACATCCCAGGCCAACCTTCAACTTTTGCCTCATCACAAAGCACTCCTATTTGGAAGAATTAGGCTGGAGTTTCATGCCAATCCTTTCATCACAGAGCATCCTTTCAGCTGTTCTACGTAAAAATAACACAGAAACACAGGAAAATGGAGATTCCAGAGGCCAGGTCACAAGCCCCTGGCTTTGGAGAATCTGTGCTCAGACTCTTCTTAATAGAAAAAGGAAGGCAAGGCTTAAAATGTTCCATCTCTCACTGTAAAAGCTGCTCATGGAGCTGATTACAATTTCCTGAGTCAGGGAACTGGCTCCCCACTGGCGTAATGAAATTCCCAGAGTCAGGGTGGCAGAGGTGACATTATTAGAACTAAGAACACTGAGGAGTCCCTCTGGGAGTCCCTCCCTCCTAATTCCTGCCTTCTCCCACCAATTAGAGACAGCCTTTCCCAGGCTCTGTGTCAGCCAACCCTGCTGGGACAGGGATTAACACCAGCGTGTAGAGTCTGGAATTCATCTTCCTGCTGTGGGTTAGGTGTCTGGGGAGCCCTGAGCACCAGGCTGCAGCCTTGTTCTCTCACCAGACTTCAGCCTCAATTTCCTGCTTAGTATTCCAGCCCACTGCCAGGTCTGGAGCTTTGCCTAGAACCATCACAGCCTCCTTGGCGAGAATCCAACCCTTTGCTGCCCTTGCCTCTGTCCCTCCCCTGGAGGTCATAGCTTATTCCCAGTATTCCCAATTGCTGGCAGGGGTACCATTCCAAATGTGCTTACACTCCAGAGCCGTGACGTGGCTGACCTTTTCCAACACTGCAGATTGCACCATTGGCTCTGGAATGAGCCCTCGGCTGAGAAAGTTCTCTAGCCCGTGTCCATCTGGTCCTAGGTTTCTTCAGCACTTCCTCTTGGCCAGTGCCAGCATCCCTGACAGATGGAGCCCACCCAAGTTACCATAGCCCAGCTCGTGGACAAGCTCATTCATGTGCAGCTGGACACCTTCCTTGGCTATCACCCAACAAAACTGCCTCAAGATTAGACTGCTGGGTTTTCAGGACTCCAAGGCATAACCTCAGATTCAGGAAAGCAATGGGAACCTGGAAGGAATGGTCTCCTGCATAGGAAGGATCATACAGCAAGAACTAGGGCCATCCTTCTGTGTGCCAAAGTCTTTTCTTGAGTGCAAATAAATGTAAACTCAACAATCCCACAACTTAAAAATACATAAGAATTCAATCAAAGCCTAACCCTTGAGTACTTACTAGATGTCTAATTACCTCACAATCAGTACTCAACAAATATTTGTTTAACTAATAAATAAGTTTGACAGATGGGGAGTTGAGATGCAGTTCCTATTGCTCAAATTTGCTTAGCTCAATATATTAGAGTTAGGGCCAAAACTGATCTCCAGTCCTGTACTCTTCCTATCAAAACTAAGTCTTATTAAGTATCTATCAATTGATTAATAACAGCACAAACCTCAAAATCAGTTTTTTACTGGACTCTTTATCTCTAAAATTGTTGAAGTCTTACAATTTTTTGCAAGCTAAAACTGGCTACTCAAGCACTTGGTCAAGAAATATGCAATAACTGTGCCTGCATTCTGTGACAAAATTGGGCTAGGGACCTCCATTACTGAGTGTTCATTAATGAACACTTTTCTCATACAGAAGGATCTTTAGGTATTAAACAGTTTCATAAAACTTGAAGCACAAGAAGAAAGTGTTATGTGGGAACAGTAGGGCTTGGGTAGGAAAAGGCTGAAAGGTGAAAAAAAGAAGATTGCAAGTCATAGAGACACCTCTGCAATTTTCTCAGGACTGATCCTGCCCTCCTTCCTCATCAGTTCTCAAAAGGAGGCTTAAGGAAGATCATGGCTTCCTCCAGTGCCTCATTCTGAAATCTTGAAGGTTGCTGAAAAGAACACAACTCCGTGAACGTGCCATTGCCAGCTGTATTGGGCCTCACATCGCTTACTCTTTCATTGAAAGGAATGCCTTTAATCAAATGATCTGGTTGTCTTGCTACTCAAAATGGGATCCAGAGAGGATATGTGGCGTCAGTGTCAACTGGATACTGACTCTCAGGCTAACCCAGACCTACAAACCTGCTGTTTACCAAAGGCCATGGGTAATCTGCAGGCATGGTGAGGTTCTCAGCACTGAGCCATCACTTTTGGTAAAGGTGTAAACTTGACTGGGCAAGAGCTCATTTGGATTCCCACAGACCTTCAAGAAGGTGAAGTTGGTGGCCATGGCAGAGGACAGAAAAAGACATCAAAGGCAAATTTTCTTTCTTGGGATAGTTCATAAGGCTCCAGGTGTCTGAAGGTCTCTACTTTTACCAAAGCCACTGGTGTGTGATGGGTCACTGAAACCACAGGTTTGTCTGTTGGTGTTGACATATAGATTATATAGGTGGCACATAGCCATTTGATGGGTTTCTTGGCTATAGTATTGAGAAATGAAGATGACACAGCTTTCAGAGGCACCCAAAACACAGCCAAAGTGCACCCAGGCATAAAGAATACCTGGTATTTCAAGTACCAGCAAGTATATATCAGAAGTCTCATCAGTCTGCCAGCTCACACCCCCAAAGATAGAATTGTGCAATTAAGTAAGAGGATCAAAAGATGTGACTACTCTGGAAAGTTGAATACACTTCTTGATGTTGTCTACTCCACTGCCACCAAATTACCTCAGCAGTGTCTTCTTAAATATAATTACTGATGTTTCACATTCAGCTAGCTGCAGCATTCCAATCTTTACAGTGTGCCTCTCTCCTTTTTAATCTATCACTTACAAGCCTGGCATAATCCTCTGGAAACTATGTATTTTTCTTGGGATGGAGTCTAAACAGCAAAGGTTAACACACATCTTTGGCCCAGGAGGGGCTGTGAAGGGCAGAAGAACAGAAGTACCCCTTTGGCAACTGGCTTCCTGCAGGATGATGTAACCAGTTGCAATTAGAGACTTAAGAGTTCAGCTGTTCAGACTGGCAGTGAAGGCGAAGAGCTCTAAGAAGGCAGCTGCTCAGAAGAAACCAAGGATCCCAGAAGAGGCAGGGCTAAGAAGCAAGTAGAAATGAGGCTGGGGGGAACGGAGTTCTGGTTGCATCCTAAGGGGAACAGGGTCAACGCCCACACCTCACAGATTTTCCCAAAACAGCTGGGATGCACTTCATTTTTAAAAGTACCTCAGCATGGAGCCACTAACCCTCTCTTTCCTCTTACAAAAAAAGCCCCTTGTTTTTCCCTGAAGAATACAGTGAAGGTTCAGCTAACCTGCTAATTACTCCACAATGAGAACTGCTGTGTTGTGACAAAGAAATCCCTCCTCACCCAATCCCTAGGCTTGAAAGCCTGATGTCCATTAATTGGTCACCTTGTCCCCTATGGGGCCACATCCTTAAAACTTGGCAGAAAATCTGAGTCCAACCTTACAAGTGATAAAAATGACATGAAATCAGGTATTCGAATTTGAATTCTATTTTCCCAAGCAATGTCTGTGGATAAATCTGCCTCCATGAACTCCTTTTAATAAAATCTGACCTTCCTCACATTGCCAAACTTTCTTTTTTAAATTTATTTTAAAAAGAATAAAACCAAACAAAATAAAACAGAATAAAGACAACCAAAACAAAACTGAAAGTGATATAGGACTTCAAAACAGAATAGAAAATCAACAATGGCCACCATAATGCCTTTTGCTGTCTTCAAAATTGCTGCCCATACCGCCCAACATAATAAAATCAAACAAAACAGAACAGACTGAAGACAGTAAAAACAGAGCACTTGAGTAAAACAAAACAGTAAAATGGAAGAAAACAAAACAGTGAGAACAATATTGGATTTCCAAAACAAGACTGCCTTAGTTGTTATATTACATATTGTTTTCCTCTTAATAGATGCTCAGACTTTGGCCTTAGGACCCAAAGTCAATGAAACAATACAAGCTTAAGTTGTTTTTGCGCTGCTATCAATTCAGCTTGTCCTCTGAATCAGCCAGTTGCTTACCAGAGGGGCAGGGTCTCGTCTCCTGGTCCATGTACCAGCTGGCTCACAGAAAGTGCAAGTTGGCTTCTTGTTACTCCTCCCAGGCCCAGGATGACTTCCCTTACAAAACTTTCTAAACATTAAATATTCAGTCCTGCTGGGCCCATGTGTAGATAGTTGTAATGTCAATGAATGAATCCAGTCTCCATGAACATTCTCTCTTTTCTGGAGATATTCATATCTTGTGAGTAGTATATACATAATTTCTTATGCACAAACTCAAGGGAAAAATGAAATACACAGATATGCCTTTGTAGGGGTTCTTATTAAGACTAAAGAACTCTTGACTAAGGAAAAGCTCCTAATTAGTTGTTATTTCTGCATCTTCCTTTAAGCAGAACATTTCTGGACTTTCTAATGTTTTTTAAAGTCTCTGTAATAAGAATATTAGCAGTCTCTCAATGTTAATGTCTAACATTCTAAATAGTTAGCTATTGTTTAATAATCACAGTTACTACAATTTTATGATCACTAATTCTGTGCCCAAAACAGTATGCTCTATTGCTAGACCTTAACCATAACCCAATTTGGTAGAAGACAGTATCCCTATAGCAGACAAAAAAGAAAAATTCAAGGAACAGAGCTGCTTCTTTCATGTGATCCACTGCCTTCTTAGTTAATTCCACAAGCGCCTACGGTACTCAGTTTCATGTCAACTAGCCTCCTTTCTGGATGTGCATAAATTGTTAATTTATTTATTCTTCTCAGATAACCCCAATTTTCCCCATGGAAATCGTGTGAGAAATTTAACCTCACAAGTCACAAAACTAAGAACCTAACACAGATCTTCCTTTCAACTGTTTTCCATTACCATTTAGTCATATCCCAGCCAAGTAGGGTGCAATTATATTCATTTTTGTAATGTGGCACGAGCAGTGTGTTGCCTGCTATGTCTTCACTCTCAAAATCCAGCGTGGACTTTCCCCAGAACACAGCTGAGAAGACTATGGAATTCCAGAACTCTGTGGACTCAAGCATGTTCACTGCTTACAACTCGACTCTTGTTTTACCCCTTAGCTGCCCCTTATAACACCACCTTTAGAAATCAAACTCCAGGAAGTTGTCTATCTACTTTTGTGGGAAACATTTAAAATGCATAAACCTTGTACATAAGCCTACGTAAAGATGAAATGAGCTCATGCACATGTGAAAACTCTCAGTTGATTTTTCCTCCCGTCCTAGTGTGGGATTAATCCTCAAATTACACACTCTGATAAACTGGTTCTTTCTGCTAAGCTAGATATGGAGTCTCCTTCAACTTTTAAAAAGTATTTTCTTATACCTACATTTTCAGAAACTATAAAGCTTTTGGATTTTGAAGATTAAGTGTGTAGAAAATAATTGTCAAAATATTTTCATTTATGCTGTAACAACTTCATTTGAATGGCTTTTAATTGGGCACTTAACTCCATGAGATTCTGACAGGTGAGCAGAATTTCACTATTAGTAAAATCATTAAGAAAGTATATAAAATACAGTATATTGTATATTTCTAGGTGAAAATATTGTTTGAGACATGCTTCTTCATCAAAAATGCCAGCAGTTTAGATTATAAATTCAGGTCTTCTTTCAGTTATTTGACAAGAAGTTTTTAAACTTAACTGCACAGTGTGATAATTTAAAAATACTAATATTCACCTGGGACTTCAAAGGGCTAAGATATATACTTACATATATATATATATATGCATACATATATACCTATATATATATATATATGCATTTTCTTGTTTAAATATCATGCTTCTCCTATAAGGTATCACAGGTGGGTAAAGAGAGACAGAGAGGAGCAAAGTAAAAGTCATAATTAAAAAGAAAGATTTGACCTCAAATAACTGTAGTAAATTATGTGTTTCTACTTCATAATCTAGCATATGTTTTTATTAGTATTCTTTGGCTTTTGCACCATGAAATCCTTGGTCAGTCTTTTGAAGGCTACAAACCCTTCCTGAATAATATTGGTAAATATCCTAAATAAAAAGAATTTCCAGTAGAATAAACTTGACGAAGAGTTGTTTCAAAATTTTTTAGAATAATAGTGTGATAATGCAATTGTTTCATTGTTATTAAATAACAAGATCTTGTGCCATTGTCTAATAACTACATCATTTAGTGATGCTGCAACTATATAACGTGAAAATATTTTATTTCTTTTGGTGTCAAAGTCTCATGTACAATATTGTTAAACCAGTGTGGTTTGCTGCCTACACTAGTATTCTTGACTAAAGGAAAGATTTCATATTTAGAGTAATGAGAGAAAGACATAGCTTTTTCTCATACATGTCCATGGACACTGAATTGTGTTCCTTGTGAGCAGATCCTGTGTTCCACTGAAAAGTAGAAGTTTAGGATTTATTGCTTGCAAGTAGCAGAAAACACTTATTATCATGATATTCCAAAATAAATGAGGATTTGCCTCCTAAAATATTACTTGATAGCTTTAACTTAGATCTTGTTGAAACACAGCAAAATGTACATGTTTAAAGCGTGTTGTAAGGTTTGTTTCCTACATGGAAACTTTTGGGGCTCCACTATTCTCCTTAGGGTTTATTATCGAATCTGTTTACAAGTGCTGCCTCCTTGAATTTCCTTACTTTGTGAATAAATGGAAACAAAAATTCAAACCAGTCTTCTCTAGAAACCCGGTTTATCTTGTGTAAATTCTGCTGTATTTTCTGAATTGTCCATTTTTATCTTACAGGACCACTAGATGGCACTGATTGTTTGGGCTGCTAAAAATTCTGCCCCTAGCTTCCCACCTAAAAATTGATTTGGAATTGAGAAAGATTATCTGGCAACTTTATCCATGCACACTGAGAGTTGACATCTCTTTCTGAAATGAATTAAAGCTTTTTTTTTCTTTTGCATTCTGTTTTTTATTTTATCTTTTAAAGACCATTACCTCATTTTATTCTTTCTTTGATTCTCCAGGGCCTTTTTCAAGTGCATTAGAACTTCAGTATTTCAAGATGTTTCACACCAATTAGGGCCACCTTCTCTAAAACATTCTGTGCTTTTCCCGCAAAAGCAGGTCCGCGAGCTGCTTTACTGTCTATCTAGTGCCAGCAACAGAAGCATTTTCAGAGAAGTGGATTAGTGTGTTAAACGCCTCCCCGTCAAAAGACCTAGATTATTCTCCATTGCTTTGGAGAAATTGCATTTATAGGCTGGTGCTTCAGTTGTGGGTCATAAATAGGACAAGGCTGCACTCAATAAAAGACTGCACCAGCACATCCTTCAATGATAAAAGATTTGTGAGGAGTCTTTTAAAGAGAGTAATAAAATGTAACTGCGTTTTAAAACTGTCTCTTGAAATAACCACATTCATAATATTAGCAACCGAAGGAGCATGCTCAACCATAAAGGTATATTCCCAGTAGCAACGAAGCACTGCTGCTATATTTCCTTGGTGTAAAAGCCACTGTTGTTAGTATTTCTAACTTCATGCACTGCATACAGTGTATCATGGCATTAGATGAATAAATGACTTTATGTTTATTACTTCAACCAGCAGGAAAGAACCTAAATGGCTTTCATGGACGAACTGGTGTCTTTATTTTCTCTGCTATCTTGGAACTACAACTGACAAGCCTTTCTGGAGTGGAAGGAATCTGATATTCATTCTAAATATTTACGTCTCTATTTCTATCCCTAGTCAAAGTTGTACTTAAATTCAACCTAAAATTTCATCCTAGGTTGTATCATCTTTAAATATTTATTATATCTCTTAAATGTAACATTGTCAGTAACACAAAACTTCTAATGACGTGAGTTTTCTTTTCAGACAAGAAAGAAAAGCAAAACAGAAATAAACTTTTAATGTTCAGCAGATCAGGTTGGATTGTTTTTGCCACTCTATTGATTCAGGGCAAAGGTGTATGGGTCTTTTCAGGGAAAGAAAGCCAGGGGAAGAGCATGCATTGGCATTAGACAAAAAGGAAACATACCTCAATGAATTAAATGAGGCTGGATCACAAACAGTTTGTCTCGCTCTCTGGTTTCCTTGTGGTTGTTTACCTGCTTACCGATGAAGTATATATCTCCACGTGGCATTCAAAGAGCCTTGACTGCCACCTCTAATGTTCCCAGGTGTCATCTGAAGACTCCAGGTACTAAAGCTAATGCAGGTGGTGGCCTCAGGATTCTCTGGCACAGATGGCTCTATGGGCTGACAAGCAGAATCTTTTTCCTGGGCAGGGAAGGAATGAAGGACCAACCTCAGAATACATTTAGTGTTTTTATCACAGTGATTCTTTGAGACATCACCATCTAGTAAGCAAAAAAGTCAGGAGCCAATTCAGTCACTGTGCAAAACACAGTCCCCTCCATTCCTGAGACATTTGTCTTCCTATTACTTCTATTTGTACATTTTCCCCCAAAGTATTATATTTAGATCTGAGAATGGGAGAAAAGCTTTCAAAGTTTCATCTGGTTAAGTACTTTTTAAACATTCGGTTAAAATTGAGCCTGCCTACTTTTTTTCTTTGATGCCCCACAAATTAACTTAGACATACTGGCTTTTGTAAGAAAAAGAGATGGCAAATAGTAACAACAGCAGAAAAAGATGATAAAAGCATAGACCACAAGTCCGAATCTTGAAAGAGTTTTCTTATCTTCCAACAAAAACGATAGCAATAACGTGTGTGTGTTTCATCGATGCCGAGTAACAATTACTTCCTATTTTAAGAACTCTCTTCTCGAGATAGCCTATTCCATGGGTAGACTCCCCTTTCTAAATTCTTTTGGCTTTGCCCACTGTCTTTCCTTTCTCTAGGTTTTTTCATCTGTCCCGCTTGTATAATTAGCCTACCAATCAATCACTATAACTTGATTCTCCACAACCTTTATGTCGCTGCTCCCCGATGGTTGCAGTGATCTCACCATGGTGTGCTTAAGCCAGACAATTGGATCTGCCATTTACCAGAGTGTGTGCCAGGAGGTGAACATGGACTACATTTCAGGAAAAACAGACTGATTTGTTCAGGTGTGAGCAGTGGCTTCGCGACTGCCAAAGCATTCCAACCCAGCAAGATGTTCCAGGAAAACACAGTTTTGGAACCAGTCAGTTCATCTGTAGGAAGGAGAGGCTGCTTAATTACTCTCAGGTGGTCAAAGAAGAGTGTGCAAAAGCAGCCTTAGATTCCCAGCAACCCAAGGTGTCTGGAGCGTGGAGGCAAACCCAGCACCTGAGCCCTGGTGATAAGTAAGCTATGGAGGGAGTGGGAAGGCTTGGATCAGGTCTAGTTCACAGCAGAAGTTACTGGACAGTGCCAGACTTAAGCTGCGGGCGGAGAGGAGAAGGAGGTACCAGGTGGAGGGTCAGAGCAAATCTGAACCCGATTTGTCTCAGATTCCCCAAGATCTTATCAGTCACTCTGTGCTGTTTTACTGTCTGGATTCCTGCCTCTCTCCTGCCACTTCCTATTACTTTATCTCCCACTTGAAAAGGTTTCATTGTTTAATAATCAGCAGCATTCCTACTAATGAATCCAAGTCCAATTTTTTCAGCTGCAAGACAAGTATGTCCTGAAATTGATTTCTCCTTCATTTCTCTCCACAGAAACATGATTGAGGCTGAGGGCAATGGGAAAGAGACACCGCAGGAAAATATAGAACACAGCAAACTGGCTTTCCCAAAATTTGACTTTCCAAAATTGTCCTGAGCTACATTCAGGCAAAAACTAATTCCCTCCTGCTATGCTACTAAAGAGTATCTTACCCTGAAAAAGAATCTTTAATGACTTAAGAAGATGGGTTCAGTGCTTTCACTTTAAACCCAGAAGCCCGTATTTCCCGAATTCCACATGGCTAAGTGGCAGCTTTCAAGTCTTTGTGTGCATATGATGACAAAAGGGAGAATACACCTGAAATTTATAAGCTAAAACAACATAACACATAAGTCGTGAAGCACAGTGTTGGAAATGGGAGAAAGGAGATAAAAATCTATCAGCAGGGAAAAACATAAAAAAGTTACAGTTCATGGCCAAGATTTCTCATAGAGCTGTATCTCAAATAAGTTCCCTTAAAGATCAGCGCTAATTCAAATGTTAAATATGTCACTAATGACAGACTGTCTGAGGTGGCATCTGCATGCACAAACTAGTTAGGCTCTTTGACATGTATGAAAATCATTTTAGTTCTGAGAACAGATTAAATTCACAAGAGCCTTGTTCTCCCCTATGGATTGCCAAACAACTGGCTTAACTGATTTTTTTTTACTGCTCTATAAGCATAGGATAAATAATCACACATAGATTCAGAACACAAAGAGAAAAGCAATAATGTGTTAGAATTTGAATGAGGCTAAGCCGAAGCCTGAGGCACTGTTTTTGAGAATATAGCGAGCATTAGACAGGAAATATGATCAACGTCCTTCACTATCACGCAGCAGTTGGTCTTAGTCAAGACACCAAATGCTATTTTTTTTACCTTCCTCATCTTTAAAACAAAGTAGTAGTATTTCTCATTTGCCTCAGAAAAACATTCTAAATAATGAAGCAGCATTCTGAATTTACAGAATGTAAGAAGTTTTATGAGTGCAAGATTTTATTAAGATTTTTTAAACTTAGTTTAGATTTATATACTACCACTCATTTAGTGTGTAATTCCACAAAAGAGAGGGAGTACAGTTAGTCTACCAAAAAAACAAAACAAGAAAGTACAAAAGTCAATTATAAATAATAATAAAATTTGAATGAAAATTCAAAGCAATATATTTCACTAATTTGAAAAATAATGAAATTCAGTTTTACACAGAACACAGTGTAACTGACATTGTCAGACACTATCCAGGCACTGTAATTAGCATCAGTCACGGTAGAAATAGATATTTAACAATTTTTAAGTTCCTAGGAAAATAACCTAAAGTATAAAAGAAGCTTTAAGTGCAAAGATGTTCAACAAACAGTATTTTAGAGTAATAGAAAAATGGAAGGCAATTTTAATAGTTTCTAATAGTGTGGCTGAGCAAATTATAGTACAAATTTAGAATACTGATTATATAGTAAAAGTCATGCTTATTTTCCAAGAAGCAGTGGGGAAAACACAATATAATATAGTCTTAAAAGCAGAATGCAATTTAGAGAATAAAAATGATATGTATAGTATTACCTTGACCATGTTTAAATGTTAATATGAAAAAAGACAAAATGGCTTATATAACAATAATAATAGTTTTTATGTTAAGCTCCTGAGATTAAAGGTTTTATGGTTGTTTTTATTATCTGTTCAATATTGCCAATTACTTTGCATTTTTGGAGCAGTTACTTACAATTTACTTTGCAAGTTAGAGTACTTGTATACCATGCACAAGGCCCTGGGTTCGATTTTCAGCACTGCAAACAACAACAGCAATAATAATAATAATTGCAAATCAAAGATGAAAGGAACAAAAAAAATTCTGAAAATGAAAAACAGAAGTCAATGCCTTAGAAGAACAATGGCAGCACAAGAACCAATATGTGTCTTCATAGAAATCCCACTGCAAAATCAATTCTAACCTCAAGGCCGTCCATTTACTCAGGTAAAGCCACTGATCAGTTTGGGCTGCAGCATCAAGACCTGGTTTTAGTTACTCAACTTGAAAACCACCTCCCGGTTGTAGGGAAATGAGAAAGAGGAAGTTCAGGCTTTGAAGAAAGACTTGAAAAGTTAAATATGTTTCGTCTGGAAAAAAAGATTGGGAGGTGATCTCATTTCAGTGTTTGGATACCTGCAGCAGATATCCCAGGCCCAAGGATGTGACCTGTCCTACTCACTCAGAAGCAATAGGAAACTGCAGAAGGAGAGGGTTACATTAGAAAGATTTCCTCTCAAAGATAATTATATGTTTATTCCAGGTTCACTCTGAGTGACAGGATTACAGTCCCCTCCCCATCTGTAATCCAGGGAGAATAATGCTTGCCACATACATTTTAATGGATATAACATCTGTAAAATACTTTGAGTCTCCAGATGAAAGATGCCATGTGAATGCAAAGGATTATTGTTATTATATTTGTCTCCTGCTTTCTCTATTGGTATGAGCTTCCTCGTGACATGTACAGGACCCCTCCAGCCAGCCAGCTGCTCCATAACATGCCATCCCAGGGATATTTTAAATCCTTCACGTGGTTCTGATTCTACCCAGGACAAGAGTCACTAACACGGTAATTGTTTGTCCTGAAGGAAATAGAAGTAGTCACAGCATTCGTCCAGAGCTTAGGGATCAAGGTTCACCTAAAACCACTTTAAGGCCTAGGTTTGGGCATGTTTGCTGGCTTTTCCTTGTTTCCTTTGAACACGGATGGCAGAGCTTTTGACACGGGTCCTTCGGTGATGCACTAGAATTTCTAAAGTATCTTATTCCAGATACACTGTTGGCTGAACCTTAACGCACATTATCTTACTGTTTTTTTTTTAAATAACTGTTTTCTTTATTAAATGACAATACAGCCTTGTTATAAATATTTTTTGAAAATTCAAAGGTTAAGAAAAGTTAAATAAAATAAAATGTAACAATCCCAACATCAGAAACAAGTACTACTGGTGTGTTAGTGCACTTTTCTTAGTTGTTATGTTTGTTTTCCCTAAGTAATTGCATGCTTATGCATGTGTCTTTTAACTGACTTTATCTTATTTCATAAATGTTTTCCCAGATTTCTAAAATTTCTTCACAAACTCAGATGAGCAGGGTGGTACATGTGATCCTATGGGGAGACCATAAGTTTTCTCGCTTTGCCTCACCTATTTTTCACAAAATCTACAATTCAAATGAATAAAACTATCAATTATTTATCTGCACAACACACTTACTTTGCATCTTTCATCATCTATTTGGTTCTTAAAATCACCCTGTATGCTAGACAGAGCAGAGAGCTATCATTTTATAGAAACAGAAGCAGCCCCCACAGGAGGAAGCCCTCCCGTCTGTGTTCCACCTCCTGCATACGCAGACTCGGGGTCCCAGCCTCACAGCTCTCCTTCGGTCTTCCCTTGGCCTCCCCACCGGCCCCAGCGAACACCACCAAACACTGAATAATCGGTTTCTACATCGTGTGTCTCTCTTAATCTGTGCTGATAGAGCACAAGGAAAAAAGGTCCCTGAAACACGAGAAAATGGATCATTTGGTGGGTTTTTTAAAAAGATGTCGTGGTCATTTCCTAAACACTTGCACTTAAACAATACATTTATTTCTCTTTACACTCCCAATGTGCTTCTGTGCACTCACCACTTTTATTTGATTCATACGTTTACCTCATGAGTCGGAGAGGAAGCACCGTCCCTGCTTGACTTAGGATGACCCACAGAAAGCCGACCTGCTGAGCCCAGCTGCCAGGTCTACAACCAGGCCTTCTGCTTCTTATCACCTGCTCCTCCCGTGCATCTTAATTTTTAGACATTTACCCCTCACCATCCTGCACTTTCATTACTATCAATTTTAGGCCCTTCTTTCTTCTTCCCACAATAATTTTCTGGCTCATGTGTCTAGAAATAGATTCATCTCATTTCCTTCCCAAAGTTCTTTCAGATCTCCTAGTTATAGTGCTAACCAGAAAAGTGATTTTCCTTACTGTAAACTTTGCAGATCTCTGTGAAAAGCAATCTTCAGAGTAAATGATTGCGCTGCGCTGAACCACTTCTCTGTGATCAGGAAATTGGGGCTTGAACTCAGGTCATTTTGTACCTGAGGCCACTGATGATCGTGTTCTACTCCTTACTCTGTACCCTTGTTGCTACAGTGCATTGGCCAAAAATATTTTACTTAGACTCACAGGGGAATTAAGTGTATTTCTTCCCCATTCTCAAGAAAATCTAAAGCAGCCTTAGGTTTGCAACTAATTGTCATGCACTGGATATCTGTGTACCCCTACCCCATATTTATACTAAAACATAATCTCCTTGTGATGTCCTTAGGAAGTGGGGCCTTTGGAAGTTATTAAGTCATGAAAGTGGAGCTTTCATAAATTGGATTAATGCCCTTAAAAGAAGACACCAGAGCTCATCTCTGTGCCAAGAGAGGACATAGTATAAAAAGGCATTACCTATGAACCAGGAAGTACACCCCAAACACACTGCACACCTACCACATCTTCTCCTTGGACTCCCCGCCCTTCTGAGCTGTGAAAAATAAATTCCTGTCATTTGGAAACCTCGTAGGCTACAGTGCTTTCTATCAGAGTCTAAATGGGCTAAGACACTAATAAAACAGATATAACAAGCACCTGTATTAATAAATGATTTTCCAAACCAAAGACATAGTTAATAAAACAGTATCACCCAAAAGCAGGTCCACCAAACTGCAGTTAAGCAGTGGGCAAATTCAGATTTCTGTGCATTAGCGAGCTCTCAGTTACAAGCATGCCCACTTCTCTTCTCGCCCATCTCACCTCTGCTATCGCTTCTAATACGATTGTATCTATAATGAGACAGAGACAGACAGAGAATTGATAGATACAGATTTTCAGAGTTGGTTTTAAAACAGCTCAGCATTCAGTGGAATTCCTAGAACAGGTGTAAACATGAAGAGCTGATGAATACAAAACATAAACTATGTTCTATGATGAAATATTAATAGCCTTGTTTACTTCACAAATTAAAGTGCTTTAGTATTTGGCTCCTGATGAAGCAACTTGTATGAAACTTTAGCTTGAGTTCCTACTTCAGCTCAGTAGGACTTATCCAAAGGAAAACAGCTGTACAGGAAATTGAGGGGCTGAAGATATAGCTGGGTGGCCTAGGTGCCTGCCTGGCCAGTGCAAGGTCCTGCGTTCTATTCCTGGTATCAAAAAATCCCCATAACAAAACAAAACTAAAAACAACAACAGCAAAAAGAATAATTGAAGAAAGAAACTAATGAGATTCTAAGGTAATTATTATCCAACTTGAATCTCAGCTCACAAGAACTAACCTTTCCACCTGCCTTCCTTCCCCCCCCCCCCATGCCGCCTTAGGATGATTTTGTTCTCAGTTCCACACGTGGATGACGCGAAAGCATCTTCCATTTCCCTGACCCAGATGTGACTCTGTTTCCGTTAGCCCCGAGCATGTGCATCTTTGTAATCATTCTTTAGAGTGATCAAATTCCAGCTCGTCTCCTGGTTCCCCACTTCATAGCTGGCAATCTACGCACACAGCAATCTTCGCCTGACACAGAGCTACCCCGTCACTCTCCAGATCTAAAGCCTCCAGGCAGCCAAATATCATCTCTAAAGGTCTTTGGGTCATGTCTGCCGGCTCTTCTGACAAGAGTCTCCTCCCCTGCTCTGCTACTCCCCACATTTCTCTGTCCACATGAACTCTACTTCCAGGCCACAAAACTTACCAGCAGAAAGAGAAAGGAAAGAACATCCCACACCTGCTGACACCTCTCCCTTACCGAGGGTTCCCGCTTTGGCCAGCCCCAGCCTGCGTGCATGCGAGGTGCTGAGGCAAGATGGTTGAGGCCAGCTTTCTTCCGGTGGAGGCTGCCGGTGCGGAGCAGTACATGAGGTGGCAATGGAGGAACAGTAGCTGGCGAGGGACTGGCTCTAGGGTGATGTGCAGGCATCGTGAGCTCCAGCAGGCACCAGCAGTCTAAGAGCACCGTGGCCCACGGCCCATGCTGGTGCTTTCCTGGCACCCCCATTCCTTCTCACAGACAATCCCAGAGTCACTGGTCTCACTCTGCTGGCTTCCTGGCTTAGTCCATTTTCTGCTGCTGTACCAGTGTGCCACAAACTGAGTAAATTGCACATTATAGATGTTTCCTTGGTTCAGGGCCCTGGAGACCAGCAGGTCTGAAGTGTGGTGCAGGCCATCTGATGAGAGCCATCACTCTGCGCCATCCTGTGGCAGATGGCCAAAGATTTAGCACAAGTCAAAGAGAGGGTGAGAGGAGCCTGAAATTATAACAAGTTCACTGCCAGACTAACTAACTACACCTACCTTGTTGACATCGATCCATTGCAAGAGCAGAGCCCTTTCAACTTGTGTTCTGGAAGAGACATTCAAAGCATGGTTCTCTTCATTGTCACTTTTAAGTCGTTACTTTTCTTTTTAAATGCTGTCTTGCTATTTCATTTTCTATCCCATTCTTCTGGAAGTTGTTACAAATATCCCTTGGTAAATTTTGGAACCTGATCTAGTTCCCCAGCTTTTGTACCTACCCTACCATCACCATAGATACCCAAACGTCCATCCTGGGACTCTGAAAAATTCTGTTCAAATTCTAAAATCTCTAGAAATTCATCAGTGTTTCCCTGCGTGGTGACCAATCCCATTTCCCCTCTCGGACCTTGGCATTGTCCAAAGCTGCTCCACGCTGGTATTTTCAACTCCAGTAAGGCCGTCCGTGGACTCTGCAGGCATTGAGGCTCTTGTTGAGTACTCCACTTCCGCAGCCCTTCCCTTCCACTTCCTTCCTTCCTGCATTCCTGGTGTCTTCTCTCAGCTTTTGTTTTAGCCCCCTTAACTCCTTCAGCAGCGCCCTACCTCCAATTTCATAGAGAAAAACAGATGAGGCTCTGAGGCATATAGTCTTTCATATCCTAACGTCTACCTAAAAATCTCTTTCTATATAGCCTGCCTTCTATTCCTCAGCCCAAAAGAAGTGCCCCTGTTTTCACACAAGGCCAGTTTCTCTCTCCAAGTTCTTAGTTTCACTTATTCCTATGTCTCATTCCATTGGTTAGTCTTCCTTGTTGTTTTGCTTTCAATTTTCCCTTTTCATCTGATTTCTTCCTTGTAGACTGTCGATGGAGTAAAGTGTCTCTCTTCTCACAGTTGCCAGGCAGGCGCTTATGCCACTGAGCTAAACCCCTGGCAAAGTGCATCACTTTAAGAGCAAAACTTACTTCTGCTTCTCCTTGGCTACCTTGTAATCCTCTGTCACTCTCTCCCAGATAGATTCTTAGGAAAAATGGCCCAGAGAAGTGATGGTGAACCTTTTAGTCTTTCAATGGTAACAGCCTAGTGAGGTGTAATTACCATAGGTTCACTGCTACTGGCCAGCAGTTTAATTCATGTTTCTTAAACTTCGATTTATGCAAGAGTTTGAGGATCTTGTTCAAATGAGTTTATGATTCTGTGTGTCCAGGGCCACAGTAAGAGTCTGATCTTCTAACAAACTCTCAGGTGGGGTCAATGCACACAGTTTCTAGAGAACCCACTTCCCCAGCTCACATGCATTCTTCAATCCACCACTGTAAAGCTTCTGACTCACAGCATCTCCACCATGTTAAGGTCACCAGTGACTTCATAATTGTCAGATCTAATGGCTGTCAAACTTCATGACTTTTGGAGGGCGTGGCCAGTTTACTCCTCCTCCTGTGAAACTCCAGGAGTGTAGCAAGGTTTCTACAGTGCCGTGTTGGTATTTTGTGTTTCTCTTGGATTATTCATTCTTAGGCTGCACAGCAGGCTAGTTAACAGTGCCCTAACACCGAACTGTAGACCAGGTAACTTACAGGACGGGATGTTTGTACTGTGCTCCTTCTCCAGCACTTTTAAAATGTTTTAATTTGTAACAGATTCTAAGTCCCTAAATTGCCCAGGCTGAGCTCAAACTTGCAGTTTTCCTGCTTCAACTTCACTGTGGCCTGGGATTACAGGCCTGCACCACCACACCCAGGCACAAACTTGATTTTTAAGGACTGTTGGTCTGTATCTTTTACTTTTTGAACATGTCAGTATTTTTTCCAACCAAGAAAGGTTTTTTTGTTTTTTTTTTTTTTTGTCTTTTTCCTTTTTATCTGTACCGGGGATCGAACGCACGACTGCCTGCTTGCAAGGCAGGCGCTTATGCCGCTGAGCTAAATCCCCAGTCCCAAGAAAGGTATTTGTTAGTAAACAAAACATTATTATAACTCCAAAATAAACAATATCATCTAATACCCAGTTCACTTTTTCCCATTTTTAAAAGTTTGTTTCATAGTATGCTTGTTTGAATAATAATAAACCAAACAAGGTCCATGCATTTCATTTTATTGATATGTTTATAAGTTTATTCATACATGTCTCTAAATTCCCTTACTAAACTGGAACCACACATTTTTGCTCCACATTATTTATTTAAGAAATTTGTCTATCTTGTAGAATTTTTCACATTTTGTATTTGACTGAATATACATTTATAGTGTCTTTTAACCAGTACCTTGTACCATTGTACATCTATAAACTCTTGGTTATCGAGTGTATCAAGAACTAGGATGGGTCTGAGACTTTATCCTCCTTATCAATTACTGGTTGGTGGGCCTCAATTTTGTGACACCCACTGGCAGGAGACGGAAGACTATTGGCATCACAGATTATTATAGTTTTTGTCCACATGCCTCCCAAAGCCTCATTTGGTCACAAGACTTTTACAGAGATGGTTAAATCTAGAGTGTGTGATGCTGGGATTAAGGGTATGTGATTAGTAAATCAGTCCACTGTTTGGTTTGGTATAGTCCTGGCTAAGATTAAGGGTGTGTGAGTGCTACACTTGCCCTACAGTGAGTAACCTGCATGCAATATAAGGGCAGAAAGATGCTGTTAAAATTCCTTTTTGCTGACTTTTTCCCATGAGTCAGAATCACCCTTGGACTGTGGGTGAAGAGAACAAGAAGTTACCAAGAAGAGAGCCTTTTCTTGTTGATTTCATACTGTTTTGAAATCCTATGTCACTTACACTAGTTTGTTTTGATTGGCTTTGTTCTGTTTTGTTTTGCCTGGTTTTATTTTCTTTAAAACAAAATTTTAAAAAATCCTTGTTGCTTTTGCTATTTCATGGGCACCATGAATTGTGATGCCCCTCTGCCAAACCACCTTGCTTTGGAGCCAGCCGACTTCTGACTGAAACTTCTACAAACTGCGAGCCAAATAAACTTTTCCTTCTCTAACTTTAGATGTCAGGTATTTTTTCTCAGCAATGAGAAATGCATCTAAGACACAAATGAAGGACTGTCATCACAGTTATCAGCGCATTAAGCATTTATGCTGGTTCCTCAGCCCCAGTTCCCAGAGGGTGATACAAAAAAGGAAGACCCACTGGTGATTCTAGTGAGTAGTGAGGTTTAAGAACCACTGATTCAGAGCAGTTCCCTTTTGAATACTCCCTACTTATCGTAAGTAGCTGTCTGTCCTCTCACTCTTTCCTCTTTCCCCCACCTTCAAATAAATTGCCTTGAATGTAAAACTCTGCTACCTCACTGTCTCCCATGAGCTGCACTGACTGAAAGAGAACAAGGAAAGGAATCACACCCCCACCATCACCCCATGAGCCAGCCAGCTCATGGGCAGGGAGAAAAGAACACTTCCTCTTCCCATGCCATAAGCAACCCGCTGATTCAGAGGAACACAGGCTGAGATGATAACAACTGAAGTAAAGAAACAATCTAACACTTGACCTTGCGAGCCTATAGCTGATAATCTGAACAACTATTTAGAGAATAACAATATGCCATACAGTAACTATGGTGGATTTCCTATTGCTTTTTTTTTTATTTGTTTGTTTGTTTTGAAGTCCAATATTGGGTTTTTACTGTTTTGTTTTTGTTTCATTTTATTGTTCTGTTCTATTCCTTTTAAAATAAAAGAAAATAAAATGATCACTGATTTAACTGGCATGGTAGCACATGCCTCTAATACAAATTATTTAGAAGACTGAGGCAGGAGGATTACAAATTTGAGGCCAGTTTGTGCAACAAAATGAGACTTTGTCTCAAAATAAATAAAATAAAATAAAATAAAAGTTCAGGGAAGTAGTTCAGTAGTAGAACCTTGCCTAGGATGCTTACAGCCTGGAGTTCAATAGCCAGCACTGAAAATTAATTATTTTACTAATTGATATAAGGCTTGATTATATTCAATAGAGCCTAATTGACCCAATTATTTACTATTATATCCCCAACACCTACTAGTATTCCTGGCACAAATACATTCTCAATAATTAATAATAGCCAGCATTTATTGAATGTGCATTACATATGCAGAGAATCTTATACAGTTTATCACTTAATTCCCCCATCAATCATGTTAGTTACTTAGTAGTGTTGTTATTTCTTTTTACATATAAGAAGGCACAGAGACTTTAAACAACTTTCTTAAAATCAAGGACATGGCAGAGCCACAATTTAAGCCCAGGCTGCAGAGCGTGAGCTGGCATCCAGACTAATACAAGGCTATTCAGGGCAGTCCTGCATTCTTATGTAGAATGAATGAATGAACAAATGAAGGAGTTCGCTTGAACAGTGCCTTGTTTTCAAGAGATACAATGATCTCAAAGATGAGATAGGATTCTTGCTTATCTTCTTATTTGTTAGACCTGGAAAGACTTTAATCTGTTCCAGCCTTTCTTAAATTTTTTTTTCACAAGTAAGGAAGTTAAAGTCAAAAGTGACATGAAACACAGTGACACGTCCATGTTACATGGTTAATTAGTGTCAGGGCAGGAACCAGAACACAAGTAGCAAAATCCAGCCCACAGATGAGACCTCAGTAAACACTTTGATGTTGATGATGAAGTGTTGGAAAACAAATATGGCTTTTCTGTTTCCTTTGGAAAAAAAATTATTCCAATCTAAGTGAAAAACACATGCTAGCATTCAAGGGAAACAAGACGTGTTCGTGCAAAGGATTTCTGCCTCCGTGCTATCTCCCTCTTCTCAGAGGGGTCAGCGGAGAAGGAGAGCTTTGGGCAGCAGCGCGTCTGGCCTCTGTGGGTCCTCTCTTTGGTCTGGAAAGGGAGGAAATAAAGAGCACTCCAGGGGGGCAGCGTTTAGTCACCGCCACCCGCCCTACCATGCTCACGGTGGGAAGCCAGATGTCTCCTCTTCCGTGTTTTCAAATACAAAACATGTGCACCTCACATTCAGACTCTGTAGAAGAGTAGCGCGGGGCAGAGGCCATGTTTGGAGAATATTTAAAGAATAAAACCTCTGTTGGCTGTACTCTGGCTGTCTGCCATTTCCTTTTTTATTTGTCCATCCTCCCTTTCTTAGAATTACCTGCTACACATGAGGCATATTTTATTTTCTTAAGGACTACGCCCCCTCAAAAAAGACACTCTATTTTGCTCACTCAGTCACTGAACAAAAGTTTTTGAGCACCCAATGTCAACATCCCAACAACAAACAATAACATGGTAACTCCTTTCTTGAGACTATAAACAGAGAAGACATTAATCAAACAAACGCTCATATATGTAATTGTAAATTGTTATGAGTGTTATGAAAGAAAAACAGGGCAGGAATAGATACAGGAAATCTAACGTACATTGAGGTCTGAGAAAAGATCTCTTTGACATGGGGTAGGTGAAATTGGAGTGTAAGATTCATTCATCTGAGACTGGTGTATGCTGTATGAAGCCGTTAGACATTGGCCCTGTTTTGTAGCTATCATTACTGCTACCCATTGTGCCAAGTCCTTGTGGATATTCAAAAGAAAATTAAAAGATCGAGTCCCTGAATTGTACAGTGGCTCTGGATTACTTATCTAGGCTTCTTAAACCTGAAGGTCAGTAGCTTCCCCTGGAAGATCACATCATATAACAGGCTCAGACCAATCCTGGGGAAACTGAAAGAAACAAATGTAATGCCAATTCTGTGTAAAATCCAGTGACACCGTGTAATTTCATCATATCACTCACCACAGGAAAATAATAACAAAACAGTTCCTTGTGAAGTACTGATTTGCAATACCAGGAAAGCATGTAACCTGAAATATTAAAATGCAATTATTAAATAACTAAGTTCATTCAGCCACAGACACTAATTGATGTCACTACTCCAAAGCTTACAACATGATTAAATTGGCCATGGCTGGCTAACATGGTATTTTGAAATGTCTTTACAAGGATTTTTGTAAAGACAGAGCAGACATTTATCATAGGAGACATTTAATGATTAATCTGTCTACGATGGTCTTCCCCTCCTGTCTTTTCTGCAAATAGCACCTGCTTCTCCTCGTTCCCTTATTCCCCAGGTCTAATCATTATAACCAAATAGTTTCTGCTATCTTCTTTCATGAATCTCTTTCCCGGCCACGGTAACTATTTAGAAGATGGGCGTGTGACCCAAGTAAAGCTAAGTCTAGTTCTTTGCCCTTTTGAGTATATTCACTTGTCCAGCATTTGGGCAAGTAATCTAAAATAAGGCCGTCTGAGGTTCTCAGATGCTCAAACAGCCCTAGAAGGAATGTTCCTCCCTTGGAAATGACAATGCTGGTGAGACGTGATGCCAGCTGCAGCAGGGGTCTAGCTCTGTGGAGAAACTGGCCCATAGAGAGATGCTGAGACGAGATGTGGTGCTCTGAAAGCATCAGGTTCAAGTTCAGGTAAGCAGTTCCCTGAGCACTCCGGGAACTCTAAGTCTGAGGCTGTGGGTCAGCTGTTCTTCAGTTCTTGGACCTTTCCATCAAACAATATCTGCTCATCATTTAACCTGAACTGGAGTTAAATTTCTCCCCTGGGACCGGGCAGTGTCATCCATCATTCTATCTGATGACTAAAATAACCTCATGCTTTTCTTTCTGCCCACATAGATGGGAATAACTGAGCACACAACTCCTGCCCCTGACAGCACAACAGAAGTAGGAAATAAAACTCTCCCTCTGTAAACCACCAGGAAACAGAAAAGGTCTCTAGCACACAATAGAGAGTTAGTAAAACAACTTGAGGAGATGCAACATACCTCTTAAAGTCAGGGAAGCTGTCTGGTGCATCATGAAGGGCAATTAGAAGCTTGCCAGGCATACAGCAATCCACACAGGGTGTGAGCACTCAGAAAGCTTAAAGGCATGATTACAGAATTGCAAGAAAGTATATGACACTCAGTTTTGCAAACTGTGTCCTTCCACAGGTACAGAAGTCAGAAATCTTTTCCACTTGATGAGAAAGCTTGAATTACATTAAATATAAGAGATAGTGATAAATACAGGACAGTGAGGGCTCTTGATTATTGAAAGTTATTCTACATGGAAATTACATAAGGAATTTGACACAGTTCAAGCCAGAAAGGACTTGTCACAAGACACTGGGTTCTTTATCTAAGCTGATTAAAATATGAGCAAGATCCATCTTCTGCAGATCACAAGAGGAGGATGCTACATAAACAAAGGCACACACAGAGCCTCCCACAGGAGGAAGCAGTCCATCTACACGGCGTGCCAGTGGAGAAGAGGGCACTGAAGCAGAGCCTTGAAATTTGTTGCATTTCCTCAGTGGAAGGTGGGGTAGAACAGAAGATCCCCAAGTGGAGTCTGGGGAATGATGGGGTCCTGAGATCCTTTCAGTAAGATCACGAGGTGACAAGTAGTTTCAAAAACATACTTTGACCTTGTGGACTTATTTGCTTCTCATTCTTCTGCAGGTATGCTGTGGAGCTTTTGGGCTGTTTGTTAGCTTGTTTGATGGGTTCCGTGTAATAGTAAGAAAAGGATAGTGATGTTGATGCCAGACTTAGGGAAAGAAGTCTGAAACAGGTTGTTCCTCAGGGGGTTCAAAAGCCACCACCCTGATGGCATCTTCTTTTGGGTTGTGAAGCCTCCAGCACTGAGAAATAGTAAATTCGTGCTGTTTAATGTAATCACTTTGAGGGTCAGGGACACAGCTCAGTGGCACAGAACCTGCCTGGCAAGGTTTGGCTCCTGGTACCAAAAGAAAAAAAAATGGCCAGCCACTCTGATTCTTTGTTACAGCAGCCCTAGGAAACAAACAAAACATATAAATGATTTGCTACTCTTAATGAATTTCGAAAAAATATCTTTTAAATTTCATAATGTTAATTTCAAATGTGATAAAGACTGAGAGATAGATCTAAGGCACATAAAGAAAAGTCCTTTTAGTTTTTAATAAATTTTAGAGTAAAAATAGGTCCTGAGGCTAAAAAGTTTAGAATGGCAGAATCAGCCAACTCCTATTAACAGGGAAAACAGGAACCAAGGATGAGCTTCCTATGCCTGTGTCCGACCCGGGGGTTTTCTCCACACCGATGGAACCAGACTGCTCAGAGTTCTTTCCCAGGAAATTGCATTTCTAACGAGTTCTCCAGCTGATTCTTCTATATGGCAGAAGTAACCCAGGTGAATACTTCAGCCAACTCTTTTCGGTTTGAACAGAGACACAAATTAGCTCAGGTACCAGGAAGCTGATTGCAGAGATTCTCTTGACACTTCAGGGGACCCGTTCTGTCATATGACAGATGCTGTCACAAGCCCACTTCAGACAGAACTGGGGGATCACAGCATCTTCAGGGAGCCAGCAAGCAGAGGCCTGCAACTCTTCCCTCTGTTCTGCAATCGGTGTGACTAATGATGACTACAGAACTCTGTGCCTCCCCATCGGCTTTTCTCTGTCCTCTTCCAAATAGCTGCTTCTCCCTACCTCTGGCTGCATATGGCTCTGGATTACAATGCCTCACATTCACCTCGAGGCAACTTTGCAGTTGCTGCTTGATTGCCAGCTGGCAGATTCTTCTGTCTTTCTTAATTTCATTCCCAGTGATGGAAAATCTGATTGGTCCAGCTTGTCTGCCTCAGCCAGGTCATGCTTAAATTTGCTGGACAGCCTATGGCTTTGCTGCTCTGGAATCAAACGTCCATATCTAGCTTAATAATCTGGGAGCACAGGGCTGAGATAAATAAGGTATAAAATGAGAGAACCAATGCAACAGGAATTGTAAGCAGAGCACTTTTTCCCTGGATGGGGCTATGGATAAAAGAAATGTTATAATAACATTATCAGAACAATGCTTTGTTTTGCTCGGGTAGTTCCAAAAACCTGATTTACATTTTGTATTAAGATACCTGATTTAAGGCTGGGAGTTTAGCTCAGCAGTGTAAGTGCCTGCCTGGCGAGCACGAGGTCGTGGGTTCAATCTCCAGTACCCCCCACCAAAAAAAAGATATCTGATTTAGGGAAGAGGTGTAGCTCAGTGATAGATTGCATATCATTTGATATAAGTATGATCATAGCTAAGCTGATTGATCAAATGAACATTACAGAAATGGCGCTGGTACTTAAAGACCCTGGAAATCGAGATTATTCACTCCCTTCCGAATCTTGTAAATTACCCACTACTTATTTGCTAAATAACATAGTTCTAGTTATTCTTTCCTCTTCCTTCACCTTCATTCCTCAGTCTTCTGCATTCCTCTCCCTCCTTTGTACTATCTACCTTACAGCCTTCAATTAAAATGCGGGAGGGAAAATGAACTTCAAAGCACTCTCAAATTCTACTAGCTTTACCTTAGTATTTCAGTTGGTTCTAGAACAATTTTCTCTAATGGCTTGCCTTTTTGAAGAGGGGAAAGGCATGCAAATATTGAATTATTTATCATAAGTTTAACAACCACTAAATATTCCAGTTACTTGGGTTGTCACTCTAGAGCGAGCTATAATTGTTGAGACAGGGCAGATGCCCTTTCTTTGTGTATAGGGATCCATACATTTCAGCATGTGAGACAGTTTAGTTTTGTGTTTGGGTAAACTATTTGTGTGTGTGTGTCACTGTATAACATTTTCTGTTTGTGTATATATGTTTGTAGTTTTCTTGGTATGTGTGTGTGTCTTTCAATGGAACAAAATTGCATTGTTTTCTTACATTGTACTGTGTATTTTTCATTTGTTGCTCGGAATTGAAAGAAGACAGTTTCTATTTTGACTAAATTATTGAATTGCTCAAAAAAACAAGCAGAAACATCTCCAAGATTTTGTTGAATCCAATTAGTTATATGCAACTTGTAGCACATCTGATTCTTATTATATGCTTTTGTGTTTTCCCCAGCGAATCAGTTGAAACTAAGTGACTGTGACATTTGACCTACATAGTGAAGGTGTAGATTTAAATTTGCATGTTTTGTTGTTCTCTGGCCTCTGCAAGTCGATGTTTCTCTTAGGGACACTTCTAAAAATTAATATACATTTTTCTATGCATGATGGCATGCATCAGAATAGCACATCAGTTCCTTTTTAAGATGTAATGTTGATTCAGTTCATTTAAATCAACTCAGACTTCCAACTCAACTGATTTATTTGTTTCTAACAGAAACTACTGGCTCACAAAACTCAAAGCTGCAGAAATTAAAAACTTCAGGAAAAGTTTGATCAAGGTCTCAGTCCCATTTCTCCGCAGTTGTCCTGACTCTGCCTTCTCCATGTGCTGGATTTGATTGCAGGGTGCCTTTCTCTACTGTACAAAAATGGCTGTTATTCATGAAAGCCAGTGTCAGTTCTTATGTCACTTGAAAAAAGTTCAAAAAGCCAGGGGTGGTGGCTCACGCCTGTAATCTCAGCACTCGGGAGGCTGAGGCAGGATCGTTGCGAGTTCGAGACCAGCCTGGGCTACAAAGTGAGCTCAAGGCCAGCCTGAACTGCACAGTGAGACCCTGTCTCAAAAAGACAAAAAAAAAAAAAAAAAAAAAAAAAAGTGCCAAAGTCTACCATGCCAACCAGCAAACATGATTGGCTTCTGCTTTAAGGCACTGATTCAAAATGTACTACTTCTGAACTAATCCCAATGGCCAGGAAAATATGCTTTGATTGGCTTCATTCTGTCACAGAAGATACAAACTAACTTCGCTCTTCATGATTGCAAAATGCTTTTAAATTCCAGGCTTCCCATTTATGTAAGCACATCATTTAAAGAAGAAAGCATGTCCAATTTGGTAGCAAAGACAAATAAAAATCTGCATTTACTCCTGTTGGTCATAGGTTTACCTGTGAGCCACTTGTTAAAGTGACCATCAGGGCAGAATTACACTGGGGCCAAACCCTTCAGGCTATCCCAGGAACATATTGCTAGGGATCAATTTTTAGTCCAAATGCAATAATGTGACAGGGGAGAAGTGATGTGGGCGCTGGGAAGCTGATTAGCGATCCCTTCCAACCACGACCACCATGTTTAATTTAACAACACTAGGCCTAGGTGGATACCATCTTCTTCCTCCTTGATTTTATTTCCATTTTCTCAAACACACAGGTTCCTTGAAGAACAGCCTTCTCAGGTACACAGAATTATTTGGCTATCAAACTTCCATAACTTCATTAATGTTGAGTTAACTGTAAGGACATCAGCTAGAGAAAAGTCAGTGTAGACTCATTGACTCTATGTCTCAACGAAGTCTAGTAATTTTTTCTTCAAATTAGGAGAGAAGACAGGCAAAGATCAAATTACTCACACATCCTATTACATTTAATTTTATATTGCTGGGTTTTTTCAAATATTTGGCGTCTGCCTATGTGTAGCTCAAACTCTGAACTTCTATTTATTTCTCTGTGTAGCGTGCAAGGTCCGCTAAACAGATCATAACACCTTAAAAACGCTTCCCAATCAGGCATGACTCCAGCATCCATGTTTGAAAAATCAAGCTGTTAGGAATTCTCCAAGGTGTCCAAAAACAAGGGAAAGGCTTCTTCGAGCATTCTCACAGGTGCACAGGAAAGAGTCCAAGCCAGCACTCAGGGAGAAGCCAAGTAGTGTGACAAGAATTTGGTCTTCAACAGAAGTGACATTCATCTGGGGGCTTGCTGTCACAAACGACAGCTTTCCCCACAGAAGAGATAGCTCCCCCATGGTGTTTTTAGGTCTTCTTCCTTTATCCAGGACAAGAAAAGTGGCACAGAAGAAAAGGAGCCATTCTATCTGCAACCATGTAAGACATTTATGAGAAAATGCAAAGGCTTTGCAAACACTTTCCATATTCCCAGGTCTTTGTCACTGTGGGAAATGTAAAAGCACTTGGAGAAAAATTGTTATTTCTGATAATACTGTGCTTCTATTTCCAAAATGACACTAACTTAATAAAGCTCAGACTTTCTCAGATCAGCTCAAATGTTCGCAGGAAAGGTCACTTCCAGGGGCACCCCTCATCCACAGGGGTGGAAGAAGACAGTCACAATCCTCCTACAAATCAGCGTGGAACAGTAGGACACGATGCAAGCACCAACCAGCTGGCAGTCAAGGATGTCACCTGCTAGGGCCAGGCCAGTGACAGTTCCTTGTCCACTTTGTGCTTAGCACCCACAATCCTTCCCATACCCACAGCTGCTATGTTCTCTCTTCCTTTTCCCAGGGTTGTCCTGTACAACATCTCATGTTTGCTTTGAAAGCTAGAAATCATTGCATGCTGGATTTCCCACATGGCCTGTGAACAGTAGGATGTTTACAATAAAGCTTTTCACCTATCCTGAGTGCACATAGGTGGGTAAGACACAGAAACCGACGACTGGAAACTGAAGCCCACAAGGACACATGCGAGTGCACTTCCGCGTTTCTGAATATGGAGGCTGGGTCACTACTCCAATTTCCATTTTTGGCAAAGAAGTTTCAGTCATTCCACCGTGATGATTGTTGTGTTGCTAAGTAAACTTCCCGGGTATCATTGTTATTCAACTCAATTAGTTCTGAAAGGCTGATCTAGTTTCTCTTTGTAAAGAATTTCTGGATGTGTTTTTCAGTCTCATAAAATGTTTTTAAAAGTGGAAAATTTAAGAGCAGAAAATGCTATAGGTCCAAGTTTAAAGACAATGTTAAGGGGAAAGATCATCAGTAACTTTCTCCAGTATGAAGAAGAAGAAGAAGAAGAAGAAGAAGAAGAAGAAGAAGAAGAAGAAGAAGAAGAAGAAGAAGAAGAAGAAGAATTCAGAGAAAGAGTCAGGAACCAGACACTAGGAAAGCAAAATATCAGCTTTATCTACTATGAAAAAGAAAAAGAAAGATAGATGGAAAAGAACAGAGAGAGAAAGCTTCAGAATTATAACTGGGTATGTTTACACTTCACCTTTGGCTTCAATAGGATCTTCCATTCTTCTGATGGCTCCATTAGAGGAGAGAGAGGGAGAAACAGAGAGACACGGAGAGTGAGAGAGAGAGAAGATAGGCAGACAGGCAGACAGGAAAGAAAGAAAGAAAGGAAGAAGGAAAGAAGAAGAGAGGGAAGAAGGAAGGAAGGAAGGAAAGGAAGAAGGAAAGAGGGCTGAGGGGGAGGAAGAGGCAAAGAAAGAACAAGAGGGCTGTACTGAGCCTTTCTTCCAAAGTAGCCCCATCCAATCACCGTTCCCGTTCCCTGGGGAGGAGGCTGGGGAAAGCCAGTGAAGATGCCATCCTCAAACTCATGACTGTACAACCATGAAGCAATGAAACAGAAACCCCTAGGAATAAGCTCAAGTTCATTGCAAGAGATTTTAGAGATCAATACAATAAAAATGTCCCCAGTACAGTGGTATACTGACATTGAGAAATTTCCAACAAGACAGAATTATGGAACCAGAGAAAGAACCGAAAGGGTAGTGACATAAAATTATGTATATAAAATTAAGCACAACCGAATTCTTTGGATAATCCCTTGATCTTCTCTATAAAAACCTGTGTCATCTAATCATGAAATTGAGCAGAGATAGCCCAATAGATGTGCTCGCTCTCTCTCTCTCTCTCTCTCTCTCTCTCTCTCTCTCTCTCTCTCTCTCATAAAAATACAAATACAAGCATTGAGAAAGTAGCAGGCATGGACGTGGGACAAGTAAGACAGTACAGCAAGAAGCCTGGTGCCCCTGGCCCAGAGGTGCTTCCTTCAGTGGTGAATTGGACCAGGTTGGCCTTTTGGAAAAGGTGACACTAAAGAAAAGACTCCATCGTCCCCAGAAGAACAGACTGATATGGACAGCAATTAATTGTCACAGGTTAAAATCACATTTTCCTCCAAAAGAGCTCAGTCAAAAGGCCACGTGGCCCCAATTTGAAAGAAACGGGAAAATAAAGCAGCCCTGTTCCATTCTGAGAGCTGAAGAACAGGATGTCCAATAAAGGACACAGGGCTGGGGACGTAACTCAGTAGTGGAATGTTTAGCTAGCATGTGCAAGGCCCTACGTTTGATTACCAGCACTACAAAAAAGAAAAAAAAGTGGAGATCAATGTGTACTATAAATTTATTCTATGAGACTTAAAAGAGTGGAAAAAATAGTGAAATAATAACTTAGAGTTTTCAGTTTCTGGTTCATAAAGATGCAAAATTGAATTAGAGTCCTTTGCCAAAACCAGTTTCTTAGTTATTTTTTATTAACTTGGTCTTTAAGCCATTTGAAAGAATGATTGCTTGAAGATAATTTGGGCATAAAACAATCTATATTCACAAAGCTTTTTTTATTCCCCGAAGTTCCAGTTGGGGAAGGAAGCTAAAGTGTAGAGTTAGGAGTTTCCTCTCTCTGTCCAGCCCCTCACTTAGTACTGCATCTACAGCACGACTTTGGGGGTGCACCCACCAGCTTCTTCGTGAATGAGCACCTTCCTTGTGGGCCTGCTACGGAAGCCCGTGCTCACGTACATCATTAGAAAAGCGCCACATCCAGAATGTCCGGTACAAGGACCGTGCACTAAACAATGCCATGAGCCCTGCCGGGGGAAAGACAGGTGCAAAGGAGAGCAGGATGCTGACTTAGTTAACTCGCTCTTCCTCACATCTCCTCTTTTCCACAGCTAATTCGCTTTGACCTACCATGTTTCCCGCGCTGTAGGACACACGACAATAGACTGGTTTCTGGATATTCCATAGGAGGGGCGGCGGCGGCCGCACTCCTTGGGCTGCTTTGCAGTCGCAGAAGGTCTGATGGAAGTCAGAACAGGTGGACTTTACTGAGGATTTCAGAAGCAGCATTCGAGGCAGCAGGCCAAGTCTGGGATTTTTATTCCATAAATATGCATACATAAGTGTTTCAGGTCTCCTTGTGAGAACCACAGACTATTCTGTTCTGATGCACATAAAATTTCATGTGAATTCCACTTTTTGGTGTTTTGAAAAATATCACTGATTGACAGCGTATTTCTCATCTGATACGCACAATGGAATTTATTTGGTATTTAACAATGTCATTATGATAGATTTATTAAAGCTATTATGTTTCAAATGGGTCATAAATCGGACTGGACTTTAGAAGAGCTTCACAAACAATTGAGCTGGGACCTCATAAGATTATACATTTCTCATCTCTAGTGATGTTGGTCCTTTGAGCTGGAATGTTAAAAATTTGGGAAGTACTTCAAAGTAAAAACTGTCAGTTGTTTGGCTTTAAATAAAGATAAAATTTGAAAGCTCCTAATATCCTCTTATTCCATGCAATTTGTGCATACTGAATGCACAACATTCAATGCTTTCTGTGAACAAAGAAGAAAAATGTCTACAGGAAACTGGAGAAGGAAATCCCTGAGATTTAAGATCATCTGAAGACAGAGTCATCAATTTATAAAATAGATTGCCCCCACTTTTATTTCTCAGGATTAAGCACACTTAAAGAAACAAAAGACCTTCGTGATAAAACAGTCCAGAGGACAAACAAAGCTAAGGGGTTAGGTATCTCTTTATTGGTGCACTTCTTAGAAGTGCATGCATGCCTGTGTGTGTGTGTGTGTGTGTGTGTGTGTGTGTGTGTGTGAAGGACGTGGTGTGCAATTTCCAAGGTTATCTAAAAGTTCCCTTCCTCTCTTACTTTTCAGAGGATCCATTTCCAAACCTTCTCCTGAAAACCTCAGGTAGGGAAATCAGACATTTTAAATCTCTTCCTCGAGTTTCACATTTTTAAGCTGCACTTCACACCAAGCTGTATTCCTATGCTCTCACATAGTTGCCCATGCTGTGGCTGAACTAAACATATGTGATTCTTCCTGTCTCAGCCTCCTAGAGTGCTCTATTTAAAGCTTCTATAAATATTGTACATAAATATTTAATTTTAAATTCAATATTAGTTTTGAAAATGAAATGGTAATAGAAGAGAAGAACACTGGTAGATTAAGATTGTATCCTATCAACTGGAAATGAAAGAGAGAAGTGTCTTTGAATACAGCCTCTGCCAATGGTGGTAATTGACTGCGTATATCATGGCATCACCTGTTTTCTTTTGATTTCAGACAGAAGCTTATGGTAAAACAAAGGAGAACTGAGGAAAAGGTGATGTAGATCAAGAAAATTGTGCCTTTTACACGCACTTGAGTTCAAATGCCCTGGGACTACCTTTACATTGTTCGTCTATTAACTTGGTCCATGGAAAACCATTTGGAAAATTTTTGCTATGCAAAATATGTTAATATCTCTGGTATTAATCTATTATTGGTGTGATCTATGCTCAGGTAGGGGCTGCTGTGTTAAGAAGTTAACAGGTGGTTACTACGGAATTTTCCAGATCCTTTAACATATAGACCTACATAAAGATTCTCCAGAACAAAGGTTAACAAAAATTGAGTTTTTCAAACTTTAACCAAAGAGAGAATTTCACATCTCTTAAAACAATCCTCCAGAGAAAACTGGTTTGGAATACACTAGAGATGACCTTTGAGCCTATTAAAGTGCTGACATGATTTGACCAAAACACCATCACTTACGGGACAGTCCTGATGTTAATGGAAAGAAAAGCTTCAATGTAAAAAGGTGTACAGATATTATGGCTTAACAAGAAAAGCTGAGTTTAAATGAACATTTCTGTGCAAATAAAAATGGCCAGTAAGTCCATAAAAAGATGCTCAGAATTAGTCATTAGGGAAATGCAAGTAAAATCCACAGTGGAAGCCATTCTATTCCCACTGGAATGGCTATAATCAAAAAAACTAATAATATCAAATGTTACTGCAGATAAGAAAAAATTGGAACGTTCACACTTCACTGGTACAAATGTCAAATGGTATAACTGTTTAAAAACAGGCAGATTTTTAAAAAGTTAAACATACACTGACCATAAGACCCAGAAATTCCACTACTAAGTCTCTACTGAAGAAAAATAAAAATATATGTTCACAGAAAAAGTTTTAAGCCTAGTTTTATTCTTTTTAATTTTTTTTTGATTGTTCACGCCTAGTTTTATAGCAGCAGTACTCATGATAGTTAAAACCGGGAAATAATCACCTATCTGATAACTGATGAATGGAAAAAATGGTACATAAAAATAAAAGCAATAATGATAAAAAAGCAAAAACACTACTGATCTATGCAACAATATGGACGGACCTTAAAACATTAAGACAAGAAAATATTAATTAAAGTTAAATTGATATGAAATGTCCAAGAAAGCAGAGTTACAGGCCGAATGCAGATCACAGGTCATCCGGAGCTGGCGATACAATAGGAATCAACTGTAAGCAGGACACGGATAACTGGAGGTGACAGATACGCCCAGCACTGGTGAGGATGGTGCACAAGGGATAAGTTAATTAAAAGTCATTGAAACGCCAATTTGCAATGTGTGCATGGTACACTAAAACGTGGGAATAACATGTAGACTATACCTCAATAGCGCTGTTTAAAAGGAAAAGAATAGCCAGGGGCATTTGTGAGGATGAAAACGGAATTGTGATGGAAGATGTCTGTGCGGCACTTCCATATTACTCTTAAAGTAGGTCCCTGTCCCTGCAGACTTGAACATGTGCACATAGCATACACAAACACACACACTGGGAGGGTTTAACTGATTCAATTCATGGGTTTTTATTAGTGCAGGCAGCTAAGACAAAAGTGCTGCTAGTGAACAAACCTGCAGTACACTTAAGTTGCTTGAAAACCATATGTATGTATGTATGTATGTATGTATATATATATGTATATCTGCTTTATGTGTGAGTGTGTATATTTATATGGTCATTGGATCACATATATGCATACATGTGAATCACATATGCATAAACACATGTGTATCAGTCCTCTCCTCCCTTTCTCTCTCTTCCTATAGAGTGATGAAACTAAGGCAAGCCGCTGGAAACTCGCGCTTCAGGCTTCACCGTACTCTGATGAGTCATGGTCCCAATGTGGGTCTGTAGTCTTTCTCAGGAGCTAACATTTTAGCTGAGATCTAAATGCTAGGAGGCACCCACGCAATACCGTGATCCGGAAGGAAAGTTGTGCTTCCTGTTTCTTCCATGCTGAAGAAACAGTGAGCACAATGATTCCAAGGCAGCAGCAAGTGGAGGGTCTTACAGACAGGAAGAAGCCCACTCCAGGGCCTCTGGAGCTCAAAGGCCACAGCAACCACAGTGAATGGACATTGCAGTGGTAAATGAAGGCTGGATTAAGCAGGGCCTTGTAGGCCTTGACACGGCACTGCAAGTGCAATGAGAAACTAGTTGAGGGGGAGACAGGATCTGGGTGGTGTTTCTAGGTAACCGCTTGGGCTACTCTGTGGAAGGTGAGAGTGACATCAGGGGAAGAGGGGAGGATACTGTAGGAGATGAAGTCATGGCACTAAGGTGTTAGAACAGTGGAATGGTAAAGAGCCAGGATTATCACACCTGAAAGATGTAGAATCCTGGCCCAACACTGCCATATCTATCCAAATCATTTTGAGGAACTTCCTAAATCTCGGTGAGCCTCAGCTTCCTTATCTATCAAAAGGGGTGATATTACTATGTATTTCATATGATGATTGTGAAATAATTCACTAAAACCATGCAAACTGGCTGGGACATAGTACGTGCCACCTAAATGATGGTGACTATGACACTTCAAAATTCCTTTCAGTAACTGTGTCATTAGCCAAGCAGCAGATGCTGTTGATGCCTTGCCCCATGCCACCCAGAACCGTGTGAGTCAACCAGCTGAGATGACAAACATTTTCTAGACAATCATCTTTCTCCTCTTAAGCATGAATGTCTCTGTTGCTTGCCTGAGGATTTCTCTGGCACCACAGGAACTTGCTTAGCTATGAGCAGGAGTCAAGCACACACCAAAGGAAGATGGTCGTTGGTGCATAAATTCTCAGGGTTCTCTCTGCACCATCTGGTTGCAGCATCCTCTGGCACTGTGCTCCATACAGCTTCTTGTAGAGTCTCTAGGGTGAATGAGGCTCACCTCATTGTGGATCACAAGGAGACCCACAGTGTGGGTCACTGGGAGAATCACGGATTGAGTTGCCCTTTCCTGGATTCCTCCCTTTCCCTGTTACTTCCTCCATTCCCTTATATCTGCTTTGGGATTACTTCGCATCTTACTTATAGTCTCTTTTGAGTCTGCTTTGGGCATCTCTAAACTGAAGCAAATGAGTTGTGTGTGCCTAAGCAAACTTGTCAGATCCTTTGAGGCAAAAATGAAGCAGATGCTTTTCACTATTCTGAAAATACTTATTTTTGTCCATATTCCCATGAATCACATAAGTTCAATCTATACTTATATAGTTCAGTAATTTAAAGTGAGAACATGCTACATGTTTTTCCTTTTTTATAAAGAATGTGAATGTTATCCTAGGATACAACATGCCGTTTGATCTTTCTGTGATAGCAGCATGAGGCATGATAAACCTGACACCAATGGTTGTAATACCTGTTCAAATAAGGATATGTTTACTCAGGCACTAAGAAGGTGACAGATTGCATTTTCTAAAGATGGTCACAGCCTCTCATTTCCAATGTGTGTTTTTGCACTTAACCTGGCCCTGCCCCTACCAATACACAAAAAATCTTGTCCCTCCTTGGAGCTTCTGCAGGGCCTATGACTGATTTACCCAACAGGTATGGGGAGCTACCTTTTCCCAGTTTAAAATGAAGCACTAATTCACTTTGTGTGTAGAGTGCACTTCCTGTCTTTTGGAAGACACTTGGGGAAAAGACTCCTATGTTGTGGGAAGCACTAACCATGTGGAGAGGCCAGGTAGGGAGACAATCAAAGTATGTAAAGAAGCCTGCTTGGAAATGGCTCCCACAAACCCTGAGGCCCAACTGCACCAGGTGGTGCAGAGACAAGCTGTCATGTGATCCTCCCATGATTCCCTGCTCCACAAAACCAAGACAGACCAAGGCTGCTGCATGTTGCTCAGTGGTGGGGCAGTTTATTACACAATAATAGAGAATGCAAGGGAAGAATTTAAAGTAACAATGGAAAATCAAGAATTAAAAATTCACAAGATATTGTTTCTTGGGATTCAACTGACTTCAGAAAAAACAGTTACAGATATGGTTTCAGAAAATGTGATGAAGGTCCTTTTGGGGAAATAGAAACAATAAAAGCAGAATCCTATTTGAAGTCTCACTTTTTTCATTAGCTGCAGAGTAATGAAAAACAGCTACCCTGAATATCGAATTTCCCCCAATACTTTAATTCTTTTCTTAGGCTGGAAATTTTAACAATTCATTCTTTACTACAAGTTGAAAAAATACATAATGATTTTTTAAACTTTTTTTGTTTGTTTCTGGGCAGCAGATTTTGAAGGTGAAGCTTTAATCACGCGCTAGTCTTATAATCACTGCTGGTTTTCAACTAAAGTATTACAAATTGGGCTTTAGTTCAATTTAAATTGCATGGGCCAGATCCTACCCTTGGTTATTACGGGCAACTCCCATTGAAATCATTAGTACTTGTACATGTGTAACTGAGGAGATAATTTGGCCATATGTGCTTTGGTCTCCATGTGTCTCCACACAAGTCCAGGCACCGAGGCTGGGCTACGCAGGGGAAACATCTTGTGCAACTCGGAGTAAGTTATCTTTTTGCCATACTGCATTCATGTCAACATGATGAAAAGAAAATGCAAATGTAAGGAGAAGCAGCACTTCTTACCAGAGCTTTCAGCATCCTGGTGGTTCCTGGCAGCCCCGACTCTAAGCAGTTGCTGCTCCTACTGCTAACCATAAGCAGGGTCCCTCGGCCTCCTCCCTGGGACCTCCTCCTGCATAACATAACCCTGCACCATTTACAGCTGGTTGGAGGGACAGACAGGACCTCAACATCAGTGTTTGTTTCCATTTCCTCCATAGACAATTATTTTCCTTGAAAGTGTTTGCTTTCAACTAACCAAATGTTCAATGCACATGAAGACCAGACGATTGGCCGGAGGACCTTTATACAAAAAGCCCTGGGCAGAGGAGTACACTTTGCCCTTTCAACAGTCAATCAGTACTTTTGAGCAATTAGAACAGTGACTAGAAACCTGTAGCATGCTTCTTAATCACCACCAAGACTATTAAAAAACAGAGGGCTGGGACCCATGCCCAGAATTTCTTATTCTATAGGACTGTGAAGAGAGAGTATGATAATTTCCATATCTAGTGAGTCCTCAGCAGCAGTTAATGTTAATTCTGCTGGGTCAGGGCCCACACTTTGAGAACAACTTTTCTGTAATATGGGTGACACTATACGCACACTACATGAGACATAGTCATCAGTGAACAAGGCCTAGATTCCAGTGGGGAAGATAAGGGAAGTCAAAGGTTGTTAGATGGTTGGATGAGTGCTATCTCAGAGAAAAACACAGACTTCCCTGTGATCTGAGGGTTGATTTAGAATTTTCAAAAAAGGAAAGGACAGGTTACTATTTAGTGGTCAGATACAACAACTGTAATGAACATTTGTTATTTCTATTTACTGGAATCCCCTTTTTGCTTCCAGTATCAAAAAAACTGTTTTGTTTGTTTGTTTTTGGAATCATTATCCTGGCTTAATGTAGTCCTGAGTGCATCTACAACTGAGTGAGCATATGACACATGCTGACCAATCATCGTCTTTTTCCTGGGATTGAGAGTAACACAGGGAGAAGGAATCTTTTTCTGAGCTCTCCAGCACAAAGATCACTTGCCTGGCATTTTTACCAAATATCTTTGCCACCATGTACATGGAGCCATGCTGGGAATGAAAGTGTGGCTGATCATATTTTTCAAAGTTGAACACAAAATGCCTCCTATCCTGTACTCTTCTTTGGCATGCCTCCTATGAAGAGGAGAAGGGATTTACATTTTGGGCCCTTCGATTTGGGAAATGGTAGAAATAACACTATATGAGATTAAGTCATGAAAGGCAATACTGGATTACCTGGTTCTTTCAAGATGCTTGCTCACCATGCTGCAAGGAAGTTCAACCAACCATGTAGAACAGATAAGAGGTAAATATCCTGTCAAATAGCTCCTGCTGAAGTCCCACCTAACCATCAGCATTAGCAATTCTTTATGTAAATTTTGAATTTACAGATCTTTATAGGACCCAGTCATCACATAGATTTCAATCTTTTCAGATATAGTCTCATACATTGTGTGCAAAGGAACTCTATCTCTGTTGTGTCCTTTCTGAGTTACTGATGCACAGAATATTATGAACAAAGTGGAGAGTTTAGGAGGGAACCACAGTATGACTCTGGAATGTCACCCTAAGGCTCATGTGTCTAAGGCTTGGTCCCTAGGTTGGTATATTTAAAGGTGGTAAAAATCTTAAGATATCTAGTCCAATGGGAAGTCCTCTGGTCACTGGGGATGTGGTGTATCCTTGAAGGGATTGTGAAGTCCCCTTCTCTTCTTCCTTCACTTCCCACTCATGAAATGAGAGGTTTTGCTCTACCATGTGCTCCTCCAAGATGAACCACTAAAGTTTCAAAGCAATAGAGCCAATTAGTCAAGCACTGTATCCTCCAAAGCTGTGAGCCAACTTAAGTATTCTGTATTTATGTGTTGATTTTCTCAGGGATGTGTTACAGTGACAGAAAGCTGATTAACATAGGCAGTTTGTTATACAGCAATAGAGAGCAAAACAGGTTACATCCTTGACAGCAGGCTGGCCAGAAGACAGTGAATTCATCCTTCAAGCCTCCCCCATTGTATCCTGGGTGGCAGGGCTGGCTGGAAGAGAGTGAGCTCGTGCTCTGTGTCCCTCCATTACATCCCAAACAGTGAGTGGGCTGAAAGACAGTGAGTTCACAATCTGGGCCACCTCCATTGCATCCTAAAGGGCAAGGCCAGCTGGAAGAGTATAATAAGACCAGCAGGAACTTTAAGATCCAGGGAAACAACCTGACACACAGATGCACACACATCTTTGGGGGACAAAATAATTAGTGAGACCAGTAGCATGGAAGCATCTGAAGCATCAATGAGGATGTACCCTGGAGAGCAGTTGTACCCTGACAGAAGATCAGCCCAGTCCCTACATTCAGAAGACAAGATCACTCTATACCCAGCACACTTTTGAGATATAACATGGACATTAACATAGAACTGTGAACACTAGAAGGAGGTAGGTTTTTGGGGTGTCTATAAAGAACCAATTATATCTGGAGGACATCCCTCAGGAATGGATATCTACTTTCCTTCTTGAGAGGCCTCAATGATGGTGGTAGATATATATAGATAGAGATAGAGATAGAGATAGATATATATAGGAGATTGGTGGGTATCAACATAAAAGACAAAATAAAGTAGAGAAAGGAAGAATGACAAGATGCAGAGGCCCCAGACTCCCACTCCACCCAGGGCAGGCCTAGAACTCAGTGATACAGATGAAGTTGGAAGTCAAACACTGGAACTTTCTGAAAGGATAACAACAGAAGTGGAAAAAAAACAAGTAGAAAGACTATAGAGAAAATGTTTTCTCAGGTACAAAAAGCAATGATGCTTAAAATCAAAGATATTAGACAATACACAAACAAAAAGAATAGATGAGCTTAGAAAAAGATGTAAACAAAAAATGCTCAATGTAGGAGAGAAATGGAATCCATAAAACAGATCCAGGAAATCAAAACCTCCATTAAAAATGTGTGCAACAGATTGAACAAAGAGAAGAATACTATTTTAGATCTTGAAGACAAAATTGCAGTTAGTGATCATGAATAATAAGATAGCTTAAAAATAGCAGAAGACCATGAGAAATCAATTCAACAGCTACAAAATGAAGCAAAGAACAATAACACAAGATTGATTGGAGTCAACAAGAAAGCTGGAGACAGCACCAATGCCAACATAATCATAAATATATATGCAGCTAATACAGTAGCACCCAACTATGTAAGACAGTTATTGAAAGATATGGAAAATCAAATAAGCAGTAACACAATTGTAATGGAGACCTCAATACCCCATTATCACAGAGAGACAGATCAACTAGGTATAAAATAATCCAAGAAATTCAGAGCTCAACCAAACCTGTGAAAAATTGGACTTAATGGGAAGAAGCCATGGCCTACCACACTACCATTAAGGGAGCATCAGTGAATCACTGCTCTATGCCCCTTCTCCACTCCAGGAACCCTGGATTGGAGGAAACCAGGTGTCTCATCCAATCCACTACACTAAGTGATTTGCAACCAATGCAGGAAGCACCCAGGATGCAACAATGGGCTGGTTTAGAAGAACACAAGGAAAGGTCAAGACAAAGGAACAAAATACAACCTCAGACCTCAACCCACACAGAACAAGTTCAGGAGACACATACATAGTAGAAATTAGAAGTCACACACCTGAAATTTCTGAAAATATAGCAACTGAAGTAAAGAAGCAACTTATTTCTTGTATTGGTTGGTTAATTTAACGTGCCCATGTCTGATGGTCTGGGCATGTAAAAACAACAAGAGGCCTTATGGTAGCCATTGTTAATTTCCTAATCTCTTGTTTTGAAGTCCTGTATTGCTTTCATTGTCTTGTTTTATTCTGTTTTGTTTGATTTTAATGTCAGATGATATGGATGTATTATGATAGCCATTGTGGATTTTCTATTATCTTGTCTTGGAGTCCTGTATTGCTGTCATTGGTTTGTTTTGATTCATTTTATTGTTTGGTTTTATTCTCTTTAAAATAAAATACTAAAAATGTAAAGCAGAAGCTGACCAAGGTGTAAACATTACTGAAAGATGGGGTGTGTGTACATTTGCACACATGTGTGTTGTATGTGTGAGATAAATAGAGCTGATGAGTTCACAGAAATCCTTAGAATAAGCTTTGCCTTTAGTAAGATTCACCTGACCTTAGTCACTTCTGCTTTTGCCTAAGTTATTTTGAATTTGTGTTTCTGTCACTTCCAACCTAAACAATCTGAACACAGTCTTCAAATGTCATACAACCAAGGAAAATAAACACAGGAAGAGGGGAGAGACATGGGGAGTAGTGAGGCTAACTTCATATCTGATGTCTCTCAGGATGCTATTAAAGGTGCTGTACATGGAGTTTAAAATTCCTCACAAAGGAAAATCAGTCAAATAGAAGAAAAATAAACACTAGAATATAGACCATGTCAGGATGCCAGGCATGTGAAGCAGCGTGTCTGGACGTGACCCTGGACCCTTACGAGAATGCCCACTTCATAAGGAGTGTTTTGTACCTCGGGAAATACAAAGGATGGGACTATTCTGAGGAAAGACCACAAAAAGATTGTAGGAAACATTTGTCAAGAAAAATAATACAGAAAGGAAATTATTAATTGAATAGATTATAAAGCAGAATTCCAACACATATTTAAACATTCTAAAGTTTTTAACTATTTACTTTCCATAGTATAATCTTTTTGCCTTATTTTGTTTGCTCCAAGAGCTTTCTAAGGCTTCTCAAAAAATAAGGTTTTGTTCCCTTTCCAGTGCAATTATCTATTCTGAACTTTATTCTCAAATAGAAAAAATAAAAGGAAAATAAGCTTTAATTCATTTGAACTTCCAGGTTATTATAGGACGATTCATCTGCAGATATCCTAAGATAAGGCCAGGAAATGATTTTGAAAGTTTGCAACTTGAAGATAGAAGATCTACAATGATTATTTTCCCTGTATTATGGAATGCATAAAGTGAAATCAGTTTTCTTAAGCATACTGTGTTAGTTTTTGTGATGAGCCAAAGGAAAAAAAAAAGTTCTGTGATATAGCAGCTCGGTTTAAGCATTGCCTTGGTCTCTGCAGGCACAGAGGAAATAGAGCTACACACTTGAATCCAAGGTATCTCACTCAGTCATCTTATCGTTTTGGACTGCTTCAACAAATGGCTTCCCCTACATGGTTTTCCCTCCCACCTATATGGATGCTAAGTATCTTAAAACAAGTAACATGGAAGGTCTTCACCAACCCTAGGTCCCAAACACCGAGAAGCCTGCTCAAGTTCAAGTTACACGGAAAAGGTTAGAGGACCCTAATGTTTCCCTTGGCTATGTAACCATTAACATCCATCAGAGAGCAACATTTTTAAGGTAAATGTTATACAGGTTCACATACCTAAAAGTCACCCTTATAATAACTCCTAAAATAAAGAACCAGAAGCCATTTACGGAATCTTGGTAACATGAGAAGCACTGAGCCTGGGAAGAGAGACTCTGTCAGATTTTTATATTTTTTTATTTAAAGAGAAAGAAACAAAAACAAAAACAAAAAAATACATGAGAAATAAAGGGTAGAAATAATAAAGAATTATAGAAAAATAAACGGTAAGAAATCACCAGTTGATAAGTCACATATTGTCATCTTAAAAATAGTTGTTAAGGTTAAAAGATTAAAGTATGTAAAGTAACATTCAAATGTGACACTGACAACAGTTCTGCTCGATGATCTAACAAAAACTTAGTAATATGGTTATCAGTCCTGCATACTTGTTTTTTATCTTAAAGAGGGTAAGATTAAACATATCAAAACAGAACAAAACAGTTCAAAAAGAAACAATTTAAAGAAATACAGATTTCAAAGCAAGTCCACTGGAGATCTTCACTGTTTATCTAATTGTCTCTAGTTTTCTTCCAAATAGTTGTCCCCATCTTCACACACATTAAATACATACTGCATATTATAGAACTAATCAAATCATTATAGGATGATAAAGGCTTTTTAGGTCTTCAAGATCTGACATTGGGGAAGACAATAATGACTACCATAGTGTCTCTCATTCTCTTTGTAGTAGCTGTTCTTATCTTTATGTAAGCTGAAATTGAACTTAAGAGACTAGACTAATATAGCTCTGAACAGTGAATAATAGTATTGCTAGATTTTATATCATAAGGCTACAGAATTAGGATTGGGTTTCTTAGTGTCTCTTCTTCTTCAGAGTATCTGTTCATTACATCTTGCATTAGATAATCTGTTCCCGTAAACAGTTTTAAAAAATTCTTCCCATGTGTGAATTTCTACATCTATATCTATCCTCTCTTTATTATAGGGAAAAACAAATCATAACAAGACAGCAAAACAAATTCCTAGAAAAATGTGCAATGAAAAGTCACATAAGACCACAATATTAGGTGTTCTACCATAGTTACTATGCTTTCTCTTATTATTTTCAATAGACTTGTCCACATCATCAGGCTTAATATAGATTTTTATATTTCAATTGTATTTATTTTTAGCTGACACACAAAAGGAAAAGTACAACCCTATGGGATACCATCTGATATTTCAATCAGTGTACGTATACATAGTATAATGTTTAAGAAATGTTAAACATACCTTACGTCTCTAACTCTTACCGTAAAGTATGGTGAAAATGTTCAAAATCTTTTTTTGGGGGAGTACTGGGAATCGAACTCAGACCCTTGAACTTTCCAGGCAGATGCTGTGCTGCTGAGCTATATCCCTGGCCCCTTCTTCTGACCTTTTAAAATGTATGGCACACTATCATCACCTACGGTCACCTCATTGTGCAGTAGCACAACGGAGCTTCTTACTCTTGTCCAAATATGACCCAGTATCCATCAGTCAAATATTCTCCATCACTTCTTTCTCCTCACCCTGGTTTCTGGTAACAAACATTTCATTCCCAACTTCCATAAGCTCAACTACTTTTATTTCCCACCTCTGAGTGAAGTCAGGCAGTACTGTCTTTCTGTTCCTGGTTTATTTTGCTCAATATAATGCTCCACAGTTTGGATCATGTTGTCACAAAGGACAGAGTTTCAGTCTTTCTTACATAAGTCTCCACTGTGTGTAAGGATCACATTTTCTCTATCGTTCACCAATTGACAAACACACGTGGATGATTTCCTTTTGTGGGCTATTGTGAATAGTTTGCAATGAAAATGGACTGAAGATGATCCATTTGGTTTTAGGAGGTGAGAAAAATCTTAGGAAAGTTATTTTGTGCTAAAAGTACCCACCAATAAGGAATTCAAACCAATCTTACCTACAAACTACAAATTTGATTGTGAATCTCTCTTTAGAGCCCAATTCACAGAAATGATCAGTGCAAATATTTCTATGGATCAATTATTGGGTGTTAGTGAGTTGGGCAATGAGGTACACGTGCAGCTTTTATGCTTGCTGTATATAGTTTTTGCAGGATTATCTAGGCGGAACTACTCGAGGGCTGGTCTTTAGCAGCAGTAAGTGAGCTAGGAGTGCTGGCTGCTTTCCCCCTCTTTAAAATTCATAAGCAGGAAGTGGTAACGTACTTTCAAGTCATGTTGATGAGGGCAAGATCTGACCTTGATGGTAGTGATGACCTTATCACCCTATCAGTGGCTCAGGAGTCTACGACATCTCTTCTATGCTCTTCGTTCGTGCTGGGTCCTCTCAAGGACAGGGCTGTGTGTTAAAGAAAATCATCTGGCACAAGGGTTAGAATGACCAATTTGTTAAATAGAGGTTTTTAAATTAGTTACATGGCCACTCTAACTCTCTACTTACCTTTCTCAGTACAGCCATAACATAAGGCACCATTACCTAAGCAACCCACACCTGTCATACCGCTATCAGCTCCAGAAGACACAGCCCATCTAGAAGGGCTTAATTAGTTCAGGTCTTAATCCCAAGACCTCAGAATGTGGCTGTCTAGGGGAACAGGTTCTTGAGAGAGGTATTTATGGTAAAATGAGGATCATAACAAGGGCCATGAATCCATATGGAGGAAAAATACACAGGGTAGAAATAGACATTTATGAACCAAGAAGAGAGAACTCAGAAGACATCAACCTGCCAACATGCTGACATCCAATGTCTAGCTTCTCAAACAATGAGGAAATAACTTTCTGTTGTCTAAGCCCTCAACCCTTGCAATTTGTTATGGCAGCCTAGTAACTCTCCATTTGCTTTTAGCTAAGCTCTACAGTATAATGGCACTGCTGTTTTGTGGATGTTAGAGTTAGAAACCATGTATTATTCCACAATGAGTACTTATTAAAATCTAGTTTCTATGTTCATACAGATAGGAGTCAGGTATTTTTTTTTTTTTGCTGTCACTGTACTAATTTTTCCCATGTAATTAATTTTTTACATTCTGCCCATCCATCAAATTCTCCTTGTGTTCAGCTCCAAAGTTTTGCCTGGTGTCAGTTCTCAGCAGTTAAACTCTATTTTCCCCTTCAAAGTATGTTTTCTTGTGACTGAAGCCTCAAGTATATATATTTGTTTATTTATTCTTGGTACTGGCGATGGAGCTCATGACCTCACACTTGCCAGACAGGTGCCTGTGCCACGGAGTCAAGTAAGTTTAAATAAATAACAAAAGAATTCTACAAGCCAGAAATAGCCTTAAAAAGGAGCTCAGTTCTGAAGTTTCATTTCAACTGAGTTTGGTTTTTTTCAATTTGATACCCACAAGCTAACATTTAGATTCAATATTGCATTGAATTTTATGCACATAATTCCCAAGTTGGCATGTAACTTCTGTCTCATTTGTCCTCCAGAGTCAGAGGGCTAAGAAGAATGCTTCTTCCACTCCTCCAGAGAACAGAGATTAACTTTCCAGACACATAAATTGAGGCAGGTTCTTGGTTTTCTGATTTAGGAGCCAGAAATTAGGAAACAGACTAAGGTTGTTATAACCAATTATGAATATAGCTGTTGTTTACATGTTAAGAAATCACATTTAATTTTGTTATTCAACTTCATCAAGCTGGGAAAATTATAAATTATATTTGTAATAACATGATATCTACCTCAGCAGTGTTTATTAGAATGTCCTTCAACAAATTTTGTTCAGTAATTGCAATTCAATTACGTCCACTTGTCATCAAAGACAAGTAACATTTTCTCAGTTTTCAGCATCCTGGTGGCAGGTGTCTTCAACTCTTGACCATTTGTTCCATGGATTTTAATGATGAATTAGATTAAACTATCAGTTACAGCTCTAAATTTAGTTTGTCTTTCCTTGTTGAATTAGAGTCCATCAACAATCTTTTGTACTATGATATGAGGCCTTTTGTTTCTCTGTTTACTTCATGAGATATGGTGTTTGTAATTAGCATCTTGTACTTTACATACTTTGCTCAGCCTTTAGGATGTTACAAAGGAAAAGCAATGCCTATAATCCGTTAAAGAATCCATCTCTAAAACACATCACCATTGCATCAAAGAAACGTGCTACATTTGTTTGGATAAGTTCTAACTACAATGCAGTGATCTTTTCGGTCAAGCAGTCAGAAAACATCGATTGTTATAAACATTGATAGTTATTAAACAAAAGCAGACTGTGAGGGGTCTATGGCATATGAAGGGAACAATTTCCTCTTTGTATGTTTTTGTTTATTACTAAGCATGGAATAAATGATTCAAACTTTCTCCACAGTGTGGCAAAGCTAATACATACTTATTCCCAGAAAGATAAATATGTACCTTGTTTAGCTCTAGGTATGATGTATCTGTTGAGAATTAAAAATGTGTTGGCACTCTTCGGGGAGAAACAAAGAAAGAGCATGTACTGTGACGTTCAGCCTTGCATTTCCTTTTGCCACTTGCCAACCCAGTCATTCTTTCACTGCATTGCCTGGCTAGGATAGGAAGGTTTGTACAAATACTCTTTTCCTAACTGAACAGCTTTATTCTTTGCTTTCTTCCCGCATTTTTCCTTAATGTGCATCCATCAAGGCTCCTCTTGTCCCAGGCTGCTTCTTGGCGAAAGCTACTAGCAAATGGCCCCACTTCAACTTAAAGAGGATAGTTTAAAAGTTCATAAAGTACTGAAATCTTCAGGAAAAAAAGGGAGAGATTAATGTTTGAATTTTTACTACTGTCTTGCACAGCAGCTGCTGCATTTGAGAAAATTTATGGCTGCAATAGCTTCTACTGTGTTGAAAGGAATTCATAAAAGGGTCTTAACTTTACATGACACCAGACACTACCATTAATCAAAATCATGATAGCCTGTTATCAACAAAGCAAGTGCATCCTCGAAATTATATCCAATGTAAAGATAAGCCAGGACCTTGAATAAATCACTGCTCCTCCTTAAACCTGTATTAGTTTCCTTAAAGTTCAGTCTAGCCCAGAATGTTAAGGGTCTATGACCTATAAAGGAATTTTAAATCTCTCTATATACACATCAATGTCAGTGTTTTCATTCTGGAATCTATCTTCTTTCTCCTTGGAAGGTAGGAGGTGCAAGTAGATCTGATCAAAATTAGTCACTCCCTGGGAACAAAGACACAACCAGATGTGTAACAGAGGCTGCCTTGCCAGAGTCCTTAAACTGAGCCTTTATAACCAAAGGCAACTCTTCAAATGGTTTAATGCACATGCCATATGCATAAGCGTATAACCAAAATTTACCAAGCATTCAAATTAAGCATATACAACTCATTACAACTCTCTTATACAACCATATCTACAAATAAACTATGCATATGTGAGTTTCATTTAGATTACCCATACTTCCCCCAGCTCAGAATTAGAAACAGAGTTGATATGGGTCTTTGTTCACCCCTGCTGCATTCATATGAGTTGAGCTCCATTGAATGTCAGGCTCTGTCTCTGTGTACTTCGTGCTCAAGGCACAAGAAAATGCTTCCCTCAAGCCAGTTAATGAATATGTGAGTCAACAAGAACACAGGAGAAAAATAGACACAACCTATCATTTATAAAGTTGTTTGCAATTTGAGACATGAAGAATACTTACATTTGAGCAACACAGGTAATTCTCATGGACCCAAGTTACAAAATACTTAAGAATCATATTTTGTGGCACCCTCCCCAGGCCTCTTCTACAGCAGGAGAGGCTACTAAACATCCTCTCAAAAACCTCACATGTTGTGTGTGTGATGGGAAAGGGGGATCCAGAAAGGGAATTCCCCCAGAAAATCAATTTCCTCTCATCAGAATTTTCTAACTCCTAGAAACCATGTGTTCCAATTACTTCTTTTTTAGCCTATTTTTAGTCTAAATGTTAACAACTAGTGTAGTGAATGCTGCCAGCATCCTACCTATACTGGATATGGTCACCTTCAGAGGCCACCTACAATTGGTACACACCTCTCGAATGTAAGGACAGCTCACGGCCAGTGCTATGTCCTGTCAGATAGGTTTATGACCAAAAACAGTGCTCAAGACAGGTTGACTATGTCCAGAGTCAACATCTGGCTAAGAGTAAGCATCAAAGCATCAAGGACAGTCAGTGGTTACATCCCTGAATTGCCACACCCCGTCAGGGACAGGATAATCCTGAAGCATTTTCTTCACAGTCTCTCAGTGTCTGCCAGACATGCCACAAACATTAATCCCAGTCATTGGCATGTCTCTTCCTTGCCACCTTTCTCAAATTCTTCCCTGCCTTCCTGAGATCATTTACCTGATGAATTTATGCCTTCATGTTAGACTTGCTTTTGAGTGATTTAAGAAAAGAATAATAATACAACTATTGATTATTAACTTGCAGTCCAATCCAAGGAGATGGAAAAGAAAAAGCCTGACTACTGAATTAGGACAAATACAACTACTGAGGCAAATATCAGGTTCAGGAAACTTGTCAGAAACACACCGATGTGATAAAATCACTGATGAGATTCCTTTAATCAGGCAATCAGGAATCCATAAAGAGGGGTTGGAAGTAATCACAATAGAAGGCTGGCCACTCAAAGCTAAAGAGGACCACTTCTGAGCAGATGGGGTGGTGGGAAAAATCTGGAGCTGACAGCTAGTTGAGGCAGATGAATTAATAGGCTTCGAGTGTATATGTTAGCTATAATGACACTCCCAGGGAGTTACAGCAGAATCAAAGCTGAAAGCAGAGTCATGAAACTGGATTTTCCCCTGAAAGTCAAGTTGCACCAGAGAAACTTGGTGTCTGATTCTGTATTGCCAATAAAATGAAGCCAAGATTCATGAATGTCTCCTTCTTCAGGATGGTATGGTTCCTTGTGAGTCTGCAGGGTGAACCTAGTATCCAGGTAGTCTGATTTCCTGAGTAAGAACATTTTAATAACTTCCAAAGGCACCAAGTGAAAAACCTAAATACATGTTCTTGTCGTGTCTTAGGTACCTAGGCAGATATCTGATGACTGCTCAAAATGAGAGGAAATGAAATGAAGCAAAATAAAATAAAGTAATATAGAAACCAGAACAGCAGTGCTCACTTTCAAATCTCCTCACTCCACAAGAAATATTTAGCTTTTGCTGGAAATGGCTATTCCTCTGCTTCTGTTGTTGAGTTTAGGAGACAATAAACAAAAGTTGCTAATTCCACAAGGGTGGAATCAACACACCCACTCTTCAGATTACATCATGGATTTCTTCTATCTTCCCAAGGCTTGCATTCTTTCTATTGAGTTTGATGTGCCAGGTCCCAAAGTTGGGAATTGCATCAAGACAAATATTTTTTAAATAAAGTAAGTATTGTTGGTTTCAAGTATGATTGTCTCAAATATAAACAACTATGCAAATTTGAAACATGTTGGATGAAATGGCAGAAGGAAAACAGAGGAAGAAGCAAAGTAAAAATAGAAGCCATCTACATAAGGGCATCATGGATGAAGTGGAGGCTTTATTCTGGAATTATACGAAGCCAAGGAAAAAGATACCATTTGAAGCACGGTATTGTGCAATTCTAGTCAATGTAAGAGGCAATCAAAATGTTTCAAGGGGGCTGAGATGTTTGAAACATGAGGACAAGTATTGGCCCATTCAATACCTTAGAGAAAAGCAAACTATGGGAAAATTTTTTCCAAGAGTGTACGCATGAGCCAAATTCTTCACTCACATACTTGTGCATGGGATCTAATTCAGCGCTTGGGTATTTGTGGCAGCTCTGCATTCTGCAGACTTAGTGCTTGTGTGAAACAGGAGTTAAGCATATGGCAAACTTTAGCTTGCATGGAAACCAAGCTTCTGTGAGCATTAAACTGCTCATTAGTATGCAATGGAAGATTTTATAAGAAAAACAACATTAATGACTATAAGCCATTTGTAAGCTATTTTAAAAGCTGGAATTCAAAGTAAGATTGAAGAGTGCAGAGCAAATATGGGCATGATCCCTTATCCCATCCATCAAGTTTCTCTGTGACAACAGATGATGCAGACAGCCCAGTTTAATCTAAGAAAGTATAAACCCAATTTAGCATCCTGGGTTATGTTTCTGATATTTCAGGCACAACGGAGACATAGGGAAGATCCACCAGCTTGTAACTCAACACCGTCAATGGTCTTCCAGGTGGAGAGAGAAAGATGGTGTCTGGGCGGGGGTGCTCAGGGTCTCCCCACACCCCCCAGCTAGTCAGCACTTCCCAACCACAGAGAAAAGTTTGCTCTTCTGCTCCAAATCCTGTTTCCTTCCTCAGGTTACCTGGCTTTGATCTTCAAAATGCAGAGCCTAGAAACAAGCTCTAGCTTTAAAACTCAGGAGGCTTTAAGGGAAAGCAAAGCGCTGCTCAGAAAAGAACAGCGAGCAGTCCCTGTGATTTCCACCTTACGACTTCTTAAGTGGGAGAGGGTGGGGATTTGGGCTGCCGCACCACCACAAGCTCCCTCCTCTTCTTTCTGTGTTCCAGTGAACTTGATGATAACTGATCAAACACAGGTACCTGCTGTGGGAGTTCAGGATCTCTGCTCTTCCAGCTCAGTCTTCCTTGGTGAAAATTTGATTTGACCACTGTGTAGTATACAGCAAAGGCTGAGCTGAGAGACTTAGAAGAGGAAAATAGCTACCTTTAGTTCAATCTGTTTGGGACGGAATGCAATGAAATAATTTTTAAAAACAAGGTATTTCAAGAGGGAGAGTAGACTTGAGATGAAAACTAAGAAGGCAACTGAAACACATTAAGTACTGAGCTCTTCAGCTGTCTTCATTTCTGTTTGTTTATTTATTTGTTTATAACAACAATAAAACGTGAGCACAGAGCATGATGCTTCCCAGAAGAGACGTACCCCACACAAAGCTCACAGGGGAATCGCCTCAGTTGGCCGAGGCCCTGGCTGACTGTTGGAGGGCAGAGTGTGAAATCAGAACAGAAGCCCAGCTTGAGATGCTTAAGGAGCAGACAGGACAAAAACAATTGTCCACTGGAGGACAATAAAACAAGACACTCTTAATTTCAGAAACCAAAGAAGGAACACACGTACACCAAGAACATGGTGGACAGAACCATAGCCAGAGGGGAAAAATTACCAAAGGAGTGCTAAGCTGCTACACAAGCCACAGAAAAGCTGGATTATTTACTCAAGAGAAGCAGCTGAAGAGGGTCCACAGAAAAGGCAGTGGGAACAAAGAAACTCAGTCATCGAACATGCCAAGAGAAATAAGTGGTAGCAACAACATTTTAAAACCCTAATTTAGGGGGGAAAGAAGAAAATTATCAGCCTGAGCCAAGAAAAATAATAGCTCCACATATCTTCAGCTATTGGATTTTTGCATTCCTAAATGCCTGTCTGTGGTCTGTGATTCCCAAGTCGTTTTGTGAGCATGAAAACTGACCTCCTTCAACTTCTCACTAAGCCACTTTTCTCCTACCGAAATGGGGATGAGGAATTTACTCTCTGGCCCCAGCTGGTACACTCAATCATAAGGCAGTGTCATCGCTCACTCTGAGGATCTAGAGGTATTCGGTGGGCATTTTAATTATCGTTCATGAGTGCTTCCTGAGGACTCCTAGAAAGGGGAGAGTAGCATGGAAGGGAGTGAAGCATTCATCTGTTCTTTGATTTGAAACAAAACAGAGGAAAAAAAAACCCTGAAAATGAAGAAGTGAGAACCCCAAAGGGTATGTTTCAACTTTGCTTAGAGAGTTTCATTTTAGCTGTTAATGTTTGAAAAGTACTCGGCAAATCTGATTAAATGTTAACAGGGTCAAAGCTGAGTGGTAGAGACAAAGATGCTTTTGTAAATCATTATTTCTCTTTTTCTTTTTTTCTAAATACTTAAAACATTGCAAAGAAAAATTAGGATAAATTGTATAAAGGATTATCTGCAATCGGATGATGCAAATCTTAACAAAGAATGCTTGTGGTATGTGGAAGATTCACAAAATGAAGTAAACAAAGATAATTACTTGTTCTGTAACACCAGAAGCTTTCAACTCCAGCTTCAAATTCTCATCACCTGTGGGAAGGTTTAATAAAAATGTTGGCCTTTGAACAGCTCATTCTTACCCAGCTAAAAACGAGAATCAAGCTGGGAGTGGTGGTGCATACCTGGGGTCCCCAGCATTTGGAAGGCTGAAGAAAGAGGATCACTGTAAGTTTGAAGCCAGCTTGGCCTCTATAGTGAGTTCAAGGCCAGCCTAGAATATATAGTGAGACTGTCTCAAAAAGAAAGTAACTAAATACATTTATTGATAAGCCTACGTACCTGTATTTTTTAAAAGCTTCTTTAAAAGAGCTAATGTGTCACTAGGTGTGAGCATGACTAATGTCTCTTGGAATATTGTCCTCTGCTAACTGAGGAAATCAAAGAGTGTGTAACAAAAAGAACATTAGAGCACAATCAGGGGAACCCAGCTTCTAGATCCAATTTTATTAAAATTTGAGAAACTTAGGGCTGGGGATTTAGCTCAGCGGCATAAGCGCCTGCCTTGCAAGCAGGCGGTTGTGAGTTCAATCCCTGGTACCGATAAAAAGGAAAAAGACAAAAAAAAAAGAAAGAAAGAAAAAAATTGAAAAACTTCAAACAATTCATTTAATCTCTTTGGAATCTACTTCCTTCTTTTGGAAAATGAAAGCAATATGCTACATCCATAAAAACGGTTGATCCTCATTCTAAGATTCTGTTAGTTTAATGTAAAAAAAGAAAACAATTCAGCTTTGGCATATGAATTGGAAGGGTCTTCTACCACAGTATTTACAGGAGAACATTGGAGTATTCACTTATTGCAGCTAACTTACACTTGCCTGGCTTAATATATCGAAGAATCCAACCTGTGGCTAATAGTGGAAGCTCTTTCCAAACCACTGATGAAAGAAGAAACCTCAATTTTTCATTACCATCAATCAGTGGATGCAAAAGTGCCTAACTGGGTATAGTGGAATTGCATGTTCTCTGTTAGATGAAGATGGATCTCACAATTTGAAAACTAACAGTAAAGAATAAGAGGAATGTATGTATTCAGTAGTGACTGCCCCAGCCCATGACCTGGGAGCAACATTGGGGCATTTGGATTTAACCCTCAGCAAACCACCTCTTCACTCCCTCATTTACCAGCTGTGGCCGCCACCTCAAGTCTGTCCTGCCCTCCACCCGCGCCAAGAGAACCAGTTCACCCAAATGTGGTCCGAAAGCAGCCTGTGGCAAATCAGTGAATTCCATTGGATTAAAAGGAAAGTGCTTTGATTCTTTCATTTTTAACAGCCTTGTATATGACAAGAGGAAAGATTTTTTAGGGTACTAATTCAAAATGGAAGAAAATAACCTTAGGATCACACACAAGTCAACATGGTAGTGTCCTGTGACGTGACCTGGAAGAAATGACCTAGTAGCAGGGAGTTGAGATAAAGCAAGAAGGGGCCCTGAGACCTAGAACTAGATAATGGAGGAGGGAGAAGGCGTGTACACAAGCCTCCATCTGGTTCCTACCTTGGATGATAGTGGCTATCACTGTGCTGCCAGACGCAGCTTTGGTCCGAAGCAACGATTCCTTCGCTTCTGAAGGAATAAGTTAGGCTCTTGTCTTCTGGGACCTAGAAAAGTGGTCAAGTATTGCAAACAGGATTTGGGAACACAGAAACACAGGAACAGCTTAGACACAAGGCTCCAGACTGCCTGGTAGCACTCAAAACCAAGGCAGAGAGGAGCCTGTCTACGAGCTCAGCATCACAGAGGCAGAGCAGGACCCCGGGATGGGACCCCAGCTGCTGCTCCACATGGGTGTAGATTTAGAGCCACTAACTTCCCCTCTGCTTGTGGTGAGACCTGGCTGCCAGGACTCAGCTGGGAGTTTCAGCTAAGAGATGTCTGCCATGGAAACAGGACAGTAGAGGGGCACCCAGTTACTCACTGGAGTATTCCAAAAAGAAACGGAGAATTCACTTTAGTGATTTCTACCATTTGGAGGAAAACATTGGGAAAAATTAAAATTTAACCAATAGATAGGGAAAGCAACTATAACCACATAAAAAAAATGAAGTAGAGTCCATGAGAAAACCAAAGGGTTAGAAAGAATGAAAGATACAGAGAAGTGCAAAAAGGGACATCATATTGACAGAAAGAGAGCAGGAAAAAAGGGGTCTAGCAAGACCTACCCATGCAACCCCCAGTCCCAGAAACAGCTGCCACACCTTCACAGCTGGTCCCTCTGGTTTCTGTCTTGAAGCTCGCCTTTCTTCCTTCCCACTGCATGGGCAAAGCAAGAGTCTCTGGGGATGGGGCTACTGTGCCCACAGTCCTGCTCACCCCACCGTACCACCACCAGTTTGCAATCTAGTAATTCCCACTGACACATTAAAACCACTTCTACCCTTTGGGGCAATTTTTCTTTCTCCTTCCAGCCATTTATAACACCTTAACCTAACAGGTCTCTACAAGACCTCATGGGTACCCTTAATTTCTTGCAGTTCCAGGGCTCCCTGAGAGCCATGAATCGACTTGGCAGTCCTGAAAAGTCAGTCCTCTGTCTCAGCTACTTTGGAAGGTGGCTCAGCTACAGTTTTTGAACCTAATTCTTTTGGTAAAACTATTGTACTAATACCTCCAACCTGAATTAAATGGAAGGACTCTCTGACCTATCACTTAGAAACCACCTTTGCCAGTTGTTCTGCATTTACATCTTTCAACCACATAGGAATCTACCAGGCAGTGACTGTCTTCAGCACTGGTAAGCAGTGCTACTGTTCTGGCTTTGAACAAGTAAAAGCATGTGGTTTTCAACAGTAAGATTTATCGTGGAGATCCTGCTTTGGCACTCAGAGAGGGCTAAAGAAGAGACAAAGCAAGGACTCTTGGGCCACTACCAGCTGTAAGCGCTCCTCAACTCTCAATATCCGGATGTAGACTGAATTGATGGGAGCTGAGGATAGATGGTCTTTTCATGACCTCTGGTCTCTGTAACAGCATTTATAGCCCTTGTCTTTGGTGCAGCACCTTAACATGTTCCACTAATTCTTTTACCAACCCCAGAATCCATTTGGTTAAGATCAGACAGTGATTAAAAAATCTCTGTCTTTATTACTTGTATCAATTTTAATGTACTAAAACATCATAGAACATTGGTTGGTAAGAAGAGTTGCTTCATAGTAGTTAGAATACATTAAAACTTTTCATCTAAGCTCTTATGCAGATAAATTTAACTAAGTATACTCATTCTATTCTACACTTTTCTGAAGTCTGAGAGACCCCCAACATCCTGAATAAGGACGCTGTCTCTCTTTTCCCTTCTCTGTGAACAAGCCCTCATTCCTCAAGGGAACACTGTGAAAATCTGCTCAAGTTTAGATGGCATCTTCGCTGACCCTTTCTTAGTAGGGATTAAGGGTGTTAACCTTTAACCCCGAACCCTTTCTTTGCAGAACAGAGAAGCACTCTTTTTGTGGGAGAAAGGAAGCATCCCTTCCTCTAGCTTTAATCAGTATTCCCTAAAAGAGATGAGTGCTGTCCTTCTTCATCTCCATGGTGACTTACCTCCAGACGTCCATCGCATGAATATAAAATAAAACTGGCACTGACTTGGAAACTCCTCAGATACTGAAAGAGACAAGATAAAGTTGAACTATGCTTAAATCCAATTTTAAAATTCCATATCCTAAAAGCTTTGCAATAAAACTCAGAAGGTATTTTTTAAAAGATTAAAATGTTAATAGGAAATATAAATGTGTGTGCATATATCCATAGAGCTAAATGGAGAGATAGCATGGAAGATAAATGATAAACAGACAAAGTTCAACATCATGTACAAAGAATTTAACATAATAAGGAAAAAGAATGGACTGTCCAACAGAAAAAAAAACAGTTACTGTCAAAGGTAGCTTACAGAAAATGAAACACAAAAAGCTAATAATATATGCAAAGATGCTTAACTTTACCCCTAATTGTACACAAATCAGAACAATGCCAGTTTTCTAAAATTATAAATGGATTTTTAATATTTAAAATTTTTATTAAAATCTTGTGTATCCGATGATGTTACAGAAACACATTTTGTTCAGTGATAACTGATGAGCACATCAAATGGTAAACCATTTTTTGAAACAACTGAACAAATCTATCAGATCTTCAAATATACAATCATTTGACCCAACACAGTGAATGGATTTGTACTCTAAGTAAACAGATGTACATACAGTTAAAATCAAGAAGCATGCAGAAATGATCCCTTCGTACAGTAGAATTGATGATTCAGATTTATATACAGCAGAACAGATGGTCTAAAATAATCTCAAGGGGGAGAAAAGCAAGATACAAAAATTGCAATATTCTTGCTGAGTTTTAGCTCAGTGGTGGAGCATGTGATTAACATGTGTGAGGCTCCAGTTCACATCACCACAAAAAAAGGAGGTGGAGGAGACAGAAAATAATGCAGGCACACCGTATATGCAGATGTAGTTGTACACAGATATATGTAGTGATATAGATGCATTCAGGTGCATTTGTATAAGCCCTTTTTAGAAGAACAGGCAAGAAAGAGTTGTGCGTATTCCAGGACTCTCCATTTAAACCACTGCATTATTTCCTTTTCATTTGGCAGGGTTTGGTGAGAAGAGAGTTCCCTTAGCTTTTCTGGTTGTCATTCAATAAGTCTGGAGATGGCCAGACATTGCCTAGATATCATCCTTGCAGCTTTGTCTTTCCTTTTTGACACATAGAAAGCAGCACTGTAGTTTTCACAAGCTTTTCTCTGAAGACTCCTTGATGAGGCTCATTCCTACTGTGACCAGCTTTCTCTTGGGCTTGAATTCTGTATCAGTCAATTTCACCCCCTCAGGCTCAGACACTTCCACAGCTACCACCGTAGTGATGGGTCAGAGCACAAGCTCCTCAGTGACCTGCAGATGGACAATGAAAAGGCAGTGATTTTCATGGACATGATCATGTCTGTTCAGTAAAAAGGAAAGGAGCCAGGTGGAGAGCCTGTCTCAAGATGTAACCATGTTCCAGCATAAACCATTCTGAGATCCCAGCCTCTGACCGTACCAACTAACATATAAATAGGTCAGAGAAACTATCATGAACCTTCCAAAAATCCTTCTATGAGTATATTATTTCCCTGGTCCTAATTACTTACAGTACTCATTTTTTATGCATTGCTTCTATCCCATCCTGTTTCTATCACTCCACAATTTCATCCAAGAATTACGTTTTAAAATATGTTCTTTCTTTTTGTACATGAGTAGGGTAAGACTCAGTGGATGCACAAATTTAGTGATTTTCCATATACAGTACTTGTGCTCTTGTTATGTGCTTTTTATTGGAAAAGTTGTATATATCACATTGCATCGTTATTTTTAGCCCTAGATTTTGCTAATTCCCCTTTTGATGTTGTGGGAAAATAATAACAGTCATTATGTGCATTTTAATTTATGCCCTATAAAAACAGGAATAGATAATTCTCCATACTGGAATGGTGATGACTGAATTGGATTTTTTTAAAAGAGGATTGTTTTCCAAATACTTTGCAGAGAAACATTCCTGAAAGGACTGAAGATTTTACACAGCATTAATTTCATGGCACAAGGCTATTTTGGGTGCACATTGTCAACAGATCCTAGTAGCTAGTTTATTTCAAATGCACAGTTAGCATACTTCACATACTAGGAAATAATGCCAAGAGAAATCATAACCAAGACCACACCCTCAAGTCTTGGTACCCAGGACTCAAAAAGCTCAAGCCAGAAAACAGAGGCAGTGTCGTAGGCTGACACACATGATCTAGGAGTCTGAAATCCAAGAGCTAATTTCAGCTCTGCACATTACCACCTGCAGATCCAAAGATGACTCAATAAAACACTCCAGGGCTCATCTGGACAATCAAAGAAATAGGCTTGATAATCTTAAAGGTGCCTTCCCACTTCCCAATTTTATAAAAGTAGGCAAACATATGCTGATTAAAGGATATTTTTTGTTGTCTCAGAAAGCCCTTGTTCCTTCCCTGGGCAATTAAATTTAGTTTTCCTAAAAGCACAGCTTCAAGGAAAAGGTAGTGCTGTGGCTAGAAATGATATACCTAACTCCTTCAGAATGCTCCCAGTACACAGACTTTTTCTCACATTTAAATATGCAGAAATAAGATGCCATTCTTACCTTTTCTTTAGTTTTCATCATGAACTCCAATACACCTGGTTGGTAAAGAAATTCTATTCTGGTTCAATCTAATAAGGTTAGTCTGATTCAATGATGCAAACATTCTCTTCAGGTAACTCTCCAGTCTCCTTCAGGCATAGCATGCAGCCAAGCATTCTCTGGGCCCTTGCCTGCATGTGGACAAGAGGACAGCTGCAGAGTGGCGCTCTGGGCTGTTTCCAAAAACCATGGCTGAGGACGTGCACTTGATATGGGGGGCTTTTTATTGAACCTATGGGCACACACCATGGGATTAATGGTCCTGACCTCTTCCCAAAGAGTCTAGGTAAAGCACTGCTTTGGCTGATTGGAGGTACTGGCCACCCTATGGCCAATTGACACATCTGCATCTCCTTTCCACACAATATTCATCTCCTGCCACATGTGTTTTTGGAAGAATGCCTCTAGACACATTAGTCTCAAGTTCTTCCCATGTGCAGTTGGGTATTTCCAAAAGCCCATTCTCCTTGTGTATTAGCCCTGAGTGGATCAGAGAGTAATTATCTGAGACCTTGGGACTCTTATCTACTTGTTCTCCCTCTGTTTTCCTTCCCACTGTAATTTTCAACGGCCAGAGAGATGAGGTACTGTATTTCTCCTACTGCTATCCCTGCCTTTCTGTACCATGGAAACACATGTTAGGCATAGACATTACTGATGGAGGGCAGAAAATGTGTGTCTACGCTGGACTATGGAAGATTCTGAGTAGCAGATTTATGATCCAACAAAGTCCCCCAGGATTGATCCTGGTATGGTAACTAGACTTAAAAGAATTTAGAAAATCCTTTCTCTCTAGACAAAGCTTGAATTTCAAGACTACTGACCTGCTAAAAAAAATCCAATTTGTATCCCTGTCTTTGCATTCCTCTGTAGCATTCCTAAGCCACCCCCAAGGCAAATAAATGAGCATGTCTGAAAGAATAGGGTAAAAGCAGGAATGGAAAGGAAATATTTCTCAAAATATTTTCTCTATTACATTAGCAATAGGTTATGTGGTATATAAAGAGATCAGAGAAGAAGGGAAAAGGAGAAGCAAGGAAAAGATCAAATGCTATGCTTATTGTTAACATATTAGGATAAAGTCAACTCCAGCTTGACTGACAGGTCCATGACAACCTCTCACTTTTCCATATCTTGTAATGTAACAAGATTGCATTACAGAGGCACAGTGCACACTCATATCCATAGCAGCACGACTCATGGTGGCTAAATCTTGGAAATCACGTAAAGATTCACGTCGTGGTTACTTTTTCTCACTGTTGAGACTAAATACCTGGTGCTCAAAATTAGAAAAAGGAAAGGTTTATTTCTTACAGTTTTTGGAGGTTTTAGTCCATACTCAGCTGGCTCCAAGGCAGGGTGGCATGGCTGAGGGGCAGCCATTCATGGTGGTTGCACACTGCAAGAGCGAAAAGGACAAAAAGAGAAAAGCATGCCTTCTTCCATCCTCTATATTGAATGCCAGGCTTCCCATCCCTGGGTGGGTGCAGCACTCACACTGCCAATCCAAGTGCTAGACAACAAACCAACCACAAATACCTCCATGACTGCATGAGACTTTGGGGGAACACTTACACAAACCACAGCAATCCATCAACAAAGCAATAGATAGGCTAAAAAAAATTAGATTCTCCCCAAATAAAAGACCCAATGAGAAAATGGGCAGCTGAAATGAATAGAAATTCATTTCTATTTCTATCTATCTTTTTTCTGAATAAGAAAAACAAATGGCCAAGGAATACATGAAAATAAAAGTCAGCATCTCTGACCATTGAAGTAATGTTCCATCTTAATCTAGAAAGAATGTCTTCAAGAAATCAAATAATAACAAATACTAGGGAAACTGTGGGGGGGAAAGAAACCCTTCTGCATTGTTAGTGGGAACATAAACTGGTTCAACAACTATAGAAACCAGCGTGGGAAATCCTCAAAGCACTAAAACTAGAAATTGCATTTTGACACAGCTATTCTTCTAGGTATCGTCCCAAAAGAGTTAGAGTCATCGTATCATAGTCACACAGGTAGTGCTATAGTCAAGGTGCTATAGTCAAGGTAGTTCTCCTTGGCTCCAAAGGACCTGCTCCTACCCCTGTAAAGAGGTGACATGTTAAAAAAATTGCAGATATCTCGCTCCCCAGCTGAGGACAGCTGTAGGACAATGAGGACATGAAATGAACTGACAGAGCAAGAATAGGAAATTTCCATTACTCATGACATCCAATATTTTCCCGTGTGTGCTGAGCTGCCTATGATAAGGAAGCATACATCGATGAGTGTCTATGTCTGAGTTGTGAGCACTGACTCACTCCTGGAACAAAAGAGATCGAATGTGGTAACAGTTGGAAAATAATGCAGCATGTGCCTAAGCAACAAATGACTGCAGGAATTTGAGGTTTCATTGCTTTCAGACACAGAAGGGCACCTGAGATTCTTCCTACCACGCACGGAAAACTTTATCCAGCTTTCCACCATCTTCACTGAACAGTGGAAGGGTGTTCAGGGCCAAGGGGGAGCAGACAGCACTTAAACAGTTTAATGCTTGACCATTCTGCTTAGATAGATTTTATTCTGTCCCAGTTTGTCTACTTGCCTTAGATTTGAGGGCACAGACAGCTATCCACAAAACATCAGGATACAGCACAGTAATCATCTTTAATTTCCTATTAACTTAATCTGGAGCCCTGTGTGACTTATACTGGTTTACCATGATTGATCTTAGTTAAATCTGGCTTGTTTGACTGCTGTTTGGTATTGACAGATTTTATTTAAAACTGATATGATTGATAGTATCAAGTCTGAGAGTATAGCAACTACACTGAAGATGACAAGACTCTCTATGATGCACATTCTGGTTTGATAACTGCCTGACATTGAAGTTTTATACTATATACAAAATTGTGTTTTTATTAATGCTATTATGTACTATGTCTGATGATATAGCCAATTCTATTGAAGATAACAAGAGACAACACAGGAACTATGGTGGAACTCCTTGTACAGTGGTCTTGTATGTCTTTTCATTTCATGTGTTTATAAGAATATGTTTTGTTTTCTCTTGCTTTGTTTTGTTTCTCCCTCTAATATTGAAAGGATAGAAATACATGTTAAGACTCATCCATGCGTATAACCTATACACAGTTTATGAGAACTGATCTTATGATACATGATGAAATGAACAAATACTTTGAAGAAAAAGAGACACTACAGTACCCAGTGCTGATCCAGCAGTGTCATAATGTAAAACCCAGCAATACTATTATTCTTTGTTCAGAGTGATTTTAACCTGCTTGGGTGAGTTCAATCTCAACATAACTGAAGATTGGATAAGTGCATGTATGTCTAAGTGTACAGGATTGATAACCATATTACTAAGTTTTGTTGGATAGTTGAACAGAACTGTTTGCAGTCTCACTATTTGAATTTCCACTTTATATGCTCCACTTTTGTATCTTGAATAACTATTTGTAAGAGGACAATATGTAAATATCAACTAGTGATTTCTTACTGTTTATTCTCTCTTTGAAACTATGTTTTATTTCTACCTGTTTTCTGTTTTGGTTAGTCTTTCTTTAAATAAAATTTTTTAAAAAAGAGTTTAATGCTCCTACACGACACTCTCTAACACTAACTGCAGTGAGCCACAAACGTTTTCTCTACTTGTGAGACCGACCTGCCTTCTAGACTCTCTTTAGCATCCACAACTCCAAGCAGGACACATTAATTCCAGATCCAGAGTGGCTAACCTTTAGCAAATGCTGCCATCACAACAAGAGACAAGAGCAATTGATTAAAAGGCCATTTAAATCTAATAATAGCCTGCAAAGATGTCCTTGTGATGGGACCAGAATTTTACAGTAAATAGCTTTGGGTCTCATAATTAGCCCTTAACACACATGTGGTATTTCAGGGTCAAAAGCAACTTCTTTGCTGAAAATGTGACACTTTAAAGAAATAGTAGAACTATGTCTTCAGACTCACCTACGCTCTCTCTTCTCCGAGGTTACAGGCACTGCCTTGTCATCTACTCCAAACGGCACTGCTCCAGATGAGTGTGCAACTATGACCCAGGAGGCGGGCTCTGGCTCATCATGATTGGGTGATGAGGGCAGAGCCCTTACAAGGGCCCCTGGGGGCCAAAGAATCCCTTCCACTGTGTGAAGATACATAATAAGATGCCACTGGTGAATCAGGAAATGGACTACTGTCAGACAATGAATCTGGTAGATCCTGGATCTGGGCCAGTCAGCCTCCAGATCTGGGAGGTATGAACTTTTGTTCTTTATAAACTATCTGTTATGTAGTATTTTGTTATAGCAACCCCAAAGACTAAGACATTATCAAGCAGCTCTCTTTGTCTCTATCTGCCTGTCTCTGCCTCTCTATCTCTGCCTCTCTATCTCTGCCTCTCTCTCTCTCTCTCTCTCTCTCTCTCTCTCTCTCTCTCTCTCTCTCTGTCTCTCTAACTGGATATTATTCCTGGGCCCTGTTTGTTACAAATGCTATTTAACAGACATGTACAATGAAACTTTGTCAAACTCCACACAAAAGGTCAACAGACTGTGGCACAAACTAGTTTAATAAGCCACTTGCTAGTTGGTGAAACAGGGAACCCATGTAAATCTTACCAGCTGATCATGCTCAACCTGAAATGAAAGTGGAATGACTGCATACATATGCAGATGGAATGAAGCAAATGACACGGAGAGAATGAGATGTAACAATTTCAAAATGATAGTAAGATACAATTTTTTAACATACTTATATGGATGAAAAAGTTTTCTACTAACAAGGGCCCTTGCTCTGTACCCATTTCCTGCTCCTTTGACATTATTTCTCCTCTAAAGAAGCATAAGTCATCATATTCCCTCAGCAAGGGTCAAGATCAGACACCCACACTATACAAAATATGCAAGCTTATCCTTCTTTAAGGGTAAGTAGTACTCCAGTATGTAAAATACCACAGCTTTTTTACCCACTCCTCAGCTGATTGTCATTTGGATTGTTTCCAAGACTTAACTATTACAAATTGTGCTGTTATAAACATGGGTGCACATGCATCACTGTAGTATATTTTTAGCAAATGGATATAATTTGAGACCAAACTCATAAGTTAAATAAGTCAGACTTACATGTGTAAACATCATATTGTCTCCCTGGTGTGAGAAACTGAAAGAGTAAATAAGGTCTAAAATGTACAATAGATACTGTGAACTGGGAAAAAATTGTTCAAAAGCAAAAAGGAACTAGGATGGGGAAAAGAGAAAGAATGGAAGGAAAAGGGGGAAAATGCAAGTTAGTTATACTATTAGTCTCTTAGTTCACTGAAAATAAGGCTTGTGCTAATGTCAGTGGGAGAGTTCCAATACCTGTATCTTGTACTTCGAACAACTACTTTAAAGATAATGATATGCAATGCATTAACTATTGTTATTGCCATTTTGTTATGAAATTTTGTTCATTTCCATAAAATTAAAAAGACTTATACAAATCAAATTTTTTAAAAAAATCCAAATCACAAGACTAAATTCTGCTCATTGGTACCCCTAAAATTCAAATATTTAATGCTTTGTAGACAAAGTACTTGACTACCTAACTTTGTTGGCTTTTGTGTATACGCTCAGCAATATATAATAGGTAGCAAGTTACCAGTGTGTGTAAGATTAACACAGCTTTTCAGAGTCCTTGTGAGGTTAGAACTGCATGGACCGTATCTGTTTTCTGTTTCTTTGGGACAAATTTACCTGCAACGATCTTTGCTGGAGTTCTCAAAAGAAGACACTTGGCTTTCTGTCTCTCATTATCCATGAGACCTTCTCAGAGGCCGCCACTTCTCAGAGCACCAGGTGAAACCACCACACATTCTTCTGCTTCTAGTGATGCCACCACTCCTTTCCTTAGCCTTTTAGATCTCAACCTCTTTTGAATATTCCAAATGTAATTTCCAAACTGTCTTGGGGCAGAAAAATTCCATCTGATCAATTCCTGACTATCTCCTAGATATGGGTAAAAAAGGGAAATACCTCTTTAGTTGATGATGAACCAACAACCAAAAATGAGTTATTAATTTCACCATCAAATAGTATTTTCCAATGTACATAGCTTGCTTATTAACATTGCAGCTCTACTTTTTGCTAGCAGAAACGAGTCATGAAGAGACAGACACTGATGTTTCGCTGAAAAAAAAATATGCCGTGTGTCTTAGTTACTTTTTACTCATTGCTGAGACGAAATACCTGAAGCCCAAGTTGGGAAAGGAAAGGTTTATTTCTTACAGTTTTTGGAGGTTTCAGTCCACATTCAGTTGGTCCAAGGCAGGCGGGCATGGCTGGGTTGCAGTTCATGGCAGCTGCAAACAGCAAGCCAGAAGCAGCAAAGAGCAAGACACACCTTCTCCCTGCCATTACATCACATCCTGTCTCCACCCTTATGTGGGTGTAGTACTGACACCATCAATCCGAGCACTAGACAATGAACCATCACAAATGCACGATGTAAACTCATGAGGCCTGGGGGACACAGACATAAACCATGACACCATGGAAAGAACAACGACTTGAATTTGTTTATCCAATTTATTCAGCCTTGGAGTACAAAATATAGACCTTGGTTGCAACAGAACCTGTTTATCTTAAGCAAAAAATAGTATCACTGAGAAAGCATCAGGGATGCAAAGTCATCAAAAGGCCAGAAGATGTAACATAGAAATGGACAAAAGCCAAGGAAATCTACAGACTCACCAACTGGAACCAGAACAAAATCTTACTGCTAGAACTGGCTGATCCACACAATGCTGGTGTGATAAGGACTCCCAAGTTCCCCAAGTCTTTACCTCTTCAGAGACTGAGTTCTCAGAGAAAGGGACTAACTGACAAGCCTCAGCCGTCTCTTTCTCTTTAGCCCCCCAGAAATGTATGCATAGACCTCCCAGAAAAACTATCCACGAGGGAGGGAGAGTAGTGCTGACATACGGGGAAAAGCTGAGTGAGAGGCAATCAGTAATTTTTGGCTTTGGTGAATCTCTATTAATGTTGGTTCACTTCATCGTCTGGAAAAGACAGTTGGACTCAGTAATATTTAAGATTCCTTCAAGCCCTAAAAGTCAAATAAACTCATTTTTTAAAAAAAGACACGACATTACACTGATATGTGTCCTCCTTTATCTGTGTAGGCTCAAAAACCACCATTTATTTTGTTCAGTCCCAAAGGAAAACGCCCCATTTCCTGTCTTCCTTCAAATAGGTTTCTCCAAGCTGTTTCTGTTTATAGGTCTCTTTTAGACTCAAAATATTTGCTTCTCGGGACCTAACTAATGTTTGTGATGTTTTCTCCAAATCTTCCTCTTCATAGCCTTATGTACTTGAATCATCCAACTATCCAAAATCTAGAAAGTTCATTACTTATTTTAAAAATCTCATTTCTTCCCAGTGTATTTTCTCCTTTTGGAAGCCGAACTGATTATTTAACATAAATGATTTCAACTGTTTTGGTCTTTGTCTTTGTAGTTTTTGCCATAAATTTCTGTTTTGCTCTAAGTAGAAACTGTTTCACCACTTCTTCCCACAACCCCTGTCATCCACTAAAAAGAGCAATTTTGCTAATATCTGTGCATTTCTTTAATAAGGACTTCAGATAATTCTATTTATTTCTCTTCTGCACACCTTTCCAGTGCCCCTATCATTTTGGGGGTAGAAAGCAAGATTCCAGAGTGGATTGGTTGCTCCTCAGAGCTCTGCAGAGCTTCTCCTACATTCTCCAGCATTATCCACACACTACGCTCGCTAAGTCCTACATTCTTCTTGTTCAGAAGGACTGCGGTTCTTTGAGCTTTAATTATGGTGTCTTAGATTCTTCAGTTGCTTTCATGTTCATGAATTTTATACTTCCTCTTCTTGCACCTTGTTCACCAGATTTCTTAATTCCCCAAAATTTACTTTCTTGAAATCTGATACCTTTCTTTGTATAGCTGCATTGTTTGAACCTACATTTTTTTATTCTCAGTGAGAATCATTTGGACATGAAAACTCTTTTGCTTGCCTGTCTGCTATCTTCAAGCAACGGTGTGGTTTTTTTTAAGTTTCCTTTCACCTCACCACAAAAAAGTTATATACATATAATTATCCCTGTCCAACAACTGAAACTCTATGGGCAAGCATCCCATTAGCATATCACTAACCATAATTTTTTTATTTATAATCAAAGTTCTGTGGTAATTAACATCTTCCAGTTAATCCCTCCACTAATATCTTTCTGGGAAGCATCAGGTCAGAATGACCAAGCACAGGGCCAATCTTTATTTTCAACAACCAGCCATCCATTTCTTATTAGGACGCATGTAGTCTAGAAAGCAGAAAATATTGTCTACGATGCTACTATCGAAATCAATGGAAAAGAATTAAGAAGAAGGCTCGTGGGATGCCAGACAGTTGGAAATACATGCGTGTTAAATTTACAAAGATCTACCTTTTCACAACAGCTAGTTACAGACCAATGCAGAATCTGAACATGGAATAATGAAAGTTAAAACCACTTCCTGGTACAAACTTAGTTCTTGGAATTCTTTGGGCTCAAATGCAGGGTTATTATCGTAAAAGTCGTTATGTACGGCAACCCTGTATAGACTTCAAAGCGAAGGCGCGACAAAGCAGACCGTTCTCAGACACAAGAAAGGAGATCCTAGTGGGAGCAGAGCAAATAACATGAATTCTGACTGGTTTGAGTAGAAAGAGAACTAGTAATTGAGAAAAAGGGTTTAACCAAAAGGATTTGGGTCCATTTGATTAAAAGTATTTTTAAAAGTCTCACATAAGCACCCCTGAATATTAGAGTTCCTGAGGTTTATCTATCACTAGTCATTTTCCAATTAACTGTACATCCTAATGTGCCCTGATCCAAATTCAATGGCTTCAGTGACTGATAATTTTGCTTCTTTTCAGCCCAGCTATTTAACACTGAAGCTTTAGACTGTGATTACTGTCATTCCGTAGGTCTGAGTTAGCAGCTCCACAGGGTTATTTCTCCTAGGCCCATCATTTCAGCATCGGATCATTTCTCCATCAGGTAAACGTGAGTATAATCCTGTCCATCTGCTGGCTAGAGTTCCCTCCAAAACTGGGAAGTCACTTTCAAGATAACCCAGTTTCTTTCTTTCCTTAATGAAAATTGCAAGCTCGTGTGAAATAATTAATAACAGCTGCATTTTCACCAGTGTGTATGACGTATTACATACACTGTTTAATAACAAGAATGAGAAAATACAAAAGATACAATTCAGATGCATCTTAAATAATGTTCAGTCAAACACAGAATGAAGTATATTCTATTTTAAAGGGAGGGGATATATTTATTACAAGAACAGCAACATTTTTAAAGCTATAGTCCTGAGTAAAGGAAAATGGGAGACACAACAACCAAATTCACCAACTGATCCTAGATGGGCTCATCTATGAAAGGGGAACCTTCCCTTTCATGAGGAATAGACTATGAAGAGCAACAGCACAGTCTAGAATAGCTAAATCTTGGAAAATCCCAAATGCCCATCAATCACTGAATGGATAAATAAGATGTGACATTTTTATACAATGGAGTACTACTCAGCTACAAAGAAGGATAACGTGAAGCTTCTTAGGTAAATGTATGTAATTTGAGACTATACCTATAAGTGAAATAAATCAGACTTGCATGTGTAAATATCACATTGTCTCCCTAGTGTAAAAAACTGAAAGAGTATTTAAGACCCAAAATGTACAATAAATATTATGAAAGTGAAAGGGTAAGAAACTGTTCAAAAGGAAAGAACAACTAGGATAGGGGAAAGGAGAAAAGAAAGAAGAAAAAGGATTTTTTATATGTAGAATATATATATACACACAAGATAGATAATTATACATACCCACAAGATACATAATTACACTACTAATCTCATTTATTCATCAAAATAACAGTTTCTGCTTTCCTTGTTTGTGATCATTTTTTCATGCTTGTATCTTGTAATCTGAGCAACTCCTTTGAAGATAACAATAGGCAATGTATTAACCACTGTTAATCTCCTATTATCACTTTGAAATTCTGTATCATTTTTATTCTTTTTTCATTTTAAAATAAAAATCCACAAGAATTAGAGTATAAATAATAGAATGCATCATATCAAGGTACATTTGTGTAATTTATAGCTGTAGTATGATTTTATAAAAGAAATCACTGTTAAGAAATACACACTAAAATATTTATCATTAAACTGCCATGATATATGCGACTTATTCTAAAATGGTTCAAAATAATTATTTATGCATAGGGAGAGACAACACGCAAATTATAAGACAAGGGAACAAAATATTTAAAAATTAGTAAATACGGGTGTTATTTTATTCTTGATAATATAAGATGAATCAAAATACACCAGACTGAGCACAATACATTTTCACTCCACTTATATAAAATGCAAAGACAAATGAAGTTGTATCCTTGCACCATGCATAACTAGGTGGTAAACCTCCAAAGAAAAGCAAGTAATCAGCTGTCATAATGGGTTTGTGGGCAGCATAATCTCATCATAGGAGATGACAGTAAGAGGATAGTTACCTCTGGTAGGGAGGGAGGAGATTACATAAGGAAGGGAGTGCTGGATTCTAGAGAACGCTAGCAACATTCTATTTTACATCCTGGATAAAGATTATTATGGATATTTGCTTTATCAGTATTAACATGAACTTTTGCATGATTTCATTTATATGAAAAAACCCCAAAGTATAAATGAATCAAAGAAAAAAATAAAAGCTTAGAGGAAACAGAAAGATGCATCTTTCCCAAATGGAAAGCTTTTAAAGAGATAGAGAATGGAGGGAGCGACAAGAGGATGAAAATGAATTAAGACTAAAAAAAAGGTACAGAAAGAGGAAAGCAAGAGGGAAAAATATCAAGGTGTAATTTATGATATGCTTTTTTGCTCTTACTACGCTTGGTGATTAGCGAGCTGTGTCTTACTCTAGGCGTCTTTGTCGAGACTAAGAGAGCTCTCTCTGATTCTTAACTTAGGGCGGAAGCCCACTCCTGCGCCAGCTGTCTGACTTATGCAGGCTCTTCCCTAACAGTTGTCACTGGAGGTGATTCCAGTAATTACAGAAACAGGAAACGTATAGAACAATATGAGTTCGGCCACACACCTGGAGGAAAGTCCAAAGCAAAAGGTAGACAATGAGACCAAAAGGATGAGATGAGAAACCTACAGCCAAAGGCAGCTGGTACAGCTGAACTCTTCGCGTGTTTGGTATTGGTACCGTCATATTAAACTATATCATTAGCCATTTTTATTGAGACAGAGCCTCTCCAAGCTGTTAAGTTGCCCACATTGGGTTCCAATTACAATCCTTCTGCCTTAGTCACTCAAAAGCCCTAGGATTACAGGCCTATACCACCATTTTTTGCTTTAATTTCTATATTTAGAGGAAATAGGAAGCATATAAGATAAGGGATCTAAAATCAGGAGACCTGGCCGTTAACTGATAACGAAGTTAATTTTCACCCATCCTTTAGGCCTCAATTGATTTGTCTCTTGGGTCTATTATTTAGTGGGTTGAAAAGTTTTATTGTGACATCACTAAACTTCTTTTAAGAGTTGTTAAAATATGAGATCATTGTATTTTCAGCAAGGCTTATTTTTTCAAAAGACTAAAAATAAAAATGATTTCTTCAACATCTAGATGAAAGATTGACCTTTGTCCATAAGAAGTTTGGGCTCACTGATTTTCAGTATTTAAAAAAAAAAATCCTGTGGAAAGACCTCGTGTAATTTAGCAGACTTGGATATACAGAGATTGTCACTGGGGCAAACTGATAACGGACAGTTAAATCCCGGCATTCGAGCTGTTACACTGATGCATGCAGCACAAAGGGATTTTACTGTAAGATAACAACATACAGAAGAAACTGGGTTGCTTCTGAAGACTGCTGTTAGACTAGCTCTGCATACAGAACTAATTGAAAAAAAAAAGTTCAAACAAATCAAGTGAAGACATATTTTAATTTGTGCAAATGCATAGAGAAACCATGAAATTAATCTGTTCTGCATTGGGTGGTACCCAAATCCCTAAAATTTTCAGTAATATATGGTCAACATTTCTTTAAAATCATACAAACACAACAAACAGTTGGATGACAGGTGTTCTGCTTACTGACTAGTTTGGGAGCTATTTCCTGACTTCAGCGTAAAGCAGAAAGTATGGACATTTCTTAGAATGCAGTCCTCTCCACAAGGAAGAGTAACAGGTTTGTTCTGGTCCTAAAAATATTCCTACGCACACTCAAGTCAAAGGGCAGCATCCAAGTTAATATGACACTCCATTTTACTGGGCCACTGTCCTCAGTTTCTTTGAAGCACAAAAATTAGTTCTCCTAGAAGCTGACAATTTTTCCACTGGAAGGGTTCACTTAGACACCTTTTAACAAAATCTTGAAAAACAGTTTACAAAAATATCCCGTGAATGTTTTGGTCTTACACATTTGTGTTTTCACCTCTGAGGTGGTTGAGCTAATGAGATATTATCCAGAATCCATAATGAAAACAAAAAGATTTTTCAAAATAATAATAATAATAATAATAATTGATGGGTCTACAATTGCCTTCTACTGGTTCCACAGGTTTTGGACCCTTCTTCCACCTGTATAGTCACCACACCTGTGTTAAACCTCAAAACATAGGAAGACACATCCCACTGCCTCCTTTAAAGAACGGAAAGTCAGGTCTGTAGTTTGAAAGCCTTAGTCTGAGTGTTGTCCGTGTAAACAAGCCTGGTTCTTTTAACAGCCTGGTCCTATTCCTTCAACACTTGTTACTTGCAAAGTACTGAGCTAGACCTCATGCTTGAGGGATAGGTCCCCGTGTCCACACCTGTATGCATGTACATAGTTCCTGAACACTGCTGCTTTACAAACTATTTTGAGAAGTAAAAGATATGCTATCTGATGTGAATTATTTGCAGGTGATAATAAATTCAGTATAAAAGAGCAAAAATATAGAATGAACTGATTTCATTTAAGGAATAAAATTTATAGCATCCTAAATGATTGTGAAATGTAGTACTTAAGTAGAGCACATTTTGGGACTCCAAAGATGCAGGTGTATTATTGGTCACCTGAGTTACAAGCACACTTCCTGTGTAGTTTCCAGCCAACACAGGGACAGCAATTGTGTCTCCCAGCTTCAATATTTTAAAGGAGGCATCTATGGACACAGTAGTTTTAGAAAAGCTGTGTTTCTGATTTGCAAACTGCAGGGGAGGAGAGCGAGAAGTCAACAAGAAGCTAAGACCTCCAATGAGTCAGCACCGTGCAGAGGGTGGCTGGTGGAGAGCCAGATGCCAGACTCTTCCGGTACACAGGCAGTCAGACAAGGAGAGTCAAGGTTCTGTCCTCCCTGCGCTGTAAGCACTGGGCTGATTTGGAGAAACACAAGCTGTGATGATAGCTAAAGAGGTAAAATACAACTTAATGCTTGTAATGTTTGGTGTTTCACTGACTTTGCAGGTCTAGGGCCAGTAGTCTAATGGTCTATGCAGAGGATAATGATACACAGCGTAACATGCATGTGGAATCTCCTTCTGAAGCTGGAAGTTGTTGTTAATTCCCTATTATCTTGTTTCAAAATTCTGTATCATTCTTGTTGTTTTGTTGGTTGGGTTTTATTATGTTTTGTCTTGTTTGGTTTTATTATGTCTGATGGTATGGGCAGCTATCTCGAAGATAACAAGATTTTCTGGTAGCCATTTTGGATTTACTATTATCTCAGTTTGAAATCCTGTACTGCATTCATTGTTTTGTGGTATTGCTTCTATTCTGTTTCTGTTTTGTTAGATTTTACTATGTGTGAAGGTATTGGCAGCTGTTATGAAGACAACAAAAGGAATTATGGTAACCATTTTTGATTTCCTATTATCTTGTTTTTTTTTTTTAAGGAGAAAAAGGAAAAAAAACAGAAAAAGGGTACAAGTAATATAAAATTTAAAAAATAAACAGTAAGAAATCACTAGTTAATAGATTACATATTCTCATCTTAGAAATAGTTGTTCAAGTTACAAAATTGAAGCACCCTAAAGTGGACTTTCAAACAGTGAGAGTGCAAACAGTTTTGTTCAATGATCCAAAAAACACTCAGTAATATGGTTATCTATCTTATACACTTAAACATATATGTAGTTACAACCTTTAGAGCACTTTCTTTTCTTTTTTTGTAGAATGACAATTACACATTTTGGGTTTTATTACTCCCACTGTTCTTATTACTTTTTTTGAAGAGAGTAAAACCAAATGTGACATATCAGAACAGAGTCAGTCAAATCAAAAGGATGGACATAATAGATAATGTAAAAACTAAATATAAGGTGATCAACAATGGTTACCATACTGCCTCTTGCTATTTTAAGAATTGGAAGTTATAATAAAATTGAACTAACCAGGAAAGAATAAAACCAAAGCATTGGAGACATTACAGGATTTTAAAAGAAAATAATAGTCAATCGGAATGGGCATCATAGTGATTCTTATTGTCTTCACAGTTATGCCTATACTTTCGATCTTGGTACTATCAAGCAAAGCAGAATAGAGGAAAATCAGTCAAAACAAGATGGTGAGGGCAATACAGGATTTCAAATCAAGTTAATAGGAAATCAGAGTAGGTTACTATAATGTATCCTGCTATTTTTTATTTATTTTTCCCTTAATTAAAAAAATAAAAAGAAAAAAGTAAATAATTTTAAAAGGGGGGATTGAGATAAAAGAGGGCATAACAACAGAACAGTGCAGGTTAAATCATAACCATTTAAGCAAACCAATGTTTCACCACAAGATATTCTGACATAAAAATAGTTACCATAGTGTCTCTTTCCTTGAAATCTTTGCGTATAACTTCTTATACTGTAGCACCAAACATATCACGACACTATAAAACCATTCAAGAGAATGACATTATTACAGGGTATTTAGAACCAATTGACAGAAAATAAACAATGGTTTCTATATAAACTCCTTGTCTATAAAAGTTTTTGCTTATATTACCATATATAATAAAATCCAATAAGATACAACCTTTTAAGACCAATGGAGACTGAAGAATACACATTTGATGGGACTTCAAAACAAGATGATACTAAATCAGCACTAGCTATTATGATGTCTTGTTTTCCCCAAAATTGCTGTTCCTACCTTCCGATCTTCTCTGCCTCATTTCTGTTGAGCTCTTTTTCTGTCATTTGTTGTCAGTTTGTCATTCTTCATTTCATTTTCTGCTCCATTCATTGTGGCCTCTCTGTCACTATTTCTGGAATCTTGGTATTTTCTTTTTTTAGACTATCCTGCAGTATTCTCTGTAGAGTTGAATTAGTGGTTGCAAATTCCCCTAGTTCCTCTTTATCCTGGAAGCACTTTGTTTTTCCATCAATTTCTAGGGACAGTTGTGCAGGATATATCAATCTTGGCTGGAGGTTATTATCTTTCAAAGCTTAAATTATTTCCCCCACGCTCTTCATGGTTTGATGGTTTGTGCCGAGAAGTCTGCTGTAATTCTGATGGGTGTTCCCTTGTAAGTGATCTGTTTCTTGTCTCTGACGGCTTTTAATATTCTGTTCTTATATTGGATTTCTGGAATTTTGATTATTATATGCCTGGGTGTAGCTCTGTTTGGGTTCTAGGTTGCTGGGGTCCTATATGCCTCATATGTCTGAGTATCTTTACCATTTTCCAAATTAGGGAAATTCTCTTGGATTATTTCTGTGAATAGCTTTTTTAGTCCATTTGTTTTTGTCCCCACTTCTTCTCTTATGTTCTTAATTCTTAAGTTATAGATCCTCTTATCATCTTCTAGCTTTTGTATTGTTGCTGGTTTTTGTTGTTGTTGTTGTTATTTTTAAGAAGTTTTTCATTTCATGCTCCCATATTACAAATCTGCCCTCCAGTTCAGATAATCTGTCCTTAGTGTCTTTCAAGCTGTTATGCCAGTTTTCGATAGAGTTTTTAGTTTCCTGGTAATCTCTTTGAACCTGCTTCATGTATTCTAAGTTTTCTCTATCTTCTCCATCAAACAATTCTCCGCTTTTTTTCTGTTCTTCCATTCCATCATCTGTTTTTTCTTGGGCGGTGCTTAGCATTTCTCTAACTATTCTGCTTATGTCTTGCTTCAGGTCATTAATAACTTCATTCCTGAACTCGTCTATGAGGCTCTGGAGATAGCACTTTATATCTATTGGTGCCGTGTCTGCTGTTGCGTGCTTCTCAGGATTGGGAGCCAAGGACCCTTTCTTGTTGCTCCCTCTTCCCATATTCTTTGTTACTTATATTTAAGCATGTATAGGATGCCCAGCATCCTTCCCTGTTGGCCACAGTCTGTTTGAATTGTGCCAGCTAGGTGTTCCCGCCCACTGCAGTGTACTAGGGAGACACAGACCTGCGCAGCCTCTGCTGGGCCCACCCCTCCAGGTCAGCCTACCCCAAGGCTTCACCTCTAGGGTGCACCTTCAGGGCTGGGACCTGAGTTGGGCTAACCTATTGGGTCTCAGCCACCAGCGTCTCACAAGCCAGGCACTCCCCACCAATTCCGCTTGAAGGGGGGAGATGTGACTGAAGTCACTGCAGCTTCTCATTCCGGGAAGTCTGCCCGATCCAAGTATGTCCTCCACTGAAGCCTCCTTCTCTATGTAAGGGTCCAATTCGCTTGGAGATAGAGAGATTCAGTAGAGATTCGGTTACTCACTGCAGGTCAATGGAGGGCACCCGGCCAGTCTTGCTCCCAATTCCTTTCAATGCTTCCCACTCTCTGAGCTTTCGTACCTCTCTCCCTGCTGTGCCAACCAGGATGCAACAGCAGCTGCGGGTAATTCAAATCACAGTTTCCAGTGGTGCGGGTCCAGCTTCTGTGCTGAGACCTTATCTGTGCCTGCTGTCTCACCAGGATTGCATTTTCAAATGGTTTCTCTTAATTTAGTTCATTCCTGGGTCAGCAAAGAATATTCCCTCTTGCCTGGGACTTCCTGTTCTGCACCATTCCTAGATTTCAAGTCCATTTCTCCGAGAGCCTCAGAGGCTGCTGCTATCTATCCACCATGTTCTTCCGGAATCCCCCTTGTTTTGAAATCCTGTGCCACTTACACTGTCTTGCTTTGATTGGCTTTTTCCTGTTTTATTTTGCTTGGTTTTATTCTCTCTAAAATAAAATTTGAAAAAATAAAAATAAAAATAAAAATAAAAGCTACATTTCTAATGATCAAGTATTGAGGTTAGCACCCTGGAGGGGCAGTACCAGTTTCAGCCCTGAAATTCTACCATGTGCTACCATGGACCACATTAGTTTCCTCATTGTCTTGGTTTCCAATGAGTAAAGTAACATGAAAACAACCTTAGTCTCTCAGGACTATTGTAAATATAGTCATAGGCTCTCTTAGCAAGATGTCTTCTAATTGAGGCATCTTTGAATTTCAGTCATATTTTTAAAATGATAAACACAACATCCACGTGTTATTACTAGTTAATAATAATATTAAACTTTTAATGTGATAAGCCGTAAACCAGGTATTTTTAAAACACCTTAATACTATTAAGGTTTAAATATGTTAAGCAATAAAGTGGTTGCTTTAAAACACAATTGTCTTGATAATATGTATCCTTCCCCATTTTTTAGTTATTAAGGAACTTGCAGTTCGAAGGTTATTGTTGGGAGCCGCAGCCCCGAGCCCGGTCGCCTCACTTGGCGGACGTGAGGCCTGTAGTAAAGAGTGAAGCCTGAGGTAGATTGCCCCTCCCATCGAATATGTTAGTTTCCTGCTTACCGCGTAAACAACCCGCTCAACAATATAGTCTGCCTGGCAACTGATGATGTTAGCCAATCAGCTTGCCTTGCTTACTTTAACATGATTGGACACTGTACCCGTATATATACCGGTGCCACCCCTGGGCGGAAGAAGAAGCCAGGTAGAAGCCCGGAAGTAGAAGCCCAGAAGGAGCCGCGGAGAGCGGACCGGTAGAGGCTTCGGAGCGAAGCCCGGAAGGAGCCGCGGGGAGCGGACCAGAGGAGGCTTCGGCTGGGAGCGATCCCAGGGCAGGCTGTACGGAGAAGAAAAATAAAAAGAAAAGGTTGTCCACTGCCAGACTTTGTCGTGTGTCCTTCCTGCCAAAGCCGCCTGTAAAAATACCGACCCGCCGGCGGCGGAGCATAAGACAGCGGCCGTGATTGGGCGGAAAATGGGGGCCCGTGCATCACTTCCTGTTCTGGCGAAAGGGGAGAGAGCTCCCAGGCGGCCGCCTCGTGGCGAGGAATCGCCTCCGGAAACGGCCCCCAAGGTGGGGCGGAAGGCTTCGCCTCCCTCTCGCGCCGGGGAGCGCTCAGGAGCTCTCTACTCCTCCGCAGACCAGGTTGAGCAGAGCGCAATTCGCGGGGCAACGCTGGAAAAGAACCCTGCGACTCCTTATTGAGCGATTTAGGCTCCTGACAGCTGGTCTCTTTGGCCTCCTTGCCATTCAACTTTCCCTCGTCCTCGGAGTCAGACGACTCCGAGGCTAGAGCCCCATCCTCCTCCTTAGCATCCTTGTTCCCCTTGACGGACCCCTCTCGGGAGCTCCCTGACTGGGCCTGCTCAAATACCCTGCGTACTTTTGTAAGCTCTTGAGAGCTTTCTCCACAACCACCCTCGCTCTTAGTGTTGCTACCTAGCATGTTTCCCATCTTTTAATATGTTACTCACCGCGTGAGGCCCAAGGAATCCGCCACTTACGCGTGAGCCTGAGGGGAGTCTAAAAGCCCTGTAGGTGCGCACCACCCAGAGCCCAGGCTTATCCCCAACTCACCTGTCTCGCAGCTCTGTACTGGAGCGTTGTCCACTTCCACGTCTCGGGGGTGATCAGTCCCCGTACGGGCCACCAAATGTCGATGTCCGCTCCCGGCCGGCAGGAAGGACACACGACAAAGTCTGGCAGTGGACAACCTTTTCTTTTTATTTTTCTTCTCCGTACAGCCTGCCCTGGGATCGCTCCCAGCCGAAGCCTCCTCTGGTCCGCTCCCCGCGGCTCCTTCCGGGCTTCGCTCCGAAGCCTCTACCGGTCCGCTCTCCGCGGCTCCTTCTGGGCTTCTACTTCCAGGCTTCTACCTGGCTTCTTCTTCCGCCCAGGGGTGGCACCGGTATATATACGGGTACAGTGTCCAATCATGTTAAAGTAAGCAAGGCAAGCTGATTGGCTAACATCATCAGTTGCCAGGCAGACTATATTGTTGAGCGGGTTGTTTACGCGGTAAGCAGGAAACTAACATATTCGATGGGAGGGGCAATCTACCTCAGGCTTCACTCTTTACTACAGGCCTCACGTCCGCCAAGTGAGGCGACCGGGCTCGGGGCTGCGGCTCCCAACAGGTTATAAAGTGACTTTCCCAAGATCATAAAATTAATCATCCTGTGGACTAAATTCAAGCCTGAGCCTATAACATTCAAATATAGAGTTATTGCTGCTTTATAAGAATTATTAAATCCTTTTCAGAAAACTGCAATTTATAAACTGCTTCTATAAAAGTTTTGAAAGATAAAATTACTGGGTCATCAACCTTGTCTAGCTATAAACCTAATGATTAAAATTAATAAAGTCAGTACTGTGCTTGCTATGTGTGGCTAGCTAACTAAGCCCATATGGTCCATATTTATAAAGTATAAAAATTGTTAAAAGTCTAACTCAGCTTAACAAAACTGTCAGTTATTACTGGCAACCTAGATGATTCCGTTAAAATATTAGTCAAATTGTTTATGTTTGTGTTTAAATTTTTCAAATAAAAACACAAATTTAATTTTTTAATTTCATCCCTATCCGGACCCAGATATGGAAAGGATTTCCAGGGTATTTTCTGTATTTTTAAAGATAGTGCTATAATAAAGGGGGAGGGGGAAGATGGGGGAAGGTCTAAAGACCATTTTCAGCATTCCACAGACTCCAACATACCAAATATATCTTCCAAATAAGGTAGACTGGCTAACTAAATAATCACATATCTAAGGTTTTCACCAGAACATCCTCACAACTCAGTGCAATAGTACTAATGATTATTCTGATTAAAAAAAAAAAAGACTGGAAATTTCATGTTTTTGTTAGTAAAAATGTTTCTAAAGCCATAATGATTGCTTAATGTCACAAAGGCATATTAACAGGATATTTGTACTTATTGTAGTAGGAGGAGGAAAAAGGCAGGAATGACTAAATTCATCACAGCAGACTCCTACAGAAGAATATTGCACAGCTATAAGAAGGATGGGATAGAGGCACTTAAGATATAGGAAAAAAATGAGCAGATACATATATGTTAAAGACAGATGATCTGAAATGAGAATAGCCAAGAAGAGAAAGAGGACAGATACTTTTACTTTTTACTCTAAACTTTTATGTGGTTTAAATTTGAACAATAATCAGTCACTGCTTTTACAATTGTTACAATGTCCTAATGTTAGGAAGCTGTTTGCCAAACTTTCCCCAACAAGGATTCCATGTGAAATCAACAGTAAAAGTGATCCATGGAGGTCCCCCTGGGGCGGAAATGCCTGCCCAGCGTGCACACAGGTCATACACATCCCTCTACCTGGCAGTGATCACCCATTCCTCAAGTATTTACACAGAGAGTTCTGTTTCTCATTGCCAGAAATCTGCAGCGTGTGATGACTCTTTTCTCTAGTCTTGAAAACACTGCAAGCTGGTAGCTAGGCAGTGTAAACACCGTGGAGGACCAACATGAAGACCCTTCGGAGCCCTGGCACCTTCCTGGGACTTGGAAGTGGTCCTGCCTCTAATTGGAAACAGGCCTGCCTGAAGGGAAAGCTGCTGGGAAAACGCAGCCTATAAGGAGCCCAGCTCTGCCGCGGTCCCCAGGACAGCAAGTGTGCACAGGACCTTCTGCATCAGCTGTGGGGGAGCACAGCTGTCTGCTTGACTCCTCACTGGTGGAAGAGCCGGCCCATACTGTGAACAGACAGTCCCAGAAGCTGCGGTGAGATGCGTGCCAGGAGCATCCAGAAAGTTCTACTAAATGTTGACGGGCTCCCCCTAAAGAGGAGACCTGGCCTTCATTGACCTTGTAATAAGACATTCCTCATGTGATTTTAACGTGTGATTCGGAGCTCAAAGTGGTTTTACATGGCAGATTCATACTCACAAGAAAAGCAGTTTATCAGGACCTCTTCTCTCCCCTGTCTTATATTCAGCCTTAGTCTTTCATTCCAAGTGTGCTCAAAACATACAGTGAGACTGTTTCAGAAGTTTATTACGGTAAAAGACATTTGCTATTTACTCCCTCAAAATACTCCGCTTCACTGCAAATACACGTATCACATTATTCCTGGGAAGCATTTGGAACTGCTCATTGCTGTCTTTGTTTGACCTCCCATGGTTGCCTCAATGTCCTGAATAGATTGAAGACGTCTACCTCTCATGGTCACTTGACTTTGGGAATAGCCAGAGATCACATGGTGCCAGACCTGGTAAATAAGGTGGATGAGGCCACCATGGAAGACTTTTCTGAGCCTGCTTTTCCATTTGATGGCACTGAGCAATAGCATTCACTGTATTTTTTTTTTCATATCTTAAAAAGACACTCATAAAAGATTTCCAGGATAAGTCTTTTATTGTATAATTCTAAATGTAAACATTCACCTTTTGTGTAAATCCACCTTTTGTGTCTGTTTCTCTGGAGTGGCATAACCATCTATGTAGTTTGTGCTTTTTCAGTCATAGCTTTGGCAGAAGCTGGACAGATGTGGGTCTCTGCCAGTGTGCAGGTATTGGATTGGAGAAGCACACTCCATCAAATACATGACAAGAAGGATGTGAGTAAGAAGAAAAGACATAAACAGAGAGAACTTGAGGCCAAACCTCCTGACAGTGCTGCTGAGCCCACTGTCCTTATTCAGGGTGAGCAGCCTCGAGCCTCTCCTGCTACCCTCTGAAAGCAGGGGAACCGAAGAGGTCCATGGGGGAAAGGGGATCCGACACACCAACATCCACACAAGCCTGTGTGCCAAGGACAAGCGGAGAAACCCACCCAGTGGGGCTCTTCCAAAAGACAGGAAGAAAGAAAAAATAGTAATAAAGGAGCTGTGTGTCTTAAAAGCCCAATCTGCCTTATCTGTTGCCAGCTGGAGGTGCCTTTTCAGAATTTTAAACTTCAGACACAGTGAAAAAGTCTTTCGGAAGCCTTAAACACAGGAGGAATGCTCCTGTGCTTGTTCTTTAGGAAGAGTCGAGATCATGAACAGGAAGTTGCCTGTCGTCAGAGAGAGGTGGTTCAGCAGGTAGACCCCATCTTGACCTGCAGGGTCACCACAGGAGCCTCCATCCGTGGTGGCACTATCTGCTCCGCCACTGACACACTGGGCTCCAAGCCTCAGGATCAAGCTGTCCTCATTCAATGTGGCTGTAGCAGCACACGTTCTCCATGAGAGCCATCCATTTCCTGTTACTTGGTATTCCTAGGAGCACAGACACAATCACTGTGTTAATAGGCCTTCCATCGCTGTGACAAATTACCTGAGAGAAACAACTTAACAGGAGCGATGACTTGTTTCGGCTCACAATTTTAGACCAAGGCTGGCTGGCTGGTTGGATTTACCCACAGATAAGGTCAAAGCCATCACAATTCAGCCACCTCTTACAGATCCTATCTCTCTTTCTAAATATTGCTGTACTGCAGACTAAGTCTTCGATATATGAGCTTTTAGACTAAGATCCAAACCATAACAATCACCTTCCCCAGTAAACCCAAAGTCTGCCCTTACACAAATCCTGGAGACCACACCTGCTCACGCTGGCTTTGCACTACTAATTCTCCCCAGCTAGCTGCCCAGGCATAGCTGCCACCCTAAAAACTCCAGCTGAAAACTTATACATCAAGTGTGCTGACAAAGTTAATTTACGCACTCTCATGTCAAAGCCAGAAGATTAAGCCTACCATTTACAGATTGTTTGTTGCCCGACTTTTGCCTGAGAAGGTAAACACCGCACCAGCAGAGTCTGCTTTGGACCCTTCCACATCCTTGATGTCTAGAGCTGTGTTATTCTCAACTATGACCCACACACAGCAGTACTGAGTACTTGAAGGAAGCATCTTTCCCTGGGATCTGCTGTAACCTGTTGGATGTACTGTAACATTGTTCAAATTAGAATTTTTTTCCAACAACAAAAGGTTGGCCTTGTTGGCCAACCTTAAATTGACTACTTGTGGAAATCACCAACTCGTTAATAGATCAGGTTGAATCAAATATTAATTAGATGATTTTATTGGTTCTCTTTATGGTTTTAAATTTTAAATTATCTATGTGGCTTGCATTCTTTTTCTGTTGGGCAATGTTACCAAGACTTTTTCCTAGCATACTAACGATGCCCAATACTTATTAAATAACTTTGCTTGGCGCACTATGTCCATACATAGACATAAGTTCTATGTTCCTTGGCCTCAACATTTAAATTTGCTGAGTCTCTTTTTATTTTTATTCTTTGACATCAGAATAAAAATATCTACTCCATGGGACTTAAAGTAAAGACTAAATGAGATAGTGCTGCCCAAAACAAAATTATCTGTTACTCCAAGATAACTTACTTAAAGTCTATAAATGCTTGAAGATTAAGAAAGCAGAGTAACTGAATAATACCCTAATAATTAAGACAGTTTTACTACTATACTGAGGACAACTTTTGTGAAAAGGAATGGAATTAATGCTCCAAAACCACATTCATTAAAATAACATATGCTCAGAAAGTGAATCTTAACAAAAAATATTTGCCCAAATTTTAATGGAAAAATAAATTTCTTCCACAGTGTACTGAAAATATAGATACCTAATTATTTTGTAGTCTAGCTTTAGGTGTTAGTAGACTGTTTCCCCTTTAGGTAAATAATGATTCAATTTACTAACATCTATTTTCATGTCAAGTCTAAAATGTCTTCAGATGGAGAAAAAGTAGCATAATGAGAGAAAAAAGTCAAATTAACTCAGCGAAATGCAAATCAATTTAAGAAAATAAGAGTCATTTTGACCAATGTTGCCAAGTAACATATACTTTCAGTAATAATAGTTAAAATGCTCAATTTTGGGTAGAAACAGAACCAAAATTTCGTAGGTGTTCTGCTTTTCTCACCAAGTTATTCTACCATAAGTGCTTAAAATGAATAATAATTTACTTAATTTGCAACCTGGTGAATATCATACAGAGTTCAGGGAAAGCTAGCTTTCGGTCTTATTTCACATTTCAAACTTAATCAAATGGAGCTCATTCTTAAATTCCAACAAGCTCAAGCTTCTTTATAATTTGTCTTTTGCTAGGTGCAGTGTTTCATTCTATAATCTCATTTACTCAGGAGGCTCAGATGACAAGATTGCAAGTTCAAGGCCAGCCCGGGCAACTTAGCAAACTCTTGTCTCAAAATAAAAATTTTAAGAAAGATTAGGGGTGCAACTCAGGGCACAGCTCATGCCTGAGATGTACAGGAACCTGGGATTCAATTCACAGTATCCATCCCTGAAATAGTCTGAGTTTTGTGATTGAGACAGAAATCTTTTTTTTTTCTTTGTCTTATCAATACATGCTTATAATATATGGATTTTGCTCTGTAAGGAACTTTTTGGCAGTATGTGGAGACATTTTTGATGGTTACATGAAGGGAAATATCTATCCCCTGGCGTCTAGTGGATAGAAGATAGAAAAGTAAAAATTTCACAGGAGCCAGGCATGGTGGTACACACCTATAATCCCAGCACTCTGGAAGGCTGAGGTAGGAGGATCACAACTGAGGGCTCAACCTGCACAACTTAATGAGCCTTGTCTAAAAGTAAGAAAAAGTTTTTCTAAAGACTGATAATGGTATCTCAGTGCCAATGTCCTGGGTTCAGTCTCTTATTCAAAAAACAACAGAATCCCTATAGGGCCCTAGAACAGTTACTACAACAAAGAATTATCTGTCCTTATAGGTCACTAGTGTCACTGTTAAGGAAATTTTACTAAAAGAATATGTGTCTTAAGATATTATAGGAAATTTTGCTTAAGTGCTTTGTACACTGCATGACAGAAAATGGAAAAATGCTGGTCTTTGCCAACTTAAGGTGTCTATGAATACATGATTAGGAGATTAAGGAAACATGAACATTTCTCTTACAAAAAAATAAAGCCACTCATTAGAGATAAATAGAAAATAAATCAATTAATCTGTAAGAGGTAATGAAGGAAAAAAAAAGCAAGGAGAATACTCCATTCAACTGGGGCGACAGTTGTGACAATGAAACACTTTCCCAATGCACTATGTTCAATTTTTATCAACCCATCCAGTCCAGAGTACCCTAACAGGCTGCTGTAACTGTCAGTCAGAATGTGCCAATTTGAATGGAAAAAGAAGCACCTAATAGATTAGTAAACCATTGTTTTGCATGTATCTGTGGATGATTGACATGCAGGCCAACAAATGGAGAGGGGGAGATGCACTCAGGGTGGGGATTGTATCAACCAGTAGGCTAGAAGCCTGGGTGGGAGGGAAAGAAAAAGTGTGTCTGCTTCTGAAGAGCTCTGGTCCTCTCCTCCTTTGGACACTGGTCTCTAGTTTGTTCAACCTTCCATCACACAACGCACACCAGCATCTCTCCCGTGAGCTTCCAGACCTTCAGCCTTGGCCTGGGCTTGCATCCTTGGTCCTCAAGCTGTGGCTTCCCTCTTCTTGGGCTGAGCAGCTACTGGACCATCCAGCTCTCCAGCACAGATGGCCACTGTGGAAACTCTTGTCTCTGGTCCTGTGAGGCAACCTAATAAATCCCTTTGTATAATTATACATCTATTTTCTATTGATTCTGTTCCTATAGAGAGCCTTAAAACATATGTACTAGGAGGTTGAGAGGATGTGTGTGGAGGAAATTCTTTTGTTACCACCAGCAATCTTTCTATAGATCACCCTTGATGAAATATCTCTGAAGTTAAAATCTAGAAGGAATTTGAGCCTTGAAAAAACTAACTGTGGAATTATCAAAGGACAATCCAAGATTTGAATCGGGAGCTGTCTAAGGAGAGTCTGTTAACCTCCCAAGACTTATTATTTCTCAAATGTAAAATGGAAACGGTAACATGCATTCAGTGAGGTGGTTGCAGAGGTTGTGTGGGATCACACAGGCAGACGTCTAGATGATGGCCATACTGCAGCAGTTACTCATTAAATGCCGTTGTTTCAATTCTTAATTCCCCTAATGGTGTTTTCTTTTTAACTACAGCTATGCAATCATGGTTAGGTGAGATGAAAGAGAAGGCTTCCTGGTGGTATTATGAAAATGTTGATTAAAAAAAACAAACTCAGAACAAACAAATAAACCCTTTACTCTAAAAGATTGTTATAAGAGAAAGAAATCGTAGAAGAATCTGGAAGCCTGGTTACAATACTGATGACTGACGGAGTATTCTCTATTGAAAAAAGATGTCACTCAAGAACACAATCTATTTATGTCATTTAAAAAAACATGACCTGGAATTTAAGCAACAATTGATACCTACTCTACACAGAAATTAAGAGCTGGTGATTGATGTCCTTAGATCAAATTCATTTGGTGAAATCATATAGATTCTCTATTATAACCACAGATATTCAAAGAGTTTGAATCATAGACCTTTATTTAGCAATTAGTAAGTAAGTATTTTTGATTGGAAATATCTTGATCCTTGTCAATTTGTTTTTGTACCCAGGATTGAACTCACGACCTCACACTTGCCAGGCAGGCACTTAGGCCACTGAGCTAAACCCTTGACCCCTTATCAGTCTCGTTAGCACTATCATCAACAACAGAATTCCCTGGTTCTCATCATTTTCAAGTATTTTCAAATCCATATTTTAATTCTTTGTCTCCATCTTAGAAGATAAATAGGCATATATTAATATTTCCACTTTATTGGTAAGCATATGGAAACTATGTGATTGGTTTGAAAACCTTCACTCCAAATCAGTAGCAAACTTGGCTCTACATTCTGGCCTTCTTTTTATATAATAGCTCTTTCTCATCTTATCTATAATTGTACTTAACAAGTACTTTTGAGCATCTAGTCAACCAAGGTAAGGAAATCAGTCTGCCTCAAATATGTACAACCCAATATGTATGTAATTACATGGGAGTGACATAGAATATAAGAACAGTACGAAAATATGCTCTGTGTACTGGCAAGAGGGAAAGATCATATCAGGTAGGCAGGAAAAAAGGAGGTAGCATTCCAAGTAGGCATTTGTATGAAAGTAGCATTTCAGCAGAAGGCTCAGACAAAGGAGATCTGAAAACTGAAGAGTATAGATTATTTGCAGGTAATTTTAGAGATCACAGAGGGAAAATGTGGCTGGAGTGTTGGTACCATATTTCCAGGAAAAACAGTAGATTAACATGGAAATTGAGGTTGATTCCACATGGTAGAAGAATTTGAATGCCTGAGTTTGTATTTAATGGTGCAAATGTTATAGAAACTTGATAAAATGTGGGAAATTGGTTTGAATTTCTGCAGCAGTCGTAACAGTAGGATAGTCCTGCCAATCTCTCACACTGAATTCTACATGCAGCTTTTTATATGTTGGCTTGTGCCAATCTGTAAACTCTTCAACAATAAAAATCATACCTTGATCATCATTAAACATCAGCAACAAGATTATTGTGCAAATCATACAGAAAACACTCCCATAAAAGTTTTCAGAATTAACAAATAAATATGACTGAAATACTGAGTTAATAACTGAGCTGAGGAGCTGGCTGTGGAAGGGAAGGGTATGAATATAGGAAATGAAATGGAAGGAAACCAACTGGTCCAGTTTGATTAGATAAGAAGCAGACATGATTTGGGGGCTTAGCTTCAGGGTAACTGGGAATATGATGGTTACCTAAAACAAGAAAGTTAGGAGACAGAGCTGACTTGTGATAGGGGTTTAGAAGGATGAAGAGGACATCAATAGAGTTTCATAGACTTGGCTGAAGAGTCCCAGCCGCATGGCTGTGTTACATTGCAAATGTCATCCAGATTGAATGCTCTGGCAGATATACTGCAGGGCACGTTGCATATTCTTTCAATGAAGTGTGGTTGCATAAAAATTCTCATTTGCTAAAAGATGAAGCTTGGAGGATCATGATAATTAATTGTATCAATAGCGGAACCTTGAGAAGAACACCAGGAATCAGGCTATTGACTCAAGAAATTATGGTAATTCATCCTTGTTCAAGTCCAATATTGCATAGTGGGTGACTACCTAAAGAATACTTGTCAATACAGAAAATACTAGAAAAGAGGCATAATTAGATGGCATTGAGCTTAGCACCTTAAATACACTCAAGTGAGGTTTCTCAGTGCTTGAAAGAATGAGTGGGTTAGTTAGTGTGTCAGTTAATAACTGTAGACTCAGCAAAGTCTGCAGGATGCAAAATTATCAGTCCCCATAAGCAGTATAATCACTATGTACTACAACACTAATAAAAGTTGAAAAATCATTTGATCTGTGCGTTTGCATTTCATATATTCTATATAGGTCGTATTTTTAAATACTTCTAGATAATTAAGAAATATGACAAGTAAGTGTTGTTTTATTTCCAGGTATTTTATAGTAGTTCACCTTAAGACTGGAAAAACCATGTATCAGTAAGAATTCTCTGCGATGGATATGATTATTATGTATATCTAAAATTTACCAATAAAATATAATTTTAAAAACCTGGAGCAATTAACCTCATCTGTCTAAGAATTGAGTAAAAGATAAGTTTGATGAAGACTGTGTCAAGAAGTAAACAGATCATTTTTATAAAAATATCACATAGATGCACACACATATATCCATAAATATATGTACATTTACATGCAAATTAAGTCCAAGTTTGAAGCCAAAACTGCAGAGCAAAAACCAGAGCCAAAGGTCAAAGTCATCATGAGATGCCATACAACACTTACAAGGAGCAAGGCAGAGAGAAGAGGTTGGAGGAATAAGCTTTGTAGGGCACACTCACCATCACTGCTGATGAGGTTCTCATCCACTTGGGTGGGCTGGCTAGGTACACGTAAATGAAACAAAAGAGAACACATGGAGTTATCCTAGTACAAAGTACAATGTCAGTAGAGGAAATTTCTTATAAGCAAATGTATAGAATTTCCACCTTTGAAAAATACCACCTGCAACTTTACATAGAAGTTTATTTCCTTAATTTGTCTCCTTTCATATAAACATAGACCTAGAGATTTTTGAACTTTCGAAAATGTAGTGTATTCAGACATGCTTCAATGACTATGTGTTAATTTGAAAAGTTCTAGTAAGAGTCAAATGCATAGAAGTAATTTCGCATTAACAATTGTGGTCTGATGGAAATTTTCATTTCATTGGATGAAATGCTCGTAAATGATGTTTATACAATTAAGTAGTCCAAGTAACACAATGCATAGCTGTGATTACATATATTGTGATTATATCAGTCATATCTCCACTCAATTTCCTTGTACTTTTATACCACTAGACATGGGTATAATCTCTGCAGAATTCTTGGCTGGTGAGTAATCTGATCACTTTCAACAAGTTTAAAATTCAACTACTTAGCAGACACACAACAATATTAAAAATTATGAGGCAACCAAATAAAGGGAGGCCTTGTGTCATCCAATGGTAGACTGCATTTCTACATAATAAAGAATCTATGCAGTTCTTTGGATTTTGTGAAAACATGATAAAAGTATAGGGATAAAGGAAAGAGGTAGACAAAAATAAATCATGGAATATGAGAAAATTAGTCTTTGGAATTTTAAAAAGTTCTTAAAAGTGGGGTGTTGGGCTGCAGATTGCAAAGCTGTGGTGGTGAAATATTAATCCTGGCAAGAACATTTGGAGGAAGCTGCACTGTGACCAATACGAAGGAGATGGTTAAAATACTTGGTCAAAATGATACTTTACTATATCAGAATTTCAGATATCAGTGATTTCTAATCTAGATATAGAACCTAACCAAGAATCAAGAAATTAATTAAACACCCCTGAGGTTGTGTTCTTTTGTGCTGCAAAGAAAGAAAGAAGCTGATCTCTAGGATCCAGTCCATGATCCAGTGGTGCTGACCACGATCATCTGCAGTGGAAAATGACTGTACTACTGCTCCTTTATTGCCTGATCCAAAGGGAAATGCTTTCCTTCATGAAAGAAGGTGACTATTCTTACCATTGTATTTCCTGACCCTTGAAATTTTCATGAAAGGTCTAATCAAGGAGATACCAGCTGTCATAGCATCTGAGTTTCTGTAGATAATCATCAAGGGCTTAATGATGTTGTTGTATGTGCATGTGTAACATTTGCTGGGAGCCTGGTTCCCAAGCAAGAACTGTGAAACAGCTGTCTCTTTTGAGTTTAAGTTCTTATGGTTGGGAGAATATGCTATTACAAACCAGATCAGATGAATTGACTTCTAAAATTTAAAAAAAAAATCTTCCTCTGTAGTTATACAAAACAAATGCATAGTTTTAATCAAACCAACTGCTGGGGACAGAAAGAGTCTTACTCTAAACATACGTGTGTGTGTGTGTGTGTGTGTGTGTGTGTCTGTCTGTCTGTCTGTCTGTCTGTCTGTCTGTCTCTGCACAATGAAGGAAGAGAGAGAAGGAGAGAATGAAGGAAGAAAAGCATTTGTCTCTGGTTTTAAGCAATTTGATTGTGTGATACACTTTGATGTAATTTTCTTCACGTTCCTTGTGTGTGGGGTTTGTTGCTGTTTTTATATTTGTGAAAGTATAGTTTTTAGCACATTTCAAAACTTCTAATTATTTTTTCAAATATATATTTTTCTTGCCTCTCTTATCCCATATGTTTTCCTACAAGACATCGCAATCTCATGTATGTTTGTCTATTCAACATGCTCCGTGGTCTCCTGCTGGGCTCCTCTTTTTTTTGTAAGTCTTTCTCATTGTGTGCCATTTTAAAGCATTTCTATTGCTATGTGTTCAAATTTGTTATTCCTTTTCTCTGTAATGCCTCCTCTGCACTGTGGTTAATCTCATTCAATGTATTTTCATCTCAGATACTATGTTTTTTATCTAGACATTTGATTTCAGTACTTTTCATGTCTCAGCATAACATGTTCAATCTTCTAGTTTCTTGAATATATGTAATAGAATAGTGATAGTTTTTAAATGTCTTTATCTATTAATTCTACATCTTTGTCATTTTGAGTCCATTTTTCTGTTTGACTTTTTTTGTCCTCATTGTTAGAAGTATATTACTGCTTCTTTCCATGCCCAGCTATTTTTATTGAATACCAAATATTTTGAACTTGACCTTGCTGAGTGCTGTGTATTTTGTATTCCTGTAAGTGTTCTTAAGTTTTACTCTTTGGCACAGCTGAATTAATGAAAATGGTTTAAGTCTTTCAAATACTGCTTTCAACTTAGTTGGGCAGAATAAGAGTGTTTAGGTTTAATTTTCCCTGGTATTCAGGCAAGACCCTTTTTGGGACTCTAACTGATGTACCACATATTATGAGACTTTTCCATTCTGACTTTCAGGAACCTGTTCAAGTACTGTCCTAACCAATCCACTTGTTATGGATTAAAAACTCATGGTCAACTTAACGCCAGCGGAATTAAATCACCATGCTGCTGAGTGTAGATGTTTTACCTGAGGAAAGTTGCGAGCATAAATAGAGACGGAGAGAAGAAGTTAGGTATTATGCGTTGAGATGCATTGAGGCATTGTGGGTTCTCCTACATGTTGCTGTTTGAGCCATTTGTTCTCCTGGAGGAGCTCTGATCCTCACATCAAGCATTGCTTCCTGGCTCCAGATGGGGAAGACATATGATGCTTGGTCTCCAGGATGAACTCCTGGCTTCCTGTCATGTACCCGACTGTGCTTATCGTTGGAGGAGCTCGGGACCTTCGTGTCACTGAGGATGGCTGTGGTACGTTTCAGTACAGCCCTGGTCTTTGTTGTGAATGTGACTTTTCAGCTCCAGTGTAAAACTCTCAACCTACCAGCACAGCTTCTTCACCCCACTGGCATAGACTTGCTAGATTCCACTGCTGACCTTTGGGCCTTCCCAGCACGAATCCATAAAAGAGACTGGCATGAGTCCTTCTGGGGGCTCTAAACCTCCAGTTGAACTTGTGGGAGGCATTGTCATGAGCTCTGGATCTTCACCTGGACTCATGTAGGACACTGCTGTGGAGTCAGACCTTTGATTAATATTCTATGTCTTTAGTGTTGTGAACAGAGTTCCTGCATTTTCTTGCATTAACTCCCAGTGACCATCATAAAAATATTATAAACTCTATGTCCTGATTCTAGTTGTTCTCTGCAAAACCCCTACAACTACAGCACCACTCAAATGTTTCTTCACCAGCTTAAAGCACTTTCTTCTTATTAAAGTTGAATATTAGGGGAACTTTCTGCAGATCTCTGAACTCTATTTTTTTTTCAGATTCTGTCCTGCCATCTCTACCTGCCATGGCTCTCCCAAACTGTCTCAACATAAACAGTAGGTCCATTTTTCCAAGATCATATACAATAAGGAGTAGAATCAAGTTGTAACCAACATACCATAACCTTATATTATTCTCAATTTTAATGTAATATGTGAAGTAATATGGCAGATGCTGATGATTGTTTTCCAAGCATCCATTCTTACACTTTTTCCTTGTGAAAGGAACCTAAATTTTAATAATCTATTAGCCATCTTCCACGAAAGAATTGGGAGTGACCATCTGCAGCTCTCTGAAATAACACCTGATTGACCTGATTGATTTAAGCCAATCACAATGATGTAGCCCTTTTCAAGTGACTGGTCATAAAACAAATATGTAATCCATCTTGATCAATGACATGATAAGGAAAACTTGTTGTAGGGCGTATTGTGTAAAGTCATGATGTTAGAAGCTGCTCAGACAGTTTAAGAAACCTGAGCATAAAAAGAACATGATGTGAAAGGAAAAGAAGACAGACGGAAACGATGGAAACCTGGATCTCTGAATGATATTGTTAAACCCTACAGCCAAACCTTAAAATATCTTCTATCTCTTCACTTCTTCTTCTGTGGAATAATAAAATCCCTTACTGTTTGAGCAATTCTGACTTGGTTGTTGTTGTTACCTGTAACCAAGAACATGCTAAACTGATGATTTTCTTGTATTATCTAGTTCAACCTTGGTTAGAAGTTCTATGAGACGAATATTGGGTCCATCTTTCAGAAAATAGCTTACAAACTGGCCCATCATTTCCATGAGTTTATAAAATTAGGTATATTAAGAGTAGATTCAAATCTATGAGCCAAGTCAAGTCACATACAGTAGAATCTCTGCAATTTAATCTTTTTCAAAATATGATGAGGATTCAGTCACATGGGTTCATTAAAGCTACATTGTGCCACTATTTTAGCTATGGCTATAGTGAAAATCCGTGGCTTTTTCTCGTTTCTGCAAGCCTTAGACAGAGTCCCTCAGTGCAAAATTCACACCTCTGAATACTCACCAACCAAATCTTTCTCACTCGGAGAAAGCACTATTTAATGATCAGAGACTACAGAAAACTGTACATGAAGTGCTTTAAGAATGACCTGTTCTCTGGCATAGGAACCTTAAAATAGGTGTCAGGTGGCTGCATAGTGAAGATACATCATTGACCTAGTGGGTAGGTGGACAAAATAATCCATTTTTTTTTTTGTCTTTTTACTTTTTATCAGTACCAGGGATCAAACTCACAACTGCTTGCTTGCAAGGCAGGTGCTTATGCCGCTGAGCTAAATCCCCAGTCCCCAATAATCCATTCTTAACATGTTAAGGATTCATAAAGCTCACACATTTTCTATGGGTAATCCATTAAGTTTATCATCAATAGAATAAATAAAATCCAAGCAACTTCTCTAGAGAAAAATGTTCAAGTGGCACAACGTGGATATTGGCATTTTTAAGTTCTTGATTCTTTCAGTCTGTAAATACTAAGCTTCTGCTTTGTGCATACCCCTTCGATAGAGTTCTCTAAATGCAGGCCAGTAAAAGTGTACTATATATTATTCTCTTGAAGATTTTACAACTTACTTTGTCAGATATGTTTAAGATGTGAAGCAAAGCATATGGCTATTCTAGGGTGCCACTCAATAGAACAAAATCATGAGCAAAATTACAGTAAACTTCAGTATGCTGGAAAGAGAATGTATCCTTTTTCTCAGAATTTTAAGAAATAGCTTCAAGACAAACAATTTGGTATTTGTTGCTTTTGGCTTCCTAATTTGTCAAAATCTCTTTGGAACAAAAACTTCATAGTAAATACTGCCCATGTGCTAAGATTATCAAAATATGAGACATGATCTTGACCAAAATAAAACGGTAGAGGAAACCATATGTGACAATGACCTTACGTTTTATTTAGATTAAGGTTCTTTAAGTAGGGATTCAGAAATCTCAAGAAGGGTCCTCACCGGATGGCAGGGAAGTGTGTGAGACTGTGCAGAAGAAAAATAACATCTTTAGTTTCACTGATCTTATCTGAAATAAAGTATTTTTTTCAACGAACTGTGGAGTTACGAGGAGTTTCTAGGGCTTGTCACCAACCCTTTGTGTCACACTATAACTGTGCCGATGCTTTCTTGTGCTGTGTGTGTGGCCATTCCACTTCAGAATGACAGCCTCCATCTGATAGCTCTTGATTTTTAGTGAATGAAGAAAGGCACAGCAATTATTACCCAACAAATCTCATAATTTTTTTACATAATCAAGACTATTTCAATATAGTTGACTTTTTTGTTATTCTATGTATTTATTTTAAAATTATGAACACTATCCAGTCTATGAACGAATCCATTGACCAAGCTGCCAGAGGGCTCCTAGCATAAACAACATTAAGAATCCCTATCTAGATGTCTTTGTCTTTTTGGAGGTTAGTGGGTGTTTTGCTTTTGGTTTAACAGATTCCCAGCAGAGCTCTGAGTGTCTTGTTCTGTCCCAAGATGTAAAAGATTTGCTACATAAGAGGATATCAGTAGTGTTTAGCAGAACAGAATTTGTTCCCAAATTAATTTTTAATTAATTTAAATTAATTCCTAAAATTTTCCTCTCACAATCTTTTGGAGTTTTATTTCCATTCCATATATGAAAGAAAACCAGTCCCAACTCTCTCTCTGGCAGAAGTGTCCAACTATGATGCATGAACTCATCAAGACTTGGGTCTGGAATGTATTTTATGGGTTTCAGGAGTTTCTACACTGGAAATGAGCTTCTTCCTGCCATAAGAAGAGGTATAATCTCCTTTCCTTTCCTTTTTTTTACCTTAAACTCCCTAAGCACAATTTAACCTCAATGAACTCAGTTCTTAAAGATCAATGCTTGCTTTTGAAGAGTTACAGTTCTTTTATCTACATAGTAAGTTAATTCATATTATGTAAACACCTTTTAAAACATACATAAAAATCTTTTTTCCAAGGCATATGAGTTTGCATTACTTCTTTAAATTATGTGTGTTTGTTCCAACATTAAATGTGAAGTGCATTTTGTTTTTAAAGAAATAACATCCTCAAATGACTGCTGGCCATTTAAACTCAGATGGCCAACTCAGTTTGCTCTATTCATAATTTTTTTACATAAAACATTTTTTTACATTTTTTTTACATTTTTTTACAACTCAGTTTGCTCTATGGTGTTACCTAGTACTGGGAAAGATGAATAAAATTAAATATAAGAAAGAATATTAAAAAGAGATGGCTATTACACTGCTTTATTTTACGTGAGTTGGGGGACAGAATTCTAAGGTGACACACTGAGAAAGAATTTTTTAAATGTGGGATGTTTTAAATTTATGATTTTTTTAAAATTCTCCCATTACAAATAGCCCCTGGGCATATGTACATATTGAGGAAAAACAAAAAACTTACCATGAACAGCAGCCTCATAGGAAGTGTGGTCAATTGTGTCATTTTCAGCCAGAACCTTGGAATTCCAAGTCAGAGCTTAACCATTTCTATGTATGTTCATTTGTCCCTCTGGTCATTTGAACACATGTTCTTTAAGGACTAATTAGGGAAAAAAAAGTTTTCCCACCAAAATTCTTACCGTCCTTTGTGGTCTTCACGTGGTAAGTCACATGAATCTTAACACAGAGAAACAGTGCTCTTTCAAGTATTTAACGCTTAAAATAACTGGACAGTTTCAGCCTCAAGCAGATTGCACAGCAAATTGGTTCTGGAAACACTTGTTCCAATGAGATGCACTTTTGCACACACAAGTTTTCTAACCATATTGAGATAACATTTTTGTTAACACTAGCACTTTGCCTTGATTTGTAGGTAGTTTGATCACATGTGTCATCAGAGATCCCATACGAGCATAGAAGACTCACAACTCAGGTTTCCAGGATCCATTACTGACACCAATTGGAGTGTTTTCTTCATGTTTCCTAACATAAATGTGAAAAACAAAACAGAAAAGTTCATTACTATTTTTAAAGCCTACCTACAGAACTTATTAGAGACATTATGGTTCAGAGATTGTGTGTGTGTGTGTGTGTGTGTGTGTGCGTGCGCGCGCACGCACGCGTGGCTTAGTGTTCCCTCAGAAAACAAAAGGTAGGGTTTGTCTCAAAATTTCCTGAGCCCAATGGAGGAATGTTTCACACTGGATTTAGCAAGACTGTGACATCTGAGATGCTAATGACACACAGCAACAATGGAAGGTGTGGAGCTTCAGAGATTCAGCTGCAGTAACGCATGCACACTTAATTTATCTGGAATGTGGCTGTGGTTGTTACCATGAAATTCTCTATGGATGAGTAATTTCCACAATGGCACTCTTAAAGTTTACAGATGATTTCACATCTTGAGGAAATGGAGAAGGGTAGAGAAAAAAAAAAGATCAAGGATTTTTTTTCAAAATAAGAATTAAAGTAATGATATTTAAAAAACTGGGACCAATGGTACACTTTGGAAAGAGAAAAGGTGAGTATTTTAATGAGACTCTTGTAGCACGAAAAATGATGCTATTGGTAAAAGTTCACGGACAGAAACAAAATAAATCTTCACTAACCCACTAAGCTAACTAAATGTGTTCTAATCCAAAATTCCCAATGAAATGCTGCTTGCCATCTTTCCAAAAGCCTTCATCCAAGTTTGTGATCACATCCTCTCAGGTCAGTGGAGCTCCATTTGTTCACCTAGTAAATTAAGGATGGGTTTTTGTTTTTCCACACACATGAAGATACTAACAATATAACTTTGAAATATTTCCTAAGGAAAAGTAAGTCATTTGTTTTCATAGACACACAAAAATACAAGTTTAGGGGCTGGGGATTTAGCTCAGCGGCATAAGCACCTGCTTTCCAAGCAGGCGGTCATGAGTTCGATCCCCGGTACTGATTAAAAAAAATGCAAGTTTAAAAATAAGATCAAATGTGCTCTAGGTTTGATATATGATGTAACATCAAACCTGCCCAAAATTCAGGAAAAGAAAAACAATTTAAGGCTATTTCAAAATGATAAATCCAATATTTATGCTGTTAGAAAAACAAAAGTTTACAAAACAAGAAAAAAGTCTTACCATTTTAACTTTTCCCTTTCCAAACTTTTAAGAGTCTCATTGTAATTCAGTTGTAGATACTCCAAAAGAGAGGTGAATCAGCAATAAATCAGAAGTCAAAACTTGAGAAAATTACTTAATTTCTCCAATCTTGCCTTTTTACCATAAAGCAGAATTAGGAATAACTACTAAATGAGGGCATGTAAGAATTTTAAAAGTGCCCATAAAGTACTTAGCAGAACTTCCAGAGCCCAGGAAAGGATACCTTCAATTATGATAACATATATTACCTTGCTACTATTTTAGTCAAGATAACCTACAAATGTATGTGAAATACAATATAACTGAGTAAATACACAAGTCAATCAGAGGAAGGACAAGGGTAAGAAAAATAGCATGAGGCTGGTGAAGTAGATACACAAAATGTGCAATGCTTCACTTCTTGCACTCATTTGACAAACATTGATTCAATTCCTACTTTGTGATTGTCTCAAAGACCTGGACTCATCCAAAGGTGAACAAAACACCTTTGTGAAAGATACAGTCTATAAATTTGGTAAAAAGGAGAGACATAAAATCTAGTATTTAGGCACTTTCCTCACATTTTTGATATGTTGTGTCCCAATCACAGATATATCAGTATGAAGTCTTAGAATGAATTTTATTACTTGGAAAGTTGCAAAAAATCTTCCATTCTACCAGAAGTGTACACGAGGCACGGTGGGACATGTCTGTAGATCTAGCACTGAGAAGGCTGAAGCAGGAAGTTTCCTGTGAGTTCAAGGTCAACCTAAGCTACATTGTGAGTTCAAGGCCAGCCTAAACTGCATAGCAAGACTCTGTCTCATTAAAAAAGAAAAAAAGAAAAGAAAAGGAAGTGTAGAAGGCCATTCCTCCTGTCCTACCATGACTAGGATGGTAGTAGTACACCCCCACGCTCACACACTCACAACAGCTCAGAAGGCACTAGAGTGCTTTGTATTACATTTCTCAGCAAGGCTTCCATCCCCAGGTGAACTCCAGAGGACCATCTTTGGACACGTGGTACCCATCCGTGTTGCTACTGTGAATACTGCATGCAGTTATCCTTTACAGCTATCGTCTCCATCCTCGTGTACTTCCTTCAGGAGATGTTCGAAGTGACTACTGGTCGGAAGAAAATGATTTGAGAGCCTCCATTTCTGTTTTCCAATAGTAGAAAAGATGAGCTACACTTCAGTAATATTTAATGTCTGAATTTGTGGCATTGGTGGCCTGTGTGCCACATGAAATGTCACTTGGAGCCCAAGATTCCCTGAGAGAGGAGCGGAAGCCCTGGCACACGAGGATGAGCGGCAGCCCCTGCCTTCCTTCGCTCCAGCACTTATGTGCCACATGCGGGAGACTCAGCAGCTCACACAGACTCAACCGAACCACTTTAGCCTACGCATATATAGTTTTAACTGAACCATGTAACGAAATAGACAAATGATTTGAGAAGAGTCGAACAAAAAAGGAATACGTTGATGATAACTCAAACAGAAACAAAACTGATGCCTCTTCTGTCCCCAGCACAAGTCTTTGGAATCACATTGGTAAAAACAAAGCAGAATAATCAGAACCAACAAGGAGACCTGATTAGGCAATTTCAAAACTGAAGAATTTGTTTTTACCCATTATCCCAAACAATGACCTCACCCAACTATGTGATATAGCCTAACACACTATGAATATCTCAGGCATCATTCAGTAATAGATTTCAGTCATGGTGAGCATGACATTTAAAGCTTATGCTTACTGAACATGAAATGCAAGTTGTGATTTTTTTCTGCAGTTTTTAAGGTCACGTAAGAAGGCTTTCCAATATGTATCTGACACTTAATGAAAAATGTTTTGAAGTCACTTTGGAGGTTTCTTGCATGATAATGAGAGACAAAAATGCTTTTTATCTGACACAAACAAGCAATTTTAGGCTACGGTTACAAAGATATAGTTGCACCTGAAGTTCATTCACTGCCTCACTCAGAGCTGTTACAACAAGGAACCAAAAACCAAAGTGCATACATTTTCTCAGGATTCATGAAAGTGCTAAGTTTTCCAAACTATCGAGAATTGATATTTTGTGTGAGAAAATCTGTATCATGCTTTGTCAGGAGATGAGACTAACAATGAAAAGCTTAGGTACCGTGTGGGTGCCCTGGTCATCTTTTAACCTAGTAATTGAAAAAGTTTCTCAACTTGAAAAGAAATGAAATGTTTTACTTTTACAATAAAACAGTGTTCTAAACTGGCCAACATTTTCTGTGATGACTAGAAGCCCCCAGCAGGTCTGCATCTGTCTCTATCTACCTCCATCTATCTAGCACCTGTCAATCTATCTGAAATCTCCTATCGATTTATTCAAATTGCACCTCACACTTCAACAAAAAAGTAGCAACTACCAATATGATATTGCTCTTTGAGAGTAAACTCAAGCTAAAAATCTGAAGTATTTAAAAACAAGTTTGGAAATATTTTATTATAAATGATTTATTGAAAAAAGAAGAAAAAAGAAAAAGAAAAAATGATTTGTTGAAAGAAAAGCTATATCGCTATAAACATTCAGATCTGTGCAAGCCTGTAAAAGAACTTTCTAATCTGTTTTTGAAGTCTTCCAAATAGAGTTTTAGTATTTTTATGCTGCTTGTTAAAAAATACAAAAATTCAGCACATTCTGGTTAGCTGAATGATCTCAGAAAATGCAAACTCACCAGCCAAAAGCCAATAAAAGTGCTGCACAAGTGGCAGATGAAATTGTAACGTGAATACTGCCGCTTAGAAAGCAGAGGCACAGAAGCCAAGCATGGTGGTGGTGCCCAGAATCACAAGGCTGACCCAGGCTGACGATGGAGAGTTGCAAGTTTGAGTGAAGTCTTTTAGGCAACTTTGTGAGACCGGATTAAAAAAAAAAAAAATTAAAATGTTGGGGATGTAGGTGAGTACAAACACCCTAGGTTCCCAGTAAGGAAAAGAAATCCACACCACTGGATACATGTCTTTCATCTGAATTTATACATATTTTAAAGACATTTAGCTATGCAGGTCATTATAATGACTACAAAAAAATTAGCTGAATGTTGAGATAAATCTCTACATAATTGTTTCCTAATATATTTAACCTTTAATTTAAAAACAATTAATTAAACTATATTAATACTTTTAAATTTTATTTTAAAGAGAATAAAACAGAACAAAATAGAATGAAGTGGAGCAGAGTAAAGCAATGCAAATAACATAGGATTTCAGAAAAAGACAGCAGGAAATCAACAGTGGCTGCCATAATGTCTCTTGCTTTCTTCAAAATAGCTGCCTGTACCTTCATACATATTGGAATCAAATAATTGAAAACAGATTAAAACCAATCAAAACCATGAATAAGAGCATCATTGGCTTTTGAATCAAAATGATAGTAAATCCTCAGTGGCTACCACGGTGTCTCATTTTCTTCAGTGGAGTTGTTCACACTATCACACATACTGAAATCAATTCTTGTAAAGCCTTTAGGTGAAGTTCTAGGCATCCATAAGCATATACATGTACATCTATCCTTTCCTTTATTAGAGGAAAAAACCAAATAAGTATATCTAAGAGACCAAAACTATATTAATATTTTAATAAGAGCAAAAAAGTATGTACAATAGTGAATGAAACATAGTTTTAATATTTTTGTCAGTTGTTTTTGTTTATGTTTGGTGCTAGAGATTGAACTGGGGCCTCAGTTTTGCTAAATTCATGCTCTACAGCTGAGCTACACTCCCGGTTCCCAGTTTCTGATATTTATGAAGTGCTACTTGTTCCTTCCTAAGGGCACACTAAAATGTTGCTTTCATTTCAATGCATATTTTATAATGTACAGGATTGCATCTGGTATATGACTTATAAACATGTAATGTTAAAGATGGGTGCCTGAACATTCACTACTGAGGGTCTAGGTAAAGCATACCAAGGAAGGAAGACGAGTATTTCTTCAAATGTGGGCCATGAACTGCCTGCCTTTGGGGCATGTAGAGCACTTGTTAAAAAATGAAAATTCCTGAATTTCACTCAGGAATTACTGATCAAGAATCCTTGAAGGCATGGTCTGGGATTTTGCATTTTTAGCAAGCTCTTTAGGTGACTCTGGCAAGCTTTCTGCAAACCAGAGCCTCTAGTCAAGAAAATCATGCCTGAATCTGAGCCCTACATAATCCTTGTTCCCAGAGACCACAGAGTTCAGAGGACTCTTTCCCTAGAGTGACAAGGATAAGTCCATCACAGCATTCTCAGACTTAGAAAAATACTTCATAGGTAAAGACGAAAACTGGACCCATTACACTTCTCTGCCTGCACCAAGAAAGAAGTGGGCTTATTCAGAAATTGTCAAGTTTTTGAGGATTTTATCCCTAGAGCTAAATTATGGAAATTAACTTCTTTAGCCACACAAATCCCAGTGGGGTAATCAGAAGGCGAGACTATAAAATCCTGAATATAAAAATAATACAAAATAATACAATAAAGAAATGTGCACATTTAAACATGCACTTTAAAAACAAGTACCAGTCTGTCTCCAAGTAAAATTACAAGGGAAAAAGTACCTTTTGTATCAAAGTTTTGGAGAATTTCTAAGTATTCGTTTTATCCATTTTAAAGACAAATAGGATTTTGCTTCAACAATTCCAACTCATGCACAGCAGTCCTGCTGCTTCCTGAGTCCCTCCCTGGCCTTACACCACAAAGTCCTGCGCTCTTTGGATCTTACCTTCCGATTGGAAGGACCATCTCAGCTTTCCTCGTCAAGCAAATGCTTTCTGCATTTTCTTAGTCCTGGGTTGTGTCATCTGCCTGTCAAGAAAGCAGTTGCTTGTTTGATTGTTAATTGCCCTTGTTTTTTATTATAGAATGCATTCAAATTTTGGTAAGTAACATGTTCTTCTTTGTAATTAGATATAGTAGTTAAAATATCTTTCAATTCACCATGCCATTTTCCTTTAATCAGCACATCAGCCAGGCTTTAGGATGATGTTGGAAGCATATCTGCAGTTTTACCACAGCAATGCTGCTCACAGAAAATTATGTTGCCAATACATTTTGCAATGGAAATGAAATTCAAAGGTAGATTTTATTTTGCAGGCCTGAAATGTGTGAACCAAATGAAAGTAAGACATAGACGGTTCAATCATTGGTGTCAAGATGCAAAGATTTTTCTATGGGCTTTAAGACGTCGATGGCTAAAATTACCCAGTGGTCATTTGGAGAGCCTGTTCCAGGATGCATAGGAGATCTTCAGAATCTTCCCTGTAGGAAGAGGAGAGGCTGGAGTATGTTGACTAACTTAGTGCATGACTCAGTCACGAGGGAGGATGGGCCAGTCAAGAGGATACAGAAAACTGAGCATCAGAGAGGACAAAAGTTTAAACATTTCCTCATTAAATTCTCTTCAAGGAAGTTTTATTAGATTCACTTTACAGAAAAAGAAACTTAGGGTTAGAGAAGTTAAGTGATTGTCCAAGATCAGCCTGAAAATAAGGTCAGACAACCGTCTGCAAAGCTAAAGCTAAGGCCCTGTGGGAACCTCCTTCTCCTCTGTCCATTGGGAAAAACCATGCAGAAACAGGGCGCCTTGAAATCAACTCATTCATGACGTCATGACAGACAGCTCAGCCCAGACAAGCAGGAAGACGAGGGAGACAGTGAACGAGCGTGGAACAGAAGAGGCATGCGGTTAGACTCCGCAAGTTCAGAACCAGCTTTTGACATTATTACTTGTGTTCTTCAGCAAGCACTTTTCTAAGATTAATAAAAGAATATTGTTCAGCACCTTGGCCGAGCACAGTCTGCCTGGGTTTGAGCCCCAGCTCTGCCTCTTATCTGCTAAGCAACTCTGGCAGCTCTTCATCTCTGTGCCTCAGTTTTAACATCTATAAAATGAGCAATTATTCCAACCACACTAGGGCAAGGGTTAAAGAAGGCAGTGTGAAGTACCTGGGCTGTCTTACATGTAAATACCCGATTATCGCTAGCCATTGCTCTAATGCTACACCTAACTAAGGGCAGAAATAGGATGTCAAGGAGTTCGGGTGACTAAGAATGAGGAGTGCAGTGGGCTTTGTCTAGTTCTGACACTGGTAGAGAGCTGTCCAGTAAAGGTTAGGTGCACATCTGACGAAGGCAGTGCATGTAAAGTGGCGGCTTTCCTCACCATGGAGCTCACACCTGGCATGTGGCAGGTAACTCGGACTCTTAGAAAGGTGCTAGTATTATCTGTGACCAAAGGCCGTGAGCAGAATGGCGTGCTGGGAAGGGGGCGCCGACCAGCAAAGAAAGGGAACTGGTTGCTATGGCAATGACATAAGCAGAGGGCCTCTTGCTCCTTTAAAAAATGGAGATAAATTGCCCTTTCGTTTCACACATGCACATGCGGTGGACACAGACGTGTCTCTACTTTGGTGGTATCGTCCGCGGGGTGCTGAACTGAACGTAATCAGGGCACACGGCGAGCCCGCCTAGCCCAGCCCACTGGCCGAATCTGGCCTGCTGCCTGTTTTCGTACATTCATCTCAGAACAGCTTTTACAGATGAACGCTTACAGTTGATTTGATGAGAAGGAATGCTGACTCTGAGCCCCAATTAAGTGAAACATTATCCACCCCCACCAAAGAAATTCCACTCTTCTCATTAGTAACCTGCATTACAAACACTGTGTGTACTGATTATTGTTCTCCTTGTGTATATAAGTACCTACATAATAGTTTCAATTTTGCCTCCTGGCCTAAAAGACCTAAAACATATTTACTGTGACCCTTTATAGAGAAAAGAGTTCTTTTGTGCCTTACAGTATCTTGCTTGTGACTTTTCCGTCTCAACAGCTGGTTACTAAGAACTATCAAACTCTGCTGATGAGCACATTTGCTTTGCAAAGAGGGAGGATATTGTCTCTCACAACACTTCTTAAGCCACAGGAGAAAAAAAGTTCTGTGCCTTGGCAGTTTTAAAATAAGAAAATTGTATCCACCCAAACCCAGACCCACACACTTAGCTGTGAAATATATTTATAAAGGCATGTGATCAGAAACACTGTAGAGTCTTCTCCGGTCGTGGGAAACAGGATCTTCATGTGACTTAAATGGGCCCATTCTTTGGGAAGAAGTTATCTCATATCACATGATTAAAGTTAACTCATCAGAACCCCTGTGAAGGTTCTGGTGGCCTCCGTTCCTTTGCTAGCTTGTTTAAAAAAGCCATCTTTTCCCAAAGGCCCATAAAGTGCACATTCTACCTCAGTTTCATGTTAGATGAAGACATTTCTGGCTCTTGGCATCTCTTAAATGATGACAGCTTTTCATTGCAGCTAGATTCAAACAGTAAAAGTCAATTAAAGAAAACATGAGCTGATTCCCTTTTAAGGAAGACAGTTCTTGCAAAATCACAGGACAAGTTAAAACTCTGGATCTAGGAAGCCTGATACAAAAAGAAATTCCAGACATGATGTTTTTTATCAAGAGCCTTAAGATTCAAACAAGTTTCTCTCTGGAAACTCAAAAATTAGGATTTGGATCAGCTGGAAACAAAATCACTGCCAAAATGAACAAGAAATTTTCAGCCGTCTCAGGTGAAAAGGTTTCTATGTGAACCAAATATCCTAAAACACATCATATGAGGATCCAGAATGCAGAAATTCAGTGGGGAAAAAATCCCTTACAGGCTTTGCTTATATTTTATCCCAAGAAACCCAGCAAGAAAATCAATGGGGCTAGATGTCAATTATGACACCCGTGCTGTCGAAGCCACCGATGACTGGGGACACAGCAACACTGCTTCCCAAAACAGAAGCTCTGCAGTGATAGAAGTCACAAGGTTGTGACCTCCAGGGTTATGGCCTCCCCTTGTGTCACCCACTTCTAAAATTACCCTGGCTGTCTGCCTGCAGGGTCCATGTTTCGAAGGGAGACAAAGAGGTTCTGACAATTCTTTCAAAGTAGAAAGATGTAAGGAGCAATGTCTTTGCCTATTTTTGTTTTATCCTTTCAGATGGGAGAACATCAGATTCTCTACAAAGCAACTCATAAATAAACTATTAATGCCATCAAGTAGCAGAGCGGCTCGAGGAGCATAAGATATTCCCACGCACCCATCCTGTACTCTTAAAAAGGTAACTGCAACACTTCTCACCGTAAAAACTTTAAATACATATTTGAACTAACCAGAACAATCTGTCATAACACATTTGCTGATGCTTTTCTTGAGATGTCATTATCTTACACTTCATCCTGCTTCACTGCTTCTATAACAACTTTCAGTAAAGAAAGAAAAAATAAAAGGAAACAGAGCTAAAACTCTTAAAGATGAAATCGACCTTAAGATTTTAATTACTGCAGGGCGGGGGATAGAGCTCAGTGGCACAGCACCTGCCTGGCAGGCGTGAGGTCACGAGTTTGATTCCTGGTACAAAAAAAAAATCTGTTTCTACCACTTCTATACTTAGCCTTCCCCATTACCTAAAACATACACTTCCTTTTTAAATGCAAAATATGAGACATCACAATCTCTAAAAGAAGAAAATGTCTCTCAGAGAAATCTTCACTTGCAAATAACCTTCAGTGACCACTGGCTGCCTCCTTTTAATTTCAGTCCTGCTGGTACCAGAGGCAGTTTACTGTAGTTTCTTACGGAGACCTGATTCTACCTTCTACTCCCAGCCGTAACACACATCTTCTTAGAAGGAATCACTGGAATCCACTGATGCTATTCCCAGTGGTGAAGCCTTCCACAGGCACATACCTGATGGTCCACCCAGACCCCTACTTTATGTAAATACACCAAAATTGTGATCCTTAAAGTGCTACAATCAAAGGACATTATAAATGCACCAATATACAACTACATGATGGATACATATTGCAATTGTGGGTATATCCTCACATACGTGTGCATACATGCATAGCCATGTGTGTGTGACATGCACACGGAGCTTACAGATGCAGACACATGTATGCATACGGCAAGAAGAGCTATGAAACACAAAACCAGGTTGGAGGTGCCGCAGATACCGTTGGCGCCCTATCCAAAGTTGTGTCCTTGGAGGCGCGTCCCTTCCTCATCCTATGTCAGCATGCATACTAATTGCTCAAAGCTGTATGCTTCTCCTGAAAATTATTTTTGGCCAAAGGAAATATATTGTCCAAAATTGCCTAGTCATTAATGTCTTGTAAAAAAAATCCTGTCCCCTTTTCTCAGTGTGGGGCACCAATTATGTCATTCACACACCAGGGCTCCCTGTGGGCTGTGATAGAGACCAGACTTCTGCTAAAGTCACATTTGCCTGGCTTCTGTCTTATATCCCTAGAGTTTCCACGGCAAACTTCATCTCAATGAAGCACTGATTCAAGAATTCCTGCTTCACATCCAGTGTGTAGAGAAGCCATCTAAGCCAAACAGTAACCAAGGAAAATACCAAATACGGAAGCAGGAGAAAGGATATCAGAGATCTGACACAGCGAGTCATCTCTTATATGGATGGCTTCTTAAAGAACATTTCAACTAGGGAGAATCACACTCCGAAATGTTTTGCTGCTCTGGCCCCCAGCAGAGAAGGGCACTGAGGGTGGGCATACTGGGGAAATGCAAGCATCAAATGAGGAGGGGCGATGTCACCCCGTTTGATATCAAAGCAACCTCCCCTAGCTGGTTAGAGGTAATGCGAAGGAAGTAGGCAGCAAGTATAAAACAGATCTTATGGAATCCAAGGAAAATCTGAACAACCCGCTTTCAGAGAAATGTCAAAGAGCACCAGGACCTCGGCAGAAAGTTGGGGATACTTTCTTCCATATGCTACTCTTTTCCCCTCTCGCAGTATGTGCCTCAGGTGTTTGAAGTCTCAAGTAAAGTTCCTGAGTTATGGAAAGATGATGGGCAGGTGGTGGCAGAATCCTCCAGAGTCCCTACACAAGAAATTACAGAGCAGCCAGGCATGGTGGTGTGCACCTGTAATGCTAGCACTCAGGAGGAAGAGGCAGGACGATCGTTGTGAATTCAAGGCCAGCCTGGGCTACGAAGTGAACACAAGACCAGCCTGAACTGCATAGTGAGACCTTGTCTCAAAAAAGATAAAAGAAAGAGAGAAAGGAAAGGGAAGGGAAGGGAAGGGAAGGGAAGGGAAGGGAAGGGAAGGGAAGGAAAGGAAAGGAATGAAAGGAAAGAAGACAAGGCAATTAGAGAATGCAACTCAAAACTCGTGGACAATAGCTACAATAAAACTAAGTGACTACAATGGATGGATAAATAAGCTGTGGTATATACATAAACAGGAATATTTCTAAGCCAGAAAATGGAATGAAGTTCACCTATATACTGCAACTACGATGTACATTAAAAAACATTATGCTAAGTGAAATAAACCAGGCTGAAAAAGTTATGGATTGTATGATTTCATTTATATAAAATAGAAAAATCCATAGGCACAGAAGGCTAGTTTGTGGTTAGCAGAGACTGGGGTGACAAGGGGACAAGCACGAACTGCCAATGAGGTTTTCTCTCCGAGAGACAAAATAGCTTAGAACTAAACACCAGTAGTAGTTGCAAACACCATGGATGAACCAAATGGCACAGAATTGTACACTTTAAATTGAGTAGTGCTATGTTATGTGAACTGCACTTCAACTTTTAAAAGAAATTAAGCTTATAGATAGTCCTACAAACATCGAAATATAAATCGATGGGGAAAATCACCAACAGCCCCTAAATCTACATTTTATTGTCATCTAAATGGACGAAAGCAAGGGAAACAACATGACATCTGACAAACTCCAGAAGAGGAAAATCCCAAGAGCAGACCAGCTCTCCCTAGAACTGGTGACTGGTTTGTTTAAGATCAACTGCTGGACAGAAGTCTCCAACAATCAGTACCAGCAAGAGGGCTCCCCAGTTATCCTAAAAAGGCTGAGGCTGTAAACCCCCTCTGCACCCCCAGAACTGGGCCACAGGCTGCCTTCCAAAGCAAAACTCCCTACTGGAGGGAAGAGGCTCACCTGAGCAGAACTAAAGCAGGAGAATGTTAGATAAAGGCACAGATGAGGCCAAGAAGAGCTGGAAAATCTACAAAATGAGCCGGAAAGTTAGGAGTATCAGAAAGTTAAAGAGAAGGAAATTTTGTGATCATAATGGAGCTCTGAACCCAGATTTTTCCTTGAATTTCAAGAAAACTGAGTTCACATACAAATGAGCTAACCAAAAAACAAGTGGTCAAATTCCATACAGACATTCTCCAAGAAAAAAAAAAAAAAGAATGTCCATAATATCTAGCAGGTTTGAAAAGTACATCAAAACATCCCAAGCTCTGAAAGTCTAATATAAATCCATCTTTTGAAAACCTCAAAAAATACATCATAAAATTTAATAACAAATATGTAGGGAGAAATCATTTTTAGAAATAAAGACAAAATTAGACAAACAGGAGACACAACAAATACAACAAATAATCTTCAGAGAGTAAAAGGTAAAAAAAGAGAAAGATTTTAAAGTCAGAAAAACTCAGTGAGGGATGAAAAAATTTGGAGAGAATCTGACAAATGTTTACCAATAGACCAAGAAAATCCACTGACAAATAAAGGAAGATCCTGAAGAAGAAAACCAAAGTAAGCAGATGGAACCGCTATTTTTAAATCACACCTCTAGAAAATATTCCTGAAATGGAAGAATTATATAATTCTCAGGAGCATGAAAATATTAAGTCAGAACAATCAACACCAAAATATATTCTAATAAAACTATAGAACTTTAAAGAAAGGAATTTGGATAGGCAACTGGGCAAAAGACTAGATGATTTCTAAAAGTAAAAATTAGATGGTCTTTACAATTTTAACAGCTCAAGAAAAAGATTAATATATTTAATTTTCCCAAGGAATAAATGTGAAGTAAGAGTTTATAGCCTGCTATGCTTATTTTCAAGTCTAAAAAGAATAGAAAAGTTGATACTAACAGTGGAAGAAACATTGTTCCTCTAATCCATTCTATTGGGATCTACTAGAAGAGCAAGTTTGGAACTAAAATTGCCCAGCAAAGCTTTAATACACAGACACTTAGTGAGCAGTAGATGTATACTGACTTCGAGAACTCTGGATAAATGAGCATCAAAAAGGAGAAACCCTAACACACAAATGGCTACATGATCTGACAGTGAAGATGCAGAGCGACCACAAAAAAGAAAGAGAATGGGGACACTGTATAGTAAATAACAATAGCAATAACCATTTTCAATCGTCAGAATTCATTGAAGTGTAGCTAGTACAACTATTCTGAGATCACTGTATGAAGAATGTATATTGAGCAAGATGAGTATTTATGGGGTTCTAATTTGTCATTCCCTGTGTCCTTAGTGAAAAGCAAAGGAAAGAAAGATTTACTGCAGGGCTGGGGATGTAGCTCAGTGGCAGAAGAGCTGCCGGTGCTTTCAGGGCCTGAGTTCCATCACCAATGCTGTAAAACAAATTATTAATGTAAGATAAGTGAAGTAGAAGTCTTTCTAAATTTTAACTGGAAGTTTTAGTATGAATTAATATTTTTATTTTTATAAAATATTATTTTATGTTATATTATTTTATAAGTTATTTTATTTGTTTAGATTAATTAATTTTTATTTATTTTTTATTTTAAAGAGAATAAAAATAAGTAAAATAAAACAGAATAAAACCAATCAAAACAAAACAATATAAGTGATACAAGGTTTCAAAACAAGATAATAGAAAATCAACAATGGTTACCATAATGCTTCTTGTTATCATCAAAATAACAGGTACCTTAAGATATAGTAAAAATCAAACAAAACAGAACAGAATAAAACCAATAGAAACAAGACAATGAATTCAATACAGCATTGAATGGAATGGAATGGAATTATCTTCAAAATAACAGGTATCTTCAGACATAGTAAAAATCAAACAAAACAGAGCAGAATAGAACCAATAGAAACAAAACAATGAATTCAATACAAGACTTCAAACCAAAATTATAGTAAATCAAAAAAAGCTACCATAATATATCTATAACAAGATGCCCAGTGCCATCAGATATAATAAAATTAAACTAAACAAAACAGGATAAAGCCAAACCAAGCAAAATAATGAAAATGATATAGGACTTTAAAATAAGATAACAGTTAACAATGACTGCCACCTTCAGAAGGAGACCCCACATCAATTCTACCCTGCACATTGCTGTCCTCTGAATAGATGATCAGATTATCAACTTCAAACCTGCAGAGTCAATGAGGCACTAAACACTGCAAGCATTAGCTGTATTTTACCTCAGTAGCTATAGTCTCAGCCTCTGTTTCTGCAAATCGACTGGTAATTTACGGAGCAGGGAAGAATCTTGGCTCTTTTTGTTCCGCAGCCCCTGTGCTGAGAGGGGCTGATGTCTGGTTGTCCTCCCTGAAGCCCAGGCATGGCACCAACTCACAGGAAGGGGCTGGACTCTGATTGTGCTCTCCACAGCCCGCACATGGCCTGGATTGATTTTTTATAGTTTTTGAGAGGTAACACTGGTGGAACTTGAGAGTTGGTGGGTAAAACTCTGTTTCTTAATCTGGAGTGGGGAGGGACACATGATATACAGACATTGGCCTTATAATTTGTGAAAGATACACTTATGTTCTATTTTGTGCCTATTTTTATTACTACACATTTGTAGTACATAATGATTACAGTTCTCGTGTGGAGTTGGTACATGTACAGAACACATCTTAATTCCTTTTTCTTCCCCTTTCTGTTTTCTCTTTCCTCCTCATCCTTCTCTTGATCTCTCTCCTTCCCATTGAAGAAAGATCTATCTCCCTACTTCCTATTACCTTTTATTTGTTCTTTATTTATAACTTGAGTTTCTCATATAAGAGAAACATTGCAATATTTAAATTTTGTGTCTGTATCTTAAGGCTTAATATTTTTAAAAATTAAAAAAAAACTCAGGACAGGAAAACAATTGATCTAGCTGAGACAGTTGTTCAGTCTTTAAATCAACTGGTGCTTGAGAATCTAAGATCTGTTGAAAACATTTCCCCAGACATCTCCCCTCATACCAACCTTTTTAGTTGGCTACAACAGGTGGGAAATTTCATTGAAGGATGAGTGAACAAGAGAAAATGAACAGTCCTTCTTCCAAGCCCCCAAATTATATTCCTGAGAAAGGCAAATTGAAAGAAAAAAAAAAGCTGACCAATGGCAGCACTTCCCATTTAGAAATCCTACTCACTTGTGGTAATCAAGGTCAAAAAACATACAGATATTTCCTATCACCAAACAGCCATGTGGGTTCAAGACTTTTGACAACATGAGTACAATTGCATGCTACTTCAGTGAAAATGCTCTGGGGCTGTCAGCAACAGAACAAAGCTTAAACTGGCTTAAGCACTCACACGCCGGAAAGTTCAAGGTTGAATATGGCTTCTGGTTGACTGAATTGGCAGACCAATGATGTCAGGAAGCACCAGCTTCTTTCCTCTCCTCTCTTCTACCCTCATTAGAACCTCTGACAAACTTGGATCAGAATGGCCAAGCTAGCACAAAACTTCACATCATAACAGCAATGTCAGGAGGAAGAAGATAAATGACTGTCTCTTCCTTTGACTCTTTGTTGGGAGGAAAAACCGTTCAGAACTAGTTTGTAGACTTCCCTTAATTGTCACATCTTGACCCATTTTTTGTAGCTATAACAGAATATATATCTGAAGTTAGATAATTTATGAAGAAAAGAGGTGTATTTTGGCTCATGATTCTAGCATCTGGGAAGTTCGACGCATCTATTTGGCTTTTAGTGAGGGTCTCACATTGCTTCAACTCATGGAAGAAACAGAAAGGAGGTGGAAAAAGATAAAACACAGGGAGTGAATTTGCTCTTTATTGGCCCACTCTCATAGAAACTAACTCAGCCCCGAGAGAGTGAGAACTCACTTGTCTCCCAGAAAATCAACCCAGTTCTTGAGAAGCACACTAATCCCTCTTAGGGATATTAGTCACCTGCTAAAGATCATACCTCCCAGTACTACCTTAATAATGGCAACCAAATTTCAACAGAGTGCCAGGGGGGACAAGTCACACTGAAACAATAACCGTCACATGCTCATTTTTAAACATATCGCCATGTAGGGAAATGTGTCACTCCTCAGATCTCTGGAGGTGGGGGAAGGGACTCCAGCCTCCCCTGAGGCAGCCACACAGGGCTGACTAAATGCTTGAATAATATCAAAGTTCTCATCAGAATGAAGAAGACAGGATGCAACCAATAATGCAACCAGCATCACACTTGACCCACATAAATGGCCCCTCATTGGGCTTTGCTTCCCGGAGTTTTAACTACATAGCCTTCTGTTCTCCTTACATACAAAAAGATAGAGGTCTAAGAAAAAAAGAAACACAAAAGTATAGTGGCGAAAATATGTGAATATTCCTCTCTTATTGTTTGTTTATTCCCAGCAAACTAACCAGAGAGTACAACATCAAGCAGAGATGACATCTTTTTTAAAAAGTCAAATTATGAGTCAACTACAAAGGTATCACCTACAGTTTTTTCTCATGTACAACTGAGTCAGTTGAGCCCTTGTGTCTGTCACCCCTGCTTCCTTTCACAAGCTCATCTCAGTCTCAGGCCTGGAAGGTGTCTGTCCTGGGAAGCCAAGGAGCATCTGCAGACCAGAAGAAGCTTTTGAGTCACTCTTGTCACTCATCGGACATTCTCTGAGCCCTCATAAGCTTCCCATCACCACTGAGTCCTAACAAGCCAACATGGGCCATCACTCATGTGATGACTTCACAATAGAAGCTTGGATGTCAAGTAGACCTGGATCCAAATCCTAGCTAGTCTTCACTCAGCACCTGTGCAGCATTGGAAAAACTTCTTAAACTCTCCCTGACTCTGTAAAATTGGAGTTAATAACAGAATTTGTATCCTAGAACCTTTATGATAACTAAAGCATTGCAAAAGGCATTTATTTGATAAGAGTTGGCTTTCATTGTTACCTTTTCCAAGAATTTGACCTGTGCTAATAAAATCATGATGCTGCACTTTTAAGGTACAACCAAACTTTTCAAACTCGGTCAACTGAAGTCTGGGAGATTTTATTCCTTTAGTAACAATGGTTTGATACCTTTATTAGGAAATCTTCTCCTAATCTGGTTTTTTTAGTTTATCCATCACTCTTTATCTCAGTCTTAACTTGTGTGTCCCATTGCATTCTTCACTAAATGAGTTTTCTACATCTGAAGCATGAATAATTAATTACTACTTCACAGAGATTCAGTGCATTACAGTTTGTGGCACTAAAGAAATGAATGATAATTTCATGACCTCAAATAATAGTTAACATTAGTATGGATGACCCACACTCAACTGAACAGTGGTGAATGTGGGATGGTAAGCAGAATGGACGCACAGAGGCCCCCCTGCGCAGGGCCATGTTGGACAAAGCTAGAGCTCAACCTGCACTACACGAAGCCCTGGGTCTCACATACCATCGTCTCTCCTGAGAAGCCATTCTTCACACAACAGCCAGAGCAAGTTCTTAAAAACAAAACTGAAGGGCTGGGGATGTATCTCAGTGGGTGAGCACTTGCCTAAGATGTGTGAAGCCTGAGTTCAATCCCCAGTACCTTCAAAAGATCAAACTGCTCTGGTGGCTTCCTTTCATTCTTAGAATAAGATCCAGGATTACCCAACAAGGTCTCAAATGAAGTGGATTTTTCTAGCTGTACAATTAGCTGTGCAAATTCAGGTCCCGCCGTTGTCCACATCCTCTCTCCTCCAGGTGTATTTACCTTCTATCACGCCACGCTCTCGCTCTTGGCGTTACCTTTACACCTTCTCACTCCTCTGCCTAGACTTTCCTTCCCCCAGCTCACCGTACAGCGAACTCATTTGCCATGGGATCTGTTCTCACACGAGGGTTGAACACTCCCTAAGCCCGTACTGCCAACCAAATCCAGGCCTGCTTTACTTTTCTTCTTACTGCTGCAGCATTACCTAGTATTTGTCTCTTGTCTGTCTCCTCCACTAGAGCACAGATTTGGTGAGAGAATGGATATAATTGTTTTGCTCATGTCTGTGTCTCCAGCTCCTAAAATCATCTCTGTCACACAGTAAACATCAAGTTAATGAATGCATAGGATAGTGGTAGAAGTAAGCCCCCCAAGGATAAGTGGATGTTTCCATAAACAGGTGAAGTGGTCCATAATTAACAATGTTTGTAATATAACATTTGTTGATACAAAGAACATTGCCACTCGTATAACCCCTTCAAGAGTGCCACCAAAAATTCAGAGCCTTGAAACAACAAAGGCTTTCAAAATTGGCCTACAAGCCCACAGGTATCATTCTGGTTTCCATTTAAAAACGCCATGAACTAGGTGGCTGATAAACAATAAACTTTTATCTCTTCTAGTTAAGGAGAGTGGAAAACCCACGATGGAGGCATAAATAGATTCCTCCTCTGGTGAGGATGCATTTCTAGGTTGATAGACAGCAGTTTCCTCACTGCAGAAAGGATCTCTCTAAGGTCACTTTTGTAAAGTGCGCCAATCCCATTCATGAAGCCTTTGCTTTCCTGGCCAAAACATCTCTCACAAAACCCATCTTCTTTTCTTTTTCTTTTATTTTTCTTTCTCTTTCTTTCTTTCTTTTTTTTTAAAGACAGGGTCTCTCTATGTAGTGTTCAACTGGCCTTGAATTCATGGTGATACTCTTGCCTTGGCCTCTTTACACATAGGTGTACACCACTGCCTGGCTAGGCTAGGCTCCACCTTTTAATGCCCTTCTGTTGGTGGTTAGGACTTTAACACAGGAATTTTGAAGGGATAGAAATATTTAGTCACCATAATTATTGGCCAAAAAATGAGTAAATAACCAGATACATAGTGAGCAAACATATATTAAATATACCATGCTTTGACATGAATTTTATCCGTATTAAATATGTATATTTTTTACTCATGGAAATAGCTAACTAAATGTCCACCAATGGAAATCAGAGAAACCGGGGCTGGGGATTTAGCTCAGCGGCATAAACACCTGCCTTGCAAGTGTGTGGTCATGAGTTCAATCCCTGGTACCAATAAAAAAGAAAAAGACAAAAAAAAAAAAAAAAAAAAAAAAAAAAAAAAGAAAGAAAGAAAAGAAAAGAAAAGAAAATCAGAGAAACTGTTGCACTGTAAGATTTGTGAATATTTCCAAATCATGGGGAGGAAAAATATCAGTCTTCAACTCATAGCATTCTAATCAAAGGATATAAAACAGCACTGTTATTATGTTCTGCAGATGTTGTGCTAATAATTTTCCCAGTGCATATGAATTCAAATGGGAGGAGCACAGGAGCAAAAATGGAATCGATCCATTTCCATTTTTCAGTGGTGTTAGTTCACAAGGAAGGTTAAAACTTGTTTTGCTACAACAGATATTCACTGAATTAATTCCCAGTGAAAACAAAAACTCATGATCTTTGCAGCCAGACAGTACCACAAGTGATAAATTGCTTCCATCTACTCACTTTCTGATTTAAGCAGTTTTCTTTCCTTTTCAGCTGACAACTTTTAAAAAAATTTTTCACATATCCTTATATATGTATATTTATGTCACTGATGGTCCAGATAGGTTAGTAATATGTTAACACTAACTCAGTCTCCTTAGACTCTTGAATAAAAGGAAAAATCATTAGAGAAAAGGCTGTTTCTTTAAAGGCTTTTGCAAATAAATCATCTTTTTTTAAATTGGTCTGTTTCTTTTGCTTCCAATATCATTTGTATTTGGGCAATAATTTTGCATTATCAAGTTGGATTTGGCTGAATAAGGTATCCACATCCCCCTGCGATAGGAACCTTCTACAAGTATTTAGTACAGTATTCTCGTTTCAGCGTTCAAAGAACATTTTCATCTTCAAAGTAATACTTCTCCGCCATGGACGGGTCACATTCTTGCTTCAGTGCTTACTTGCATTGAACTCCTGGTAAAGATCTTTCTTTGAAATGGCTTTCTTGGAGCAACTATAACCCAAAAAGACAGTTAACGCCAGGAAAGAGTAAAACAACATGACAAAGAAAACGAATAAATAGGCATTGTCATATGGTTTGGATTTGGGACTTTTTTCTCTTCCGCAGCACTTTGACTTCGCTTTCCAGTTTTCTTTCCAGTAGTTTAAAAGCAATAAGAGATGTAAGAATCTAGTTTTCTGGATTCATACTGTAGCTTTTCTCAAAAATTTTTTTAAAAAGGAGATAACCTCATCTTGAGATCATCTTGTGCAAAACAATATCCTCTTTACTGACTGCATTCTAGCTACTTGATTAGGGGCCATCAGTGCCTTAAGAAGAAAACTGAATGCTAAAAATGAAACTAACTGCCTTGCAGACTGAATACAAATTTAAATGTGCATTACGACCTTAATGAAAACAAGTTTTATGTTGAAGTAGCGTGCAGCCTTCACTTCATATGTTCTTTTCCAAGATAAACAAGATGAGGTTTGAAAGGGCAGGTTGGTTTAGGATCTATCATTTGCAAGCAAAAATCTGTGTCATAGATTTCATTTCATATATTTGCTCGTGGAAAACACAGGAAGTAGAAAAAACACGTTTCTCAAATTGTTTGAATCGACTCACAATTTAATATTTTCATTTTTAAGCAAACTTGGCTATATTCTGACTTCACTCCCAAGAAAAGGCTTTTCATAAATTTCTCACGAGATACAAATCTTGCACTGGTCCCCAGGCTGTTCGTTTGTTGTTTGTTGTAGTTGTTGTTTTTTACTAGTTTGCCCTAAATCGTGTCCCTTGGCTTGATATTAGGCATCTGGTCTCCTGTGGATTCTAACTTCCTACGTGTTTTATTAGCAGAGCTCTCCTAAAGTAAATTGTTGTTTTACAAAGTAGTGAAACCCTATCGCAGCTACAAACACTCTGGAGCGCACACAGGCCCTGCTTCCCTGAGTGAAGAGAATGCCAGCTGTTCCTCCCTGTGATCCGGCTCCCACTGGCCATGCCTGCCCCTTTGAAGTGCGCGCACCTCTGGCGACGTGCATCTCACTCACTTTGCACTATTTCTCTAAGCCTGACCCCTGAACTGATTGTCTGATGACTAATTCACATGCTAAGAGCAAGGTATATCAGTATCACCGACCCGCCTGCGTTTGTCATTAAGGGTTTGTAGTAAAAAGAAAGATGAAAGAGGAAGGCGTAATATTAGACCAGCTGCCAAACGTCCTAGGAGCGTGTTTTGAAAATGTGACTTATAAGAGAAATGGGCAACTCACTTTAAGTCTTTCAAGTTATATATGAAATACATAGATACAGTTTTGTTTTGTTTAGAACTTCCCAAATTTTTCTTTCTTTCCAAACCACTGGCTACTATTAAAAGTCTACCTCATGCATGAACATAACTGCTGTGAGAGGCTCAAAATCATCTAAGAAGAAGGTAAAGATGAACTCTTAAACAGTGCCTGGTTCAAAAACCAACCTGTGCTATCACCACCACGCCATCACCGAAATCCACTAATAGAGCTTTTAAAAAAGTGTGTGTACGGATGCTTCTGACTGAAAATGCTAAGTGACCTGTTACAGCCATTGCCAATGTTTCTGAGTTGTTACAATGACCTCATATCTCGCTCATCTATGCAAAAGATGAAAAACCTTTTCTATTTACTTCTCACTGCAAGAAACCACTTAATTGTCATTTGGGTCGACAAGATTTGTGTTCTGTTAATATTGTGAAAGATAGTCTGTTGGAGCATCTTGGCAAACACTGCAGTGAAATTCCTTAAGGAAATAGAGAGGCCTCTAAATGTGGATAATGGGTCTTTGAACAGACCCGAAAAGACCCATTTCCATAGACTGGACCAGTTCTTTTAAAGCAACACATAATGAGAAATCAAATAAAAGGGGTGGGGCAAAAGGAGAAGATTAAAAAGAGAGTAAAAGATTAAAAGAGGGAAAGAATATAAGGAAAATTCAAAAGGAAAAAAGATCAAAAAGGGGATTAACCATGTTACTTGTTGTTTTTCAGAAATTAAAAAAGTATGGTGGATAAGGAATTTGTTTCCTTTCGGCCCAAGAAAAATGCCAATTATGGTAGCTAAACTGCCCGGATCACATATCAGCATGCTTTGGAAATGTGAGAAATGGATGGGAAATATAAACACAGAGCAATAGCTTACAGTTATGTTATGAATTAAGCCAGAAAAATATCAAGATTTAGTCACTGAATAAGCTGCCAAGGTTAATTTTCCCTGATGAACTTGAGCAAGATCAGAATAGAAGCGATAGCACTGTAGTTGCACGCTTTGGGCAACACCCCACTGCCTCCTGGACTCAAGCTCTTCATTTTCTTATGGAAAAAGAGTACACACTCTGCAGAAATGGAGTCACGAAACTTCCCCTTTGTTTCTGGAATGTATTTGATCAGTACCCTGAGTTCTGAGTTTCAGTCTCTGATATGGTGAAGCTGAGAAGCCAATCCTGCCACACAGTCTTTCAATGGTGGTCTTGGTGTATTGTAACACAGTTTGATTTTTCTTATACCATTTTGGCATTAGAAATAATCATTTTATCACTTCTCAGTCTTTTGGTGAAGATCAAGTGAAGAAATTAATCATTTACAATATCTCGAAGATATAGAGTGTACATATTAACCAATTTTGTAGAATTAATTTTGTGTATGTTAAAATGTAATATATACTTTATTATTATTAATAAGTGTGGGTATTGCTTGTTTTATTTACAATAGGTTTGTGATACTAATTTTTTTTTTTCTGATCCACATTTTTCTTTTGGGTTTGCTTTGTGGTCATTGTGCTTACTCCAGTTAACTTAAAACTAAGTTTGTATTGATTTGTTTTGTCTGTAACCACAGATCTTTTTTAATTGTCAAATACTACTCAAAAATAGTAAAATCAAATAACTTACAAGTACTAAAAGATAAAACAGCGAAACCATAAGTCATGAAAAAGTGGGAGAAAAAAAGGAAAACAATTCTAAATGATCTCTTGCAAATATAAAAATAATAGTCTATGCCATTTTGGTCCTACAGTGATAGGTTTCATATATTCTTTCTCAAGCATTCAGGGCTAGAGGCACCAGCCATGCAATTTCATGGGATTTTAGGTGGCATTTAACAGCATCTCACTTTTCCTCTTTTTGTCTAAGAACAACGCAAAATTCTTCCTAAATTCCAGGTGCTTTCTGTTTGACTGAAATTCCTCTTAAGGGAAAGTATCCCAGAAGACAATCTAGAGAAGCCCATGAATTTTATATTAATTACCCCTTTGTCAGCAGTCAAAAGGCACAGGCCCTCTGCTCTGAGGCTGGATCACTATAAACAAACAGCTCGGGTCAAGAGCCACAATAGCTACTTTACCCCCTGCTGTCCCCATCTTGTGTGCACTTTGGCGGGGTGGTTGGGGGTGGGAGCCAACAGGGCCAAACGCTAAGGAAAAATGCAAGGGAGGATCCCAAAGAGGCTGGGAAGTGAAATGAACCTAGGTCACTTGTCAGAGGAGCTCCACTTCCGGGTCTCTCTTATGGAAATAACAGGGCAACACGGAAGGACTCATAGGCACCACGTTTACAGGCATCTACTCGTGCCCACACTCTGCATGCTGTGTGGTAGGACTCACCGGATCTACTATTGCGTGAAATAGTACAGCACAGCGTAGCATGTTAAAAGTTCTCCATATATGTAAACATGAGTTTGTAAGTGTTTCTGTGAGTGTAAGAAATCAGTCCAAGGTGCTATCAACTTTGGAAGCATAAAAGGAGGTGAGCAAGTTCTTAGCTTTTTATTTACATATCTCTTTTGAGTTTGGTTGCAAGTAGTATAGAATTAGTTTTGTGTGTGTATAATAAAGGACCATGAAGAGACAGTACATGTATTTTTCTCCTCATTCATTTTTTTTTTCTTGAAGCCTTTTATTCTAGAATCTAATTCTTTAAATCAAACTTTGGGGCTTTTGAAGATGACGAAGAGGAAAGGAGCCAGGTTTCCAAGAAGGCAAAGGAAACCGAAGCTGTAGAACGTCCTGAGAATGAACTGAGTTTCAGAAAGGATACACGCCGGGAGCACAGAGATCCTGAGGCAGATGCTGAGAAATAGTGAGGAAGCCAGGGTGCTTAGCGTTAAATAAGGAAAACAATTACAAGAGGTGGTAAAGAGACTGGATTGTATTGGACAGTGTTTCCAGTTATTTATACTGAAATTCTTAGTAAGAAAAAAATTCATGTTACAAACCAGTGTATGCCTATGTTTGCACGTACACACTTCCATGAATATAGCTGTCCTAAGCCATGGTTTCAGAAACACTGAGTTTTTCTCTACAAATATGAAGGCATCAGAAGCAAAGAATTCACAAGATTTGAGCTGCACCTGAAAGAATCATTCTGGACTTGCTCATCTATAATCCTAGCACCCTGAGGGAATGTGGGATGAGGGGCTAGGACTGAAATTTTGAGCCCAGCATAGGGCCACTTAGCAATTTATGGAAGCTGTGTCTGAACGCAATTTTTTTTTTTTCAAAAAGGGGCTGGGATATAGCTCAGTGCAAAGGTTCTGGATTCCGTTCCTAGCACCACAATAAAACAAATCAGCAACAACCAAAGCTGAAATCATCACTCCTAGCAGCTGTAGGGGACCCAGACTGGGAAGGGAGGGACAGGAGGGCAGTTTGACTTGAATATTAGCAGCAGAAGTAATGAAAGGCTGTTGGAGTTGAAATCTACTTTTAATTCAAAGCTGCTAAAATTTGCTGATAATTTGCTTATGCAGAGTAAAAAACAGAAGCATCCAACGCAGTTCAAATTCAGCGGCATGAGCATAGTGGTGAGGCCATTTAGTTCAGCTCGGAGCAACATACAGAGGCAGATTCTCACAGAGACAAATACCGAGTTTTGCATAGAGTGCACTAACTTTGAGCTGCCTTTCAGTCATCCACCTGGGGAGGCTAGGCAGCCCTTTTGCAGTTTAAAGGTCCACCTGGCTTGCTTTGGTCAGTGAGGTCAAAGGAGAAGCACAGTGTGTTCCTGCTAAAGTTGCAAATTTGTGTGACGTTGTTGTCCACGTTGCTACCTAGTACAGCCACAAAACAGAAGGAGAGCTTTACGGGCAACTTCTTCAAACTATAGATCTTGGCCCACTTAATGGATCATGAAACTGAGGCAGAGTTTAAAGCCATAATTATTTTAATGAAAAGCAAATGTGTAGGTTACATTAGGATAGGATGAGAAAGAACCCAGCAGGAATAAATAAAAGAATTAGGATAGAATAGAATGAAATTGTGAAAGAATACCACACATGCAAAGTCTATCCACTTGACAAAAATCTGAAGTCAGTTATGAGGTATACCTCAACAACAGCAAAAAGGTGTGATGGAGCTGGGCATGGTGGTACAAGCCTGTAATCCCAGCACTCGGGAGACTGAGGCAGGAGGACCATTGCTAGTTTGAGACCAGCCTGGGTTACAAAGTAAGCTCAAGGTCAGCCTGAACTGCACAGTGAGACCCTGTCTCAAAAGATGAAGAAGAAGAAGGAGGAGGAGGAGGAGGAGGAGGAGGAGGAGGAGGAGGAGGAGGAGAAGAAGAAGAAGAAGAAAGAGAAGACGAGGAGGAAGAGGAAGAAGAGATAAATGCCCATATGGCAAGCAATATTTGATCCTTTTGTTTACCTGCTTGTTTTTGCAGTGGATAATTTTCGGAGGAGATGTAGGAAGGGAATATAAATTAATAGAGGAAATTCCTAGGTCATAGCCTAACGCTAGACCTTCCCTTACCTACCCTTTTCTACCTTCTGTGTAGCCCGTTGTAACTCACACGTGACCCTACTACTAAGATGACAGGGCCTGACCATCACTGCTCCATCCATACAAGTTTTGTACTCCCTCAAGGACTCTGGTAATGGTGTCATTCTGTGTTTCCCAGCTTTGAGTCCTACTTGTGTGCCATGGTAATTCAGCATCATAAATTAACAAATCTCAATTTTCTTTCTCCTCTGTAAGGCTCAGTTTTAGAAATAAAATGGAAAGAGGAATGAAAGACTCTAGGCTTCCGTACAGCTGAGGGCTTACTACTATCTCCTGTTATAATGTGATTCATTTGACAAGACTTTATTTATATTCAAGTTCAAAGACTTGAAACACTCACCAAACAAAAACTTATTGAACAGTCATTAAGCTGGAGGAAAATTATCTCATTTATTTCTCATGACAACTCTGGGAGGGATGAATTAATATCTGTTTTACCATGGAGGAAATCCAAGACCATGATGAGTTGGCCACTGAACTAATCGGTGGAATTTTGTATCGCCAACCCAATCTCTCTGAAGGAAGCCTAGGGGTTACAGTTACACCACAACAGCTTCATCTCCGTGCGCTGTACTGTTGGTACATCAAAGAAAGACATTGGAAGCACCCTGCTCCTCTCTCAGAAAGGAGGTGGTTAAGTGCCTTATAATGCATTCAGTAATTAAGCATTGATGCAGAAGACTGTATGATACAATTCAGGAAAGTCCTCCCACATATATTATAAAAATAAAATAATCCAACAATCAAAAAAGAATATTGCATGTTGCATATTCGTGAGCAACAACAACAAAAAGAATACATATATATCACATGTGTTTGTGTACAAGGAGAACATTTTGGGTATGGTATGCCAGAGCCTGTTAGAGTGCCTGCCCATAGATAGAAAGACGGAAGGTCTAGGATAAGAAATAAAATTACTTTTCCTTGTTTCCCAAATGCACTGTTAACCTAGGGAGCAGTCAGGCAAACTACAGTTCAAATAACTCAGAGCTCCCCAAGCATATGGTGGGGATACACTTCCCTGCTCCTTTCTAAAGTTAGCCTATGGAAGGGCTAAAGTAAAGTAAGTCAATAAAATGTGAACAGATGTGAACTGTGTCAAATCTGGCCTGAGGTTTTAAGATGCAGTGTCCAACTCACCACACCTCCAGCCACACTGAAAGCCTGTAGAGAGGTAAACACATGATCAGCTAGGGTCTTTGAGTGATTATGGTGAGTGGAATTCTCTTGGTGACTCACATCAAACATGTAGAGAAAGAGAGAAATAATCCTTCGTTGTCTTCAGTCACTAAGATTTGGGGTTGTTTGTTATGGCAGCTTTGCCCAGCCTATCCTGGCTGATGGAGCATAGGAAAGAAAGGCTGAGTACAAAGAGAAACAAAAACTTAGCAATTCTACTAGAACTTTTTCATACTTGTACATGAAAATATGCTTAGAAGTAACAAATTAGTTCATGCATTCAGTAAACACATATTGACAGGGCACCAAATGCATCCCAGGCAGTTAGAAGACACATTGTTACATAAGACTGACAATATCTCACTCTCACAATCAGCATAAACAAAAAACAGTGACCAAGAAGATACACAGAACGAGGCGTGCTTTGGTGAAAAAAGAAAGCCTCGTAGTGTTATCGGAAGGTACTGGGACGAGAGTAGGTGGTCAGAGCAGCCTCCACGCACGACTCACTTTGGCTCATGGTTGCAATCATAATGATAGCTCTAAAACCACGCAGAAGTTTCTTTAAGCTTTCCTGTAGTTTTCAGGTTTGAGGGCATAGGTCTATATTTCATCTTAAATCAGAATAACACCATACAATAAATGAGTAACAGCGGGGAAAATAGTAGGGTAATAGAGTGCTCACAAAACCCAGGAGGCCCAGGCTTCCTGCAGAAAGTGAAGGACCATATTCAGTTACACCTGCAGATGGAATCGATAGAGCCGTAAGTGGATACAGAAGCAAAAGTTGGCACCTCTCTAAGTGGAGGAGGCCACCAATTGAAAATTTATCCCGTAAAACATCCATCAAGATAGCAGTAAAAGGGGTGAAATGTGTACACACGTAAAAGCAATTGAAAACATATTTGCCTAATTATACAGACAAAGATATCAAGATGAGTGCTGAAAGGGGATGAAAAACTAGGAGCTGTGGAATCTCTACTCTAATGGACCCACCTCCGGGCCAGTAATACAGCCTCGGGACAAATGCCACCAATTACAGAAATATTAAAGAGTTAATAAAGCCTAGGAAGCATTTCCAAAGACAGGGAATCACAAAGAAGGAAGCCACAGTTCAGCTTTTATCAGCAATTTCTCTTTCATATTTTTGTAGCAAGCTAACTTTATTAAATCATTCTGCAAAGGTCAAGTGGGAGGTGTCTTTCCTGGACTATTTTCATGTTTCATGACACAGACTGAGTAACTGGAGAATATACACTGTCTTTCCAAAGACTGGAAGACATTTACACTCAGATGCTGGTTTCTTGTGGTGTGCTATTAGTCACTTGGACAATGGGGTTTTATACGACGCTGTGAATGTATAGACTCTCAGCCAAAGTTTTCTTCACTGTCTGAACATCCTCCAGTTACCAACCATCAGAAATCCCCTTTGACCATTTACCACTAGAAGAAGAAGGTAGTGTCAATCATCTCCACAGCAAAAGGGAATGATATCTCAGGTCGTCACAATCAACACTTTCTTTAAATGAATTAATGCACTTACAAAACATAAAATGCACTGAGCTGCAAGGGAGATAATTCTTGAACTACCAAAAGCATGTACTTAATTCAGTGCCTTTTTTTATTGCATGGCAATCAAGGGCTTTAACCTCTGCAATGTTGAGCAGTCCAAAAGAGAAAGAATCCCAATGTTTAAATTTGCATTTCATCACTGTTATGATCATTTTGAAAGTGGCAATAAAACAAGAATACACTGTCCTTATTTATTAAAATGTATAAAACTTCACACAAGTAAGATCTTACTTTTTTTCTCTGCACCTTTAACAAGTAGTTAATGTTATTTTTATGCCCATTAAAGGAGGCAAAGAAAACCAAACTACTACTACATACTATGGTTGTGTTTGGGTTGTGGCGAAGAGTACTTTCCCCTGTCCACTTTTCCATGTTTTCCACTTTTTCCTCTAATGAGCCTGTATTATTGTTAGAGAAAAAGCAGAATTTTAAGACTTTGAAGTAAGCTCTAATAGATAGTGCCCCACCACACACAGACTTCTCTTATGGTCAACAGCATATGGGCTCCGTTCTGCACATGGCTCATAATTAAGAGGCACAGTATCATGCCTTTTATCTCTATCCAGTGAGAGAGGAAAAGAACTAACATTTTTGGAAGTTCAGTAGAAGTGCTAGAATAATTCTAAGACACATAAAATTAGCCCAGGTAATCTCACCATACTATGAGATGAACACAATATAATTTCCATTGGAATTGAAAGTGGGAGCTCAGAGCAACTACTGACTAAAGGATATAAGTGAATTGATAACCAAGATCCAAAACCATATCTGACCAATTCCAAAGCAAGCACCATTTACAGCACTACATGTATAGTTCAATCACAACTCTCTACCTCCCTCTAATATGTCCTCTGGAGGCTGGGAATTAGATAATACTCCATCTCTACTCAAAAGCCTTTAGCCAACCTCTCATTGCACTCAAGATCAAACCCTGGCTCTTTCTGAAACAGCCCAACCCAGCCAACCCCAGCTTCCACTCCACTCCACCTCCTGCACTGGCAGAACAGGACTGGACTTCAGCTCTTCAGACAAGCAGAATTCATGCTGATCCTCTGGCTAGAAAATTACTCCATTCATTCCCCAGAGCTTATTTCTTCTATTTCCAATAAGACCTTCCCCACCAGTCAGTAAGTTTCCTCATTTTCTGTCTGCATCCTATTTTTTCCTTCCCAGCACTCAGCATAACTTCTAATTGCATGCTCACTTCTTTATTTGTTTATACCTGTCCTCCCCCATCTGAGCCACAGGAGGCAGAAACCAAGTCGTTTGCTGACCAAAACATCAAAACACTTACTTGGATGGTAAAAGCTTCTCAGAAAGCAGTTACCAGAAAAATGAATCAAAGTGTTGGAGCTCAGTCCCAATGTCTTGCAATTTACATTCTAATTATTTTTTTAATTTGATGAAAAAATAAAATGAAATTCCGTAATCAAATAACCAGAGGATAGCGGGTTATTGCACTATGTATCATTATCTTCAAAGCAATTACTCAGAGTACAAGACATAATTCAAAAAGATTCTTATGAAAAAGAAGCAGATAATAACACAAATCTTTCTTTTCAGTGAACTGAGATAACCTTTAAAATGTTCATTTGAAATGTGATGTGGCCAGCCTGGGTTCACCTCTACCTTAAATTCGTATTTGTCTCACGCTCATCTTCGGTCACTGGAGCACAAATCTTCCTTCTTCCTCCCCTTTCCCATGGATTGCACTGGTCCCCTCTGACCTCAGCACATGACCACCATGTACTCAAAAGAAGTCAGGGTTTATTTGGCAAAGAAGATGAGAATGCTGACCACTTAGATGGTCAAATAACAGATCATCTTTCGCCCTGGGCCATGCAGTCAATAGCCCACTGATTTGTGTTTGCAAAAATCTACTCAGAATTTCCCCTAAAAGCAGAAATTTCTGCAAAATCCAAGCCAAAAAGAATTAGTAAAACTCTCCTAAAAGAAAGCCTGGTACTGATACTCTCCTAGTCCTCTCATGCCTCGGTTGAGAATCAGTCTTGCAGAGCCGTATTCCTGTTTGTAGCAAAACGAAGTCGTATGGTCCTGCCTGTGCTGGGTCTTAGTGTGTTTCTTTAGTTCTGTTAACATACCAGTTTTCATCAGTGAAGATACTTAGTCCTAGAACCACAGCAGTTTTCATCAATAAAGTTGCAGTTATAAGTCAGCATCAGTAAAGATTCTTCAGAGCCAAACACAAGCTTATTATTTTCTTGTTTGCAACTCTAGTCTCGGTAGTTTTGGTACTCTCTGATAACAAAGCATTATTGAAAAACTGACCAAATGTGAAAAAAAATAAACTGTGAAATAAATAACATCCTGATAAATTATGTTCACATAAAAATGCTCTCTTGCGACTTCTTCATTCACATTCACCAAAGACAATCTGTTATTTTTGTGACTTAGATAAATTAATAGTCAAGTTTAACTTGAACACATTTTATAATCTACATATTACTACTAATGTGATTACACAATCATACTAATGACTAACATTTCTTGATTATTCCTCATAAACTAGAATAACGCAAAATCTCATTTAATCTTTACTAAAGCCCAACAAAGGAACCATTGATATTTTTCCTTTTTGATGGAACTAGAAATTAGGCTAGAGAAATGAGATCATTTGTCCAAAATTGCATAGCTAACAATTTATAAACCATGGATCCAAAATTTAAAACCTATCTTAGTGGGTCCCCAAATCGTTGCTCCCTAGAACCAGACTACACAGCCATGAAAATATTTTCAAAGCAATGCATTAGGACATGGAAGACACAAAGGAATGGGAAAGACAGTTGTGTCAGGGGAACATCGCCATTTTGGTACCAGGTCAAGCCCTGCGGCTGTCGATCTACAAAATTCACTGTACAGAGGGGAGCCCAAGCCAGCTCCCTTGTTGTCCCAGGCCTCAAAAGCCATTGTCAAAACTGATGCTACCAACAATAGAGTTTAGGGTGCGGTTTCTCCCTGCTCTAAAAGCTCATTCCAGCAGCTGTGTGTGTTTTTAGGGGGAAAATCTTACAACAGCTCTCAACGCCTCACTGGACCTGGTCCCTGCCATCACCTCAGTGGTACTGAAGGAGGAAAATTGAAATTTTAAATAAAAGCCTGTACCACCAAGACCAAGTGGACTTGTCGGGCAGGCCCGATGCCCTAACGCATCTTCTTTTGTGTAAACCCCTGACTCTGCTGCTCATGTGTAACTGATGACCTTACAGTTTAACTTGAAATGTAACCGGAAATTCCTTCCTTTAACTCATGCTTTGTATAGCTGATGGGCTGAAATATTTTACCTCCTTCAGCAACATGATGTCACCCAAACCTCCAGTCATATGCACCAAATCTGCTTTGTACCTCCCTGCTTGCTTTCCCTTTCTAACTGACAGAACATTTTAAAGAAAAAGTTCTACTATTACCAAATATATTTATAGTAACCTCAGCTACCAACTCAGGAAGTATTGTGAAATATGAATTTCTATGAAATCTCTTTTAAAAATGCATGCTCTTCTGAATTATGATACTAGAGTAACTTTATGCATTCATAAATTACTCCTTTTGTGACTTTGGAGACCTGATTTTAGTAATAGGCTCATCATTGATCTTACAATCACATTGACACCATAATTTTCTTGTCAAATCTTTCATTTCTACTACAGTGGTAAATTAAAATTTAGTTTTCATCAAATAATCTTATAAACAACATTACAAATTTATCCATAGATGAATCCTCATCAGCTGAATCTAAGAGTTATGATTTGTATTGTTCTTTTTCTTCCCAACATCTCCGACCTAGAATAGAGACACTGAATTTAATTCCAAATACTTTCTACCTTCTTGCCAATTGTAAGGGATCATTCATGTTAAATGATCAAACATCATAAAACACTCACCTATAGAACTTACTATTTAAATCAAGCACAATTGAAAACAAGGAAATCTGTTATATTTTAGGTATAAGGTATCTGCTATATTCACGTGCTGCATAGTAACTAAGCAAAAATGGTAAGAAATGATAAGCAATGATTTGATTGTATTCAGTAAGCATGTCAGGCAGATCGACAATTAACAATGTAGTGTTGGAAATGAAAGAATTGGAGCAGGAGGGATCCAAACATTCAAACTATAACAAACTGCAAGACAGTAAATTTAACCTAAGCACCGGAAATTTAACCTAAGCTAACCCAGAACCTTCTTCACCTGCTCTACCCTGTTCTTCGTGCAGCAGATTGCTGTTTAAAGCACATGCTTGTGGCCTGTGATCTAATTTCTGAGCTCAGCTGATGAGGACCTCAGTGAGAGCTGGAGAAGGAAAGAAAATTAGACCAGACCTTTGTCCCCAGACCCCTTGAAATTCTTGAAATTTCCTCTGGATGTCTGCTTGGCAGTCACTCTCAGGACCACCTGTTTTGCAAAGCTCTCTCTCTCTGGTTATAGGAAACTCACCATACCTACTCCATGGTAGATATCTTGCTCTCACTAGGTTACTACACGATCCTTTGTGATTCCTTTGCACTTCTTCAAATTTGTAAATAAGGTCTTCATTCAAAGCCCTTCTCTGAACATTTGGTATAGTGTCTGCGATGAGACCCTCACTAAGGCAAATCATGGTTGTGTGAAATGACAGCGGTCTCAAATCTAAATAATTTTCAGGGCCAGGGATTTAGCTCAGCAGCATGAGCACCTGCCTGGCAAGCACAAGGTTATGAGTTCTATCCCTGGTACCAAAAAACAAACAAACAAACAAAATACTTTACAGAGTGTTTTAGCTGCCACTATGTTTCTAAGAAGATTTTACTTTCTGTGAGCTGATCTCTACACTTCCAAGCCCAGAAAGAAGTGATACATTTCCTCTCAGTAAATCAAATCTATAAACATAGAACTCAACCTACAGTGACAGCCTTTGATGTCCTCACACAAAGTTAGCTACGTAGCATCTGTAGATACTTGCCTCTCCACTCAAGAGTAGGGTATGTGGTTTCCCTCTATACAAGCAAGATCACGAGAGAGTGTTTGCAAGGATGGGGGTGGTACGGACAGCTGATCCTAAGAAGGAGTTTAAGCTTGAAGCTCAAAAAATAAGAAGAAATGAAGGAAGTTCGGAAGTTTTTTCCCATTTTTAGCCATCAAAGTCAAAAGTGTTAAGCACCCAATTATACACAACCAGATGATTGGTAAGAATGGATATTCCAGTCACCCTAAAACAAGGAGTGGCTGGCGATGGGGAGGATATTGCAGTTTTCCAAAAAATGCCAGGAAGACAAATGCTCCTTCTTCCTTGAGTTTCCTAGCTGACCTTTGAGATTAAGACACTCTCAAACTACTAAGATTTGGAGCTCTGTCAACTAGGTGTTTTCCAGAACTGGCTGATGACTCTTCTTATTAGAGACTCTGGGAAGGCTGCCCAATCTGATCTCTCTGACTTCTTTTGTATGGCACCATAATAGCTGGCATTATACAAAATGGAACTAGCACGCCTTTGTCAGTCAGTTAGTATGTACTCTTGTATATTTAGGCCCAGGAGCACTTCAAAAAATGTTTCAGTGCTGGGCAGACAATGCTATGTCTTCTTCTTGGGTTCCCCTGCTAACTTTTGCTTACTTGATATCCCAACTCTGTTTATTCACCTGCTTGTTTCTCTGCTCTGATATTTTTTGACAGCAGGAACTGTGTCTTATATCTCATCATGGCCCCAAAGCAGGCATACAGTAAGAGCTCGGTAATCCATGCATTAACCAGCTAATTAGGAATAAGTCATCACCTACCCCTTTCATTGAACAAGTAATAGAATAAAAGCAACATTGGTGGGAGTTGTTTCCCAGCACCAAGAACTCTGCGAATGCTCAGTGACAGCAGGGGAAGAAGCCAGGCAAACAGGATGATGGAAAAGCTCTTAACCTACTGGGTTCCACCCTTACTGTTCTCCCAGATGCTGCAGGATCACAGGAACCTGGGGCACGAGATGCCACCACACCTCTTGGGAAAAAGGCCAAGCAGTACTCACTTCTGTACAGAGAGGCTTTGGCAGCCTCCACTGGGGAAATGATGGGATGAAAACACATCACCAAGTTAACATGACTCACCTTCCCACACCCCACACCCTCAGGCTGGAACTGCTGCTTTTCCACATCTTGTTCTTGCTTAAGAAGTGGCTGTGGGACTTGGGGGTGAGGTCAGGGGGTCCCTAACATGTCTCCATGCCAACTTCTCTCTTGAGTATGCTGTGTCAAGCACCTTGACCATCACTTCAAGCCTCAGCAAACTGCCCAGTTTCGATGTAGTCAACGGCTTTTGCCCAAGCTCTTGTTGTGTTATCCCTCCTTGCACTCATCTGTGTGGACTCTGAGTCCAGTGGCCCAAGTAGACCAGCTACTATCCCCACTTTTCAAAAATTCTGCTAAGACAGTTAGGGTGTTTCCCTTCTGTATGCTAATCCTCTCAGTGGTGAACCCAACAAATTATCCCTGGAGCCATTTACTGAAGGTTTTACATCTGTCCAGTTTTAAGACAATTTTGGCATCTTTGTGCCTACACAAGCCAAATGTCTCCTCATTCATTAGGTCACTAGAGATAGTATAAGTGAGTCATTCTTCACTTGTTTATCTTTACTTGAGCTCAACAGGTGGACTGTGAGCACCAGCTGTGTGCAAGACAAAGGGTGGACTCTTAGGATGCAAAGGACAGCAATCCTGAAGAGAAGTCTAGGAAAAGGAACAGTAGTTTCTGTCTCTGGCATTTGCTCTGAAGCCCTGTGCCCTGCTCTGTGGCTTCCTGTCTCTCACAACATCTGACACTCGTTTCCAGTCCATAAGCACCTATCTAAGACGGAGGCTGGTCCTGAGACTGCTTTTGGATAAATATCACCCCTGGTCCCTCGTGCTCTCCGTGTTGGACACCAGCTCTCTCTTTATCTGTGATATCTTTATTTATCATTCATTCAAAATAAATGAGGCCCAAGTCTTTATTCTCAGAAGAGATTCCTTCCTTATGGAGACATTGGCTCAAGTCCCATGTGTTAATGTTAATTCTTGATTAGGTAGTGTGGGAATAGAGACTTCCCGGCCACCTTTATAGAAAGAGGCATTCATTAGCCCACCTCCTCCTCCACCTGAGACTCTTTCTAATCCCACCAACATGAGCCTGTGATCACATTCAGTACTCCAGTTCTACCTGCCAATCTTTAGGGAGATCCTTTCTAGGCTTCCCTGAATATCTACCAGTTCTGAAAACCCATTTCCTAATTAAGCTAATTAAAAGCAAAAAATGCTATGCTTGTTTACATCACAGACATGAAACACATCTCCTCCCAGGAAACCTGCTGCCCAGAATGTGCCATGGTGTATATCCCCAATGTAATGGCCTTGAATTCTGACAATTGGTTTGCAAGTATGTTCAAACTTGGTTGAATGCCAAGAGTTCAAAGTCCAAGAGTTCAAAGTCTTTTTTTTTTTTTTTTTTTTTTTTTTTTTGTCTTTTTCCTTTTTATCGGTACCAGGGATCGAACTCATGACCACCTGCTTGAAAGGCAGGTGCTTATGCCACTGAGCTAAATCCCCAGCCCCAAGAGTTCGAAGTCTTAAGAGTGGCTTATTGCTTGAGATAATAGTTGAGGCCCCAAGCCAGGGAGGTAATTTAGATCCCTATTTTCCAAGAGATTGGCAAGGCGGGTGTGTGTGTGTGTGTGTGTGTGTGTGTGTGTGTGTGTGTGTGTGTGTGACAGAGAGAGAGAGAGAGAGAGAGAGGTCTCCAGAGAGTTTGAGCATAAGAAATATAAGGTGGGCAATAACTTTTAGAGATGGGCATAAAGAAATGTATCAAAAAGAGATGAGCCTCACATAGCCCATTTTCAGATCAAGAGATGGAAAGGAAGTGATCGCATAAGATCAATTTCCACTGTGAAATCCACACTGTTTCTCTCATAGATTGGAAGTAAGTTACTATTTTTTGAATCTGCATCTGGCCGAATGTGAGGTTGACATTATGAAATGGGGATGATGTGCAGCATTTGGAGAGGAAAAATAAAACAGCCTGGTGTGGCGGGATGCATGCCTGTAATTCCAGCACTTGAGAGGCTGAGGCAGGAGGATCACTGCAAGCAAGAGGCTAGCCTGAGCTAAATAATGAACTCAAGGCCAGCCTGAACTACACAGTGAGACTCTATCTGAAAATCCATCAGTCAACCAATCACATTATTTTTGGAATAGAGAATTGTTAGAAAAGAAGCAATGTAGTTAAGTATAAGCTAAGAAGAGTATCAGGTTATTCAGAAAATCTTGCCTTTTGTCCTCAGGTCTTTGGGATTTTTAAAAGATTTTAAGTGAGTGGACCAAGGCAGCTCTCTGCAGTGGTGTTCCAGAATGTTCTACAGCAATGCAGCACAGTACAGTAGCTTCTGGCCAAATGTGGTTGTTGTATGTTTCAAATGTGTGCCACTGAGGAGCTAACTTTTTATTTTTATATGCTTTGAAGTACTTTAAACTTGAACAGCCACAAATGGCCCAGCAGTTACTGAAGCAAGCGGTACTACTGTGAGTTTGTAGACTGTCGGGTTCTCCCACACCAGGACTGGAGGAAGCAGGAGAATGTGAGCTCTGGTCCCTAGGTTCTGCAGTCTGATTATGTGGGTTCAAATCCAGGAGCTCCACTCCTGGGTGATAAGCTCCCTGCATCTCAGTTTCCTCGTTTCTTAAAGGCTTCAAAGGATACAATGGTTATTTCCTCTATACAATAACAATCCTCACATTCTTGAAACCCCGCATTTGCTTCTCTGCTTCACACTGTAGGCACTGCACTCCAGGCCTGGTGCAGTTAGACTTTTGTGGAATACAGGTGGCAAGAAGGAAGGAGAGAGAAAAGAGAGGGCAGGATGGAGTGAGACAAAGGGACGAAGAAGAGAAGAGAAAATAGGAATGAAAGTAGCAGTAATATAACTCATGAAGATTGAAGTACGTTTCTAAAATAAAGCAAATCAAAATGAGAGCCTCAAATAAACATTTTGTGGTGAAGACACTCAGGGATGACAAGGAAGCCTGACATGCTGCAGGAAAAGTGCTTCCAAGTGACAGTGTGGTGGGATGACAGCCCTGAGCAAACCAAGGACAGATGAAGGAGAGCAGACTACAGGGTTTTTCTAGATCTCACACCCATGAAAACGTAAACTTAAGAGTGTGTTCAATGACATATCTTCCAGGGGATATGATTGTGCACTTCGTAACCTTATCTGTCCATGTAACAGAGGAACACAAGAAATGAAGGATATGCTTTTGGGGGCATCCCGTGTCCCAGTTTTTTATTTTTACATTCGCCAGTTTCCCACAAAAAGCAGTGTTGGGCAAGTTTTCATAACTGTTTATTCATTATAAATAGTAAATATTTACTGCACTTTTTACATGAAAGACATTTTTACAACACATTGTTGTTGGCTGAGGCTGCAACACAAAGATACTACTTCTCATTTCTACCACCCCGGTCCACTGCAGGAACTCAACTCAGCACTATGCCTAGGTTCGCTAACTCACTACGTCATAGTTTTCACCTCTAACAGGAATGGATTTGTGCCTACCTCATTCATGGTTCTGAGAATAGGAAGAAATAAATAACACTGCCTCCCACCTTCTTGTTCCTCTTAACACTTCAAAGAACAAATTTATTGACATTCTAAAATGTCATCACACAAACATATGTAAACCTCAGTTCCTATCACCTTTTCATATTGGGTACCGTTGTATAATTTAAAAGTACATGAGAGCCATATGGACATTTCTATTCTTGCCCTGTCTTTCATAGAAAAGATAAGAATGTAAACGTAATCATTTTTAAAAGCATTATTCTGTGATGTAGTCTCTAGTCAAAAGGAGCAAGCTGGGTGTCAGTTGTCCAGCAAATAGCGAACATCACGAGTCTACCACAATGAATTACGAGCTGCAAAAATAAAAGCACCTGCAAAAATATAGTTCTGATTTTGTTTCTATCACCTTGGCCACGGCCAAAGCATCTGTGAGGTACACAGTATTGCACACTGATAAGCAGATACGTGAATGCATGTCACCTCTTCGCCACCATGCCTTTGTCCCTGCCCAGGCTGGCTTCCAGATGAATGTGAATTGGGAAAACATCAACCATCTCTCAATACTGGTAAAAAAACAAAAACAAGCTTTCTTTCCTGTTATCCCACATCCTACTGGCAAGACGTGCATCCGGGACATTTATTGATAACTAGATTACAAATGAGGATACGATAACAAATAATTTATTTGGGAGGTCCTTTACATCTAAGTCTAGTTTCCTAAAATATGGTGGCAATTATTTTGATATCAATTTCCAGTGTGTAGAAGTTAAGGATTCCTCCATTCCTGCTTCATTACGGGAGCAGTTTTAAAGTTGTCGAAATGTCAGCCTTAGACATCCAACATGTTATGCTTTATAGTATTCTCCTATGGTATTTTAGAACATTGGGCTTGCTCAGATCAGTCCAGATACACACACATACACACACACCTGAATGGAATGTTTCAGCTCTTTGATCTCTCCAGCAGTCAAGAGTTGGTGTATTTTAATAAGCAGCCAGGTTAAGCCACTGCCTTAAAGTGTTGCATTTGCTTCTCAATAGTCTCAGATCTTCCTCTTCTCCACTGCTTTTGTCCAACACATTCAAAAGTATTTGAAACCAACTACTGGAGAAGGAAAAATCAGTCCCTTTCCTTTGTGTCCACCTCCCCCAAAGGGTGACTTGTTTCTTTTTACTTATTTATTTTTCTGAGAAGATTCTTCACGCGTAGGCTGGGGAGATGGGATGCAGGGCCAATTGGAGCTCCAAGTGGACAGTTCACTTATGCGATATCTGGCTTGAGATAATGAAAGGCACCTGCAAGGAAACACAGGCAGTATTTAGGTCATGTCAGGACAATTCCCAGTCAGGGGCAATATCAGCTCCAGGCTGACAATGTCATATTTAATACAGTGGTATCAAAGGATTCAGACTAATATTTTTATTCCTGAGACAAGTTTGACACAACTCTGTGTCCCTGGGATTACATCCCATATGATCCCTGAGCTGACCTCATTAAGAACATGTGTTTCTAATGCCAGGGGTTGTTTCATTTGGGCCAACCCTCATGTTTTACCTACTGGCAATCAGGTTTTATGTCTCAGCAATTAATGACCACAAGATGTTGTTGACATCACTTAAGAAAATAATTATACAAGGGAGCCCTGCCTGGACCAATCAGCAGGCTCTGCCACACAATGGATACTTAGATGGAGGGCTTACTCATGCCGCTAATGCCTCTTTCTTAAGCGAGATGAGTTTATCTCCCTCTCAAGAGCAATTACCCCTAGAATGTCCAGGGCTTACTTTGTCCATACTGCCCATATTGGTAGCCTGTGACGGGGTCCATACTGTAGCCTGTGGTGCTGTAGGTGGGTGGACAGTAGGACTGCGATGTTGGCAGACTGTCCAAGCTCTTCATGTGGTCCAGTCTCTGACTGCAGCTGGCCGACACTGTGGTAGTGGGCTCCAGGCCCCCAGTGAGAGGCGAGAGGGCGTAATCCGTCTGGGGCTGATGAGGTACCCCACCATGGTTGGTCAGGAGTCCCATTACCTAAAGGAGACAGGCAGATTGGAAGAAGTTTGCGTATAGGGAGGACCAGATGGTAGCCCACAGCTGGAAGAATCACTTGAAAGTCCAACTTCTCTTTCTTTGCAAATCTGCTAAAGAGCTACACTGAAGACTGTGACCTCGATTCAAAGTGGCAGCGCATATGACATCATGCCCGATGATAACATCTGACTTCTGTTTCAGAAAAAGGAGTGGCGTAAGGGGGAAGGGAGAGAAAAGGCAAAGAAGGAAGGAAAGGGCCAAGAGAGTCAGGGAGGGATTACACCCCAGTGATAAAATCAGCCTGGATTTTCAAAGCAAAGGAAAGAAGTGGCAGGAAGGGAGAAAAATTATAACTGTTCTTACAGAAAAATGTACAATCATGTATCACATCTGGAACTTTCACATGTGATTTTAAACAAACTTATATGTATGTTTTTTCAAAGTGAGAGCTTGGGGGTAGCTTTGTGGTAGAGTTCTCATGTAGCAGGCAAAAGGCCCTGGGTTTGATCCCCAGCACTGCAGAAAGAAAAAAGAAAGAAGAAAAGAAAAAGAATGAAAGAAAGAAAGAGAAATTGAGCAGAGGAACCCAAATCACTGTGTTTGAATTCCAAAGCCTCCACAGTTCTTTTCACAATGTTGCCTCTCCAGGAAGCTCCTCTCCTCATTTTGACCACATTTGTTTTGGGAAGCAGCAATTATTTCTCCCCCACTATTCTCTTGTGCTTCTCTTGTCTCTCCCTCTGAATAATCATCAGTTGAATCACCTACTTTGACACAGGGAGTCTGAGAGTCATCTCTGCTGCTTTTCTAACCCAGCACTAAAGTGTTCAGCATCAACAGGGATGAGTGAACCGAGGATTCTCCAAACAACCACCTCCATTACCAAACTATTCCTCCCACAGAAAGGCACAGTCAAAGAGAGAAAGACAAGCTTTTCAATAGCAAGTGTTAAAAAGGAAAGGCAAACATAGTCTTTAAAAGAGCAGCTTTGTAAACGACCCGAGAGAGTAAGATAAATTTAAAAATGATACCAAAAGGCACTGGTAACAGCACAACTTTCACATCATCCTGGTGAAGTGTTTTACAAACTCAAGCTCGCTGACCCTACCAGCATCTCCTGATGGAAACAAGTGGGTAATTCATTTTGCAACTGGAAAATGGTCACACAAGAGAGGAAGTGATTTTTTTATAAAGCTATTGCAGCTGAACTCTACAGTACAGCTTGGCGAAAACCTATGCATTACAAAGCATTTAAATTCAGGGTTCACAGATACACAACGTGTCCCTAACAGTCCTGCAGAAATGGAAATCAAACCCTGACTACAGGCTCTGGGGCTACATGCAAAACAACTATCTCTCAAAGTTAATTCAAGCCACAGAATCCTGAATCAAAGGCAGAGTTGGGGTTTGGGAGCTCATCTTGAATCCCAGAAAGTATTGTAACCAAGGCTGAAAAACAGGGATTCCATAACTTCCTTTGGGAAGAGTTTGCATAATTTTACAGCTAAACAAAATCTTTGCAAACTACAGCTTTAAACTGATCCATCTTGAATGACACCCAAGAGGTGGTAGACACTGAGGAGAGGCGGGAACACCTGGTCACCTTCTGTGAACTATCTTTTCCTCTCCCCAACCCTCCTTTTCAGTTACCATGCATGTCTGCAGGTGGAAACATAAGCAGGTTTGGAGAAATCAACACACTGTCCACGTTTTGTAACACACCACAAGGACACAAATTTTCTTGAGATACGTGTGACATCCTTTTTGAAACCTCTGAAAATGAATTATATCCTAAAAAGATTATAGTTGGTAGCATGAGCATAGCTTTGTTTTTATTGGAGATCACAAGATGTGAAAATCATAAAACAATGAATGGGGAAGATTCACAGCTAAGGGAAGCTTTGCCTCCTGGGTGGATTTGCATCTACATGGATATTTTTCGTCTTTGTCTTTCTTTCAGCTATGCTGATAACATGACAGTATATATTGGAATATTCATAACTTCAATTTATGCAATAATTTACTACATAACTTTATTTCAGCCCAAATTAGGAACATCTATCTAATGAGACACATTAGTGTCAAAGTAAGGAGCACAACTTTCTTTTCTTCTTTTCAAAGTAAGGTGGCCTGAGGAGCAAGAATGGACAGAAAAATTAAAATATAGAAACTGTGATTTTTTTGTTAACAAAAAAGAGATAGGGACAAAGGTCAAACATAAACACTAACACTTAGAAAAATCAGTTTTGCAACTATTGCTTCAGAGAATATAATTATTCCAGTAGTACAGGACACAAAAGGAAACACATACTTGAAATTAATCTTATCCCTCATGAAGATATGTACTTGAAACTCAGCTGAGGTTGTGCCACTTTAAGAGATGGAATGTGCTGGGTACAGTTATAGCTGAAGAGCTCAGAATATGATTTGATTCAAAACATGCACATTCTCCCATGAGCTATATATGTACATTTTTATGATAAACTTTTTTTAATCCCCTGCCATACATTTCTCTTTTGCATAACTTTGAAGGCAGTAGCTGTCCATGGGGTGAAAAAAACAGGAAGATCCTAAAAAAGAAGAAACAAGTCCTTCCTTTAAGCACAAAATCAGCACAAGATATTGTTCCTATAGAATTTTTTTTTTTTTACTGTTTCTGCATTAGAAAAAATTTTAGAACAGAACTTTCAGACTTTAAAATAGGTCAACCGGAAGATGAAGAAAACGGTGTCATCGTCAGAGCCATGTTCCAGGGTACTCAATGACAATCCCTCCGTGGTTCTGAAGCCCCGTGCATACAGGACCCAAATAAGGGCTCCAAGTTTAGCAACAGCCCTTCTCACCAGAGCCCAATACTTGCAATGGAGGATGCAAGAAAAGAAAGTGACTCTTTGCCTCTATGAGAGAGCCCAAGAGACAGACATTCTCTTGAGCACACTTACTACCTCTGCTGCGATACGCACATCTCACGCATAACCAACAGTCTTTGAAACTGCGTATCAAGAAGGAAGGGGGCACTGGTATTTCCATCGCTTTGGTCTAAAATTTAGATTAATAAATAGGTGATTTAATTTCAATATTTCACACTGAGAAATATACACAATTTTAAGAAATTGTCATGTAAAAATTAAGAAGGAAATGGGAGGGGGAGTAAATGTGTCAGTAGAAAATGCAATACTTTCCTCCGGCATAATCTAAAACCTCCAGGCTCAGTGGAAGTGTCCCCTTACACTTTTACGTATGTTTCTTTGAAAGCTATTTTGTGTTTCGTGTGGTTCAAGGGGAACTATGGAAATGTCTGTTTGTGTACAAAGACGTTGATAAATGAATGTCTTACAGCTCCCCCAGCAGAGTTATGGAATGTCATCCGTCATATTCTTTCTAAGACTATCATCAGGATTTCTTTTACATGTGTTTTTCCTATAGCAATTTATTATTCAAAGCTTAAGATCAAACCTTTGTTTATTGTAAAGTGGATTTTTGTTGTATTGTTGTTGTTGCTTTTAAACCATTAATGAGCTATTTCTACTATAGGAATGGCTTTTTTTTGTTCTTGTTTGATTGTTTTGTTTTGTTTTAATTTGGAATGGGGGAAAGCACAATTGCCTAGTTCCACAAACATCTTCAAAGGTAAAGAAACAAACTCAAGGCTATTAATTCAATCTTGTCTATTGAACCTGACCATATTATTAGGAAATACCAGGTAACTCCAGGAGACAGGACAACCAGAAAGAATTTCCCGTGGGAAATGCTTGAGGTGTGCTCTTTGGTTCTGACTTTTTCCCTTTAATTGTACACAACACTGAATGGAGGCACGAGAGTGGGATCTAGGAAACAGATAGATCCAAACTATTACCTCCAAAACGCTCCCTGGCCCACTGGACCCAGTTTCTAAATTGTTTCATGAGTAACCTTAAAAACCACTTCAAAACTATGCCATCTTCTGCTCACACTTAAGTTGGTTTCTCTATCATTTAGGTTATTAGAGACGTTTTCTTCAGCCTCATCCTGAAGTTCCAAAACTCCAAATAAGTTGTTTATATCTTGATTGGAAGATTATACGGTTCAGGAGAAACTAACTCCTGACAATTGCTTCATGCCATATTTCTCTTGAATTAATTTTCCTATTGTAAGATTAAATATAAAAGATTAAGTAAAAACCGTGGGCCAAATTAAGATTTACATTGAAAATGATGTGTCCGGAAAATATTTGCCTTGGCACAAGCGTCAGGTCTTGCCATCAGTTGAAAGCCCTCCGAGGTAATCAGAAATCTAAAATGGCTTAGCAAATTAGTGTGTGTGTCTAGGCACTTCTTTTTTCTTACTTTCCTTAGGAGGAACCCTGGTTAATGCCTTCATTTTCTTTCATTTTCCTAAGTAACCAGATGCTCTCCTGACTTAACATTTAATAACACACATTTAGTTTCTCTTTCTCCAAAAACCGTTGTGAATTACAGCTTGGTAGGATATAAAAAGGGTTTTTTTCCTTCCTTTTACTTTCTATTGTTCCCTTCAAAAGTTTACTGACTACATCTTTTATTCTGGTAGAATCTATTTCCAGAACTAAACAAAAACTTCTACTTGTGTGTTGTTGTTTTATTTTGTTTTTTGTGAATACGGGAGTCAGCTAATAGTTAAGTTTCAATGACTCTATCTTTGAAGCAGAAAAGCCTCAATTTAAGTGGCAGAGACGTTTCCTGAAAATATCCTTGGATTCAAATGCCATAGGAACCCTCCTGCAGTTAATTAGCATCTAAGTAATTAGATTTTTGGTCCTGTCTGTTTGAAAGCTGTGGAGGGAAGTGGCCCGGAGGTAGAGGTTTCTCTTAAAGTCTGTATGCTAACCTCGTCACCCATCCTGAGAGGGCAGGGACACGCTGACCTCCACCTGAGAGTAAAAAGCCCAGCTGCCTAGGTCCTTATGTTTTTATGATAACTCTTAGCTCATATTTTGCAAGTAGTTATGTTGAATGCACCATGAAGAGGATGGGTGCCAGACAAATGCTGTTCACAGGCTCACGTATTTCCAAGTTTTATTTGTAAAGAGTACAGTCAGACTTGCATAAAGTTAAGCTCTATTGTATGTGTGTGTGTATAGAGAATAAAGCTGTCTTCTATCAATTTTTTAGAATGTCTATTTCTCAATAGAGCTATGCAGGTAAATTGATAGCAATGTTCTTTTTGTACTTTGGGTTTGCTTGCTTTTACGGTAATGGGAATCAGACTCAGGGCCTTGTACACTCTAGGCAAGCACTCTGCTACCTCCAAGATACACTCAGACCCGCAATATTCTTTAGAGACTGATGACAGAAATATAAATCTGGGAAAATGACATAGAAATAGCTTGCAAGGAAGACATACATGTGGTGATATACAGTTATGTGCATTTATGTGATGGACCACCACATCGGGTCCTTCTATACTCAATAAAATGGGCTTCATTTTAAGCCCATTAAGAGAAAAGGGCATTCCACCTAAATGAAAAAGTATAGCACTGATTATGGTAGGCATCTGACTAAGTTAGAGCCTCCGTGGGCATAATAAAATCCTCATATGTTTTAATTCATGTACGCATGCCTGCATTTAATATGCTTTGGGGCCATGTCTACAATTAATATGATTTATGAGAAAAGAACATGTGTAATATTGGGAGGGTATAGCGCACATATTTTTTTCTTCTATGAGTGAAAAAATACAGCAACCACACGGTTGAAGGAGAAATCGCTGGCCCATGGCATATTAAGATGGACTGACAGGGCCCTGAGTAAACTTGGGGGAGTTAATGATACCCTCTTATCTAACCCTGACACATTTGCAGCATGTAATTTACAGAAGCTCTGTCCAGGGAATCTTGACAAATGCTCCTAACGATGTCAGGGCAATGTTCCATTCTAATGGAAAACAGATGTGGGTCACATACCCTCATTCATCACCGCACACAGTCTCAGCTCTTTCGGGGGACAAATGGCATTACCTGCTGTTAACTTTTCTCATTTGGGGCAAATTCTCACAATCACAGTAGCCCTCTGCAGAGTGCACACTCAGACCCAGCGCCAATTCGAAGCCCGCCTGAGAACATGACTGTGGAAAATCAAACATATATCTTGATTTCATTTCTTGACTACTTCAGAACACATTTGCTAAATATTAATTGACCCTTTGGGACTTAATGATTCTAAATATAGAAAAGAGGAAAGAACAGCTACCCTCAGGCATCCCACAGTATTTCAGTGAGTTGGCCTGTAAAGATTTCTCTCTTAGCCAGAGAGTGTGGTGGCATAGCATGTGTATGGCCTTGGGTTCCACCACCAGCACCACAAAATAATAACAAACAAATAAATGATAAGTGTAAATACAAATGCTCTGTAACTCCCCATTACTAAGCCCACATTTTAAAAACCTGCAGGAATGACTCTCCTTGATAATACTTTCTAAATGAAAATTTTGTTGAACCTGAACTGCTCAGCTCCATCTGAACCTCACAAATAAGACAATAAACTAGAAATACTTTAACTTTTACTAAGAACTTTAACTTGGCCTCTGCCAAGCAGAGAATGTTGGGTGAACAACACGAAGTAAGACTGAAAATTACCATGTTTGGTGAAGTTTTTTAAGGTTTATTTCAGTGAAAGCCAAAGTGTCATTAATCCCTTCAAAATACTCCACTTGGATCACTCTCCTCCCATCACTCTTGCCGCTTTCTGAGCAGTTCTGGAAGGCCTTTTCGGGAAGTGCACTCAGGTACACTCTGCCGGTGACTTAAGGTCCTGAATCAATTCCTAGCGTCCACCTTTCCCGTCATTCCCACTCTGAGGAAGCGCCAGAAGTCGTAAGTCTCCAGCCCTGAGGAATGAGGTGGATAAGGACACACAGTGATGCTTTGAGACCCTGTTTCTCCGTGAATGGTCCTGGGCAGCAGCTTTCACTGTGCTTTTATCACACCTCATAAAGATATGAAACAGGAGTTCTAAAACTGCTTCCGAAGACTGCCAGAGCAACTTCAGAAAGCAGCAAGCATGATGGGACAGGCGTGCTCAGAGGAGGAAGAACATTTGAAGGGATGAGTGGCCATGCATCTTTTACTATAATAACTTTTTACAATTTTTAAACATTCACTGTGTATTTAGATCACGCCTTGTAGTTCCTTTCCAACGTGGAAGGCAGACATGCTGCTCAATTAAAGGAATAAAAACAGTTGCTCAGCTCAACAAGAAAATCTCTGCCTCCTTTCAGGAGGAGCTATTTCTGTAGCTGCCTAAAGTCACCAGCATAAGACTCCATCTCTAAACGCCTGAGGACTGTAAAAGAGATGCCTTCTTACCATTCTCTTCATGGGAAGGAAAGCATATCCTTAAGACGAAGAACCAACCAGAAACCCCAAGTGGTGCTTTAGGATGCTACTGATAAGTAGGTGTCAGGAAATGAACTTCTACTAACCATGGAATGTAAGGAACAGTCTTGCCAGGATCTGAGAATAAACACACATTTTAGGAAATGCTTTCTGGTCTGGTTCATGGGCTATTCTGAAGGTGAAATAAGCATTTATTTAAGATACACAGAACATGCAGCCAAACTACCAACATAAAACATACGAGAGTATACTCTTGCAGGAACCAGCAGTTATGACACAATTAAGCTAAAAGTTTTCCAGTTTCTTTGCTCCCACACCAATCCAGGAGCACCTCACCAGTAACAATGCTGTGTTCTCCTTTCTGAACACCCAAAAATTTACTGGCATTCTTGACCACACACTGCACACCCATGTCACTTATCACACGGATAGTTTGATGCATGCTGACAGCTCCCAGGGACCCAGTGAAGTCTCTGGAAAAGCTCTGTGGTCTACAGAAATTAAGTCGGCTCCTGTGACCCCTACCCAAGTAAGATCTTCATAACAGGCTGATTAAAAGAATGTGGCAAATTATTAACTCAAAATCATTTAGTTAGCTTGTCATGTACTTTCCTAAGTCTTCCTGTTGTGCTGATTTTTTTTTTTCCTGATGGATAGAACATCACTGGCCTCAGAATCCCCTGCCCTTGAGCTTAAGTATCATACCTCTAGCTCATCCGGCATCTTGCATGATAGATGATGGGATTTTTTTGTTTTTACTTTTTGTTCTTTCATTGATTTTTCTTTCTTTTTTTTTTTTTGTTTTGTTTTGTTTTTCGTTTTTATCGGTACCAGGGATCGAACTCACGACTGCCTGCTTGAAAGGCAAGCACTTATGCCGCTGAGCTAAATCCCCAGCCCACTTTCATTGATTTTTCTTTGGGTATAAGGACTAAACTCCGGGGCCTGCCCACTGAGCCACATTCCCACCCCTTTTTATTTTGAGACAGGATCTCACTAAATTGCCCAGCTCCCCAGGCTGGCCCTGCACTCAGGGTGCTCCTCCCGCCTCAGCCTCCCAGCAGGCTGAGACAGCATGTGGGCACAACCACACTCAACAGCTGTACAGTTTCGAAAACACATTTGCATCAATGCAAATTTCAGTAAGTCAACACAAGAATAAGAAAAGAGAAATAACAGGCCCACCCTTTCCCTTCTCTGCCCTCAGCCACATGAAATGAAAGATGGTTGGTTAATCATTTGAGTTCCCAAATGAGACATCAGTATTTTATAAGAAAAAAGAACAGTCACTGCTTTACATAAGACATGCCTCTTTCACTCTGAGCTCAGCTCTCAGGCACCGTGTCACAGGCATCTCACACCTAAGAAACATTCCCTTCGATATGGCAAAACTATGTGAAGCTGATAGATAAAATACTAAGTCAGGTACGGAAAGACAAATACCACAGGCTCCCATTTATGTGTAAAGGTAAAAAAGTCAGTCTCAAAGCAACAGAGGGAGAAGTAGTATTACAGAGGCCAAACAGGATACGGAGGAGGAAGGACAGAAATAGAAAGGTGAATGGATCTGGAGTTGAGTGGGAGAAATAACTTCAAATGTCCTAGCAAGGCAGAAGGTCTGTGGCTGACATCAGTTGAAAATAGCTAGAAGAGAGGATTTTTGAATGTGCCATCATAAATAATCTGCGGTGATAGACACACCGATTAACTTGATTTAATTGTTATATATTGTACACATGTACTGTAAGGTCACACTGGGCCCCCTAAAGATGTGCAATTACTGTGTGTTGACTATAAAGAGAAATATATTTTAAAACTGCACTGTTTCCAAAGGCCTCTGAGTTTGTCACCTTTTGCTGATCAGCAGGGACAACTGGATTGCTAATCTGAGAAGCTCTCATTCACTGACCTCAAGCTAAATTTCAGGAATAAATAAGTTTTTTTAAAAAATATTACACTCTGCTTTGAAACATACACACCTCTGATGAAACCCAGACTGTTTTGCAGAGGCAGATTCTTTACAGGAAAAAGAAAACAACAACAAAAAAACAGTATACAACTAATGACTGAATCAAGCCTTCTGTACCAAAGTACAAAGCACACATTCAGTCTCTAATTGAGTAAATATGCAAGTATTCAGATTTTCTAGATATTGCCATTTTGCAAATGCGGTAATAAATTAAAAGCTTTACATTGCATTCCAATCGCATATAAAGGGTTGATTCAGACCTTGCATTAGAATTTAGCACAGCTTGTCTGTGTAGTACTCGCTACAAAGAAAAACTTTTTATTCTAGTAGCTTAGTTATAAGCTGAGCAATCACACTCAATTTCTTTTACTCCTCGACGGCTAGAGGAACTCAAATGGACCTAAGCACCAGGGAGTCTCTGCATTTGATTTGTCCCATATTCAGATGAACATGGCTGACAGAGTTTCCATTTAAATCAACTTGGCAGACACGAAAATATTAATTCAGCAAGAAAGAGTTCTTGTGGCTCACTTAGCAGCCAGACGGAAGATGCAATCATTGGCTTCAGCTTCCTCCCTTCCTGTAAAAAGATTTGAGGCGTGCTGTTATTATTCTCATAGTTCTCCAAAACCAGTTAACTTGGGATCCCATGGCTAAGCGACATAAACCAGGGCTCTCCTCGTATTCTTAAAGGGTAGCAACCACAGCTTGTAGAGCAAAGCCAAAGGCACCAGGTCAATGACAGCCTCCATGGATTCAACAAATTAATTAGCATGAACGTCTTCACCACAAGACAGAGCTTCCCAAAAACATAATACGACAGACTGGAAATATGCAAATGACCGTGGTTCTTCTGGTTTCCCTGAAATCGGCTCATTTATGATCATAAACATCCTCTAATCTATGTAAACATGAGAGACTTTTCAAGCCCCAGTAATGAGCTCATGAGCTGCATTAGAAAGAAAACAGCACGATGCCCAAGCTCTTGAGAGGCTTCGGAATGTCTCTCCTTGCTGGTTTTGTTTGACACCCAACAAATCTCTTTAATTAAAATCACTCCTTCCTTCCACAGATGAATTTCTGGAGACTGTAAATGCAATGAGGGGCCTCCGCTGGGGAATGGATTGATGGCTGGCCACCTGCTTTTCTGGTTCTTCACAGTGATAAAACTAGGCTGAGGGCACGGAATTTGTAACCTGTGTCACACGCAAAAAACAAAATGGCTCATCAGCAAGCCTTGCATCACACAGCCTCTGGATATGTGCCCCAAAAGTCCAGAAAAACTGCACTCTTGGAAGAGGAAGGGGGCTGTACCACAAGAGTAAACATTTCTGCTTTTACTTGTACCAACAGCACGAGAGAAGGGCAAAGAATTTCAAGCATGGTGAAACAGATTATCGGTGCAACAGATGAAACAGTAAAGTCCCCTTTCAGTCATTTTACAGTAGTCCACTTTTAATGACTATCTATCTCTGTCCACACAGTAAGTTGATCCAGTCAGCCTCTCTTTACATCTTCAACAAACACACAGCCGTCATCTTGCCTTGCGGCTAAAGAATTTGAGATCATTGTTAACACTGTAGCCCAAAAAATGACAAGCAAAATCAAAAGCAGTCTTGGGTTTTGTGTACACATATTAACACTTAAATGCTTCTCCCTAATAAGTTTCAGGATTAACAAATGTTTGTCAAAAGTAACTGTGCTGAGCAATTGAAATCTAATTTGAAATGGAACCACGATAGTCTAATACATATATTCATGAAATGGAGGAGCTGCCTAATAGGCATAGCTGACACCAAATATGCAATTTACATACATTACACACTAATAATCTCCATTTTAATATTATTCTTTAAAACCAACTGGATGGGGAATGGAGTTAAAGATTTCCTTTTGTAACATGTGAATAAGAACAGAAGTTGATCCTGGCATCTGATGCCATTAAGCAGAATCTTGTTAGGATACAGATCTATCTGTTCTCTCTGGCTGTTTCAGAGCCAGTGTCTCCACACCATAAGGCTGTGATGATTCAACCAGATTTAGATTAATGGTCAATAAACCTGATGAGATCTGCAGACCTCCTCTTTGTTCCTGAGTGATGAGCGCTCAGCAAACATTCAAGCATGTTCAAGGCTGGTCCACAAATCTTTAGGAGAATTTTCCTTCTTTCTCCAGTAGATTACCCATGAAGCAAGACAGGTGTACTGGTTATTCAATTACCTCCTCAGCCAAGACAAAATTTGAAATGAGGCTTCTGAGTATAGCACTCACCATGGGGATTTATCAATAACAGTTAAATATTCTTTAAAAAAACCTTTGTTGTAATTTGAGCCTGTTTTCGTATTTTGTCATTGGTTTCACTCAGAACAACTAAAATCTGCCCATCTGCTCTAAACATAATACGCATTCATAATAATCCAGATTTATACCAAATGTATTTGTAAGTAATGCTGAATGGAGGGACACTCGACATTTATGACCTCGGAGGTTGCAAAGAGGACTTCTTCTTTTTAAGAAGGAAAAAGTTTAAGATGAACATAGGAAGGGCTGGGAAAGCTCCCTGGATATCAAATGGCTCCATAGGAAAAAAAAGTCAATGATATAAGAGTAAATGAATCAAAACCATATGGGCCAAATTTTCCTGAAAATATACAGTTTGAAAAATTAAGGAAGAAAAGTGCTTGGCAAAAATGTGTTTTAGGTTTTACCAAACCCAAAACATTTGAAGAATCATTTGCAGGGGTTGACGAACCCTACACACAGGCAAGTTGGCCCGTTCTTGTACACTAAAGAACAATAGAAAAGCTTCCCAGAGACCATGCAGCCCACTGATACTGCATTTCACTCTGAGATCATTAGAAGCTGTCGCCATAGCACTGAGGGGCTCGGAGCAGTAGGGTGGAGGTGGGGTGTGAAATGATATAAGTTTGTTAATTTAATTGGCCTTGTTTTAGGGGGCCGTCTATGTGTGTTTTGGGGGTGGGGGAGCAGCGAGGGTAGTATTTCTTGCAGAGGAAAGTTAATTAGAAGAATATGGTCCAAATGTTAATTAGCCTCATGTCTCCAGCATATGGTAGTATTTCTGTGCACTCCATATTCCAAGCAAGCATTCCTTGTCCCCCTGCACGTGTAGCAAGGTGCTGGGAACGTGTTCCCTGGGGACGGAGAGGAAATAAATGGTCTATTTTTTCCCCAAGTCCTTCATGGCCCCACACCAAGCAAACACAACCTTTCTGGAAAGGCTGACTGATGCAGGCAAGGAGAACCCTCACCAGAAAGAGTGGAAGGCTTTTCTCGGGGAGGGCTCTGTCCTGCCTTCTACATCCCATCTCCTGGAAGGGTCATGTCGTCAGACAGCCATCCAGAGAAGTGGCACTATTTGGGGATTTTGATCCATCACCCTCTCACTCATCATGGAGAATCTCTCCAAGTTGCCTGGAAACTCTAGTCTGGAACAGAATGTGACTCAGAGTGCACCATCTGTAGAATGGGTCATCCTGGCTTGCAGGAAAATTAGGTCTGATGGCAGGACTGTAGCTCATGGAAAACTTGGGACCTTCTGCCTCCTGTGGCAGAGACCAGCAGTTAAAATGCTCAACTTGTGCTGATGGAGAGTAAGTAACACCCGGAAGACAGACTTGCCTTTTGGCCCTGCCAGAAACTTCCTCTGACATTATATGATCACATTACTGTGGCCTCAGTTTTCCCATGAGTAAAATGGGAATAGTCCCCAGATAAAATTGTTGATTCACTCAGAATAGGAAAAGCTGTCAACACCTAAGTAGTACTCAGGCGGGGTCAGCTGCTCCAGAAGGGCTAGTACCAAAATTTCAAGAGGAATTTTTTTTGGCATCGTGAGATTTCTACTGGGAGAATACTCATCCACCCACTGCTCTGCTTGCTGCCCGATCCTCCGGACAGGAGCGACTTCCCCCAGTGTGGGCCTCACACCTGCTCCCGTGACACAGAGACCTTCCCTGTGCTTTTTATTTTAGCTTTAAAAGAACCTTCATTTGAAAAAGCAGAAATGTTAGAGACATTAAAAAAAAAAAAAAAAACCAACTCATGCTCAAGTACAACACATACAGAGAAATGATTTGCCTGTCTTTGTGGTTCCTAATAACTCCTTGACAAAAAAAACTAGAAAGACCATTCTGTGTTTTTCATACACATTCTAGCTCGTAATTTCCAAGTCCAAGTGGTAAAAAATACACCAGTTTTAATAACAATAAGTGAAAACATCAAATAAAATACACATTCTAATATGTCACATAACCTCCACCAAAGAGATCTACAAAATACAAGACCACAAATTACTCAAAAACTTTATATTCACTTCAGTTTAACTTAATAGGAGAGAAAAGCCTATGCTGATATGCCCAGGCAGGAAAAGGCAGGACACAAAATTATATACACTATTATCTCAATTACGTCTTTATCTTATTTTGATCAAACCCAGAGCCTTCTCATGGAGCTGAATGTTTCACTTTGAGACAGGGTCTTGCTGAGTTGCTGAATTGTCCAGACTGGGCTTAAACTTGTGTCCTCCCGCCTCAACCTCCCAGAGTGCTTAAATTATAGGCATGCACCACTACATCAGGTTTTATTATGTTTTAAGTCTTAAAGCTCAAAAAGAGCCAGAAAGGAATATGCAAGGATATCAGTAGTGTTCCCCTGGAAGAATTTTGCCTATTCTAAAGACACTTTTCCATTTTTTCCATTTTTTGCAATAAGCATGCAATACTTTCATTATTAGAAGATTTTGTTGGGCTTAACCCAAAGCTAAAAGTTTAGAAAACCAGTTTACACTAAATTGCTTTAAAATTATTACTAATAATTACTAAATTATTTTCCTCTTCACTAAATCATGTGCTATAGTGGAAATCTAGAGCTTAGATTCTAGGCACATTTTCCACCCTATCTGTCCGACTGCTGATGGCAAATCACAGGCTCTTGGGTCTCAGTAGAACCTTCTGTGTCACAGTTGACCAGACAGAGGGCAGACACAGAAGAATAAGTGGAGAGAAAGAAGAGAAATGGCATTAGTGCCATTGTTAGAACTGTGTACTCCAATATGTTAACCTGCACCTCTCCATACGCAGTAACTAAAGAATCACCAACTCTTCTCCTTAGCTAGCAGGTAAATGAGGTTGTTAGATCTAAGCCCTTTGCCTAAAATTTCTCTTTATTTTTAATAAAGCCAGTTAACAAAAACTGGTGTAAACATGTCTTATCTAACTAGGGGCATTCCTAAGAAATGATCAGTTCCAATGAAATCTGAGGCCTAATCACAATTTTCCTACACCATTATTTGGTAAGTGTTTGGCAAGATATGGATTCACTTCTTCTCTTGTTCTCTAATTCTGCCTAAAGAAATAAGGAGAAATTTTGTATTACTCATTGCTTTTCTGGCTAATTAAGAAAGATACAAGAACGAGGACAACATGGGATTCTATGGCTGGTTTGAGGCAGAATTATAAGATAGAAACACAAAATATCCTGAATATTTACAAGGTAATAAGTAAGTAATTAATAGAATATGAAAGAAGTATAGCAAAAAATGTCATTGTATCCATTGCTTGATATTAGGATGACTCCTACCTACCACCAACCCTGAACTCATCTCCAGTCTTACTGAAGTCCAAGATTAACTGTTGGAAGTTCAAGCCCTGGAAATTTAACTTATATAATGCTTACATAACACAGCACAATGCAATTAACATTATCTACAAAATAATATATATGAGAAACTAGCAGTTTCACTACAGAGAGTACAGGTTTGCATTCTTTTCATTGTGATTGAAATAAGATGCTGAGAAATGTTGATGGGATTCTGCACTTTACCTTACAGAAGTGCCTAAGATTGGAGTTTACTTCTGTTAAAACTTTCCACCAAATCACATTCATGAAAGGCTTTTCTATGGCCACAAACTACTAAGGTTAAAAAAATCACAAATAGCTATAGATATTCTGTCTAAACTGTAGGAGACGCTTATCTGCAGTGAATCTGGGGTTTTTAAAGTTGACTCTATCAGTATAAGCTCATAATTGTCATGCAAAATCATACTCACAAATGCCACCACTGGGAAATCAAATGCATTAAAGTCCTGTAGGAATTGTTTTCATGTTGTCATTTTTCAGCTGAGGTTTAAAGCCACCTCCTACTTTTTATATGATTATTTTTATACCAAGATATGCCATAGGAATCTATGAAACTTAATTACATTTACTGTTACAAAAAAAAAGGATTTATGAACTTTTGCCTTTAGGCAAAAATGTTTATTTCATTGCCTTTGCTATCCATTCTTTTCAACTCCAAGGGCTTTGAACTTTTCAGCTACTCAGTTATCAGAGTGGCACAGAGCCCCAGAGCCTCACTCCTAAGAATCACACCACAAGTTGAAGAAAACGAAGAAGGCAAAGATATATGAGTCGTTATTTTGGCCACCCTTTGTGCCATTAAAATCTCATTTTCTGCCTATTAGAATGCCCTCTTGGTGCTTAGGAAGCGGTGATAGTCAGTGATTAGTGTGTAATTGAGTATAATTGTCTTTTCACTTTTCATTTGTGTCATTCTGAGCTTCTCTCTGTTTTTCTAACCACCAGGAGGAAAAAGGAGGTCGAGAAAAGATAAAGCTGTTAAAACTCTCACTCTCTCAGCCCTGAAGAGATTCTCGATTGCAATTATAGATTGCAACCCCTTTGCGACATTTCTCCAAATTTAGTGGAGAGCTCTTCTCGCCACCTGGGCCAACTGCTCTCTAATAAAATCAAGCGATCTGTATTTAAACAACTGCTAATAATGTCAACCTCAGACAGATGCCACATGTAAGAAATTTAACCATCTCTCTGACATGTAATTATCAAGGCAATTTATTAATATGATCTCTCAAGAAAAGCTCATAGTCCAATGCAAATTAGAAAAACAATTACAACATTCAAATATCTATATATTCCCAAAGAGCAGTAATTCTCCTAATTTGTGCATTATAACTCTCTTATTTCAGAGTGCTGTGGTGATCAGCTCAGTCTCTCTCCACATCATTTATCTTCTCCCTCTCAGATTGTCGGGTCAAAGCTTTGCTATTTTCTTATCAGGTGCTTTTGCTCAAAACCCTGACCATTCAACAAATTTCACTTAAAACAAGAAATAAAACTAAAGCCATCATGTTGGTGAGGTTCTTAACCAAAACCTAAAGCTGCGGATAGAGAAGACACAGGACAAGGGCCTCAACAACTAAGTACAAACACGAAGTCTCAGAGATTACATTAAGAATCATTTGAATTTTAAGTCTAAGCTACAACATTTGCTGCAGCCAGTAGGAAGGGTAGAAGAAAGGAAACTAGAAAACTAAAATCATGTGGCTTGTATAAAGAATACATTATGGTTTAAATTTGGCAATTCATTATACTACTGCCTCGGGGAATTGACTATTTGGTTCTGGTATACAGCAAATCATCTGTCTAGAGACACGGACTGACCTGAGGTGAAAGGCCATTGCCAATGGCGGGGTTCATGGGGTTGGAGGGCCCCGACGGAGGCACAAAGCTGTCTGTATAGCTGGAAAATCCATGCCTGGTGCTGGGAAGGCAGTAGGCAGAGCTGCTGTCCGGGTTTGAAGGAATAGTGCTTTGGTGTACGGTGCTTGGAGGAAGTGGCTGAGGTCTGTGAACAGTGCTGCTGGGATCCGACACAGCTGAAATGAAGAAGATTGTCAGCTAGGCAGGTTCTACGTAGGCCAGCAGAGCCAGTTCGGTGCAAAATTCCACAAGTCATCAAGCCATCAGTAGCATGTATCGGTGAGGTCCAAAGATAATTCACCTAACGTGTAGGTGTAGAACGATTCAACCACATCTACCTCTGCATATTTGCAAGTACGTAACTCAGGTACATACTCTCACTATACATTCACCCAGAATATGAATGCAGAAATCACATTTGCAGTGCTAACAAACATCTTTTGGCAGTGAATGCCATTAATCAGCGTGACAATTAACCGCAAGTCTCAAGTATGTCACCAAATGCACATTTACAGTGCCTATATATTAATGCAATAGCAATCTCAAATGCTACCTTTCATAATCCAAAATACTTGAGCCTCGCAACTTAAAATTATCCCATTCAATTCTAAGTGCTAAGAAATAGGAACTTTGTTAAACCACTCCTCTATATTACAACTGCAATTAGTAACCATCACAGAACTTCAGTCAGTTACAAACTAGTGTATAAATGTACTGCAGTTAGTAACCATTGTGAAACTGGTGCACAAATTCAGCAGTAAATTTTTAACAAAAAAAGAAAACCCCTTGTTTATTTAAGAAGGTTATTTTGTTTTAAAATATCAAAATGTTATTATATCAAAATGGTAATAAAATATCAAAATTTCAAATATAAAATATATATATTTATCTAGAGGAACTTAGATATGAAATGGAACAAGCTATGTTTCTGAAATGTGACGGAACATTTAGGACAACCAGATGTCAATAATTGACATACAAACGGCATCACTGTCAGCATCGTAAAAAGAATTAATTATATAACATATCTACCAGAGAAAACAATTGGAAGTTATAGTATAATCGCCTCGACTCTCCTTCTTTATACCTTGTGGAATAGATGTGGGCTGGTAAGAGGTCTCCGACAGCTGGTATGTTGGCAGAGTCGGCATGGCAGTGGGAGGGAATCCCCCCGGAATTAGATGGTTGAAAGCCATGAGTTGATTGGCCCCAGCTTGCTTCCTCCATCTTGCACGGCGGTTGCTAAACCAGACCTATGGATTTAATTTAAAATTTGAGGATTTCACTGATGAAATAATGGTACATTCTTAATGAATTTTTCATGCTAAAACAGATTAAAGACCTCTTACTGACAGGGCAAGTAGACGCGAGAGCCCCACCCCCACCCCGCCTTCGGTGTTGTTGGGGAGCCCTGTCAGGTTGAAAGGGGAGTTAATGGCAGGGGTCGAGAGCAAGGCACTGAGGACCCTTTGTGGCCCAGCAGCAACCCCCGTGAACCTCATGATGACCTTGGGCAGAGATCACTGATCAGGTGTGGGAACAATTGGAACACCTCCTTACAACCATCAACACCACCCACCTGGATAACTACAACTACAACCTTCAAGGAAGATCCATGAGCCTCTTCGACTCTCACTTTCCACATGTCCTAAATCTGTCACTGCCTGTTGCATACACTAAGCATTGTGTTTTATATTTTTATCATCCAGTCTCTCTGTTACCATTGTCTTTATGAGTACAGCTCCTAGAGAGTCATGATAAATAGATGGAGTCATGTTACAGTGTTTCTTACCATGTGAGATACTGAACTGATCTCAGTGGAAGTAAGCAACAAAGAAGAGTTTGAGAACATGAAAACATTTTGTATGTAAAATACAGATGATGATTGGTAGGAAAGATTTATACCAGTTAAAGATGTTCTAATTTTTATATCAAGAGTTATTGGAACATGACTTGAAAGTATTGTGCTTAGGTGGGGACAGAAGAGGAATAAGGCAGGACCCAGCACTCTAAGACTCCAACAACCTTATGGGGGCTCACGGAGAATTCAAGGAGACCAAAACAGTTACTCACTAGAGAAAGAAGCTCCGTGTTTAGAAGTGCAGAGAATCAGGACAACTTACAAGTAAAGGCCAAGTTTCAGCTCATTTTGGAGTTTGGACATGATTTTAATGAAAGATTGCTCTAGACAGAGGTCACAGTACAAAACAGAAAGACTAGACTACCTTAAAAGCAGATTAGCTTTGATTTCTTCTGAAGACTATGTTAACACTTACACAACGTAACTGTAATGCTTACATCATATAATTTTAGGAAGTGCAAATTTGTTCTTTTCAAAGTAGGAAACCCAAGTTAGCAAGCATTTTACTCAGGCATCTGGTCAACCTTCTGACACTCATTCAAGCATTTGCTACACAGTGTTTTGTCTCCTCCAACCAGAAAGTGGTTTGAATTTCCCCAAAATATTAGCATTTAATAAATCCTTATGTTTCCATCAGGAAGATAAAGTAAGTCAATATTTTCCATATGTTGGTACATAGTTGAATTAGCACGCTACTTAATAAATTGTCACCTGAGATAACAGAACCATGAGCGATGCTCAACATTTGACCTGCATCAATTGTGTTTTCTCTTTGCAAGTCTGAGCGTCTGTTACAATTTTCTAGAAGCATTACAGGAAGAAAACTATTTCTTGGAACAAACTGCATTAGCCTGAAAAGGCTGAGGTTGGGAAATGGGGGTCATTTTCATGCTGTATCACCCACTGCAGTCATAACTTTATATTATAAAACCTCAAGATTAAAGAGGCATTTCCAACTCACACGAGAGGGTCCTCATAGTTTTCTAAATCAACTATATCCAGTGCATCTCATTTTATGTGCTAGACTCTGAGGAGAATGGGACTCTCAAAAGTTCAGATACGGCTTCAGTCATGCCGTGTGCATTTACCACCACGGTGGCAGTAGTGAGATCCACCATGACGAACTCAGAAACCTACACTTCCATTGTATCAAAGCACACAATGAAGTTGTCCATGCCAACTTCCTTCTGTAACCTTCAGATAAGTAACCAGGTTTGATCTACCCAGAGGGCAGCTATGCCCAGCCTCCTCTTCAATCTCAACTTAGTTTTCATTCAGGCTTCTTTCTAACTACACCATGAACCAAATTTCTATCATTCCCCAAATTATGTAAAAGGAAGAACATCACAACTTTCTACAAATTTCTTCAAGAGATCAAATCCATACAGATTAGACATGTAAGGATTTGGGAAGTTGTTCTCGTTTTTTCCAAAATAATGACAAATAAATATCAAAGATTCTAGGAGCTGTATTTTAAAAACTCTTATGTTTATGATACAATATCTATTATATCTATGACAAAAAGACGAAGATAAATAATTGAAAGACAAATCTATACTTAAGAACAGATTTTCAGCAGAAGGCTTAAGCTTTGAAAAGGAAAGAAGTTAAATATTTAAGTTTAGGTTAAATAAATCCAGAGGACTGCTGCTGAGGAAAGTTGGATTTAATGAGGCTGCTCTGCTTGTCTCTGACCATCTAACCAGAATTCTTAAACATCTTGCCAGTACCAACCTTCTGTATTCTCTAGAACTAGCTGGGCTGCCAAACAAAGCAAGAAAAGAAAAATATACTAAAGTTGAAAACTTGGAAGTAGTCCTTGTCTTCATTGTACTTGGAAACTCAAGAAAATCGTATCTTCAATTTTGGTAGGGAAAAATGCCCCTGAAACAACATTCATTATAAATTCCTATAAGGATCACATAATGATATTACTGGAAAGCTGTTATGATTCTACAGTTAGCTGAAAAAATAATTCCTTTGACACTCAGAAGTCCTCCTAATTGCTAATCCCTAATAAGCCATTAATGGATAATCAGCTTAATGACATGTATGTGTGAATGTATAAGACTCAGTTTATCTAAAAATAGATGGAAGATATTTGTCACTCAGTTCCAATCCAGAAATCCCATTTTGGAAAGAATAACACTAACAATACAAGCAAACCTCCTTGGACTATCCAATGTGCTAGTTGAGAATGAGCTTTCTACCAATGTTTTTTCCAGTAACGCAAAAACAAGTTTTACAAAGTCAAGTACATACCTGCGAGGTATAATTTCAACATCTCTAACCCAAAATAAGTTTCCTCTCCTTGAAGTATGCTCGATGGTCCTCCACCCCACCCTTGGCATGGGGAAGAAGAGAGAGCAGACGCACACATTGCTCTGTAACTTGCTACACACTATTAATTAGCTATGCTTGCTCTGCAGTAATAAATACATCAAACCACACTCAAAACAAGTGCTTATTTCATGTTGTAAGCCACAGACTGACACATTACCATCTGCCCTCTGGACTCTTTTCTCCTTATATGTCTCCTCATGAGTTCAGCCATAAAGCTATAGCCATGCCTTTTAGAAAATAATAATACTCCATGGATTTCTGGGCTAATACAATGTCCAGTGATTTTTTTTTTTTTGAGGCAAAATTTAAATTGGATGAAAGATCCTCATAACACCATGATAACGGGGGGGGGGGGATGGTGAATTACAAAAGAGGAATAAGATTTTAATGAGTCTTTCTCTTCATGAGTAAAATGATTTATTCAGGCACTAGATAATATAAACTGGGGAAAATGTAGTACTCTTCATATGAAAGACATAAGAATACTTTTTTATTCAAATAGTTCAGTCTCCACACCCTCACTCACTACTGTGATCTTGAATGGTTTGCTTAACATTTGGAGGGCTTCTGTTTTCTTACCTGCTAAACAAAGATCACATGGGCTGGGGATTTAGCTCAGCGGCATAAGTGCCTGCCTTGCAAGCGCATGGTTGTGAGTTCGATCCCCAGTACCAAAAAATAAATAAATAAATAGAGATCATATCTAAATGGAGATCATATATATATATATATATATATATATATATACAAAATTATAATAGTTTAACTATATATATATATATATTCATTTACCAAATTATAACAATTTAAAGTAACACATATTTCTTTACAAAAATTATAACAATTTAAAAATGCAATAGAATGAAAGCCTTTAGAGAAAATTTAGGAGGTACCATGTGTTAAACAAATTTTAGGTATTAAGTTAAAATTTTCACATTGACGTTTCTCTCTGAGAAAGCCAGGAATTAAAGGCTTTCCCTCTGTGGTCTACAGCCAAACCCCTTCATGCCAATGGGTCAGTAGGAAAGTACCTCGAACACCTCAAATAATTGAGAGCCAGTTTGCCTTGATTGGAGGCTTAGGTCAAATTTGCTAACGGTTTCATGGATTAGTGCTACTTGTCCCATGGTTGTCAGCCTAGTTTTGCTCATCAATAAATTGCTAGCTCACATTTTTTGTGTCCTCAAAATAATCAAACCTGCATTATTTCAGATGGTTATTTCAAATGCTATTTGAAAAAATAGAGAGAGAATGTAGTACTCAACCCTTAGAAAGAGAATTTATAACCGGATTATAAAATGCTAGATTCAACACTAGGTTCCGTGATTCTGATGGTGCAATATAGTATTTTCTAAGCAGGGAAGTTGGGGACCAGCTGTTGGTTTTGCCAGACTGTCTCATTCATTGCGACCTCCTTTCCTTTCCTTTCCCGTGCCATGCTCTCCTCTGTCCTCCACTCACTACTGTGATGCAGCTTTGTCTGCTGTGTGGACAGCAGATCAGCAGGGGCTGTGGGCACAGCAAAAGCACACACAAGCACATCGGGATACCTCAGGAACAAACTCCCGCAGAGAGTTGTGGGTTGACCATATTTTGATTCTTTATGGAGTTCACAACATTCCATACCTATCCTAACTTCTGGACTATATAAATTCCGGACTGGATTCCTTGAGAATCCCAAATTATTGATGCAAATGGATCCTAAGAGATCATTTACCCTAGTAGCATTTAATTTGCAGGTGGGAGATAATATCTGAGAATACAATGAAGGTCAGGGACACTTTACTTTCCCTAGTTAACCCCCATGTACACATACATTGCACACACACACACACACACACACACACACACACACACACACATTGTATATAAATCTCAAATATCCCAGATCTCGTAGAGTCCACCAAAGATTATCCTGATATTCTATACACCCAGACTGAGACCATTTGATTTAACTGACCTCACATTTTTAAAATTTAAAAAACAAAAACCTGAAACCCAGCAGAACAAAGAGACTCACTTAAAAAATACACTTCTAGCAAACTAGAATCAAAACTCACGGATTCTGACTCCTGGGTCAATGCCATCCCACAAACAGCTTCCTACCCTGTCTTTTGCCTGCTCATTGGTAAGATACTTGCCTGCTTCCTGCAATGATTATTAAAACTTTTACACATCACACATATCTGCAAGTAATTTGTGCTTTAAAAAGCATAATATTTTTCACTATTTGCGTCAAAAAACTAGCCCAGTGAATTCAGTGAAAGGTCTTTTTTGTTGATGTTTGTTTTTCACAGGCTAATGGTTTATGGTATACAGCAGCTCTTAGATTTTATACTCAGATTTAGCCAAGAGAAATACAAAACAGCTACTGTCAAATGAATTTTTATGAAACACTGACAAAGCCCTAAATTATTATAGCTTTTGTCTCATCTCTATCCAGAAGAGCTCTAGAACAACTTTTCCTCAGGAGGAAAAATAACGAAATGTAGATATGATTGGGAGTTTGGGGGGCGTAGGGTTGGATTTTCCCAGGTGCCCCAAATTAGACTAACTCGCACTTTCTGGCTATCACTCAAAGGGCACTGACTTAGCTACTGCTTTCCCAGATACTCCTAAAAATGAAAGGATTTTGTACTGGCATTTTAATCAGTGATTAACTGCTCCCTTCTTTTCCCTGCTGGGTTAAGTAAAAGATCCATATGCTGGGTGTTCTAGGGAATTTGTTAGGCTGTAGATCATAGCCTGGTGCAGGACATGATGTGTCTCAAGGGAACTAACACGGCCATAAGGAATGTAAAGAGTCACCGGGTTAAAGCCACATTAAGACAGCTGTTACATTAATGAGGTCCCTGCTTTGGAGAGGAGGTCACTGTATGGAAAAATATGAAGTGCTCTTTACTGGTCTGATCCCATTTCTCTGAAAGCTAAGGGGCCATTATTACTATCCTTTGACATTCACTGAGCCACATGAGCTAGCGGGGCGCTGTACAGCTACATGGGTTAGAAACTCATCTGCTCTCTCATCCTTGATTTTGACAAAAGCAGGAATGAAGTAGAGCAACACTGAATGGCTCTTCCACTTTGATCACCTTCACTGTTTCATCTCTTCAAATACAAGTTTCTTTTTGTTTTACTTACATGGAGTTCAAACAAATAATCTAAGAACTGACCCAGTCGGTGCACAGCATCCAGGCATGCAGTGTAAGAGCTAACTCTTGAGACATACAGGGCACTCACTTCACACATAAACTGGGTAATCCTAGAACTATAATAAATAAACAAAATATATAGCAATATTTAATGTATATAAATGTTATTATTGTATCATTATAGACTACTGAATCTCTCTTCCAATTTCACTGGGATACAGAGTCAACTCCTTATGACCTATGGCTAGTGGCGGTCACTTCCTTACTGTTCACTGGGGAGGAGCATTCTGTATCCCAGTGAAATGAGAAGAGAAAACTCGAGTCCTAACTGTAAATCACCAGCCCCACTAAACTTGGTGTACCTGTGACCCTTTCATTCACCCTTCTACACACCCCCAGGTTGCAAAGCCAGCTGCACACATCCCACCTCGAGTATCTTTCCCTGCAGACCTTCCTTGTCAACCCCACTGCCACTGTGTACTCCTTGCCATGGCTTGCATCACCATCACATCAAGCATGAGCTCGCCAGCCTGCAACTCAACCCTTCTACGGGATGTGCTTGGCTTGGCCCCAACTATATTCCTTCTACGACCCTACCACTCCTCACACTGAGCCAGCTGGACTGGAGAGAGAACTAAACATCACCTTCTGTGCAGCCCAGGTACTTCCAACAACTCCGTGCACATGTAACTTCCTACTACTAACATGCTTTCCCCACTCCAGACCAATAGAATACCTAGTCTAATGCCCTATTTATTCTTTTCCTTTTATCCACTCACACTGCTCCTTTTCCCTCTCTTTTGCTGTGTACTACACACATTTTGTTTTAAAGTGCTTATGTGGTCACTTCATTACCCGTGTTAGGCTGCAGCTGCTGGAGAGAATGGTCTTTGCTCCTCTCCACACTCCTTGACTTTCTGGGCTCTGTGATGATCATTTGGACAGCTGCACAGAACTGTCCCTCTACCTAGATTCTGCAGCCTAGAAGAGACTATTTCTATAAAATGCTGTGACTGGAGAGATAATGGGTTGCACATGTGCTGATCAATCTTGATAGCATGTGAGCAGAGTGGTTCACTGCCTAGATGCCACTGACTTTGATTACGAAATTCAAGTATCTAAGAGTACCACAACACATTTCCTCGTAAGGTAACTTAAGTAGTGGGGCAGTGAGGAGTCCCAAGACACCTTGACTCTTGTTATCCATGAAATTATTGTGAGAGAAAAACTCATCATTGATAGTGAAAACTTTATTCTACACCAATAGAAACATATTACACCTACATAGATCTTTCCAGAGGGCTCAGCATGCTCGTAAGAGTTCAAAAGATAAGTCAACATGATCTTGAAATAATGTAATTACTTGAAATGCTTCCAGACTAAAGAATCCTTAAAGCAAAGGCCTTTGCCTTATGCACCCTGGCACATTTTCCTGATGGAAAAGCCACAGAGCTGAAGCGTGTGGGAAACAATTATCTCTATAGTAGGTATGTAGTATGCAACCACGGGTAATTATTTAATCAGTCTCAGTTTCTGCTTCTACATTTATAAAGTAGGGATAGTAACAGGATCAACCAAGGATTGCAGTAACTACCTGAGTTAATTTGTGCAAAGGAATTAAAGTGATCTGTATCACAGAATGACCACTCAAAATGTGTCTACTATTAGCTGGGTCCCACTCCAAAGTCTGCACAGTGCCTGGTGAACAATAAGGATTTCTGAAATGAAAACCCAGGGTGGATAAGATGAACTCCTGTGCGCCTTAAAGGATGGAATCTTATTCTCCTAAGTGTAATAATGTGCATTCACCTTAAGAGCCATTCCTAATATACTTATTTCTTTAGGTTAAAATACGTCTCAGAGGACAAGGTACTTTTCTGTTTGCTCTCTGGATTTCAGTGAGCCTGGACAGCTGGACATCAGTACCTGGACTCGCGCCTCTGTGAGCTTCGCCCTCTGCGCCAGTTCCTCCCTGGTGTAAATGTCAGGGTAATGGGTTCTCTCGAAAGCACGCTCCAGTTCCTCAAGCTGCTCGGCTGTGAAGGTGGTCCGGCTTCTGCGCTGCTTCCTCTTTAGCGGTAAATCTGGTTCAGAGTCAATGTCAGAGCCTTCGTCTGACTGGGGTGCTGAGGCTGCAGGCACAAGAGGAAGAAAGGCAGGATAAACTATCACAGGAAAAGCAAATCTGACCAAGCCATAGTGATGGAAACCTTAGTCTAAAGTTCCGTCACAGTGTCTGTGTGTGTATACCAACCCCTCCCGTGTCCTATTACATCACTAAATGCTATTTAACCTGTTCCCCTACCCTCCCCCGCCTCCCCATCTGGGTATCTGTCATTCTGAGCTCTCAGAAAATAGGGTCAGGGCTATTCCATTTTTACAGCTTTGTACTTAGCACTTAGTAGGCACTTCACTGATGTCTAATGAATAAACCACATTTAATTTGGTTTCTGATCAATTTGCACCAGGCTTTTCCTGGGAATTCTATTAACAAACATGATTTCTTGAAAGATATTCCAAAATCAACTTAATGTCTCAAAAGCCAACAAAAGCAAAGTACTATAGTATTTCTATGTGTTTATAGCCCCTATTTTAAAATCATGTTTAAATGTAGTTTCTCATGAGCAGATATTGGGAAATGCTTTAAAGTGAGTCTATGTTTTATTAATGTAAATCTGAAGAGCTGATCTATTATGAAGGTGATATTGTCTCATGAATGTCCCCAGCTGAAGTCTAGAGTCTGGACCCCTGCCTATTACATCTGAGGTGCCCAGTGCAAAGAAAAACACATGATGTTTCTTGTTCAAAATTATTACAAATGACAAGAGAGTAACAACAGAGGCCTGAGCTCTTCTCAACAGGGAGACCTGGGTGACAGGACCTTGCTTAGCCCCTCCCCACAAAGCTTGCCTTTGCCTGAATGCACAGGAAAGGGATTTCAGATTTCAATGTGCAGATGTCCAGAAAAAATAAATAGGAACTAGGGGATCAGACAAAATTTGCCTTATTGTGCATTATTGCGTCTTCTCCCATAGGAACATGACCTGAATCCTAAGGAAGAAGAAACTGTGACAAAAGATAGTGAAGTGGGAGGCCCAAATATTGCTGTTTTCAGGGCGGACTTTGATGTGGGGAGGAAAGAGCAGCATTTCTGCTAAGGATACATGACAGCCTCCACAGTGAAAGGGGTTGTGACTCTCAGAGGGCACCTGTGGCCTACAGAACATTCTTTGGTTTGAGGCCTCACTGGAGCAGGAAAGCAGTCCCCTCCAGGCATGGAAAGAGGAGCCAGAGACCTGTCAAAAAACTGCGGAAGCAGGACCTCAAACTAGAGGAAGTGTCACAGAAGCCTCGCTCCCAAGGACATCCAACTGCATGCAGAAAACTCCCCAAAGAACTGGGGGTTTCTCCAGTGAAAAGATTGCACAGTATGCTGTCACCAAATGGGGAGAGTAAGTCGGAAAATTATAGAATATTTATGTCAGAGTCAAGGGAGCTCAATCATGCCCTCAGACTGGCAGGATCTGCACTAGAAGCAATGTTAGAATGTAGATGCTCTTTAATGTCCTATCCGTGTAATTTCCTAAGCTCAAATTTAAATCTGCTGCACAGAAATATAAACTTCATTCTATTTCAGTATAAATTGTAAGCTTCCCAGAAAGATATGTATATAAATGTGTGTGTATATATATATACCCAAAATATAACCATAAATATGATCCTAAGTTTTCTAATATTTTCAGGTGTTCTCTACACAGTGTGAAATGAAGAGGCGATAGAGGGAATCAGCAATGCAGCATACACGACAAAGTAAATATAACTGAAGACAAATACTTGAGCATAAAAGCAAAGGCACTGAATTATAAACTTTAAAAGTCCCCAACACAAATTATACACACATATATTTGATAAATGCAAACTAAACTAGATGAGTGATAAATCGGTAGACCAGTGGTTTTCAAGCTTTTGAAACATTAGAATCACCCAAGGCTTTGGTAACACATACATTGCTGGTTCCCCTCCCAGCTTCCGGTCCTATAAATTTAGGCTGATCCCATGAATTTGCATTTCTGATGCACTTGCTGGTGATTGATGCTGATCCCACTGGTTCTGGACACATTTGCAGAACCATCTCTATTCAATATTCCAAAGTAACTCTTTCCCCTCACAAATTTTCCTAGAATATAAAATACTTCCTATCCCAATTTATCACAAAAACCACATCTATATACATATTTTAAGTTATAAATAGCATGCTACCTAAGAAACAGATTACTCCTTAAGAGGATAATACATTCGGAGCTGGGGATTTAGCTCAGCAGTGTAAGCACCTGCTTAGCAAGCGTGAGGTCATAATTTCAATCACAGGTACAAAAAATAAATAAATAAGTAAAAAACATTGCCACAAAGTATTTTCCTCCCAGGCTCCACTTTCCATTGCACTGAGTTTTATTTCCAGATTGAAGTCAAGTGAAAACTTCAACAACATTTGGGGATCACCCAAAAGTTCCCTCTGCCTGCAAGAGCCCTAAATCTTTGCTTGCACATTCTCTGACTATGATCCCATTAGAATAAGAGTATGTGGAAATTTTCATGTTTCCTTTGGGAGTCTCCTGGGTTATTAAATTCTCTCAAGTAAATATGATATGCCATGCACTGTCAGGTCAATTAATCAAAATCATCTCTAGTTTCTGAAGAAAAAGACTGGTTAAATTTGAAAGCACCAGCAAGAATTAATTCTCAGGGTCAAGCCCACTGTGCTTCACCTTAGCAGTCCACGGCCCCCAGAAGACAAGCTCTGCGAGCACAAGGCCTCGCTATGCCCATTCACTGTTGGAACCCTTGGAACACAGCAGGTGCTCAATAAGTGCATGCTGAATGCACAGAAGCACTGGATAACACTTCAGTTCTGGTCTAACACTGGTTTCTGCGGCACTGTTTCATATCTATGAACTGGGAATTCTGCTCCTGCAAATCTGCCAACATTTATTTAGGTGAGTTTTGGGAGACTGTGATGCTCAAAAAGTATTAGAAAGGTTTTGTAAGAATTTATAAACCTGCATTTTCAGGAGTAATAACTAGCAATAATTTTTCAAAGAGATTAAAGCTGTGTGTATTTTTTAAGATGATAAACTACCGCAAACCAGCAATTATGAAGACTCAATATTTTTAATGGGACAGCTTTCATCACCACAAACAAAATTTTCTAACAAGCCAACAAATCACTATTTTCAGTTCTAGACTATTAATTCAAAAGCAATGGAAAACCTGTATCTAACTAAGAAAACCTTCATACAGCACCATCTCAAACGACACTGAGGAACAGACTTGCCTGATTTTTGTCCTGGAAAATCATTTGAACCAACTGATCATTTTCGGCAATATGAAGCCGCAATCTTACAAGTTAATTCTAACTTTTCCCCATGTGTAAACCCCGAGAGGATATGGGCTTTAAAATATGTAAAGTCAGAAACCCAGAGATAATTTACCAGCAAGGAAAAATGAGCTCTTTCTAAAGACAAAAATGGTACTATTTCTTTCTTATGTCACTCAATAGAAGTAAAATTCATTGCTTGCATAGAATTTAATTCACAATTACCTGAATTGGGATAATTCAGTTTTTATCAAAACACATCTAAAACTCAAAAACTCAAATCTCATTTTAATAACATTCAGGGACCATGTTACTGCCATTCATTTATTTTATATACTCAGTTTTATTCAAACTACTAGAACAAATTAGATACTAGATCCTAATATATATATATATATATATATATATATATATATATATTTCTGTACAGAATATCTAATGTCCACAGCAGGGTTGACAAAACAGAACTCTAAATGAGTTGATAAATTGCTAGAATACAATAACTAAATTCAAAATAATCTCTTTGGACTCTTACTATTGTGCACAATAGTAAGCCTTCCTTTGAGGAAGGCTTTCAATTACATTTAAATTGCTCAATCATGTACCTCAGACACCTTCACAAACAAAATATCCTTTAACATTCATTAAATTCAGATATTGCTCCCCAATTTTGGAATTGCAGAATAGCTCTCATAAAAACATACATCAATACTTAACACACAGCCTTGTAAATTGAGACTTTATTGCCTTAATTTGCAAAACAACTGGCAGATTTTAATCCAATCTGTATAGATATTTGATGTTGAAGGTTTAAACTTTTATTATCAGAATGTCTTCACAACTCATTGTCTGACAGTGCCACAAGAAGCCAGGGAGCACACCTACCCTAGAGGAGCACAACTCCCCTCCTGTGTAACCACATCACAGCCCTCAGAAAGAGTTACCCAATGCACCAAGGGAAACTGAGGTGCTGAGGGTAAACAGGTCCCACAGCTCAGGGAGGTATGATTATCCCAGCCTGACACTGCATCAAAAGATACCAGGTATCCTAAAGAGTGTTTAGTTCTTTTATACACACACACACACACACACACACACACACACACACACACACGCAGTCCTTGAAGAGCAACAGTAGAGACGAATCAAAATAGAAACTTAAATGTCATCATTTCACTGACAGCCACTATTGCTATCATTTCTCCCAAATTTTCAAAAACTGCCCAGAGTCAGAAATAATTTACAGAAATAGGGCCGTTAGAGCAATACTGGACACCAAATCAAAAAATTTCCCAAAGGAACTCAATTTGCTTGAACAAAAGGTGTTGAACTTTATAAATATATTGAAATTTGCTCTTTTTTTTTTTTTTGAATCAAACTCATGACCTTGCACGTGCCTGGCAGGCACTGCACTGCTGAGCTGAACTCCCAACCCCATGCTCTGATTCTTAAACACTGATAAAACAAACAAACGAAACAAAACAAAATAAAAATAGAATCAGTTTTGCCCATTTTTTTTTTGTTTTAAAGAAATTAAAAGAAAAAAATCCTTTTTTTTTTTTTTTTTGGTACCAGGGATCAAACTCATGACTTCATGCTTGCCAGGCAGGCACTTACACTGCTGAGCTAAATCCCCAGCCCACTCTACCTTGGTATTGTACAGAGTTTAGAAATTAAGAGCTTGGCCACTAGCAGTCTCTGTTATGAATGATCATAAACCATTCCCTGGTCCTAACACACAGAGTCAATCTGGAATGTAACAGTTACAGAAAGCAGTTGAACTGACGACTTGTATCTCTTTATTAAAGTCTCCTTTGAGAATTTTTCATTGTAATCCATTTAGTGAAAGACTATCAAGACCTATAAAGTTCTGATTAAACAAAAATATTGGAATAAAGAACTTGAAGCATTTCGGAATACTCTTAGGTTACTCAGCAAAAATTCCAAAGCGGTCCCTGGAAAGTCTCACCTCTTGCTGAGTATCTGAGTATCCCAACTCTGCATTTTATAAGACAATTGATTGCATCTTTTTCTACTTCAAGCTAATGGAGTCAGATTTTTCAGTTACCCCACTTATTTCACATTAATTCTCAAGACTAAACTTGAGAAAATAGACACTGTCAGTAAATAGAAAGGAAGACGCTAGGGTGTGATAAACGTCATATCCCACAGGATTACGAACGATTCCCTCAGAAACAACTCAAACTAGGAGGAGAAGGAGAAAAAGTGTCACCACCAGTGGACCAAGCATGAAGTTTAATTAAAGGAGGAATTACAGAATTAGAGAGTGTGTCTTTGTCTGGCAGCCCCCGGTGACCCCTTCTGGAAATTTCCCCTCAGGAAATATTTCATCCTAAGTTAACACTGTTATACATGAAATCTTGCCTCAATTTTATAGGGATTTAGTCCCAAGGAATTCTGTAATTATTGGTTTCCAGACAAATATAATTCAGAGATGGAAGACAGGCAAAAAATGGAGAAACAAAATAATTCACAAGCATGAATCTGACACATTGTCTTTCTTCTCAGCAAGACCATTCATTTGAATAATTAAAGAATCAAAACATGACAACCATTTAAACTCTAAGGTTTGCCCTAGATATAATACAATGCGATTTACAGGCATGGGGGTACATGGGGGGAGGTAGTGTGTTGAGAACCAACTTCCTGCTCATCCTGCCTTTCTGGAAGATGATCCCAAACCAAATCACACAGGCGTTTCATTAGTTTTCATCTTTCTGAGATAGACTTGACCACATTTTTACTCCAAGCTGTATGTCACTGATGAAAACACGAGATAAAAATAACAGCTCTTGCTGGGTACCTAACAACGAGGCTTCATACTGCCTCTGATGGCAGACGGGCACCTCGGCAGTATATTCCGGGAGGTCTCCAGTTGGTCCGCTCAAAGTCTGAGGCACCCACTTGGCTAACAGCAGAAGTCCAGCCCTGGTGAGTTTTACCATCTAACTCGCAGGGTACAAAGAGATGGCTAACTGTTTTCTGATCTGAAGTGGCCCTTTTACATGGAGAAAGATGTGAGTGACCTCTCTCGTGTTTACTCGGTGAAAGTCAGGAACAGGCAAGACTGATACTCCCTCTCAGACCCAGAGTAAATGACAAATGACATTTTCCCTTTGTGATCTTCAGGATTTTTGTTGACTTATTTGGAGGCTTTTGTTGGATCCCAAGAAATGGCCTGTGGCTGGGGCCTATTCTACCGATTTCCACGCTCCATCTGTGGAATCCATCAGCGGGGCATTACCCTCATTCAGGGCTCTGACACCTGCCTGGCAGGGTGCAGGAGACACAAAGGATGCCGGGCGGATGAGAAAGGGGACGTTGGGTGTTTCTTTTTTCAGAGAAGGGGAGGGGGTTGAAATGGATGCACAGTAGGGGTTAATCCAAGCCAGTTAAGAGACCTCAGCACCTGCAAGCTTTTCTTCCACATTAATTCACAAGCTAAGAAGTAATTGGCGACTTTATGTTTCCGTGTTTTCAACTTGTAGATATGTTGAGAAAGGAAAGAGATACACCTCTGAAGGCACATACCAAAGGTTTGCCACAAAATCCCAAGGTACACCTAGAACTTGTGTGACCTAGCAACCTATAAAGCATTAAATTCATTTTTCTGGAATTCTTAACCCAGACCTAAAACTCGAGTTACTGGGATTTTGTTAGTTGCAAAGTTAGAAAGATGGTTTATATTAATGAGGAGCTTATTTGGGGACTCGTGGGGTAGAAAGTCTTGTTATTCCAGCTATGATTTCTCCCCATACGTGCCAGTGAAAGATTTTTACCAAGTGTAAAATTAGGGAAAAGGAAAGGATGATTTTCGGCAAGGATACACATCAGGCTTTCTCGAGGAAAGGTCTCTTTTTCTAATTAAGACCCTCCAGTCATTTACCTAGTGTTGTTCCTGCCCAGCAGTGCCCGATTTCTGGCTGGAGAAATGTAAAGCTATTCCCCTCCCCTCTGACCCAAGCCCTTCCCTCGGAAGCTGCCGGCTCACAGCACGAGGTCATTAGAAGGAAAATAAGCTCCTGCCAGGTTGGGGCTAATCAAAATAACACAAATAAACCCTGACACTCGACAACTCCCTGAGTGCCTGCTGCCCTGGGAGGAGAGTACAGATTGGTTATGAATATGGCCAGCCGCGGGCGCGGTCCAGGAGGGGCCTGAGCAAAGTGGCTAAGAGTCACTTGAAATGCACAGTGTGGGCCATTGGGCGTTTAAGATAAGGGGTGACAAACAAGAACTGGCAGAATGGCCAGGCTGTCTTGGAGGTGCTGAGCTGAGCAATCCCCAAAGCTCCCACATCCCAAGGATGCCATAAATGTGTGTTTCAGGTGTGGTCAGGTTTTCTATGCGCAGCTTCCAGACACCTTAGTGCAGGTGAACTTCTCTCCTATCAGCCACCACCTGACCATCAGTCATTCAAAAGGCCTTCTCTGTAATAACCCGCTGGACAGAAGATAGCAGTGTTCGGTGGAATATTCCAATGAAAGCATGCTTGTGCTCTCTCTCATCTCCTGATTCAAGCAACATTTTGTTTAAGGGAGCCAAGAAATACTGACCAGTCTGAACCTGTTTTAGCATCGCTTCCCAAAGGCTTCAAGCAAAACAAGGTTAGGAACCCTGATGTTGATCCAAACTGACCCAGTGGCTTCTTAAGTCCTTCGTCTACAGGTGGGCATGGGGGTGTGTGTGTGTGTGTGTGTGTGTGTGTGTGTGTGTGCGCACGCGCGCGCGCACGTGCACGTGTAACAAGAATTCCTGTTCCAACAGGAGTCTCTCTAAACCAGCAGGGATGACAAGCTACTTCCATCTGCAATTTTTAAAAAAATGACTTTGTAAAACTCCATGGTAACCACCACCAGCACGTTTCAAAGAAAAAAAGAGACTAAAGCCTCCAGAAAATGTGTTACTATTCAATTAGGAAAACTGATTACTTAACTAATTAATCAGCTAACAGCTTTCTAAGAATAATCTCCAGTGCTAAGAACTTTTCCCCTCAAGAGCTTAAAAGTCACACATAATTAAAATTAGGAGCCAGAGCTGCCATTGATACTAAGCTTCCCTGTGTCTAAAAGCTGTCAGCCAAGTTTTCTTTTACTGGGATTGGGTGGAGTGGAGCAGGAGAGGTAATGGGCACACTGAAGGGGAACAGGAAAACAGTAGTTCTCGTGAAAGGCAAAGGGCCAAGTGACTTTTATTTACAATTGTCAAGAGAGAGGCCATTATACACCATATGTGCCACAATTGCCCTCTTATCACAGGCTGGCCATCGTGTCCTTTGGGAGCTGTTAATGAACTGGGTAATTGAGCCGCTGACATGTGTTACCAAAACAAAACAATAGGAAGAAGAGACAAATGAACATTTTATTTGCCAATCAGAGTAGGTTCAGCCTTTCATGGGGCTGCAGCTAAGTGACTGACTGGATACATAAAACAGTGCATTGAAAGCCAGCAGATGCAGACACAATAATAGTTAACTGACAGCTTATGGCCCATCTGTGCTTAACATTTTGTTAAAGAAATTACTTGACTTGCTAAAGAGACGAATCATACAGCTGCCCTGAGAGCTGCATTATAAGAGATAAATCATGAGCTAAACTGTTTCATGCTTAAAATGACAATGCTTATTAACAGTTATGTGGGGACATTTTGTCAGCACAGCTTGACACAGTTATTTCTTACTAAAAAATGTGACCACTTAGAGATAGTCAACAGAACTAACTTAGGGGAAAAACACAGAACACAAGCAAACAGTTGAAAGAGCGATATGCATGCTGAATCTTTCGCAAATAAATATGCACTTCAAGGGTTCCAAATGGGAAAAAAAGCTCTATGAAGTGGAACATAAGGTCACGTTCCACACAGCAATGATATACCTGCTTCCATTTACATCTTCTTTATTCAAACTGCAGCACATTAGAAATGCTCTCATTCTGAGCTGATTACCATTAGTTTCTATCAATGATAGAACAGAAACCAAGTGGGTTAAAATAGCTTTTTAGTCATTTTCTCAAATACATTCACCATCTTCCTTTGGGAAAAAATATTTTTCTCACAGAAAGAGAAAAGCTACGTTACAAAGGACTGGTTTTGTAAGGAGATTTAGCTTATGTTTTTGTTACTGCAACCAAATTGAAACCACATCTTTCAGTCCAAGAGTGGTTCGTCCTTTGCCATACAGAAAAGTTAACTCTGAAGTTATATCTATGGAAACTGGTTGACCAGAGGCTGAACATGGTTTTCTCAAAAATTTTCCTATGGTGGCTTCTCTACCATGATGAGCACAGCTAACATAATAACAATAAGAATATTAGAAGAAAAGCTGCTACTTATGACGAGCTGACAGTGTTTACTACCCAATCCATTCCCTGTGAGGTATTCTGTGCACATTTTCCTAAATCTTTAGCAAAACTCCATTTGGGAAAGTTAATGTTACCCCGACCTGCAGATGAGAAAAAAGAAAAATGAAATCTACCTGATTTAGGAGAAGCCAAACTATCCTAATGTAAAATCTTGTTAGCAACGCCATTTGAAAAGGAGAATTGTTATGGACTAGAAGAAAAATTGTAGCCTCTATATTTACTCATTTTCTTCCTTGTCTATACAACCTTGACTCAGATATCACAGTCAAACTTATAAATCACTTGTGGAAACATGAGCAAGCATAAAAGGTGAGGCTTCTTTTCAGGAGTGATTGGTGTATAAGAAAAGTGTGTTATGCAGTTACTAAGAAAGACCTCCAGTCATGAAACCTAAATCTTAGTTATATTTGCAGAGCTTTAAATAAGACACAATGTGTTCACTAAAGCTCATGACATATCTGAGGAAGACAAAGGAATACCTTGCCTTCATCTGTATTTGCCACTATCAAATATTTTTTGCTATTGTGTACATAAATTGTTTGAAAGTCAACAAACTAAGGTTCAATATGTAGGAGAGGTAGCAGGTTACACAGCCTTTCGGGGATAGAAAACTAAAGAATGCTTTTGCCAACCCTTATTAGGACAGCTCTATCCAAAGACACAAAACTTAAATACCCGTATCCACAACTAAACTTTGCTAGGATTAGCATGACACATGATGTTTGAAAACTAGAAGAAAGGTAGAATTAAGAAGAAAGACAAATACTACACTTTGTGTGCCAGAAACCTATGTAAAGAGATAAGAAGATAAATGACTAAGAGAACTGAAATGCCAATGCAAAGGATTGGCAAAGCTGTAAGATTCCAGAGGGAGGAAAAAACCCTGGACCAGTGGTGACGAACCTATGGCACAGGCACTGCAGCAGGATATTATCACTGAAGGCTAAAGCTCTAAAAAGTTCACATCACTGCCCTAAACCAGTCCCTTGATTTTACAGATGAAATCTCCACAGAACAAAAGACGTTACCCAAAATCACTCATCAGTGAGAATTTATTGAATTCCTGCAGTATCTCTGTTTTTTGTTTGTTTTTTACCAGGAATCAAACTCAGGACCTCACGCTTGCCAGGCAGGTGCTGCACCACTGAGCCAAACCCTCAGCCCGATATCTCTGGTTTTATCTCTGGTTCCAGCAATGCAAAGATGGAAACTAAACTCAAAAGCAAAACACTCTTCCCAGTGCTCTTTCTACCTAGGCAAAGACAAATGTCAGCATATACGAGAGAGAAAGTAGCTATACCCTGTGGCAACAGAAAGACAGCCTCTCAAGTCTTAGAAATCTAAATACGTTTACTTACTATAACAGCCGTTGATTCTGTGATCTTTAATATAGAGGTCAAATTATATATATATTTATTTCAGTATTTCCCATGGAGCATTTTCAAGATTCTCTGCTTCACATTTTCTCTTGAGTTCCATATGGAAGCAAAAGGGATGGCACAGAAGCCTGTTTGCAAACTCTAAATCTTATCTTGGCCGATTGCTTGTTGGGAGATAGAAGGAGGTAATGGCTGAGTATAAATAAAAGAAGAGACTTTCCCCAGAGGCAACACAGGAGACTCAGCTTAATCCTTAATGGCAAACAAATTAGAAGCAACATCAAGGTCATCATCAGAAATCACAGACAGGATATCTGTTTTGCAAGAAGCACCTCCTTGAGGCTGGGAGGGGGAGATAATGAGCCTGGGACAGTGCTGCCTTTCCCTCCTTCATCCTGCAGAAGTGTAAGGTTCCAACCCAGAACCTGCAAGAGTACTGTCACGTTCCACTGAAGGAACTCAGGAAAAATAAGAAAACCAATCAAGTGGCTAAAGAGGTGGTATGAATGATTTACCACCAGCATTTAGTAGGAACTTCTGCTAGGTAGGAAAATGATAAAAGGGGTTTGGGCAGAGAGGGGTTCATTTCATGGTGGAAAATGTGCAGCTCAGGAGACAGGCCAACTTCTCCAAAAGCCCACCTGGCCTCTCCTCATCCGATTTGGGGCAAGCTTCACTTAGCCCTCTGAACTGGTTTTCTCATCAGCAATACAGGGTTTTAAACACCTGCTTCAAAGGTTGACTTTAAGGAAACAATGGTCTGAAAAACACACAGACTCTCCCCATGTGCCATATTCCTAGCCAATCCCCACTCGCCCTCTTGTTCCCCACCCCTACCAAGCATAACAGAACACTTTGAGACAAATATTCCTTCCATTCTAAGACCAAGAGACAGAAATGACCTCAAAGCACTGAAGATATTTGTGGCAGTTCGCAAACTTATAAAACGAGACCATCTGCTTCCTTTCTGGAGATGCTGTCCACAGAGAGCTAGCCTCTGTGACCACTAAAGGGAGCATGCAGCTCTCATTCATAATTAAAGCCCCTAAAATTCCACCATGGAAGCCAAGGCTACCCAGATCCACCTGGCCCAGGACACGCGTCTCTGCTGTGGGACTAATGATTAAGGGAGCTACAAAAGTAAATGGATTCTGCGCTCCCAAACACCCTCAGGCCTAAACAAGAAGGCTGAGCTTAATAAAAATCAAGCAAACAGCCTAAAAGAAATTAAGTGCTATTTACATGGCCTGTCCTTTATGCCAACATTCATTTTAGTTTTCATGAGGAAGAACTTTGAATATATTTGCTTACAGGCAAATTCTTGTCTTATGTCTGCTGATATGGATCTAGGGAGGCAAAATGAAGTACAGTTTCGAGTGGTTCTCTATCAGGTCTTTTTGGTTAGTACCCATAGCCTTTGTGAATAGATGAGGTACCAAACTCCAGAAATAACTAAGAATTTGGTGAGCACCAAGCTTGCACATGAATCACTAGACAACTGCCTTTCTGTTCCACAATGCCTTTCCAGGAACAACCTTACATAGCTGGAGAGAAGCAGATAAGGAAGTGCTGTGTGGGAGAAAGTAAGGGAGAAGAGAGAGGAAAAAAGATCAGAAGAGGAGAGAAAAGAGAAGGCAGGGGAACAAAAGCAAAAGGAAAGGGTCAGGGTGTTTTGTCCAGCAAAGAATAATAAGGAGATCTGTGTTTAAGAGTCAGTGGGCTACACTGGGCATGACGGCGCTCGCCTGTAATCTCAGCACTAGGGAGGCTGAGGCAGGAGGATCATTGTGAGTTCAAGGCTAGCCTGAGCTACATAACTGAGTTCAAGGCCAGCCAGTACTACACAGTGAGACCCTGTCTCAAAAATTAATTAATTAAAGTCAGTGGGATTGACCACAGTCATTTTTTTTTCCTGCAAAAGCCTCTGTTGACAACTCTTTCTGAAAGAGCAAAATCCACTCTAAGGAGCTAGCATTGGAAACTAAGGTTCTGAACTGTGTCCTGATCCCTGGCAACTTTGAATAAATTAAGGATTTTCTTGAGTAAAGACCAAAAATGGTCCCACCCATCCTTTCCACCCACACCAGCCAAGGATTTCAACTGGAAATCATCCCATCAATACGTCAGGACAGATGCCAACATTCAAAGAAACTGCTGCCAGTTCAATTTGAACTCAAGCCTTATTCTTCATCACCTATTCCTAAGAGTTTCTTGGACAAAGCGATACATTATTTTACTTATTTCACTGTAAATTCTGGCTTTCACATTATAAAATACATCATATTAAAATCTGAGGGATGGTACCTGCAACTAAGAAACAATGACAGCTTTAGAATCCAGAAAAAAAGCCACTTCTGATTTTAAAATAGAGAATTAGAGCAGATCAGGAGAGAGGGGGGATAACAGATCAATAGACAGATTAAATTCCTTTATTGTATTTCTCTCCACATTTCATTCCATATACTGTTAACAAAATATAAGTCTTTAAGAAGCTTTCTTGACTATCTAGCTACACATTTTAAATAGCAAATAAAACACTTTCCACTAGAAAATATCTGAATGACTTTATCCCTATATCAATAATAAAAAAATTTTTTTGTTTGGTTAATAGCACTGTTTATATTTAGAATTTTAACTCAAGTGCTTGAAATTATGAAACCCTGGCTTCTTCCAATGTGCTGTCTATACCCGTAGATGTATTTAAATATGCCAATATTTCTCTATGGCAGCTGAGATAAATGCACAGATGGTATATTTCCACCACATATATACATAACACAGGTATGGAATTCATTCAAACAAGCATTGAATTCACCCTTATGCATCTCTTTCTTTCTCACAATAAACAGGCCACAGGTGTAAGAAACTTGTCAAAGACCTGGGCCATCGGGAGTGGTTGCCTTTAAAGGCCACCCCTCCCAAATCCTCATCCTCATTTCTAGCCAGGCTGCAATTAACTGGGAAGGAGATCTTAAGATGATTTCTTCTTCTTAATAGAGGAAGCCAGGCAGGGAGAAAGTGTGGACACCGTCTGTGTGTAAGCCTGTGCATACAGTGCGGCCAGAGAAGAAAGCCAGTTCAAGCGCAGGAGACAACATCCTCGTTATTAACAACATGACGCTCTTGCAGCGGGAAAACTAGGGATACCTCGTGACTTAAACTTGTTTCCCACTACTTTCTAGAGATGTCCATGTTTTGGCTAAATCTGTGGCTGAGGTTTTCAAAAGTTGGAAATCACTGTACAGATTACCAGGATTTATAAATCAAAAAAGGAAAACACTGAGTCTCAGATGGAAGGAATGACAGACATTTTCATCATCACCTGGCTGTTGGTGGCAGAGTTAAATCTCAGACCCCATCAAATTCTATATTATAGCTCATTACACTTCACTGTATAATCAACTCATTTTCTTTAGACTCAGGAGTAACTTATCTTCTATTTTTCCAGTCAGCTATGATAATTAAAATCTCCCCTCTACCAAAAGAACCAATGAATGCTAAAATTAATGAACTAAAGTGAAACACACTGAATTTGAGACTGGGCCCAGAAGGGGAGAAAATTCAATCATTTTCTTTATATCTAACCATTACAGAAAGCTGTTTTGACTTGTGATTTTTAAAGTTCTCTCTCATTATGCTTTTATACAATACTGGGCGGGGGCAGATGACTTTTGTTTAAAAACAAAGCTGATAGTTGGAGTGTTTAAAAGGAATTGTCCAAAGTTCCAACAAGTCAATCAGATATCACAGCCACCAACATAACCACCAGTCCTCGCTCCAAATACACACACACAAAAAAAAACCCAATTTCTGGATCATGTGACTTAGTATCATCCACAAAATTTTTCACTCAAATGACACCTATAGTTGAATACTGATCACTAAGAAGCAATTCTTATAAAAATGATTAATATATTCCTAATTCAGCTTTAAACTATAGAGACCTAGTTATTAATATAAAACAACATGCATACAAAAACCTTAATGAGCTGGGGATTTAGCTCAGCAATTCAAGCGCAAGCTAAGCACAAGGTCATGAGTTCAATCTCTGATACCAAAAAAACAAAAAACCCTAACCAATTTAAAATCTTCACTGGATCAGAAAAATCCTAGTTCCCAGAATGCTGTGCGCTTCAAAAACACCAAGTGTTGGTCACCTCTTGGCTCCTTCCCTTCCTTGCTTTTTGCTCCACCCAGATGCCTTTCTGTCCAGTTCTGTGCTGCACACTCATCTCAAAACCCAGTTCTACAAAGCCTTCTCTGAACCTCCCAACCACAAATCCCCTCCCTTCTCTGTAATGCAAGAGGTTTTATATTTTCCATGCATTCAGCAACTCTCCCTCCTTATTGGACCACTGACTGAGACTTACAAGTCAACTCTCGGTGTGACCACATTTATTTTTCTGATCGACCACTTCCTTGAATTTGTATAAATTTAACTATGTCTCCCAGTGGTGCTTTTTCTACTCAAAAGGGTTAAACAGTCAGAGGTCAGCCAAGCAACCAGTAAGTTCAGGGAGGAAAGAGGGAGCAAATGCAAACCACTACCCTACTCAAAGCGTTTTGAAGGAGCTGGGCTCTTTGCTGGCCTGCTGAGTGGTTTTTCAAGTGAAAACTCAGAGAGTGCTCTAAGAGAAATGGGTTTGCATGTCAGAGCTCAACGGATATTTTGATGCCACAAGGCTGGAGCACTTAAAACAGAGAAGAAAGTGACAGATGGGAGAGAACAGTATCATCGCAAAATGAGGAAGGTAACTAAGGTGCTTAGAGACAGGTCCACTTCAGTCTTCCACAGAATTCTGACAATTTAGAGACATCTGCAAGTAATATGCAGAGACTCTTGATTTTGGCAGTAGATACCAACGAGACAGTGTGATGGTTTTTCCCAGACTGAAACACCCATGAAACACACATGTTCTTACCAACTCAGACACCAGGCTTGGATTGTTACGGGAGATAATGGAGCTCCAATTCAATAAATTTACTAGCTAGTTTTACATTAAAGAAGCATTTAAAAAGAAGTGTTTGCAAACTAAAAAAAAAAAAAAATCTAAGGAAGCATTGTATAAGCCTTTCACATCCTGAAGAAAATATAAACTTGAGCCGGGGAATTAGCTCAGTGGCATAAGCATCTGCCTTGCAAGCACACGGTCATGAGTTTGATCCCCAGAACCAGAAAAAAGAAAAAGAAAAGAAAAACTTGAAAGGATGCTTTCTCCTCTACTCATCATAACCTTGCCTCTCTTTTTCTAAGTTCTTAGTACTTTCTTTGAATACAGAAAGACATCAACAATATCATTCCTCCTGCAGCTCAGGGACTCTTGCTTAGAGTAAATCGTATTTTCATCTCCAATTGCTGGCCTCAGGGAAGTTTTATGCTTCAACTCTTAGAATCCTACATATCTATCAACAAAAATGATTTTGTTTTTCAAAAGGAGTTAAGTGCTAGTCCCAAAACCCAGAGTCAAAAGATCTTTTGGGGGGACACTAAAGGTTTAGAGAACACAAAACTAGCTTCCTCTGGTGTATTTTACAAAATCACATCACTGTGCAACACATGTGAGGGCCCCTTTGCAGGAAGTGCAAAGCAGCCCTCACAGGGAAAGTGCCCTGGTGTTCTGTTCCTTATAAATCTACTCTGCCAGATATGGTGGTGCACGCTTATAACCCTAACAGTCTGAGAGGCTGAGGCAGGAGGATGATAAATTCAAGACCAATCTAAGCAATCTAGCAAGACACTGCCCTAAAGTAAAATTTAAGACATTTGAAAAGAGATGAGAATGTGGCTCAATGTGAAGGCCTTAGGTCCAGTACTAGAAAAAACTTCCACTTTTCTCTTGATCTCCAGTGAAGTCAAGCGAAAGACAGTCTGCTTCTACATCAGCTCTTCCTGCAGAGAACACACTGTAAAATGTCCCTAAAAAAATAGTAATAGCCACTCCTCCCGCCACTGAGCAGCAGGCAACAAGCAAGTCAGTCAATACTCATGGTTATTCACCACCTAGTCTGTATGGGCATTGTTTCTTCCCTAATTCCTCTAAAATCAATCTCTGGCTGTAGCCACTGCCTCAGCCTATGTGTATGTGGAAGACATAGGTCATGGATGGTTCAGAGCCCAGGATAAATCTGGGACACCATTTTTCTTTGTGCTCTAAACTCACAAAACCGTCTTGCAAACCTATAATTTAACTGAAATAAAAGGAGCTCGTGAATTGGATGGTATCTTGTAAAACAGCTCCCACAAGTCCCATTCCAGCATGGAAAATTTCCCTATGCTCAGTAGATAGCAAAAGAAACGCAGCCTACCAGGCACTGGAGCACACTCCAAGAGTCCCAGCCACCGGGGAGGCTGAAGCAGGAGAGACTGCCTGAGCCCAGGAGTTCAGGGTCAAAAACCTCTCTTTAAAAACAGAGGGGCTGGGGCTGGGGATTTAGCTCAGCAGCATAAGCACCTGCCTTGCAAGCAGGCAGTCGTGAGTTCGATCCCTGGTACCAATAAAAAAAAAAAAAAAAAAAAAAAAACAGAAGGGCCAGGTGTGGCAGTGTACACCTGCAATCTCAGCATTTGGGAGGCTAAAGCAGGAGGATTACCACAAATGTGCCCCCTGCCTGGGCTACATGATGAGATGCTGCCTCAAAAAATAAAAAATAAATAAAAATAAAAGAGAGAGAGAGAGAAGAAAGTTGACCCGGGAACTTCTATTTCAAATATTTTTCTATAAGGAATGTGTATTACTTTTATAATAATGGAAGTAGTTCTGCTGAGAAATACCCCCCAAAAACTTGGGAGTTTGAGAATTTGCAAACAACTGTGAGTGAGTCCAACATGTGACTCAGCACATATAATCTTTTTGTACGCAAAAGATGATAAGGTTGGCCCCTGCTAAACTGTAAAAAAATCAAAGCAGGGGATATGACTGTGTGGTAGAGGTCATGCATAGCATGCAGGAGGCCCTGCGTTCAATCCCAACAGTATAAAAAAAATTAAATCAGAGTAACAATAATAAATACCACTGAAAATCCTGCAAATGTTAGTTGACTCTGTAACATCTTGCAGAAGAAATAGTTCCACCACAGAGACTTGGAAAGAGAGAACGTGCACCAGACACAAGTCACACAGAAGCTAAAGTGGAGGAAATGCAGTGACTAGAAAGTTATAAGAAAAAAGCATGTATTTGGTAAAATTGGTTGGTTGTTTCCAATACAAAGGTTTTTAAATTTCACTTACCTATTAACCTTATATTTCTTTTTTATTTTCATCTTAAAATGTGGCTTTATTCTCATCTGAGTCCCTTAAATTCCAACTATGACTTAGGGTCTTACACTTTTGCCCCAAATGACTCATTAGGAGCTACATTTTTCTGTATTTGCTTATACTTATAAATTAATTAAACACTAGTTTTCACTCATCCCAGCAGTTGTCACACATGACCATTTGAGGAAGATTTATTAAATATGGAAATTTTGAAGTGACTGCCAAGACTTCTGGATAGGGGCTGGGGATTTAGCTCAGCGGCATAAGCGCCTGCCTTGCAAGCAGGCAGTCGTGAGTTCGATCCCTGGTACCGATAAAAACTAAAAAGACAAAAAAAAAAAAAGTAAAAAAAAAAAAAAAAAAGACTTCTGGATAAAAACAATATTAAAAATGCACATTTGCATGTCATTAGTAACCCCCACAGCATTCCCATTGTTGTCTAGAATATTTTGTGAGCACAACCAATTCTGGATAAGGAGGAAGACTGTCAGCACCCGGAGCCATTTCACAATGGCTTTCTGAGATTGCTGCATAGTCAGAGGTCACCAGCAGGACTCCAACAAGCTCACCACAACCATGGAAGTGGGGTTGGGAAACCAAATAATACTTCCAAATTGAATGTGTGACATTCCATATAGGAGCCAGCCAGACAGGGCCCACTGCCTGCTTTTGCAAATCCCATGAGCTAAGATGGGTTTGCGCTTGGAAACAATAAGAGAAGAAGAATGACATCACCTCCTGAATACTACAAAAAATGTCAGTGACTATAAAACCTACTTTAACCCAACCACGCCCATTCACAGAGGGGTTTTCTATGACTCCATGATACAACAGCAGGGCTGAGCGGCTGAGACAGAACAGTGGCCATGACCCCGAAAATATTCCCTCTATGGCCTGGATGGGAAAATGTGCTTAGTGTACCTGGTGCGGTCAAAAAATACGGTGAGCATCTATTTTTTTTTAATTTGTCACAACAAAAGACACACTCATTAAACCCCCTCAAAGAAATCTCCTTCAGTGGGACACACTTGCCCCATCACTGTCACGTTCTTAGGCAGTTCTGGAAGTCCTCTTCCATCATTTTTAGGTGCACTATCCTGCTTGTCTTGATGTGGTGTCTTAATTAATTCAAAATGTTTCCCTTTCATCATCATTCTGACTTTGAGGAGGAACTGGATATCGCGTGGTGCCTGATTCAATGAATAAAGTGGTTGAGGACACACTGTAATGTTGTGTGAGCCTACCTTTCTGTATTTTTGGTCATACCTTGTAAATATGCTCCCTAAAAAGGACTCAAAAACTGCTTCAGGAAAGTGACAAGAATGATGTGAGGTGTTCCAAAAAGGAGGAGCATTGCGAGAGGAATTAATGATAATTCAAGTTTTATTGTCATAATTTTTTTAATTTAAACATTCACCATATATTTTGATCAACTCTTTTATATGGTAGCTAGCATGTTATAAGTCTATTATGCACCAGGAACCATATTCTTTTTCCTTCATCTAATCTTTAAATCAACACCTATTGTATCACATTGTGATACAATCACAAGGGAAAAAATAGAAACTCAGAGAGGTTAGATGGCTAGTATGAAGCAAAGGTAAAATTTGACATTAAATCCTCTCATGTGGTAGCACTTGCCTGTAATCCCAGCACTCAGGAGGCTGAGTTCGGAAGATCCTCATGAATTCCAGGCCAGCCTGGGCTATATAAATGAGTTCGAGGCCAGCCTGAACTGCATAGCAAGACCCTGTCTCAAATAAATTAAATAAATAAACAAACAAATAAATAAATCTATCTGTCATGGGCATTTATGAGTTCTGTGCCAAACTTCATTCCCACCACCACTACCCCAGAGCAGGCAAGATACAGACTCAAAACTCCCATTATCTGTAGCATAATGCAAATCTCAAACTTGCCACAGTGTGGAGGGAAGAATGCCTTACCCTGTTCCTTGGTGCTATCTTCCTGTATTCTGGCCTCAGTGAAGCCAGAGTTGCATAGTTTGGGTTTTGTCTTTTGGTTTTATTCATTGTTTTTGTTTTTGTTTTTGTTTTCTGTTTTTTCACAAGGACTCAGGTCTCTGTGCAGTTACTAAACTTCATTGGGCAGGTTCAAAAGTTAATTCATAAATTAATTACATCTAGCAACTGACAACACAGGAAATTTTTAATGACAACAGTTTTCTAGAAGGTCTGGCCTCTTGGCATTGTATCACACTAGCTCCATGCCAAGCCTTGCTTTGACTGCAAGCTCGTGGGTCGTCTTGGAATCCATGCCACAAACTCAATGACCTGTGACATAAACCATGGTCACAGCCTCAAAACTGCTGGAACCAGAGTTCACTTCAGGCCCAAATCCTCTGCCCTGATGTCCCACAGTCACTGCCATTCTAAGTGAATGGCCCTCACCAGGGCAGCAAGTCTACACATTTACTAAACAGGAAAAGGAAAAAGAGCTGCTTTCATGTTTCCAAAATTCTGTCCTCAACCCAGAAAATCAGCTGGACAAGCTGCATAAACCATCTGCCTCTCAGATTCCCTTCTGTAGAGGAGCAATGACAATCCACAAGGCCATGAAAATGAATTTACTTAAGAAGAAATAGGTTTTGGAAAATAGAGTAATGCAGAATACAAGATAAAAGAAATATAATATTAGAGCATATAATGTATACCCTGATTTTACATAAGCAAGTAGCTTTACCAAACCCTAAAGTCATTTTGGGTTGTGATTCAGTATCCAAAACTTTATGCTAATCAAGCTTCTACATACCTAAATAAATCTAGATGAAACACCATCAGAAATGCCAGCTAAACAAGCTATCAGAGATATAACCATAGGGTACATGTAGTGGCACAGGCATGCAATCCTAGTTGATCAGGAGGCTGAGCCAGGAGGACTTCAGGTTTGAGGCCAGCCTGGGCAAGACCCTGCCCCAAAATGTACAATAAAAAGAGCTCTGGACATAGCTCAATGGTAGAGCACCTGCCTAGCATATATAAAGTACTGGAAGCTAAGGATACATTTTCTTTCCCAGAGAAAGCAAACGGAGGTTAAAGTTTTTAACAAGCTCATTACAAACTTTTCCCCTAAATCCATATGCATTTATTCCCCAAATGCTTATTTAATGCCCACTCTGCAAAGCCAAACACACAAAAAGCTGTGTAGAATAAAGCTACAATCTAGTAAATACCAAATTAAAAAAAAAAAAAAAAACTGACACCCAATCTCCAGGAAATGCCAATTGCAAAAATTTTTTTAAATGGGGAGGTTCACTTTAAGTTTTCAGTCAGACATGTTAGATGGTTAGCCAGATAATACTTGGACTTTTAATCCCATTTTGTGTTCAGAGGATATGTTATTTGCCTGGGGGTCAAAGAGGTGCTGTCATGGGTTTTTTCATCTTAGATTTTGTCAGTCTTTTTTCTCACCTTACATTAGTTGGTTTTGTTGTACTGAAACGTGCCTGTCCGTTCTGACATGCTTCCTCTTGCAATCAGCCCTCTCCAACGCTGCAGACATATAAGGTTACCCCACGGGTCTGAAATCTTGTCTCCCAGATGACCAGGAAGACCTCTGGGAACCTGAATTTGCCATAGTCTCTTGAGCCCATCTTTGTATCTGTCCCTAAATTGACATCTCAGGATGCGATAGACTACAGAGACGGCTGGAAGATGGACTAGAGAGAGTTAGTAAGGATTTATTTTGGGTCATGTTTTTGATGATATTCTACACCTTACATACAGCAAAAATTTTCAGTAAATGTCAACATGGAACTCATAGTAGATTTTCAGATACTGAAGCTTTGCTAGTGAGCTTTTTACACTCAATTCACAGAGTTCGCTGAGCAAATTGCAATATTAATAGAACTTGAGATTTTGTTTTGTTCAGTGGCCAGATCATTTTAAGATCTCTCTGAAGAAGAAAAGGAATCTGTGGCCCTCAAAAACATGAGCCAGGGGCCAAGGGTTACAGCTCAGCGGGAAAGGACTTGCTCAGTGTTCTAGAGGCCCTAGTTCTAGCCCCAGCCAGCACCAAAACAAAACAAATAAACAAAAGGCCCACCCTATCTAAATAAGGACAAGACCTCAAGGAGAAGAGGAGAGGGACACTGGGATTCCCAGCTGCAGAGAGCCTAATAGATTGTGTCATTTGCCTGCCTGCCCGCATTCACACCGGAATCACCTAAGGAATCTGTTAGAAAGGATTCTTTCTGGGCTCCACCCCAGACCTATAAAATCACTCACTCACAGCTGGTTTCAGATACAGTCTTTTAAAGCAAAGAGCTCAGAAATGAATCTAAGCGTATGAACTTCAGCATGTATTACAGCAGTGTTCTGAGTCATTCCCACATATATTCTGGCGCGGGTTCTTTTTTGTGAGACTTTTAGGTTTCCTCAAGTTAGGGGTTCTCTGGTCTATCTGGACATTAGAGTAAGATACACACAGAGTCAAGTTCTAGGGGTGAAACTCAGAGATAGAGAAGTGGTTAAGATACATTAGTTCAATCCCCAGCACCAGAAAACAAAAATTCTACATCTGGCACTTTCTACCCACGTGGCCATAACCAGTGCATGCTGTCTTTCAGGGAGTGCTTCGCTGTACAGAAGAAAACATCTACAATAAATGGGAATGACACTCCCCATTGTGTCCTTCTGCCCATGGCTGGGTCCTACCTACCTTGAGAAGAGGTGATCAGTCCTATGCAGCTTGTACAAGACTCCGTGTTTGGAAACCTCAGAGCTCACAGACTCTTGTCCTCCTCTGGCGTTTGGAATGTGCCAGAATCAATTACATTCCATAAAGGCAAACAGGCTGGTAAGCAGATCCTCTTAAGCATTTTCAGTTTGCATGGACTTTCCCGCTGTTCACAGAAAGCCATTCTTCCCTCCAGCCGGCCCTCAGCCTGCGCTCACCATCCTGGGATGATTCCCCAAGGCAGGGCAGTACCTCCTCCCTCTGAGACCCCTGCAGTCCGAGTTTGATCCCTGGGGCTCCCACTGAGCCAGGCGCTTCCTGATCCTTGGCTCCCCTCTCCACTCCCACCGAGACAATCCCCCAGGCACAAAGACCCCCTAACCTCCTCCAAGTCCTCCAGGCCCCAGAGACTCGGAAACTGTTCTTTGATTTCTCTACTGCAAGGAATTAACTTTTCTTTACCAGTAGCTTGGAAGTCTTATTAAATACTGCGTGTAACAGTGATTTGTAAACTAACAATCTTTTTTCTTTTTAGTTTTATTTTGCTAAAAATCACCAAGTGAATTCTAAGTGTTTGGGGAAAAGGAACCTGACTTCTCAGAAAGCAATCCTTGGATTTGGAGAACTGGTTTTCTATTATAAACTTGACATGCTGTCCCAAAACCTGGGCCACCTGGCCAAGCTACATATGGCCACGGGACAAGACTCTGCTACACTCAGGCTTAGCCTACAGCATCGCAATAGACCCCACAGTTGTGAAAAAGTTTTGTTTTTTGAAAAAACGCTAATTTTGAAACGCAAATGTAATCAGCAATGGCGGTGAAATCTGGGAGATATTTATAATATCGTCACACACAGGTGCACCGTATCACAGGCTCTGGTTGGTAAGATAAAAATATTAGTGAAGGGAGGAAGGTAACTTTCATGAACTGCTCACTTTTGCTTGAAAGTCTCTGGCAGCTTCGCACTTGAAGGACACAAGCAACCACTCACACCCATCACTGCCCTTTCCGTGCCGTAGTTTTGGTTATTTCCCCTGGCTTTTAGCTCACAAAGCCAATGGTAAAGGGTCTATTAAGAATACCTTTTTATTTTTTAAACACAGTACTATCCTTGAACAAGTATTTATGCGCCTCACAAACGACCCTCCCCCAAGTAACACTCCACAGCTGCTTCCAAATGTTTAACAAATAGTTATTTGAGGTTTTACCACATTATTAAGGAGACTTGTTCTCCATGACTGCCACTGAGAAGGTGCTGTGTTCCAGAGAGTGTTTCGTAACTGTTGCATCTTGGAGCACAAAAGTAATTGAAATTAACTACTTGTTTTCAGTTAGCATGTGGAATGTCGGTAAGTCCACAAAAAGTATTATCAAAAGAGAAGGAAGAAGAGGAGGAGGACCAGCCTTTGAGAAGGAGCAGAGGGGTTTTGGTTGCTCACAGCCCCTCAGGAAATGGACCGTTTTGTTTTGTGCCCACTGGGGCCTCCCGGCCGCCCCCTCACTGCTGGCTGCATCCCTGTCCAGGCTCCTCTTGGAGCATTCCCACATCACCACTGTGGGAACATCCCGGCCAGGGTACAGAGGAGCTTTGTAAGGGGGTGGATGGCAGAACTTTCTGGGGAAAAGAACTGCTTCCAGGGAGAGGAATGTTGCAGACCCTCTTCTGTCCTAACGCTGGCTTTTCTGGAGTGATCTCAAGCACATCTCTATTTTAAGTAAAATTAAATTAAATTAAGATTAATCCATAACCACCATCCAGAAATTCTGATGGGAACTACAGCTATGGAAAGAACAGTATACTTACTTCTACAGTGACCTTAGAAGAGGTGATCATGTTTCTAAGCCTCAATTATTTAATCTGTAAAGTGGGAATACCTTTGTAAAGATTAGATTATATAACCCATGTGAAAGTTTATTAACATCATTATACTCCACATCACATGGAGGAACACTTACATGATTCCAAAGTAATATGTAATAAATCTAATAGAGTTACTTATGTTTTTTTTAATCCCGCAAATTTATTTAATTTCCCGCAAATTTATTTAAGCTAAGTTTATATTCAGAGCCAGAATGATGACACCACACACGTGTCTTTTCACTGACCTAGAGATAAACTTTCATCTGTTGCTTGGAAATCGCACTTTTCTGAAGATGCCTTGTTCCCTGTAAGAACAACAGCCTGAACCCAGAATCTGGGAACCAACACGTGTCAAAGTCCTCCCCACCCCCCCTTCCTCACTGGTCAGCAAGAACTTTTAACCCCTTGGCTTGATTTTTTAACCTTGCCTATTGTTTGCAGTTAGGCAATATTTGGGGCAGATGTAAATTTCATTTAACCTGAATTTTACTGGGTGTTGCCTTTGCCTTCCTAAGGTATGAAACTGAATTTCAGTTCTTTATTTTAAAAAACGGTAACACCGAGACATTTTTTTCCCTGACTTTTATTCTCTAGGGTCAAATCTGAAACTGACTACACGGCACTGATTTAACACAGGCTATGAAAATCTCAAGCCCCAAGGCATACTGTGAAGTGAGCCAGTAAACTGGCCCCCAAAGAGAACTACAAGGAGGAAGCATCTTCCTGAGGGTTTATAACTTTATAGCCTGTTCTTTCAAATGTCTTTAAATGCTAAGCTTCCTAAACTAAAGGTATTATAGATTTTACCTCCTCCGCAGCATCTAAGATCTGCTTCTGAGAGTAACTTCTTAGGAGATGAAAAATCTATTCAGACTGCTTAGAAAAGAACACATACTTGCACACACACACACACACAAACACATACATGTGCACACATACGTGGAAGCCACCAACACAGCTTATCCAACAGAACATCATTGTTTGAATAATCCCATTCCCTACTTCCTAGTACATTCTGAGATGGAAATTCCTAATTCCTGGAATCATATTACACTAGCTACAGGAATCACATTGCTCCTGCCTGTTTTATATCTAGATCAAAAGGTAAGACCAAGAGGTTGCACAAAGCAAATATATTACCTACTTTGTAGATAATATATGATATACCAAATATAAAGCGAGGCATAGCATTATACCAATAAACATTGATTAAGAACGTCAAAATAGAAAGGGTTTATAACTACTAGCCCCAAAAAAAGAGAAAATACACTGGGAAATAGATCGATTGTGTTTAGATCAGGAAAAATCGAACTACCCTTTCACCCCTCCCCACCATTTCTTAAAGCATTTTGAAAGTAGAGCTAAGGCTATAAAAGTATTTTCGTATTTTTTTCTTCTTGCTTTAATGGAAAAAAAAAAAAACTTAAAAACCAGTATTTTTTGCCTTAGAGGCAGAAGTTCAATACTTTGAAATTATCCTTTCCCTTTTCTAGCAGGAAGTTTGTTTTGCCTAGAAGTAAATGAACAGCCTCAGGAAAACAAGGCTTATCTCTTAACTCTGCTACTTACTAGCTCCATAACCTTGGGTAACCACTTCCTCTACTGGGATTAGAATTCAGGACCTGGAGTATGCTGGGCAAGTTTTCTACCATTGAGCTATACCCCCAGGCTTGACCTTCTTTGTCTGAAAGAGGAGAAAGTAATGTCTTTTTGTAGTTCATCCCCAGATTGAAGTGGTAAGTAAAACCTACATGTAAAAGAACTGCAGAAGGCGTATTATAATTGTCATTGCTTGAATGAGTTTTCTGTTTGTTCTCTGAGGAGTCAAACAACAATCTTCATTTATTTGTGTTTGTATTGCAACATCATAAGGTCATAGTGGGAAAAATATATACATATATATTTCTGGCAACAAAACTTTCCTTGGAACCACCAAATAATCACTTATGTCTACCCAGACTTTTCATAAATAATTAAAATATGCTTCAGTGATAGCCAGAAACATTCAGTAGCACATCATTCATTGCAATGCAGTCTTGATATATAATTTCTAAATTTAATATTATAAATTACAATTCTAGATATTCATTTTAAAACAGAGATTTAAAGAAGTGATCTGAAAGGCAAACTTCCTCTAACCAAAGCTTCCAAAATTATATCAACTACCTGCTGTCCTGGTGTGCCTGCAAGTACACAGTGACTGCCAAGCTGTCCCTCAAAAAGCCAAGAGATCTGTGGGCTGTTCGTCCAATGTGAGGCTCACTTGGTGCATCCCTGGTTACATTTAACATATTAAGCTCATTTGCATAAAGTTCACGTTGACTTTGTCAGTATTATATGTTAATCCTACTCAAAATTTGGAAGATTCATTGCATAGGAAAAAGCATACTATGTACTTCAAATACAGATCCTTTTTTACAGAAATCTAGGATAGGGCACTCAAAGTCCAATGGAATGTGACAGTGAAACTTTAGGTTAGGACAAAAAGATACCAAGAAGTTTGTAAAATCTAATCACTCCCTTTTGAGTCAGAGCAAGGGGTGGATTTCTGTCTTCACTCAAGCAAAACAAAAACAAAAAAAAAAACAAGAAAAGAGAAAGAATAAAAGAAAGCAAAACTACCTTTCCCTTCCTGGGCTGCTGATAAGCTGGTCTTCAGTCTGTGGGCCAGGACATTGGCCTGGAAACCCAGTAACACGGCATATTTGCAAAGGTTTTTCGACAGCACCCAAATGCTTAAAACTATATAAATTACATAAGTGACAGGAGTAAGTTGACCTGAGCTTTACGAACATGCATTAAGTGTTTCATGTATGCCTCCCTTGTTCTCCGAGAACGACTCAGAGTGTCCCATGACAAATGAGTAAAGCAGGTTAAACACGCATGGTAACCCCAAGTGTTTCCCTGGTGTAGCTAGCATGAGTTCCCTCAAACTCTCTGACTTCCCGCCAACCATTTTACTAACACGAGCATTCACACAGAGGGAATATTGTCATATAATGATATCCTAAATTGGACAGGTAATTTTATTAATTTTGTATGTGACAGAAATAGATTCACCATTGGTTTCCAAAACTCTTTAAAATCAAAATAAAATATCTTTTAAAAAATAAACTTTCGGGCTGGGGATTTAGCTCAGCGGCATAAGCGCCTGCCTTGCAAGCAGGCAGTCGTGAGTTCGATCCCCAATACCGATTAAAAGGAAAAAGACCAATAAATAATAAACTGTCTCCAGAAGGATTTTGGTGAGGGGAGAGGAGACAAGCAAATTCTAAACTGTGTATACAGACATAAAGGACATGAAATAGCTAAAAATGATTTTGGAGAAAGAAGAATAAAGTCAGGAAAAAACACATTTTCAGACTTTAAAAATTACTATAGAGCTGAAGATATTGCTCAGTTGTAGAGAGTTTGCTGGCATGCATGAGGCCCTGGGTTGTCCCTCAACATTACGTAGACACACAAACACACCCACACACTTACAATAAATCTATAATGATAAGGACATTCTGTACAAGCTTAGAAACGACACATACATCAGTGGAACACAATACAAAGCTCAAAATCAGACCCACACAAATATAATCAGTTGATTTTTTACAAAGGTGCAAATGTAATTCAATGGAAAAAGGATAGTTTCTCAAAACTTGTGTTGGAGCAATAAGACATTCACATGCAAATATAAATCAATAAACTTTGCCTTAAATCTAACAACAATGAAACTTAACTTAAATTTAGGTTTAGGACCTAGACCTAAAATCTTAACTGTTATAGCAGAAAACCTAGGGCTAGAAACCAGTTAAAAATTCTTAGACATGTAAAAGATAGAACCCATAAACAAAATATCGAGAAATTTGACTTCCTCAAAATAAACTTTTTATTCTGCAAACGACATTGTTAAAAGATTGAAAAGATCAGGTAGAAACTAAGAGAAGATATTTGCAAATCTCTTATCCAACAAAGTACTTGGAAATATAAGAACTCTCAACTCAAGAATATAAACAATTCAAAAACAAGCAGAGTTGAGAGGAGGCTTTACCAAAGAAGCTATATGGTCACAAGCCCTTCAGAAGGTGCTGGGCATCATTCGTCATCAGAGAAATGTGAACTAAAGCCATAACTGAATGGCACCACACACATACTAAAATGATTAGGATGAAAAGTATTGGCTAAAACAAGAGCCGGCCATGTGCAGGGCCCTGGAAACTTCTGCTCACTGCTGTCGGAATGTAAGAGGTACAGCTGGTAAAACTGCTGGGAAGCTTCTTCTAAAGTTAAATAGTTAATACATGACCCAGAAATCCCACTCCTAAGTACTTAGGGAACTAAAAACACAATAATTTGACACAAATGTTTATGTAATTCTGTGCATCATAACCCAAAACTGGCAATAACACAAATACTTCTCAACAAGTAAATGGATGAATGAACTGTGGCATCTCATTCAAAAGAATACTACTCAGTAATAAAAAGGCATAAACAGTGATGCACACAGAGACTTGGGTAAATCTCAACACTGTTATGCTGAGTGAAAGAAGCTAGCTCAAGGGTCATGCACTGGGGCTGCGTGTATGTAAGGTTCTGTTCTTATTAGTATGTATGTGTGATACATAATGAATGAGATGTGAGACTTTTTATGAGATTCTTAAAAGAATAAAACTACAGTGGTGGAGATGAGGCAACAGTGTTCCAGGAACCAAGGATGAGAAGGACCCAGTGGTAAAAGGACCTTTCTGGGGGATAATGAAGCTTTCCTCTATCCTACTGCAATGGTGGGTACAGTATCAGAACGTGAAATGGTTGGTTTTAAATTGTGTGAATTTCGCCTCAGTTTGACTCCCAAAATGTCAATGGGCTGTGATAACTTCAGAAGAAATATTTAAAGCCACTAAAAGAGGAAAATTAGGAAAAAATTAATAATTTGCTACTTGTGCTCAGATTATCACCTTGAGCAAAGAACACAGAAAAGGTGAGAGTTAAATTACAAGATATAAAAAGACTTCCAACTCCTGTATAACAAGCTGTCTTCTTCCCAAAACCTTCCCTTGCAAAACAGTCTACCCATCATGAGAGTAGTTTTTTTCCCCCCATTTTAGAAAGGAGAGACAGACAGACAGAGATAGAGAGACAGAGAGAAAGGCAGGTGTATAAATTTCATTTTCTTTTCAAACAACACTTGCCTAAATACAAATGTTTATGGTTACCTAACTAATCTCTTGAAAACTTGGCTATAATTTAGAACCATCCTAGAACAGAAAAGAGTTGGAGAAAAAGAGGTTTATTTTGCCTGGGAAGCCTGAGGGATCCTGGTCAGGAGAGCCTCTTTCCTTCAGCTCCTGCCATCGCCACATACTCTGCATGCTGGATGCTCTGTCTTTGCTTGGCAGGTAATTCCTCCCCTTTATTATTCCTTTTTAGGCTGCTTAGCTCCTAATTACCCTCAACACTCAGCTCTGAGAGCTTCTCTTCCAGGGCAGCATTCCCTCATCCTAGGGACAACTTTCCCCCTGCTTTGCCCAGAGCTCTGACCTTTGAACATACTCCAGCACATGAGCTCGTGTGATGTCCTCATGTGACTGTCTTCCCTTGCGGGCTGTAGGCTCTTGGAAAGGCAAGACACTGCCTATTCATCATTCTTCTCTGAAGGAACTAGCGGACAGTAAGTGTACTTGTGTAAGTGCAATTGGCTTGTGAGGATTTTGTTGTACTTCTCTCATAAAACAATCTGGATCGGTTTCCCAGACAGGCCCAGTCTCTCCTTAATTTATGTAAATACTGCTCCTCTGGCTTTAAAATAAATTGTGATTCCCAGCTTCTCTTCGTTCTCTCTAGTTTTCAACCTCCTGTGAATCCTTAACATTGTTTGCAAGACTTTGCCTCTTTGGGGGGCATACTGGGGATTAGAGCCTTCAGCAAATGGAACTTCTAATGTTTCCAAAGTAGGACATAGTCTCAATTCACGTACCTACACAAAGAATCTGAGGAAAGGACTAGAATTCCCAGCCAAAACCTCTGTAAGTGACCAATCAGCAGACTAACAGATAACCATCCTCCTGACAGAACCTGGCTCACCGATGCCTACAGACAAGTTTCAGAGCAGAGCCAACCCTGCAGTAGCGTGGACGACCGGTAGAAGGTCCAGATGCTGAAGTCCTACAGCTGGAAGGACTTGGGGGACTCTTTAAAAAATGAATTTGGATCTACAAATACAAAATCAACTATGAAAGGTAAAAGCTGTTTAGGGTGGGGTTGGGGAGTCATAGCAAATTACTGGACTCTTCTTCGTGTCTCTCTTGGAGCTGTTTACCAGAAGTGCTCACAGAGACACACATCTTGACTGCACCCTGGCTTCTTCTTATCTGGACCATTCCACAACACTAAGGAAATGCTCAGCACTCTTGCGATTCCTGTAAGAACCCCAAAGTTAAGCTTTCTTTGCCTCCCAGAAAATTTTCCTCTGCACCACAAAAATATGATTAACACATCACACAAATAGGAGTAACAGCCACAGTGTCTGATGTTGTTAAGGATCACCTGTACCCCTGTGAATAACCTCAAGCAGTCACCTTGATTTTAGAAAGCAAACACTACCATGTGCTCCATTCTACAGAACTACCAGCTGCAGAGGCTTGGGGCACACTCCCTGAAGTAAGCTCCCCACTTCTTAATGCCATGTGTCACCTCAGGGGTCACCGGTCAGTAACAAGGTGAGGAAATAAGCTCTGCAGTCAGCCGACCCTGCCTTTTGCCAGCTGGGCTGCTCAGCCTCTCTAAATTCATGCTTTGTTACCTATGAAATGAGCTACAGATCACTACTCCTGCTCCCTGTTTACCATCCCGAGACAAAATTCATCTAAAACAGGAACCCAAGCGTGCTTCGTTGCCACTGTTCCCAATCTGTACTCCTGCAACAAACAATTTTGGTTTGTGTGGGGAAAGAAATAAGAAGGAGGGAAAAAAAAAACTTGAACAGGTAAAAGCTGATGGAAATTTGCAAACTACCTAGGAAGAAGAGGGGAAAGACACAATTAAAAGCAAGACACCCCACATATTTCTTCTCATTTTGCTGATAGTGACATTCAGGATGTGTCAGCATTTTCAGTATGCCAAGGTGATGGTCATTTCCTAATCTTTGTGACTTTTAGTCATCCTTAAAGGGTCAATGGTCAATCTTGCCTGCCACGCACAATATCCTAGGTTCCATCTCCAGCACCACATTAAAAAAAAAGAGAGACAAAGGGCGTCAAAGTGAGCCTAGTATTTCAAAACTAAAGCAAAACAAGTTTTGAAACTTACTGCAAAAAAGTACTTTTTTAGAACAATAGAAAGTTTCCACCAACACTATTGGTGAAAAACGTCCTACCTTGTTCTATTTTTATTACCTGAGTTCTCCTGTGTTTCACAATTTGTTGTTTAAGCTTTTATTATTATTGAAGGTCTCTTGTACTATTTTCCCAAGACAGCTAAGGAAATTTGCAATGTCACACAGTTGATTCCCATTTGCTTAAGCAGCAATGGCCCTGTTAACCATGAGAGTAACATCTCCTAATCTCTTCAGTTTTGCTCTGTCAGACAGAAGAATTTATTGATTGGTCCTGCTAACGAGCTGAGTTTACTAATATGTTTTTTAAAATCACATCGTTTTCATATCCTTGTCCAACTCAGCTTGGGGAACCCCCTACCACGGAGACAACTTTTTAAGCAAAGGAAGGTCTCAAGCACTGCTGTAAGACTGGCATCTTGCAGTGCACAGCCACTGAGTCCTTAGTTCAGCAATAAACATCATACAAAGGCAGTCAGTTTTATATTAATAGCCACATCCTGCAACAGTCTGTCAAAAAGCTGCACAGCAGATCCCTCAGATCTATTACTGTCCCTCCAAACCAAGCCATTATGCACGAATGTAACATCAAACGCAGTGTAGAGCAACCATGTTGCCAATAATGCAAACAGAATCATGTAGGGAGGGCAGTAAAACTGGCAGTGGCTTGCAATTACAGAGACACATTCAACCCATCCACGGACATTTGTACAAGGTGCTTGGGGTTTTGTCCTCTGTCTTACCCATAAACCCCTGTGGAAGTCTGGATATCTTTTTTTTATTTTAATTAGTTTGCTCACAATTCCAAGGACTTGGTTGACGATGCTCTTTTACTTATTCTAGTGACCAACAAAAGTGAGATGGAAAACTATCCAACCTAACCCCAGGAATAGAAACTGATCAGATCTCCCGTCAGCCTCCTGGCCCTCCCTCCTCCCCACCCCCTCTCTGGGTCACAGATGCAACTGACCGCTCCACTGCCGCCTCTCCCCAAGGGCGTTTCAATAGCCCAGCACAATGGGGAAAGCTAAGAACTGAGTTCCGACCTCACTTTCAATCTCCTCTTTCCACGGGGCAGAGATGAGTGTGGACCAAATCCTTCATATTATTTGTGCACGGCTCTTGTGGGTTCATTTCCTAAAAAAGAACTTTCCTGGATGGGTAAACATGTTTGTCTTTAAGGGTTGTTCTAGGAGAGACCGTGCATATTTCAGCCAGCTCCAGCTGAAACCAGTTAAAGGATCCTCCAGCACGCCAACGTTTGAAAATGCCATATTTGTGCCATATTCAGCCCTTTTCCTAGGAACTCCACTTCAATGCAGCCTTCTGGCCCCTCAGGGCCCTCCCACCCCCTCCTACTCCTTTATGTATATATGTTGCATAATTATGGAGAAGTGAGTATTTATCACCTTCTCTGGGCAGTAAGCAGAAAGAAATACAATACCATTACTTCCAGTTACTGCCTTTCCCAAGATAATTAGGTAACACAGTGGAAGGAGCCTTGGTAGCCGAATGCTGTTCAAGTTAAGTGATTGACACGGCTCTGTCTGGCTGCTCTATTAACTGTTTCATTTTGTTGCTATTTGCAGTTTGCTTGGCTAATACTCCGAACAAATACAGACTGTTTCTTTAGCCCCTTTTTTCTCTTTGACCTTCTCCTGCCCATTTTCTTTGACTCACTTCAAACTGCCTTGAAAAGGCTGTTGAATGCACACAGTCCATCAGAGGGCCAGGTTCGTCCCTACCCTGGCCCTGAATGCCTTACTTCAAAGATGGGCCGCATTCTTTAATTGGCCTTTGAATTAATATCAAAGGGTCACAATGCGAGTGCCAAAAGAGAAAGGGGCTTTAATGAAGCAAAGAGCTGCCATTCATTTGCAGATAAGCACGTTTTTATGCCTGAATGCTCTCCACGGCTAAGGGCTTGCGAAGGGGAGTCAGCCCCCAAGACTTTTCCTTAAGCAGTGATTAGTTCAAACAAACAAGAGTAAACAAATAAAAAAATCTACAAACAGGACAACACAAAATAAATAGTAAGACTGAATTCAAGAGCCACACCTCCCCCTCCACACACACGTTCCCATCCCAAAAAACAACAGAACAAAAAGCGAAACAGAAAGCGGGCATTTAATTAGCAAATCTATTCACTATTTTTAATCCCAAATCTCAACATTGAAATTCCGAGGACAGAGTTCAACAACATGCCTGAGAGAAAGTATTTTCCGACTGATATTTGGGGCCATGGGTAACACAGAGAGAATAATATTATGGCTAAAGGGTAAGGCGGAAACGTAACTTTTTCAAAAGCATCCCACTGTTCATGATGTAGCTACTTTTGATGTGAACATTTGTACTTATATTATGGACACTAGACTCGTCAGCACAGAAAATCAGTCCATCTGTCTGTCTATCTATCTATCTGTCTAACTGCACTGTCTTTTGCATTTCTCCTGCACAAGTCAATATTAGCATCTACTGTCTTCCCTTCCCCGGTTAACATTGCCAAAACTATAGTGCACACAAAGGTCAATGTAAGGTAAAATACAGATCAAATCATCAGTGATTGCAGAGTGAAACAGTAAGCCAGGCTTCCCCTCTCCATCTTTCTCCTTTTTAGAAATGTTGGTGATTAAGAAAGAAATGCAGTCCTGGTGAATTATCATCGTAGCTACAGCTTTGACTAGCAGACTAGGTACTTAGCTACAAACTGGACGGCTGGTCTCGGGTAGATACAACATCCTGACCATCGCCTGGATCTCTGTCCCTTCCCTGGGTGTCTCTGAAAACAAGAATTTATGTTTCTTTCAGTGATGTATACAAGGGAGGGCCCTGTTCAGAGATTTCAGAAGGTCTCCAAGAGTGAGTTGCCAATTTTAAATCCATGCACAGAATCACCAGTACTATGTTACAAGAGAGAAGTCTCCCTTATCTTTGGGGAAATCAAAGGCATCTTTTCCTCACTGGCCTTATTTTCCATGAGCTTATCCATCTGGTTCAGAGTTGCCAAAACAGAGTGAGAAAAGGGCAGCAAATAAATGTCAGAGAGTCAGCCAATCTGCATAAATCTCCAGCTCCTTCCAGAGAAACTCCTTCCTGCCCTGCTGGGCCTTCCAATCTTGTGACATGAGCCAACAGGCATTGGAACAATGCAGAAATCAAAAGACTTATTTTGCCCAAATTCAGGCCCTTAAAAACGGTTTCTCCATACCAGTTTTCCACTAGCTATGCACCAGTGTGCTGCTTTGCAATAAACCAATGTTATCACAGCAACGAGGTTCCATGAACCCTGGATACAGAGTGAGTTCAGTATATTCCAAACTGTTGACAGGAAGATCTTTAATCCTGGTTAAAATGCACTCTGAGAAAGCATGAAGGTAATCAATCAGTGACAAAATCTCATTTCAATGGGTACAAAAGTAATTACCAGATTACAAGTAAATAATATTTTACGTTTGCTCAGACCTTCTAATGTGTTCCTGATCATTAATACTTTACAATAATCCTTTGGGGGAGAGGAGCAAATGCTTCCATCTGTGTTAGGGAGGATCCAGTTTAGAACATGCAGTGATCACCCAGTTAGTCAGAGAGTGAGCTAGAACAAAAACCAGTCTCAACCCCAAAACTTTTCATAAAGCCACGTTTAGAGCTGATGCAGAACTAAATTTTGGCAGTTCAGTCTTCTGTGGTTTCCTTACCAAAATCCACAAGTGGAATAAACTTCAAGACCCTGCAAATCCAACTTAATGAGACACAAGTAAAGTGTTTGGCCCACATATTCCGGTGCTTACCCAGGACACAACAGTCATAAAACAAAACACTGATAAATGCCATCCCAAACACAGGAATAACAGAGACACTGGCCGCATAGCTGCTGTTGAAAATGATGATTATCAGGGCTTCCACATATTTTTCCTACGTACTACCTGATATCATTATGATACTCCAAGTTGAGGATAAAAGTTTTTTCCTCTTGAACTTCAAGTACAAAGGAATAAGGAAATATCCCTGGATGTCAGATGAAAAAAATAATTTAAAAATCAATTTAAAGTGTTTAAACCTAAGTCTGAGGGTATAGTTCAGTCGGAGAGCAATTACCTAGCGTATTCAAGGTTGTGGGTTCAATTCCCAGTAACACAACTAAATAAGTAAACAGAAATAGTGTTTCAACCTAAAAAGTCTAACCACTGAACGGAACCCAAGTTATAAGATTCTCTCAATAAAACTGAGGGGCAATTGATATCCAAGTAAAAATTTGTATTCCCCCAAAAGATAAATCTTTCATGCTGGCGTTTTCTTCTCTCACCATCTTCCCAAAGGGCCTTCTAAAATGCAGGTCTGCGTAAAAGTGCTCTTAGGCCAAGCTGCACAGTGCAAAGGCAGCAGGAAAGGAGTTTCAGCTTCACGACTAGCTGTTTTATTAAAAGATTTCCTGAGGCTTAAATGAAAGCCTTGTCTAGGTGCCGACTGCCCTTCTCTTCTGGAGGCTTTCACTCCCTCCTCCTCAGAGTCACAGCCCAGAAGCTGCCCTAGTCGCCTACGTCCATCCTGCCAAGCAGCGTTGACCTGGGACTGGAGGGCTCTGGGGTTTGGGGAGCTCTACACAGCTGCCCCTACTCTTCACCCCAACTATGACTCAAGAGCACACTCAGGAGTTCTCACCTTTGACTGAAAGAAGACAAACATGGGAGCAAATCGTCCCAAAATGTGCAGGCTTACAAAAGTTATACTAATTTCATTTCTTTAAAAATGTGAGGACCTGCTAACCTGCCTGTTTTTCTTCCAAGCACCAGCATGTTACCCAAGCATGAGTAAGTGTTACGTCAGCTAAAGAAGCTTAAAAGCAAGAAAATGGCATCTAAACAAACCTCTAAGAGCAGACATCCTGCCACAGGTTGCAATGGCCAACATTTGTCATGAAGCAATAAGAATTTGCATAATTTTGGGCAAGACTTTGTTTTCAAAGTAATTCTCTTTTTCACCTGCTTAGGCCTTCACCATGTATGGCTTTGGTTAAGTTTTGTTGATGGAGGCTCATGTTTAACCAACTGTTTTTAATTTACAAATTAAACTTGTCAGAAGTAGAAATCCTTCCCTTGGAACTCTTCCAATATGTCAAGAATTAATTCTAATGAAAACGGCATTGCCTAAACGCAGGATGGCCAGTCACTTATTTTATTTACACAAAGTCCTTCTCAGTTTCTTTGATAAAAGCAGCTAAATCTTTTTCCTCTTTCATGTTTTGTCAGCACTTGATTCCTTTTGTCCCTTGGCTATTTGCCTAGCTGTGGACAATAAGGCAGGAAGAATAGAAGCAGATTGTTGGAATGGCCCTCAATAAACCTAATTATGACATGTCCACTGCCCTCACCATGACACAGTCAGGGGACCCAGGCTTATGCAATTACCCTCGCCAGGTTCCCCTTTCAGACCTAAAGTTATCCTTTGACTGTTTGTATTTCTGAACAGTATTCATGTTCATTGTGAAAGAAAATCCCCTGGACTTCGCGGGGTTTTAAAGTTGATGCTGTTATTGTAGCTAATTTTTATTAACTGAATGATAACATGATAAAGAAATAGACTTTTGTTATGTAATAAGAACAAATCAGTGTGCGCTTAAAGTTACACCTTTCTTGCCTTTCTCTCCCAGCCAGGCTGGCAGGATATATAACCAGAATTAATAAACAAAATAATTTCTTCAACTGCATGTCCCTTACAACATGATACTGAATCTAGTGGGACAGAACAGACTGTTTAGCTGTGATTCGTCCTAACACCAAAAATAATAATAACCACATGATTTTAGTACGTGTGGGCTTTTTTTTTTAACCTCACCATCACGAAGGATCCTTACCCCACTAACACCAGAGAACAGAAGTTCATTGGTACCTTTACGCCAACAGCTATTTCCTCAGCTGCCGAGGTAGGCAGGATGGACAGTATTTAATTAAAACTCTGGCTGCTGGTTGGAGGAGCCTTTTCCTCCCCGAACAGATTGTTCAGAGATCATGCCCGTGGTTCCCGCAAAGCCAGTATATAAAAGCTGTGTGTCAAGTGAACAAAAGAACGGGAAAAAATGAAGGAATGCCAAAACCAGCTCCTGATCCATCCTAACGTGTAAGCCAGCTCTGTCTGATGAAATGAATATTCAGTTGTATTTGCAGATGGTTACAGCTACAGCTCTGTCTGGATAATTTTTTCTTTTTATCTTTTTTTTTTCTGTTAGAAGCTCATTGCTCCCGTTAGATAATTTGACAGTTCTTGGGACAGTAACAGAATGAAACTGTAGGTACGAAAGAAAAGAGGTGTGATAACTTTTAAAATTTGCTCCTTGTTGCTTTTCTTTCACTTGAAATTTCCTTTCTTCTAAGAAAAGCAGGTCTAAATTATAATCTGCCCTGAGCGTAAATTTGAAGTTGCCAGGGAAATTACCTTTTCAATCCTAATAGGAAAAATCTATTTCACAAAAGACTTGTGAAATAAAATATACAGAATCCTTAGTGTTTGAGCAATGTCTAGAATATGTATCTGCTATACTGGGTTTTTCTCTTCTGGTCTGTCTTTAGACAGTAACAGTTTCATTTTCTCCAAATTCTAGAGATGCTTTAAATCTCAAATATCCAAAATAAATTGTGTAAGTCTTAATATATATAATTTTGGTGAAATGTATATTGATCTTATCTTACAGAATGTCATTCTGCAGTTTTACTTTAGCATTTGTTGATTTCAATTTCTTTAATGAGTATACATTTATATTTACATTAACTTTAAAATCCCTTGGAACAATCACTAAAATAATCATAATACCACTCTGCCCATAAATGAAAAACATCTCTTTCCATGGCAGAGTGGAAAATAGTGGATGTCTCACCATCGCAGAGTTAAAGTGTTCTTTCAAAAGTGTTCAAATTACTGTAATCAGCAAATGTAACCTCCTGCATAAAGTTTTAAAAAGTCTGCTTTTGCTACGTTAGAGTGGAAATGTTATTAAAATATCCAAGATGTCTCAATATTTTAACCTGAAGCATATGTATTTTTGCATTCCCTAAAATGTTTTAATGTTTTTATATAGTTAAACAGAATAACAACTCTTCTTCGAATCTCAACTAGCACTTCCCTAAGAAAACATGGAAAAAAAACTAAGTCAGGGAAATCAAACACTCAGATCGAATGCTACTTACCACCACCCCAAACTTGGCAAAGCATTATAAATGCCTGCTGTGTTCAAAGTTATATGGTTATCTTGCTGTTCAAACTGTATTAAACAAATTTATGCCATAACTTTCACAAATTTAACTTCTTACAACCTGTTGGAACTGAATTCATGTGGTAGTATAACTCAGAGTCTGCCCATGTATACGGAAAGTGGAGTCAATAATTTAGGTTGTTTTGATTCGTATGAAGTTACTCAGCAAAAAAAAAAAAAAAAACAATCTAACATTGTCAAATAGTGGCTAAGATCGGGTTTCTTTAATCTAAAGGTCAAGTACTGCCTTTCTCTCTTATCAAATAAAAACCTTAATTTGCAATGCAAAGCTCAGAATTGCAAAATATCTGATCTGAGTAAAGGATAACCACTAAGAAAAATAGAAGTAAACTTTCATATGGTCAGTAGTAGTGCTTTGAATTCTAGATGTAGAAAGGATATAGTTTATCACCCTAATGTTCTCATTTCATAGTGTTCGCCTTATATTTTAAAAGATTAGTAAGTATTTTATAGCAACACTTACATGTTTTTCTACAAGCCTATGTAGAATAAAGAAAACTACAATGGAATTGAGCCATAGATAAAAAGTACGTTAAAAATGCATGTAAATATTATTTTGAATTTTACATGCATCAAAATTTCCTCCAAACAAAAAAACAAAATTTCCGGAATCCAATTTACATAGTTAATTTTATCATCCTGTTTTTGCCGCAAGAGTTTGAAATACTCAAATGAATCATTGTCTATTTTCAGGATATATAGTTTAAAAGTCTGTATGTTATAGACATATGAAATAGCATTCTTTTGAAATAATGTTCCATAAAAGTAAAATAATAAAAAGAATAGGGGGAAAAGGTTGCTAAAATCACCTCTTGATAGATGACATTTTGCCTTCAGTTATTTTTAGTATAACGAAAAAGGTATTTTTACATTTTTTCCAAGTTTCTAAAACAGGGTGGGGATAGAGCCCAGTGGCACAGTGCCTACCTGGCACCCATGAAGCCATGAGTTTGATCCCCAGCACCACAAAGAAAGAAAAATTCACACCCAAGTTTCTAAAATGCTTCATACCAAAGTAATCAAAATTCAAATAAAATGTTCAGATTTGAAATGGTCTCCTGTTTATTCTTTACAAAGTCTCTCCCAAATTTTGTTTTGTGTGGAAATTTTTCACTGATTCAAATAAGAGTTTGGAAAACATGTGTGGCATGTGTACTTTAATGCAGAAATTTTTTTTTTAACTTTGGGTTGTTGTTGTTGTTGTTTTTGCCTGATTTAGGTTTTTTACAACTACGAAGTGTGAGACATGAAGGAGTTCACTTAAGAGACGATTTAGATTCAGCCGAAGGGAGTAGACCATTCTCTGATTCTCTTTTTGAGCCCGGACAGTTTCTGGGACTGGCTTGGTTCGTGACCAGAAATCTCCATGGCCCTCTTAGAGCAATCATCTAGGCCCAGGTGACTTGAAAGAGGAAATGTGACCATCCTGCATAAGGCACCTAACTCTCTCTCTCTCTCTCACACGCGCGCACGCGCACACACACACACACACACAGACGCGCGCGCACACAGGAAAAAACTCACTAAGTAACAAGCCAGACCCTTCCAGAGTCTTCTAAAAGCCTCTGCTTTGACAAGAAGTACAAACCAACATGCATGCCCTGCATGGAGGGTGCAGAGCAGTGTGGCCACACTGCAAGACTGCACAGTGGGCTTCTGTTGCCACTGTTCTCTTCCAGTACCTAAAGGCATCCTGCTCCACCCCCAAAAGCAGGAGTCCTTCACTTACCAAATCAAGAGGCCACGGCTTTGTCCAGCCCCGTTGCTTCAAGGCCCCACTGTGTCTGCACACGGTTATCTGGGGCTACTAGGAGTCCAGAGACCAGCATGTGGCCTGGGACACCACAGCCTTCCAGAGCTGTGTCACCACAACCTGCCCCTTGCCAAGTGTTTTTGTCAGAAGAGGGGCAAATGATCTCTAGGAAGAGAAAGTAAACTGATTCCAGAACAAAAAACACATAAAAGGGGCTGGAGATTTAGCTCAGGGGCATAAACGCCTGCTTTGCAAACCCATGGTCCTGAGTTCAATCCCCAGTACCGATTAAAAAAAAAAAATAGATTAGACAAAAAATAAACAGTGAAATATTGGACCGGGGATTTAGCTCAGTGGTATAAGCACCTGTCTGGCAAGCATGAGGTCATGAGTTCCATCCCCAATACCAAAAAAGAAAGAAACATGTAAAAATTATCTAATGCCACCTTGGCAGAAACCACTAAGCCCCACCTAACGAAGGGCTTTGCTTTCCTGCCCTTATCTAGTGAGTTTACCGCCTGTGCTTCTTTGAAGGAGTCAGCCCAAGACTTTCTTAAGAGGCTCCCTGCCAGGGCTAAGGACACTATACAGTATAAGGACCACAAAGGTAAGTTGCCCAACCAGACTTTGGTTCCCTAGGTAAACAAGATAAGGCACAAGAAATGAGGAACCAGCCTGGAAAGCCTCATCCTGAGATAGCACAGAGGGTATCCAAGCCACGGAGCTCTGCTCTTCCATGGGCCCTTGGCAGGAAGACGTGTGCCATCTCTCCCCACCCCTGCCAACCAAGGACAGAGATAGACACAGTTCTGGGGAACTCACAGCACTTCCAATTTAGGGACCCCTAGTGAGATATAATATCATCATGTCTTAATTTTGCAACATTTACAAAAATCTAATGAAACAAAGATGTAGTTAGGGCTTCTCCCCAAGCCTGCAAGGGGTCCCCCAGGTGCAGTGGCATCGTTTCCTTAGCTTTAAGATGACTACATGTTTGACAAGGGCCACTCTTAGGACATCTGTGGGCTTTTTCTAGACACCTGCATTCACTGCAATAATTTTCATAAAATACTGATTGAGTCTGAGTGGGCCTGGAGTCCAATAGGAACCCATGATCATTTAAATAATCCACAACACAAGCGCTTTCTAAGCCCAGTTATAGTGGGTGGGATAAATTCTGCTGTCTCTCTGAAAGGCTGGGGGCTTACATATGTGTCTCTGAGGTTCTCCAGTGCCCTAGAACCAAGAGTTTAGAAGGCTCTGCAGACTTCAACTTCTAGTCTTTAGGTACCAGAGAATATCCACGAGGGACACCTCTGATGTCCTAGATCTGTGAAGGACAGGCTCATCTTTTCAGACTCCTGATGACTTTCCTGGAACCACTGGAATCATGAGAGCTCAGATCAGAGCTTTGCTCTTAGGGAAGGTTTTAAGCTAGGAAACAGGATGGGTCCCGTAGTACCCTCTGTGGCTGTGACTCTGAGTCAGAAAAACACCTCATGGTCTCCTCTGGCCCTACTCTGCCAGAGAGCACAAAAGACAAACTAAGCATCTTCTCCAAAGAAGTAAGGGAAAATTCCTCTGTGGTGAAGGGTACTGTGGCCCAGCCTGACCCTGCTCCCTCCAGGACAGCTGAATAGGCATCGTGTCCTCACAGGTCCTGCTCAGCCACAAGGGAAGTCCAATGGCAGAATTACTCCTGTCCAAAGTGAAGGCAGGGTCTGCAAGGGTGTGATGTGTGTGGCACCCAGACCTCTGTTCCTTACCAGTCAAAGCTTTGCTGCTCGAGTATCTAAAGTCCCACCTTCAGGAATCCCTTTCTCCTCCATGCTAAGCTGTCAGTCTGCAGGATCCCTTCAGAAAGTGCGCACACCTCTGCATGAGTTTCTCTTGAAGGAGGCAGAGCTGGACGGAAGTGCACACTGTGTGGGATACCATGTGTGCACGCACACGCCTGTGTGTCTGAGTGTAGAGTATGAGCTCAGCGGAGGCGAAGGCAGGAGGGTGCAGAAAGGGAAAGAGCTCAGGCCTGAGATCACCTCAGTCCTTCACCAAACACCAGCTCACCAGGTGGGTGTGGAAGGGAAACATGAAGACCGTCCCCAAAGGAGGGTTGGGAGTTTAAGTGGATTTTCACACATGCTTGAGAAAGGGCTAACCTTGTTCTGGTAATACCATTTCCCCGTATTTCTTTAATTTTTTTCCTAAGGTTTTTCCGAAAGAATTTTCCAAGTATCAGAAATTTTAATGTGAAAGATAGTCGTTGCCTTTCCTAATGAATTTAGTTTGGGTTTTCATTTTTAAAACATAGAAAACAAAATGTGTTTCAGGGGGGGAATCATTAGTTTAAACTAGTAACATTAAATTATAGTAATTCAATAAAATAATGAAAGTTAGCCAACAAAGATTCAGACCAAACTCAGTTCTGTATATCATTTGTATTTTGCAAGAAAGCAATTGTTCTTGCCCTTATCTGATGAAGGTATATGCTGGCACCCCACTAAAAATAGAAGCTTTGGCCAACAGCTTAGGTTCGATTTTCCTAAAGGGAACAGAAAACATGGGACAAGAATGTGACACAAAGCACTGCAGGAAGGAGAAGACACAGAGAAGTCAAAGCCCAAAGAGTTCACTGACAAAAGCCCAGAAACTGAATCTCAAATCAATCAGGCCCTGAGTTTCCATCCCTGCCTTCTACCTGTAGCCCACCTCTTGTCTAAGAAGGATTTGCCTGACACCCAAGCATCCTTCGGGCCCCTGCACACTAAAGTCCGGCTCTTTGCAGTCTCTGACTTGATATTATACCTTGAGCCTTCCATTTGCCTTCTTATTCCAGACAAAATCTCAGCAAGTATTAGAGCTTGGCAAGCCCAGCGACCACAAGCAGACGCTGGCTGCTGGTAAGAAACTATAGAAGTTGCCTTTTTATTGCCTCTGATAAATGTGTGTTCTGCACACACGGGCCACGGATGTGCCCTGTCTGCATAAACGCCAAGCAGATCTACCCCCTAGAAAAGTTCCACACAGCCTTGGTTTCCAAGTGCTGTTTTGTCCGCACAGAGGCACTGTGAGGACACTTGCATTTGTGTGCTCTGCTTCCTGAAATGGATTTCCAACTCCCTTTAGAAATGGTCTGAGAACATGTTAGAGGCCCAAAACTTTCCAAATTGCGACCAAAAATTCCAGACACTGAGAGCCCATCTACTTGGGGATCATGAAATGGAAAGCTGAAGCATTTCCCCCAGATGAATTCATGAATTCCTTCCTATTTTATTTCTTGTTTATTTTGTTTTTCAGGGTGAGAAGAAATTTGGAGCACTTGCACACACTAAGCAAGAGCTCTACCACTGAGTTCATATTTTACAGAAATGCATAATTGTTCATTTGAAGCAGAGGGGCACCTCTCCCAACCAAACACCTGCTCGATGACTTAAAGCCAGATCCCTAGAGGACAGTTCAGCTGGTCATCTCCCTTTACCTGTACAGCTAAAAGTAACGTGTTGTGAACCTAAATTGTGGTCACTCTGTTGATGCAAGCCCAGTAGTCATTTACTTGCTGTGGTCTAGATTTCTGTTGAGAACATCACACTAACATGACAAACCCATCAAAATTTTCTTCTTTGGGATTAACCCTTTCAAGAGCTTGCTTCCTATGAATAAAGCTGGATATACTTACAGGTAGTAATCAGACCCCACAAATTATGGGCCTGATTCAATCCAAATTATGCACAGAGCCGGAGAAAGAGAAAAAAGCTGCTTTTGATTCTCAGCACTTTGCAGATGCTCATAACACCAGGCCTGTTTATATCCCCTAACTGACTCCTTCAGGTTTCCATAAGCAAGTCAGACAGAAAGCAGGATGGGCACACAGGGAACCTAGTTAGCTGTCTTCTAGCTAAGCAGAAACAAAAGCTCCAGCATTAAGAAAACGCATGTAAACATTGTGCGCCACACACATGTACTAATAAACTAACTTGTTTTTTAAAAAAAGAAAGAAAATGTACCTCCCTAGCACCAAAACAGAGAGGGAGGGAGGGAGGGAGAGAGGGAGGGAGGGAAGGAGGGAGGGAGGAAAGGAGAGAAGGAAGGGAAAGGAAAGAAAAAGAGGAAAGAGGACAGGAGAGGAAAGGGGAGGGGGAGGGGAGGGGAGGGGAGGGGAGGGGAGGGAAGGGGAGGGGAGGGGAGGGGAGGGGAGGAGCACACCTTCCTGCCTGTTGCCTGTCCAATGCTGGCAGACGCTTGGTATTCCAGGTTAGTCATAGAACAGTGAGGAAAAAAAGATTTGTTTTTTATTACTTTTGTTACTTTTTAAAGCCAAATTAAGATTTTATTTCCAAAAATTAACCCTGAGCCCTTGCTTCGTTCTCCTGTCTCTGAACAGCCCATTCCTAAGGCGGGACGCCTGGAACCTGCTCTGTGCAGTGTTCACTTGGCACCCACTGCCCCATTTCTTCGAGGGGGAGTGCAAAGGCTTGTTTTTCTCACATAGTTGGAAGCCAGTTCTTCCTGACTCATTTCAGACTCTGATTTGCAACTTGGGTAAGCACAGCACTCAACAGTATCAACAAATGAATTCCAGAGCATCATATTTAAGGGAAAATAGGCTAAAATGATTTGGGGGAGGCAAGGTATTTGAAAAAAAGCATAGAAAGTGTTTTGTGCATGGAAGGGAATGGATACATAGTCTCTAAAAATTTATAACATCAAAAATCAACCCCTTCCTAACCCAAGAAACCCCTAGAATATCAGGTTAGCACTTCTTAAAAATCCTTAAAAGACTGCATTTTATCACTTACTAGTTCAAACATCATAGTGTGACCTTAGAAGATAGTTTCTCTTTGTAACTAATCACCATAAGTTGCCCCTAAATTGTTGTAAAACTATCCATAATATCTCCAATACAAGGAGAAAAGTAAGAACACTTCCTCTAAAGAGGCTACGTGTGATGAGAGTGAAATTAAATGAACAACCAACAATAACAAAAGAAGAAGGAAGGAAAAAGAACCGATCAATAGAAGAAAAAAGTTTGCCTTAGATTTAGGAAATGCTTCACTTGGAAAAGCAACAGAAAGTTGGAAGCATTTCCAGAAGCAGTTACAGTTGTTAGAGCAACTCTGTGTAGTCATTTTGAAACTCCTGCTTACTATTAGGGCAGTAAAAGAAAGTGTCTTGTTGGTGTAGAGCAAGAGCCTGAGGGCAAACACACTCTAGCTCCAAGCTTTTCAACCATTTGTTTTCAAGGCAGAAGCCAAATTCTCCCAAAGCTACCAAAATTACAAATACCCATCCATTTATTTTACAAATAAACTCACACATGGACCAAATGGTGCTGATGAACGGAAAACACTCTAATTGTTGTAAGATAAATCACTGGTTGCCAATGCAACGGAATACTACACTGCTAGACAAACGAGGCTGAAGACAAACACCAGGCTCTGCTGAAGACTAATGCTGAGATATGATCTACCGTAAAACCTGAAAAGGCCAGAGAGGCACAGAATATGTCTTACAGTACACTTCCATTTCTGCAAGAGGTGAGAAGAATCTGATTTTTAATTTTTTTTATATATTTACTATTTATTTTGGTACCAAGGATTAAATCTAAGGCCTTCATAGCCCCATCTTCTGAGAAAGACAGAAATGTAGTTGCATGTTCATACATAGCTCCAGAGAAACAAGATATGGGGAACTAAGCAGTGGACAAAATTGGGAGGGGCATTTTTCACTATACCTTCATTTATATCTTTGTGATTTAGTACAAAGCACATGTTTCATCCACTCACAAACAAGGATGATATTTTGGAAGATAAAACCTGACACAGCACATACTTCACTTGAGTGTTTAGGTCCATGAGAAGGCAATCCCAGGAACAGAGGACCGTTCCCTCTGCAGCTGAGCTCCTTAATCCAGGAGTCCCCTTGCATCTAAAAGCCTTTAGAGGGTCAGGACGGTCCAGAAGGAAGGCTCCAAGCTCTCCGGTGCATTTTTATCAGTTTGCTGGGGGCTGGCCAGCCAAGGAGCTCCGGCTGCCTGCTGTGACGCCTAAGCCGTAACAGCTGCATAAACTGGCCATGCCCCAGCCTGACCTATTTTGGAGACAGGTCAGACCAGAGCATGTGGGGATAAGAAAACAACCTTCCTCGCAGCCACTGGCCCCACTGTCAAGCTGCTTCAGCTAGAAAGATGGGGGCAAGAGCTCCTCAACCCCCAGGAGCCTTGGAAGCTGGGCCACTTTCTTTTCACTCTCAAATTGTATCCCAGTAACACCCATGGTGGCAGGTGAGGGTGCTGAATGGATCTTTTCCATCCAAGGGGGTTGAATAGACGGAAATAAAATAGAAAACTCCTTGAGATTTATCCTCTAGTTTAAAGAGGGTTATGTGGGAACATTTCCTTGAAATTTCTGAGCTCTAAACTTAAGGGAAAGAAAGTTAGGAAGAACTGCACAGTCAGGTGTGGAGCTCTGAGGGCATGTGAGTACCATGGCAGGCTGCAGAGGACGCTCCTGAGAAATTGGGGGAAAATGCACTGCTCTACACAGTGAAAGGGCTTCAGGAGTAAAAATGGACTTCGGGACCACTTTCCAAAAGCAACTTGTCAGTCTTTGACATGGGAAAAAAAGTGTGCAAATAAAAGTTAGATTCGAGGGCTTCTAAAAAAAAAGCCAAACTAAGAAAAAAACAATCATGACAAAGTAGGAGGAAAACTCATTAAGAAACAGCCTCTGACATCTCAGTGAACAGTTTTAGACTGCTATTATTTTTCATATGTATTAAATCAGTGAAACCCTCCACATTAAGTAGTTGTTTATAAACTTTTTTTTTTTTTGGTGTGGTGAAAATGCACTTTGTGTTGTGTGTGTGTGTGTGTGTGTGTGTGTGTGTGTGTGCACGCGCGCATGCATATTCGTGTGTGTGTGTGTGTGTGTGTGTGTACTGGTGGGGTTTGGTCTTCATTGTTGCTGCTAAGCCCTGAATTAAGCTTTTATCTGCCCTTGGGCAGAGCCCATATGCTAGTTTGTAGGCCAGGCACTTTCTGAGTGTTCAGAGATTTCCCCTGGCCCCAAGACTCTGGGTTTTGAAACTACATTTGTCATTTTCTCATAACATGCATCTTCTGTTTTGTTCCCACAGAACCCCGTGAAGTTAGTGTGATGTTTCCTATCTTCCAGATGTCAAAACTAAAGTGCAAAAGGTCACACCTGAAACATGTGAGGTCTCAACTCCAGAGCAAAACTGGCTATACAAGAACAGGCCACTTTTACTTTCTGTATTATGCTCTTCTATGGTACGAAAGGACATTGGAAAGTACTTTGGGGTGCATTTAAATTAGACAGGCAAGAAACACTCATTGCCCTAGTGACTCTAAAACTGGCCAGCTGAGGGTTCAGAGAGATGAAACCTATTACTTTTGTTATAATAAAATGAGTTGGACCAATTAATTTTCTTTAATGCAAGTTAAATTCAATTTGATATTGATGATAATTTAGATCCATGATCACATAGGCACACTCATGCACCCAATCTTTGGCTAATATTTTCTTATTCATGATAATATAGTTGAATACTAAAGTTTAAGATGTATGTTTAAAGGTGGGGATATAGTTCAGTGATAGAATATATATGTTGGGCCCTGAGTTTAATCCCAAACACCACAATAACTAAGTTAATTAATTAATTAAGTCTATGCTAGAATTTGCCAAAAAAAATAAAGATAAAATGGGTATCTGTAACTGTACTTTGTCTGTGTACCTGTAAAAATAATAAAATACAGACACAGACTTTCTGCTAAAAGTGCAAATGGCCATATTGGTATTTACTATGAAACTATCCAAGGAACAACACAAGCTTCGTGTTGCAGTATAAATTAACTTTTTAAACTATTCTACACCAACTTCTTATTGTACCCATCTGACATAAAAACAAATGCATTTAAATCTCCAATTGTTTCCAGAAATAGGCCAACTAGTCAATTATAAGAACTTTTGATAAAAATGAAAAAGACAAAAAAAAATCAATTATAAGAACTTTTAAAAGTCTACATTTAAATCATCATAAAACTACGCCTTTTGAGTTCTCAGTGTGATCTTGTAAATTGTTAAATGTTGAAAATCAGTGGTATTTTCTCCCCCTCAGTCCATTTCCATTAGCCCAGAACTGTCTCCTTTCCTTGCCCCAAAATATTTTAACCAGCTATTTTTTTTTTAAATGGAATCTGTTGGACTAGGATGAGTGGGGCTCTTAGAATCCAGAGTTGAAATTAATTTAGATGCAGTAACACTGCCTAGCGACAAGTACTTAAGAAAGTTCAATCAGAAAATTCTGGAATGGGTTTAAGGACATCAACAGAAAGCCCCTTTGATACTGCCTAGTATGAGATCTAGTCTGCTTTTTTGGAGAAGGCTATTTCTTAGTCACTGCAGTAGGAAAATGACATAAAACTTTAGAGGACTTTGATCAAGTTGCTTTACTCCAAGGAGGAGGTGTTTCACTTCGTTTTATTTAAAATCTTGCCAGCTAAATTTAAAATGCTACAAAATTTTTTTTTCTACATGCAATGTGCAAGGTGAAACAATTTCTCCAGAGTTTCCTCTTTAGGGAAAAAGCGTATCAAATCAAATTCTAAATTGCACACTGTTTTTTTTTTTTTTTTTTAATGAAAACGCACTTTCTTTTTAAAGGTGAGTGATTATTTCTAGAGCAGAAATCATCTGCTAGTTTTGTCTTAGTTTTTATCACAAAAAAAGGAAGGAAATGAGACCTTTAAAGAAAGAATGTATAAACCTATTCAACCATTCTCAGCAACTGCAGTTTGTGATTTTCCTGCTTTCTTTTGACAACAGTGAAGTTTCTAACTCATCTCATTTAAATATTTTGAAATATTAATGAACATCTTGATAACTGTGCATGTCCCAACTAGAAATTGGAAAATACATATCCTCTTTTGATTTCAGAGCATAATCTCAACACAAATCATTGGTATGTGTCTGAGAGGCTTCCTGAGAGGAAAGAAGTCCTCATTCCAAGCAAAATTCACAATACTACTGAGCTCAGCACTGGACCAACACTACAGGGCAGCAGGACTAGTGAACAGGAGATGAGTGTGAGTGGACCCGAAAAATATTTCCCAACAGGGCAAGGGACGGCCATGAGATGAGTCTGGTTCCACTTTTGTGTTGGGGAAGAAAAATGACAAAGTCTGAAATTCCCTTTCACTTTCTCTGCACTCTGCAGAAGTAACAGCTACCCAGGCTGAGGTAGCCAGTTTTGGGGTCAGCAATTTGGCCTTGGTACTAAGCTCAGACCCAGTTTTAAATTGGGATTTGCCATCACCCCAGCAGTGTGTAAACATAATACTCAAGGGTGAAAAGTTATCTTCCCACCCCACTCCGTGTATATAAAATATTCATGTACTTGTGAAATATGCAACAAAAAACTCTCTAAGCCTCCATCTGCACCCAGGACATGGGCCTATGGCAGATCCAAGCTGGTACTAACTTCTAGCATGATTATTTCAACAAGTACGCTGCACTGGTTGATATTAAACATTGTATTATTTTTGATATTAACATTTATGATATTAACCTACACTGCAATGGTTGATATTAAACATTTTATATTATTTTACAGAGCACTTAAAGATAGACCTATTATTCATTGAGGGATTGTAATAAAAATTATTGTAAAATATCCACCCATGCATCTGCACTGTATGTCAAGGCTCAGTTTATTCAAGAGTAAGCAAGAAAAAGTAAAAAATAAAATAAAATAAAATAAATTCTATGCAGTCATTTAATACTGAAAGGGGGATTTAAAAAAAAAATGATACACAGTCAGATTCATGATACATAGTTAAATACCCAAAGCCTGAATCTGGCATAAATTTTAGAACCTCAGAGTGATTTGTTGGAATTTGTAAATTAAGCACAGAGATGGTATTTCCAGAAGAGCCCTTGAAAGAATGTTTTGCTCTCATAAGAAACAAAAAACAATCCAAATATATTGAATTCTTAAACAAACAAACAAAAGTCTAATACTTCATCTAAAACTCAACAACCAAAATCATTCAAGGAAGTATTTTTCCTAGCATTCAACAACTGAGTATGAAATAGGGTTGTTTGGTTACCTCAAAGTAATCTAGAAAGTACAGTCCACAGGATAAACAAACCTTTACATGGTGCAGATGGACATAACTTAGTGCCAGCACAGTTGTTAGTGACCACTTTATAAGTAAATCCAAGGATGCACGCAGCCTACATGTAAATGAAACTCTATTCTCACATCATGGGGCAGTTAAAATGTATAGGACACTCAGACAGCCACCTGTAAACACAAAAATTATGAAAGCACACAGAGAGATAAGTGGTCCATGTAACTACAGCTTCCTGTGTATTTAAATCATTCCACCTAGTTTTATGCCAAAATCTGACCTCTTTTCTCTACATCATTCCAGCGTGGAAGGCACCTAATGAGATTTCTATATTTAGAAATTTAGTCAAGGGCCAATAATAGCACCCATCTCCCCCCTTCCATAAAACTGAGAATCAATTTGATGATAAAGTCACCACTTTAGCCTCAGTTCTAAACAAGAAATCACCATAGGATAATTAAAAACACCCCATGAGTTTTCTCTGCCAGCCAACATGTAACTGGTTTCAGTTCCCATTTCTTAGAGAGAATTTGGTCAATTCCTCCTTAGAGGTTTCAGAGGAAAAGGAGGATTTTCTGCGACAGATAAATTGAAATGATCCCGCTTTGATCTCTGCGGTTAAGAATCCCTCACAATAGAAGATCGCTACTGAGAGGTCCTGCTCACCGCCTTTTACTGTGGAACAATGGTATCAACAAACAGCTACTTAATCAATATTTGGCCAGAGTCGCTGAAAACTTCCTTTTCAGATTTTAATTCCTAGTTGTAAAACAACCCCTGAGCAGCCCGTGAGATAAGGCATTAAACTGACTGCTTAATTGCCTTTTAGTGCCTTGTTGGTTATGTATGTACATTCTTAATGGTTCCTTAATCTTTATTTACCCGCGTAAGTAAGTTACCTGTCAGAGAGTCCCACCAACCTTCCTGATCCCAGTTGAAACCAAACTCTCTCCAACCATCATAGATGCTGCTGAGCATTTGATTTTCATCAGCCATCACGTAAACTTTGAATCGCATGGTTAGGAAGGATATTTGCTTTGCGCTGAAAATGGACATGTCTGTGCACAAGCTCCTGTGCACGTGACGGATTTCGCCATATTCCACTGGCCTGAACCGAGGGGCGCTCACTGGTTCCGCTTCCCCGCCCGGGTGGCTTTTATTGCTCAGCCCTGGGGACTCTTAAATGACCCTTCGGTAATTATTACGCACTTGAAGTCTCTACCTCCCCGTTCTGGGGCTATCAACAATCACATCAAACTCCAAAATAAACATACGATTTCAAGCATTAATTAGAAAATCTGCATGTTTTCAATAAGGCTAGAAAGTAAGGGTACAGCGGTCAACCAAGTCAAACAAACAAGCCAAAACGAAAAATGCTACCAACCCAGTCCAACCCTGGTGCTTCTCTTCACACTGCTGCAGCCGAGAAATCGCTATGGCTACCTGGACCGACAGAAACATAGCATGGTCCGCTGACTTAATTCAAGTTCTGCTATCTCCAATGTCTCCCCCCCCCCCCAAATGGGAGATACGTCCTTGTTGAGTATTTTAAGGGCAATGGAAACATGAAATAACGTCCTGTTGAATAGAGACGATGTTCAGGTCAAATTCCTGATCCTAACAAGTGGATCTGCAGAGTGGTCGGGCTGTGGCTCCTTTAATAAAGTTCCGATGCCACTGATACATGATCCACATTCCATTGTTTTCATCTATGGGAAAGTTCGTCCTCCGCTGTGCTGGACCCCAAATTTAAGCAAAAATCCGCCTCCCTCCTCACTACTTTGGGGAAACAAATGGACTTTCTTTCCCTCAGTGACAGCGCTCGGTGATAAAAACGCTCTTTTCACCCATCCACTGGAAAGGAAATATTCGAAGGACTCCAAAACTTCGTTTATTTGCGGGTTTATATTTTTAAAGAAATCTGGTTAATTTCAGAAACGTTCACAAGCTCACAACCAAAATAGGCCCAAAGCAAAAGTTTTGTGATTTTGACTTTCACAAACTACCTAAATAAGTAAATAAATCAAACCCCTCTCCAGCAATGTGCGGCTGCAAGGGGAAAGATAGGAACGAGATACAACCCTGGAGCAGCCCGAACTGGAGCCTCTCAGTTTAACCTTTGAAACTCTTGCAAACCTCCCACGCTCACTGGGGATTTTTTAAAGGGAGGAGGCTCCTAGGAAAGTGTATCTCAGGCGCAATCAAAACATCGGTCCGGCAATCTGGCCTCTCTCCCCTCGTACACCCGAGCTGCCACTTCAAAGCCGCTACAACAAGTCAGTAATTGTAACGATGCATCTAAACATTTAAGCGAGAGCCTTGCAGACGCGTGTCCATTTACAGTCCTCATCTGTCCGGTAATTCTATTACAGCGCGAAGCAAAAATATTGCCCAAAACTTGCAAACAGGAAAAGCGTCACGGGGGAGGGGGGAAAGGGAGGAGGAGCAGGAGGAGGAGGAGGAGGAGGAGATGATGAAGGAGCAGTTTCTATTGATTAGTCACTGCTTTTGTGTTAAAGGCTTTCTTTAAAATAAGAAAAAATGGGGGAGGAGGCTGCAGAAATTTCACTAATGTGAGCCTCGGGCAAGGGAGAAAAAAAAAAGAGGAGGAGGAGGGGAAGGCGGGCTGTGTCTAGATGAAAGTGAGGAGGACATAAAGGGGGCAATTGAGTCGGCTGCAGCCCGGCGAGCTAAGCTGCGGGCCGGCCGGAGCGCAGGGGAGGGGCGCGCGGCGCGGCGCTTTGGCGCAGGGCGCAGCAGCGGGGGCCCGGCCCATTGTGGCGGCGCCCGCGGGCCGCTCGGCCGCGCCAAGGGAGGAACAGAGGCGCCCATTGAGCAGGCACTGCCCGAAGCCTCCGTGCCCGGCCGGGGCTTGGCTCCTCCGGGTGCTGCCGTTGCGATCTCCGTGCGGGCCGGGGGCAGGAGTAGGAGGGGCTGGGGGTTCCAGGGGAGCCCCACCCGCTGCTCTCACCGGGGGAACCCAGAAGGGCGCAGGCGCCGCCCCGCACCTGGTCCTCTGCAGCAAGCTGCGCCGCTCTCGGATTGGGCGAGGGAAAAGGGAAACTTGGGAAGGCAAAAGGAGTTGGCCAGGGAAAGGGGTAGGAGCCCCGAGAGGACGAGGATGGTCTGGTCTCCCGCGGGCCGCCGCCTTCCCTGTGTCCTGGCGCCTGCAAGTGGACCTCGGGCCACCGATGTCCCCTCGAAGCCAGCCTCAGCACACCCACCGCTGCGACATCCACGCGGCGGTGTGCAGACACCCACAGTCCTCTTCCGGCCACTTCGCCCTCCCCCTCCGCCGGGGAGCCGGGAGCCCCTTCTCAGCATTCACTCTATTTACAAGCGAGCCTAGCGGGGCAGCCAGAAATTTTTGATGCCCAAACAACAGAGGCAAGTTTTTGAGGTTTCTAAACTTCATAGCACATCTCTGCCCGTCCTTTCTCTGGGCCCCTCTGGCGCTCCAGGGCTCATCCGGAAAAAGAGCTGGAGGCACTGGGAAGACTGACTCTGCATCTTCCTTGACAACCCGAAATTAAATTAGGCTTCAGCCTCTGAGGGGTGTGTGTGTGTGTGTGTGTGTGTGTGTGTGTGTGTGTACAAAGGCACAGCCCCCACTGGGGAGAATACTCGGATTTTAAAATGGTAGCAATTGCCCGTGAGTGGCAGCCGGCCCAGCTAGCCGGCCCAAAAGACTAGAAACATTTTGTAGGTGAAATGGCCACTTTTTCCACGCTGAAGAGTCCATAAAACTTCCTGGCGCAGCAGCTATTGGGGCTCATTGAATAATTCATCCCTCATTGCAAGCCCATAATGTCTATTCTGGGTCCTTTGTGGGGCTGTTTTCTCTTCCTTTCTCCTTGAATTATAAAAAGGTTGCCTTCCTTTGTTCACATCAAGCTGCTCCGAGCTGGAGCTTTGTCTGGTCCAAGCTAAAGTGTGAGTTTCAATGGACTCTCCAGGCTTTGTCTCCCAAGTTCATCTCCAAGTGTAGATTGTGTAGAGAAGGCCTTCTTTGTAAAAGCTGGAAAAGTTGTACAAATGTTTGACCAGCTCATTTGGGACGTTTTGTCTCCTGGGCCTCGCTTGCCTATGCTGTGAGGGCGCCGCTGGAGCTGACCGCCTGCGCCTCCAGCAACAAGTAGCAAAGCCAGGGGCCCGGAAGCTTCTCTAACCCAGATCGCCTCTCTGCACAGCCTCAGAAAGACTGTTCAGTTTGGGGTAGTCCGACTCCTCGGCTTCTCACTTTCCTCCCACCCTAGTGCCTCAGAGCTCTGGCTCAGGCTAGGGTAAAAGTAGAGGCATCTTCTCAGAGACCAGGGCAGAAAATACCCAGCCAATGAAGACGGACTTAGACTCAGCCCTTGGGAGTCCCCTGCTAACAAGAGAGGAAAAGAACCGTGCATGCTATCACCCTGCCGGACCTGCTATGGTCTGGGCTGGCTTTTGTTTCTGCATTTTTTTCAATTTCGTATTTTTATTCCAAGTAGCAGGTATTGAACCTAGGGGTTCATGTGTGCTAAGCAAGCACCTCACCACTGAGCTAGATCCTCAGCCCTGGGGTATCTTTTCTTGGTTGTCTGAATGCCCTCAGAGTGTACACTCTTCTGTTGATCTCCTAACCCGGACTTGTAACATTCACACCCGAAGCTGTGGAGGCCAGCAGCTGCTCTGGAGTACAATAATGAAGGTAAAGGAAGCAACCAACTTGGGCTTAAGTCTCGCCCGCCCCGTTGCAGTCCTGGTGGAACACACAGCCCACTGGTCACAGTAGGTGGGTGACTCATCCAAGCCTGCCCCTCTGGAACAACTTCCCAACTCAACTCAGCCCAAAGAAGTGCCAGGCCAGTCTCCAGGTAAACGCAGGGCACAGGGTCCGGGTCCCTGCTGACCATCTGAAAAGATGCGACTATCAACTATCACGAGGCTAAAGACACTGAGACCAAACTTCCCTTCCTGCTGCAGCAATGTTCTTTCCTAGTTCACCTCTCAAAACATCAGCGCCCGCCTGTTCTCTCTCTGTCTCTGTCTCTGTCTCTCTCTGTCTCTCTCTCTGTCTCTCTCTCTCTCTCTCTCTCTCTCTATCTATCTCTCTTCAAAGATGATTCTAAGCACAGGTAAAGGGGAAGCTGGCTGCAATTCTTGCTTCCCTGGGGGAGATTTCCTCCTGGTGTTGACAGGCCACAGCCAACATGGAGTGGGTGGTCTTCACCCCTGAGAGACAAGGGGTACCAGTGCTAAGGACCCAAGAAAACAGATCCCTTGACTTGTGATTCCCAGATACATGCAAGTTAAATGCCCTCACACGTGAAAACCAATTTAAAAACAAATCAAAAACAGTCACCTTACACACACACATAGACACACGCATGCATGTATGAAAAACCAAACATAAGGCAGATGTGGGCAACCTCAGGTGTCTCTCTCTCTCTCTCTCTCTCTCTCTTTCTCCTTCCCTTTCTCAGAAATTCTGGCTTTACTTGAGAGTACAAAAGCTACTTCAGGCTCAGGAACTCTAAATATTCTGTCTCCCTAATCTATACCCCAATCCCTCAAAAGACCATTTACACACACACACACACACACACACACACACACACACACACACAGATTCTCAGCACCTTACAGCGCAATTAGCAGTCCTAGACACAAGTGGTACGGAGAAAGATTTACAAAATTTTAAAATTAGAATAGAGAAGATGTTTGTTTAAATAGCGTCTCTCTGGTCTCTGGCTCGCAAAGCCCAACCCAAGCGCGCCGCTCACCTCGCTCGCTCAGGATGCCGTCGATGCTGTGTTTGGCCTTCTTCTCGCTCTCCTCCGCCTCCTTCCTCTCCAGGTCCGTCTCTTCGTCTTCGCCCTTCCCGAATTTACTCCTGAGGATGCGGCTGATGGAACTCACTGGGGACAAGAGGAGAAAGAGCGCGCACCCGACTGAGCCCCACACCTCCAGCCACGGCTTTGGCTTTCGGACCCCGGCCCCGCCTGTCCTCCCGCTCAACCCCCCAGTGCCCTTTTCTGGCCTTCTAGGTACAGAAAGCCTGAAAGCACCTCCAAATCAGAACTAGAAATGCTATCACTGTTTCTGTGGTCCTGGCAGGAAGCGGGTGCTTCCTCACTCCGCACCCCAGGCGGGGCTCCAGGGCCCCGACCTGGAGAGTTCTTCCTCCAGCCAGCCCTGCACTCCCCACCTGAAGACTCCTCCCCACCTGAAGACACTGGGCCCCGCGATTCCGGCTAAGCGACAGGACCTGGCCCCTCCAAATCAACTTTTGGAGGCTGTAAACAGGACTTAAATTTCAACTGCAGAATCGTTTCCTATTGTAAAAATCAAAAGAAAAAGCACTCTTCCCTCATTTATTTTTTCCAGATTCCAGTATAGTAAACAAATCCATGCTCTGAAATATATCGTTCTCGCAGAGGGGGAAAAGGGAGTTTTCCTTTTAATTAAAAACAAACTCTGCCACGCACCCTCGCACTGGCCCTGTGCTGATCCTTCTCCCTCTGCCTCCCCCAGTCTTCTGGGGCTCCCAAAAGCTTCTGAGGACTCTCAGGGAAAATCGGGGTGACCTGCACTCCCTGCCCTCCTTCAGCACGTGGCAAGGTCTCAGCCAGCTTGGTTACCAAAACATTTGTTTCTCTTTAAAAGGGGAATGAGTATTAATAAACACTTGGCCCCCCTTCCTCCAGATGGAGAGTCTCTTTGGGGAGCCCTAGGTGGCAGTCTCTCAGACCTTCCTCCCCTGGGATGAACACCTCACACTGAGGTCTACAGACCCCCAGAAACCTCTGGTTTGTGAATGTTCCAGGCCCTTGGAGAGGTGGCCTCCATAATTGGGGTGATCGGGGCTGGGAAGACCCCCCTTGGGTAACAGTGGCTGACTGATGGTTCCACCTCTGGGAGAAGCTGATGGGCTTCGTACCTGAGGGCACGGTGTTTCGATCGCAGACTGCATCCTTGAGTAATTTGTCTCTGATTTCCCAGCTGAACATGCCCGGGTTCTCTCTTTTGTATTCCTCAATTTTCTTCTCCACATCAGGTGTTGTTACCTGCTTTAAGAGAACAGGCGGGCCGGCGCTGGTACCGGGTACTCTGGGCCAGGCACCATGGTCCCACTGCCTTTGGTCTTGTCCGGAAGGTCCAGGCTGCATAGCCTGGGAAGCATGCCCGCCCCCCTTTCTTAGCCAAACAACCGCAACTTTCTGAGGCCGGAAGGAGGTGATCCACTCCAAAGCAGCCCCGGGACCCTCCACCTGCCTAGATAAGTTCAGACAACCCGGTTAAATACAGAATGAGAACATCTAGGGGCGGAGGCTGTGCGTTGCTGATCCGGGGAAATAAAGGCAAGTCCTTACACTGAAGCAACACGAAAATGAAACTAAAAAAGGAAATGCTTCAAAGAGGGCTGCAAAAATCAAATTAGGCAACTTGTGCCGTGCCAAAGGGCAAGAAGATCATAGCTACGGAGAAGAATGGATGTACATGCAAAAGTTTCAGTGCCTGTTTTTTGTTTGTTTTAAATTACAGTGGAAAGCAAGTATGTATAAGATGAGACACTGGCTCTTCACCTCAACCCCACTCAAATAAAAAGTGTTTGCAAAGATTCTTAGGTGAACAAGGGGTTCAGGACAGAACAGAGAGGACCAGACACAGAAGTCTCCACAGTGCTCTAACCCTCTTGATTTTGTCCCACGGAAGCTGCAAAGTCAGACTGGCTTCCCCTCAAAGCAGAAGCAAAGACAGGCCCTGTGCGAGCCTCTCCCCTAAGAAGCACCAAAATACTCCGGGGGTAGCACCGAACTGCAATTTTAAAAACTGAGAGTACTCAGGCTTATTCCAAAGAAAACTAATTGCCCTGGCTTTTGGCTCTTAGAAACCAATTTACACAGAAGGGAACGGAGGTTGGGGGAGAAACAGTTTAAAAAAAAAAAAAAAAGACTGCTTAGATTCCTTTGGGAAAGGACAGCACACACAGTGGGTGGGGCTGGGGAGTGAACTGAGCAAGAAAGGTAACAGGTAGGAGCCCACAGGCTTACAGCTCGGGGAGTTCAGTATTTATTATAGTAACTTGATGAGAAAGAAACCCAGAGTTCCCAGACATTTAAAAAAATGTTATTTTTCCTTTGCAAAAGAAGCTGGAGATTTCCCATAGTTCCTCAAGGAGCATCAGCCTCAGGCAGAGCTGATTCCACTGTCCAAAACGCACACACACACACACACACACACACACACACACACACGCGCACAGGCGTTCTCACGGACTTGGAGAGCAGCTCCTCGGAAGCCCGGATAGCACCCCTTGCTCCCAGCCCTTCTTTCCTCCCCCATCTGGCGACTGCAGGCCAGCAGGCGGCAGGGCCAAGGACAGCGCTCACCTTGGGCTTGCTGCCGCCAATGGCCCCAGGACGGATGGAGCCCGTCTCCTGGTACCTGCACAGGATCTTAGAGACGCAGCCGTGGGACACGCGCAGCTGGCGTGAGATGACGCAGGGCCGGATGCCGTGGTGGGCCATCTCCACGATCTTGTGGCGGATGTGGTTGGGCAGCGGCCTGCCGTTGATAAAGACCCCACCAAGCTGGTTGACCCGGCCCTGGCCAAGTGGAGTAGAAACTGGCAGAGAAGGCGACAAAAAGAAAGAAGCAAAGGGAGAGTCACTTGGGGGAACAGAAAGCACGGTGAGGAAGAACCTACCTCACCTCGAAGGGCTTTCTTCCCTCCATCCCGCACGTGACAGCTGAAACTCTCCACTTCCAGCCTCTGGCCCCAGACCCGCTTTCAGTCTCATTTGTTCAAATCATTAAGGACTCAGGGGCAGATCATCTAGGGTAATGAGAGGAACTGGGGCAAGGTAACTCGCTCCAGAACTGTCCTTCTCGTGGGTCCGCGAGGGCAGGCAAGCCAGAGGAAGACCTCGGGGTCCCTGCAGAGTCTGCCTCGCCGTAAAAACAGGAGCTGCCACCAAATCGGACCCACGGGGCTGCCCCAGGGGTCTTGGGTGAGCTGACAGTCCTGGGGGTTCTGTCTTGGCTTTTGCAGAACTCAAGAGAGAGAAAGAGAGAATCCCAAAAGGCAGTATAGGAGACAGCGCCTGTCACCTGTTACACCTCTAGACAGAGGCTACCAGAGGTCAACCCATTCCCCATTGGGGCCGCCAGAATCCCTCCTTAGCGCCCAGTGTCGGCAGATTGTTTGGTAGGGTCCAGTTAGCACGGCTTCCTACATCCCAGGGGTTCCCAGAGTCTCTAGGGAAACCCGAAGGGAGATTTTCAAACAAATAACAGGGACTTCGAGATTGAGGTGAATGGAACTATAATCGATAGTAATAATAATTAATAATTCAATTTAAGTTAACACGCGCTGCGTCAGCCACCATCAGGAAATTCTCCCCAAAGAAACAAGAATTTCGCACTCTGAGCCGCAGCCGCCACAATTCGAAGATGGCTTTGCGTGCGGCAAAGTTGCTTCGGGCCTCCGAAGCGGGTCGCCCCCACTCCCACCGCCTGTCTCCAGCGCTGCGGGGCACAGCGCACCCGGCCCGGGCAGGCCTGGCCTCCGCTCCGCGTGCAGACGGAGACTCCAGCCGGGCCTGGCCCAGCCCTGGCTCCTCGGGGCGGGAGCTGCCGGGGGACCGGGCTCCCCGGACGCCGAGTCCAGGCCGGGCCCCGGGCGCGGCCCTGCTTACCTTCCAGCGGGAAGCCGCTGCGCGGGTAGTTCTGCCCCGGGCCCGGCCGCATCATCCTGGGCACTGCGCCGGCCAGCGTGGTCATCCTGGGGGCGGCTTCGCTCGGAAATTATATCCAGGTGCGGGCGACAGGGACGGGCGCGAGCGGCGTGGCGGGGACTCCGGAGGCTCCGGGGCGCGGGGAGCTCCTCCCCGAAAGGCGGCGGGGAGAGGGTGGACGCGGGGAGGCGGGCGGCGAGCGCCTGTCCGCCGGGGCCGGAGACCGGGCCGGGGCCGGCTGCCGGGGAGCTCCGAGGCCGGGACCCCCAACCCAGGGCGCAAAAGTTGGGCGCGATTCCGGGCGGGCCGCCCCGCGGCCGGGGGCGCTGGAAGGGGGCTCGGGGCGCCGCGGCCGGCGGGGAGGGGGCGCGGCTGGAGCGCGGCGAGTCTCCTCCCGTCGTGACACCGAGTGCGGGGATCCCGGCTGGGGAGCATTTATTAGTTCTTTCACCCAAAGCTGGGTCAGGAGCCCTGAGCTGCGATTGGCCGACGGGGAGACCGTCCCGGGTGGCGGAGACACGCGCTGATTGGGCGACAGCGGCCACTTTCTCTTCCCATCCCTGACAGCGCCCAGGCCTCCCCGGCCCCGACGGGACCCGCGTGCGCCCCTTCCCGAGAGAGCGCCACGCGGGTGACCGGAGCGCGGAGGGTGCAGAGGCGGCTCGGGCTCTGCCAGGCACTCTCTGGGCCGCGTCTCTGCTCGCCCTCCTTGGCTTGCTAGTCTGTCTCTCTGTGAGTCTCTCTGTGTTTGCGGTTCTCTCTCAGGCTTCTCAATCTGTCCCTAGGGATCCCCTTTCACCTGCGGGGCTCTCTCGGGGTTTACTACCTGCAGGGAGCGCCGTCCTTCTAAGAAAGCATCGGGACCCCCAGAGAAGTATGCTCCCCCCCCCACCCCGCGCCTTTCTGCGCAGTACCCCTAAGCCTGGGCTTGTTAGGGGATCCTCCCAGCGGGGTTCCTCCCAGGGAGAGTGTGGGGGGTGTCCCTGTAATGTTCTTTTGTCTTCTTAATCTAGGGGTGGGGGCGAGTGACGTTCTTGAGGCCCAGGCAGCCAGCCGCTAAACTATGGGATTGTTAGTTGAGGAGAGGATCTCATTTTCTTGATTTAAAAACTACTCCGAGAAGCTGGGATTCTAAATCTCCATGTGGAGGTCCCTGACGCAGAGATGCATCTATATGTTAAAGTTTGCCCGGCTGCGGCGTTTGTTCTCAGGAATTTATTATGGCATTCAGACTAAACTGCTGGAAAAATAAAAGGAGTGAAGTCTTGGCTAGGAGCTGAAGTGTCCCCAGCAGGATATGACGCCAGGAGTGTTGTAAAGACTGTCTGTCCTTAGAGAAGGTACCATTGTGCATAGCCCTTTATTTATAACTTGGTAAGTGCCAGCGAACTCGCCTCCTTTACACCCCCGAGTGCCAGCCCCGCGTTCTGCACTGGGCTTTATTCGCTCAAGTCTATTCAATGACTGTCACTCCGGGGCCTCGAGGTATTCAGGGCCTTAATCAATCAAAAGGATGAGAATCGGGCAGGTTTTTCCCTTTGAAATAAAGGAAACAATGACTTCTGAGCTTCAAGTTCCCCCTTTTCCTTTTACGATTTTTTGAATTTTTCCTGCCCTGGAGTTCTCCACTGCTCTCTCCCTCTCTCTCTCTGTCCCCTCTCCCTTTCCTTTGACAGTTTTGATGTGAACTCAGGCCCCCAACCCTACTTGCCCACCCCCTCATTAAAGCAAACTCCGAAGGCTAGAGGGGGAGGGCATAAAGTATAGCTGTTCAGCAGTCCCCAAGTCAGCCTTTAGGAAAAAACAAAACAACAACAAAAACACTCCCGGGGGAGAAAACAGACAAGCTTTCTCCTAGGCCTGATGCCAAAAGGCTTAGTAGACCCCGAGAGCAGCTGAGACAGGCCCGTGGGGATTCTAGGAAACCCCTTCCCCATCCATCCATCCACCCGGGAAGAGCATGTGCATTCAGAGTATGGGGAAGCTGTTTGGAACAGAGCCCTGCTTAACCTAGTTTCACATCAAATGATTCAATTTGTCAGGGGAGAAACATTCTCACTTCCTTTTTGAGGGCAGAGTGAAAGTCAGCCACCAAGGTCTCTCTCTGTCCTTGTTTCCTAGGCCACTTCTCATGAACAGTATCCAAGGAGATAGACCTTTTCCAAGTTTTCTACCTCCAAAAGACTGAGAGGGAGGTAAAAGGAAGGGGAGGAAAAAGACCTAATGTAGATTTCCACCTGGCAAACATGGCTCAAAACTCAGCTAGAGGGAACTCTGATATCCAAAGTGAGCAACCCAGAAACACCACGGCTGGTCTCATTTGTTTCTGAGCCCAAGTTCCGTCTCCAGGCTGCTCAGCAGTGCTGATCTGTGCTCTCCAGTAGTGCATTCTCTCCCAGGATACTGCATCCCCAACTCCCCAGGATACCGAGACCACTCTCCAGTGTGTGTGGGTTCTGGTAGTACATTTATAAACCAGTTGCCATTTGTTATAAAAATATTTTTTAAAAAATGGGAAGCACCTAGCTTGAGCCTGTGTGAATGCTGGGGGCCTAAAGCTCCCAATTGGGAAGATGACCCATTCTCTCCTCTTTCCAAAGCCTTCCCCTGCTGAGAGCTCAGAGGCTTCTGTATAGCCAGAGAATCAGCTTCACCCTTATACCAGGAGAGCCCTGTAGCTCTAGAGGTGGGTACATGGTCACCCTCAGGCTGTCAACAGCTGAGTCTCCAGAGTCCACATTCCAAAGACCTCCAGAGTCCACATTTTCTTTGGCCAGTGCTATGGATGTGGACTAAGGGTCCCCTGTTGGTGCCATCCACTTGCCACCAGACCAAACCAGGCCCAGAGCTAGGGACTTGACAGAAGCCTGTGCAACAGGTCACAAGAGGGCCTTCGGCTCCCACAGAGGTTTAAAGCACACAGCACAGGACACCAGGGTTGGATGCTTCAACTCCTCTGTCAAGTCTTCGAGGCTTGGGCCTCCCCTTCTTTCTAAAGAGTCTCCAGAAGTCACGCCCCCCCCCAACTCCTCAAATGGAGAAAGGCATCACCACCTAGATGCCAACCAGCAAGCCACAAGTTTGGAACTGGCCACTGTGTAGGTGTTAATTGGCAAAACCCCATGGTGGGGCTTGGAAGGAGAGAGCCAGTGTCCTGCAGCCTGGGCAGGGCTTAGAGAAGCAGCATTTCCCCAGGCTGACAAACTACCCCGAAAGAGTCGGGGAGTCCCTAGTAGAGTTCCCTGAGTGGACCTGGAATCTACCTGTGCTATCCGCTCACCTGTAAAATGAAACTGGAGCCTAGAGGACAACAGTAGGATAATTAAGGGGTTTTTAAAAAAGGAAAATAACTTGTTGCCTCCTTTGCTCCTCTGCCGGATTCAGAGGCACTTCAGGTGACAGTGAGCAGGCTGTCCCTGTCTCAGAGGAGGCACCTGCCTGGTGAAGGCTCTCCCAGTGTTTGCAGGACTGATCTACGTTCTCATTGCTAGCAACTCCCCCGGAGGTGCCGGTGCCAGACTAGGGACCCCAAGCAAGTGTTTCTTGGCTCACGGGCTTCTGCAAGCCTCTGACAGAAGATGTCACTCTTTAAGCAGAGTTATGATCTGTGCAGAATCAGGACCCAGATGCCCAGGGCTGGAGGAGGGCAATGGGTGGGGTCCAGGAGGTGACCTGGGCTGCTCCAGCCAGGCTCCCAGCACTGGGAGCTTGGATAGGTCTGACATCGAGGAGCCAGGTGTCTGGGCCAGCCCCGGGCTCAACTCAGGACTGCAGTCTCAGGTTGGGCAGATCCCGCTAAATCCTTAGTCCAACCAAAAGGCTACCCCAGGCTCCCAGGAAGGAAATTAAAACTCCAGATTCCTGGTCATGAGCTTCCTGGCTGGATGCGAAGGTAGGGATTGGTCAATGTGCTGGTTAAATTCGAGGCTGCTGAGGCCCAGCGACCCATTAGGCCCCTTGCTGTTACTTGTCAAAAGCATTGGCGCCGCCTTCCCCACATCAGAAAGTCAGGGGGTGAGTTAGGATTTCTGAACTGGATGAGGATCCTGGTGACGCGATGAAATGTGGCCTGACCAGCACCGTGGGCTGGCCCCTGCGGTGACCCTGCAGCCCAGGGATCGCAGGAATGAGAGCAGCTTCTGCATGGTTTGTAGGAGAGAGGGAGGAAAGGAAGGAGGAAAGAAGTAAGGAAGGAAGGGGAAAAGGCAAGAAGGAGAGAGGAGAGAGTTGGAAAAAGTAATTGAAAGGCAGAAAATTAATCTCTCAGCTTCTGGTTTCCTACAGAAGTTCCTTTGGGTCTCTGAAAATTTTTATGCAAATTAGAAAGCCAAGACACCAGAACCCACTACTCCAGGAGAAGAAAGGTCTTGGAAAAGAACTAAAGTTAGTTACCTCTGTAGAACTAAGAGTCCACTGGGACTTGAGGTTTAGAAAAGAACTTCGTTAACTGCTGTGTGCCTGTAGCGTCTGGGCAGTGACACAGGGGCACAGCCTGGGCCATCTGAGCGCCGTGGAGGCTGCCAAACAGAGCCGGAGGACTGAGGAAGGAAAGCTGAGGCCCTGGAGGGGTTGTGAGCACACTGTGGGCCTCTGGGGCAAAAGGCAGGCACACGACTGCCCAGGAAGTCCCTTGCTACTCTGGAAAATGTGTGTCCGCGGTCAGGCCGGCTGCGCGACGCGGTAGGAGAGCAGAAGGGCAGGGGTGGGAGCGGAGCTCACGGCCTCTTCCTCGGATGGGGGCGCGCAGTCTTCACTCTGCGGGCCTCGGAGTCTGACCCAGCGCAGGCAGCTGCCAGGCCCTCTCAGCCCAGATCTTTTCAACTCCTGCAGGAAATTTTCCGGGAGACGGATTTCAGCCGGAGGGACGGGACGGGGTTGAGAAGCTAACGGCAAGGAGCAAGAAGAAAAATCTGGGAGACGATTGTCCAAACCCAGGGTCTCCCCACAAGCCACAATGGGGTCACAGGAGCCCGAGCCCACAGGCTGTAAGTGAGCCCAGCACCCGCAGCCCTCGGGTTTAAAAGCCGGCCTGAGCCGAGGGCTGAGCAGCCCAGTGAGTGGACCAAATGCAACAGGTGGAGGAGGCTGCGCTCCGGAGACCGAGCTGGGCCGGGTCGCAGCAGAGCGCAGAAGCCTCCGGGACTCCAGGGCGAGGTCGGCAGCGCGCCGCGTTCCCTTGCCCGGCCCGCACCCCAGCTCTGACCTGGCAGCCCCTGGGAGCCCCGAGAGCCGGGCAGGCCCGCCCAGTGGGAATGCAGCCCTCCAGACCCCAGGCCCTTCCCAAGAATGGGGAGAGAGAGGAGAGCGAAGGAGGGAGAAGAGGAAGGCGGGGAGCGAGAGGAAAGGAAGGCAGGACCGAGAGAGAGGAGGGCAGGAAGGAAAATCTCTCACCAGCACAACACACCAGGAAGCTCCAGCCTCTGGTTTCTAACCTTGACTTCCATCAAGTTCTTTCCTAGACCGTACCGTTTCTCCCTTCCTCCTCCCTCAGGAAGATGCTCATTTCCTCTTTTAAATATGCTTTCTCTTTCTCCAGAGGAAACCTGAAACCAGTCTTAGGCTGGGGAAGAGAGAGAGAATAATTTTGATTCGGAAGCTTGGAAATGGGAGAGCCCTAAGGGGAGACGGAAACATTAAAGCTGACCGTCCTGGACCACAAACTGATGGGGGGGGCACACAATGGGGCCACGGAGCTGCAAAGGGCACGTGGAGAAAAACGCATAGGCCAGGCTAAGAGATGGTTCCTCCTGAGCCATCTTGCAGTAAGTTGTTTCGGGTCCCCTTCGTGGCCCCGTGCTCAGGTCACCCTTTTGGTCTTGCTTTGTGAGCGGCATTCCAGCCCCAGCCCCCAGCACCCAGCCCAGACCAGGAGTTAAGACAAGTAGCCCCAAGAGGAGGAAGCATCAGAGAGCCTTTCTTCTTCTCTTTTCGAAACGAAATCTAATACTATCTGGCTGCAAAAATATATATCACCAAGCCTGAGTCTGAAAGATTAACATTTGGATACGTAGGAAACGTAATCTGCATGGCTAATTGATTCTCGGCATATCAGTTTAAAGGATAAAGATCGATATCTGCATGATGGATATTGTATTAATAGGGACATAAATAAAGGCCGAAGAGTCATTACCAGAACCTTTGAAGCTGCTTCCTGGCTTTCTTCCCCCCACCCCTCGCCCCCAGCTCCTGCTGGGATGGAAGCACTTGTTTCTCCCATTCTGCTGGGAGTAGGGAAGTCTACCTACAGCTGTTAACTCAGGGGAGAGGTGACACTTTCTACTGGGCTCATTCAGGTGGGCAGGAAGGTGGTAAATGTCACCGCATTAAGACACCTTGGCATACAGACACATTAACACGAAAGAAAGCTTCTCAGCCTCCATGTGCCCCCTTGGCTTCCGGACACAGGACAGTGCCTTTTGCCATCTGGATATCTGCTCCCAGGGGCACCATGAGGGAAGCCCTGATGGAACCCAGCAGTGGATGAATTAAGCTCTTCGAGGTCCCCTCTGGATGGTAACAGGAGCAGATAACAAGCCACAGCTGGGACCCTGCAGGGTTGGGAAGTGTCCACTGAGCCAGGCCTTTAGGCTGAGGACTGAGAAGCTCACCAAGCAGGAGAGGATGTAGGAATTGGGGATTGGTCTTGGGTCCCTGCAGCTGCCTCTACCTTAAAGACTTCAATGCCTAGGGAATTTTCCAAATGCAAATAAATCACCCTGGGTCTCTCCATTAATTAAGAGGGACATTTCTACAAATTGAATGTAATCTTTATTAATTACACAGTCCTCAGTGTTCATCCCCATCAATCACATCCAAAACGAAAGTACAGGAGGCTCGGAATGGGATTTTCTCCCATCACATGTTTGGAGGAGGGAGAGGCCAGCATTCCTCCACCACTTTCAGCTTTCTGGGCTATCCCTGTGTTGGTGACCAGGTTGGGTGACCACTGGAAGCCTGAGCTTCCCATGGCTTCGGCCCCACGGCTCTAGTCGCTGGAACTGGCCCCCCAAAAGTCCTTCACTCATGAACCTTTAGGCACTTGCTTGTGGCTCATAAACACACAGAAAAATTCACCACAGATGTCTGGGGCTGCATCCTAGGACACCCTCTGCCTGCCCACTTCCCTCCAGAGCTGGTTGGACACATAGATCTCAGATTATCATCTAATTTGGGATTCTCCCAAGAGGAGTGTAATAAAAATCAATTCTCCCAGACCCAAATCCCAGCAGAGAAGCAATCCAGGAACAGCCAGTTTGTCCCTGAGGTGAGATGGCAGAGAGAGACAGAAAATCCAGTCCAGTTGTCCCTAGGACAACCAGGAAAACTGTCCCAGGAGAGGGGTACAAAAGACCTGAGATACTGCCTGGGCCACCAACTCTTTCTGGTCGCCCAGAGGTCTGCAGCACAGGTGCATGTGAAGCAGAGTGGGGAGGCTGAGACCCAAGAAAGGTAGACACCCCAGGTTGTCAGTCAGATGCCTGCTTGGAGAAAGATGACTACAAGAGGGGTTACAATCCTTTTCCTTGAGGACAGCTCTAGCCATATCCCAGCCACACGACTTCAGGACTGGCAGGGCCAGTCCTCTTGGTCTGAACCCCATATGTCGAGTGCCACCCTGGCAGGTCTTGCCCTTCCTGTGCCGGGACCCTGGACTATTGGATTTCTCCATTCTAGCCTCTGAAAAAGAATCTACTGGTGGCCAGGCATTGTGGCACATTCCTGTAACCCAGCATATTGGTAGGCTGAAGCAGGAGGATGGCCAAACGTGAATTCATGCTGGGGAAATTAGTGATTTGTACAGACACTGTCTCAAAGCTAAAAAAATGAAAAGGGATTTTTAAAAAAACGGGGCTGGGGATTTAGCTCAGTGGCACAAGCACCTGCCTTGCAAGCAGGCGGTCGTGAGTTCGATCCCCGGTACCAGAAAAAAGAAGAAAAAAATGAAAAGGGATTTACGATGGAGCTCAGTGCAGAGGCACTAAGCTCAATCCCTAGTACCAAAGGGGAAAAGATTCTACTCAATAAAATAGTAAAGAGAGAAAAAATTCAGGGTCCAAACTCACAGGGCAGTGGTATCAGAGGCCGTATGCAGCCAATGAGGTAAGGCTGTGCAAGCCCTCTTCTTGGGCTGTGAGCTCTCTGGGAGTCAGGAAGGCATCCCAAGGGAGGCTGTGTCCATGCCTAGTGGGTTTTTCAACCCAATTATAAACACTGGATCCAGCCCAGCTTCAGAAGTTCAAACCCTAACCAACCCCTGTCCTGAAGGACTGGCAGCACCACCCTGGTATGCTGGTGAGCTTCTGGCCCCAGGACCATTTCCGATCTCCCCTAGGACCTTCCCCTAGGGGAGGAAAAGTCAGCCTTGCTCTGCTTCCTGAGCCTCCCTGGAATGTGCTCCTGGGAGGGAGCTTCCAAGGAGGAGCTGGGTGCACAGCCTTGGGGGCCACTGACCTGTGGAGAGAGCCACCCTGCTGCGCTGCTTGGGCTGCACTGGCAGGAGGAGAGGTGCTTGTGGCTGTGGAAGGTGGGGCGCCCACTTTACACTATTTCTTTGCCACCAGAGCTGGGTATACACTTGGGGCACCTGGCATCCTCTTTCTCCTCCTCCCACAGTGCTCATCAGTGTTTCAGGCCTGTTTGCTCACAGTTCACCTGGTTTCCCTCTCCTCTCCTGGGTGACAGCAGGGATGGATGGGTGGTGTGGAAGGGTGAGGTCAGGTAAGGACACCGGCTGACTCAGCCAGGGAGTTCCAGGCAGGCTCTACAGGAGGTGGGTGGACAGAGCTTGCTGGAGGAAGAGCAAGGAGAGTGAAGAACTACACAAGCCTAACAGTGCTGTCTTGGGAAGGTCCCCACCTTGGCTGGGAGTCTGTGGTCCTGGCAAACTGGGGCAGGACCTGGATAGTCCAGATAGGCTCTGCCTGGGGGAGAATGAGCTCATGTCCTCCTGGTACCTGACATACCTTTGTGAGTCCTCACTATCTCCTTGAGGTGGCATTTTATCCTGACTCTGAGTGACAGAGGGACTGAACTTGGGCCCCCCTTCCTCACCACACACACACACACAAACACACACACATTTCTAGGTGTAAGGTAGATGTCATGGTTGTTTGGTCAGAAGTATGAAACTCTCCAACCTCCTCCCTTCTTGTGTTTGTGGCTCAAAAATCCAAGATGAGTGTAAACACCTTCCTTTAGGTTTCCATGAGCTGCACAAAACACATTTATCTGGCCCTTCTTTCCACTCCCCAAATGGCATGGGAAATGCCCCATGAGTAGAAGTCTCCTGAGTCACACTGTGTGAACTGCTCAGCACGTCCCTCCTACATGACATAGGGACAGATGCCACTACCTGTGTCCTCCTCCCACCTAATTCAGGGAAGACTGAGACCTTATTCTCTGTGAGACAAACAGAAAAAAGAGGAGGAAAAAACAAAGAGGGCCATTGAGGGTAGAACAGCTTCAGAATGCTCCACTGGTTCTTAACATCAAGTTTTGAAAACATTTCTGAAAGCCCTGGAAGCTTGGGAACCAGGAAAACAGAAGTGGAGGCGATAGCTCATCACCCCATGGCAGGGGCTTGAAAAGAAACCATGGGTTTCTCAGAGCAGCAACGCTGCCCAGGCAGAGGGAGTGGTTTTTACCTGTCACAAAATTAGTGGATAAAGCAAAACTTTACCTTAGGGTTGCTTAGCAGGGACTAGCAGAGGTGGGAAGATTCATGTGGAAAGGGAATTACTGTAACATCTCCGGACCTAAGTTTTATATCTCTAGTTCAAGCCAAGAAGTTCTCAGAAACACCCGTTAGCCCTGGTCACAATGGGAATGAGTGTCACCCCTGTAATGGAAATAACAATCTCTAGTTCCTCAAGACAAGGTCATATGTGGAGAGGGAGGACTTGAACTCCATTCTCCGGGTTGGTGCAGAAGTCTTAATTTCAGTAAAGCAAATAGTGTGACTTCACTGGGGAAGGGTGACTGGGGGCTGGAGTCTGTCCCCAGGGCTGTTTGAGGCAGAGGAGGATCACCTTGGGAGTCAGAGACTTAAGCCCAAAAAGCAGAAGAGGCTCATATCAATATATGTTATTGGAGACAGACAGAAAAAGGAAGGAAGGAAGGAAGGAAGGAAGGAAGGAAGGAAGGAAGGAAGGAAGGAAGAGAAAGAAAGACTTTCAGAAAAGAGAGGGTTATTCCAAACCAAATAGAGGAGAAGAGGGAGACTGGGTGAACCAGTATTGCATTTGTGACAAAATGAATCCTAATTATGCCCCTCACAAAATCAAGGTGGGCTCATTCTTGCCAGCACTGAATTACTGTTTCTGCTCTGAAGAAGGGACTAGCACCAGGAGAGGCGATCCAAGCCCCCATTCACCCCCAGAATGTGTGTGAATGGGAAGAAACTCGCCCATTTGGGTACAGCCATGCATAGGGGACCAGGAAAGGAAAACGACCTTACGAAGGAAACTGAAGAGGTTCTGATCCTACTAGGCTCTTGATACCCTTGCTTAGCACTACCTTAAAAACAATGCAAATTGGTCTGCTCTCAAATTGTTAAAATTCGTTTACTTTAAAAAGAAAGTGAAATAAGCGGTTGGGCTCTGCCTGTTGAAGCTCAGGGTGTTGAACGAAAGAGTGGCTGTGAATAGCTGAACCCTCTCACCGGCTACTTGTCCCCTCTCCATTCGCCTGGTGACTTACACGCCGTGGGACTTCTCCAAGGTGGTGTCAGTGTCTGGAAAACTCAGAGAGCCTGCTGTTTTCCACTTCCATCGGCGGAGTAAATTACCTCGGAGGGAGTTGTAGGGATCCCTCAGTCTGCGGTGAAAACCATAGTTGATGATTGTGAGTCACCATAGCAAAACTGTCTAATTTACTGCATGCTTAGTTTGTGCCAGCACTGTCCTCGGTGTGACAAAAAGGTACACGTGTGGCTCAAAATAACTAGTTAAACATGCAGAAAAGAGGCCCAGAACGGTTCCTGAACTTGCCCCACGTTACACAGCTCAGGAGGATCTGTGCTAGGACTCAAACCCAGACCTGTCTGGTCTGCAGTCCTGCTTGTCAGGAGACCTCAAGGTTCTACCCTTCTAATCAGTCTCTGAAGGGATGCAATCTCAGAGCTATCTAATAACTCACCTTTCACTGTTTATCTTACTCTGGCTGAAAATAACGTCAACGAAATTGACCTTTCATGTTGCCGGGAGGCAGGCAGGGGTTTACCTTATTTCGATGGAAAAGAATCTGTACAATTCCTTCTAACTCAGTTCTCCCTTAAAACACACCCAAGGGATGTTATACCATTTTACATATTTTTCTTTGGTTTATTTTAAACAGCTCTGAGTTTTGTCCTGGGGAGAATTTATCAGACTCTCCTCGCTCACGCTCACCGAAGAAAACCTGAGGCTCGAGGAATCCTCCGTCCATGTCTGATTGGGGCCAGACACGCGGCGGGGTGACCACAGCTCACAGGCCTCCAGGTGGCTTTCGCCTTCCTGCCGCGACTGCTCAGACCCGAGAAAGCAGCGTCCTCGCGCGGCCTGTGGTCTTGCGTGGCGCCGAGCCCCACGCAGGAATTTGCCTTCTCCCCATGGGCAGGTCCTGGTCTGTCCTGAGCGTTCTGCGACGTCTCCCACGTGGTCTTGGGACCCCAGTTGTGAGGGCATGAGAATCCGGAGAGTTGGGGTGTTTCCCGCCCCACGCACCCCCTTCTCATTGGTGTCACATCTATGCAACTTTGGTTGTCACTGAGAAACTAGGGCGCTTAGCGTCGGGCGAGTTTTCCCGGGGCCGCGGGAGTTGGGGACTGGTGAAGACTTGCGGGGGAGCAAAAGGGCCAGAGACCCCAAAGATCAACTCAATTAAAGACCTGGCCCGGATGTGCCTCTGTCCCTGCGCGTCGTCGCTACAGCCGGGATGGCGTGCAAGCGGTCGGTCATGGGGACCTGGGATGGGAACTCACATCTGAAATCCGGGGTCGTCCCGAAGTCCGGAGAGGGGAGGCCGAAAACCAGATTCCACACAAAGACAGAAAACCACGTGCGAGCACGAGCGGCAATGCAGAGGTTACAGCGTGTTCCCCCCACGCGCGACGATTGGGTTGGCGACGGCGACTCCGCGCCGGTGCGCAGTGGGCAATCCAAAGCGTCGCTGCGCCGACGAGGCAGGTTCTGCACGACCGACCCGGGGGGCTCCAAGCCGAGTCCCCTCTCCTCCCCTGTGACCGTCTCCTCCCCTGTGAGCGCATCCACTGGAACCCTGGACGCTTCCTTCTGCGCCCAAATGCAGAGAAATCAAGGTAATCCCCGCCTCGCTGACCCAGGGCAGCTGGGTCTCCGCGCCGAACCCATTGACACCTGGACCCTGGTGCATGGAATTAATTTGCACGCTGCATGGCTACTCGGAAGGATCTTTGCAATGAATTTAACAGCTCACCCAGCGAGTATTTTGAGTTCCGACTGTGCGAACCACTGTGGCTCCTGCATCCGCTCCTGTCTGCCACTGGTGGACAGCTGAGAAGCACCGTCCGCTGTCAGGGGGGTTGATAGCGAAACCGTCCTTGCTGGTTTTTCAGGGTCATCTCACCTGCAGACTTTTCAGGCCATTCATAGACTCCTCTTCCAAATCCCTACATTGTCACCTTTCTTTCCTTTTGTCTTCCGACTAGGTTTTGCTATGCTGTTCAGGCTATTTTCTTGTGGTCCTCAGCCTCCCTGAGACCCCCGGCGTGCTGGGCCTACGGACCCTCCACACTGTTCCAGGCTTGTAACTGAATTTCCCCGGACTTGGCTTCGCGCAGGAAATAACTTCATCATCATGGAGAAGACACAAACAGTGCCCTGGCCCACTGGAAAATTGGAGTGCACGAGATGGGAGTGAGGCAAAGGGATCAGGGATGGTGTGTGTGTGTGTGTGTGTGTGTGTGTGTGTGTGTGTGTGACAGAGAGAGAGAGAGAGAGAGAGAGATATGAACCAATTAAACAGCCCTTCTGATGTTCTAAATTATGACCATTTCAGGAATACAAGCAGAACCCCCTGATCTTCCGATGAATTATGAAGAAAACACAACCTGGTGGCATTTAGTTCTTTAAAGTGAGATTAGGGGGACAGTTGCACTCAACAAAAACATTGTGAAATGTAATGATGGAAATCTAGCTGCTCGGAAAAATGACCTGGGGTTGCCTTTCTAAAATACACCTCCTTTCCCCCTGTCTAGGCCAATTAAATGTAGTCTCTTGGGGGCCAAGATTGCTTCTATATTAGTTTTATTCAGCCCTCCAGGTAAAGTTAACCTGTGACCTGGGTTTGAAAGCCTCTGCGGAGACTCACATCAGGAAATAAATCTGCCGCGTGGTGGATGAATTTAGTAAACTGTGAGCCTCTAAGAACAAATCTGCTACACAGAGTTCAGCACACCGGCACCAATTTCCCCCAGGCAATAGCTATCTAAGCGCCACTGAGAGTTAATCCTTCCTCAGAACTTTGGGTCAGAAGTAACTTAATCTCAGCTTCTCAAGTTTGACTGCAAAATGTTTTCAAATGCACACATATAAAAACATGAACGGATTCCATACTCACGGTGGTAAATACTCCTGGTCGTTTTGGCAAGAGGTAGCTGGGAGTCCTGTACATTTCATGATTCCAAACATCTCATGGTTGAAATGCAGGTGCTTTATGTTTTGCAAAGATTAGATATTCTTCTCTTCCTGTTATGATGTGTTTTGTAATATTGGGAGCTAAGGAGATTTTCTTTTCATTTCATGTCCTGCTCTACATTGTGGAGATGTGGCTTTTCTAAACCAGAGATAATCCAATTGTACATATGGGGACAACTCTTTCCAAAAGATGGGTACACATCCTTCCTTAGCTCCTAGTAATAGTTTTGGAGATAGGACATGAATGCTTATTTCCTAAACTTGTCTTACAATTAGGAGTGATTTCAAATTAGCTCTGCACAAGAGAATAAAACCCACATAACCAAGCTGGGGAGTGGTGGCGCACACCTGTGATCCCAGCACTCAGTAGGCTGAGGCAAGAGGATTGTTGCAAATTTGAGACCAGCCTGGGCTACAAAGTGAGCTCAAGACTAGCCTGAACCGCGCAGTAAGACCCTGTCTCAAAAAGATAATAAATAAATAAATACAAACCTCATAACTAAAACTGAGAAGAAGAAATATTGGTGATGGTATACATCACAAAGCTTAGGGCACTTAAAAGAGATCTAGCCATGAATAGGTATTATCTCTCATATTTGATTAATCCACACCATTTCAAACTAAAACCAGGTTGTAACTATGTCTAATACTCACCTTAGAAATAGTGTACTAAAATTAGCTACCCTTTTAACAAACTCACTGTAACGTATACAGTCAAAACATACAACTTCAAAAGAAGAAAGGCAAGTGCCTACTAAGCAAGGATATGTAATTCATTGCCCATGATGTGAATTTAATCATTTCTGTATCCATGCAGAAATGTAAAATATGTATAATAGCCCATAGAAATTAAATAATTATGGGAGGTACCAGTTGAATCACAGAGCAAAGAGATTTTTCAGTTAAAATTGAGAACAAAACAGTTACAAGTTCATGAAGAATAGTCAGAATGGCAAAGATGGAGGAGCTAATAAAACAGGGAACAATAAAGAATGCGCAGTTTAATAGAATTTGTTTTCAGCATTGTGGGGAATTCCACCGCAGCGTGGGCTCTTCCCAACTACACAAATGCTGCTTGCTCTGGAGGGGAACGGTGGAAGTACATTCATAAATGCGCCTACATGTAGAAATGGAAAGAAACAGAAGCCAAACTTCCTTTAGTCTCCATAGTGGTTTCTTTTACTGAATATAGCACAGTAAGAGTTCCACTGTTATAATGGTATTTTTAAAATTCAAAGTGCATTACCTAGCTTTTCATCATTCAATAACCCTTAAGGAGTAGGAAAACAATTGCTTACCTAAGACTTGCCGGCCTCCAGACTTATTGTTGATTAACAGTGAGTCTGGGAGCCAATTTGTTTAAAACACCTTACAGAGTTTTCTTCAAGCATACTTAGCACAATACTTATCAGTCACATTCTATGTGCTGAAAACTCATTAAGGCTCACTGTAGAGGAACATTCACTGTTGGACAGAGCAGAGGACCAAGCAGAAAAGGATCTTGTCTTTGTCTTTGCATGCTGGTTTCTGGAGATTGGGGAAAATAAAATATGCAACAACTATATAAAACCCCTGCAGACAGCTCTGTTACGAAGGAAGTAAATATCCAGAGGTGGCTTCATATATCTGTAATCCTAGCACTCAGGAGGCTGAGGCAGGATGATCATTATGAGTTCAAGGCCAGCGTGAACCATATAGCAAGATCCTGTCTCCAGAAAAGATAGAAACAGAAAGAAAGAAAGAAAGAAAGAAAGAAAGAAAGAAAGAAAGAAAGAAAGAAAGAAAGGAAGGAAGAGAGAGAAAGAAAGGAAGAAGAAAAAGAAGGAAAACTGGCATTAATAACCCCTAGGATCAAAATCCCCTAGAGAAAGAGTGGAGAAGTCCTCTCTGGAGAAATAATGTCAAATTCTTGGAGACCTAAATGAAAATAAGGCTATAACTATACATCAGACTTTACTTCCAAACCATTTTTAGCCATTTAGCTTTTGTTTTGATTTTGGTTTGTTGGTACTGGGGATCAAACTCACAACCTAGAGCTTGCCAGGCAGGCGCTTATGCCACTGAGCTAAATCCCCAAGCCCTTAGCCATTTAGTCTTAAAGTGTATACACTTTAAGTCTCACACAGATTCCTTAGAGGGAAGGAACCAATATCTTTTCTCCCCCTATTAGAAATGAGGAGTCTGGGTTCAGTGAGGTTAAATAACTTCTTAAATCTTTCTAAATAAAGGAGTAAGCAATATTCAGAATCACATCTCCTGGCTCCAGATACTGGCTTTTGAATCCCAAAAACCAAGGAACTCTTGTTGATGGACACTGTTCATCAAATCCTACTGCTTTCGAAGGTCAAGCATCTCATCTTGTCCCCTACACAAGGGTCTTTCCGTTGAACTTTAGGTTCTGTGGAAGCATCATGGTAACTCCAGCTTGCAGCTCCAAAATCTAGACAGAACTATGCATTCCAGGTCAGGTTTGGCTTTTAGAATGGACTTTACTGGTCAGTCATGAGCAGTGTCCAGGACTGAATAAAACTCCTCAGTAAGATGAGCAATACCATGCAAAAGGAGAGAAGAAGCACTTCAAAGAGCTCAGTCACTATTTCAGGAGTTACTTTCCAAACTCTTGATTGGACTCAGACACCAGTGTGGTAGGCATGAATAATCAAATCTGCAGAATAAGGGGTGGGGACACACCTGATACCAGAGAACCATGGGAAAGCAGTCACTCCACCTTGCCATTAAATGAACAAAATCAGAAATTGGCTGTTAAATCAGTCACGAAGAAAAGCTTTAAGTGCTTTTAAGTATGTTTAAGTATTGAGCTACTAACTGTATCTATTTGGTTTTAGAGTAGTTCCAGAATCAAGTTTCTCATTCAAGAAATTTACATGGGAAACCCACAAAAGAAGCAAAATGTAGCTTTACTGGAACTGAGGCAACTAGGAAATGTATTTGTCATTTGTGAGGAATAATTTAGGTTACATCATTGGTGTACTTCTGTGGAACATAAGTAAACTCTATAAGAAGCAAACTGGTCCCCAAGTAAGTTTAGACAGACTTCTAGGTTTCCAGTTTAATGGTGTGAAATAATAAACACATGTTTGTGTACACATATGCACATGGTTACATCCACAAAGCCAAGCTGTATTACTGGTGTGCCTATACATATTATATATGTAGCCATGTACATGGCACGTACATATGTAGAGACATTTGTGTAACTAAAGTGATTATAAAAAGAACCTTCATACTGGAGGTAAGAGGAGAATAAAAAGATAAAATATACATGAAAATAACACAAGATGTTGGGATATGTCAACTAAAATTAATCTCTGAAATGTAGTCCTTAGTATTAGGAATGTGAAAACATTTCACAAAAGCCAGAGTGTGAAAACAGAATTTGGCTTTAGAGGATATTATAGATGTACATGGGTAAGCTGCTTCTCCCTTGAATATTACAACAGCTCTTACTGGGCCTTAAAGGACTCCTATTAAATATTAGAAAAAATTCCTGAAATTTCAACCTCTCAATACATATTCCCACTTGCAAATTCTTTCTTTCTCAGCCCCATTCAAAATGTGAAATTGGGATCTAGATGGGCAGATGTGTTTGTGGAAGGAAACAGCCACACAAATATCTTGGAGCAATTTCACCGTGAAATAAATGTCACAAAAACGTTTTCTTTTCTATAAATGGTTCTTGTTTTTATTATCAAGACAATGTGGACATGTAACACACCATATTGTGGTTCATAAATTGCAGCCACAGCCACTTATCAATGGCCAATAAATTACTTTGCTCATATGATAGCTACAAATACTCCACTCAAATTCAGCTAATTGAATAGTATCAGGATATCATGCAGACAGCTTGCATAAATACACAAGGAATAACAGCATATCCTTAGTCTCTTCTGTGAGTTTTAAGCATGAAAACTTTGTCTTATTCCAAATTTTTAAAAAAATGGAATAAGAAACGTTTTCATATAAAATACATTTGTGACCTTTCCCCACATTAAAAAGGGCATCTAACCTACTGGCAATATACACTCATCTCCTAAGTTACAAAATCAGATAAACATATATTCTTTTATGTCGTGTGACTAGGATATGAACATTTCAGTGATTCCAACATTAACAAACAGCTAAATTCAAAATAATACTTTCTGATAAATATACACTATATATGCATATATTATATATATATTGTAGTAAAAGGCAGAAAAGAGTTGATTTATCTTTGGGCACTATTTTGTCAGATAATTGAAAGTCATTGATTTGTTTCACAGTATAAAATCTTAATCGATTACCAATACAGCTTTACTCTCTGCTCCTAATTTTGAAATGTAGTTGGATCGGAGGTCACCACTTAGTAAAATAACTTCTCTGGAAATCTTAAAATTTCCAGATGTATTTATTCAAAAATAAACTGCTTTTCCAATGAAATTAGGAAAAAAGGCAAAGGCGAGGAGAAAGTTGTGGTCTACAGCAGGCGTGAATAGCTCTCAGCCTCTTCCAGGTGGGGGCAACAGTAAGTCAGTTTTGAGAGAAGGGAGGTCGGGCTCTTTAAAGCTCCCTGAGTCCAGTTACACAAGACGAAATGACTTCCTGGCAGTAACACTGTGAATGAGACGAGGCGCAGGCATCCAGGAGATGGGACTTCTGGGCTCAGCTCCAGCCCCATCCGAACGCTGCCCTGCGCGCGCGGCCGCCTCTGCCGGGCGGAGTCAGCCCGCGGCCCCGAGACGCGCATGCGCGGTGCGCACCTGCCCAGTAGCGCGCTCAAGGCGGCGGCTGGTAAAGTCGCAGCCGCAATCGCGCCCGAACTGCGCCAGCAAGGATGGGCGCCACGTTCCCAGCGCTCTGGGTGTCTACCTTTTCAAGATCGCCAGGAAGCAAGAAAATCTTTCTCCCCTGCTTAGTAATATCCTATTCATTCTCCCTTTGGGCAGTAGAACACAAGTCCATTCACAACTGCTGCGGACATAACTGCGCGCGCACCTGCACCCTTAAACTCCAGGCTCCCGAAAACCAGCTTCCGGGAGGTTGGCGGGGTCCCACACCTCGGCCCCTTTCTGCCAGTCCTCTTTCAGACTTTGGGAGAGGATGCCTACGCACTCCGGCCGGGATGGGTGGGGTGGCTGCATGAGGCGGAGGTCGATCTTGCACTGACAAGGCAAAAGGGACTCCAGCATCCTCTCCTCTTCGGCTTGGCGGTCTCGCCCAGCGGGAAGGAGGTGGGGCGCGGACAGTCCAAGGGGCCGAAAACCGAGACTCGGCCGTGGGCGGGTGGCGGGGAGAGTGCGCGTCCTGAGCGTCCAGGGTCGCAGGGAGAAGGAGGAGAAGCTCCAGCGCACAGAGCCCGAGGCCTCGATGCGGACGCAGAGCCCAGTGCGCTGTCCCGCTACGTGTCGCTCCTCCAGGTGCTGCTAGCTGCCGCCGCCGCCCGCGCCCTCGGGCCACCGCCGCCGCCGCCCCCCGCCGAGCCCGCGGCCGCACCCTCAGGCCGGTACTTGAGCCAGCAGATGACCCAGGTGACGACGACTGAGAAGAGCGCCAGGATGCTGGCCACCGACAGGCAGATGGGCCCCACGGGCGAGGGCGAGGGCGAGCCAGGCGCCGGGGCAGCGCCAGGGGGCGCGCCGCCTGCAGGGGGTCCCCCGCCGCCGCCGCCGCCGCCGTAGTGGTTGACGAAGATGAGGCCGGTGAACAGCAGCACCACCATGGACAGGAAGGAGAAGACCACGCACACGCAGCCGGCGGTGAGGGCGGCGCGCTTGCAGTTCTGGCAGCTCTCGTAGGCGCCCGGGGCGCGCAGGCCGGCGCGAGAGCGCGGCGCGGGACCCTGGTCCTCGGCGGGCGGCGGCGGGGGCTGCGGCGGGGCCGGGGCGGGCGGCGGGGCCGGGGCGGGCGCGGCGCGGCGCGGCGGGAGGCGGTCCTGGGGCAGCGGGTCCTGCGCGGCGCGCACCGCCAGCGGGAAGGCCTCGGCGAGCTTGGTGTTGTTGGGCAGGCCGTGCACGCGGCTGTCGGGCAGCGGAGTGCGGTGGCGGCACACGGGGCACGCGATGGCGCCCGCAGGGCCGTGCCAGGGCGGCGGGCGCGGCGCGCGCTCGGGCGCGGCGCTGGAGGCGGCGGCGGCGGCGGCGGCGGCGCGGAGCTGCAGCTGGCTCAGGCACTCCTGGCAGAAGGTGTGCAGGCACGCCAGCAGCTTGGGCGCGCGCCGATCCGCGTCGAAGTAGTTGTAGCAGATTTTGCACTCGTAGTCCTCGAGCGGAGGAAGGCCGGGGGCGGTCTCCACGGCGTCCCGGGCTCCCGCGTCCCCGCCGTCCCGGCGCCCGGCCACGGCGTCCCCGGCTCCCACCCGGCCCCCAGGACTGCTGCTCGGGCTCTGTTCGCTGCCGCCGCTGTCGCTCGCCGGCGCTGCCATGGCATGATCCGCCCTTCATAGGGGGCAAGGTGAGGCACCTTCCTCCCCCTGGGTCGCCGCCTCGGCTCGGGGTGGGGAGGAGGCGCTTCTGCCTCCCCCACTCCAACTGCTGTCGCCTGGCAGGGAAGGCACCGCCGGCCGGGCTGGCTGGGGGCACAGAGGCAGCCGCCGCCGCCGCCGCCGCCGCCGCCGCCTCCTCCTCCTCCTCCTCCTCCTCCTCCTCCTCCTCCTCCTCCTCCTCCTCCTCCTCCTCCTCTCCTCCTCCTCTCCCTCCTCCTCCTCTTCCTTTTCCTCCTCTTCCCTCCGTCCACCCCACCCCTCTTACCCCGCCCCCGACTGGACGCAGCGGTCCCTCCCTGTACCTCCCCCTCCCCCGCGTCTGTGCACCGCTGTCCCCTGTAGCCCCCTGAGGCAGCTCTTCTGGCAGCTCTGGATTTCAGTTCTGTTGGACTTGGAAGTTGGGGGCTGCTGGGAGGATCGCGGGAACGCTTTTGGGGTTGTAACTGCGTAAGGATGTGGCGGTTTTCCTGTGCACCCCACCTCCAAGGACTGACGGTGGTAAACGCGGATCTGCTCTTTCCTCTGTTCTCTAACACGCTCCCGCGCCACCCCTCCTTTCCATTCTGCTTATCCTCCTCTGGGGCTGGGTCCCTGGAGAAGCCTCCTCTCCCCCCACCCGCAAGAGCTCACCGGTGATGTAATGCGGACCCGCGCAGGGAGGGGAAGCGGCCGCCTCGGCAGCCTGGCAGCGGCGGTTCCTTCCCTTGGTGAGAACCGTGATCTCATTTCTCTGTCCAAAGGCGAAAGCCAATAATCACCAAGCCATGTACTCTGCGCTCTTTGGAGCCCAGAGGTACCTTTTCCCCCTCTGCTCTGTTACTTCGTGAGATTTGAGGCACCAAGACACAGACACAGAGCAGGGTGTTGCCCCTTCCCGGACTAACCGCAGTGCATCCTCCCTGTGTCCTAGGTGCCCAGATGTTTTACAGGGGCAAAGCGGTTGGAAAAAGGTCGGGGGGACCACAGAGCTCCAAAAGCTGCCAGTATCTCTGCCTCCTGCCCCTACCTGTCTGCTTCTGCGAATGTCATCAGACAAATATGCGCACCAGAACTGTGAGCAAATGGTACATCTTCATTTTAGTAAACCTTGCAGGAGCCCTAATGATCAGGTTAACAAGAAGTAGAGTTTTTTTTTAAACACTCTAAGCCCTACAAGAGTGCTTCGGGCACCAGCTAAGGACTGATGGTCCCATATTCCTAACCAGAAGTGATGCTGACATGGTCCTGCCATTTCTCCAGGCCGGGTGTCGCCCTGGGAAGAGGGAGGCTGCCACCCACGCATCCAATAAAGAAGGGGGGAAAGATGGCTCTGTAAGATTCCAGATTCCCAGGAGAGGGGCCGCTGTCTCTGTCCAGATTCCCTGCAGAAGACAGTAAGATGCCCCAGGGAATGTCATGAAAAGAATAACGGATAGCAAGCGAGCTAAAGCAAGAGAAAGGACAGAAAGAAAGCACCACAGTACAGAGAAGAGGTGGAGTCATAAATAGCTACTGTGTTGGGGTGGCATTTGAATATGTGTGTATATTTACCCACATTGCATGAACAGTGAAATAGTGATAGGCGATCGCTACAGTATGTGAACAGCATCTTTAGTTTAGGGGGACTTAGGGGGAGTCTGTTGAACTTTTAATTTTCCATTTCCCAGTTTCAAGTTTTACAGTTCCAATTTGGAGTGATGTTCGTTTAGTTTTGCTTAGCAATTTCATCTTGTGGTTAAAGAGGGCAGGAGGGTGGGAAATCAGAAGGATCCACTCTGGCCTTGGATGGTTGCAGAGCTCCACACAGCTCACCACAGTGCAAGGCTTTCTGCCCTTTGCTGTATAATTGTGAAGGACCTGGACATGTCTGTTTTGTGCACAGTTGAAACTGGGTTTTGCTGCTCTAAACCTCAATTAGCTCTGCGCTGACAAGAGGCATGCCGGTGAAACAGGAAAAATGTAAAAGCAGAGTACTGAGCCGAGGCGTAGAGAAGCGGGAGAACTCCTGTGCACTTGGGCCATTCTGCCCACCACCTGGTTCCTAGGACGTGTACTTCCTCAGTGCTGAAAGGTGCCTTGGTCGGAATTCTGATGGCCTTTATGTTTGGATATGGAGCAGCATGTGTGGGAGCAAAACATTTACGACTTCACAGTTTCACCCTATTAATGCATTTTCACCCTGCACCGTGGCTCCTTGCCCTCAGTCCTATTGAATTCTGAACTGGATAGTTTCTGTGCACGGCTGATATTCTATATGTGGCTGATATTTAACTGTGCCCCAGGCCTTTACTCACTTGATGTTGACTGCAGTGTGTCCCAGTTGTGACCATCAACAAAACAGTGTCCCTGGCAACCAAAATCCCCCCTGGCTGGAGACGATGGGACATAAAGTTATGCCAAGACAAGGACCATCTCCAGACTCTTGTCTAGTGCAGGAAGCAATGTATTTGTGTCGTGGGGACTGGGAAAGTGGCTCAGTGGTACAGCACCTGCCCTGAATACCCAGGGCTCAGGGCCCCCGGTTCAGTCCCTCCTACCACCGCCAAAAATAAATAAATAGAGGAGCAACCAAAATAATTATTTTGAAGCTACAGGCATTTCTTTTATAACTCATTGTAATTTAGGTACCAATGCACTCTTTGAAAAGGCATAGTATGGTTTTTGTTAATAAAAAACCAAAGTGTGGTCAAAGATGCCAGGACTTGCTGTTTGAATTAGGATAGTACTTTTAGGGGCCATAGGCTCTCTAGTTCCTTTATATCCTGGGGCCAGTTGCTCACTTTTAGGGAAGTTGAGAAGGTGTAGTGAGAGAGGGGTTTCCTCTTGCACAGTGAGGGGCCCTGACATTTCTGAGGGAGGCCACAGTCATCTATCCTAATGAACCTTAGGGCCCAGTGCCTGCTGTTTACTTGCACTAATCAGTACAAAGCTTGGTCATTCCTATAGGAGTAACTATCTCCCTGAGAAGAAAAATGTGTTGAAAAGGTCCTTATGTTATTGCTTCAGCAAACAGAAATACTGAAATGACACACCCAGGATTTGGAGGCAGATTTATTTTACATGAGTGGGCACTGATCAGGATCACCTTCAGATATCAGGCCCTGATTGCTGATGGTCTAGGGCTTATAGGGGATCAGCAAGCAGGAAGTGCAGAGGCAGAATGCTTGCCAGTGGTGATTGGTTCTTACAACAGGCATCATAGTGACCAGCTATGTGTCACAGTGCCCCGCTGTTTCTAAGAGACCAGAAGCAACAGGAACTAGAACAGGAACCATTACCTGGGCAACTGAGAAACTGTGGTATACTGGCTGGGGGAAGGGGGTGTTTTCTGTGGCATTGTATCCTTGTTGGTATTTGGATAGGCTTTGTGAGAATGTTGCTCATGCAGTGACCAGATTAGACATTACTCTTAATTCTTAAGAATCTGAGTAAACAGGAGCCAGGCATAACCTCAGGCAGTTTTTGGTCTCTGTTCCCTCCATGAAGCCTGTGTTACGTTACAGGAAGAGCTGTCTCACTAAGGACTTGGTAGGAATAAGCATTCACATGTGGGTTGACAGTCCTAAATCCATACCCCAGGACAGCTCTTCACTCTCTATGTAGTGTTAGATTTGCTTCTTGGCTTCTCTGTTCCTCAGTTACCCAAACTTTAAAATGGAAGTAAGAGCAGTTACTGCATAAGCCTATTGTAAGGACTGAATATGTTGAATATACAGCATACAAAGTGTAGTTCCCAACCCCTGTTAATACTGCTTATTTGCAGAGATTTGCAAACCTGATCTCAGTAACTTTAACAAATACCCTACTGAGTGGCCCCGTGGGTTCATGTAACCAGCCTGAGATGGCACAGTCAATAGTAAAAATGGTTCTCATCCAACTCTTCTGCTGTTCCAGAGGTGGAGATACAGGTAGCAGCATCCCATTCCGGAAGACCATGCCAGAGCTGGCACTATGCATTTGACCGTACACTGTGGATCTGCCAGCTGTCATAAATAAAGCTCTGCATACAACTTCAGAGCGAAGTGTGATTTCATTGGTAATAGTGGATGGAGGGATAGATTTCTAGGCAGAAAATGTCACTCAGAAGCAAGTAGTAAATCATTCCATCAAACAGCTGACATTTTAAAGTAGGAGCTGGGTCGATTCAGTTTCACATTTATTGAGGCCCTGTTTCAGAAGACATGATACTGATCATGACACCCGGCCTCTGGGAACCGAGAATTAACAGAGAAGCCAAGAGCAGCCTGAAGAGACAAGATAGCTAAACGCCCTGTGGTATCCTTGGGTCAGGGTGGGGTCTGACAGAAAAGCGACATTAGGGGAAAACTAAGGAAATCTGAATAAAGCTTGGATTCTAGAGAATAATAAAGGGTCAACATGAGTCCATGAGTTATGATAAGTGTAGTATATTGCTCTAGGATGTGAGGAATACAGAACGTTAGGCATGGTGATAAGAGACTACTGGAAATTTTTTGCAGTTTTCTGTAAATCTAGAGCTATTCTAAAATAAGTTTAATTTTGTCATTGTACATATTTGTGGGGTTGTATTAGTCAACTTGGCTATTACCGGTAAGAAAATACCTGAGATAATCAACTTATAAAGACGAAAGGTTTGTTTTGGCTCACAGTTTTGGAGCTTTTAGTCCTTGGCCAGCTGGTCCAGCTGCTTTTGAGGGCAACCTGAAGCCAAAAGAGAGGGAGGAGGTAGTTGATCCTTTCCTTCAAGGGCTTCCCCTTCCCCCTTTCCCCTTCCAATGGTTTAACTTCTTTCATGAGGCTCCATCTCTCAAAGGCTCCACGACCTCCTAATATCACAGTAGGCTGGCAGCCGGGCCTTTAGCGTGACCATTTGTGGGGGACACATCCAAGCCCTGATTTCTGTGCAGCGCTGGGGATGGAAGGCTGGGTCCTGTGCATTCCAGGAGTCACTGAGCTACACTGCCAGCCCCGGTGGGTTGTTTTCCGAAAAAGGTTGATTTTTTAAAAAATGTGGATGATTTATGAGATTTGCAACTCCAAGGCTACTAGAATTCCATGTTTTAGACGAAGAGCACTGTGTGTGTCTCAGTGACTGGACACTTGCCCAGCGTGTGAGCCCCTTGGTTCAAATTCAACATTTAAAATGTTTTTCAATTAAATCATATCTGTTCACTGGCCTTTGTATCATCACTTCTGGTAAAATCCATTAAGCCAATATGAAAAAACTTTAAAGGGAATGTTTTATTTATTATTTATTATATTAGAGTATCACATCCAAATAATAGTAACATCCAAATAATAATAATTATAACATCCAAATAATAGTAATTTGTTTAGATGTATAGAAATCCTGCAACTAGAAAATTGAGGCAGGAGCGTGTTAAAATCTGTATGTCAGCATTTCAGCCTAGCTGGTACCATCATTGAGTTTATTCTTGTAGACATGTATTTTATGTAGTTGTAATAATGTGAATTACTTGCTTCATTCTAGATGTAGTTATAAAAATGACAGTTTCTGGTGCCCACAGTGTGCCAGACTCTGTGTGGGAACTGAGGACACATAACTGACAGGGAATGACATTCATGCCTTTGTGGAGTTTATATTCTAGTGGAGAAGTGTGTGTGACAGATGATAAACAAATGGATGGATGGATATATCATATGGCAGGAGGTGGAAAGCACAATGGCAAGAAAGACCAGGATCAGAGCACAGAAAGTGTTGGTGTGAAGGAGGTGTTCTGCCACTCTAAGGTGGCCAGGAAAGCCCATCCAATAAGGTGAACTTTGAGCAGAGATTTCAAGGAAGTGTGGTTCTGTTGTCATGAAGGAGATGGTTCCACACAAAGGTGAGCAGCACATGCAAAGGTCCTGAGGTGGGACTGTGCTTACTGTGCTCTATAAACAAACCAGAGGCCAATAGCAGGAGCAGAATGAACTAGGAGAGGGGACTACAGGGGACACTGGGGCAGGGATAATCATGTAGGGACTTAAGATATTTTGATTCCTTATTTCTTCCTCCTCCTCCTTCTTCTTCTTCTTTCTCTCTCTCTCTCTCTCTCTCTCTCTCTCTCTCTCTCTCTCTCTCTCTCTCTCTCTCTCTCTCTCTCTCTTCATGGTATTGAGGATTTAATCCAGGGCCTCATACATGCTAGGCAAGTGTTCTAGCATTGAGCTACATCCCCCCCTCCTTTTTTACAAATTTTTAAATTTTGAGACAGGATCTTCTTAAATTATAAACTTGCCATCCATCTGCCCCAGCCTCTCAAATAGATGGGATTACAGACAGGCATGTGCCTCTGCATTAGCTCTATTTCAGTGATTTTTAAGATCTTAAATTAGAGGGAAATAAAAACCACTGGAGAGTTTTGAGCAGAAAGCTAAAGTCCAATTTAGCTTTCAAAAGGAAAGAGCCACGGTAGATTCCTTGTGAAGAGCTGAGCAGAGGGTGCATGTTGGCATGGTTAGTCCAGGTAGGAGTCGTTGACGAAGCAGTGTGGGCTGGGAGAGGAGTGCTCAGCTGCTTGGCCTCTGTGAGCCATTTGGAGGTGAAATTGACCAGAATTCCCTGATGCAGTGTGGGGAGGGCAAAGTCATTTTCCAGGAACTTTCTGAGGCTTCTGAATCACTGAACACCAGCACGATTTTTAAATGGCGACCATTAATGTAACAAATACAAATACGCGCAAGCGTCTTCCACGTGTACGTCTGTCGTCTTTATTACCAGGGTCTCCTGCCTGTCCTGTTCAGATGTCACCTCCTGAGACTCTCCTTGGCCACTCGTTCTCAAATTACAGCCCCTCCCGGCTTCCTGTCCCTCTTGCTCTGCTGTATTTCATTTCATACCAACACAGTTGGCTGCGTCTGGTGTGAATTAAAATGTGGGGCCTTTGTTATAAAATTAAGGATTTTGAGAAGTTTATCAGCAGAGCATTAAAGTTGCTAGGAGGCCTTTCTGGGTGCAGGGCCTGTACACGAGTGACATTTATTGGTTTCTATTCTGCCCCTCGGCACACTCGGTGGGAGGCTGGGGTCTCTGTGCTTTTGTTCTCTGCCCTTCCTCCGGTATCTGGAACAGTAAGTCGAAGGTGGCAGACACACAGTACCATACATAGCCATTATTTCAATGGCTAATAAACATTTCATGTAATTACAGTCCTGGAACTTTCTTAAGCATTCCTCCATTAGTGAATATGCAAGTAAAATATTTGCTATTCCTATTTGTGCAAATCATGTGGCAATAAAAGTTTTCATCATAAAGCTTTTGTCAGTTTTTGATGCGTTCCTTAAGGTTGGTTATCAGAGTAGGATTTATGTAGGCCATATCTTCCAAAAATGTAATTTGCTACATGTGATTGGCTCGTTAACCTTACATCATATTAATTACTTTTTGACAATTTGAATAGATTTATTCATTTACTTACTGCACAAAAAGTGCTTTATTTTTGTAAACAGTCATGTATGTGAAGAAATACATTTATTTATTTATTTGGTACCGGGAATCGAACTCATGACTTTGTGTTTGCCAGGCAGGTGCTTATGCCATAGAGCTAAATCTCCGGCCCCAAGAAATACATTTAAAAGAAAAAGGGAATTTTTTTTTTTTTTTTTTTTTTGCTTCCAGAATCCATTGTGTTAAAGTCATTTTTTTCTGTTGTTTGTTTTAATTTTTTTAAAATTTTTTTTATTTAAAGAGAAAAAAGGACATAAAAAACAAAGCAGTAAAAGGATACAAGTAATACAGAATATCAAGAAAAAATGTATACAGTAAGAGATCACTAGTTAATAGGTTACATACTGTCTTCTTAGAAACAGTTGTCCAAATTATAAAATTAAAGCATATAAAGTATACATTCATACAGTGATATTGGAGACAGCTCCATTCAGTGATCCAGCAAAAGCTCAGTAATATGGCTTTCCATCCTACACACTCAAACATACCTGTGTTTATCTTAGTCCACCTTCCTTTCCTCTCTTTTTTTACAATAACAATTACACTTTTTGGGTTTTATTACTCTCACAGTTCTTATTACTTTTTTTGAAGAGAATAAAACCAAACATGACTAAGCAAAACAGTGTCAGTTAGAACAGAAAGATGGGCATAGTACATAATGCAAAAATAGAATACCAGGTGATCAAAAGTGGCTACCATTGTGCCTCTTGCTATTTTTAAATTGAGTTGCCTATATCATCATGTATAATAGAACTGATCAAAACAGTACAGAACAAGACCAATAAAACCTACACTTGAGACCTTACAGGACTTCAAAAAAAGATAATAGTCAAACCATAATGGGCATCATAGTATATCTTAATGCCTTCAAAGTGGTTGCCTATACCCTTAAACTTGATACTTTCAAACAAAATAGAATAATCAGACAGAACAAGATGGGGAGAGCAATACTGGGGTTCAAATCAGGTTAATAGGAAAACAAAAAAGTTACTATAATCCACATTTTTTAGTTTTCCCTTAATTAAAAAAAATGAGAAAAAATAGATTAATTTAAAAAGGAGGAGACTGAGATAAAAGAGGACATTGTAACAGGTTTGTTCTAATTTTGTGTCACTGAACTGTCAGTCAAGAATGAGTATCATTTATTCAATAAATATGTTCCATTTGTTTATGTTTTCTTGTCTCATTAGATGTTTGACCACTGCTTTACATTGCTCTGTTTAGACTGTAGTTTGTGATTTCTGTGCTCCCTGCTGATTATTTATCTATTTGTTGATACGGGGAATCGAACTTACAACCTTGCACTTGAGCTGCTAAGCTAAATCCCCGGCCCTCCCTGGTGATTATTGGAAATTGCATTTTTAAATTTTGAAGCATTGGCTGGGGATTTAGCTCAGCGGCATAAACACATGCCTTGTAAACAGGCAGTTGTGAGTTCGATCCCCGGTACCAATAAATAAATAAATTTTGAAGCATCAATCACCATAATTATTTGAAGTACCAACAAAAATAAAAAGTCTAGTGACCTGTAACCCCATGAATTGTCAGGATTTATGCAATCCTGTGATGCTTTTAGTGCCCCAGGTTTATGGTGTTCATCATCTAGGTGGGTTCCAGGGTTCGTTTTGGTGTCAGGGGGTAATTGCCAAGAGCTATCATGTATCTTCATGTCAAAGCTAAACAGAGTCAAGTCTGAACAAGACAAGAGGTAGTAAGAATGTCACTGTCTTCTGTTTTAAAAGATGCTTTCTAGATAAGAAGTGGCTTTTCTGTGCTCTGAATTAGCAGACCTCAGCAATCTTTAGTGATTCTTTGCTCTTCATTCTGCTCCCATTTCCTGCCAAGGGTGAAAGTATAAAGCATGAAAGTCAAAACCACTGATGCAGGGCCACTGAATGAGTTCAGATAAAATTAAAAGGTGCATTCCTGATGTTGGGTCTAGAGAAAAATCCATTCCCTTCCTCAGCTTGCAGAGGTATCGGCATTCCTTGGCTCCTGGCCACATCACTCCATCATGGTGTCTCTTCCTCTTGCGTCCTCTGTCTCACTCACAAACGGCTCTTGTGACCATATGGCTCCATCTAGATAATCAAGGGTACTTGCCCTCCCTCAACATCTGTAGGTTAATCACACCCACAAAAGTCCTTTTCTGGGAGTATAAGATTCCTGGGATCCTTATGTGGCTATCTCTCAAGTAGCTTCAGTTGAGTGGACCTCACTTAACTGCAAAGGGACTGGGGGAATCAGAATCCTCAAGTCCATTTGTGGTCTGTGGGGTTATGGGAAGCTTGGTTGTAAATGTAAGGTAACATAAGAGCCGATGTCTTGTCACAGTAAGAAGAGAAGCACAGTCTGTGTTCTGGGTATAGCAAATACAGCCAGTATCTTGCCCATGTCTCCTGGCCCTTCCCAATCCAATGGACTTGCTGATTTCATCTGTGAGCATCTGAATTTATTTCCTTGAAGATTTTCTCCTGCAACCACAGTCTTCTTGGCTGCTCAGAGTTCTTAAAAGATGAACACCCCAGGAGCAGCCCTGCACCTCTGGCTGATGGGAGGCAACTTATTTCTGAAGTGCATGTTTTCCCTTTGGCTTTGGAGTTTTGCACAGCATAATTAAGCCCCAGGTGCACCCTGTGGTTGCTGTGTTGACAGGGCATGTACTAGTGTCCATCTGTTTTTCCTATCAGTATTCTCGACCCTTTCTTAGGATCACCTCTGTCTTACTTTGGCCTCTGGCGGACCCCAAGTTAAGCCCCAGGAAAATCTCTGACAGGAGCATAGCACAAAGAATATCTGGGTACCTCTGGGAAGGTGTTTCTTGCGGAGCCTGTCTTGAAGTAAAGCAGGGTCAGGACTGGTAACTCACAGAGTATAGGCGATTCCAAGGATGGAGGTTGGTGTCTCCCTTCTGCAAAGCCCTTCAGAGAAGCTGCATTTGAAAAGGCCAGGGGTGTGGACTAGTGATGGGGCAGGGCAGGCCCACGCAGCGCAGTGGGGACAGGCCCAGATCAGGCCATCAGTCAGCATCCAGTGCCCTGATGTGACAGAGCACCCTGGCAGGGCAGGGCGTGCCAGCCTTCCTCCAGCCCAGCACTATCCAGAGAGAAAGGAAACCGAAGAGAGAGAGAGAGAGAGAGCTCCTGTTGAGCTTGCTGGACAGCTACCCTCAAATAAGCTGCTCTGAAGTGGAAAGGGAAGTGACTGAGCTATTAGCAAAATTAAGTTTGTATTGCTGTCATTTAAGAAAGACGAGGAGCTTACAAATCTGAGCAGAAAATATCACACCTGTCATCAGAGAGGGTATTTCATTACCTGTTGGATCTGTGGTCCATCCCTATTGGCACCATAGGAGTAAACTCAGGCAACAACAGGTTTATTAGACGATGTAGACTAATACAAATGTATCAAACCAAAACGACTGTATTTCTCAGCCCACCTCGCCACACACACACACACACACACACACACACACACACACACACACACCATGTTCCCCTAAGTTGCTTTCCTCTCGTGGGTCTAAAGAAGTGAGAGGTCAGAGCCATCTTGAAAAGAGGAGGACTATCAAGGCTCCAGTGCTATGGGGCGATCTAATACCCCTAAACCCAGCAGAGGGGTCAGCAAAAAGGAGAAATGGGAAAACACGTGTCCAAGGGCTGTCTCTTGGCAGCTTCTTTTGACCTCAGGGAACTCAGCAGATGAGATGGAGACCCTGCAACTTTTCAGCTGTTACCACGGAATTACGGGGGGGGGGGTGTTATAATCATAGCAGCATAGTTTAAAAAAATGCTTGTCTCCTAGACTGCATAAAAAAATAAAAAGTGGGTGGAAAAAATCAGAGTGTCACAGAGTATGAAAGTGGCTGACGTCAGATGACAGGGACATAGGAGTTCATCATATCATTCTTTTTTGTGATTTTTGCAAGGGTTTGGATTGGCCATCCGTCTTAGAGACAGGCTGACTTTCAGCAGCGTTCTTAAAATAAAATGACACTAGTGGTGCTTACATTTTAAAGACCCCGCTGAGCACTTTAGAAGGAGTGAGGGAATGATTCTTCAATCTAGCTTCCCTTTTTCACTCTGCTCTTTTCTCCTTCTCATTCTCCTTTAAGGAATCAGGGTCTTTTTCCTTTCCTTTCCTTTATTTTATTTTATTTTAAAGAGAAAAACATAATGAGAACAAGTTTCAAAAAGGGCAGTAGGACAGTTACAATACTTGGCATCTTGTGGTTGCTATTCAGAGTTCAGGACTTAGGCATGACATCTTGTCTGAACAACATTAAAACATTCTTTTCAAGGAACAAACTGAAGCTAGCTGTATAACTACCTGAACTACCCTGTATAGATAAGCATTTTTTCTTTAACCATTCTTCCTTTCCCTTATCACAGTTTGTCTCCTGCATCTCTTTCCAAGGACGGGGGTGGGGAGACCTCCCCCGCCCCATGTCTGCCTCGCTCCAGACATCAGTGATGTCACTGCCTTACATCCTGGGGTGACTGCATCTGGGGAGGAAGAGGGAAGGGAAGGGGTTATGGATGTTCTGCAAGCAGAATTGAAGGACAGTTCCTTCCTTGAAGTGGATTTAAATGCCTGCCTCTCCACATGGTCTGTGAAACTTTTTGCTGCTCATAGATACTTCTGAAATGTTAGAGATGCATGTGGTGCACACTTCTAACCACAGCACCCTGGTAGGCTGAGGCAGGTTTGCAAGTTTGCCAGACTGGGCAATTTAGCAAGACCTCGTCAATGCTTGCATACATATATACATACAAAAACAGCTGAAAGTGGTGGCACATTCACATGGGAAACTGAGGCAAGGGGATCACAAGTTCAAGCCCAGTGTGGACAACTAAACTCTGTAAAAGCCCTGGGTTTAACCTGCCTCCCAAGGTGGAGGCTGGGGGAGGGAAGGGAAGAGAAAGAAAAGGAAGGGAAGGGAAAGGGCAGGGCCATTTCCTAACTGGAAAAGTCTGTGATAAGATTATCCTATCGTTGTGTCTGGGAGTCATTCAAGAGTTCGTGCTTTAAATGCCAACCAGGCTCAATCCTAAAACACCCTTTCCCCTTATGTTATGTAGTAACCCTTTGTGCACTGAAGAGCAGATCAGCTGGGCACACATGCAATGTTATTTTTTCTGCAAGATCTTTCTGCAGCCTTTGAATTAAATCTGGATATTGTCACGAACCACATCCCCTCTTCTAAGTCTGCCCTGTTATTCAGTGTTATTAAAACAATTAGGTAGATATGGTGTTAAATTTACAAAAGCATTTTCTCTTTGAGCTATAGATCTTCTTTTTGAGATGTGAAAGTAAGGTACAGATTTAGCAAAACAAACAAGAAAGAAACCAAAACAAAAAAGCTCCTCAGATGCCGTAAGCAGCAGTAAATGAAGCTAGGATTGTACGGCATTGTTAAGCATTAGTCGTCCTGATGCTGCTGTGACGGCAATGAATTCCAAAACTCTACGTGTGCCTGAGGAAATATTAAAAACACCCCAGCCTCTGATCCTTCCCACAGGCCTCCGCAGTAAAAAGCTTTAAGGCTTCGTGGCCATACGAGTGGCCACACAAGTCTCCACATGTGTGGTCATCAACTGAAAAGATTTGAAAGGAAGGGGGCTTGGGAATGAAAGCATTTCAGTCTATCATCAACTTCTCACTTTTTGTTTCCCTTGTTGTATCCACATGTGCATCTATTTATGTCTTAGATATCCTGTCACCAACATTTGATAAAACAAAGGTAAACAGAAGTACTCGAAAATCCAGATGTAAGTGAACTCAGCTTATCTTTGCATAGCTTCAAAACCGTACTGGGGTGTGTGTGTGTGTGTGTGTGAGTGAGTGTGTACGCGTACACCACAACATTCGCTGTCACAGCCATTTTTAAGCATGCGGCTCAGTAATGCTGAGTATATTCACATTGCTATGAAACTTCTTGAAAAGTTTTTAATTTTGCAATTATGAGACTCTATCCATTAAGCAACAATTCCCTTTCCCCCCATTTTTATCCAGCCCGTCTGGTCACCATCATTCTACTTTCTGTTTCTATGAACTTTACCATGAATCATATAGTTTTTTGCATGTTTATCGCTGTGTTTTTTTGTTGTTGTTTTGCTCTTTTTTATTGTTTGGTGCTGAGGATGGAACTCATGACCTTGCACTTGCCAAGCAGGCACTTATGCCTCTCAGCTAAATCCCCGGTCCTATTTTTGTTGTTGTTGACTAATAGTTCTTGGTATATTCTAGCTGTTAACCTTTTACCTTTTCACTATTTTGATTTACAAGAGTTTAAAAATTGGATTCAGTTTCAGTTTACCCATTTATCCGTTCTACTTTTGTTGCCTGTGCTCTACTATTATGGCCAAGAACTCATAGTTGAGGCAAATATAAATATTTCCCCCAATGTTTTTCTTCTAGAAATTTCATAATCTTAAGTCTTTCATCCATTTTGATTTAATTTTTGTATGTAATGTAAGTCATTTAGTTTTTCCAACAGTTGTTGAAGAGATTGACATTTCCTCTATTGGCCTTGGCTCCCTTCTCAAAGATCCTTTGATTATATATACGGGAGTTTATCCCTGGGATCTGTGTTGTGTTCCAGCGAGATAGTTCCTCATTTTTTCCCAGTGTTAGGGGTCGCTAGGGACTGTCTTAGGTAAGTCCTTTCCCACTGAGCTATGCCCCCAGCCCAATACCACACTTTCAGCTACTGTAATTTTGTAATATCTTTTGAATTCAGAAAGTGGAGCCTTTTCTTTTAGCCCTTTTTCAGAACTGTTTTAGCTATTTGGATCCATAGGCCTTCCACATGAATTTTACGATGAATTGTTTTCCATTTCTGCAAAGCATCCCACAGGGCTTTCATAGAAATGGTGCTGGCAGTCTGTTCTTTAGTGGAAAATCTTTAAAAAATGAGGTAGTGAAATCTACAGGAAGACAGAAGATTGGCAGCAAGATCTACTATAATTTTTCTCAGCCTCTTTTGTAAAATGAAATCATCATAGCAGAAAATCATGCAAGTAAACACATTTGTCTTATTATACCTTTTTCCCACACTCCATATAGAGAGTATATAAAAGAGTAGTTTATTCCTTTGATTATTGTGGCTTTAATAATAACAATGAGAATTATTACCATAGTATCATACAATTTGCTTAGTCTTTTTTAGATTATATAAAGCATCTACACTCGTTTACATCTCATTTTATTGTGGTCCAAGGCAGTATTTCTCAAAGTTATGTATGATCCCAGAAACACTAATTCCTCAAAAAAGGATTAAGTAATTTGGGAAGCATTTCAAGCTACACTGCTTAGACTCTGCGTTCACGGGTTGATTAGTAAAGGCTCTGAGAAGTGCCATGGAAGACATGTATAGAAATCAGCTCAGTGCTGTACAAGCCAGTACATAGCATGTTTGCAGTTATATTTCTTGGTAAATCTTTTAATGAGTCAATAGTACAACCAGTGCCACTTGCAACAGAGACTTTTAAATGCACAGTATTTTTTAGATGCTGGATTGTAAATATTAAGATTATTCAAAGAGGTGCAAAAAGTAGGATGGAACTGATTTCTCCCTTTACCCCTATTATAAGGGGCCAGAGCTGGGAGCAAGAGGTGGCCTATACAGAACCCTGCATGTTTGTAATGAAGAACAGGGAGATTTCTTCCGTATGCTGTTTGCGTCATCCGTGTGAAGCTATATGCCATCCTGCTTGTGGCAGTGCCCTCCTGGAAAGGAGCACAGAGAATCTGAGCGTGTGTTGAGTCCAGTACGATGATCCGTGGGGTCTGCTGTGTTGGCTTCTCACATGCTGATTCTATAATATTTCCTAGAGATGAAAATAAGAGATAAATCATCTTTCATCTAGCCTGGTTAATCACAGTTGCTTGTTTATATGTTTGGCTCCCTGAATATGATGTAGCCTGCCTCCTAATTTCTCTTATAGTTTAAAGAATGGCTTCTTCTGAAATATCTTTAAGAGTTCAAAAACCTTTAAACAATGTATTATTTATCTTTCTGGCCACACGGATTCCTTCAGAGTCATTACAATCCATCAACTGTGCATTTGCTGACTTAATCATAAGCAGATTTGGTTTTCAGGAGACTGAGGCAGCCATAAAGGACAAATCCATTAGGGTCTTTCACATCCATTACAAGAATACAAAGACGAGGTGCTCACTGCCACCCGGACAAGCCCGTGTGTTTGCAGCTTGTTCGGTTTTACGGCCCCTTTGTACAGAAAAGAATTGAGAGTTAAACAATGAAATATTCATCTAGAATTATAAGCCACCTCCACAGCAAAACACTTAAAAGCTGGCAAGTTTTGGAAAGATCTCAAAGTCCAGAAAAAATACTTTTCTTAATTAACTGACCCGTATACCCAATAAAATTATTTGTATGCATACTATTTGATTTTATGTGTAACAGTGATTTTTCTCACAGTTTATGCAGAAAGCATGGAAGGGAAAATCAATCTTTCCTCTAGCTTACTGGACCCAATAATGTGTCTTCTTATTTCTAGTGTAGATGTTTCTTTTGGCATTATGACTTATTGTTGGTATTGATGTGATATTTTTAGGATTATTATCCCTTTTAGGAAAATTTGTCTCCTGTGTCTTTTATAAATGAGCTGAAGATATCAAGGCTTCTCAGGGAATTATCTGTTGACAATTTGATGTTTTTAATTTCTACAGATTGAACCAAATGGGCTTGTACCACTGAGCTATACCCCTAGTCCTTCCTTTTTGTTTATTTTGAGATAAAGTTTTGCTAATTTCCCAGTCTATTCTCAAGCTACAACCCTCTTGCCTTAGCCTCCCACCTAGCTGGGATTAGAGGCATGCACCAGGGCTCCTGTCCACAGGGAGTAATCTTGAATACTTTTAAGATTTTAAATACTTTTAAATCCTGAATCAACAGTACTCTCCAGACAGCCTCTTGTTTTTCCCTAGTGTTATTGTATATTATGAAGCTATTATTAAACCTGCACATTGATTCCACAATGTTGTATACACAGATACAGCAGTGGTGGGATTCTTTTGTGGGGGGCAGTGGGTCCCAGAAATTGAACTGAGGACCTCATGCTTGCCAGACAGGCACTGTGCTAGGGAACTGTATCGTCAGCCCCTACTTCTTATTGGAAACTGTTCTTGCACAAGGACAACCGATAGAAGCTAAACTGTAAAGAAGAGGCCATGAATGTCATGACTCACATACATATCTCGCTAACTCTAACTGTATCATTCTTATTCATGGCCTAGAATTGCACATGGCTACTTCCGTGCTGCCCAACACAAGAGGAAATAAGGCTAAGGGAAAGTTGCAGTCGGAGAAACAGTGGTTGCAAGCATTTGCAGTTAAAATATCATATTTCTGTAAACATTATGGGAACAGATGGCCATGGAAACACTTATAATTCCAAGCAAGGGGGTTTGAAACTTAAGCTTCATTATTTTCATGGCAAACCCACTTCTAGTTTAAATTCAAATTTTCTTCCATCAGACATACTGTTGTTTCTTTTGGAAGGCTGTAAGTTTGCACCTTGAACTGAAGGGCCAGATCTCTAGAAAATACAAAGCAAATGCATAGAATCTCAGTTAGCCAATTTATTAAATCTAATAAAGCAATTATTTAGCATTATGTGGATCAGTGGCTCTTAAATCTGGCATTGGGTTAAAACATTATGTGTTGCTTTAAAAAATACACATTTCAGCTGGGAATGATGGTGCATGCCTGAAATCCCAGCATTATGGGAGGCTGAAGCAGAAGGGTGGTGCTTTCCTGCCCAGCCTGGGAAACTTGGAGAAACCCGGCTCAAAGAGAAACAAAAAGGGCTGGGATATAGCTCAATGCAAAGGTTCTGTGTTTAATCGCCAGTAACATATACAAAATTTTTTTCTTTGGCTGTTGCCTTCTTTATTTTTCTCTTATTGTTGAGACAAAATATCTGACACCCAAAGTGAAGCAAGGAAAGGTTTTTTAGCTGACAGTTTTTGGAGGTTTCGCTCCAAGGCCGGGTGACATGGCTGAGGGGCAACTGTTCAGGGCAGGCACAGGCAACAAGAATGAAAGCACAAAAGAAGGGAGCATGCCTCCTTCACCCCTTACACTGCAAGTCGGCACCTCGTCCCTGGGGCGGGGGTGCAGCCCCACACTGTCAACCCCAGTGCTAGACAACAAGCCAATCACAAACACTAGGTTCAGCTACCTCCATGATTGCATGCAGCTTTGGGGGGTCATCTAAACGTAAGCCATAAACAGCTGTGAACCCAGAAATTTTGATTCGGTAGGCCCAAGGTGAGACCCTGAAATCTTCAATGTTAAAGTTTCTTGGTCGATTCTGCTTCATCCAGGCTTGAGAACTATTGGTGTAGACAAAACATTAGGATGAATGTCTGACGTTGATAACCATTGTTGATAAACTTGTACTCTGTTCTACACCATGTGCTATGTCTATCCTTGGTATTGACTGACAGCTTTGTTTTGCCATATTTGACTGTATTCTTCCCCCCCCCCCAAAGAAAGTAATAAGCACTAAGGAGTAATAAAATCCAAGATGTGTAAATTTTGTTGTAAAAAAGAGAGGGAAAAAAAAAAAAAGAAAAAGAGCTCTAACGGATATAACAGCAAGTGTGTTTGGGGGTGTTAAATAGCTGACTTTATCAATGTTTTTGGAACATTGAACACAGCTGTTCGCAGTCTCCCTGTTTGAATGTCCACCTTGTGTTCTTTGATACTGTGATTTGAGGAACTATTTTCAAGAAAATAGTGTGTAATCTACTAGCAGGTAATTTCTTACTGTTATGGTTTTTTGTTTCGTTTTGTTTTGTTTTGTTTTGTAGTTCTGTATTGCGTGTACCCTTACGCCGCTTTGGTTTGTTTTGTGTTTTTCTCTTTTTCCTCTTAAATAAAAAAAAAAAAAAAAAAAAAAAAAAAAAAAAAAGGATGAATGTCTGCAGCCACAACAGCCCTGCAAGGTAGAATAAAGATGAAACTCATAGATTTTTTAAACTTGATATAAATCAGGAGAAGCAGTAAATTTCCCTCCAAATTGACTAAATTGAAACTAAGAAGATTGAAGGAGAAGGATTTATAGAATCTTAACTTTTTGAGGGCAAAAGTAAAAAAGCCCTTTTCAGGTTAGTTTAGGCACAGAAAGCGGTTTATTGTCTCCTGTGACTGAAATGTCTATTTTAGGCATGGCTGAATTAAGACTTAAAATAGCCAGACACTGAAACTTTCTTATGGGGAGAAGGCTGTTTTTCAGTAATTTCTGATCGAGCCAGCTGGGTCAGTTATCTATTTCTAACACAGTCTCTGTCTAGATTGACTGTCTGGCCACCTGCTAACCTTTAGCACACAGCAGGAGAAGCCTCGACAAGCCACGAGACTTGAGAAAGCTTGGTAGCTCCCCTAAAAGAAATCAGAATGGTAGGCAGAAACAACTGATGACTTAGTCTTAGCTTCATTGATCTTTGGAGCCACGTTTTGTTTTATTTTATTCAGTTCCGAGATAGGGTCTTGCTGTGTAGTTCAGACTGACCTTGAACTCCCTATGTAGCTAGCCCAGCGTTCCCTCAAACTTCCAGTGATCCCACTGTCTCAGCCTCCCGAGTGCTGGGATTATAGTTGTGCACCACCACACCCAGATTTTTGGAGCTACTTCTAAGTAAGGATGAACTAACTTGCTTTGTTTTTGCTACATTCTCTGACTCACCCACCTTCTGGGGTCCTACATGTCTGAGGCCTTTCTTCAGAACATCAGGCCCTGGGCAGGGGTGCTATGGAACTTGTCTTCAGCTTTCTTCCTCCTGCTCAGGGGAAGGTTCTGCAAGCAGTGCCCAAAGACTCATGCCTGAGCCAAGAAAACAGTACAAAGTCAGTCCAAAGTCTACTGGAGCAGGCACCTAAACACTGGTGGCCACAGACCACTGGGGAGCCTACCTGCTGGTGTCTTCTGGGTTGGCTGGAGACAGTGAGATCCTGAGAGAAGAAAGGAAAGGATGCAGGGATGTTGTTGGTGGTTTATTATCTGTGGGGAAAATTGCAATTCTGGAGCAGCTCACTCATGGAAATCACACTACTGGAATGGAAGATGGTGAGACGAGGGAATATGTGTGAGGGAATGGATCGAGAGCGGAGGAATAGTAACATCCTTCTGACACTAGAGGCCTACAAGAAGGTGCCAAGCTGCCAAAGCATCATTTTTTATTTCCAGTGGGTTTGCTCTTGTGTAAAGTTTGGAAGAAATTTGCATCGTTTTACAGAGTGGTGTTTCCGAGGTAAGACATTATTAAATTCAAAGACAAAAAAGAAGTTGCAGTTGCTGTATTAAGAAACAAAGTCGCCCTCTCTGAGCAGAGGCAAGTGGATGCTGAAGTGGCAGAGCGTTGGACAAAAAGCAAGAAGGCAAGATGCTGGGGAGAAAATGTCACCGGTCGGAAAACAGTGACCAGATTGTTTGCTCTGTTAGCCATAAACTTCCCCAACCCTGGAAAAAATCAAGCTTTCTTTTCCCTGGCGGGAATAATAAAGGGAACTCTAGCTCTGAAAACTAGAGATCAGCAATTAATTCCACAATTGTTTGTTGCACAGTGATTGCTGGTGAGTGTGAACACCGAGTCAGGCCTAACACTTAGAGTAGGTAGGCCATTTGTGTAAGTCATTGACCTCTAAGAGAATGTGGAGTGATTTTTTTTTTTTTTTTTTTTTTAAATTTTATTTAAGGAGAAAAGAAAAAAAGCAGAGAAAGGGTACAAGTTATACAGATTTGCAGAAAAAAAATGAACAGTAGGAAATTACTAGTTAATGGATTACATATTGTCATCTTAGAAATAATTGTTCAAGTCACAAAATTAAAGCTTGTAAAGTGGACATTCCATCAATGATACTGCAAACAGTTCTGTTCAATGATCCAATAAAACTCTGTGATATCATTTTCTATCTTATACACTTAAATATACATGCAGTTATATAGTACAGAGCACTTTCTTTTCCTCTCTTTTGTACAATGACTATTACACATTTTGGGTTTCATTGCTCCCATGGTTCTTATTACTTTTTTGGAAGAGAGTAAAACCAAGTGTGACATAACAGAACAGAATCGGTCAAGTCAAAAGGGTGGACATAATAGATAATGTGAAAACATAATACAAGGTGATCAACAATGGTTACCATAATGCCTCCTGCTATCTCTAATAGAATTGCCTATATTGTTAGTTACAATGCAATTGAACAAAACTGTAAAGAATAAAACCGACAAAACCAAAACATTGGAGACATTGTAGGTCTTCAAAAATAGATAAAAGTCAATGAGAATGGGCGTCATAATGAATCTCATTATCTTCACAGCTGATGCCTAAATTTTTGAACCTGATACTATCCAGCAAAACAGAATGGGGGAACATCAGTTAAAAACCAGATGGTGAGAGTAATACAGGGCTTTAAATCGAGGTAATGGAAAGTCAAAGTGGGTTACTATAATATATCCTGCTATTTTTTTCCTTTAATTAAAAGGATAAAAATAAAAAAGTAAATAATGGAGTGGAGATTGAGATAAAAGAGGGCATAACAACGAAACAGCACAGATCAAAACATAACCATTTAAGCAGAATAGTGTTTCACCACCAGATAATCCTGACCTAAAAGTAGTTACCATATTATCTCTTTCCTTGAAATCCTTGAGTACAACTTCGTATACTGTAGCATTAAGTATATCAAAACAATGTAAAACCATTCAAGAGAATGACAGCATTACAGAGTATTTAGAATCGACTAACAGAAAATGAACAATGGTTTCTGTATAATCTCCTTGTCTTTAAAAGGTTTTTGCTTATACTATCATACATAATAAAATCCAGTAAGATACAACCTATTTGGACCATTGGAGACAGAAGGACAAAAGCTAGATGAGACTTCAAAACAAGATGATACTAAATCAGTATTACCTATTAAGATGTCATTTTCTCCAAAATAGCTGTTCCTATCATCCAATCTTCTCTGCCTCATTTCTGTTGAGCTCTTATTCTGTCAGTAGCTGTCAGTTTGTCTTCTTCACTTTGTTCTCTGCTCCATTCGTTGTGGCCTCTCTGCCATTATTTCTGGATTCTTTGTATTTTTCTTTTTTTTAGAATATCCTGCAATACTCTCTGTAGAGTTGAATTGGTGGTTGCAAATTCCCCCAGTTCCTCTTTATCCTGGAAGCACCTTGTTTTTCCATCAATTTCCAGGGACAGTTGTGCAGGATATCTCAATCTTGGCTGGAGATTATTATCTTTCAATGCTTGAATTATTTCCCCCCAAGCTCTTCGTGATTTGATGGTTTGTGCAGAGAAATCTGCTGTAATTCTGATGGGTGCTCCCTTGTAAGTGGTCTGCTTCTTGTCTCTGACAGCTTTTAATATTCTGTTCTTGTATTGAATTTCTGGAATTTTTATTATTATATGCCTGGGTGTTGCTCTGTTTGGGTTGTAGGTAGCTGGGGTCCTGTATGCCTCATACATCTGAGTATCTTTACCTTTTGCTAAATTAGGAAAATTCTCCTGGATTATTTCTGTGAGTAGCTTTTGTAGTTCATTTGTTTGTGTCCCTACTTCTTCTTTTATGTTCTTAATCCTTAAGTTATGGCTCCTCTTATCATCTTCTTGTCTTTGTATTATTGCTGTTTGTTTCTTTGTTATTTTTAAGAAGTTTTTCATTTCATTCTCCCATATTACAATTCTGCCCTCCAGTTCAGATAGTCTGTCCTTAGTTTCTTTCAAGCTGTTATGCCAGTCTTCGATAGACTTCTTAGTTTCTTGGTAGTCCCTTTGAACCTGCTTCACGTATTCTATGCTTTCCCTGTTTTCTCCATCAAACACTTCTCCCCTCTTTTTCTGTTCTTCCATTCCACCATCTGTTTTTTCTTGGGTGGTGCTTAGTATTTCTCTAACTATTTTGCATACTTTTAGCTTCAGGTCGTTGATAACTTCATTCCTGAATTGGTCTATGAGGCTCTCTATATGGCGCCTTATGTGTAATGGTGTGGTGTCTGTTATTGCCTGTTTCTCAGAATTGGGGGCCGAGGAGCCTTTCTTGTTGCTGCCTCTTCCCATATTCTCTGTTCCTTATGTATGCAAGCTTATATGAGAGGCCTAGCTTCTCTCTCTGTCAGCCACAGCCTGATCGAATTGCGCCGGTTAGGTGTTTCCACTCACTGCTGCACACCAGGCAGCCTACGCGGGGGCCCGCCCCTCCCGGCCTCCGTCAGGCTCTGGGATCTGGGTTGGGCCAGCCTACGGGGTCCGCCGGCAGCGTCACGCAGGCCAGGCACTTTTCACCAATCCCGCCCGACAGGGGAATGTGTGGCTGGAGTCGCCAGCGCGCCCTGCTCCCGCAGGACTGCCCGGGCCCAGAAAGTCCGCTGGAGTCAAACTGTGGTGGAGTGTCAGTTTCTCTCACTCACCTCGCCACAAGTCAGAACATGCCTCCCTGCCTGTCCTGTTTTCGACTCCGTTCACAGACTCCCGTTCTCAGAGTTTCCGTGCGTCTCTCTCCTTGCCGAGCCGATGTAGAGGCAGCCAGCCACCGCGCGGCGGGAAACCCAAATGGTGTGGGGTCCAGCCTCAGCAGCGAGGCTTTTCTGTTCCTGTTTTAGCACCAGGACTGCATTCCGAGTTGGTTTCTCTCAGCCGAGTTCGTTCCTGAGTCAGCAGAGCATAACTCCACCTGCTTATGTCTCTTTAGTCCGCACCATACCTGGCTTCTGAGCCTAGTTTTCAGAGAGCCTCCGGTAGTTGCTGTTATCTGTCTGCCATGTTCTCCCGGAAGTCGAATGTGGAGTGATTTAATGCACTCTAGGTTATAACGAAGCTCTTATATTATTGGACTGTTTATTACTGCTTCGTATGAAATATATTCTCACTCTCTTTTGAAGCCTGTCCCTAAAATCAGCACCTGTTATTTATGTTGTGCTCATCAAAATAGTAAAGTTTGTTAATACTATTTAAAAGAAAACCCAAACAAACAAAAATCAAAGCCAGTTCAAAGTCAACCAAGTGAAGCTACGTAGAGGCGCAGAGTCGAGATCCAAAGCCAAAGGAGCCAGAATCAACAGGAGTTGACGAGATGCTCCCAAGTGTATGGAGAGGGCTGTAGTTGCTAATGTTTTTGAGCAAAAGCTGGGATAGCTGAAATCACATGCAAAGCCATTTCTCCCAAAGGCTGTGGGCACAGCTCAACTGTGCATGCTCAATTCACCAAACATGCTCTTCTTAATCAGAAATACTTCATAGTACATGGTTTTGGGTCTTAGAAAATCACAGATGAGTGGTGTAAGGGGCCCAAAGATGTGCCACCCAAATATCCCTTCCAGGAACAGCTCGCTGCTCAGCCATGGAGAAGCCAGTCACATGTACAGGTCAGCCCATCCTGAGGTCTGCCCTCCGCCATTCTGGTCCAATAGGGACCAATTTATCAGGCAATATTTTCTGCAGTGCTCCCTCCTTGTCCGGAGGTCCTGAGCACCTGCTTTGCAGTTCATGTTTTCTCTCAGACCAGCTCTGTTTCTTCTTTGGCTTCCTTTCATGGCTACTGATCTCTAGTACACACCTTGCACCTCTAATTTTGTTTCATTGTCTGCTTCCAGAAAATCCAACCTGTGATATCATTAGCACATATCATAATTTAACTATTAAAAGTAAAAAGAAGCATTAAGCCTGCAAACTTCAGTCAGTGAAAATGCTAATAAAAAAGTGGAGATCCTCCCTTCAATTTTTTGTTAACACCTCTTAAGACTCAAAGTAAGAAACTTTTTAAGTTACCAAATTTTGAGAGCCATATAAATTCACAAGAAGTTGTTCTAGAAAAAGAACTAGTTTAATCAAGGATTTAGGTAGTAAGGAATCATTGTTTCAGTCGTGTTTTAATTTTTAAAAAAATTTAATTTTTGTTCGTATATGTTTCCAATACATAATAAATTCACTCATCATGGGAACCTGGTGCATATACATGTTGCATCTTGATCTTATTTCCTTTCTTCACCTCTCCTTCCTCTCTCCCTATCTCCAGATCCCTTTCCAATCTCTAAAATGTCTATCTTCCTTTCCTATCATCCTTTATTTTGCTCTTTTATTTATTTATACTTTGTTTTTCTCATATAAGAGAAATCATGAGATATTTGACTTTTTGTTTCTAATTTATTTCCCTTAGCATTATAGACTCAAGGTATATCTATTTTCCTACAAATAACCCATGTCTATCCTTTTTATGGCTAAGTAATATACATGTGTTTTTATTATATATGTAATGTATATCATTTTCTGTATTAATTCCTCTGTTAATGGGCATATAGGCCACCTCTAACTAATGTGAACCTACTGCTATAAATATAGATATGCATGTATCACTGTGATATTACATCTTTAACTCTTTTGGAAAGATATCTGGAAAAACCAGAGCTCTGTCAAGGCAAATGTCTATTCCTAGTTTTTTGAGAAATCTCCATACTGATTTCCATAGAAACTGTAGTAGTTTACAGTCCTACCAATAATGTGAAGGATTTCTTTTTCCCCACAAGTTCGCCAGCATTTGTTGTTTTCTGAGTCCATGATGATGACTATTCTTTCTGGAATAATAAATCTCAACATTACTTTGACTTACGTTTCTCTAATGATCAAAGACGCTAAACACTTTTTCATGTACCTGTGAGCCATTTGTACTTCTTTTGAGAATTGTTTATTCATTTCAAATGCCCATCTTTGATTGAGTCTTTGGTTTTGAGGGGCACCATTTTTTGAGTTCTTTGTATATTCTGGATAGCAGTGCTCTGCTCAAAGTGTGGCTTGACAAATTTTACCCCACTCTGTAGGTTGTGTCTCTTTACTCTATTGCTTGTTTCCTTTGTTATGCAGAAGCTTTTTAATTTATGTAGCCCCATTGTCAATCGTTGATATTATTGCTTGTGCAACTGAGGTTCTGTTCAGAAAGCCCTTGTCTGTTTCTATCTCTTCAAGAGTTTTACCTATTTGATCTTCCAGCAGAGAGTTGGTGTTTCTGTTTTTATATCTATGCCTTTGATCCATCTTGATTTGATTTTAGTACAGAGTGAGAGATATGGGTCTACATTCTAAATCGAGACTTTAAAAATTAAAGTAAAATTAAACTTGACACAATCTTCTAAAAACACAGTATTATTTTTCAATAATAAAGTCATGTGACTATCTCAAAACTTATCTGCACAATCAATTTAAGCCCCAGTTTCATTTCATTACAGCTATGGAAACTAGTCAATCAGTGGAGGCCATTTAGTAGAGTTTTTAGAGTCTCTTGTTACTTTCTTTTCCATGACTGAGGCAGAATGCCATAACTCAGGCCTTCAAAATTTTTATACTCTTTTAGACTAAGTAATGAATGGCATAGTTGAAAAATTCAGAGAATTCATAAAAAGGAATACTGAGAAGGAACCAGCTGCCCCCTCACTGTTCCTTACATACAAGCATTTGTTAGTCATTCGTATCCTTAAATTTCATGGCTGGTATTTAAAATAACTCTAAATTATTTTCTTGATATCACTAATTTTTGGTCCATTTGCTTTGGATATCAAATGCTGACCTTTTTATATGATGGGTAAAAGTTCAGCTCCCACATTGCTCTGCTTTATATTTCTTTAAATATATATATATGTATTCATACTTTATATATATGCTTTAATATATCCTACACTGATAACTATTTATTTAACTTTCAAAAGTTTATCTCCTTCATTCACAATGAAGATGGTAGAAGCTTTAATTTTTCTTCCTTCCCTGACTTCTTGACCTCTATTAGTTATTCTCAGATTTTTTTTCAGTTCAGTGTAATACATTTGAACTATAGAGCTACCTGGATACCCATGTTTTTAATGGCACAGTTCACAACATACAAATTATCAAATCAGTTTAGGGACTTGTCAGTGAAAAACTGTATAACAAAAATGTGGTACAGAGGAATGTTAGCCATAAAGAAGAATGAAATTGTGTTACCTGCAGGAAAATGAATAGAAATGGGTACCATTATATTAAGCATAGTAAGCCAGATTCACAAAGAGAAATTTTTCATGTTTTTCCTAATATGTGGAATCTGACAAAGATGACATGAGAGTAGAAGGCCGACTATAGACAAGAGAAATGGGATTCAGGAGAAGAAGCTAACAGGGGAGGTGGCTGTGTTCAAAGTATGTTATATGCATGTATACAAATGCCACAGTAATACTCAATAACAATGAGAGAAAGTATCAACTTCTGTCTGGTGTTACATTTCAGAACTATGTTGGACTATCGCATCTGTAAATAGCTTTCTGAATAGCTCAGCTTTATTCTTATACTATAATTTTAATGGCATTCTTGGAAAAAGGGAGCAAAACATTAGATTCTTGTGGTTATCATCTCAAAAAAAAGAGTAAGGATTTTTGATTTAAAAATTTGCAGTCTCAGCCAGGCATGGTGGTACACACCTGTAATCCCAGCTTGGGGGACTGAGGCAGGAGGATCTCTATGAGTTTGAGGCCAGCCTGGGCTACAAAGTGAGTTCAAGGTCAGCCTTAACTACATGGTAAGACCCTATCTCAAAGCCTAAAATATTAATAAATAAAAATTTACAGCCTCCTGGAAAAATCTAGAAAACTGATAACACATTTCTCCCAAAGGAACATACAAAAATAAACTTTTATATCCTCTAGATGTAAAATAACACAGATTTGGAACCAGATTACACCTGGACATGCAAGAAAAGAATGGTTCCTACTAAATGCCATTCTGTACATAGCACTTTACAAATAGCGTCTCCTTGAATACCTGTGGTACACTTGAAGCAAGTGAGGCTGTCAGGTGGCTCACACAGAGTCCTACAGTCTCAAACACAGTCCCATATGATACCTGCACCTTGCACCCTTCCTAAGAGGAAGCAGAGCTGTAAAAGGATGGACGATACCAACAGAGGTTTAAGGTCTGGCCATAAAATAAGCCCCGAGTGTCTGGTTAAATGAATGATAGCCATAGTCAGCACGTACAGTGTAGGTGATCGGGAAGTCATGGGACTCCAAGGGCTTCTCCACAGCTCCTTCTTCCCAAGACAGAGCATTTCTTAGGAGCTGGGTGAATTGGCCCACAAGTCTCAGTGGTAGCAAGCTGTTGCCTCCTATTTGATTTCTGGCGCTGAGAAGCTCTGCTTCCTTGGCAAACTCACTTAGGATCACACTGGCATTTCATTTCATTTCAGGGAAAAGCAGTGAGGGGTTAAAGCACCCAGCATGTGTAGGATTCTAAGGGAATGGCACTAAACAGATAGTGCATTAATCAGTTATTGCTACAAATCAAACCATACTGACAACTCATCTGAGCTACGTGATTTCTTTAAAATGCAACTGTTTTACATAGACTGATTTCACGTTTCTTCACTTTAAAGTTTTGAAAGGTTGATTTTTTTGGAAGTTAGTTAAATATTGATTACTATTTTTAAAACCGCCCTCATGACAATGACTGTTATATATGCAAATGTAATGCAAAATGAGAACCGTGGCTGTCCAGATGGAGGCTATGAGGAGCAGATGCTGACTTCTAGATGTGTACTCTGGAGGGAGAGATATTAATCAAAATGAGGCTAATAATGCAGCTTTTAATGGCTATAGCTGGCTTCTAATTTGCAAGATAACTGACGTATGCAGGACAGTCAAAGCGCGTTAGACAGAAGCAACAAGCCTCTGCTTCAAGCAGTAAATCTTTGAGGGAGTGAGGAGCAAGGATAAATCTTGTCTTGTTCCTTAATTACTGAGTTAATTAATTGCCGGAAGTGAAATTTTTGTCTCTAGGCACCTTAATATAGGCACAGGGGAAGGAAAACACAGAGCTCAGAGCACTAGTGAGACAGCTCCACATATTAACAAAAACATCTAACTGGGGGAAAATTTTACCAGCTAATATTATTGCCCTCAATATGTCTTTTTCCATTAAGCTAAGAAACCTTTAAGACATTTTCACTTTCTACACTTCATGGAGGGAGAAACGGCATTTTGCTTATAATACTCAAAGCAAAGGAGAAACATTCCAAGCAAAATACAGTATTTTTGCTACAGTTAGCTATGAAGGATTTAAATAAGGAATTCAGGTGAAGTCTATCAAACTTTAGCTTATTTTCTAAAGGCAAATCAGGCATAAGTTGGTCAAAACTTGTGCTCCATACTCAAATATTAAAACCACATTTATTAAACACATTTATCACATTTATCTTTCACTTTTCTCTGAACATATCTGTGAACTAAAAGTACACTTGAAATGTGAGCAAGGTCTATAGAAGAATCAGAATCTTGGAGAAGATATAAATCTCATCGAAGCCAGATGATGCTGGTGAATGAAAGAAAGTATTTTTGTGAAAAAGAAAACCTCAGTCTGCATGAGATAGCATGATGGTATGAGATTCTGAACCTGTGTGAGATCTCTTAGAGTTGAGCTGGTAGCAGAGGTAGAGAAAGCTGGAGGAAGGGGAACGGGAGACAGAAGAGAAGGAGAAGGAAGAGGAGGAGGAGTAAAACTGTGATTTAGTAGTAACTGTCAATTGCCTCCGTACTGAAGTTTGAGTTCAGCTTACTCAAGAAATACACCATGAATTACAGATGATGTAATGCAATTTTAGACCAATATTTATACACAAGGAAATGGAGAATTGAGGCTATTATGTACATAATAAAGTCTAGAAAGATAATCTTAAGACTGAGATGATGTTGTAGTCAGAGATTACAAGCAGAACAATTAAATACAGGATCCAGAATTTATAGTACTATTTTATGATGGTCACCCAGAATTAAATATAATAAAATACAGGAAATCTGTCCGTAACACTAAAGACCCAGAATATTCGGCCAAGCGCCTAAATTCCACAGCAATGTCCTGCATGAGTCCAGATGAAGACCTAGAGCCTGAGGTGGGTTCGTAAATAATATAGGAATCCAAGTAGCCAAATTGATAAATTTAGAATTTAATTAGCTGAGCTCAGCGACCACTTGTGTGAACCCATCTCAGGGTTTCACTGAGTGGCCCTGAACTGGAAAATTATAAAGCTTTTAAACAGAGAACCATAAAAAGACATCCTGTTGGAAACAATTTAGGTGGAATCTTACATTAATTTTTGGTTGACATCTGTATCCTGCTTCTTTGGTTGAGTAGGTTAATTTTTATCTTGTGGCTACAGTTCATTTTGCTTTTCTAATGGGGTTTATACCCTCGGTAATTTTCCATTTTCCTGGGTCAAATACAGGGCACTAGTTAAATGCAGGGCTCAAGATGGCGTCAGTTATGCCAAGCTGCAACAGAGCCCATGACAATGCCTCCCACAAGTCCAACTGGAGGTCTAGAGTTATGAAAAGGACTCATGCCAGTCTGCTTTACCTATCTGGCTGGGAAGGCATGAAGCTCAGCGGTGGAAGCTAGGAAGTCTATACAAGCAGGATAAAGGAGCTGTGCCAGTAAGCTGAGGGTTCTACACTGGAGCAGAGAAGTCACACTCAAAATTAAGACCAGGGCTGCCCTAAAAAGTACCACAGACATCCTCAGCGATATGGAGGTCCTGAGCTCCTCTGACAATAACAGCCAAGTACATGCGAGGAAGCCAGCATGACAAGCTTCTCCTGGAGACTAAACAGCACACTGGGTCCCTCCAGACCCAGTAAGCAATGGCCGATGTAAGGACCAAAGCTCCCCCGAAGTGAACCGCGCCCACTCTCAGCAATAAGGTCCCACGCTCATCTGATAATAATGACTGAATTCCTATCAGAGAAACCAACATGACAAGCTCCTCCAAGAGAACCAACAGCTCAAAACAACATCACTGAGGAGAACCCACAGTACCTCACTCTTCCTCTCCATATCTCCTTTTATGCTGGCAACTTTCCCCGGGTGGGCCATCTACACTCAGCACCATACTGATTTAATTCAGCTGGTGTTAAGTTGACCACCAGTTTTTAATCCATAACACGTGAGTAAAGAGACTACATGGCGACAAGAGAATGCGTAAAAGTACAACTACCATGGTGTCATACGGTAAGGCCACGGTAATCACATTTTATAGTTACACAGAAATCAATATTCAGAGAAAGAGTATTTTATTTGTGATAATTAGCAGAATGCTGTATTCAAGAACATCATGATGTACGGTAATCACAAACAGACCAAGGGAAACTGCACATTAAAATTACAAATTAGATTTCACTTTTCAAATTATATGCATTTACGTATACTGTAAAATAATGGGTGAAATATTTTAAATAACATGGAAATTAGAATTGGAATTCCAAAATGCTATTTTTAAGCTTTGAAAACCAGGAACAATTCCACAGGTTGCTTTCACTGTGTATATAAGGCCATCATTACAACTCTGTCCCGTTAATATGGTAGCTTTTAACTGCACTGGCCTGATTGGAACACCTTCTTTGAATATGTAAATCCCTGAATGAACTGAAAGTATTTAAAAACCTGAGGTGCTCAAAAGAAACTTTAAAGACAACAAATATCATCCTTATTTTGCCTATTCTATCATATTTTCAAATTATCTGCTGGTTAATCACAATGCTAACCAGTTGCTGAAGCCTCAGCAAATTATATTAAGCAGGGCTTAAAAGTCCTGCTTCACAAAAAAGTACAAAGTGCGTTTCCTAGGATCATAGCTGAGCACATGAACTTGAAATTCCATGGGAATCCTACTGGCACAGTGACGTCATGACACTGATTTCTAATTCTTAGCCATATCCACCTTAGACATTTTTTGGCAAACAGGTTCAATGGTTTGCTTATATTGAATAAAAACCCTTCCTTGAAGAGCGATAATGTTTCACTCACTTGCTTATCAATTGATTCATTCATACATCCACTAATTCATGTACTCAACAATCATAGCTCCTCTGTCTGGAATTTGAACTGAAGAAGCCAGAAGGAAATTCTTGCGTGGAGGAGAAATTTGAGCTCCATGTCTTTTAGATCAAGGCCAAGATGGTTAAACTGGAACAAGCAAGAGGTGAAGAATCAGAAGCTGAGAGGAAGGACAAGAGTGAGTCCAAGACCCATGCGAGCCAGATGCAAAAAGGCACATGCAAACACAGAGGACGAGGGCCTGAGCTGGGGACAAGGCTTAGGCTTAGGACAGTTGCTGATCCTAGACCCATGCACCATGATTACCTTTGGGTTCTGAAAAGTCTCCTGTTGCCCTAAATTACTGCCGCATTCACATCTTGACTACCCAAAGTGTGTGTGTGTGTGTGTGTGTGTGTGTAGGGGTGTGTGTGGTTATTTCCCATGAACACCGTACTACTGAGCTACTCTCCCCTGCAGCCCTTTTTAATTTTATTTTGAGACAGTGCCCACTGAGTTGCCCAATCTGGCCTCCAACTTGTGAGCCTCCTGGCTCAGATGCTGCATAGCTGGGATCATAGTCATGTGCCACTGTGCCTGGCTCTGTTCTAGCTTTTGTGAGCTTTTATATCTTATACCTTAAATTTTGATGTATAGTAGATCCTGAAAAAAATACTCCTTTGGACTTGGTAACTGGGTTCACTGTTGACTCAAGGTAGAACTATTTCTTGGAGGTTGGTGGGATTTAAGACATTTTATTAATATTAGTGTTTTTTAAAATTATAGTGAATCCAAAGAATAATAAAAAAGATAAGTGAACAAAAAAGGGAGAGGTCCTGGTAAGGAGCTTGATGCTTAATAACGTTGCTTAATAACATTGTTTTAGGATATTTGGAAACACTGCTTTGTCTGCCTCTTTACTTACTGATTTGCTGGTTGGTCAATGGAAAGATGAGGACAGTCGCACATTCTGTGTCTATTGACTTGTCTTTATTTCTTTGAGTAACATGGTCATTTAAAGAGACGATACCTGGTTTGGGGAATGAAGAGACATCAGTGGCATTTCATTCATCAGGATGGCGCCAGACATAGTAGACCCTTCATAGCCAAGATTCTGCATCCATGGGTGCGATCAGCCTCATATGGAAATGTTTTTTAAACAACTGTATGTGTACTGAATATGTATAGACTTTATTCTTGTTGATATTCCTTAAATAATATATATGACAATAATATACATGGAATTCATGTTGTATTCGGTACTACAAGTAATCTGAAGATGATTTAAAGGATACAAGAGGACTGGTAGATTTTCTGAAAATACCATATGATTTTTACACAAGAACCTGGGGACCTGAAGATTTTGTGTGTCCACGTTGGGGTTGAAGAATGGCTTAGAACCAGTCCCCATCATGGACACCAGTGGGAGACTGTATTCCTGTTTCCACTGCTTGTTTTTTCTGTATTGCATTTGTTATATAGCATTTATGTACCCAGTCTACCATGATGATACAGCACTATAAAGTGTACCATGCTGGATTAATCGATCAGGCTTTTTCACTGACTGGTTGTATGATTGTTTAAAATGTCCTGGTCCCAACTGTTTCAAGTGACTACAGAGGAATGTCAACATGTCAGAACACCAGGGTCAGCTGATGAGGCTGGAATTCCACACTATTGATGAAGCATGGCACTTAGATATTGCAATAAATTGTCTATTTCAGCATGGAACTGTAGAGAATAAGTATTTTTACAATTACAAGTCCAATTGATCTATCTAGATATTAATTATTACCTTAGAATACTGAGAACTTCATCTATGTGTCAATAATTACTAGTATTTACTGAAAACAATACTGTGATTTGATGACAAAGAAAGATCTGGTAATACCTATTATAGTCATTTATGCACAACATATAGAACTTTATTACTATAACATAGTAGTATTAGTTCAAGTATTATCTAAATATCATATGTATTAGTTCAAGTATTATCTAAATATCATATGTATTATTCATTGCATTATAATATACAGCATTTGTTTTTTGGTACCAGGAATTGAGCTTACAACCTTGTGCTTGCCAGGTAGGCACTGTGCCACTGAGCTATATCCCCAGCCCTTTATCTCAAAATAATCACTGGTGCTTTAATAACATTAACATTTAGTACTAGCCAATACTAATATTTAGTAATCCTTTATCAAGTAATAATTATTGTTATTTGGTTTAAAGCATGATTTATAGCATTATATAAAGGCATTGTTTGCGTAAATTGTATACATTGCATCATTGTAGTTTATTTAGCACTGTATTTATCCCTAAGTAATATTCCCAAGTAAAGCCTAATATAAATAAAACTGTAATTCATTTTTAATAATATGATGCAACTTAGTAATAAAAATTATTTTGGGTATTTGGAAAATGCCAACAATAGAAAAAAAGACAAAAATCCCATGTATACAGCTCCCCAAGACATCCTGTTGTTGAGTTTAGTCTCTTTTTTTTTTTAATCTTTTTTTTCTGTACAAAAGTTGTATTATTGTTGTTGTCATTTTCCTTGGTCATGAAAGCAACATAAAATTCCATATCCTACTTTTAAAAAGTAATACTACAGCCATAATATTTTCTAAGTTTTTAATAAAATCTTCCCAGAAATTTAAAAATAAAACAAAATTCCATGGTATGATGGTAGAATATTGAATATATTATTTCAACTTGGAATTTAAAATTCTTTCTGAATCCTTGTTTGGCTTATTTCTTTCATTGTTATTGTTTGTTTTGTAGTACTGGGATTGACCCCAGGGCCTCATGCATGGTTGGCGAGGTCTTAACTACCATGATACTTCGCTTCTTGTTTTAAGAATCTCTTGATCTTTCATTGCAGCATTTGTCTTTTTAAGGGAACAACAGGAGAAAATTGTACATAAAGGAAATGATGCTGGGCCCATCAGATAGGGCAAAAATATTTTGCTCCAATCTTTTATGTGCTTTTCAGTTTCATTTATGAAATTTTTCCCAAATAGCTTAAAAATAACCATGGGATTTTTTTGGCTATCAGGGCATATTTCAGATGCGGACTAAATTATGCCAACACCGTTTTTTCAACTGATTATGCATGACCTTGAGTTGAAATATCAAGTTGTCCATTTGTCAAAGTATCATGTATTTTTAAATTTGTTCTTGTCTTCTCTATTTCCTTGCATTTTTCTATTAATATCTCTATTGTACTAAATCATAGTAGAGATTTACACTGTAATAAATAATTAAAATATTAGTGTTCCTTTGTTGACTATGGATGCACAGTTCTTAAATACTGAGACGTACAGGAGTAGTGTTTCTTCACAGTGGCTTTATAATAAATTTTAATACGTGGCAAGACAAGGTTGTTCCCATCTATCAGCTACATAAGCAATCATGTATGTGTGCCGGCACACAAATATTACTGAAATCATTGGCTTTTCTCAGATATTGATATTTTATACAAGTTTATGTTCATTTTGATAAGGGCTTTGCTTACTTGTTCATTTTGCAGGGCTGGGGATTAAATCAAGTGTCTAACAATGCTAGAAAACTGCTGTACTACAGAGCTACAGCCCCAGCCAATGACTAGTTTTAAATATTAATATTATTGTTGGTCTTGCATTAGATTTTTTTCATCCTTTAGAAAGAATTAGCAAGTCTGATATTAAGATTTCTCACATAGCATCTGGAAATGTTTGTCTCTTAGCTCAGGTTTTTGTTTTATAGCCCTTGAAGTTACACTTTTCTAAATTAAGGTCTTAGGCCTATCTTGTTCTATGGGTTTTGGTTTGGTTGCTTGCTTTTGGTTTGGCCAATATGTATGGATATTTCTCTCCCATTGCTGCTTCTAACTACCTGTTATTACTAAGTAAATTTCTTCTCGGTTTTTATATATTTATCTTGTAGTTAATTACATTAACACTTTCTCTTATTATTTCAGCAAAGTTAGCTAGGCTCTTGGCTTTTCTGAATATATACTAATATTAAGAAAAAATGATAGCCTGACATGGTGATGCATGTCTGTAACTCCAGCATTCTTGTTGGGGGGAGTGAGACAAAAGGATCCCAAATTTGTGCTCAGCCTGGGCACCTTACTGACAGTGAGACCCTGACTCAAAAACAAAAATTAGAAAGACTGGGGATGTAGCTCACTGTAAAGGCCCCGGGTTCAGTCCCCAGGACCAGAGACAGGGAGAGAGAGAGAGAGACAGAGAGACAGAGAGAGAGAGAGAGAGAGAGAGAGAGAGAGAGAGACAGAGACAGAGAGAGACAGAGAGAGACAGAGAGGGAGAGAGAGACAGAGACAGAGACAGAGAGACAGAGAGGGAGACAGAGAGGGAGAGAGAGAGACAGACAGAGACAGAGAGACAGAGAGGGAGAGACAGAGACAGAGACAGAGAGAGAGACAGACAGACAGAGGCAGAGGCAGAGACAGACAGAGACAGACAGAGACAGAGAGACAGGGAGAGACAGAGACAGAGAGAGAGACAGACAGACAGAGGCAGAGGCAGAGACAGACAGAGACAGACAGAGACAGAGACAGAGACAGAGAGACAGACACAGAGACAGAGAGACAGACACAGAGAGGGAGAGAAAAAATAATATATTTGGTTTTGTCTCTTTTTTCAATATTTGAAATCAATCTTTCCTTACCTCATTTTTTCAAAACGAATTCTCAATTTAAACTACTTTCTTTTCTATTAGTATATGTTTGTAACACATGGAAATTTCATTCATCTCAGGGAATTTGTATATACACATTTGACATATTAATCATTGTTATTTTTTCTTCCACTTCCTGTTCTGCCCACCCCAACCCCTCCAGTCTTCAGATCCTTGTTTAATGTATCTTGTTTAATGTAGAATATTGATTTTTGATACTAAAGACTGAACTCAGGGCCTTGCACGTATTGGACAAGTGCTCTACCACTGGGTCACATCCTCAGCCCTTTTCATTTCCAGACAAGGTCTTGCTAAATTGCCTACGCTGGCTGGAATTTAAATGCTACCTTTTCCTCCTGAGGAACTGGGATTACAGACACATATCACCATGTCCAGCTTGCCATAGGATTTTTATAAGGGTTTCACCATGCTTTTCCCATTCTATGCTACTGGGAGATTTGTTGAGAATGGCTACTGACATTAGAATGTGATCTTTTCTCCTCTAGTCGGTTGTACAATGAGCTGATTTTCAGTGGTAAAGCACTTGCTCAGCTTGTGTAAGCCTCTGGGCTCAAGCCTCAGTGCCATGAACAAAGAAATAAACTAATTAAGTTAATATATATCTAAAATCAGAAAATATTTATGGCATAAGGAAACTTAAATTTTCAGAAATGATAATTCCCATTGCAATGAAAACCTTTTAATATAGCTTTTTAAATATTTGAAGTTATTCTGTATTTATTATCAAATATCAAATGAATTGGCAGAAAACATTTATTAGGGCCCTAGTAATATTTTGTACCCTTACATTATTTCTTTTTATTATTGATTGATTGTTTGATTGAGACAGAGTTTCATTATATAGTTCAGGTTGGCCTTGAATTCACCACAATCTTCCTGCCTCAGCCTCCCAAGTACTGAGATTATAGGTGTGCGCCACCATGCCCAGCTCTTTTTTTAAATTTAATTTAATTTAATTTATTTTATTTTATTGTCTTTTTCATTTTTATTGGTACCGGGGATCGAACTCACGACCTCCTGCTTGCAAGGCAGGTGCTTATGCTGCTGAGCTAAATCCCCAGCCCCTTAATTTTTATTTTTAAAGTGGTAAAATACAACAGAACAAGACAGAAAAAAGGCAACTAAGATCATACAGTGAAATTGGTACAGAACTTCACAGCAGGTTACCAGGATAACAGTAATAGGTATCACAGTATATTTTGTTATCTTTATAATAGTTGTTCTTTCAATCATGTATATCAAAATGAGATGAAATACAGAATATTATAGAACTTATCAAAACAGAATATTAAATAGAGCAGTACCATTAATCAGAATAGAGGAAAACAGTAATAAAAATATTTGCCTTCAAAGAGATGGTAGAAGGAAATCCCCCTTATTTGCTATGGTCAACCTCCCAGGAGATGCTCATTTGCTAACAGGGGGGACAGGAGAAAGGGGGTAGGGGGAGTGGGATGTTTGACTCTAGGCCGTGTACCATTAGGTTCACTATTGCTTAGCAGGGAGGCAGGTTGGTTGCTTGGTTTCCTAGCTTCATAATTTCCAACATGGTGTGGATCTCAGGAGCTGCTGGTGGTTCTCCCCCTGGAAGGGCCGCAGTCTGCCACACCGCCACCGCTTACCAGGGAGGCAAGCTTCTTGCTTGGTTTCCCAGCGTCCTAAGTTCCAACATGATGTGGATTTTAGGAGCTGCTGGTTGTTCTCTCCCTGGAAGGACCATGCCCAGCTCTTAAACATGGTTTGTAAAATTTCACTGTTTACAAAATCACACTGTATAGGTTAAAACTTAAAAGGTAGCATACTTATAAAATAAATTATTTGGGCAGATTTTAGTTCTCTCATATTTGTATTATAGGTCTACTAGAAAAAGATATTGGCAAGCCAGGATGTACAAGCCAGGAAAATACACATCAGCATTCACCTAACAATGTTTTATACTATCTGCAATGAAGGAAATTTGCTTTTCTACTTATACAGAATATGAAAACAGTCTTTATGCTTATGCTTCCCTTTCAGTTTTTTAAAGCAGAAATTAAAGGCCATTCTAGAGAAATGCGCAAAATGATTGCAGAGATATGCAAAACTACACACAATTCTGTTGTGCAAGTGAATAATACAAAAGATACACTTTAAAGTGCTATAAAGTGAATTTAACAGCAGAAGGGAGAAAAATTTGTGTGCTTGTGGCTTTCTCTCTAGGCATTGCCAGGCTTTTTGCAGTAAATCTGACCCATTTCCACAAAATATGTCCACTTTATCAGACTGCTTAGCCTGAATGAGAGGGTGGCACTGTAGCACGTAGTTGATGAAAGGCAAATGTCACTCTTGACAGTCCATGGACTTCCGGTCTTATTTTGCCTGACAAATGTCAAAAACTCTGTGTCATGACCATGGCTTGCAAAAGTAGCAATGCCACGGGATGCTTTGCAAGACAAGGGCGGATTGAAGTCTGCACAGATTTCTCCGGGATGCTTTTGGATTTAGCCGTGTCGCGTCAATTCCTTTGTGAGGTCATTTCTGGCGAAGAATGCAGACTTGATGTCAGCAAGTTTAGGATCATGAATGCACGTTTAATTTCAAGATCACTGGAGCAGAAAGTACCATCAAAGGAATTTTTCAAGGTTCCAGGTGACCACAAATGTTTGCCTGTAGAAAAACTGAAAAAGAAATGATTCTACTTTAGCCTGAAGAAACTTTTTGCCCCTAGCATTGAACAGTTATTATGATTGCCTCCTCCTATATCTCTTCCCAGAGCAGCAGTTTGGACAGAAAAATGCATAGTGGCTCTGAAGTTTTCCTAATGGCATGTAAGGCTTTGAATGGAAAGAATTACCTCATTGAGTTGATCAAAGGTATTCACCAAATAAGTCAACCATGAAAAAGCTCATCCGTGTCCATCTGTCCTGCCTACATGTTCCTATGTCCCTTTACTGCCAGTATTCCCTCTCCCTCCCAGTTTTCTTTTCATGGTGTGTGTGTGTGTGTGCGTGTGTGTGCGTGTGTGTGCGTGTGTGTGTGTGTGTGTGTGTGTGTGCTTGCCTGGCTCCCGTCTGCTTGAAGGTCATTCAGATGCTCAAGGTTCATCTTCTAGAAAGCCAGCAAATTTCTCTCTGGAAAAAGTACATTATTGTCTACTGCTCTTCCCGTATTGGGAAAAATTGTTTTTGAAAAACTGGTAATTTGAGGTCCTAAGTCTGATGTATTTTGTGGAAATGGGTTAGATTTACTGCAAAAAGCCTGACAATTGCCTTTGCATCAGCATGTGTTTAGACAGAAAGCCACGAACACACATATTTTTTTTCCTCCAAAGCCACAAGCACAGATGTGCATCAAAAAATCACAGAGCTCTAACTCTATGTCCAATTACTAAGATTCTTCTTTGGAAGTTTTGCTCTTGGAACTCCATTCTAATTTTAGGTATCAGAAGTTTTTGCATGTCAAAGGAAGATTGCAGGCAGGTGCAGTGGTGCACACTGATAATCTCAGCTTCTTGGGAGGCTGAGGCAGGAAGATGGCAAGTTGGAGGCTGCCCTGGGGAGTTTAAAGGGACCTTATCTCAAAATGAAAAAAATTATAAAAGCGTTGGTGTATAGCTGAATGTAAAGTAACTCTGGGTCCACTCTCCAGGACACAAAGAGAAGAGAGGGATGAGAGAGAGACAGAGACAGAGATGGAGATAGAGACAAAAAGAGAGACAGAGAAAAAGAGAAAGAGACAGAGGGAGAGAGAGAGACAGAGAGAGTATATAAAATAGAATGCTTGATAGTATCAGTGCAATACAAGGAAGAAAAAGCAGAAAATCAAGACGTGATTGCTTTGGTGGGCCATGCTAAATGCAGAGCTGACATGTCTCTCTGTGACTCACTGGCAGTAATTCTGGTGTGGGTGGTGTCCTTTCACCAAGGGACCACTCCAGTCTTCTTCCCTGCTGCGTGCCACAAGCCACTTCCCCGTCTCCCGGGTACATGGCTTCACAAGCTCTCCACAGTTCACCGTGCACAGTTTTTTTTCCATTTAGGTTTGTGATAAGAAAGCATAGAGAAGATTTTGTGCTGGAGCAAATACAAACTTTAATAGTGTTTTAGTCCTCAAGATTTATCTATTTTCTCTAAACAATTTTTTGTTTTGCTTTTCTTAAAGTAGAATCTAATAACATTTCATATGTCTTTTGTCATCTTTTGTCAAACTCCTCATGTGTTGACTTCTTCAAAAGATGAGTCAAGCTGTCTGTAAGAGAGGCCACCTCTTACATCTGTCCAATCTCTGTTTAACTTGTGCTGTTCCTGCCTGCTATGTTGCATAACCTTGAAGTTAGGCGCTAATAGTTTGCTAAGACTCAGATTAAACCTCTCATGTAATAATAGGTGGTACTGTCAGATTAGAGGGTTATGGCAGGAGGCATTTAATGTCAGTTTGTCCCAACGTCACTGGTATTAAACTTGATCTGTTGGTTACCATGATACCATCCAGGTCTCTCTTTTGTAATGATTTCTTTTTCTCTATTTAAGTAGCAGTTAACCTATGGGTGTAGATTAATCAATCTGTCAAGTAGATCAATACATCCCATCATCTTTTCTTAGCTTCACTGGCATATAATTGCCATATAGTAAACTGTGTGTGTTTAAGGTGTATGATTTGTTAAGTTCTAAAATGTGTATGTACCTGTGAAATCAATACAGTAAAGATAAAGAACATTTTCATTACCTCCTTTCCAAAAATGTTTCCTCTTACCTTCTCTTCTTCCCCACCCCAGACAGTCACAGGTCTATGGTCACTGTAGATAAATTTGCATTTCCCAGATGGAATCCTGTAGATTGTATAGATGGAATGCTATGGTGTGTACTTTTATTAAAAATTTGGCTTTTTTCACTCAGTATAATTATTCTAAGATAGATCCATGTTGTAATATATGTCAGTTGTTTATTCTATTTTATTGCTAAGTAAATTCTACTGTAAAAATATTATATTGCTTTATCCATTCATGTGTTGATGGAAATTTGAGATATTTTTGAGTTTGCGATGTTTGAAATAAACTGGTTATAAATATTTATGTACAGGCCTTGTATAAATATATGCTGTCACTTCTCTTGAGGAAATACCTAGCTGTACATGGTAAATATTGATTACATTTTAAAGAAACTGTCCAAAGTGATCTTATGGTTTTATATTTTCACCAATCATGTATGAGGGTTATAGCTGTTCTGTGTCCTTTTCGGCACTGTGTATGGTCACATTTTTTTTGCCATTCTAATCTGAATGAGGTGGTATCTCCTTAATGGTTTTAATTTGCATTTCTCTGATAACTAATGACGTTGTGATATTTTTATTTTTATTTTTTAAATTTCATGTAGTACCGGAGATGGTACTGGTGACCTCACTCATCCTCTACCACTGAACTTCCCTTCCATCCCTTTTTAATTTTATTTTGAGGCAAGTTTTGGCTAAAATGGCCAGGTTGATGTTGGATTTATGATCAGCCTCCCAAGTAGCTAGGCTTACAGGTATGTGCCGTCACACCAACTACATAAGCATCTTTTCTTGTATTTATTTACCATCTTTATATTTCATGAAAAGATGTTCTGTTTAATTTTTTGTCTGTTTTTTTTGTTCACATTTTTTCTTATAATTGAGTTTTGAGAGTTCTCCACATGTTCTAAATATAGGTGCTTATTAATCCTGTGTATTGCAACTGGTTTCTCCCAGTCTGTTGTTTTTTAATTTTCTTAGTAGTGTCTTTCTTTCTTTTTTTTTTTTTATTTAAGAGGAAAAAGAGAAAAACACAAAACAAAACAAAGCAGTGTAAGGTTACACATAATACAGAACTACAAAAAAAAAACATAACAGTAAGAAATCACCTGTTAATAGATTACATAATATCATCTTGGAAATAGTTGCTCAAATCACAGTATCAAAGAATACAAAGTAGACATTCAAACGGAGAGACTGCAAACAGCTGTGTTCAATGATCCAAAAACATTAATATAGTCAGCTATTTAACATCCCTAAACACACTTGTTGTTATATCCGTTAGAGCTCTTTTTTTTTCCCCTCCCTCTCTTTTTTATAACAAAATTTACACATTTTGGATTTTATTACTCCTTAGTTCTTATTACTTTTTTTGGGGGGAGAGAATAAAGTCAAATATGGCAAAACAAAGCTGTAAGTCAAAACCAAGGATAGACATAGCACATGATGTAGAACAGAGTACAAAGTCATCAACAATGGTTATCAACATTGTCTCTTGTTTCCTTAAAAGGAATTGTCCATCTCATTAGATATTATAAAGCCGGACAAAACAGTAGAGAACAAGACCAATAAAACTTAGGCATTGTGAACATTACAGGACTTCCAAAGGAGACAATAGTCAAACCAGAATGGGCATCTTTGTGAATCTTATTGCCTTCAAATTAGTTGCCTATACCTTCAAACTTGCTACTATCGCACAGAATGGAACAGAGTCTAATCAGTCAAAACAAGATCTTGGGAGTATTACAGGACTTCAAAACAAGTTAATAGGAGATCAAAAAGAGTTACTACTATATATCCTAATTTTTTAAGTTTTTCCCTTAATTAAAATAAACATAAGAAATAGCTAAATAATTTTTTTAAAGAATAGTAGTTACCATAGTGTCTGTCTTTTTCCTTAAAATATTTGGATAAAACTTCATATACTATAGCTTCAAATATTTCCATATCCAAAAAGCCCAGAGTAAAGCCTTTCTAATTAATAAGTGAAAATTTTATAAGACTTCAAGGCCACATAATGGGGAATCATGATTATCACATATTTTTATATATTTGAATCATTACTTACATTAGGGAAACTATTCGGTATTCATACATGCGAGATTGATTTATTTCACTTATGAGTATGGTCTCAAGCTGCGCCCATTTATTGATAAATATCTCAATGCGATCCTTCTTTATAGCTGAATAATACTCCATTGTATAGAAATACCACAACTTTTTTATCCATTCCTCAGTTGATGGACACTTGGGTTGTTTCCAAGATCTGGCGATTACAAATTGTGCTGCTATAAACATAGGTGCACATATATCCCTGTGGTATGATGCTTTCAGTTCTTCTGGGAATATGCCTAGAAGTGGAATAGCTGGAATAAATGGGATTTCCAATCCCAACTTTTTGAGAAACCTCCAGACAGACCTCCACAAAGGCTGTACCAGTCTACACTCCCACCAACAGTGCAGGAGAGTTCCTTTTTCCCCACAGCCTCTCCAGCATTTGTTGTTGTTGGTTTTCTTGATCCTGGCCATTCTTTCAGGAGTGAGATGGTATCTCAGTGTGGTTTTAATTTGCATTTCTCTAATGACCAACGATGATGAGCATTTTTTCATATATTTATTTGCCATTTGCATTTCTTCATCTGAGAATTGCGTATTCATCTCAGATGCCCATTTTTGGATTGGATCTTTGACTTTTGGAGGTCTGAGTTTTTTTAATTCTTTATATGTTTTAGACAAGAGTCTCTTGTCTGAGAGAGAGTTCACTAAAATCTTTTCCCAGTTTGTGGGTTTTCTTTTCACTATGCTGGAGATTTCTTTTGACATGCAAAAACTTTTTAATAAGAAGTGGTCCCAGTTATTGATTCTGGGAAGTATTTCCCGTGCAGTTTGAGTCCTATTCATGAATTCTCTACCTACTCCTATGTCTCCAAGGTTTCTACCCAATTTGTCTTCCAATAGATTTAGCGTTTCTGTTTTAATATTCAGATCTTTGACCCATTTAGATTTTAATTTAGTACATGGTGATAGACATGGGTCTAGCTTTAGTTTTCGGCAAATGGAGAGCCAGTTTTTCCAGCACCATTTATTAAAGAGACTGTCGTTCTTCCAGTGAACCTGCTTGGCTCCTTTATCGAAGATAAGGTGGTTGAGTGTGTTTGTAGTTGTGGTTGTATCTTCTAATCTATTCCATTGATCTTCAGCTCTGTTTTGATTCCAATACCATGTTGATTTTACTACTGTTGCTTTGTAGTATAATTTCAAGTCAGGGATTGTGATGCCTCCTGCTTTATCTTTGCTGCTTAGAATTGCTTTTGCGATTCTAGGTCTCTTCTGGTTCCAGATGAAATTTAGGAGTGATTTCTCTAGATCTATAAGGTATGTTGATGGTATTTCTATTGGGATTGCATTGAATCTGTATAAGAGTTTTGGGAGAATGGCCATCTTCACAATGTTTGTTCTTCCTATCCATGAGCAAGGGATGTCTTTCCATTTTCTGAGATCATCTTCAATTTCCTTTTTCAGTGTAATATAGTTTTCACTGTATAAGTCTTTCACTTCTTTCGTAAGAGTAATTCCTAAATATTTCATTTTTTTGCTTGCTAATGTGAATAGTCCAGTTTCCCTTATTTCCCTCTCTGTGGTTTTGTTGTTTGTGTATAGGAATGCTATTGATTTCTGAGTATTGATTTTGTATCCAGCCACATTACTGAATTTATTTATTGTAGCTAAGAGTCTTTCAATGGAGCTTAGGGGGTCTTCTATGTAGAGTATCATGTCATCTGCAAACAATGACAACTTAACTTCTTCTTTTCCTATCTTTACCCCTTTTATTTCTCTTTCTTGCCTAATTGCTCTGGCTAGTACTTCCAGTACTATATTAAATAGGAGTGGTGATAAAGGACATCCTTGTCTTGTGCCTGATTTTAAAGTAAAGGCTTTCAATTTTTGGCCATTTAGTATGATGCTGGCTGTTGGTTTGTCATAAATGGCCTTTATTATATTGAGGTAAAGACCATCTATTCCAATTTTCTGTAGAGTTTTTATCATGAATAAATGTTGGACCTTATAGAAGGCTTTTTCTGCATCTATAGAAATGATCATGTGATTCTTATTTTTGGCTTTATTGATATGGTGGATTACATTTATTGATTTGCGTATGTTGAACCATCCTTGCATTCCTGGGATGAATCCCACTTGGTCATGGTGTATAATCTTCTTGATGATTTGCTGGATCCTATTTGCCAATATTTTATTGAGGATTTTTGCATCTGTGTTCATTAGGGAGATCGGTCTATAGTTCTCTTTTTTAGTTGGGTCTTTCTCAGGTTTTGGTACTAGAGTGATATTTGCTTCCAGGAATGACTTAGGAAGGATTGCTTCCCTTTCAATTTCATTGAATAGTTTGAGGAGTGTCGGCATTAGGTCTTCTTTGTATTTCTTGTAGAATTCTGCAGTGAATCCATCTGGGCCTGGGCTCTTCTTGGTGGGTAAGGACTTAATTACATTTTCAATTTCAGTAACCGAGATTGGGTTATTCAACAGTTTTACATCCTCTTGATCTAGCTTTGGCACTTCATATGCTTCTAAGAAACTGTCTATTTCTTCTGTGTTATCAAACTTTTGAGAGTAGAGGTTTTCAAAATAGGTGTTGATGATCTTCTGTATTTCTATTGGGTCTGTAGTGACTTCTCCTTTTTCATTTCTTATTGCATGAATTTGAGCTTTTTCTTCCCTTTTTTTAATAAGGTTGGCTAGGGGCTTATCGATTTTATTTATTCTTTCAAAGAACCAACTCTTTGATTTGTTGATCCTTTGGATTGTTTTCTTAGTCTCTATTGCATTGATTTCTGCTCTGATTTTTATAATTTCCTCTCTTCTTTTGGCTTTGGGCTTGACTTGCTCTTCTTTTTCTAGCTGTTTGAGGTGTAGCATCAAGTTATTTATTTGTATTCGTTCTGTTTTCCTGATGTGGGAACTCAGTGCAATAAATTTTCCTCTCAGGAAGGCTTTCATTGCATCCCACAGATTCCGGTAAGTTGTATCTGCATTTTCATTTTCTTTTAGGTATTGTTTGATTTCTTCTTTAATTTCTTCTGTGACCCACTGATTACTCAAGAGTGTGTTATTCAGTTTCCATGTGTTTGTGGGATTTTTGCGGTATCTTTTATCATTAATTTCTAATTTCAGAGCACTGTGATCCGATAACATGCAAGGGATGATTTCAGCTCTTTTGCACTTGTTTAAATATGTTCTATGAGCTAATATATGGTCTATTTTAGAAAATGATCCATGTACTGCTGAGAAGAATGTGTATTCTGATGTTGTTGGGTGGAACATTCTGTATATGTCTATCAAACCCATTTGTTCACAGGTATGATTCAGTTCTGTTATTTCTTTACTCATTTTCTGTCTGGTCGATCTGTCCCTTGGTGTCAATGGCGTATTAAGGTCTCCCGTTACAATTGTGTTACTGATAATTTGAGTTTTCATTTCTGCTAATAATTGTTTTATATAACTGGGCGCTCTGGAGTTTGGTGCGTATATATTTAAGATAGTTATCTCTTCCTCTTGGAGTTTTCCCCTTACGAGTATGTAGTGACCTTCTTTATCCTTTATGGTCATTGTTGGTTTAAAGTTCACGTTGTCTGCAAACAGAATGGCTACTCCTGCCTTTTTTTGGATTCCTGCTGCATGAAGAATTGTTTTCCATCCTTTGACTTTCAGTCTGTGAGTATCCTTCTGGGTTAGATGGGTTTCCTGTAAACAGCATATGGTTGGATTTTGTTTCTTGATCCATTCTGCTAGTCTGTTTCTTTTGATTGGTGCATTGAGACCATTTACATTAATGGTTATTACTGTTAAATGTTGTTTAATTGTAGGATTCTTATCTCTCTGCTGTTGCATCTTTATCTTTCTGTTCTGTTTAATTATTTGCTTTGCTTAGTGGTTTTTTTCCTTTGTGTATCTAAACTGTCTTTCAATATTTTTTGCAGGGTTGGTTTGGTGTTCATGAAGTTCTTCAGCTGTTCTTTGTCATGGAAGTATCGTATTGCACCATCTATTTTGAATGATAGTTTTGCAGGATATATCAGTCTAGGTTGGAAATCATTTTGCTTTAGGATCTGGAATACTTCACTCCATGCTCTTCTTGACTTTATTGTTTGTGATGAGAAGTCTGCTGTGATTCTGATAGGTTTTCCTTTATAAGTGATCTGTCTTTTCTCTCTGACAGCTTTTAATAATCTATTCTTGTGTTGGATTTCTGGGATGGTGATTATTATATGTCTGGGTGTAGTTTTATTTTGGTTATGACTATTTGGAGTTCTATATGCTTCACTGATCCTGATGTCAGTTTCTGATCTCATGCTTGGGAAGTTTTCAGCTATTGCTTCTCTAAATATCCTCTTGATATCCTTTATGTTGTCTCCTTCTTTTTCATTAATCTCTATCATTCTTATGTTATTCTTCTTTGCATCATCTTGCAGTTGTTGAATTGTTGTTTCCTGATTCCTTGTTATTTTTAAAAGATCTTTCCTTTCCTGTTCACTAGCTGCAATCCTGTCTTCAAGGTCTGAAATTCTATCTTCACTTTCATTAAGGCGGTTTTTACAACTTTCAGTGGAGTTTTTTATTTCCTGTATATCTCTGTGCATCTGCATTATGTATTCTGTTTGTTTCTTATATTGCTCTTCTAGGGATTCTATCTTTTTGTTTAGTTCCTCCAATTTTTTATCTGTGTTTTCTTTAGATATATTTAGAATCTCTTTCATTTCTTTTATCATTTCTTCTTTTATCTGGGATATTATTTTGAGTTTGAATTTCTTTAAAGCTTCCTGGAGTTGCTTGTCAACTTCAGTAGCTATTGTGTCTAATATATGAGGAGGATGGGATATATTTTCTTCTAAATACACTTCTCCTAGGGTTTCCTGAGATGGGCTGGAGGTTTGAGGTTGTAATTTGGTCTTTCGTTTTGTCATTTTCCTATATTTCTGTGTTTCAAGTGTTATTTGAAAGCCTCCTCAGGATCTGTTGAAAATCCCCTTCTATGTTTGCAGCTACTGAGACTCTGGCACCACTCTACCCCAGGCCATTGAGCCTGCAGAACCAATGGCCCTTCTCTGCTTGTTCAGAACTCCGCGGTTCCAGATAAGCTGGGCCTCAGGGACACTGTGCGCCCACCTGCCCCTTGGTAGATCCACAGCTCTTGGATCGCAGCCGGGTTAGGGTACTCACCACAGACCGCAGTGCCTCAGGAGCCTGTGATCCCTCCCTGCTTGCAGAGATATCCACAGACCTCCAGACAAAGGAAGGGCCTCCTGCGGGCATTCCGGATCTACCCAGCTCCTCCTCTGCACGCAGATGGCTATGTGCGGCTGGGCACAGGCTGAGGTGCCTCAGGAACCCGGGACCCCTCCTCCTCCAGACAAAGGAAGGGGCCTCTGCAGGCGCTCCGGATCCGCGCAGCTCCTCCTCCGCACACCGATGGCCAGGCGCGGCTGGGCACAGGCCGAGGTGCCTCAGGAACCCGGGACCCCTCCTCCTCCAGACAAAGGAAGGGGCCTCTTCAGGCGCTCCGGATCCGCGCAGCTCCTCCTCCGCACACCGATGGCTAGGCGCGGCTGGGCACGGGCCGAGGTGCCTCAGGAACCCGGGACCCCTCCTCCTCCAGACAAAGGAAGCGGCCTCTGCCCTTAGTAGTGTCTTTCAACAAGCCAAAGCTCTTAATTCTGTTTACATGCAATTATCAATTTTTAATTCAGTCAATCATGCTTTCATTGTCATATCTTGGAAATCCTTTCTATGTCAGAGGTCATAGGGTTTTTCTTTTGATTTCTACTATGAGTTTTATAGTTTTGGCTTTATATTTTAATCTAATCAAATTCAAGCTAATTTTTTATTCTTTCAATTTATGGTGTATACTTGGACTCATATTTAAAAATATAACATATGATGAAATGAACAACTACTTTGAAGAAAAAGAGACACTACAGTATCCAGTGCTGATCCCATAGCATCATGATGTGAAATCCAGAAATACTATAATTCTTTGTTCAGAGTGATTGTAGCCTGTTTTGTTTTATATAATTTCAACATACATGAAGACATGGACAGCTATTTTGAAGAGAATGAGAGACACTATGACAGCCATTGTTGACTTCCCTATTATCTGGTATTGAAGACCTAAAATACCTTCCTCATCCTGTTCAGATCAGTTCTATACTATGTTGTTTCATTTGAATTCTCTGTATGTAAAGATATGGGCAACTTTTTGGAAGAAAACAAGAGACTATGATAGATAGTGAAGATCTCTGATGGTCTTGCTTTGAAATTCATGTCTCTTACATTGCTTTCTTTTGTTCTGTTTTGCTCTGTTCTGTTGTGTTTAATTTTACCCTCTTTAAAATAAAATTTTAAAAATACAATAAAAAAGAAAAAAATTAGCTCAAATATTGTATCTTCTAACCCATAAACACAGTACAGCCATCTGCCAATAGTACTGAAGGATAGATTCTATGATTTCCTCTCTAATACCAAAATCTATGTAAATGGTATTTTTTAATGGTATTGCTTTTTAATTATAATTTTTCATTATTTCTAATGCGTACACAACTCAACTGACTTGTTTCATACTGAGCTGGTGTTTGCCAATGTTGCTTAACTCACCTGTCAGTTCTAGTTGATTTCTGTAGATTCTTTAGACACTCTTGCAAGTGGCCATATGACACTTTTATGTCTTCCTTTTAATCATTCATTTCTTTTCTTGCCATAATGTTTGGCTACAATATTACACAGAAGCTGTGAAAATTTTTCTTGAGGGAAACTGGGCAACCTTTTACCATTAACTACAGTACAAACTGTACCTTCAAAGCTTCTTTTTTTCAGGTGGAGAAACTCTCCTTCTATGGCTCATTTGTTAGCTTTTCTTTTTTAGAAATACTGATTGATTTTCTTTTTTTTTTCTTTTAAAGGGCAAAAATGAACAAAAAAATCAAAAGACAATCATGAAAACAAACAAACAAAGCAACTATGGACTTCCGGTGTCATGGCTGCCCTGACCACAACGTAGTGCTGAGAATTTCTGTCCCGGCTAGACTGCTTACTGAGACTTCTACGGCCTACAGGCCTCATGGAAGGACTCTTACAGACCGGAAAGACACACAATCTTTTAATATATTATGGAGGATGTCAAAGATGTAAGATCTAGCCAATTGCTCAGTACACACAATTAAGTTGCCATTTGACTCTTCCGGGAGAACATGGCGGACAGATAACAGCAACTACCGGCGGCTCTCTGAAAGACTCGGCTCAGAAGCCAGGAATGGTGCGGACTAAGGAGACATAGCAGGTGGAGATATGCTCTGCTGACTCAGGAACGAACTGGGCTGAGAGAAGCCAACTTGGAATGCAGTCCTGGTGCTAAAACAGGAACAGAAAAGACTCGGTGTGGAGGCTGGAACCGCGCCATTGTAAGCTGCGATTTGGGTTTCCCGCCGCGCAGCGGCTGGCTGCCTCTACAGTGGCTCGGCAAGGGGAGAGACGTGCAGAAGCTCTGAGAACGGCAATCTGCGAACGGCAGGGAGGCATGCACTGACTTATGGTGAGGTGAGTGAGAGAAACTGACACTCTACCACAGTTTGACTCCAGCAGAGGACTTTCTGGGCCTGAGCAGTCCTGCGGGAGCAGGGCGCGGTGGCGACTCCAGCCACACATCCCCCTCTCGGGCGGGATTGGTGAAAAGTGCCTGGCCTGCGTGATGCTGCCGGCGGACCTGGTAGGCTGTCCCAACCCAGATCCCAGAGCCTGACGGTGGCCGGGAGGGGAGACGCGTAGGCTGCCTGGTCCGTAACTCCCTGGTGCGCAGCGGTGAGCGGGAACACCTAACTGGCGCAATTCGATCAGGCTGTGGCTGACTGGGAGAGAAGCTGGGCCTCTTATATAAGCTTGCATATATAAGGAACAGAGAAGAAGAGGCAGCATGGGAAGAGGCAGCAACAAGAAAGTCTCCTCGGCCCCCAATTCTGAGAAACAGGCAATAGCAGACACCGCACCAATACACATAAGGCACCATATAGAGAGCCTCATAGACCAATTCAGGAATGAAGTTATCAACGACCTGAAGCTAGAAGTATGCAGAATAGTTAGAGAAATGCTAAGCACCACCCAAGAAAAAACAGGTGATGGAATGGAAGAACAGAAAAAAAGGGGAGAATTGTTTGATGGAGAAAACAGAAAGCATAGAATACGTGAAGCAGGTTCAAAGGGACTACCAAGATACTAAGAAGTCTATAGAAGACTGGCATAACAGCTTGAAAGAAACTAAGGACAGACTATCTGAACTGGAGGGCAGACTTGTAATATGGGAGAATGAAATGAAAAACTTCTTAAAAATAACAAAGAAACAAACAGCAATAATACAAAGACAAGAAGATGATAAGAGGATCCATAACTTAAGGATTAAGAACATAAAAGAAGAAGTAGGGATGCTAACAAGTGAACTACAAAAGTTACTCACAGAAATAATCCAGGAGAATTTTCCTAATTTAGCAAAAGGTAAAGATACTCAGATGTATGAGGCATACAGGACCCCAGCTACCTACAACCCTAACAGAGAAACACCCAGGCATATAATAATAAAAATTCCAGAAATTCAATACAAGAACAGAATATTAAAAGCTGTAAGAGACAAGAAACAGACCACTTACAAGGGAACACCCATCAGAATTACAGCAGATTTCTCTGCACAAACCATCAAATCACGAAGAGCGTGGGGGGAAATAATTCAAGCATTGAAAGATAATAATCTCCAGCCAAGATTGAGATATCCTGCACAACTGTCCCTGGAAATTGATGGAAAAACAAGGTGCTTCCAGGATAAAGAGGAACTGGGGGAATTTGCAACCACCAATTCAACTCTACAGAGAGTATTGCAGGATATTCTAAAAAAAGAAAAATACAAAGAACCCAGAAATAGTGGCGGGGAGGCCACAACAAATGGAGCAGAGAACAAAATGAAGAAGACAAACTGACAGCTACTGACAGAAAAAGAGCTTAACAGAAATGAGGCAGAGAAGATTGGATGATAGGAACAGCTATTTTGGAGAAAATGACATCTTAATAGGTAATACTGATTTAGTATCATCTTGTTTTGAAGTCTCATCTAGCTTTTGTCCTTCTGTCTCCAATGGTCTAAATAGGCTGTATCTTATTGGATTTTATTATGTACGATAGTATAAGCAAAAACCTTTTAAAGACAAGGAGATTATACAGAAACCATTGTTCATTTTCTGTTAGTTGATTCTAAATACTCTGTAATGCTGTCATTCTCTTGAATGGTTTTACATTGTTTTGATATACTTAATGCTACAGTATACGAAGTTGTACTCAAGGATTTCAAAGAAAGAAACAATATGGTAACTACTTTTAGGTTAGGATTATCTGGTGGTGAAACACTATTCTGCTTAAATGGTTATGTTTTGATCTGCGCTGTTTCGTTGTTATGCCCTCTTTTATCTCAATCTCCACTCCATTATTTACTTTTTTATCTTTATCCTTTTAATTAAAGGAAAAAAATAGCAGGATATATTATAGTAACCCATTTTGACTTTTCATTACCTTGATTTAAAGCCCTGTATTACTCTCACCATCTGGTTTTTAACTGATGTTCCCCTATTCTGTTTTGCTGGATAGTATCAGGTTCGAAAGTTTAGGCATCAGCTGTGAAGATAATGAGATTCATTATGACGCCCATTCTTGTTGACTTTTAGCTACTTTTGAAGACCTACAATGTCTCCAATGTTTTGGTTTTGTCGGTTTTATTCTTTACTGTTTTGTTCAATTGTATTATAACTAATGATATAGGCAATTCTATTAGAGATAGCGGGAGACATTATGGTAACCATTGTTGATCACCTGTATTATGTTTTTACATTATCTATTATGTCCACCCTTTTGACTTGACCGATTCTGTTCTGTTATGTCACATTTGGTTTTACTCTCTTCCAAAAAAGTAATAAGAACCGTGGGAGCAATGAAACCCAAAATGTGTAATAGTCATGGTACAAAAGAGAGGAAAAGAAAGTACTCTAAACTATATAACTGCATGTATATTTAAGTGTATAAGATAGAAAATGATATCACAGAGTTTTATTGGATCAATGAACAGAACTGTTTGCAGTATCATTGATGGAATGTCCACTTTACAAGCTTTAATTTTGTGACTTGAACAATTATTTCTAAGATGACAATATGTAATCCATTAACTAGTGATTTCCTACTGTTCATTTTTTTTCTGTAAATCTGTATAACTTGTACCCTTTCCCTGCTTTTTTTTTTTCTTTTCTCCTTAAATAAAATTAAAAAAAAAAAAAGCAACTATGAAAGCCAAACCACATTAACAACATGAACAGCAACAAAAAGCAATAGTGATACAGGTTTTCAAAACAAAATGATAGGAATCGAACCATAGTTGTGACATTGTATACTGTTATCTTCAAAGTTGATTTTCAAATGCTAAGCCAACTTTATATTCCTGAGAAATCTTTCCTGGCCATGATTTTTCTGTTGGATTCCATTTGCTAACATTTTACAAGATTTTCTGCATATATGTTTACAATGGATATTGGTATGTATTTTTAGTACAATTCAAATCTGATTTTGGTATCAGAGCAGTGCGAGTTTTAGAGAATGTATTAGAAAGTATCTCCTCCAATTTCTGGAAAAGTATGTAAAATTGGTATTATTTCACTAATAAAGACATCTTTGCAAAGTTTTTTTTCCTTGTTTCCATGCTTTTGGAATTAACTATAAAGTTAATTCACCGTAATTATTTTGGGTAGTCCTTCTCCTGGTCTCAGATGGTTTCTTCCATGCATATGCAGTATCAGTTGGATATACAAGTGATATTTCTCTTCAAAATTTGCTTTGTGGAGGTCACTTCTTAGCTGCCCTGCATCTTAGCTTCTTGGAATGCCAGTTCTGTCTCCTCAGCTCATGGAGATCTCTGAGCTCCTGTTCCCTGCACTGAAGCCTGGAATCTGACTCCAAGCCAGAAGGGTGAATATTCAGAGGACTCAGCTTCTTTGTTTTCCACCTCTTAGCGATCACTTTCATTTGCTGCCTGATGTGTTTTGAATGTTGTCATTTCATGCATTTTGCCATATGTGTTAGGTGTATTGGGGGGAAGAGTATGCATCATTCCCATAGCTACATCCTTAGCCACAGCAGGAGTTCCTTAACATTTTACTTAACATTTTCATCATCCATTAATGATTATTGCTTTAATAATTGTTTCGTTGGGTCTTGGTGATTTTTTAAAAAAACTTACTTGAAAAATTAAGCAATATCCCTCAGTAAAGAGGAACCATCTTGCATCAACTGGAAATGGGTTTCCATTCCTTCGAGAAGGGCAGAATTCATGTCTCACTTTTCTTTCCATTCAGAATGAAGAGTCGCAATAGTTGACTAGAATAGGGTCAAATCTTCTGTTTTTTTTTTTTTCCTGTTGCTTTTAGTTAATTTTGAGAATCGTGGGCTTGAAGGGTTTATTTATTATGTTACAATCATTTTATACTCACTATTCCTCCCATAACTCAAATCTTATCGAGTTTTGCTGAAGGAAGCACTCTCATTCTGGCTTTTGAGTCTGTGTGAAACACGCCCATCAGGCTGAACAACTTTGCATAAGAGCCAACAGCCCCAAACAGCTCTAAGAGTTATACCATAATTTCCATGCTCCAGACCTGAAATTGTCCATTTTCTTAAGAAGTTCTCCAGGTTCCCCCTTAATAGAATATATGTTTCTAAATGCAGGCTGAGACACTATTGGAATTCTGTGTTGTGGGGTTGTCAGCAGAGGAAACTATTTTAGATGTCACAGCCTGACAATACATTAATCACACTTTACCCTATTGTATGCCGTAGCCTCCCATGCCAGCAAAGGCACCTTTTAATAAATCCTGGCATGAAATGATACTTTAGCATATTTATTGTACATATTTTTAAGTATGAATTTTAAAGTCAAAGAAAAAGATTCAGGGGGATAATTTAAGGATCTTTCCAAGGCTCTCCAGTGTTCCCACAAAGACTTCTTGTGGTTAGGAATTCATTTTCAGTTAGAGCACCCATGTTTGCTTAGTTGAAGAACAGGTCCTTATTACCTGAATATATATATATATATATATATATATATATATATATATATATGTATTTTTTTTTTAACAGGTACTGGGGATCAAACTCATGACTGCCTGCTTGCAAGGCAGGTGCTTATGCCGCTGAGCTAAAACCCTAACCCCCATGTTTTTTAAAAATATCAATACCAAACGTCTACCCAAAAAGAACTAAATCAGACTTGGAGAAGATACATATTTTTGTTTTTAATTTTGGTTTGTTTTTTTACCATAATGTCTCTTGTTTTCTTCTAAATAGTTGTCTATATCTTCACACACAATGAATTCATAAAAAAAAAAACAAAATAGTATAAAACTGATCAGAACAGAATGATGAAGGCATAACAGGCCTTCAAAACCAGAAAATCAACATTGGAGAAACAAGAAAATCAACAATAGCTGGCATAATGTCTCTTATTCTCTTCAAAATAGCTGTCCATACCTTCATGTATGTTGAAATTAAATAATACAAAACAGACTAAAACCACTGGCATGGTTTATGTCTGTGGCCCCCAGGCCTCATGAGTTTGCATTGTGCATTTGTGATGGTTCATTTTCTAGTGCTTGGATTGATGGTGTCAGTGCTCCACCCACATAGGGGGGGAGCCAGGATGTGATGTAATGGCAGGAAGTAGGTGTGTCTTGCTCTTTGCTGGTTCCTGCTTGCTGTTTGCAGCCACCATGAACTGTGGCCCAGCCATGCCCACCTTCTTGGAGCCAACTGAGTATAGACTGAAACCTCCAAAAACTGTAGGAAATAAATCTTTCCTTTCCCAACTTGGGCTTCAGGTATTTTGTCTCAGCAACGAGTAAGACAACAACTCTAAATAAAGAGTAAAAGCATTATTGGATTTCTCAGCATGACAGTAGGAAATCAGCAATGGATACCATAATGTCTCTTTTTCTTCAAAGTAGCTGTTCATTTCATCACACATAATACAGTCAATTCTCATAAACTGTTTAGGAGAAGCTCTAGGCCTGTATAAGCCTCTGCATGTACATCTATTCTCTCTGCAGTAGAGGAAAAAACAAACAGAAACAAAACAAATTACTAGAAAAACAAGAAAGACAAGTAACAATAGCAAAGAACCCAAAATAATGACAATACAGGCCTTTAAAACAAGGTAGTAGGAACATAACTAAGGTTGGTAATTTACATAATGATCTTCAAAAGACTTCCTCAGATCACCAGACACAAACATGCAAAATTGATCCAATCCTATGAATGTTAACTGTTTTGTTCCAAGAACTAATAGAATTTGTAGCACAATCATCTTAGCTATCTTAAGTGTATTTATATGAATTTATAGTTTTTCTTTTTCCTTCCTTTTTATTTTCTTCTCCTTTTCCTTGAGAATTTTGTTTTGTTTAAATCTTTTCAGAGGATCACAATGTATTGCGAGCATTGAGAGCTATTCTCTTCGGATCTTGATATCATTTAAGAATGCAAGCATCACTGAAATAAGTCATAACTGAAGGCATGATTGTTTGTTTTTGCACTTCACTGATGCTGGAGAGAAAAGAAATAACCAGGTCTCATGGGTGTTGAGAGACACAATAGAAAAGAAGAGATAAGCAATGTAAGTGAAAGAGCTGCTTTCTTGCTGGATCAATTCCAATGATCAAGGATTGTTTATGAAAGCAACAAATTTTATTAAGAAATGCTTGTTTGACCAGTTGACTGCTCAACAGAGCTATATGCATATTCTGAATCCTGCATATCTTTCATTCATGTCGTTATGGTCCTGTGTTGATTATCTGCAAGGACTTCTGCCTTCAAGTGATTTGAGCTGGAATTCAAGTCAGTTGCCACACTGTTCTTTTATTCAGTTGCACAAAGTAATTTTCCAAATTAATCATATCACCGTCTCCCTCCTGCAATGGCCTGAAATCTGAAACAAGGGAGTTGCTGCTATGGTGAGGAACAGTTTTCTCACTTAATTTGTCAGACTTCCAACTACTCATGCATTCTCTAAGCAGAGCTACAGCCAATCTTTATACTTCAGGACTCAATTACAACTGATTGAAATGTTGTTTCCAAAATGCCACTTGACAGAAGAAGGCATTCTAGAAGGTTTTCTTCCCTTAGTCTGCTTGGGTTTCGAAAACCAAATGCCATAGACAGGATGACTGATGAACAACAGAAATTTATCACTCACAGATGTGGAGACGGAGCAGTCAAAGATGATGGCCCAGCTGATACAGCGTTTGATAAGGGCCCACTTCGTGTTTCTGTGCCTTTCCCCCATGTCTTCCCACCGTGGAAAGGTCAATCCTGGACTTTCAACCCCTTCTTCAGTCTAGGAGGGCTCCGTGCTCCTGAGCTAATCACCCCACCATACCCCACCTCCTGACTGCCCTCACAGTGGGGATTCATTTCAACCCAAGCAATTTGCAGGTTATAATATTCAATTCAGAGCACCCTCCTGATTTCACAGTATGTAAATATGCAGGAAAGTTGGAAAATGAATGGTACAGTGAACACTGCACAGCCGTAGCTGGCTGTCACAATGCAAAGCACTCTGCCAGGTGTGGTACTCACAAACTACTCCTGTCTTTGTGGCTTAAACAAAAGAAATTCATTTTCTCACAGTTCTAGAATCTGGAAATCCAAGACAAAGGTGTCATCAGAGTTGACTCTGACCTCTCCCCCTTCCTTGAAGATGACCATCTCTCCTGTGTCCTTACATGGTCCTCGTTTTCTGTTTGTGTCCTAATCTTGTCCTATGAGACACCAGGTTGGGTTATGGTCTAACCCAGAAAGCTCATTAATTTATTCAAATCTTTAAAGATTCTCCTCAAATGGCTTTGCATTCTGAGGTACTGCAGATTAATCTTTCAGTATATAAAACTAGAGGATATATTCACCCACAACTACTTTGTCTCTTCCTATCATATATTGATTTGATGCTCCATTTGCAAATATGTTACAGACATTATTATAATTCACCACAAAATGTGTCACCTTCTGTCTCTTGAGAATAAGAGTGATCTCCACCAGGCTTAGTGACACACACCCATAATCTCAGTTCCTTTAAAGTCTGAAACAGGAGGATCAAATATTTGAAACCAGTCTGGATAATTTAGCAAGAAACAACTTGTGTCAGAATAAAAAATAAAAAGGGCTAGAGATGTAGCTCAGTGCCGCATGGGTGCAATTTCTGGTATTAAAAAAATAAAAGAAAGAAACAAAACAATGGTTTCCTATGTAACTTTAATGCTGTGTCATATTTAAGACAACAAATGAGTAAACCTATTCAGTTTTACTCTAGTGGTCAAATAATCTTTTCAGCTGTCATTATTTTCCTGAGTAATAATTCAATACAATTCTTATATCAAATGTGGGTGTTATGTCTTTTGCAATCTATGATAATCCCTCCATTCACCCACCTTTACAGTGTGTCTTCTTTTTTCCTTTATGAAAATGAGTTTTTAAAAGCATTAAACACATTACTTACAAAATATTTCCCATTTTAGGTTTGTGTGTGTAAAAATACATAACTATTTCCTCTCAACTATAAGCTAGAAGTTGGCTATTGTTTGAGTTGTAAAATGGGCAGGTTTGTGTAATATGGCACAACATCTTTGCTCTCTCCTTGATGCTGGGTCTGGCCAGGGCACTTGCTTTTGCCAGCAGACACTAGCAGATATCAACAAGCAGAGACCTCCACATGCCGGTGCAGGGGGCTTCGCCCAGTTTAGCTGCTGCCATCTGCTAGTCTGCTGGCTAAGGAGGTTCATGTGGCCGGGTCATCCAAAAACCCACAACTGGCACCCATTGAAGCCATCTTTGCCCATGCAGGTGGCTCAGATTAGAAGAACCACATCTGATTGAGAAAGTGAAATACTAAAGAGCTATTGTCCTGAGACACTAACTTCTTAGGTGATTCATTGTTAAGCAAATAGGATTGAAGCAAACAGAGGCTTGACTGGGTTAGATGTCTTGGCAGGAAGACATAAGAGACCTATGTTCTGTTAGTACATCATGTCTGAAGTTTTGTAATGTCAACAGAAGGCTCACTTCTGAACCTAATGCTATGTGGATGAAAGAAGACGGATAATGCCTGGCCAATCTTCAAGTTAGTGTCTCTCCTGGGTTTTAGTATCAGGCGATAGTGAGGGTTGGCAGGATGCTAATAGTGACAAGTATCAATGTCCTCCCCCATACTTGATTGGTTTATTCCCAAATGTGGCCAGAGCATTCCTCAGGGAAGGAACTGTCTCATCAGGATAGATCTGAGGGTGGCATTATGGTACTCTGAGGACTTTGTCCCACCTAGCTTAGAGCTGTGCAGATTTCCTGCTTGACAGACAAAACCAAGGTAATTTCTTAAGATAACCAAATATGGAACCGTTGCATCCTTGAGTATTTAGAATAAAGAAGTAGCTACTTAATACAAGAATAAGGGGAAAACTTCTACTTAGTATCGTCAGCAAAGTAATTATTGAATTTTGGCATTGTTCCCATTAGAAGCTCAGATTGAATGAAAAAGAAAGGGAAAAGAATCAGGAAACATTTCTGTTGGTCATCAACAATCCCCTTAAGCTTCCCCTTTGCAATCATAGAGGGCGTTTCTATTTAAGTGACCCAATATTTATCAGATTCCAAACATCTGGCTGCCATTGAATAGCTCCCATCCTGGAGTAAAAGGAAACTTGTTAGACAACTAGCTGATCCCAAATCCATTTATTTAAAATAAATATATGAAATAATAATAAAAGGACATCAGAAGAAATTTACATATGGTGTGATTGAAATTTTAAAAGAATATTTCTGTGGCAGACACACTGCTATTAATCCCCATCAAAATACTTTCACTTTGACATACACCCTACTGTTCACACTTACCCATCATTTTTCTTTCTTTCTAGTGTGAGATAAGGTCTTGTTGTGCAGTTTATGCTGGCCTTGAACTCACTTTATAGCCCAGGCTGGTCTCGAACTTGCAATGATCTCATTGCCTTATTTCCACCTCGGCCTTCTGAGTACTGTATTATAGGTGTGTGCCTCCACACCCAGCTCCTGCCTCAGCCTTCCCAGTCCTGAGATGACAGGTGTGTGGCACTGCACCTGACTAGATATCACTGATTTGAATACTAATTTCCTCTCATTTTTTCTCCCTCTTTTTTTTTTTTTTTAGATTGTTTTCCTATGTAGTTCAGGCTGGCCTTGAATTCAGTATGTAGCCCCAGCTGGCCTCAAACTCACAGTGATCTTCCTGCCTCGGCCCCCTGAATGCTGAGCTTCCCAGTGTGCACCAGTACACTCATCCCCCTTTTTTTAGTTTTTAAAGTAAATTCCAGACATCATGTTACCTTAGCCTTAAATACTCCTCCTGGATCTCAAGGAAGAGTGCCTTCTCTTGTATAACTACACATAATAAAACTAAGAATAATTCCTAATTCCATCTAATAATCAAGCCATAATAAAATTTCTCTTTTCTGTTAAAAAAAAAAAAGCTTTCTAAAAATTGATTTGTACATCTCAAGCTCCAAATAAGCTCCACTCGTGGTATTTGGCTGTGATAATCTTTCTCTGCCTGTATCTTTAATCCACCAAAATGTTCTCTACTTCCTTCTTTGTGTTTGTTTCTGGGCCATTGATCTCTGCTTTCCTTTTCTTCTTTGCCCTGGTGCAGAGATTAAAGCCAGGCCCATGCATGTGCTAGATAAAGAAAGGTTCTGCAGTGAGCCACATTCCCAGCTTGAAAACAAATGGTCAAATGTCCTGTAGCATGCCCCACATTGAGACTTGGCTGAAAAGATAATTTCAAAGAGAAAAAAGCAGAATTGTGGACATGATTCTGTAACATCAGCCTGCCAGAACACCTGCAAACTGTGAAATTCCTATCAAAACATATGGGTAAATATCAATAGCAAAGTGAAACTTGTACTTAATCTGGACTAATTGGATATAGTAAATTTTGTTCCCTTTTTTCAATGTGTTGCTTGAGATGAAAGAGGAATTAGGGCATGGAGCATGTTTTGCTTTTCAAAGAACATTTGAAACAGTACATGTAATGAAGGTAACTAAGGCACACATGAGCCATTGCATACCGTATGTGAACACCATTATATTCATTATGAATTGAACAGTAATTATAGAAAAACCAGCAAAGACTAAAAGTGGCCTTTGAAATTTGAGAATGTGGAGTCTGTTCCCATGTAAGTGATATTGTTGGATTTCTAGAAGAAACAAGATGCTCAGATAAATTTGAAAGTCAGATAAACAACAAATACCTTTTTAAAGCATAAATACATCTCATGCAATGTATAGGCCATATTTATAGCCAAATTACTCATCATTTATCTGAATTCTAAATTTATCTGAACATCTTGTATTTTTATTTTCTAACCCTAGCAACCCATAGTAAAATCTTCGCTTGGCAGGCAAGAGATGACCCGAGGGGAGGGGACGGAGTCCACGAGGACACTGCTACTCATTGACCCCTTTTCTTTCCCTCCTCCTCCTTTTTTCCTTTCTGCCTTCCTTCCTTTCTCCCTTCCATCCTTTCCCCTTTTTTCTTGTTTTTGGTATTGGGCATTGGACCCAAGACCTCACACACGCTAGGCATGACCCTCAGTTGTGACATGTCTGGAGTAAGACATGCCTGGCAGATTAGTGCATCACAGTTCTGGATGTTGCCAGAGAGGACTGGCATTTGGATCAATGAAGTAAGGGAAGAAGACCCACCCCGGCCTACAGCTATATAACCTGGATGGAATAAAGAAGGGAAGCAGCAAGTATGCCCCTTTATGAAGAGCACCGTTATTTTTGAGTGGGTGCATCCTTTGGTGCTGTTGCCTTTGGACATTGGTCTATAGCCCTCCGCTCTTTGGCCTTCCAGTGCAGACTTACATCCATGACTCCAGGGAACTTCCAGGCCTTCAACCTTGGACTGGAGCTTCATCCTTGACCCTCTTTTCTGCAGTGTCCCAATTCTCGAGCTGAGAAGCTCCTGGGTTCTCTGAATTTTCCATCTGTGGATGGCCACAGGGGGCTCTCCTGCCTTTGATCCTGTACCTACCTAATAAACTCCCTTGCATAGTTTTTTTTTATATTTTAAAGAGAATAAAATAAAACAAAATATAATAAATCAAATCAGAACAGAACAACGTGAGTGATATAGGACTTCACAATGGCTACCATAATGTCTCTCATTTTCTTCAAAATAGCTGTCCATACTCAGTATAGCTACATAAGTCTGCAGAAGCTTTCCTCATGCCCTGCTACCTTCCTGAGAAACTGTGGTCAGAGACACCCAGGTGCCTGTCCCATTCCCCTATACCGCAGAGGGGCAGCCAATGTGGGAAGTGCTTGGGACTCCACAACCAACTTGTTGTGAAGAATCCAGGAAAATGTCACGATGAGCAAAAGGCAACCTCAGACCTCCAACCCACAAAGAACAAGGCTGGAAGATACAGTCATCAAGAAAAAGGAAGGCACACATCTTAATTCTCTAAGAGGAGAGCAACTCAAGTAAAGAAACAACTTCATGAGATTGTAAAAGCAGTCAGATCAGAAATAATGTCTCAGGGTAAAAGAAGAAATCACAAACATAATGAAAAAATTGTTGAGCATATGTAAATAAGACATGGATAAAAAAAAAAAGAAGAGCATAGGAAAATAATAGAAACCGTGAATGAACTGTATAGGAAGGAATTACCGTGATGAAACAGATTCAAAGAGATATTCAAGAAATTAAAAACTCCATTGAAAGTAGACAAAACCACTTGAAAGAGACTGAAAATAGACTTTGAGACCTTAAAGACGGGTTTGCAGCTAGCGATCGTGAAAGGAAAGATCGCTTAACAATAACAAGGAACCGAGAAATAGCAATTCAATGGCTACAAAATGACACAAAGAAAAACAATTTAAGATAATAGGTATCAGTGAAGAAGCAGGGATTAACACAAATGAAATAAAGACTATTTGCAGAAGTAATAGCAAAAAATTTTCCAAACATGGGAAAAGGATGTGGCATGCAGATAAGCAAGGCCTATAGAACTCCAACTAGCCATAACCAAAATAAATCTACACCCAGACATATAATATACATATAGTTTCAACAGAATCTGATCCTCTAAAATGTCTGACCAACACACTAGGCAAACACTCAACCACTGAGCTACATCTCCAGCTCAGCCCCACTTTTAAAATGTGGGAACTGTTATGTATCCATGAACTCTTCATTTGGTTGTTTGGGAAACCTAGTTTCCTGTTTCTCCACATGCACTCACTTAAGCTAAGATGCTTGGGAGACCAGCTGAACCCAAGTAAAATATGAGGAATTTCTTGATCTGCTCCTTCTCTGCAAGAGTCTGCCATGAAAATGAGGCCCACAGTCCCTCTACAATTTCCTCAAATTATCTCTGTAGACATCAGAAGGTATAATGCCGAACATACTTCAAAGTAAAAGACAGAAGACAAGAAGATAAGACAGGTAGGAAAATTGCCTCACTTATCCTGACCTACAAAGTCTATTATTATTCTGCAAAACTTAACCTCTGAACTTCTTCACACCTAAAACAGGAGAAAACCCACCGGGTTACTGAAATCATTAAAGGACAAGAAAATTTCTTCATTACATGAAGGCATATGGTTTACCAGCCCTTAGTTCTGAAAGAAATTTGTCTTGGGGACCATATTTAGTATGTGTTAGAATGGTAGAAAAGCAACTATTTCTTCAAAGCAAAGCACAAATAAAACTCCTAGGTAAAGAAATTTCAAAACCTCCACTCCCTGTTGTTGGGGTCACTTAATAGCAGTTTGGTACAGTTGATGTCCTAAATATCCTTGAATATATAAAGATTTTACTTCTAGATTCATTCAAACATGAGCAAAATGTTAGAGCAAAATGATTCATAGCTAGCAATACTCAATGTCCTCCTAGGTTTTTGTTGTTGTTGTTGGACTCTTGTTTATAAAGGTGTCCTTCAGTTTTGCCCTTGATCTCTTGTTTGATCAACTGACTTGGACTTAGATTCTGCGTTTGCAGTCTATTTTTGAGACAGGGCTCCCTATGTTGCACAGACTGGAGTGCAGTAGCTGTTCACTGGTGTGGCAGTTTCTGGCCCAGGCAGAATCACCCCACCTCGAATTACCTGTTCCTTGGAGGTCAGCATACTGCTACCAGAAATTCAGCATAGCATGCTGTATGCAGCCCAGAACTCCTGGACATAAGGGATCCACCTACCTAGAACAGACTGGTAGCTGGCACTTCAGACACACATTGGTCTGGTTTCCAGGTTTTTGATTGGGAAAACTTACTTCTACTGCCCTTCCTCACATATTAGTAGCACAAGAATGTGGCCTTTTTCTGTCTTTTCTGGCTGGCATGCTCCAGGTTTACCTTGGTAAAGGAGATGGACGGACTGCATTAATAGTCCCAACTTCTCACTGCTTCCCATACCTTCACCCTTTGGCAGTGACCCTGCTACTCTGTCATCACAGGGCTTCCCTGTGTCCGGGATCAAAAGCACATGTGAAAAAACAAGGCTTGAAAAGTATATGCATAGGTCTACTTGGCCTCTTGCACAATCGAGCACTCCGTTTTGTTCCACCACCTCAACACCATGCCTCAGCTGGCCCACTTGAGGACACTGGGACTTGGCAAGGGAACCAAATCTTCAAGTGAGACTACCATAGTCAAGCTCATTCCACAACCAACAAGACTCACTGGCCACAGATTCATCAGAAAGCCCAGCCCAGATCCACAGAATCATTCAGCTGACCCACAGACCCAAGAGAACGGCCTGTGATTTCAAGCTATTAAGCATCAGAATAGTTCACAGCAACAGTCAATCAATACAGTGGGGAAGATGAATCTCATACCTAAATTAAAGAGGGTCATCACACTCCTGCATAAAAAGGGAGCTCCATGAATTCTCATCAGATCGATGAGAGCATTTTGCTTTCTCAGAAAATATTTTGAATTTCTGATGCTCAGATGAGCCCACTTAAAAGTTCCCTCACTCTGCTTCTTGCAGGATGCTAGTGAGTGATAACAATCATTGGCCTGGAAAATTCTGAGCCAGGCCTTAATATGTCTCTGCAGTCATGAGCTACGAGGAAAGTTATTTCAAGGTCAATGGAGTTTACATTTGGGTCGAAAGATTCTGGTATCTCTTAAGCAGTCCAGATTGATACCATTATTTTGTGAACCGTGAAATTGGGAGCTCCTCTCTGATATTTTTGATCTAGCAGTAAAAGCTGACTTCACCATTTCAATCCAAGCATGAATACTTCAGTGATTACAAAAAGAGAAAGACACAAGAGGAGAAAACCACAGAAGAACAAACCTTGTTCCAAAGGGAAGACGAAGCCAGTAAAAACTGAGCAGAGTAAAGAGCGAGTCTCCAGGTTCCCTGGAAAACCACCTGGGAGTGCAAAGCAAGACCCAGCGGGACCAAGATCAGAGAGCTGCACATGGCAGTGAATTCAGTTATCCTGTAAATTAAAAAATAAAATATTCCTGGAGTCAATTAGAGCTGGATCCAGTCCTGACTCTTGTAATTGAATATGGGAAATGATTTGGGGCTGTAGCTTATGTTGACGAAGAGGCAGAATATGTGATGCATGCTTTTTTGGCTAAAATGAATTTTTTTACAATTAATTCAAGTGTGTACACTTTTTAAGGCTTGATATATATGGCAGATCCTCCTAAAGCTGGAAAATAATAGATTCTTTAATAATACATTTTTCTAAATAAAACCTGGAGACACTTATCTTAGTACTACCGTGTGAGAGAATGTACCCTGTGGATCTAGAGTTCAGTGCTCAGAAGTCAAGTCATTCTTTAAGCTACTAAAAGGCTGGAAATTTTGTCCAATCACCCAGCTACTCTCCCTAAGGACACCTGCCTAACTGAATTACCACAGTGACAGATCATGGATGATGAAAAATCTTTGACTTAATTGTGGCAAAGATTTGGAACAGGGCTGGAAATGCAGCTCAGTGTCAGGGTGCCCTGGTTCGACTCTGTACATTACAGAAGCAAGCAAGGAGGGGTGGAAGAGAGACAGACAGACAGACAGAGAGACAGACAGAAAGACAGAGAGAGAGAGACAGAGAGAGAGAGAGAGAGAGAGAGAGAGAGAGAGAAAGGAAGAAGGAAAGAAAAAAGGAGAAAGACCTGGAGCACAGAGGGGTTAGGGGAGGCAGTTATTGCCTTCATGTCACGGAAACTTCATTTCTTATTTTTCTTTAGACAGGTTCGTGCCTGAGACAGGTCACCGAAATGAAGAAAAACTACAGATAGAAACCTTTAGAAATGATCCAAGTCCATTCTCTTACTTTACAAAGACAAAGCTGCATGCAGCCACAGTCACAGCTTTATCAGGGACAAGTTCCTGGAATCACCTCCAACCAACCGATGCTCTTCAGGTACTGTGGTAACAAGTTTCTTATAGCTCTGCTCATTTTTACCAATTTTCTTGTCCTTGGCTTGACTTTACAAAAGACAAAGGAAAAACAGAAGCGAATTACTGATGTGCACTGGGAAATGTGAAAGGGTGTATCAAGATGACATCGCACCACCGGCTCCAGTTTTTCTTTGAATTGCACAGTTAAGATCACAGAACAATATGGGAAACAAGCCAGATTACACGGTACATTAAAACAAACGTGAGTTATTTCCTCAGCCCCCCAACCTAGGCAATGCCACGGACCACTGCCTTTGCAGGAGATGGAGAAATAGTTTCCATTTTTTGGAGAAGTTCTAGTTTAGTCCTTGGAAATTATGTTTGGATTCCTTTGTTCCACTTTCATTTTACGTGTCTCCCTTGCTAACATATTTTACACAGTACGAGGCCTATGCCTGTTTCCTGGCCACTAGTATTTTAACACATGGTTTCTGGTTTTGTAAAGTTTATCAAAGATCAGGATGTTTTCCTGTTGTACATGAATTAAAGAGCATACCAAGAATTTCTTGGGGATGATGTTGGTTTTATTTTCCTTACAGGAAGAAGCAGACTGCTAGTTACTATCATTCTTAGAAAATTAGGTTTATTTATGTCTGTCTGTATAATAAATATGAATCATTTCAAATTAATCCAATATATTTTCTTTAGGTAGGCTATTAAGGTCCATAGTAACAAAAAGAGATTGAATGGATAAAAGATCTAGGAGCCATAAACTATATTTTTTCCTTTGCTTCTCTCTAACTTACTCTTGGTGTGTCTCTTCTGCAGAATATTTTCAGGAGCTGGTTTAATGTTCCTTTAAAATGATTTAGCCTGAGGTCATAACTAGTTGTACACAAGACCTCTTGTCAGTTTGCTTAGTACTGGGATCAGCTTCAGAGAGATATAAGAACTACTAATTCCTTTAAGCAAAGCTCATTATCCTTCTCAGTTTAACCAGCAATGGCAGGAGAACAGTGCTCCTCTGAAACCTGAGAGGTTTTCATCCTTTTAAATAAAATATATTCCTTATCAAACAAAATAACAGAATCATTCACCAGACAGCATTTCGTACTTTGTTAAGTGTGGCTCACACATTGAACTATGGAAAAACCAAGGTTTTCAGAAGGCAAAGTATATGTTTTGCTTTATTATTGCAACTGAAAATGTCAGTCTGCAAGTTTATTATGCAGACTGTAACACATCTAATTAATACTGAAAGAGTTTCTCAGCCTGTAAAGCTGTAGTTTTGCCTTGTTTCTACTTCTGTTTTTGTTTTTGCTACCGGGGATCAAACTCACACCCTCACACTTACCAGGCAGGCACTTGTGCTGTGAGCTAAATCCCCAGACCTTTGTTCATACCTTTTTGAAAGCTGTTATGACTTGGATACTTCCCCAGAGTTCTAAGAAAAGATCCCGTGCTTTCTTCTACTAGCGTAGAATCACCCTTCCTCTGGCAGGAAGCAGGGGAACCCATGTGTGCAGCTTAGATGCTTTGTCCACTGGTTTGTCATCCAGCTAGTTTATACTGCTGGTAATCTGTCATCCGGTGAAATCTGATCTTTTTGATCCTTCTCAGGTACGAGCAAAAGGCCGTCAAATTTCTCCAAAATGAAAAGACTGGAGTTTGGAGGTGTCAGGAGGTTGACTGGCCCTTCTCCATCTGCCTAGTCACCGGGGTTCTCTATTTGGACCTCACTCAGCTCCTCAACTGTGGCTGTATCTTTTGCCTGCAATGGTTTTCCTCCAGACTTGCTGAACCGAGGGGGATGTGGGATCCGTCTCCTTTGGTGCTAAGCCTGGGAAAACATGGAGGAAACTGAGTGAGTTAAACCAGAGTGGTCTTTTGCTCCTCACGGCTCCACTCAAGACTGAGCTTTATGACGGTATAAAATGCTGCCATACTCAAACAGGTACATGACATGCCAGTACTTATTGTAAAATAAATGCTGTATTAGACGATTTTGCCCAGCTGTAGGCCAATGTGAATGTTTCAGGTAGGCTAGGCAGAGCCAAGATGTTCACTACATGTTAGGTGTGTCACATGCATTTTCCACCTCTGTTCCCTAGTACATAAGCCATTATAAGCTGAGGAACAGCTGTACTCCACAAAGCCAGAAGCCTTGCTTGTTTCTGGATGTTTCTGCAGCCCCTAGAGGAGAGCCTGGCATGTGTTAAATATTTTGTGTATGAGTTTTTTCATAAATGTATGCAGTTGGTCCTGGCAACAAGAGGCAGAGAGAACAAGCGTCCTGGTTTGCAGCGACCACATTCGGCATCAGAATGGAAGCTGCTGGAGGCACAAGGTACACGGCCCGGTCTAGTGAGGGCAGCAGGGGTGTTTCCTGCAGATCACTGTAGTGGGGTTCGAGGCATTTTCTTGGCTATGCAACCCCCAGCAGGTTCTGTAACTCTCACAGATATGTTATAGACCACCTAACATCACTGTAATAAAGTCGGCACTTTAAAAAAAAACAAAGGAAAGAAGCAGGGGCAGCCTAGACCGGCACAGTTAGATGCCATGAGTTCAGATCCCACATCTGGGGGAGATTAGAGGACAAAAACCACGTAACGGAGAGATGGGAGGAGGGCAAGGCCAACTTGGGAGAGGCTGCCACCAGAGCCAGACGGTACACCAAGCTTTATCCTGAAGTTCTGAGGATTTATTTCAACTACATTCATGGCAGTCGCATCAGGAGGGGAAAAACATGTGACTCTTGAGGGCTGAGATGAGGAGAGAAGATGCCCGAAGATAATTGCATCTCAGTGTCTGCTTCCAATTAGAGGGCAGAACGTCCCAGCAGACCATAGCTGTCATCCTAATGACCAAATCAAACTATAAAACCATATTTAAAACCTTAAGAGAGAGCTGAGGATGTGAAGGAAACTAAAGGACTCAAATTCCAGAAACAGGCTCCTGATAGGGAAGGAGAGGCCCATGGTTGCTCTTGCCCTGGAGAGAGAGAGGAGGGGATAGAACGCGGCTGAATTCTGGATACACATAAAAGATGCGGAGCCAAAGTGACCAGAGGGAGCTCTGTGGAAACGCAGCTCCAGTGAATCTGCATCCCTGGCCTCGCTTTCCTATGGGTCTTCCAAGGGGCTCTGGAAGGATGTTAGGATCAGATGCAAGGCAGGAGAGCAGAAGCCTGTCTTTCCTCAGATGAGCAAGACAGAGCAAGAGAAAGGAGAGAAATTCTTATTCAGGCTGCTGGCCACCAAGGCTGGAGATGAGGCAGCAGAGCCAAGGAAGCCTCAGAAGTACCAGCGGCTTCCAGCACCTGACACGGGGTGGGGCAGAGAAGCCACCCAGAGGCATAGCCCTGGAGCATCCGGAGACTTCACAGAGGTAAGCTAAGAACCCTCTGCAGAGAGGTGGGGAGAGATGGCTCAACATGCGCAACTGAGCACGTCCACAGGAAGCCTGCTAAAGCTGAACGTCCTCCCTCAGCACTTGGAAAACCAACTGGTGAAAAGCACGGGGCTGTTCAGAGTTTTCAGCCCCAAAGAAAGCCTGCTGAAGCTCCTGCTTTCAGAATAGTTGATGCCATCAATGAAGTCAGTCAACTAAGTTACAGCTAAGCTCAGATTCGGTTCAACTACAGATCAAAATGAAATGGACCAGCCTCCAGCAGCCTGACAGGAGAGCAGTACACCTTGTTTTTAAGTTTATTGCTTCTTACCGTAGACTCTACTGGGCTGTTGTTTGTTTTGTTCTGCTTGATTTTTTTTGTGTGTGTGTTTTGTTTTTTGGTGCCAAGGACTGAACTTGGAACCCAGGGTCTTGTATATGCTACTCAGTCACTCTACTACTGAGCTACAACCCAGCTCTCTCCTGTTTTGTTTTAATCTAAAATATACCACACACAGTGACAGCTGTGTGTCATACAAAGGAATAAGAAATGTGACTCACAGTCAAGAGAGGAAATAGTCAATCACAGCACACATGGGGATGGCTGAGATGATGGTACTGTCAGACAGGAACCCTTTGACAAAAATGCTTGATGTGTATGTTGGAAAGGTAGGAAACGTGTTAGAAGAAATGAAGTATCAGCAGAGAAGTGGACACGATGCAGAAGATCCTTTTTGGCTTATCTGAAGATAAGCTAAAATGAAAATATGGTACCAGAAATTTTTAAAACATTTTGGATAAACTCAGTAGCAGGCTGGGTGAATCAGAGGGAAAGATTAATGGCCCTGAATGCAAGTTGGTAAAAGTATCCAAAATGAAGCACAAAGAACAAAGTGAGAAAAGCACAGAACACAGCATCTGAGATCTGTGTTACAGTATCACGTCATCTGACATATGTGAAATCTGATGGCCGGAAACCAGGGAGGGATAAACTGGGACAAAAAATATGTGAGGAGATAATGTCAGGAACAGCCCCAAAGTAACAAATGATAGATCCGAGAAAATTCAACTCACCCAAAGTAGACGAAGCACGCACACACGCGTGCACACACACACACACACACACACACACACAACCACTAGGCACATCATAATTGAAGCAGTACAAATAGAAAATAAAGTCATCTGGAGAAAAATACACATTATCTGTAGGAGGACACATATAAATAGGTGATACTACCAGGAAAAATGGAGGCCAAAAGACAATCAAAATAACTTTTTTTCCCTCTTCAGTACAGGGGATTTAACCTAGGACCTTCACATAGAACCACATCCTCCAGTCTTTATTTTTTACTTTGAGATGGGGTTTCACTAAGTTGCCCAGGCTAACCTCAGACTTTGCAATCTTCCTGCCTCAGTCTCCTCCTCACTGGCTGTTACCACAGCATGTACCACTGCGCCTGGCTTTAAATGACTTTTTGAAAGTTCTCAAAAAGCTGAGATGCAGCTCACAAGGAGCACGATTGCAAGGCCTTGGGTTCAAGCCCTGGACCAACGGCAGAAATGTGCTTACAGACATCAGGCCTTCTGTACTTAGGCAAGCAACCTACTTCTGAGTTACATGCCAGCCCCCAAGTTTTATCTTGACTGCCAGCATAATGTTTTCCAAAAATATGCAGTCACACCAGTGTCGTCATCAGGTATTTACAGCTGTGATAAATCAATAGACAGGATGAGCTCTTAGAGAGAGAAAGCAGAGGCTTGACTAACGTCGTAATTGGGTGAAAGGAGAGAAGCAAAAAAGGAAATAAAGAAAGCATGTAGAAGGGTAAGTGCCTTGCAGACTCTCCAGCAAGGTTGCTATCGGCTCTGGGGGGTGGCAGAACTCCTCAGTGCCCGAGTCTGTGCTACACCGCAGAGGTGTTTTGTATTCTTGGCTCCCAGTGCAAATTTAGCTAGTGTTTCCAAGTCACTCTGTAACTGTATCCACCCCAACAGAGTCCCTTGTGCCCTACATGTCTAAATGCTCCTGAAAGCAGCATACCACTTGGATGAAAGGGTTTTGTCACCTTGGCTGCTGCATTGACATTGGGGCCACAGTTCTCTGCTGAAACATCGAAGGATGCTTCACAGGATTCCTGCCTCTAATCAGTCAAATGTCAGTGACACCACTCCCAGGGTGGTGGCCCAAAGTATGTCCAACATTGCAAACATCTCACCCAATGTCCTCCAATTGAGAATTACATGGGGTTAAGATAGCAAAAGAAGGTAAGTCTTTAAAAAGAGCCATGAAGCACAAGCTCAGAAACAAAAAGATAAAGAAGGAAACTTTTGAAGAAAAAGAATTTTTAAATACAGAAGTGGAAAGTGAAGTCAGATTGCAGCATGTTAGGGAGAGAGTGAGTGAATCCGAAAGCACCCTCGCTGTTGAACTCTGACTGCAGAAGCAGAGAAAGACAGAGGATAAATCCGAGTCAGGTAGAGGTGACACTTCTTACTCAGTCCCGATGCCAAAATGAATTCCAGATGGATCAGTATTAAATTTAAGACCTGAAATCTCGAAAATGTTGGAAGTAAATGTGAGTAGCTCCTTAAAAAATAATATAGGCACATAGAAGAGCTTTTAAACCATTACAAAATCCAAATTTTGTAATGTACAAAAGAGCAATGCTAAATATGATTAAATAAAACTTTAAATTCTGCATGGAAAACATGATATCAAAATCAAAAGACAAATAAAAACTGAAAAGCTTGCCACACCCATTCTGGACCAAGAACTACTTTTGTAACTACAAAGTATCCATAAGCAAGAAAGAAAAGAATATGGGAAAATATAAAAGAAAAAAGATTAGGCAGCTTATATCAAAAGGGTTGCAAAAGGGCAATAAATCTTTATAAATGATAAAGACATAAATCAAAATATTGGATGCCTTTCATCTACCAAGCAGACAAATGTTTAAAACACTGATCACATTCAATATCCATGAGCATATAGTAAACTAAAGTTCATATCCTCCTAGAGGACCTTTAGGTTGGTGACATTTCTCTGCAGGACAATTTTAGGGCAGCTTTTAAAACTGAAACTATACCACTGACTGACGCAGCAAGTGTGTGCTGAGGTCCTTATCCAGAACAGCTCACAGAACCCCACACCAGATGCAGCAGGGTGACCCCTCTCCCCAGGGCCTGAAAGCAAATACCAGTTCTAACCTTAGGGATCTCACAGTTGTGGGAATGGCTTTTCTGTGTGCATGAATTTGAAAAAAAGAAAAAAAAGTTTTAAAAAATTAATCCATCACATATAGGATCACCTATAAGTCACATTAGTAAATTAATTATCTTCTACTTTTTAAATAAGCAATATCCTTACATGAACAAAATCTGAGTAAACATTTAGTTTTGCAATACTGAGGATTCATATTTTCTTTTCTCGTGGTTTTTTTTTTTTTTTTTTTTTTTTTCTGTACCGGGAATCGAACTCACGACCTCACACTTGCCAGGCAGGTGCTTATGCCAATGAGCTAGAGCCCTGGTCCTAGAATTTTTTTTTTTTTTTTTTTTTTTTTTGAGGGAGTAAGAAGTATTACATTCAAGCTAGGTGCAGAACCTCAGTCCTGTAATCGCACCTACTTGGGAGGCCAAAGCAGAATGATCACAGTTTTGAGGCCAGGCTGGGAAACTTACCCAGCCTTTGTCTTGAAAAATACTTGCTTCAGTTAAATTCTGAGGAGAAAAGTTTTGATAGTAATGTTTAGTTTGGAATACAATAATAGGACTAAATAATACATTTTCTCAAAAGTGGAGAGAGCTCCTTCCCTTATCAAAAGCCAATTGAGGAGCTGGGGACATAGCTCAGTGGTGGAGCATGTGCCTGGCATCTCCAGCACCACAGAAAACAAGCCCAGGAGATTTTAGGGTGACAGACATGTTCTAAACTGGACTGTGGTGTCTGGCTTACAAGGGCCCATATTTATACTGTACACTTCACATAGGTGGATTTGGTTGTAGCTGTTACGACTCAGTAAAGTTTCTAAGCCATAAAAAATCACACAAAACCTAGTTTATTGCTTTTGCGAAAGGGAAAGCTCAAGTGCTCTGGTGAGCTGGTCTTTTTTCATGGACCAGCTGTGAAGACAGAGTTAGAGAGCAAGAACTCAGGGGTTTAGAAACCCTTAAGTCACTTGGAGCTGACGGCAGCAGAACCTGGCAGAGTTGTAAGCCTCAGTTCCTAAAAGAACTGTGTGTCTATAGTGATGAGGCTCCCTCTCTCTGGGGCTCGGAGGTTTGCTAGAGTCAAGCAAGGCTACACACAATGGCAAAAAGGACACAGGCCTGCCCAGGACTTGCACTCTGCTATTTTAACAAGCAGTTTTTGTTTTTAAATTCATTTAAAATCCCCACAAAGTAGAAAAGAAAAGTGGCATAGTTTCTATTACACTGCACCTTTAGGAATCGTAGGGGCTGGAGCAAAAGACTCACAGGGCCCTTCTCTGAGTCATGGTGGGTACCAGAGTGTGTATCGCCCATCTGCCTAGCCAGTAGCTTTCCCTAGAAAAGTCATGGTCGTATTTGCCATCACCTAAATTTAACACTTACATATTTAAGTAGGACACACATGAAGTTCTCCTAGAATTTTCTGCTGGCTCTTGAGTCTTTATACCTTAAAAAATGACTACTGCAATCTTCTTCCTTTGATGCTCCATGACAGGCTGCTCCTTTCTTTGCATCTGTTTGACACGCAAGCAAATTGCTGGTTAATTACGTGAGTGCAAAACTGGTCTCATTGCTCAAAGCCAAGGGAGCATCAGAATGGTTAATTACTGAACTAATTTGATAGTAGTATCAACAAGCCCAAGTGTTGGATCCATCAAATTAGTTTGGAAGAATCTTCTAAGAATGGATTTGGGAAATCGAAAGCTAAATATTTTTTAAACATATGTATATTTCTAGAGGACTTAAATATGTATTAAAGTAAGTGAAACACCTGAGATTCTTCTGTGAATCATATTGAGACTGACTGCTTTGAGTGGAACCCAGGAATAGAGAAGCCAGTTCACTTTTCCTGTGAGCCAAACTGTAACCCTCCCTGATCCCCGCAAGCATTTTTCGAGACAAAGTCTGGGTAAGTCTGCCCAGCCTGGCCTCGAAACTGTGATCATTCTGCATTCTCCCAAGTAGGTGGGATTACAGGACTGAGGTTCTGTGCCTAGCTTGAATGTAATATTTCTTACTCCTCAAAAAAAAAAAAAAAAATTCTAGGACCAGGGCTCTAGCTCATTGGCATAAGCACCTGCCTGGCAAGTGTTTCAGAGGACAGGCTGAGTTGATAGCAATCAAGCCCCCAAAACAACTAAATGTTTGCATTGTTTGATTGACTTTGCAGTACTACAACTGGTAGTCTCAGCATCTATTGGGAGGATGACAGTACACAATGTGACAGATACGGAGGATTTCCTTCTGTCTTATTTTGGAAACCCAATAATGTTCTCACTGTTTTGTTTTATTCAATGCTCTGTTCTATTTGATTTTTGCTACATGTAAAAGAATGGACAACTGTTGTGATGATAAGATCTATTATGGAAGCCACTGTTGATGATCTAGGGTCCTATTTTGAGCTTTTGTGCCACTTTCGCTGCTTGGTTTTGATTGGCCTTATTCTGTTCTGTTTTGGTGGGTTTTATTCTCCTCAAAATAAAAAAAAAATTAAAGAGAGATCATTAGTGGGAGGAGAAATTGACTGCCGCTCTTCTCATAAAATGGAGACAGCACGTTGCCTCCTGTGGTCTGGAGATTATTTATGTCTGAGTTTCCATCACATCTGCATTTTAAATGTAGTTATGTCTCCTGTCCAGATTTAGTTCAAGACACTGATTAAAAAAAGACATCAATCAATACTTCATTTAATAGCTCTTAAAAGTTTATTGTCTCCCTGTTAAAACATTTTTCTCTGTTGCAAGAGCACAAATGAATAAGGCCTTGTTAGGTAGGGCCTGTTAATGCTGGTCTTGTAATTCGCCTGGAGTATCTGTGGTAAGGGATACACTATGGTCAATACAAAAGTACAGTCTATTTATTTTAATTCACTGTAATTATTGTTTGCATGCCTGTGTCCTCCCCCCTCCCAACACACACACACACACACACATACACACACACACACACACACACACACACTCTCACATACACACTCACACACACACTTTTGTAAACCTTGGATTAAGCCAAAGCAAGTGCTGAGCAAACATTTGTTGGATTAGTGACGGTTTTATGGCCTGTGTCTAAGTGTTCCTCCAAAGCCTCAAGCAGTCATGGGGGGCTTTTCTGAGATGGCTGTGATGCTGGGATCAAGGGTGTGTGACACAAGGGTGTAGCACACTGATTGGTTTGGCATAGTGCTGGGAGTGGTTAATACGAAGACACTCCAAGAGCAGGTAGCATAACATCAGGGATAGACAGAAAGAGAGGGCTGCTTGCTGCTTGCTAGTTTGCTGCCTTCCTTACTGCCCTCCATAGACTGTTTCTCTGCTGGGATGCCCCTCTGCCATGTCACCCTGCCATAGAGCCAGGTGACTATGAACTGAAATCTCTGTAAACTCTGTGCTGAAATAAACCTCTCCTCCTTTACCTTTGGGTGTCAGGTGTTTTGCCTCAGCAATGAGAACAGTAACTAAGACAATGATGAGATGTTCTTTCCATCGATGGGAGACACCACCTGTTATCCAGCCAGAGTTCACTCTTGCTTTGTGCCTCAGATGAAAGAAGCCCTGATTTGTTCAGTTAGTGTCAGGGATCTACAACTCGCCCAAGACAATGAACTGTCATTGTCTGACCAGTCCTAGCAACGCCATTCCCTTCAGCCAACACTGGTCTAAGTGCACCCATGGAATCCCATGCTGCTCACCGAGATATAAATGAGTCCTCTGAGTGGGGCTTTCAGAAGATCTTGTATTTTCCCATTTGAAAGATCAGACTCCATTAACTAAACTTTTTTGCAACCTGGCTACAAAACACGGAATGCAAAAAGAAGAAAGAAAACACGGAATGCCTGGGGCAACCATCTCAGCATCACAACACATGAAGACAAAAAACTAACACATTCTAAAGCGGCAGAGATGCTGAAAAATAGAAAAGATTCATCCAGTGTGACTGAGTAGCTGCACCAGCGCTGGAGAGGAAAGATGCTTATGCTACTGGGAGTTGAGTGTCCATGCCTCAAAGCACCCCTTACTGATACCAGCCTTAAAGGTGCATGATAATAGGAAACGTAAGTGCGTGGTTGTAAGGAAGGCTATTTTTCGCTCTCTCAGTCTCTATTAATTGCTGACTTCTGTTGTCTTCCCAAACTCCCTTCAGTGTTGGTTTTCTATAGCACTATAAATATAACTACAAACTCAGCAGTTTAAAACAACACCAATTCATTATCTTATAGTTGCTATGGGTCAGAGACTTTTGGCTCATGGGTTTCAGAGGTATTACTCTTCTGTATCCTTTGGGCTTGTGATCAGGTCTGTGGCATTTTACATCATGTTGGAGTTCATAGCAGACAAAACTACTATCCTCATGGTGACCCAGAAGCAAAAACAGGAAGACGAATGGGCCTGGAGTCACAATATTCCTTAGAGGGAATACTTCCTCCCAAAGTTTCTACAACTACCACTTCCCAGGAACGCCACCAAGTGGGCCTCCATGCATGAGATTTTGGGGGACATTCAATATCTACACCACAGTGTTAGCATTACATGAGCTTGAGGTTGAGCTGTCAGCTGAACTGCACACCTTTCTGAAGTTCAGGCTCCCTTTTCAAGCCCATGGGGCTGTAACAGAATTCTGTTCTCATTTCCTCGTAGTGCTGACAAGGGGCTGTGGTGACCAGCAGGTGTCCTTTGAGCTCCTGGGGACAGCCCACTTTTCCTGTTTCCTTCTGCTTCAAAGCCAGCAAAAGGAGTTGCTATTCCCAAGAGCCTTTATTCATCCTTTTGTGATTCTCAGAAACACAGTTACCAAAATGCCCTCCTGGAAGCAGAGTAAACCCCCATTGGACACTCAGTCTACCAATGCCTTGGTCCTGTACCTTCAAGGCCTCCAAACTGTGAAAAATGCATTCCTATTATTTATAAATTATCCAGTCCGTTGCATTTTGTTACAGTAGCAAGAATGGGTTAAGATACTGCAGAAGGGCTAAGTCGAGCCAATTATCATTGCCTTTCAGAGGCAACACATCTGATGGTAGAGTGAAACAAGGGCCACCTTCATGTGAAGGAGGACGATCTTGCCTCACAATTACCCAGGCTGCATTGCAACTTGACTTCTCTGTCTGCCCAGTCCTGTGTTCTCCCGGTTCTCTCCCCCATTCCTGGTAAACATCCAGCGTCCCAGCTCCACCTCACCATTGCCCCTGGGGTTCCAAATATAACAGGTCTGAAAAAACTTTTTAAATTTTTCATTATAAATTCATCAGTAGACTAGAACAAGTTAGAGGTGAAATTTTACATATCTGAGTTTCATATTTATTAGTGTATTTCAATTTTTAAAGTCTTTAATAGCATTCAGCTAAATTTTTACATTTCCCATTGCACATATGTCTGGGGCTTTACTCACCCAGGTAGCTTGTATGTTTTTTACCATACATTTTTAAAAACATGCCTTCTAAATGTTGTTGCACTTATGGAACCATAACTGGCTTTTGCGTGTTGATGATACGCACATCCTTATTCACATACAGGGGAAAAAGCTATTTTCATACCTTCAAACAAAAGAACTGACCTTCCTTTCAATGAAGCCAACTTAGAGTTCATGCCCATTCTAACTGCATCAATGAGGCCAGGAAAGTGTCACATATTGATCGGCTGGACCTGAATGCCATAGTGCATTAACACACCCAGATCACATGGGTAGGAAAGTCAAGGTTTGAGATTAGGCAGGATAAGTGAGGGATTTGCTTGGGATACCTGCCAGATCCAGTACCCTGGAAAATGCTGCAATCAGGGCCCAAATACCGGTTCCACCAGACAGCCTGATGATTCATTTGAACGGCAGCACCACACTCTCAAAAGTGCTTCAAACAATCACCAAGGTTACCACAGAATTTAGGGTGAACTTTTATTTTTTTTAACTCAGAGTCAAGATACTAAGTATAAGCCTCATTTCTTTCAGACATGGCATTTTTCCTTAATCTAAATTCACAGCCTCCAACAGTTTTGTTTACTACATTTTGTAGAGGTGGCCAGGTTTCAGAATTAGGAGGTGGGCTCACGGCCCTAGGTAATACAGTTTCCAAGGCATTGTGACTAACAATGGAGTCCCTAGTGATATCAAATGACAATCAGGTAAATATGATCTTAGTGTTTTACAACAAAAGGTCTGTGTTACAAGGATCTATTTTGAGGCTAGAAATACTCTATATGCACAGCATCATCTGCCTTACTTGATGGTTAGATCTCACATTTCCATGAGCATAATCTTCTTCCATTGCCTCATTGAGGTTTTGTGTTCCTTTATCTGATGCTCCTGGGAAACAGAAAGGCTGGATATGTTATTTTAGTTTTGACAAATAGGGGTCTGATCACCAAGGAACAGTAGCCTGTCATTACACGGTGCCCCAAGACACCGTGTTGCAGCAAGGTATTTTTAGCTTCCTGCATGTGCCCCTGTGTCAGCCTATTTGTTACTGAAGAGCCAAACAGCGATGTGTATTTTTAGCAACATGATTATGCGTCTTCCTTTATCTGCAGGAGCCTATCTCTTTGCCAAGTACAGGATCCATTAGTTGACCAGCTGCCACGTGAGCTCTGCTCCTGTCTCTAGCCACATTTTTCTTCCTTATGATTATTTTTAGAGGAAATGTCCTCTCTTGCAGCAACATAAGTTCTGCCAAATAATATACCTGGGAGAAATGATTGAATGTTATCATCTTTGGTAATCTCACAATTGGTACAGTGAAGATATTTCCCTTTGTGTTCTGAGGTTAATATATTCAGATCCAAACCATCTGAGAAAAGCATGAATCCTAATGTGTTTTATGAGTCAACATAGAATTATTTTGTTACAAATAACTTGTTTATATGACTAACTTGCAGTGTTACTGTTCAAGAACTGGGACCAAATGTAAGGTAATTCTTTTTTAAGATATTTAATTGACCTGTGGGACCTACTGTAGCTCTTAAAGTGACAACTGGTTTTGCTTTCATGTTCTTTAAACCAAACCATGTAGTGTAGTAACTGAGCTTGTGTTGATATTTTTAGTAAATTAATACTTTGTAAAATGTTTTCAGATTCCTACTTCATAATTAAGTTTACTAATTAGGAAGTTGTTTAGGACAAGTGCAGTGTGCATGCCTGTAATCCCATCACTCAGGAGGATCGCCACAAGCCCAAGGTCAGCCTGGGCTACATAGTAAGTTCAAGGCTAACCTGGATTACAGTGAGACCTTGTGTTAAGAAAAAAAGATATTTTGGACCATTGTCTAGAGAAAAAATTATTTGACATTTCAATTTCATTTTTACATACCTTGTTGATGGCCACCATTTACTGGGTGCCAACGAGGTGCCAAGTACTACCTTAAATCAATCCTTTATAAGTATTACCTAATCATCACAGCAACTGAAAAGTTAGATTCAGTGTATGAAGCAACGGAGACTTAAAAAGATTACATCTCTTGCTACAAAGTATAATTTTAAAGCATCATAAAATACTGTCAACATATGAATGACTATTAAAGAATACTCATGTACTTTAGAAAGAGAAACAATTTATCTTCCAGTAAGTGTTTAGGGGGAAGTCCCATTTAGTCTTCTTATCTGGTGATCACCTGTGAAATTATTGAGAAAGCCAGTGTTATGTGCTGATTTGGCAAATCACTTTACCCATGAAGAGACAAAGATGTATTCAACTTGTTCAAGCTGAAGGTTTGGAAGGTTAGATGGTTGGGTCTGATATCCCCAGGTGACTTCCAGTCCCCTTCAGGATGTGGGTCTGTCTCTGCACAGTTAGGGGTTCTGTTCTAGTCTGTTAACACATTCTGCCAGTGTTGTTCAAATGCCATTTTAGTTTTAGGATCTACAAAAGCCATGTGATGGAAGCCTGAATTCCTATTAAGGAATATAAAAAATATCCAGCATTCAATTTAACACCAAATTGTTTCAGTACCAACTAAATGAAAAGCACCATTTCAGTATTCTAAGGGCAGAAACTTGGAAGAAATCAACATAGTCACGGCCGTCCATGACTAGTGAGTATAGTGGCCCCCATGTTCAGTTGCCTCTCTAGTAGTCTCTTAATCCAGTCAAGTTAGCAATTAAGATTCCCTGAAAAAATATGGCAATTACTTTTTGCAACCAAACTGTGGTCTAAGGTGATACAATGGGAAGACAAGACTGGCAAATATTCTTTACTACTGAGAGATCAAATGAAAGTCAATCAGGGAAGAAAGGCTTGGAAGCCCTGTTGGGGGTGAGACAGTCTCCAGCAAGCTGAGGTCAGGGACAGAGATGACCAAGAGAAGACAGAGTGCATGACACAAAGAAAAGGTAGAAATGCAACAATATGGTAAAAGGGAACAACTGATGCGAAGGAAAGAAGTCATGTCAACACCATCAGCATCTGACATAAACTCAGGAGCACAAAAGTGATTCTAGGGCTTTTGCAGCCCAAATAAATTCCAACTTTAAATGAAGACATGCATTAATTAGAGCTAGAAGAAACCTCCAAAACAATTTAATGTAACTGCTTCACACTACAATATGTATACAACCACTGCTGTCCTGAGGCATAACTGCACTGGCAAGAGACCAAGGTACTCATGACTCCTAAAATTCTTAGGTACAAATCTTATATAGTATGAAAGACTTCAACACTTCTCCAGAAGACTGTGCCTGATACAGGCACCAAAGTCTTGGATGAGATTTCTTCTTGATTCTGAGCATCATCTGACTCCCTGGTACTAGAGATTATGGAAAAATTAACCAGGGGAATGGAATCCTCTGGAATATCAGGGATGTGTGGCAGCATTAAGATTTCTGAGATGAACCAAGGAGAAAGTATAAAAAAGCAGGTACACCTCAGAGATCTCTCTGTGACTTAGGTGCAAGGAATCAGTCCTGGTGAGTCCCCAGACTTCCTGAAAACTGATGATCTGAGGAGAGTGAATAAAGAAAAAGAAGGGTACCTTCTTCCCCCTGACGTGGGAGCACTTATAATAAGAATATTTCAAGAACAAAATATGATCAATGTAAGGCAAAGGAAAATAAATCATTCTGGATAACAGTCATTGGTATGGATGGCACAAGTTGGCCAAAATCAGAAGCTACTTCCCCGCCTGTGCTGGATCTTGAACTCCCATTTCTGAGCCTCCTGCTTTAAGCCTCCCAGAGAGTTGGGATTATAGGTTATGCTGCCACGCCCATCTCATAAAGTACTTTTGAAGATTAATTTTATGTGTGAACCTGGCTGCGCCACAGGTCCTCAGATACTTGGTTAAACATTTGTCTGACACATCTGGATGGGTGTTTTGGGGGATATAAGTGACATTTATATTAACAGACTAGATTACTTTTCATTAAAAAGGTGAGCCTCATCCAATCAGCTAAAGAGCTGAGTAGAACAAAATGACTGACTCCTGCCCTTCCCTTGCCCAACTGCCTTTAACTGGGATGTCAGCTTCCTCCTGTCTCTGACTTGAACTGAATCACTGATTCTTGCCCAAGCCTTGAACCTGCTGGCCTTCAGGCAGGAATTGCCCCACCAGCCTCCTGGTTCTCAGGCCTTTGAGCTCCATTTGGTATTGTACTATCAGTCCTGTAGTATCTCCAGTCTCCTGACTCACTCCGTGGGTCCTGGAACTTGTCAGGCCCCATTATTTCATGAGTCAACTTTTCATAATAAATCTCTTTCTAAACCCAGCCCATTGGTTCTGCTGGTCTGGCTACTCTTCCTTCTAATCTAAGTAGAAAGTTTGTCACAGGGATCAGGCCACTCATTACCCTTTGGAAAGACTAAGGACTGAAGAAGAAGAGACACTAAGAAACCCAGTGCTAATTCTCTAGCGTTGTGATATGAAATCTAACAATACTATCATTCACTGTTCAGAGAGATATTAGTCTAGTCTCTTATGTTCCATTTCAGCATATGTAAAGATAAAGACAGTTACTACGAAGAGACTGAGAAACATTATGGTAGACATTATTGATTTCCCCAAAATCAGGTCTTGAAGACATAAAAAGCCTTTATCACCCTGTAATGATCTGATTAGTTCTATAATGTCCAGTATATATTCAATGTGTGTGAAGATGGGGACAACTATTTGGAAGAAAACTAGAGACAATAAGATAGACAGTGAAGATCTCCAGTGGACTTGCTTTGAAATCCGTGTTTCTTAAAACTGTTTCTTTATAAACTGTTTTGTTCTCTTTTGCTATGTTTAATCTTACCCTCTTTACGATTAAAAAAACAAGTATGTAGGACTGATAACCACATTACTAAGTTCTTGTTGGATCGTTGAGCAGAACTGTTTGCAGTATCATTGTTTGACTATCACTTTGTATACTTTAATTTTGTAACTCAAGCAACTATTTCTAAGATGATGGTATGTAACTTATTGGCTGGTGATTTCTTACTATTTATTTTTCTTAAATTCTGTATTGTTTCTATCCTTTTTATCTTTTTTTCCTTAAATAAAAAAATTTTTGAAAAAAGACAAAGGCAACATGAATCATGGAATTACTGCCGGACTTAGGTGGTCAGGGAATAGAAGAATCCCAGCACTCTGTGGGAAGTGGGTGAGTGACAGCAAGAGGTGCGGGAGCTGCTGCTGGACCTCGAGTCCATCACCCACCAAAGCCCACGCCAGCCTGCCTGGCTGTGCTGATAGAGATTGGGGCTTCTGCTACCTCCTCTCCTCCACAAAAAGAGTGAGTTAGGTCTCTTCCTCTTGTAATAAGGGGGAGAATTTAGAAGACTCATAAAGAAAATGTAGTAGAGTAAAAAAAATATAATGAATCTCATTGATCTGAATAAGAAGAACAAAATGTCCTCCCTTGTCACACCACCAGGGACACACAGTTTCAACCACGATCGTGCAAGCAGGTAGTCGGGAGACCTGTGGGTTCGGGAGCATCTGCGTGATTTCAGGAACTCAGGCTTTTTCCTGGAAGGCTGAAGACTCCTGCGGCTTTCCAAAAAGGCCTTTGGACTGGGTGCAATTTATCTTGTACACAGGTCAGTGACATTTGGTTAGAATCAGCTGTGTTGTTTCCCTGACACTAAACACCAAAGGGAAAATATAACCAAGCAGGAAAAAAGAGATTGAACTTTTTAAGTCAGGCTGGGGAGATTTTTCAAGCACTAAAAAGTAGGGCCAATTCCTGCTTTTTATGAATTAACAGTTCATCACTGGAGTAATGATTTGCAAAACACCTAGAACTCGCCATCATCCTGTCTGATGTTTAACAAATCCAGATGCCAATTACCCCATGTATATAAATGCTATTTACTGTGGTCAGTAAACTCAACTCATGATCAGAATGTGGATTTATAAGGCCGTGTAAGTATTTGTTCACTGGTAATACTATGATGTTCTAATGGGGCATAGTGTCAACAATAAAACACCTTGTAAAAACCCTGAGCATTTAAAACTCTGGAGTGGGAAATAACATAGACCATTAGAAATCAAAGTGTGAGCATCCTGTTAGTGCCCTGGATCACTTCAGCCAGTAACTGTGAAAGCATTTCTTCCCTGCACGCCCACCACAAATGTTAATGATAAGCAGAGCTTCCCAGCATTAAAAAAGCTTTTTATCTCTACCAACAGAGTGGCTTTGATGAGGGAACAAATTAAGCTAACGATGTGGGTTCAACTGTGTCCAAATGATGCATATAGGAAACATTTTGTGCATCCAGAGAAAATTCTACTAAAATAAAGAAGAGAGCTGGGGATGTAACTCAGTGGTAAAGTGCTTTCCGAGCATGCACTAAGAAAAGAGAAAAAAAGCATCTCATTAACTTCATGAAATGACCCTTCAGTAATACTTCTGCAGGGAGTGATATTATCCTGGTTTCACACATGGGGAAACAGGAACACAGAAAAATAAAGAAGTGTGCCCAAGGATTAAGGATTAAGAGACATGCATTTGAATGTGGATGCCTCTGCCTCTAACCTACACTGTGGGGACATCCCATCACGCAGCATCATCGGCAATAGAAAGACTACTGTTTTCCAATTTAAAAGGGTCACTCTAGGTAATGAGAACCACAAAGCACAAAATCATAAAGCAGCAATCTTTTAATTATTCTTCCAGACAGGGAAATATTTGTTGTGTAGGTCAGATACCATACCTTATTAAAGTAACCAGTAAACATAGTGACTCCCCAAGGGAGCACTGCGGAGAATGTCAGGAAGGGTGAAATTTGAACACAGGGAAGAAAGCTCAAATGCAAGATCATTTAAAGACAGAGGCCTACTGAAGAAAGCAAGTAGAGAGCCATGGGTATGACTCTGCTGAATGAGCCAGGTGGCAGCTCTGATTTCTCCAGGTCAATCTAGAAGCCTTAAGCTGAGGGACTGTGATTTCTTTTCGGACTGAAACGTCCGTAAATAGGTATGAAATGGGTGATGGGTCAAAATATGAAAGAAAAGGAAACATTTTATGCATCCAGAGAAAATTCTACTAAAATAAGAAAGAGAGCTGGGGATGTAACTCAATAGTAAAGTGCTTTCCTAGCATGCACTAAGAAAAATGAAAGAAAAAAAGTATCTTACCAACTCCATGAAATGACTCTTTAATAATAATTGTGTAGGGAGTGATATTATCCCAGTAGAGCTTTAGAATCCCAGAAAAATGCCACATTTAGGAAAACTGCACAAAAGCAGCTGTTACAGATTAAAAACTGATGGTCAACTTAACACCAGCTGAATTAAATCAGTATGTGCTGAGAGTAGATGTTCCACCTGAGGCGAGTTGGCAGCATAAATAGAGATGTGGAGAAGGAAAAGCAAGGCATTGTGGGTTTCTCTAAATGTTGCTGTTTGAACCATTGGTTTTCCTGGAGGAGCTCATCAATGACTAGCTTCCCCAGGGTGATTTTTACCATTTTCATCAGAGGAGTTCGGGACCTTGTTGGTGAGAGTGGCTGTGGTTCACTTTGGGGGAGCTCTGGAACTTACACTGAGCATCATTTCCTGGTTCTGGAGGGGAAGATGTGCGCTGTTTAATCTCCAGGAGAAACCGGTCATGCTGGCTTCCTGAATATACTCAACTGTTCTTATTGTTGGAGGAGCTTGGTACCTCTGTGTCACTAAGGATGTGATAATTTTGTGATAATTTTCAGGGCAGCCCCGATTCTTATTTTGAGTGTGTCCTCTCAGCTCCAGTGTAGAGCCTTCAACCTACCAGCACAGCTCCTTCACCCTGCTGGCATGGACTTTCTGGCTTCCACCTCTGACTTTTGGGCTTTCCCAGTGTGGACCCCCAAAACAGACTGGTGTGAGTCCTTCTCGTGGGCTCTAAATCTCCAGTTGGACTCGTGGGAGAAATTGTCATAAGCTCTGGGTCTTCATCTGGACTCAGTGTGGGACACTGCTGTGGGATCCAGGCCCTTGGTGGAATATTCTGAGTCTTTAGTGTTGTGGACAGATTTCCTACATTTTCTGTGTTTAACTCTGGGTGACCATCATAAAACAGTACTATAAATTCTGTGTCCTGATTCTAATTGTTCTCCTCACAACACCTGACCACAACAGCAGCGCATGTTCAGTTCAAGGGACTGTTCACATTGGTTCCATGAGGTCAGATCTTCAGCTTCTTAAGGGAAGACAGTCTTTTACATGAAATCATCTTATATATTTATTTATTTATTATTATTATTTTGTCTTTTTCGTTTTTATCGGTACCAGGGATCGAACTCATGACTGCCTGCTTGCAAGGCAGGCACTTATGCCACTGAGCTAAATCCCCAGCCCCTTATATTTATTTTTTAAATTGACACAAATTGTATATAATTATGGGATGAAGCATGTTTTAAAGTGTGTATATATTGTGAAAGTAACAGCAGCATTAGTTCTCATGTTTATTTTTTGTGTAATGAGAACATTTAAAATCTCCTCTTGGCAATTTTCAAGTATACAGTGCATGGTTGCTAACCACCGTGTACTGTGGACCCCTAGAATGTACTCCTCTCATCTCACTGATAGCTTGCAGCCTTTAACCAGCGGATGTCTTCCCAGTCCCAGCCCTGTGTCCAGCCCCTGGTGGCCACCATTCCACTCTTCAACTTTCATGAGGTTCCACACACAAGTGAGACTGTGCAGTACTTATCTTTCTGTGCCTGGCTTGTTTCCTTTAACCTGATGCCTTTCATTGTCACTCATGCTATCACAAATGAGAGGATTTCATCTTCTTTCTCTTTAAATAAAATGTTTAAAAAAGATGGAAATGGAGCGTTCGCAAATGGGAAGGGGAACAATGGTTTGAAGGAGCAGGGAGGGGTGAGGGAAGCAGAAGAAGAAAAAGGAATCAAGGTGTATATGCACGTGTACCAACTTTTTGTGGTAAATGTGGTCTTTATGTACTGAGAACATGTATAATAAAAAATAATTTTGACATTGAGTGAGCCTGGCAAAAGAGATTAATACTATTCCACTATGCAGACACAACATACACTCACAAAATACGGTGACTCTTTAAATTGGTAAAAGTGATTCCAATAAAAGGCACAGTGCCATGGTCCCCCTCCAGATATTCTGCCTTGCCTAGCACATGTTCATTGTGGGGTTCTTGCCACTTTCTGAAGCCCTTCTGGAAGTCCTCTCTCAGGAATGTCTTGGGTTGTGCTGTCATGGCTGGTGCTTCAATGTCTTAAATTGATTCAAAATGTTTTCCTTAAATGGAAACAAAGCTTTTGTAAGTAAGGAGAGGGAGAAGAGTTGAAGGAAGGGAAAGAGAATGGGGAAAAAAGAAGAATTAAAATATACTATGTACAGGAACAGACTCCCTCAGATCAATGTGATCATTACCTGTATTGAAAGTGTACCAATAAGATTAATTTTCAACTGTTTTCTTTCCATGGTCATTTTCATTTTGGAGAAGAGCCAGAAGTCACATGCTGCCAGATCTGGTTAATACAGTGCAGGACCTATTGTGATGTTTTTGTTTAACAGAAATTGCCATAAATGTTTTGAATTGCAAAAGAGGATTTCCAAAACTACTTCAGAAAAATGAGATGAAGGAGGAGATGAAATGAGAGGACATGTTCTGAGGGGGATTAGTGGCAATGTGTTTTGCTCAATGCATTATTTAAATGTTCACTGTGTTTTGTGGTCACACTTTGTATATCATATAGAGAAAGTGGCTGGATTTCTAGCCACCTCCAGGGAGCAATTCAGTTCCTCAGGAGGTGAGCTAATATCCTGCAGACTCAACAAGCTCAAAAATCCCTTGAGAACTTTGGAGTCTATAGCCCACTGCAACCCCACAAAGGCCAGAGGTGGGTAGAAATTGAGGGTTTCCATGGCAACAAGAAGACTTGGAGGAAGATATGGGATCCAGTGACTGTGACAAAGATGTAAAGTGCCTTAGGTTTGAGTCTCCAGAGTGTCATTTTCCAAATTGTGCCTATCTCTGGCTGTCTGGGTTAGGTCACTTAGAATCGCAAAACGCAGAAAGGGGGACTTTGTTAACAAGAAGTCAGAGGTGTCAGGAAACTGGGAGAGAAGAATCTCATGCTGCCTGGAACCAGGCTTCAGCGAGCCTTCTTGCAAGGATGCTCACTTGCTTGCTCTCACTTTTGTGTATTCCTACTTTAATTCTCTCTTGCTATCACATGGAGTAGTCCTGCACCACCCAGTCCCCAGAGTTTCTTCTGTTTTGTTCAGCAGATACCTACTGGGGTCTCTGAGTCCAAATTTGTTAGGTGTCCAGTCTAAGGCCAGTTAGCTCTGGCCAGGGAGCTTGGTCACATGGCTTAAACATGGTGGCCGGTCACCTCTCCCACAGCTTTCCCACTGCAGGGGTAAGTGCTACATCGTAGCACTGCTGCAAGGAAACACATGAGGAAATAAGTTATGGTGTGAGAACAGTGCAGACCGGCCACAGAATGAGTGCTTATACTGGTGTTGTGGTTTAGATGTAAAATGTCCCCTTGGGTTCAGAGCAGAGCTTACTTCTGCCTTATGCTTTTGGAAGGTGATTGGACCACAGAGATGCTATCTTTATCAGTGGATTCTCAGTACCGGAGAGTGTCATGATGAGAGGGGACCTGGGGAGAGGAAGGCCACTCGAGGTGTGATCTGGAAGGGGGAATCACCCTTCCCAGCTCCTTCCTTCTCTACCTCCTGCCGCCATGACATCATGAACAGATTTCCTCCACCAGGTCCTTCCTGCCTTGGAACCAATTGACTATGTTTAAAAACCATGCACCAAATAAATCTCTCCTTCTTTAAATTGGGAGTATTAGGTATTTTGTCCTAGCAACCAGAAATTGACTAAGACAATTGGGCTGAACAATACCTCAAAAAATCTGTGACCACCAAGAGCCTTTGAATGGGACCTTATCTGGAATTAGAATAATCACAATAAGATGAGGTCGAATCTTATTGAGAGTGAACTCTGATCCAGTGACTACTCTCTTTATCACTTGAAGGATATTTAGACACAGAAGGTCACACAGGAAAATGTAATTGATGACAGAGGAATATACTGGAGTAATACTGTCACAAGACACAGAATGCCAAAGATCATTGGCAACTACCAGAAAGTGAGAGAGGCCTATAACAGCCCTTGATGTGCACTTGATTTTGAACTTCTGTCTTTTACAACTTTGAGCTCCCTTAACAAATTTCTGTTATTTTTAACTACTCAGCTTATGGTGATTTGTTGTGGCAATCTTAGAAAACTAATGGTCAGCGGAAGTCACCAGTATTTTAATCAACAATTTTTCTGCAACAGCCTATTTCCAGTGAGTAAACAAATGGAGCAAACAGTTATTGCAGAGCTAGTTTTTCTGGTGATAGCATTGAGATCAGGCCTGCCCAGTAAGCACTGAATTGGACAGGGTTTACCTTTCCAGATCAGTTTTGGCTCTTTTCTCAATCCACAAAGAAGTCCTATGGCTCCCAAAGATACTTCAGAATCCACACCAACTCCAGCACCGTGGGAGGCATTAGTCTGATGCTGCCTGGCACAGCAGGGTGAAGGCAACTTTTAAGACAGGAGAATCTAATATTTTCCCTGCAATTGATTAGAATAAATCAGTGTTCATATCCAAATCTGTCACCCAAAGGCAAAAACAGATGTTACACTTATCCAATTTGATAAAGAAAGATGACTACCATCATTCTTAACAAGAGATGTACAAATTAAAACTACCATGAGATACCATGTTCATCCTATAAGACTGGCAAGGATTGAAACTTTGGGCAAAATTGTGTAGCCAAGCATACAGGACACGCAATTTCTTGGACTAGAGTAGAAGGTGGTGCATCTCTCCTGAAGAGCCAATTTATCAATCACGAACAAGTACAAACACATATACCTTTTAACTTAGCAATCTTGTTATTGCTACATGTTTGTTATACCAGAAATACAAGTAGGAACAAAGGTTACACAGACTGCTGTCTTTAGTGTCTTTGGAAACAACCCCAATATACATCAGTATACAGCTGCTAAAATAAATCACAGTGTATAGAATGGAATCCTGTGTGCAGTTAAAGAGGGAAAAAACATCTCATACTAATATAGACCAATCTATAAGTGGGACCTAAGTGAGAAAAGCAAAACAGAACATTGCACAAAAAATTCTACAATTTGGGTATCCAAAAAAATAAATAAGTAAATAAAACCAAAAGCTAAAAGCAGCAACAACAAAAGCACAGCGTATTTCCATGTACTTACATTTGAGTGAAATTCCTTCCACCTGAAGAACAGCCATTTAAAATTTTTTTGGTCTTGAAATTTATCCACATTTCCAGATGTTCCTTGCTTTCCAGATACCAGTCATCTAACAGAAAATTTCCCATTAATTTTCTGGAAACACTGCCTTCCTCGTGTTGTTATTTGCTTTCCAGTGACCTCTCACACCTCTGACTTACGGAACGCCACAAACCCACGGCCATGATGACACATTTACCTTCCCACACTGTCGGGAATACGGAAACTCCACGCTCACCAAGATCACTCGCTCACCCACCCCTCACCTACACAGTCCTCCCCCACAGAGCTGTTTCCATGAGATGATTGGTGACTTGTCCAATGGCTTTTTAACATCTATCAAAAAGATCATCTGTTCATTTCCTAGGGCTGCTCTTAAGTAATAGAGAGCAGCCCCCACATTCGATGCCTTAACACAGTAGACATTTGTTATTTCACTGTTCTGTGAGCTAGAAGTCCAAAATCAAGGGCCATGCTCCCTCTGAACTCCATGGGGAAATCCTTCTGAGCTTGCTCCTTGCTCCTGGTGGTTGTGGCAATTTTTGTCTACCTGTGGCTTATAGCTACACAGTGCGAGCTCTGTCTCATCACCGCGTGGCCTGCTTTGTGTGCGTCTCTGTGTTCCCGCAGCTGTGTCAGCACCTGAGAACTGAGTCGTAAGGTTCTGTGGGTCCTCTCCATTCCACTACCTTAATTAATTACATCTGCAATAATCCTATTTCCAAAAAAGTAATATTTTGAGATATTAATTTTAAAATTTCACTATGTCTTTTTGGGAGAACATAATTTAACCTATAATAGATCATACTATTTTTATCCTTAGCTCTATTGACATGATGGCCACTATTGGTGGATTTTATAATATTCAGCCTCATGTTACTAAAACAAATCTCAGACGGAGGATGTAGCTCAGTGGTAGAACGTTTGCCTTGTGTGTACAAAGCCCTGGATTTGACTCCCTACCACACAAATGACTGTAGGAGCCGTTTGACTCTCAGAGAACCTTGAGACAGTGGCAGCCTCAGCAAACAAATGTGTTGCAACCTTGTGAGAAACCTAGAGCAGAGGACCCAGCTAAAGTGCACCTGGATTCCCAATCCATGAAAATGGTAAGATAATGAACGGTGTGTTCATCCTGTTTTTATGGGACAATTTGTTGCACAGCTGTAGATAACCAACACAGAGCTCCAGCTCTATCTTGTCCCCGGTAATGGACCAGTGGGAAACTGAAAAAACTAGTGGTAATTTGGATGTAACCAGTTCTTCCAAGAGCTAAATCTAAATCAGTATTTAAAATGCAAAGTGTAGCTGATACCAAGAATTTTCATTTCAAAGTGAAGGTATTGTAACATCATTTTATTGCAAGCCCATCAATTTAATTTATTAAGGATATACCAACTGCTCTTGAAATGACTAATTTTTAGACCTTTTTAAAATTTGTATTTGTACATCAGCATTTAGAATGTGCAAATGAAATACAGACCAAATTAAATACAAATGAAGTTGGACAGATCACAGGTTGAGTACTGTAACATGGATAATGTAATTTTGTAACATGGAAAATATAAATTTTGCAGCACTTTAGTGAGTACTGGTTTAGTTCTATACCCTGGTGGAGAAAGGCAGGAAAGAAGGAGGAAAGAAAAAAGGAAGAAAGAAAGCAGGAAAGCAAGCAAGAAACAAAGAAAGAAAGAAAGAAAAAGAAGAAACTGCAAGGAAAGGGAATAAAGGGAAAAGAAAGGAAAGCAAAACAAAACAAAAAGCCAGGGGGAAGTATAGGTGTTCTGCAAGCAAAGAGAAAATAAAAGGTCTCACACACACCCAGGGTCAGCACAATGGCTGCCCACCCACCAGCCAGCCTATGCAAGCAGCTTTTATTGAGATACAGAACAAATTGCACACACTTACATTGTATAACTTGTTTGCTTCTTGTCCTTATGGGACCGCATGTTTTTATCTTGGGAGGGAGGGGGAATGTTTCAAGGCCTGCACTTTAGAAAAAACTGTCAACTGGATGTGCCTGGAACAAAATGGAGTCAGTGTGGTCCGTCTACATCTCTTTGTTCTTTTTTTAGTTTAGGCTTTCTTACCATCTTAGAAGCTGGCATTTTAGATATGAACATTTTGTATAGGGATGGGATGCATTGAACAAAGCATCCTATACCAATTAAGCAGATAAGGACAGTAACACCATAAAGAGGCATTTGTTTTAGCCAATTGATATCTGGTAACCATCCTGTAAGGAAATTCTAGAATCCAGTATTGAGTCCTTGGGACACACGTATCTGTCTGGTAAGCTCTCATAAATCATGAAACTTCTCATTATTGGATTTAATTTCATCAGACAAATTGAAACAGCACATTTAAACAATTTCATTGCAACCATGATGATGTAATCGAAGTAGATAATCAATTGCAGCATGATTATCTAATATCGCTTGTTGGTGCTCAGTTTGTTCTTTGTTTAATAGTAATGCCAAAGCTGTGAAAGTATAATTAATTTGTTTTGCCATGAGACAAGCTAGCGCATTAACACTGCAATTGGCCCCTGGCTTCCAAGACAGGCACATCAGCCAAAGAAATACCTAAACCATACATTTCTGCTTTGGTTAACAGGCCAATAGAAAAGTTCCCACATAGGTCAGTGAGACCTTGTAAATTCAAGAGAAGGCAACAATATAGTAAGTTGACTAGGTCAGAATTTTGTGTTATGAGACAGGTTTTGAAGGATATAATTGAAGGTATACTCTTCATATGAGAAAAACCATCCAGCAGAGAGAGGAACATGTCCATGTCCATACAATACTGGTTTATAGTTAGAACAATTCCAAGTACTATTAGGAAGGTAAAAACATTGAGTGATACAATTTTCAATATGAGCATGTGAGGTATTTGAAGTTGCTACATGTGGAGTGAACATCTTAACAGCATAATTAGGTTTTTTAAGGGTGGGGTCGCCCCAATTTGGAAAGTCAGCATATGTTACAATTTTGTTTGGAATAGTGGAGAAAATGGTGTAATTACTTAGAGACGTGGGGTCCTTGCATACCAGAATCAGACAGCACCTGAGACTGTATTTTATTTCTATCTTTTGAGCAAGACAGAAATGAGAGACAGTAGCTATTTTTGCCAATTGAACCTAAAAATTGTTTATTTATTGTAAAGAGGATAAAACAAAACAGAACAAAGCAGATCAGAACAGAACAATGCAAGTGACACAAGATTTCAAAGCAAGACAACAGGAGATCAACAGTAGCTACCATATTGTCTCTTGTTTTCTTCAAAATAGTTGTCCATATCTTCACACACAATGAGTTCAAGCAAAACAAAATAGTATAAAACTGATCAAAACAGGAAGAATAAAAACATTACAGGCTTTCAAAACAAGACAATAGGAAAATCAACAATGGCTACTACCATAATGTCTCTTGTTCTCTTCAAAATAGCTGTCCATACCTTCATGTATGTTGAAATTAAATAATACAAAACAGACTAAAACCAACTTAAACAAAAAATAAAAACATTGCTGGATACTGGACTTCACAACCTGATGATAGGAAATCAGCAATGGCTACCATAATGTCTCTTTTTCTTCAAAGCAGCTATTCATATCATCACACATAATATAATCAGTTCTTGTAAACTCTTTAGGATAAGTTCTAGGCATGTAAAGCCTCTACATGTTCATCTATCCTTTATGTATTAGAGGTAAAAACAAAATAAAGTACTAGAAAAACAAGAAACAAAAAAGACAAATAAGAATAACAAAGAGCCCAAAACATTGACAATATAGGCTTTTAAAACAAGGCAGTAGGAACACAATTAAGATTGTTATTTTGCACAGTAATCTTCAAAAGAGTTCCCCATATTACCATATATAAATATGCAAACTTGATCTAATCCTATAAATCTTAATTCTTTTGTTTCAGTAACTAATAGAATTAGTAGCGCAATTATCTTAGCTATCTTAAGTATGTATATACAAATGTTTATCTTTTTTCTTTTCCTTTGTTTTTTTATTCTCTTTTCCCCTTTGAGCAGATACTTAACCTTTCACAATATTTATTGAGGATTTTGTATCTTATTTACTCTTACAGTTTCTTACACAAGGGAGACAATATCATATCTATGTATGTGAGTTTGACTTATTTCACTTTTGAGTATGGTCTCAAGTTGTATCCAATTACCTATAAAAGCTTTTATGTGATCATTCATTATAGCTGAATAGTACTCCATAGTATGAGGGTGCCACACCCTCTTTTATCCATTCCTCAACTGATAGGCAGTTAGGTTGTTTCCAAGATCTGGCTATTACAAATTGTGCTGCTATAAACATGGGTGCACTGACTCAGGACTCTGGGAAGCCAAGCCAGCACCTCCCCTCCCTGGTAAGTGGAGGCAGGGTGGCAGACTGCAGCCCTTCCAGGGGAAGAACCAGCAGTGTCTCCTGAGATCTACGCCATGTTGGAACTTAGGACACTGTGAAAACAAATGACCATCCTGCCTCCCTGCTTAGCAATAGTGAACCTACTGCTACATGGCCTAGAGTCTAATATCCCACTTCCCTGATCCTCCTTCTCTTCCTCACCCCCCCCCCCCCGCCCATTAGCAAATGAGAACCAGAAATCTGGGCATCTCCTTGGAGTTTGACCATAGCAAATAAGGGGGACTTCCTTCTACCATTTCTTTGAAGGCAAATATTGTTATTACTGTTTCGCTCTTTTCTGATTAATGGTACTGCTCTATTCAATATTCTGTTTCGATAAGTTCTATAGTGTTCTATATTTCATATCATTTTGATATATGTGATTGAAAGAACAACTATTATAAAGATAACAAAACATACTGTGATACCTATTACTGTTATCCCGTTAACTTGCTGTGAAGTTCTGTACCAATTTCACTGTACGATCTTATTGGCTTTATTCTGACTTGTTCTGTTGTATACTTTCAAAATAAAAAAAAATGGGTGCACATATATCACTGTGGTGTGATGTTTCCAATTCTTCTGGGAATATGCTCAGAAGTGGAATAGTTGAATCAAATGGGACTTTCATTCCAAGCTTTTTGAGGAGCCTCCAGACTGACTTCCACAGTCGTTACACCAGTATACACTCCCATCAACAGTTCAGAAGAGTTCCTTTTTCCCCACAGCCTCTACAGCATTTGTTGTTGGTAGTTTTCTTGATCCTGGCCATTCTTTCAGGAGTGAGATGGAATCTTAGTGTGGTTTTAATTTGCATTTCTCTAATGAGTAATGATGATGAACATTTTTTCATGTATTTATTTGCCATTTGTATTTCTTAATCTGAGAACTGTGTATTCACCTCAGATGCCCATTTTTGGACTGGATCTTTGAATTTTGGGGGTCTGATTTTTTTAATTCTTAATATGTTTTAGACAGAAGTCCTTCGTCTGAGGGACAGTTCACTAAGATTTTTTTTTCAGTTTGTGGGTTTTCTTTTCACTAAGCTGGAGATTTCTTTTGACATGCAGAAACTTTTTAATAAGATGTGATCCCAGTTACTGATTCTGGGAAGTATTTCCTGTGTGGTTTGATGCCTGTTCATGAATTTTCTACCTACCCCTATGTCTTCAAGGTTTTTACCCAATTTGTCTTCCAATAGATTTAATGTTTCTGTTTTAATATTCAGATCTTTAATGCATTTAGATTTTAATTTAGTACATGGTGATAGGCATGGGTCTAGTTTTGGTTTTCAGCATATGGAGAGCCAGTTTTTCTAGTACCACTTATTAAAGAGACTGTAGTTCTTCCAGTGAACATGTTTGGCCCCTTTATCAAAGCTGAAGTAGTTGAGTGCATTTGTAGTTGTGTTTGTATCCTCTAATCTATTCAATTGATCTTCGACTCTGTTTTGATTCCACTACAGTAGTTGACTTTACTACAGTTGCTTTGTAGTATAACTTCAAGTCAGGGATTGTGATGCTTCCTGCCTTGCCTTTGCTGCTTAGAATTGTCTTTACTATTCTAGGTCTCTTCTGGTTCCAGATGAATTTTAGGAGTGATTTCTCTAGATCTATAAGGTATGTTGAAGGTATTTTTATAGGGATTTCATTGAATATGTGTAACAGTTTGGGGAGAATGGCCATTTTCACAATATATATTTTTCTGATCCATGAGAAAGGGATGTGTTTCCATTTTCTGAGATCCTCTTTGATTTCTTTTTTCAGGGTATTACAATTTTCCCTGTATAGGTCTTTTACTTCTTTTGTGAGATTAATTCCTAAGTATTTAATTTTTTTGGATGCTAGTGTAAAAGGTGTGGCTTCTCTTATTTCTCAGTGATTTTGTTGTTAGTGTATAGGAATGCCATTCATTTTTGAGTATTGATTTTGTATCCAGCTACGTTGCTGAATTTATTTATTATATCTAGTAGTCTTTCAATGGAGTTTTGGGGGTCTTCTATGTAGAGTATCATGTCATCTGCAAATAATGATAATTTAACTTCCTCTTTTCCTATCTTTACCCCTTTTATTTCTCTCCCTTTTCTAATTGCTCTGGCTAGTATTTCCAGTACTATATTGAATAGGAGTGGTGATAAGGGACATCCTTGTCTTGTGCCTGATTTTAAAGTAAAGGCCTTTAGTTTTTGGCCATTTAGTATGATGCTGGCTGTTGGTTTGTCATAGATGGCCTTATCATATTGAGGTAAAGACCATCTATTCCAATTTTCTGTAAGGTTCTTATAAATGAATGTTGGATCTATCAAAAGCTTTTTCTGCATCTATAGAAATGATTATGTGATTTTTACTTTTGGCTTTATTGATATGGTGGATTACATTTATTGATTTACATATGTTGAACCATCCCTGCATTCTTGCGATGAATCACACTTGGTCATGGTATATAATCTTCTTGATGATTTGCCGCACCCTATTTGCCAATATTTTATTGAGGATTTTTGCATCTGTATTCATTAGGGAGATTGGCCCGTAGTTTTCTTTTTTAGTTGAGTCTTTCTCAGGTTTTGGTAGTAGAGTAATATTTGCTTCCAGGAATGACTTAGGAAGGATTGCTTCCCTTTCAATTTCACTGAAGAGTTTGAGGAGTGTCGGCATTAAGTCTTCTTTGTATTTCTTGTAGAATTCCACAGTGAATCCATCTGGGCCTGGGCTCTTCTTTGTAGATAAGGACTTAATTACATTTTCAATTTCATTAATAAAAATTGGGTTATTCAGCAGTTTTACATCTTCTTGACCTAGCTTTGGTACTTCATATGGTTCTAGGAATCTGTCCATTTCTTCTATGTTATCAGTCCTGTGAGAGTAGAGGTTTTTGAAATAGGTATTGATGATCTTGTGTATTTCTACAGTCTGTACTGATTTTGTCTTTTTCTTTCATTGTTGCATGAATTTGAGCTTTTTCTTCCCTCTTTTTGATAAGGTTGGCTAGGGGCTTATCAATTTTATTGATTCTTTCAAAGAATCAACTCTTTGATTAATTGATTCTTTGGATTGTTTTCTTAGTCTCTATTGCATTAATTTCTGCTCTGATTTTTATAATTTCCTCCCCTCTTTTGGCTTTGGGCTTAACTTGCTCTTCTTTTTATAGATGTTTGATATGTAGCATCAGGTTATTTATTTGTATTCATTCTGTTTTACTGATATGGGAACTCATTGCAATAAATTTTCCTCTGAGGACTGCTTTCATTGCATCCCACAGATTCCAGTAAGTTGTATTTGTATTTTTGTTTGCTTGTAGATATTGTTTAACTTCTTCTTTAATTTCCCCTGTGACCCACTGATTGCTCAAGAGTGTATTATTCAATTTCCATGTGTTTGTGGTATTTTTGCCGTTTCTTTTATCATTAATTTCTAGTTTCATGATGCTATGATCCAATAACATGCATGGGATAATTTGAACTCTTTGGCATTTACTTAAAAATGTTCTGTGAGCTAGTATATGGTCTATTTTAGAGAATGTCCCATGTACTGCTGAGAAGAATGTGTATTCTGTTGTTCTTGGGTGAAACACTCTGTATATGTCTATTAAGTCCATTTGTTCACAGGTGTGATTCAGTTCTGTTATTTCTTTACTAATTTTCTGTCTGGTTGATCTGTCCCTTGGTGTCGATGGTGTGTTAAGATCTCCTGTTATAATTGTGTTACTGATAATTTGATTTTTCATATCTGTTAATACTTGTTTTAAATAACTGGATGTTCTGGCATCTGGTGCATATATATTTAAGGTTGTTATCTCTTCCTTTTGAAGTTTTCTGCTAACCAGTATGTAATGACCTTCTTTATCTCTTCTGATCATTATTGGTTTGAAGTTCACATTGTCTGCAAACAAAATAGCTATCCCTGCTTTTTTTCAGTTCCTGTGGCATGAAATATTGTTTTCCATCCTTTGACTTTCAGTCTGTGAGTATCCTTTTGGGTTAGATGGGTTTCTTGCAGACAGTATATGGTTGGATGTTGTTTTTTGATCCATTCTGTCAGTCTGTTTCTTTTAATTGGTGAATTGAGACCATTTATATTAATGGTTATAACTATTATATATTGGTTTGTTGCTGACATGTTATCTTTCTGCTATTGCATCTTTATCTTCCTGTTCTGTTTAATTGTATTCTTTGCTTAGTGGTTTTTTCCTAAGTGTATCTGAACTGTCTTTCAGTATTCTTTGCAGGATTGACTTGTTGATCATGAAGTTCTTCAGCTGTTCTTTGTCATGGAAGTATCTTACTTCTCCATCAATTATGAAGGACAGTTTTTCAGGATACATTAGTCTAGGATGGAAATCATTTTCCTTTAGGATCTGAAATACTTCACTCCATGCTCTTCTTGACTTCATTGTTTGTGCTGAGAAGTCTGCTGTGATTCTGATAGGTTTTTCCTTTATGGGTGATCTGCCTTTTCTCTTTGACAGCTTTTAATATTCTATTCTTTTATTGGACTTCTGGGATGGTGGTTATTATATGTCTGGGTGTAGTTTTATTTTGGTTATGGCTTTTGGAGTTCTGTATGCTTCACTGACCCTGATGTCAGTTTCTATTCTCACGTTTGGGAATTTTTCAGCTATTACTTCTCTAGATATCCTCTTGATATCCTTTGTGTTGTCCCCCTTTTTTTTTCATTTATCCCTATCAATCTTAAGTTGTTTTTCTTTGCATCATCTTGCAGCTGTTGAATTGTTATTTCCTGATTCCTAGTTATTTTTAAAAGATCTTTCCTTTCTTATTTACTAGCTGCAATCTTGTCTTTGAGGTCTGAAATTCTATCTTCACTTTCATTGAGGTGGTTTTGACAACTTTCAATGGAATTTTTGATTTCCTGTATAGCTCTTTGAATCTGCTTCATCTGCTGTTTGTTTCTTATATCATTCATCTGGGGATTCTATCTTTTTTTGTTGTTGTTGTTCCTCTAATCTTTTAACTGTGTCTTCTTTAGATGTGTTCAGCATATCTTTCATTACTTTTATCATTTCTTCTTTTACCTGGGAGATTATTTCTAGTTTGAATTCCTTTAAAGCTTCATGGAGTTGCTTCTTTATTTCAGTTGCTATTTTTTCAGGTATTTCAAGTATATAGCATATATTTTCTTCTATGTATATGGCTCCTAAGCTTTCTTGGGATGAGCTGGAAATTTGAGATTGCATTTTGGTCTTTGGTTTTGTGGTTTTCCTACATTTCCCTGTTTCAAGTGTTGTTCCAAGACTTCCATGGGCCTGTTGGAAATCGTCTTCTATGCCCTCAGCTCCTAGGACTCCATCTGCCCAGTTCCCTGGATTGAGAGAAGTTCACTGTGTGGTCTAGGCAGGCCGGAAACCTGCGGAGCTGGTAGAGTGTGGCAGGAAGTTGGGAGGTTCCTTGACCACTAAGGAGTGATGATCTTAGACTCCTGGGGCTCAGGATGGTGTGCAGACACTCACCTCGGGCCGCCAGTTCCCCGGATTGAGAGAGGGTCACTGGAGGTGGCGCAGGCAGGCCCAAGACCTGCAGAGCCAGTTGAGTGTGGCAGGAAACTGGGAAGTTCCTTGGCCAGTGGGAGCGACGATCAATGATCATAAATTCCCGGGGCTCAGGTTGGTGCATGGACACTCATCTCTGGCTGCCCAGTTCTGATGCTGAACGTTTTTTCATGTATTTATTTGTCATTTGTTTTTCTTAATTTGAGAAGTGTTTATTCATCTCAGATGCCCATTTTTGGACTGGGTCTTTGAATTTTGGTGGCCTGTTTTTTTTTTTTTTTAACTCTTTATATGTTCTAGACAGAAGTCCTTTGTCTGAGGGACAATTGACTAGGATTTTTTTCCCCAATTTGTGGATTTTCTTTTTACTCTGTTGAAGATTTCTTTTGATGTGTAAAAACTTTTTAATAAGATGGGATCCCTATTGTTGATTCTGGGAAATACTTCCCATGAAGTTTGATTCTTGTTTATGAATTCTCTGCCTACCTCTATGGCTTCAAGATTTCTACCTACTTTATCTTCCAGCAGATTTGATGTTTATATTTTAATATTTAGATCTTTGATCCATTTTGACTTAGTTTAGTGCATAGTGATAGGCATGGTATAGTTTTAGTTTTTGGCATATGGAGAGCCAGTTTTTCCAGCACCACTTATTAAAGAGGTTATCTTTCTTCTAGTGAAAGAGTTTGGCCCCTTTGTCAAAGATAAGGTGGTTGAGTGTGTTTGTAGTTGTAGTTGCATCTTCTAATCTATTCCACTGATTTCACATCTGTTTTTATTGCAGTACCATGCTGATTTTATCACCAGTAGCTCTGTAGTATAACTTCAAGTCAGGGTTTGTGATGCCTCCTACCTTGCCTTTGTTGCCCAGAATTGCTTTTGCTATTCTAGGTCTCTTCTGATTCCAGATGAATTTTCAGAATGATTTCTCTAGATCTCTGAGGTGTGCTAATGGTATTTTGATTGGAATTGCATTAAAGCTGTATAACAATTTTGGGAGAATGGCCATCTTCACAATGTTTGTTCTTCCTATTCATGAACAAGGGATGTCTTTCCATTTTCTGAGGTCCTCTTCAATTTTGTCTTTCAGAGTATTGTAACTTTCATGGAATAGATCTTTTACTTCTTTTGTTAGATTGATTCCTAAGTATTTCATTGTTTTGGATGGTGTTGTAAAGAGTGTGGCTTCTCTTTATTTCTCTCTCAGTGAGTTTCTTGTTTGTGTACAGGAATGCTATTGATTTTTGTGTGTTGACTTTGTATCTAGCTCATTACTGAATTTGATTATTGTATCTAGAAATCTTTCAATGGAGTTTTGATGGTCTTCTATGTAGAGTATCATGTCATCTGCAAATAATGATAATTTAACTTCTTCTTTTCTTAACCTTATTCCTTTTATTTCTCTCTCTTGTCTAATTTCTTTAGCTAATATTTCCAGCACTATATTGAATAGGAGTGGTGGTAATGGACATCCTTATCTGGTTGCTGATTTTACAGTAAAAGTTTGCAGTTTCTGACCACTTAATATGATGCTGGCTGTTGGTTTGTCATAGATGGTTTTTATCAGATTGAGGTAAAGACCATCTATTTCTGATTTTCTACAGGGTTCTTATCATGATTGAGTGTTGTACTTTATCAAAAGCTTTTTCTGCATCTATCAAAGTGATCATATGATTCCTATCTTTGGCTTTATTGATACAATGAATTACATTTATTGATTTGCATATATCAAACCATCCCTGCATTCTTGGGATGAATTCCATTTGGTCATGGTGTATAATCTGTTTGATGACTTGCCACAATCTGTTTGCCAGTATCTTGTTAAGAATTTTTGCATCTATGTTCATTAGGGAGATTGGTCTGCATATCTCTTTTTTGGTTGGGTCTTTCTCTGGTTTTGGCATTAGCATGATACTTGCTTCCAGGAAAGCACTAGGGAAGATTGCTTCCCTTTTAATTTCACTGAAGATTTTGAGAAGTGTTGGCATTAAGCCTTCCGTGAATTTCTTATAGAATTCATCAATGAATCTGTCAGGACCTGGGCTTTTCTTTGTTGGTAAGGTTTTAATTACATTTTCAGTTTAATTAGATGAAATTGGATCATTCAGCAGTTTTACATCTTCTTTATCTAGTTTTGGTAACTCATATGTTTCTAGGAATCTGTCCATTTCTTCTGGGTTGTCAAACCTATGAGAGTAGAAGTTTTTGAAAGTAGGTATTGATGATCTTCTGTACACAGGGCCTGTAGTGATTTCACCTTTTTCATTACTTATTGCATGAATTTGAGTTTGTTCTTTCCTTTTTAAAATAAGGTTGGCAAGGGGCATATCAATTTTATTTATTCTTTCAAAAAACCAGCTCTTTGATTTGTTAATTCTTTGTATTGCTTTCTTAGTCTCTTGCATTAATTTCTGCTCTGATCTTTATAATTTCCTCCTTTCTTTTGGCTTTGGGTTTGACTTGCTCTTTTTTTTTTTTTTCTATATGTTTGAGGTGTAGCATCAGGTTGTTAATTTGTATTCATTCTGTTTTCCTGATGTGAATATTAACTACAATAAATTTTCCTCTGAGGACTGCTTTGATTGCACCCCACAGGTTCCAGTAGGTTGCATTTGTATTTTCATTTGCTTGTAGATATAAGTTAATTTCTTCTTTAATTTTCTCTGTGACTCACTGGTTGCTCAGGAGTGTATTATTCAGTTTCTTATGTGTTTGTGGGGGTTTTGCAGTTTCTTTTGTCATTAATTTCTAGTTTCATGGCACTATGGATCAGATAACATGTATAGCATAATTTAGATTCTTTTGCATTTACATAAGCATGTTCTATGGGCTAGTATATGGTCTATCTTATTTATTTATTTATTTATTTATTTATTTATTTATTTATTTATTTTGGTAGTAGAGATTGAACTCATGACCTTACAATTGCCAAGCAGGCACCTAAGCCACTGAGCTAAATCCCCATAGTATATGATCTATTTTAAAAAATTTCTCATGTGCAGTTGAGAAGAATGTATATTCCAGTGTTGTTGCATGGAACACTGTGTACATGTCCACTAAATTCATTTCTTCACAAATGTGACTCAGTTCTGTTATTTCTTTGCTGATTTTCTGTCTAATTGATTTGTCTCTTTCTGTCAGTGAGGTGTTAAATTCTCCTATTATAATTGTGCTATTGCTTATTTGATTCTTTAATTTCTATCAATATTTGTTTTACATAGCTGGGTGCTCCCAAATTTGGTGCATTTATATTTATGATTGTTATCTCTTCTTTTTGAAGTTTTGACCTTCTTTATCTCTTTTCACCATTCTTGGTTTGAAGTTCACATTGCCTGCAAACAGAATAGCTACCCCTGCTTTTTTTGGTGTGTGTGGGAGTGTTCCTGTTGTACGAAGTATTGTTTTCCATCCTTTGACTTTTAGTTTATGAGTTTCCTTTTTTGGGTTAGATGGGTTTCTTGTATATAGCATATGGTTGAATGTTGATTCTTGATTGATTTTTCCAGTCTGTTTCTTTTAATTGGTAAAATGAACTCTATTTACATGAATGGTTGTAACATATATATTGGTTTATTTTTTTCATATTATCTTTCTGCTGTTACATCTTTACCTTTCCCCTCTGTTTAATTGTCTGCCTTGCTTACTGATTTTTTTTCCTATGTCTGTCTAGAATGTCTTTCAGTAATCTTTGCAGGATTGGTTTGGTGATCATGGAGTTGTGCAGCTCTTCTTTGTTGTATAACTATCTTATTTCTCCATCAAATTTGAAGAACAGTTTTTCAGGGTACATCGATCTAGGTTAAAAGTTGTTTTCCTTTAGGATCTGAAATACTTCATTCCATGCTCTTCTTGACTTCATTGTTTGTGTGGAGAAGTCTGCTGTGATTCTGATACTCTTTCTTTTATACGTGATCTGTCTCTTTTCTCTAACAGCTTTTAATACTCTGTTCTTATGTTGCATTTCTGGGATGTTGATTATTCTATGTTTGGGTATAGTTTTATTTTGGCTATTGGCTATTTGGAGTTCTATATGCTTCACTTCTCTGTATCTCAGTTTCTATTCTCATGTTTGGGAAATTATCAGCTATTACTTCTGTAAATAGCCTCTTGATATCATTTGTGTTGTCACTTTCTTTTTCATTTATACCTGTAAATCTTATTCTGTTTTTCTTTGCATCATCTTGCAGCTCTTAAATTGTTATTTCCTGATTCCTTGTTATTTTTAAAAGATCTTTCTTTTCCTATTCACTAGCTGCAATCTTGTCCTTCAGGTGTGAAAGTCTATTTTCACTTTCATTGAGGTGATTTTGCCAACTTTCAATGGAATTTTTGATTTCATATATATCTCTTTGAATGTGTTTCATGCATTCTGTTTCTTTCTTAGATTGTTCCTTCAAGGTTTCTATCCTTTTGCAGTGCTCCTCAGTTTTTTAAACTATTTCTTCTTTAGATGTGTTCAGCATTTCTTTTATTATGTTTATCATTTCTTCTTTTACCTAGGAGATTATTTGAGTTTCTTTACAGCTTCCTGGAGCTGTTTCTTTACATCAGTTGCGATCATTTCAGAAGTTTCAGGTGTATGGCTTACATTTTCTTTTATGTCCATGTTCCTAAGCTTGTTTGGGATGAGCTAGAGGTTTGAGATTGCATTTTGCTCTTTTGTTTTGTCATTATTTTGTGTTCTTCTAGGGAAGCTGAATGCAATGTCTCAGTTGTTTCCTGAGTTGAGAATATCTTTCTTACTGCAGTGAGTTTCCCCAGTTGAGTGGAAGTTATTATTCAGGCCTTACCAGGTCCCTGGTGGTACACATAGGTTCCTCAAATGTGGGACATATGCTGGGCGGACCTTGAGCACATCCTACGTGGTACCACGAAGCTTCCCAACTGCTTGAGGTGCTGGGCAGGACTCTACTAGGTTCTGAGTGGTGTACCAAGGATGAACAGATAGATGAAGTACACTATGCAAGCTCTCAGATCATGCCACATTGGACACCAAAGCTCCAATGCTGCTTGGGGTCACAGGGTGGTGCCCAACCAGGCTCCGAGTGACATGCTGAGGTTGCACAGCTGGATGGAGTTTGCTGTGCAGGCTTTCTATTCATGACATGGAGCACAGGTGGTTCCCTGGCCAGTAAGGGTCACTAAGCAGGGCCTAACTAGGCCCAGAGGGACCTACCTAAAGGTCTTCCAGGATTGAGTATGCTGAGTGGGCCCCTACCATGTTCCAAGTGATGTGCTAAAGTTCCATGGTTGGATGGAGATCAATTTCTGTGCCTGAACTGCAATATTGTATTCCAATTTTTCCTGTAGGTCATGGAACTCTAAGGTCCCCATGGTGGGCTGCAAAACACATAGCAACAGAATACAAACAAATATTAAAGAATTCATTGTCAACTTGGTAAATACCACCCCAAGAGGCTTTCAGGAGTTGATTCTTCTTCAGATATATGGAGCAAATCTGGTATAGACTGAATCACCTTTATATCACCCCAGGTCACTGGACAAGTAGTCATCCTGGATCACTACTGAGGTGGCTAGGTTTGATTCAGGGAAAGGCGAAACTGTAAAATTGGCAGCCCAAGATGCCAACTCAGTTCATGCAGGGTGAATGAAATGAGCAGGAATCCACACAGGTCCTGTTGGGGATAATACAGAAGCATACTTTCTTCCCCAGATCAGCAGGGGTACCAGTCCCTGCCAGCCTCGGTCTGGGGGTGTTTTGAAAGAAATGGAACCAATATAGCCAAAGAGACTTGAAGAGAAACAGTAGGAGACAGCAAAAAGAAGTCAACCTCAATAAGTGGTAAAACTATCAGTGAGATCCATTCCAAGGAGTGTAGCTGTGCAGGCATGTCCTCAAGAGATAAGAGAAGAAATAGCATTGATAATGGGAAATAAAGTATTGCCAGGCAAGTAGGGTAAATGTAGCCATTCGACAATAAATATCTTGTTCTGGATGACAACAAGATTCCCCTGTGGGCAAAAGGGCTGAATGAAAAATGAGCAAGAAGAGAGGGCAGTCCTTTGGGACTCGAGCCACCATAACTGTGGTGAGTGTGTGAGCAATGCTCTGAAGGGCCTGCTGTAAATAAAGAGAGTCAGAGATCACATCAGCTGGATCTGTATGACCCCATTAAGCACTGAATAGAGGAGCTAACTGTTGAGTGGTCAAAAAAATAGGGCCTTGCCCAATTAAGGTAAAGATAGCATGAACAGCACACCCAGGAGGACCTGAAAGTCTGCCATGCGGTGCTCCATTTGTTGACCTGCCAATGGTTGCAACAGCATCCCAGTAATGATGCCAGGTATGCAAGACAGAGATAGGAGCTTGAGGCTCCTCATCTAGCAATTTGCCTATCTTTCCCCAAACCTCCATAATGAGCGTTCTCCCTCAGGATACCAAGGATAATAATCATGAATTTCTTTCAAAAACTGTACTAAATTATGCTCATGGAGCACATGGCCTGCCTTCTTAAGGAGGAAAAGCAGTTCTACCTTATATTTCTGTTGCACTTCGGACAAGGAATTCCCCCTTGACTTACATGGGGATTTTCCGAAGAAAATGAAGCCAACACTTTGGAGACCGTGTTCCACCCTTAGAACACAGCAAAAGCAAGTCACCCTCCACAACAGATGATTCTGCTGTTGAGTCCCAGTTCGAGTGCCAGATATAGGGGTTCTGCAAGCAAAGGGATGCACACATCAAGGGTCTGCAGAATGGCTGCTGCCAGGCCAGATTTTATTGAAATAAAGAACAAAGAAACTCATACTGTGCATGCTTAGATTATATAACTTGTTCACTTCTTGTCCTTATGGGACCTCATGTTTTTACGTTGGTGGGGAGAGGGGGGGAGGATGTTTCAAGGCCTACATTTGCTACCAAAACCTGTCAACTGGATGTATTCAGGACAAAATGGAGTCAGTATGGCCTCTTTACAGAAAATGGGAAAAATCTTATTTTCAAATATGGTGATACAGTTGAAGCTGAACAGAGGTGACATTTCCAAGCCTTCCCCACAACACTGAAAGCAGCCAGTTCGAGTGATAGGGAAACTTGACCTTCACTTGCTTGTCATGAACTTGCTGCTTATGATACTCACTGTCTTCTCCTAATCCAGGAGTTCTAATCCAGTTTCAACTGTGCCAGACAAGACAATGACTTGTGTTGGTTCCAGGGCACGGCAGAAAAAGAACCCAATCCATGAGCAGCATTGTGGACAGAGCTTTCTGCCAACCTTAATTGCTCGCTTCAACTGCTGCATGAAAGATATGAATATGCATCATTTTAAGCTACTTTACTATGAGGTCTTTTGCTGCAGCAATGTAACCTTCATTAACCCTAACACATCCATCATTGCCTCCTCTAAAATCTCTAAAATGAGTGTTTCTATTACATATACTAGTAAGAAAAAATAGAAAAAAACCTCACTGTTGCTCTACATGGAAGGAGAAATTCTCTTACAACCCCTAGAGGAGCATGCCTCATCGAACTATCTCTTCCCAATCTTGCTTTTGAGTCAGCCAGTCTGGGATCACAGCTGAGTCCAGGACTCTGCCCCACGAGCTCTGGACAGCAGCTCAGTCTCTGTGAGACTCAGCTTCCTTCTACATAGAATAGAAAGAGTGGTCCTGGTTTCCCAGGGCTGTTTTGGGAACTGAGTCATTCGGGGCAGCCTCAGAGCAGCTGCTGGTGTGCAGCAAGCAGGAATCAAGGTACCTCTGCAACACCATCTCTCCTCCCAAGGCCCAAGAGAAAGATACAAAGCCATAAGGGAGGGATGCGGGCCACAATGGAGGATATTTCAGTCTAGGTACAATCACGGTTGTCCCCACTTGCCCTGGGGGATACCAGTCTTGACTCCAGTACCCATCCCTGTACGTGCTGAGCTTTCTCCTCTACACACCCACAATAACATTTAATGTGTAAGTAAGAAATTAGCAACAATAATCAATATAAAACAATTACAATAACACATTAATGTGATTTAAAGCTTAAAACTATGCCATTGAATAAATGTAGTATATGCACAAAATACAAAAAAAAGTGCATTTCTGCCCTGAAATAAGGACAATTTTCAAGTATAATTCTCCCATCCGAGGTCAGTATTCAACTGCCAAGGAATTACATGCTATTTCTCTGGTACAGCAACTGCTCATAACCCCAGACAATTGGTGACTCCTATTTAACATCTCTATACCACCCAGCAATCTTTCCTGGGACTTCTCAAAGGTGTTGACTTTTGTGAGATTGGTTGGGAAACTTGTGCTCAGAACTCCAGCCCTCAAAGGGTGCCTCAGAGGGTAACTGTCACCCCCCCCCCCATCCTCGGCTTCTCTCTGGAGCTAGTGAGAGCCGAATTCTCCTGAGGAATCCTCCCCACACGGAATGGCTCCAGTGCTGTGCATACGGCCACGACAGTCACACCAGGGGCGTCTCTGGAGAGTTTCATGTCAGCCTTATCAGAAAGACAAGAAGTGAGGATCATCGTTTCATCACAGAAGGAAATGAGCACACTTCATGGCATGACTCACATCATAAATCACTGGAAGCTAATTGTCAGATCAAGGTGCTGACTGAGTCTCTCTCTCTCTTTTTTTTAAGTCTTATATTAAATGTGCCACGCCTTGACTTTGCCCTTTTTCTTAATTGGGAGAAAGAAAAACTTGAAGCACTACATGTAGCAGACATGTGCTGGAAATCGCCTTCACAGGTGAACGTCATTCCTTAGATCACAAATGAAACAAGTTCTAAATGACTGCCACCCTGTCTTTTAAGACTAAATAATCCTCAGGGAGTGGTTCCAATGCCTATCTACAATAGCAAGCAGCAGGGTAAGCCAGGCTGCCGTGTCCTGGAACAGACATCTCTGGGTGTGACACAGCGGAGCTGTGACACATTTAGGGGTGTGACAGCAGCACTGTGCTGCTTCTGCTAAGAGGAATCCGTGTTTCCCAAGAATTTCATCGGTCTCTAAGCCACCTTGACCTTCCAATGAGAAGGGACCAAGCAAGTGAAAACCAGGGCTCGAGGAAGACCAAACAGTCCTAGAAGTTACATCTCAAAGACTTCCAGACCAGCGAGGACACCTGGACAAGTAAGGCGGAGGCCGCAGTACCCTCTGGCGCTTGCGCAAACAATACTTAGGCTTTCCATGGGCAGCCAGGAAATTCGCAGCCTTCCGCTGCAAACCGAAGACAGGACTGGGCTGCTGCAGGCTGAACCCCCAGTCCTCATTTGTTGCCCCTCACTGTGTGAGGAGGTGCACGGGTCTTCCTTCTGGATCTCAGAAACCCTCGAGGCAGGTTTGGCGCGGGTGAGGGACGATCAAGTCCAAATCAGAGCAGGCGCCCGGTGCTGGTGCTGGTGTCTCATGCTGGGCAGGTGGCAGGTGTCATGGTGAGACGAAGGCTCCTCCTCGCCGTCCTCCTTAGGTCTAAAGTCCCACAGCGAGCGATCTGGTTCCGTTCTCCCAGGGTTTCTCATACAGAGGCACAGTCAAAGCAAGAAGTAGGAGAGTGAGGCTAGGGTCTTCGCCCGCAACGCAGACAACCGAGAAGAGAGCAAGTTTCTTCCCCACCTCCTAAAAGTGCGCCCTGTCTCCGCGTCCCATTGGGCCCACTGTGAACTTCTTGGTTCTTGAGCAAGACCGAGGGTGTCCAGACTCCGAGGCAACGCTGCACCAGGCAGAGTTTGGAAAGAACTTAGGGGATCACGGGAGCTAGTGTTGCAGGAAGCGGGCAAAAGTGGGGTAGGGAGCTGCGGGGAGGGGTCCAGCTCCCCCTGGGCACAGGAGATGGAGGTGAGATTCCTGTGGGGTCGGAGGCGCTCGGATCGGTGCCCCGGGCAGGTGCACCAGAACTCGGCTCCCTCCGCCAGCGCGGAGTCGTGAGCCGGCTCAGAGAAGCGGGGCTGGGAAGGCGGGGTGCGGGGGGGGGTGCGGGGGACTGGCTTTGCGCAAGGTGGAGGCGGGCACCTGGCCTGGCGCGCCGAGGGCGGGCTCTAGGACCCGCGCTGCCACCTGTTGGCCGGCGCCCGCCCCGCCCCGGCCGGTGTAGGAGGCGAGCGCGGGCGCAGAGACCGCGGATCTCTGCGGGCCCCGCTCGGGCGCAGCACCCGCCGGCTCGCCATGGCCGCGCTGCTGCGGAGCCTGCAGGACTCGCAGCTCGTGGCCCGCTTCCAGCGCCGCTGCGGGCTCTTCCCGGCCCCGGAGTCGGGCGCTGCCCCTGAGGTCGGGCATCTCCAGGCGGCCGAGAGCAAGGGCGGCGGGGGCCTGGCCAATGGGCTGCGGAAAACTGCGACCCCGCAGGTAACGGTGGACAGGTGTTCGCCGGGTACGCGGGTAAGGGGGGGCTGCGGACCCAGGCGGCTCCGCGACTGGGGCGCAGCGAGCGCCAGGCCACCGGGCAGAGAGGAGGGCGCAGGGCTGGCCGCTGGGTCCAGGGCTTGCGTGCGGAGGGGCGAGGGGGACAGATGTCGCCCTCCAAGGCTGCCAGGTCCTGCAGACTTAAATGCACCCGGAGCCTTTCCTGCAGTCTCCTGCAGGACTAAATTCAGGGTCATGTATACTCCAGCAGATGCGTGGGTTACGTAAGGAAAGGATTCGCGGGGTGTCCTTGGCGCTTCCCCGGGAGGCGTTCTGAGAATTACCTGGACTCTGAGTTTATTCCCCACCACCCCCTTCCGGGGTCCGCACAACCAGTGTATTGGGGGTCGGGCGCTATGGTTACCGCCGCAAGGACGCAGCTTAGATTTACAACCTCCTCGGCAGCCCCGGGGATGGAGACCTGCCAGCGCCTCCCCTGGAAAGTGGTACCCGTGGCTTTCCGCAGACACACACAGCGCGTCCCTCTGGGCGTGCACAGCGTGATTACACAACCCACTGCGGCTCTGGGGACACTGGCTTGTGATAGTCGCAATGCACAGGACCCCCTGCGGCAGGGACCAGCCGGCCTACTGGAGGCCGTGCGTGTCCGCGCTGGGCACCGCAGGAGCTGCCCTTTCCCTGGGCAAAGTAAAAAGTGTGGCCCAAGAGGACAGAGGCAAAACATTAACACCTCAAAACCGTCACGTTCCGTTCTTCCTAGAAGCCTCTGGCGACAGGAAGGCAGCATTTCTGTATGGAAAAAGAGTTCTGGGTTTCCTAAGCGGGGAATTGCAGAAAGTTCCGGTGCAGAACCGCATATTACGAGCTCCGAGTCACAGAGTTCACTTAGGAGGCTGCACTCCAGAAAGATCCTCCTCTATAATGTTTTTCTCAATCGCTGTTTCTCCTCTGTCCCACGGGACATGTTGCAGCTTTTAGAAGATTTGGGTCTCCGCCCTTTCCTCTTGCTCTGTCTTAGAAAATGGGCATTGCCGGGGACAAGAACCACTTCCGTGCCCAAAAGCTGCCCACTGTTTTCTAGGTGCACACACCACTGGTATCCATGGATAAACACAAACCTGCAGGTGTTGAGCCCGGGGGCGGGCTTTTCTCTTGCCATCGAACACAGATCTGCACTCATCTAGGTTACCAAGACGAAAGAGAGAGCTGAAAATTCAAGATAAGAAAATACTGGTGATAACTGGGAAAATATTAACTTGAGAGCACGAATGGTTTTAATAGTGGACTGGTTTCAAATGGCTTGAGAAAGTTAATAGTTTACAGATACAGTACAAGGGAAGTTCCCAAGAGAAAATAATTTCATAGCTCTCCCCCTTAACTTCTAGGACAGTAAGGAAAGGATGCAGGAAACTCTTCCTCAATAGCCAAGCTTCTCCCTCTGCCTTGGGCATTTGCCAAAGCTGTGGCTTGCCTAAGCTGTCTGCCTATCTCTAAACAGCCTGAGGCCAACTGTCAACTTTCAGAGATCAGTTCTTAGAGAACAGCCTTCTCAGAGCCCTAACCCTAAACTTAACCCTAACCTTCCCAGGTGGTCCTCCCTGTCCCCTCCTCCTCCCTCTTCATTTTGCAGTGCAGGGATTAAACCAGGGCTTTTCCACTGAGCTACATCCCCCACCTCTAAATTTGATTAAATTTAGTTGCTAAATTACCAGACTAAAATGAAACCTGTGATCCTCCTGCCTCAGCTTCCCTGAGTGCTGGGATTACAGGCATGGGTGATGTAGGGCTACTCCTTTGTTTCTTTTGATTGTTCTTGCAACATTGGTTGCGCTGTGTAAGCATGCTTTTGGGTGACTAGGTGATTATCCCAGTCTCTTCTTGTAGATATAAGCTCTAAGAACATGGGAATTTGTCTGCTATTTTCTCTCCCAAGGCTTGACACACAGTATATATCATAGGTACCGAGTTTGTGTCTCCTGAAACCGGGGAATAAATTCCAGAGAACAAATGATGATGTGAACAAATGATAAGAGGAGAAAATGTTTACTGGGGAATAGGAACAGCTCCTAGAGACTGGAGGGGGCCTGGAGGTGGGTCATCACCAAGGTCCTCTGTTAGTCACAAATGTGGGTACAACTTGAGTCAAACTATAGTCAACCTTGAAGATTACAAGTGCAGCCACTTAGTTAACACTGATTCAGTAGAGCAATGGGACACAGTGCCACAGTGCATGGATGACATCATTGATCTTCGCTTATCTATGACTGCCAACATATTTTCGAGAAGGGATAGGCCCAGGTGTTCTGACCCCCCCCCCCAAGTGTCTGATGTATATCTGGACTTAATGGACTGGTTGGTTCCAATTACAGTATAATTTCAAATTTCTGTTCATGTCTTAGGGCCATTGTGACTTTATTTTCTAGAACTTGACTTCAGATGCAAGTCCAACCGCAATTCTGATATCTCCACGTTTCACTGATTTCCTTGAGAACTCAGTCCCTTTCTGGCTTTCTGTTAATTTTTATCTAGCTTAGCTGTCTATAATAGTAGGTACTTAATGAATTTTGTGAATACCAGAGTATGGATTGCAATAGAAAATCAAGATTTAAAAAAGATTAAACATGGGCCGGGCATTTAGCTCAGTGGCACAAGCTCCTGTCTGGCAAGAGCAAGGTCCTGAGTTTGATCCCTGGTACAAAAAAAAAAAAAAAAATTAAACAGTGCATAGTGAAAATCTAGTAAAAATCCAAAATGATTTTTCCACATAGCCCAGATATAAGGCAGCAGTAGGACACTGACTTTAAAATTCTTCAAACAGAGAAGTCAGTTCTTCATTTGAGAAATTTTAGATCTTAATGAATCTAATTCATCTGCAGTGTTTTCTATGTATTTTAACCCTGAACACTGAACAAGCACAGAAATGATAAAGGACTTCCTCTATAAATTTCTGTAACACTACAAGATATCAGCTTAAAGATTAACTACATCTCTTACAAGCCAGGCTGGGTTTGGCTCTGCCAAACATGGAATAAATGGGCCTGAGCCTTAGAGAACTGCCCAGTGGGTCTGAGTCCTGAACGATTGAGTGACTCCTGGGGGCTGCCCGGATATAAGCACAGTGGGCAAGAGCCAGATCTCTTGACTGCCAAGTTTAAATTCCTTTCCACTGCAGCCTCCAGATGGACAAGTGTAGTGCTTCTTTGTGTCTGACTTGCCCAGGGCGTGTGAGCTGTCGGTCCTGGCCTGGGAGAGTGGAGATCAGGTGGAAGGCGAGGAGAAGGTATCACTTGCAGTTTGCCAAGGTGACCAGTTTGCAGTATTAACTTCTGGAGAGTGTTCTTGGTAATCACCTTAGGAAAAAGTATTTTGAGCAACAGGCAGGTATCCTAGGACCAAATAAGGGAGGTAAAATTATGTTTTTCTGCGGTTCAGTCCATCTTAGATACAACAGTATTTTGACTTTTCACATCTTTACTTACTTGGTGCCATTGTGTTGTCAGGTAAGCTCCTGCCACCCACCACCTGTTACTGGGTTCTGGGTTTCGAGCCTCTCCCTCTGGAGTTGGATTCTGAGTTCTCCTTGTCTCAAGCAAAGAATTGAATAAAATAAGCAAAAATCAGTGACCAAGTTTATTAGAGAAAGTAAAAGTAAAGATGAGGGAGAAACTGGCTCTTCAGAACAGGCTTGGGCTGAGTAAAAGGAAGAAAAGCGATGTAACAGGACATTCTGGAGGAAGCAGATCAGGCTCCCCTGAGAAAGTCAGGAGAGCAGGATGGTTATTGTGTCCACATCCTTGTATGCTGTCCAGATCTCCAGGAAACTTGAGAACCTCTACATAGGGGTCCTCAGACACAGTGCTGGGAGCCCTTGCCTTGGGCTGACATCAGGTCTAGGCCATCCAATTGGAAATCTGCTAGAGTTCTTAGGAGAAGTCTGCCTGCAGGGCTGTGAAACTTTTCTGCACATGTATTCCGAGATCTTGCAACTAAAAGCCCCGCCCACTTCTCCAGCCAGTTTTGCCACATCCTAATCTCCTGTGTCAACTGTTTTATTTAGCTAGACTGTGCTTGCCTTTCCCCACCATTAAAACAGATGAGATAGCCCGACATGGTGGCACTTGCCTGTAATCCAAGTACTGTGGAGGCTCAAACAGGATGATCACCATGAATTTAAGACCCACCTAGGCTGCTTAATAAGCACAAGGCCAGAACTGTCTCATAAACAACAACAACAACAACAAAAAAAAAACAAAAAAGCTGGTGATTATTTTTTTTTAAAGTATCACTATGCTCACTAAATATTTTTTGAAAACTGCTTAGATACCTCTAAAGTTGGGTTGGGGCAGTCAAAAGCCAGTGATTTCCCTCTGGAAGTATTTAAGGCCAAGTCTATTCACCTATAAAACCCTACCTTTGAATTTTGTGGCTTGTTAATTTAGGAACTAGGAGATTGGATTGGCTCTGTCTCTCTGTAGCGTTTGAATTTCTCTAATTCTCCAGTGTCCCAGCTGCAAAATGAGAGGAGTGGAACACAACCATGGTTTTCTAACTGTGACTGTTTCTTACAGTCACTTAGAGGAGCTTTAAAAGCAAGACAAACAAATGCAGTGTCCAGGACCCAGGTCAGAAATAGAGCCCAGAGAAATTGAAAAGCAGGTGAGAAGCTCTGAATACTGTCTTCTGGGGCCACTGTCCTGAGTGTGTTCAGTATGAGGGAGACAGTGGCTGAAGGCAGAGGCCGTGGCAGCTGGGACATGCTGGCTTCATTACAATTAAACTAGCCGACAAGTCAGGCTTCACGTGTTGATTATCCCTAGTTGGATGTTCAGGTTTCGATGGGTAAATGAGCCACTTTGAACATGTATATTTGATCATTTTTCTTGTGACAGATGCTTTCACTTTCCAAAGAAAAAACTCAGGAAAATACAAAGAAAAAGTTTAATTCACGGCCTCGTACTACTGACCTCTGCCCAAAGATGATCACTCAGGAAATACTCAACTTGATTTATTTTTTTGGGGTCCCATTATCAGAATAGCTTCTTCTAAAAGTGTTTCACTTGTTAAACAATACTGGGTTCTGGGTTGCTTGCCTCTCCTTCAAGAGTTAGAGTCCAGGTTTTTCTTGTCCCAGACAAAGAATTGAATGAAACAAGTAAAAATCAGTGGCAAAGTTTATTTGGAAAAGTAAAAGTGAAGAGTGATGGAGAAACTGGCTATACCGAGTGACCTGGGGCCGGTTAAAGAGGAGGAAGCAAGATAAAAGAACACCCTGGAGACAGCAGGGTGCAGTGTCAGGAGGAAAGCCATGATGGCAACCCTGGGGCAGCATCCACATTCTTATGTGCTGTCCAAATCTCAAGGAAACCTTCAAGAACTTCTAGGGAGGGTCCTGAGAGGCGGTGCTGGGGTCCACGCCTCTGGCTGAGGTCAGGGCTAGGCCATCCTATGGAAAACGTGCTTGAGTTCTCCAGAGAAGTCTGTATGCAGGCCTTTGGGAAATATTCTGTGAATATTTTCCAGGATCTTGTCATTAACAGTTCACATCTGTTTCCCTGGCCAGCTTTGTCATGCCTTGATCTTCTATCTCAATAATGTATCACTTTTGAAACAAATGTATCGTACTAACATGACACATTAATCACAGAGGTTCTGGGAAGAGCATGGTAGTGCACACCTAGAATTGCAGTACTCTGGGAGGCTAATGAAAAGAATGACAAATTCAAACCCAGCCCAGACAACTTAGCAATTTAGCAAGACCTTATCTCAAGCTAAAAAATAAAGGAAAGGTACGTAGATGTAGCTCAGAGCAGAGGCCCTGCACTCAATCTCCAGTACAACAAAAAGAGAGAGAGAAAGAAAGAAAAAGAAAAGGTAACTGGGTACAGAATATATGGGTAGATATGGAATATATGAGGATTGTATACTTCTAAATTTTATGTACATTTAAAAAATAGTAAAAAATGAAAGTCATTTAAAATTGCACAAAGTGGGAGCTAATACAAGAGAGTTCAAAGAGGGGATCATTTACAAATAATATTTTTAAAAAGTAGGAAAAAACCAACATGAAGAATGAAGAATCCTTAAGTAAGCAACTTCAGCCAAAAATAATACAGAAGGTATAAGGTGCTGGTAGCTCCAGGTCCAGTGAGGTGAGCTGTCAGAGAGGGCTCTGAAACGAGTTGAGGCCTTAAGTGGAGGAAGATGCAGTGGTACTGGAGCCCAGTGGTAGAGCACTTTGCCCAGAATGTGAAAGGTCCTGGGTCCCACCCCAGCACTGCAAGAAAAAGCATTCTTAGGTGGAGAAGGGCAGCCACAGCCAGGCAGACAAAAGTGGGAGAAATAAACCTTAAATTCCTGTCCCTGGGCCCTCTGTCTCCATCCTGCCCTGTGGACACATGCCATCAGAATCCAGAGAGCTTGAACCTTGGACTGCTGCAATCCGTACAAGTGAGCCTCCCTGCAGAAAGCTGGAGGGCCGATCTGGAAGATGAATGGAGACCACTCACTGGCACTGATTGCATAAAGAGCTTGGTGGAGTGATTCTGGCTGAAATGGTGTGATAGTGCCAGAATCTTAAGTTGAAGCTTTAATGTGACTTGGTGCAGAATTTGGACTTTGTCACATGGGTGGGGGGAGGGGCAAATCTATTTCATCCCTCATGCAAAATCAGAACTGGAAACTTAGAATACTGACTTAGGAAGTGATCCCAGGATGTCTTTGTGGGAGAGGTTGATGGTGATGCCTGATAGAATGCCTTTGAGACATAGTGATATTAGGACTAACGTGAAATCAAACCTTAACGTATGTCTGGAAGGCTTCACACTATTTCAGGTGTCTCTTGTACACAGAGGGCTTAGAGGAAAGATACCACAAACGGTGTTAGACACCATATTTTAAATCATAGGACCCCATCATAATGGGACCAGCTGGCCTGGTGCAGGATTGACTCTGGGTCAGAAGCAGTCTGCTGCAGACTAGGAAGCATCCTATGAAATGGCCTGAAATGAACTTCACATACCTGGTCTCTACATGTTGGATGGGGATTAGCAGAACCAATCAGATTGCTCCCAGGAGTTGAAACGTAAGGTCCAGACATAGGGACATAAATAGTAGACTACTGGTCCACCTTCAAAATAAGAAACAGGCCATTATTAAGCCTGAGACTGAGAAAACGATAGGAATGCAGATGCCCAAGATGGAGAGGAGAGGAGAGAATGGTAAAACCACAAGAAAGAATTCCAAGTAGAGAAAAGAGCCAAGACTTGAGTACAATAAAATAAAACCCACTCCTGAATGTGGGCTGCAGGAGGAACTGCTGAGTTTGGATGCAGAGTAGCTCAGGGAAGGGAACTGGTCCCCCAAGTTTGCTGCCAGTGTGGCCTTCCTTTCTGAGGAAATATTTAACAACTCCTCTCCCGGAAGTAACCATTGCAGGTCTCTGTGTGCACCCAGAATGTGATGGTCTTTAGTGCTTGAAGGATTTGCACATAATTACAATTCAATCATTACCTTTATTACTTCTTGACTGGAAGTAGAGAAAGGTGAAAAAGAAAATAGGGAGGAAAGGTTATTCTGCTGCTCACCTGTTTAGCCCAGGCCTAACATGTGCCTGCAACAGGTCTGGTACTGCCTGATGAATGGAGGCATGGAGTGTATATGAAGCATACCCTTTCCCTCTTGGTATGAATGTGACTGTTTGCTCTCTTCTGACAGCTTGGGGCGTGATGATTTTAACCCTGAACCTTTCACCTGGCTGAGTCTTCTTTTTATTTAACAACTGTTTTTCAGTGCTGGATTCTTCCTTTTTATTCAGGAAACTGAGGAAGGGCTTTGATCAATGAGTAACTTTTTCATTGCTTTTCTTGTTCCTGTTGAACACCATGAGGGGAGCATAGGCATTGCTGAAAAGGTGTTTGATGGTGCAACGTCCTTGGAGTTAACAAATGTGGCTATAGTATGACATTTTAGGAAGGCTGTTGACAGCAAACCCAGGCTAATGTTAACTTTCTTGACTTACAGTTAGGATGCCAAGTCTTTGACATTTTGAAAAAGCGCTTGTACTTCTGTCGGTGAGGTTCCTGGTTATGATTAAAGCCTGTTGTCCCGATACGAACTGTTTCCTGAGCAAAGGCATCCTTGCCTTGTATGCAGCGCATAATTTCTTGGGGCAAGAGTACTGTCCCAGTTCCCACGCAACTCGTGCACAGTGGTCCCCTCTCTGTTAGGATCTATGAAAATGCCAAAACGTGGACAGTCCACTCGTCTCCATGATTCTTCTTGCCAACCCAGACATATTCCACATGTTGAGACTATGAAACATTGGAAACCTAGTCAGGACTGTGACTCACATTTTCCTTCCCTTTTCTTGCTTCAAACATGGAATAAACTAATTGACAAAGTGTGTTAGAAAGAAAGAAAGAAAGAAAGAAAGAAAGAAAGAAAGAAAGAAAGAAAGAAAGAAATCTTTAGCCTTGACCTGGCAATGGTCAAACAGGAAGAGATCATTAAAGCTCTCAAGGATGGGGCTTGGTTGTCTCATGACAAGGAAGAGTGGATACCTTACATTATTTCAAATTCACACACACACACACACCATCCTCCCTCACAGATTTATACCTCACTTTGTGGCTTTGTTGGTGCTGTTTATTCAGCAATCATGGCTTCCCAAGAAACAGACTGTGTTACGTGGGCGTGTGATTTTTTTAAATGGCAGGATTTTTGCTTCTGTAGAACTTTATGGGAAACACTGATCAAAGCAGAAATTCCTGCAGGTGGGGAAAGGTTGGGTGATGGTGAGAAAGTGGGGTCCCAGGGATAAAATGATGGGGGCTGGAAAGCAAATAGGGGAGAAAAGGCAAAAATGAACACCTTTTGCTTGCAGTCTAAAAGGTCATCCTTTTAAGGAACAGCTAAAAGTGGCCGTGAAGGAGGACTAGAGAGATTTTGTTTATAAAGTGTGACAGGTGAAACTTGGCAGCATGCTCTCCCTTTCTGAATTTTGATCTTTTGATGACCTTTAGCTAAGACACCCACAATTTTTAGATTAGTTTGTATCACTTTCAGTCATCACAACCATATATACTTTTGTCAGAAATAGTGAAGAAAGCAAAAATCTTGACCTCAGGAAAAATATATTTCATAGTGGCTTGCTTCCTTTTCTTTTCAAGTCATGAGCATGCCATCTACATGGAATGTTGGAATTCAATTTTTTCCACTTGTGCCATAAACATTTTTATTAAATTTTCTTTATATGATTTTAATCATGGCAAAATTCACCACTTTACAGTGATCTCATACTTCACATCTTTGCGTCATTTCAGTGTTTATCTTTGTATCTCAATTTGAGTCCAGATATCGAAAGGCTGATCTCACGACTTGTCACACTTTCACATTTTCCCTCCTGGAAATCGTGTACCAATCATTGCTTCCAAAAAAAAAAAAAAAGCTCAAGTCTGCTGGCCTGTGGTCAGCATTTGCTATCATCGCCTTTTGTCATTGTTGCTTTCAAATTAATAGAACTTTCACATAGTGCACAGATCTTAAATGTGCGGACTGATAATGTGCTAGATGTCTGCGTCCCTGTGACTCTCACCCTGGTGAAGATTCCAGACACCTGGACCAATTCCAGACTCAGCCGTCCACAGGAGACCCTCAGTAGTCAGTACCGTTCTCACCCCATGCTGGTCATTATTTTCCTTTCTATATCTATGAACTGGCTTCACCTCTTCTTAAACTCACACAATAAATTACCTAGGTGGTGATATATTCACTTTTCATGACGTGCAGGTATCCAATGCATGCATGCCTGACAATTTACCCACTTTACTGTGTATGGACATTAGGGTTATGACAGACACAGAACAACGAGTATTTAATTTGTTTAATTTTTAACTGCCTTTAACGGACTTAAAACTTTAGAGTTCTTAAAAATAGTAAAAATTTTTTCATAACCTAATATTACAAATTCTAATACTAGCCTCATGTGATCACACAGTATAGTAATCAAGATGAGGAAATACTGTTTAACCTATGGGCTATATTTAGATTTTGCAAATTCCCTTAACTAATGTCATTTTGCTATTCTGGGCTCTAGCCCAAAATCATAAATTGCATTTAGTTGGTTTGTCTCTCTAGTCCAAAGTGGATCCACTCTTCAGTCTTTGTCTTTTCTGACTTTGTCCCATGAAGAGATCCAGGCAAATTATTTTCTCAAGAATTTCTCAGTTTGTGTTTGCCTGCTATCTCCTCAGGATTACAGTCAAGTCCTGTTTATTTGGTTGGAGCAAATGGGCAGGATGCTCGATCTTCCTCGGTGCGTGTAGAGATACGTGACGTTAGCTTATTCCATTGTGAGTGATTTTAACCTCCAACCTCCTTTAGATGTCTTCCACATTACTGTTCTTCTTTTTGTAATTAATCAGCATCCTCTAGACTGGTATTCTGAAACATTATATCTATCTTTTCTCTGCACACTTTCATTCACTAATTTTGGTGTCCATTAGCAAAATGTTCTTTTAAAAAATAATGTGCCAAAAAATTAGCTTTAATTTTCAAAAAGTAATCTGCCAATATAGTATAAAAAATAATCCATCATTTGATCTTTGTATTGCTTTGATCTCTAACAAGATAGACTATTTTCCTTATTAGAAGATACTTATGTTGCTTTTTTTGATTAATGTCCTGATCATAGACTTTGTTTACTCCACCCATTGCAATTTGCATGAAGTTTTTTCTTACTAGTTTTTGGTATCTTTCCAGTTTAGCCACTGTGCATCAAAATCTCCCATGGTACATGCTTAACAAAAGCTTACAGTTACTGTTTCTAATCTTTCTTTGTAAGGAGAGTGTATGTGAAATGTTTGGGAGAGATGAGAAATGAAGGGCAGCTCTCTTCCAGGTGTCTGTGGGTTTAGCTGAGCCACGGCTGGTTCTTGTCCTTCGCCCTGTGTCTTCTAGCTAAGGCCTGTTGTGCCCCGTGAAATGTTTTAGTTAGGGTTAGGAACAGAATACATCCTCTGGCTTGTCCAAGCCTTGAAAACACTATAATTGGAAGGTGCCGCCCTCATCTATAATAGCATCCCATTGAAACAAGAAAGTGAGTTCTTTCTATTATGCATTGCAAAGGCTGGCAGACAGCTGCAGAAGCACCACTGGAGTTCCCCCAGATTTGAGCGTCTCCTTCTGAAGTCTCTCAGGATGGTCCTAGGACTGCCGCATTTCCATGCTCAGTTGTATCACACAAGTCCTCAAACAGGATGGAATGACCAGCCCCAAAGTTATGCAACAGTACACTTGTACTTTTGAATACTCATTACTATTGGAAAGAGGAGAGACTAGCGTTCATTGGTTAATCTTGCTCCTATCTAAGCCCATGTGATGCTGCATGTCCTATTTTATTGTCCCCTAATTTTTTTCCTTAAGGAATCATGTGACCTACTCCAACCTACCGAGTATAAAGGGTCTAGCCCTTATTTCTTCCTGCTTACTACCTAAGAGTCATTGTGAGAAGAGAACTGAGTTCCCCATACCTGTTATGAGTGCTTCCTATTATAGGCATAGATTAAGGTGCCTGTAATAAGTTACAGTGTGGCCCATAAACAATACTCTCACCTAGATTTGCAACAGTTGACTTGGTAATCAGTGCTTTTTCCCCACACCCTAACTGACGTAGACCCAGATGACTCACAAGACAAGCAATTATGGAAAAAAAGTTGCCTTGGAAAAGGAATTTGTTTATTTAACATTTATAAATGAATATCAAATATACATATTGAATATCAAATATACAGTTGTGCTCCTGTGCATTGACCCCAAAGACAGGAAAATTTATTCATGGAAATCTGTGTATGATTGTTCATGGCAACTTACCCAGAGACCAGACAACCACAATGTCCTTCAGGAGAAGAACAGTTAAATATACTGTCATGCATCCATGTCATGGAGTACTGCTCAGTGGTAAAGAGAGATAAAGCACTGACACCCCAACAGTCTAGAAGGACCTCAAAGACATAATACTGAATAAAAAAGCAAATCTCAAAACTCAAATACTAGCTAGGAGCAGTGGCGCATGCCATGTGCCTGCAGTCCCAGATACTCAGGAGGCTGAAGCAGGAGAATTGCTTGAGCCCAGTAGTTCAAGACCAACGTGACACAGTCACAGTAACACAGTAAGACCCTGTCTCAAAAAATATATCCTATAATGGGTGGTTCCAGTTATTTAACATTCTTGAAATGAGGAGAATGTCATGGAGTTGAGAATGGGCAGCGATGATTATCAAGGGGTAGTGCCTAACGGAGGTCAGTTTGCTGAGAGGATGGCTCTGTGTCTTGAAAAGAGCGATGATGTTGTTGGAATATCCCGGCTACACCAACATGATCTAAAAGTGGCTCATCAATTAAACTTACCAGGTTCTGGGTTGTTTGTCTCTTTCTGGAGTTAGATTCCTGGTTCTTCTTGTCCCAGACAAAGGACTGAATAAAACCAGCAAATAGAAGTGGAAAAGTTTACTTAAAAAAGTAGAAATGAAGCATTAAGGAGACACTGGTTCTACAGAACGGGTTTGGGCAGGTAAAAGGAGGAAAATCAAGTTAAAAGAACATCCGTGAGAAACCAGGGTGGCTAGCGTGAGGATAGCAAGCGCTCTTGACGTCTAGGTCCTTTAATGCTGTCCAAATCTCCAAATCTCGAGGAACCGCGCTAACTTCTGCATAGGGTCCTGAGTGGTGGTGCTCTGAGCCTCTAGCCACCACAGGTTGACGTCAGGTCTGGGTCATCCTACTGAAAACCTGCTCGAGTTCTCACAAGAAGTTCATGTGCAGGGCTTTGAAAAGTATTCTGTGCATATGTTCTGGGATCTTGTAATTACACGTGTTGCTGGGTCTTGTAATTAAAAGGTCAGCGCTGTTTCCCAGCCAGCTTTGCCACGCCCAAATCTCCTATCTCACTGCTGCAATGTCAGATTTACGGTTTTGATATTGTGCTGTGTGTCATGGGGTGTAACCACGATGTGAACTCAGGTGACACAACACAGGACATGGTGTATTCTGCAACTGTTTGTGAATTCTGCAACTGTTTGTGAATCTGTGATTGCTTTAACTAAAAAGAAGGCTAATACTGCCACACATCCACTGGCCCTGCCATCCTTCTCGAAGCGTGCCCCACAGATACTCTGCAGGAAACGCAGGGCAGTGTTTAGATTTTCTGCAAGCTGCCTCTCCACCTGGCCATGCTATCGTGGTTCTCCCAGCCCTGGGAGTTGGCTGTCAACCTTCTGCTCACTGACCTTAGTGACCTGCCCAGGCAGAACACAGAGAAGTGACTGTCACCAAAGGCACATTTGTCCTTCACTTCACTGTGACCAAGTCGTTTTGCGAGTGTGGATATTTTGTACTTTTTATCATTGTGCTTTATTCTGTCACACCGCTTGGAGTAGGTGCTGTCACCTTACACGTCGCATCTCTGGTCTCTCTTCCTGTCACCCTTCTTCCCTGCAGTCTACAGTCAGGCTCAGAATCACCAGTCCTCTGCTCCCACTGTTGTGAGAACCTGAAAGTGTAAATAAGGACCAAAATGTCTAATAGATTCTAGAAAGGGGAAGAAAAGGTTCAAATGTGAAGGGGAACAAGGGAAAGAGGAGGAGGAAAGGAAAACACAAAAAGCAAAACATGGAAACAGAGCTTCTGTAAATAAGGAAGGGAAGAGGGGCTGAAGGGAGGGGAGGGGAATGAGAAAGAGAGAAGCAAGATAGATCAGGTACCGGCACACCCCATAGCGAATGTTGTCATTGTGTATTCTAATGTGTGCCAATAAAATGAAAAATAATAAAAAAGACATTTCAGAGCAATTTAAATCCCACTAATTTCCAGACAGAAATTTACCCACCATATTATTCACTAAAATAGAGCGGATTTAAAAATGAAGTTTATAATAGAACCCTAATTTTAAGTCTGTAAAAGCATACATTTAAATGTATATTTATTTATTTATTTATTTTTGTCTTTTTCATTTTTATCTGTACCAGGGATCAAACTCACGACTGCCTCCTTGCAAGGCAGGCGCTCATGCCGCTGAGCTAAATCCCCAGCTCCTTAAATGTATATTTAAGAAAAGAGTCTCAAGTATTGGATTAAATCTTACCAGTGTTTTTTCTTGGGTACAGTAAGTTTAAACATTTATTTCCTTATTCACATCTTTCAGTATATCCCACACTTTTTTTGCAACAAGACCATAATTTTTAGAAAAAATTGAAACCACTTTCATTGTATGAAAAGCTTTGCATGGCATGGTGGTGCTTGTCTATAAACCCAGCATTATGAGAAGTTGAAGGCAGGAGGATTGCAAAATTGAGTCCCACCTGGGCAATTTGGCAATTTAAATTTTTTTTTTTTTTTACAGACTGGAGATGTAGCTTAGTGAATCCCCAACACTGGGAAAAAAAAAAAAAAACTGTTATGAGGAAGTATTATGGTTTTGAGGACTATTAGGTAGTTACTGAGATTACCAACATTATTCCATATTAGAACTTTTAAAATTACCATCGATGGGCCGGGAATGTAGCTTAGCAGCATAAGCACCTGCCTGGCAAGTGCAAGGTCCTGAGTTTGATTCCTAGCACATAAATAAATAAAAATAAAATTACCATGGTGTCTGTATACTAAAGCCCCTACCTTGGGGGAATGTTTATGAACTGTGTGAAATACTCCCGTGGCTCTCCTAAATAAAACAAAATGGTGCATAGGAGTCTCCCCTGAGAGCCATGAGAAATTAGAATGTATCTTTTTCAGTTCTTTCTAAACCACCACATGAAACACTAAGAGCTTGAAAGACCGCGTTCCTTTGTACCAATGGGAACTGGCTAATGTGCTGAAAGATTTTGGTCTCAAAGGTCTCTTCTTTTCTTGGCCAGAACTTGTATTGTTAGAGAGCTCAGGGACATCATCGGATATGAACATGTTGAGTGTCATACCCCCACTGCCCCAGTGAATTGCTGGCATGTATTTTTTCCGTTGTTGTTATTTCTGTCCCAGTTACTTTGGAATATCTCTTGTTTTTGTCCTAGGTTCTGGGATTTAGTATTTGGTCACCTGCAGGCCATGTTTTGGGTGTTTTGTGCTGGATCTTGGTTCCTCCTAACACGATGATGTGGGTTGAAGTAATGCGAGTCTCACAGTAGACCTCCATTTGAGAATGTCACAGTTGCTGTTCCCAAGTGCCCAGTGTGGGCACCTTCATCACGTGATAGAGGAATGTATTGATTTTATTTTTGAAAAAAGGTACTAATTTCAACAACCAGAATGAAAGGGTATTTTCTCTTTAAAAAAACTGAAAATGTTAAAATATAATTTTTTTTGCTTTCCTAAAGACATGTAAAATAATTTTAGATTATATTAATCCAATAGGTTTTTTGTTTGTTTTTGTTTTTAGAAAGCATCTTGCTAATTACTCTCTGCTAGCCCAGAATTTACTATGTAGCTCAAGCTGCCTTGAATTCACAATCCTCTTGTCTCAGCCTCTTGAATGATGAGATTACAGGTGTGCACCACTATGCCCAGTCAATGCTAATGCAATTCTAATTGGAATGAACTAAGATTGTGTGTTAATCTAGCCATAATTGACCCTGCTATCATACAGAGCCTTCTTTTACCTGAACGCAGTACATCAGTCCATTTACATAACTCTTCCTGTGGAGGCTGGCTCTGAACTAGCTCTGAACTTCTGTAGCCCATGCTGGCCTGAACTCACAGTGATCCTCCTACCTCAGCCTCCCAAGTGCTGAGATTACAGGTGTGCACCACCAGGCCTGGCTTCCATTTGTACAGTTCTTAAAATCCTTTTCAGTAGAGTTTTGTCATTTTTTCTCTAAGAATAAAGTTTTTGATAGATTTATTCCTAGCTACCTTATTTTTAGTTGTTACTAAAATAACCATTTTAATTGCATTTTCTGTTTCTACTCATACAGGAACACTGTTGAATTTTGCACACTGATTTGACAATCCTGTTAGACCTTCATTAATTCAAATAAATCGCTTCATCTGTTTGGTTTGCCATGAAAATAATTTTTAAAAACAAACTTTACCTCTGCCTTTACAATTCCTATACCTTTCTTTTCTTTTTTTCCCACCTTACTTACACAATGTTGAATTTCAGTGGTTATAGGAAACATCTCTTCTTCTTCCTAACTTTAAGTGAAAGATTTTAACATTTCATCCCAAGGTACATTTGATGTGGGTTTTCTCTTTTATAGATCTTTGTTTGCCAAGAGCTAGTTTCATGAATTATGACTGAACAGTTTTTACTTAGTGAGAGGGGTCAGCATAGCGAGGAGGAGGGAGTAGTGGTTTCTTCCTTATCAGTCTTTTCTGCCACTTCTTCTTCCTAATGATTCCTTTGGGGATCTGTATTGTGCCAGCAGCAAGTATTGCTATAGTTTCTCTTCAAGGTTTGTTTGTGTTGTTTTGTTTTCTTTTCTTTTTTAGCTTGGTTTTTTGCTGTTGTACTGCGAGGGTACCGGTGGCCACGAGCCTCTCACAGCTGCGTGTGCTGCTGACTGAGGTCTGTGCTTTCTGTGTTTGGGCTGTAATTTTTTGCGGGGGAGAAAACATAATATGATAAAGTACTGCCGAGATTCCCGCTCTGCTAATTCATGTCTCCTTGGGCACATAACCTCCACCACCCTGGTTTCCCTCTCTGTAAAACCCAGGGAAGCAAGATCATTCACCTCCCCAAGCTCTGATGTGGAAATGAGGCCATCTGTGGGATGTAACATGCTGTGCCTGACTCCGGGTAGGCACACTAAGCTTATTTCCACTATCATCTCTGTCCTCTCACCACCACCAGGGCATCTACCACTGATGCCACTGCAGGTTGAGTGTCCCTCAGATTAAAAACAAAAGTTCATCTGGCAAGAAGTGTTTCGAATTTGGGACTTTTCAAATGTTGGAATACTAGCATATACATAATATGACATCATGGAGACTCAAGTCTAAACCCAAAATTCCTTTATGTTTCATATACACATTGCGCACGTAGCCTGGATATGACTTTATGCAGTATTTGTGCTGAGCCTGCGGTTCGCTTATGATCTTGCACATGAGGGCCAATATGGAATTTTCCATGTTTGTGTGCAAAAAGTGTCAAATTTTGGAGTATTTTAAATGTCAGATTTCTAGTAAGGGATGCTTAATCCGTACTACTGTAACTACTACTGAAAAAGCTTGTCTTGGTTCTGTTTCCCCTCATCGGAGCTCTGATGGGAAGTGTGTTTCAGAATATGTCACGCTCTGAGGTAACATCACTAACTTGCAGCCGGTACCCAAGAAGCGCTGACGGTGTGCAGGCCCTGGATTGAGCCGAGAGCCCCAAGATAAACGTCTCTGCTGCTTTCTGCTCTTCAGAGCCTCAGTCTTGGTATCAGGGTGCAGACAAGTGGATGAGTGTAACATTCAAGGGAAAATGACAAGTTCTTTCTCAGAAGTTACCAAAATTCAAATGACCCAGGTCTTCCTTTCTCAGATTCTTTAATTCACCAAAAGAAAATATTCAGAAGGCTTCTGATGACAGTGTTTAGAAGATTGGAAACTTAGCACACATAGAACTGAGTGGGGCTGAAGGTCTCAGGTTTAGAAAATGTCTCCAAAAACAATAAACGTGGACTTTGTATGAGGGGGAAAAACTTGGGGATTATTTTGTTACAGACTATGACATGTAGGTGTCACGAACATGACTAGAAAGATTTAAATTAAGAGACTTTTAAAATGGGAAGAAAACTGTGGGCATGAATAACATGGTAAAGCTTCAAACAGGGGCGTATCCAGAACTCCGATTAGCTGCGGACAAACCCAACAGTAAACTGTTTGGTGACCAGAAAAGGAGGCTTCTTCTCCGGTCCTTGACTGTGTGCAGACTCATGAGAATACAGCGGCCCTGCAGAGCCCTACTGGGACCCAGGCCAGCTGTGCAGTGGCATGGTGACACCTGCCACTGGAACCTGGCCTTGCCGAAGCTGGTGCCATTCTGGAGCCTCAGAGCAGCAACACAAACCACGATGGACCAAAAGCTGACCACAGACATGTGTTGTTCACACACAGGTTTAGTAGTAGTGAGACTGTTTTAGATTTTCTGATTTCTGTTCTTTAAGAAAACGGGAGATGTAGCAGCACTGGCTTGCGTTTCTGCATGGTGTGTGTGTGTGTGTGTGTGTGTGTGTGTGTGTGTGTATGTGTGTGTGTGTGAACCGAACCCAGAGCCTTGCACATGGTAGGAAAGTGTGTAATCCCCAATCTTTAAAAAATTTTTATTTTGAATTAGAATCTCTGTGAGTGGCCCAGGCTGGCCTTTAACTTGTAATCCTCCAGCCTCCCAAGCAGCTGGAATTCCAGCTGGAGGATTACAGGAAAGCCCAGTATGCAGTTGCCTCCTTGACCCCCACCTGACTCCCTTGGTTCCCCCACCCACCCACCTTGTCTTACATCAGCACCTGCTTTGCCAATTTACCGCTCTAACCTGACCAGGTTGGCATTTTAGTTTGCTACTTCTAAATCCAGAGTTTCCAGAAGAAAGAGAATAGTTGGGGTCCCAGACTTGGTGCTCTGGAGACTATGTTGCCCCCACTGATGCTCACTGCAGAAGGTGGGAGATTCACAGCAACAAGACCACAGGAAAGGAAGAGGCTGATCATCCCTGAGCTGGGATGGTGTCTTTTCTGTGCTTTCCTATAGATCCAGGAGACTGAGCCTGTCCTCCCTCTGAGTCCTCCCATGAGCAGCCATACATGGACTGTGCCTGCCTCATCCATGTGGCAGCCAGGAGCTCCATCCTGGAGGAGGCTATGGGGAAGTATACAGTGGATTTTGTAGAGATTAAGATTTGAATCATTGGCACATTGGAGAGAATGTTCTAGAACAGGGTGAACCACAGAGTAAAGAAGCAGGGCTTGGGGGGCTGGGAATTTAGCTCAGCGGGATAAGCGCCTGCCTTGCAAGCAGGCAGTCATGAGTTTGATCGCTGGTACCGATAAAAATCAAGAAGACAAAAAAATAAAAAGCAGGGCTTGGAATAAAATTTTCATACAGAAGGAACATTTAAGACACCCAGCTGTAAAAAGCAAGAAAGACATCTACTTGAGTATAGTTGTGCTGTACCCATTAACAAACATCCCACTGCAGGCATGATTTTCTAAGGAGCACATCTTGAGCTTTGTTCCACATCAATAAATATTTATTTATACTATTTTAATGACTGCATAGTATTCCATTCCCTACCTTTATAATGATATATCATGACTTATTACCTTGGCAGTCAGTTAGGGTCTTTTCTATTATTTGCCAGTGTAAATCTATGATGAACACCTATGTATGTGTTTATGATTCAGTTGAGACATTTTGACCAAATCAACTGGACTTGGAGATAAATATCTTCTTTGTTTTTCCTATGCAAAGACAGTTCAACATTTGTAGCCTGAGGATTTGGGATGCACTGATGATGTTATGGATCAAAGTGAAGATATTTAAGAAGGCAGAATTAAGGTTGTGTGGAAGACTGTAAACTCAGTAGATCAGTTAGGAATATTTTGCTACAAATATCAGTAAATCTTGTTAAGAGTGACCTGAAGTTTTTCTCATACAAAAAGTCTAGAGGTTGGTGACTGCTGACATTTGTTTAGTTCCCCATAAGGGGTCATAATGCTTCTTTTTTTTTTGCTCCTTCTCCCTTAGCTGTAGCCTCATGATGCTAAGATAGCTGCTATTGCTTCTGACAGCAAGACCATGTTCAAGCCAGGAAGAAGTATGAAGTAGTGACAGCCAGGGGTGTCTTTTTTATAAAGAAAACAGAAGCATAACAAAAAAGACACTTTCTCCATACACACGCACGCACACCACTTCCCTGCTTCTGCCTTTCATGACTGGCTCATGTTAACTACTCCTATTTGCAAAGCACATTGGGGAAGGAGGAAGTAGAATTATCCAGACAGAGCCCATTGCCTGAGCTTTGGCTTGGTTTCGGGCATGAGTGGTACATACTAAACCGTGAATGGAATCTGTGTGCTGTGCTTTGAGAAAATAAACTGCTGGGACATGAGAGAGGTATTGCTCTAGGCACCAAGGACCTCCATATCCAGGTCCCCGCAGTAAAAGAGATTGGAGTGGTCCTTGCCCAACCATAAGGAGACCCCAGTTAGTAAACCAGACACGTAAAAGACAGTCAAGTGACAAGTTATTCATTTGGGAAAAAAAAAAAAATGAGAAGTGGGAAACACTAATCTTTATCAAAGTTTACATCAGTGGTCTGATTTAAACCTCCTAATAGCTCAGTCATTCTACAAGTATTTACCAGAGCTTAGCAGGAGTTGGGCACTGGGCTGGGGATACAGTGGCAAATAAAAGAGGCAGAGTGCATGGTTGAGGTACATACCAGTGGAAGAGGCAAAAAACAAACAAACCTAGAAGAGCAGTAAAAATAATACAGCCCAGTGAACATAATGATATTCCTGTGTTGAGAATTTGCATTTATAATGCTGGTTCTGCAAGACTGTAATGGAGCTGAAAAATTCCTGTCACCTGGTGCATCACAGCTAGCTTAACCTCCTACATTGCTCTTGTTTGTAGTGATGATGGTGTAAACAAACCTACTAGCTGCCAGGCATAGAAAAGTTAACATGTCTAATTATGTACAGTGCATAATACTTGTTACTAAGTGACGTGATACTGGCCAGGGCATATAGTGATATAGTACACATTTATCATTATTTTGGGGCCCTCTATAAAAAAAGAAAGACATGTTTTCTAGGCAGAAATCTCACACTTGCAACTTGACAGACTGGCCAGCCTGGCAGCCAGGCTTCTCAGATGGCATGGTTCTGAAGCTCAGCGCTTGAAATGGTGTCTTCCCATGTTGCCTGCGGGTGCAGACAGCAGAATATGGAACCAGTCAGACCCCTCATCACGACAGTGGTCCAGAGCCAGGATCCAATCATCCAGTTGACAAAGAGCTTGGTACAGAGAATGGTGAACAGCTGTTCCCCATCTCCAGTGAGCAGCGAGCCGGCGGAAATGGTTTTAAGCTGCGTGAAGGATTGGGGTTATTTATGGCAGAATTTCCTGATGGTGAAGGTTGCTTAACATTAGGACTGGATTAGAGGGAAGCTGGAGAATTCCTGTCTGAGGAGACTCTGAAAACATGTTCTTGTTTGTGAGATTACTACAGGCGCTGTCTTCCAACCATGCTCTGTCTTGTCTCTCTCCCTTTCTACACAGATGGTGCTTGTAACCAAATGAACCTTCTCTAAAAGACTGGGGCGGGGCGTGGTATGCAAAGAAGGGAAGAGGACTTCCAGCAAACTTGTCAAAGTCATCCTCATCCACTGCTTGACGCAGGCTTTGGTATTTTGGCTGAGGGCGCACAAATGCAAATTGACTTAGCTAACACCTAGGGCTGTAAAGCCCACATCAGCTGGGCGAAAAACAAAACAAAACTAGCCAAGACTGATCTTTGATGAACATGGTTTGCATATGCTCATCATTTTTTTTTTCCTTCTGTCTCTTTTGCAGTGCTGGGAATTGAACTCAGCGCCTTGTGTGCACTGAGCAAGCACTGCACCAATCAGCTGGGTCCCGGTTCATGTGTGCCCCATTCTGAAAGATGCTGCCTGATTGTCACCTGCCAGTTCTTGTCATGAGCTCTTATGGGAATGTGTGCTGTTAGCAGAGGGAAATTTTCAGGGGTAATACGAAGTCTGGGGAGTTTAAAATGCTGGCAACTGATTTTTAAAAGCCCAGTGGGTGCCCCAGTGAGCGTGGACCTATAGTTCCTCACTCTATGTGTAGGGTGTCCTGTAGACAAGCATGCGATGCACAGCTCACCCAAGCTCAAACGCAGAACTTGACAGTAGACTCCTCCTCTGAAATGAAGACCTCTATGTTTGCAGATTGAACCCTAAGAAACTGCCATTTGCAGATCACAAACAAGCAAGACTGCCCACTTTTCATATGCTTAAATCTAAAACAAAGTTTGCACACTTTTAAGGAATAAGAATAGAACACACAGACAGGGTTCTCCTCTGCGTCGTCACGGGAGCGTTCTGCCTGCTCTGGCACCCTGAGTTATTTGCCAGCGAGCTGCATCTGGCAGATGGCAATGACATCAGCAACTGCTTGAGTGGCATCCATCACCCCATTTGTACCAAGCAATGTAGAATCTGTTCTTACTAGGACTAAGTGGCTTGCACATCCTGGAAGCTCTTGTCACAGTAGCCGAAGCATCTGTGGAAACCTCACAAAGAGATCGTCCTTTTCTTCTTGTCTCTTTCTTTCTTCCACCTTCATCATAGGTTACTTATTTCCACTAGTTTGAAGCTAACCAGGCAGGATGAAACAGTTGTTATCCACAGGCAAAGGCAGAATGAGCTTCCGTTCAGCTGACATTTGCAGCCACCATGATTCAGGTGGAAATCACATTGCTTACTGATGGTGTCATTCTCTTAAAAAGCAGTCGGCAGAGGAGATGTGCTGGCTGACTTCCTGACAGGAACCTGAAGGGCAGGATTGGCCTGGGATCTTCTGGGATGCAGGAGGCGGGGCTGAGCAGGAATCATGGTATGTCAACTTGAATGAGTTAGGAAACACCTACAGATTAGTAAAGCACAGTTCCGGGTGTTATCTGTGGATGACCGACACGTAGACCAGGAAACAGAGAGAAGACTCACCCCCGATGTAGGTGGCACCTACCAGTAGACGTGGAGCTGGGGCAGAATAGAAAGGGAGAGATGGAGGTGGCCAGTGTTCACTATTGCTTCTGGGTGTGAGGCTCCTCTTTCCTCGTCTTCAGATGCAGACTCGCCCCAGTGGCCCCATGGGCTCCCAGCCTTCCAGCCTGGACTGGTGCTGCACCTTTGATCCCTCTTGTTCTACACCCTTCATCTTCTTGGGCGGCTGGACCCTCCAGGTCTCCAGCTCTGGGACTGCCATTGTGGACCCTTCCTCCTCCACCCTCCCACCTGGAAAGCTCCATAATAAGTTCCGCTGCATAATTAGTCATGCATCTCCCACTGACTCTGTCCCTCTAGCAAAACCTAACTAGTATGGGACAACTGTCTGTCATGTTTGAGGAAAAAAGACAAGAGGAATCTCATCATTCTGACTTTCTTATTTGTCCTAAAATGCAACCTCTAATGAAAATATTTCTCCAATTCTGAAAGCTCTCTTGATGAATAAGGTAACAGCTCCCTCTCCCCCGCCCTCCTTCCTTCCCTTCCTTCCTTGCTTCTTCCTTCTTTTCTTCTCTCTCTCTCTTCTCTCAGTATTTAAGCCTTATTCCACATTGATATATCAATATCAACTCTATACTGAGCTATTAATACTGTATATTTCCTCCACAATGCACTGCACAAATGTATTTTGGCTAAATACATACTACATTCTGATTCTTTTGGTTATTTAGAATGCAAATACTTCAGTGAGTTTTTCCCTTCCTCAAAGAAGTGAGGAAGTGTCCTGGTGGTCTCTGGTGGGGGCTGCCATCCAGCCTTAACCAGCCTGGTCGGACTCTGCAGAGAGACAGCAAAGTGAAGTGTGCCAAGTACCCATCCTGCAGGGGGAAAACTGCCCCAGGAAAATGTGCAGCAGGAAGGACAGAGTGCAGGGACAGCACAGCTCTACCTGTGCAATCCAGTGTGTGCTGCTCTGAAAGGCCTTCCAAATCCATGCTTCAGAAGAAGCTCCTTAGCGGGAACCACAGAGAATTCACAGATATGGTGGCATGGAGGCTTCAAGGCACCTGTGGACTTGCTTCTAGAGACTGGTGCTTTGTAGACTTGACAGTCAGGCTTTTCACTAGATATCTGGAAACTCAGGAAGACTAAGCCTCATTGACTTCTCTGGAAACCAGGCAACTGAAGAAACAGTGGAGGGATTGGTTGATTGATGATTGATTGATTAAAATGTTGAGGCAAGATCTTGCTCTAGAATTCAGGTTGTCTTGAACTTTCTGTGTAACCCAAGTTGGCCTCAAATTTATGATCCTCCCACCTCAACCTCCCAAGTGCTGGAATTACAAGCATGAACTTTTACAAATGGACCAATTTGGGCCTGATCTACAGATCTTATAAACCAGGTTCTAGGAATGGTATCAAGGCCCGGGGATCTTCCAAGCCCAGCTGGGTGGCCACCTTCCAGCCAGTGTGTACTGATGGTGGATTCACCCTCATGTCTCTTTCTCTTCATCTACAAGTATTTCTTGGGTCCTCATTCTGTGGCAAGCAGAGCAATGGCCATTGTGCAGGAAAGAGGTAGTTGAGATTCACAGCCAGCTGCCTGGCTCGGGCAGACTTACAGGGAGGAGAACAAGAGAAGCTCAGGTGTGATCTAAACAGTGAAAAAGACAAAGTAGAATCCATGCAGTGGGGCCAGGGAGGAGATGTTTGAGGAGAAGCATCTCGGAGATGAGATGAGCCAGCCTGGCAGAGAGCTGGCTCAGGCCAGAGGCCATGAGGTTGGAACATGCTCACCTTTTTTTTTAAACCGTTATTGTTATTGTGATTGTTATTGTTATTGCTGTGAAAAGAATGGAACTCAGGGCCTCACGCATGCTAGACAAATGCTCTATCACTGGGCCATTTCTTACCCTGTGCTAACTGTTCTTGAGGAGCAAGGATCAATAGGAAACCAGCCTGTTTGAAGCATAAAAATGGGGGTAAGTTGGGTGTGGTGGCACATACCTATAACTCCAGTACTCTGAGAAGCTGAGGAAAGAAGATTGCAAGTTGGATCCTAGCCAACCTAGTAATTTATTGAGACCCTTTCTCAAAATTAAAAATAAACACGACTGGGGATGTAGCTCAATGTGAAGGTCTTGGAATCAATTCAGTATCATGAGTAGGGCAGTGTTTGAATAAGAGGTGGACAGAGATGAATAGAGATCAGATCTTTGGCCCTGGACCATGATTCTGACTTAAACTTTATTCTGTGTGCACCAGAGCCACAAGAAGGTGGAGATTTTTGTTGGTTTGTTTTTGGAAACTAGTTGGTTCTCTCAGATTTATATGTGAATAAGGTCCTTTTGGCTGTTCTATGTGATATTGGACAAGGTAGTGATGAAATAGTATCAAATACTACTTGATATTTGACTCACTAAGCTTTATTTTTAAATTGTGGTGTAACAAAATTTTAAAAATGCCTAGATGGTCGATCTCATTGGTAGAGAACTTGCTCAGAATCTAGAAGCTGTTTAGTTCAGTCTCCAGTGCCAAACAAGTGAACAACGCCAGCATTAAAAGTCATGAGTAACCAGTCATGGTACCTCACACCTGCAGAGCCAGTGCCCTGTGAGAGGCTAAAACAGGAAGAACGTAGATTTGAACACAGTCTGGATAGCACAGCAGCATGCTGAGGCCCTGTCTCAAAAACTGAAAAGGGCTGCAGGAAGCAGCTCAGTGCAGAGGCCTTGGGTCCAATGCCCCATTCCAGGGTAGTGGGGGTCTCCTGGTTGGTTCATCCAGAACTTCCTGCCACAATGGGGTGTGTTCTACATTGCACTGTGTGACTGGACACCTGAAATGTGACCAGTATGACAGAGGAACTGAACTTCTTTTATTTAACTAAATTTACATTCAAATAGTCACATATGGCTAGCATATTGGACAGCAAAACTCTATAGCAACTTAGAAAGCCAGTCTTATCTGAGATCACTTTCCCTATCACTCCTACCTCCCCAGTTTCAAAAATGTTCGAAATTTGGAAGCATGTGCTGTACAAATCATTGTACTTAAATTTACTCCTCACTACAAAGGAAAATCCCAAAAGTTCCCACAAGGCATCCAGATGACAGGCGACAGGAGGGATGGGAGGGATGTTCTGGAAATAAATGCCACTGGGAGACAGCCCCTTTAGTGCCAGACACAAGGGACGCTGTGTGCTCACCAGAGGACCGAAACTGGTGATGAGCTGGGCCACCACTCTCCAGCTCATGAGGGGTGGAAATAATTCCCAGCACAGAGTATTTTGAGAGGGCACAAAGCAGGGACATTTCTGCTGCCCATGTTGTGGGTTGCATGTGACGACAAGAACAAAATTGCCCCTTCTGGGTCCTGTCACCAAACTATTAGTTAAGAAGAATCAAAGAGTTATGAAATCCTCTTTAAACTCCCCCATCTCCACCCTTTCCTCTCCCCAAAGTTCCATTTGGGCTGCTTCTGTTATTAAAAAACAGCCTCCCGAGACCTGCCTTTTTTCTTTCTAGAGGATTTGTTCTTCCGTGCTTCAGAGGAAGAAAAGTAGCCTGGGAGGAGCCTTCAACTTTATTAATGTTGTAAAATATTCAGCGGTTTTTCTCATTATCCTTCACTTCCTGCTTGATTTTCTTAGGCTACCATGTTTTGCAAATATGAGGCATACATGAAGGCAAACACATTTATGATGCTTCTTGTCCTAAAACTTCCTGTATTATTTGGGGAAAAAAATTCTGGATATTTATTATGTATGAAGCTATGAAAAGATGAGATGGCCTTTCATGAATAATTAATATAATATTTATCTAGAAACTAGGGGATGTTTAAGACAAGACTAAACATACTCACTTTTTATTTTTACGTGATAAACTTAGAAGCAAAAAACCAATCAGACTGACCTCTACATTTTCAGGGTTTTAGGGTAAATGCACAGCATAGACCGAGATCCCATTGGTCAAAATACTGGGATTATTTACTGGGCTGGAGTTGTGTATATCCTGGAAAGCCAGGTTCACCTTTAGAATCCCCAAGCTTCGGAGTTCCATGTGGAGAAGTGGCACAGCACAGGAAGCAGGTGGCGCCAATCTAGAGCCTCCCCAGGTTCTCTCCCAAGGGTGTCCAGGCTGTCTGTGTCCTGATAGCAACAGCCTTTCTGCCTGGCCTCAGGTCTCCAGCTGTGCTGTGGGTGCCTACTCAGGGAAGGCCAGCATAGCCCGGTGACCAGGGTTAGGCATTTGGGCAGGGAATGCTGGAGTGCCAGACATTTGGAGAAAGGTCTAGAAAATGGACATCTCCACACTGCAGGAAGGACCACAGAGGGCTCTGCTCTGGAAGCAGGATCCGAGCAGGGCATGCAGAACAGAGTTCACAGCACTGACCTTGCTTTTTGAGTAGGGCTTAGCACAACGTGGAACCTCTTCTGTTTTAGGAGCGCACTTCCAATGCAGCTCCTCTCTGTGGAAGCAAACTCTGCTGCCTAAGTTTCTCTTTACCTCCCACCCCCAGGACAGCAGAACAGTCCCCTGTCGGAGTTGCCCTTGAGGCCTGCCTTTATAGGTGGTCCTTCGTATGGTCAGTTTTCGGTTTGCTGTTTCAGAGACTGTGTGTTTTCAGTGTGACGGGGAGAGAATTCACAAATCACGCAGGCTCTCCTCTCCCCAGAAGTGTGTGACTATGTCAGACATACTCATCTTCCCCAAAAGAAAACCATACCTTTAACACTCGCTCCCTTTCTCCTCTCCTCACCCCTACCTGCACACAGCCACCATGTGCTTCCCGTGCCTATGGATGTGCCCAGTCCCCCACTCAGTACGTCTGCACTGTCACAGCCCTTCCCCTCCCTGCTCACACTCACACATGGAATGAGAAAGTCTCAGCACACGCGGATGCCTTAACTGCACTCTCGAGATGTCACTCGTGCTGCTCACCTTGCCACCTTCTTAGACTTAAATGTGCAGGAGACTCACCAGGGAAATCTTGAGAAAATTCCCAGGGATTCTGAGATCTGGGTGGGGCCTGAAAGGCTGAATTTCTAAATGATGCCTACAATACTAGTTTGGAGACCACATGTCAAAGGACTGATGATGGTACAGTCATTATTTTAAACCAGAGTGGGTCCAGTGCAGACAGTTTGTCAGAGGAGATGTAGAACTGGCTCATATGGCGGCTCCCAAGTTTGGCATAGAAAGCAATTAGAATGCAATGCGGGCACACATTTTGTGAGTGTGTGAGTGTGTGTGTGTGTGTGTGTGTGTGTGTGTGTGTGTGTGTGAGAGAGAGAGAGAGAGAGAGAGAGAGAGAGACAGAGACAGAGACAGAGACAGAGACAGACAGAGAGAGGGAGAGAAATGGAGAGAGAGTAGAAAGAGAAAGGGAGAGAGAGGGAAAAAGAGAGGGAGTGAGAGAGAGGGAGAGGAAGAGGGAGAGTGAGAAAGGGAGACATAGAGGGAGATGGAGAGAGAGACTTTGGGCAGCTGGCTGGGCATTTGTGTCCTGAGACCTCTGTCTGCCATTCTGAAATGAGGGCTATGAGAACTCCAAACATTAGTTTCCCTTGTGGTCTTCAAGTCCATGAGCCTTCGGATTTATTGTCACCCTAAGCAGAGGCAGGGCAGATGGTCTAACTTCATCTGGTTCCTTGCTTATTAAGGCTGCGAAACCAACTTTCTCTGACCATCCCCAAAAGAGCATTGCGTGGTCACACAGTGCTGTCTGGAAATCGTCTTCTTGTGAAAGAAATAAGAACCACATTCTCCACGCTTTGATGAGAAAAGCGCACTGTTTCTGTAGGTGCAGGCACCCCATCCCTGCTTAGAGAGGAGGAATCTGAAGCACGTGCTTTGCTGAGGACCCAGAGCCCCTGGCTGGATTTCCAGCGGGCCACTGCACAGCCTGTGGCTTTCAGTTGCCATTCATGAAAGAAAGACCCACTTTCTCTGGGTTTCATCAACTTGTTTTTGTTCCTGTGGTTTCTTGCTAAATGACTGTGTGTATTATCAGCTCCCAAGTGGCAGAGCCAGGGCCAAGCACAAGCTGGGCTCTGCACATCTCCTCGGATGGTCACCAGGCTCCCTGAGTGCCCGGCTTTGATGTCAAGTGTAAAGCGGGGGACGCAGGGAGGGACTCAGCAGGCTGCTGGGCTGTGAATAGCGAGGCCACGTGTGTGTTGAATCCTCTATGAGCACAGTGTAAGAAAGGGTTGAACCTCATGGGCAAATGGCAGCTCATCTGTCGCCTCAGGACATTCCAATCTTTAAAAGGAGATAAATCACTGAGAAAGGACAAGAATGCAGGTAAGCCACAGCACCTCAGCGGTGAATCTGACCGCCCGCTTCCTGGCTGAAGCACCTCCAGTGCTGTCCCTGCCTTGTTCTCTCCGTCTCTCTCTCTTTCTCTGTCTCTCGCTGTTCACCCTCAACCCATTCTTCCTGTCTCAGCAGTGCATCCTGAGCGTGGACCTCAGGAAGCCTCACAGTGTTCTGAAGCTTTTAAAAAGCATGGAAGAGAGACTTTAGACCCTTGACAACACACACCAAAGAAAGACCAAGAAATAGGTGGCCACAGGGAACACTGTTGGGCGGATGTTGATTGTCAGGGTATGGAATGAGTGAGGCAGAAATGTCCCCAGGAGTGGAAGGGACAGAAAATTCTGGTAGAAGGTTCTCAAATGATCTGATTTGAGCTTGTGTCAATTTTGGTCTTCAAGTGGGCTTTGTTGTCTGTCTTGGATCTGCTGAAAGAGAAGTTGAATAAGAAAGTAGAACACGAACTGGGCGTGGTGGCACATACCTGTATTTGAAGCACTCCGGGAAACTGAGGCGAGAGGCCACAAGTTTGAACCTAACCTGGGCAACTTAGACTCTATATCAAAAAGAAGGTAGTATACTGGGAAGCTAGATCAGTCTGAGGGCCTTGGGTTTTATCCCAGGGAAGAAAGGCAGGGAGGGATAAAAGAAGGGAAGGAGGGAGAGAGGGGTAGAAAGTGGAGCCAAAAAGTCCGCCAAATTCACAGTGTAAAATACTATTTAAACACCTAGGAAAATGCTCACAATACAATATAAACTAAAAAATTTTATGATTTAGCATCATCACAATTTTGCTAGAAAATACACTTCCATTTGCACTGATGTTTATGCATAGGAAAAAGATTATGTTCAAAGGGTTGTATCTGAAGTCTGGGATAGTAGGTGATTTTGATTTTGTTTTTACACAGCTTTTGAACTATCAGATGGTCTCAACTGAAAAACAAGTGGCAATCGGGTCTGAGAGGAAAAATATGATACAAAAAAAGCCCAAAAAATCTAACTCAAAAACTGAGGTTCAAAAGTAAAATTCACAAGAGCACAAAGCATTAGAGGGTCAGCAGTGAGCTGGGTGGGAAGGACATTGTTGGAATCAGCACGACTCTCTTCCTAGAGCTCTTTTATGTGGGTGTTCGCAGTTTCAAAGCTTTTCCTGAGTTTGTTTTTGTGACGAACAGCTTTAAGCTTCCTTAGACAAAGCCTTCAGTGGGGAGCTATGATTTGAAATGTGACGGAAATTGATAGAATGTCCCAAGGATTTAGTTCTTGGTATCCCTGGGGGGATCAAACCCACGGCCCTGCCCTGGCTAGGCGAGCGCTCTGGCCTTGAGTTACACCTCTGGTCCCCAAGGGTTTTCACCTCGACTAGACTTTGGGTAGTGTGAAAAGAATGGGACCCTCCTGGCAAGCACCCTCCCACTTCCACTGTGTTACTCCTGAGTCTGTTCTATCTCTGGTGACTGACATCCACTGCAGCACAGTGGCGGTCACCCAGGGAATGGGCTGGGCCAAGGAGGAAAAACCATTCCCTGGGGCTGTGTTTGCCATCTTGGATTCCCTTAGAGCTCTGAAAAATGGAGAGCTGGGCTTCAGAAATGGGAGCAGGGTCACACAAATGTACCTTTCTGCCTCATCCGTATGTATGGACACACATACATCCATATGTGACAGCTTTGATAAAGGAAATCCCAATCTAAAAATTTTGTGACCATTTAACCTCCCCCAAAAAGAAGAAAACAGAAAGTCCTTGGATAATTGGCTACCTCCTTGACTTCAGTAGCAAATTAGACTTCAAGTTGATTTAAATGTTTGCTTTTTAAATCTTTATGTGTCAAAGATTATCAAGGAGATATTTGTGCCTTGAGCAACTTTCTTATATTTTGTTAATGTCTCTGAAAGTTTAGGAAAATGGTCTTTTTAGCACGTAGGATGTAGAAATGGTTGAGTGCTTCACTCACATGCGCAAGGCCTTGGGTTCCATCCCAAGTGTTGTGAACAAACAAACAGTTTTTTAAAAGGAATTAGAACCTGGAGATTCCAATAGGTTAGAAGAAAGTGACTGAGTCCTTCCAAATTCTGCGTTCCATGTGTTTTAGGAATGGGTGGATGGGTGGGTGGGGGTGAGGTAGAATTCCAGGATTAGAACTAATGAACCCAAGTTTATAAGACTCCTTGAACATCATGTAGCTCTTCCAAATGTCATTTTGATAAGTTAATATAAACAAATCAGAAACATCTGCAGCAGAAATCCCCCCGAACACACCAGGGCTTAACAATTAAATGGAAGAATGCTTGGCACAATGTGTTTCGGGTTTTAGTGGATCCAAAATGTTTTGAAAAACAGTTAAGTTCTTAAGATGTCTTGGGAATTTGAAAGGCAGCTGGCTCCCCTGCTCCATTTGAAAATGGCAATGGTTATTTCTGTCCCTTGTGTCCTCTCCTGTTGTTCCTTTTGTTGGTGGAGGGAATCGTGAGGAGAGGATTCCAGCTGACTGATCTTTCCAGATACTCAGCTCGCCTCTGACTGTCTCCCTATCCTGTGCCTACATTTGCTTCCCAAGAAAAGAGTGTTTCAGGCACAGCAGTTGTAAAACTGAAGGGGAAGTGAGCACCATGGCCCAGGCCTGTAACCTTAGCACTCTGGGAGCCCAAGGCAGGAGAATTGCAAGTTTGAGCCCATTGTAGGCACCTTAGGGACTTAGCAAGAGCCTGTTAAAAAGCTGGGTAAATACAGTTGAATGTATGGGTCTCAGCTTCAGTCCACAATACTGCCCCACCACCACCATCAAAAAAAGTGATCACAAGGCAGTGTTTCATCTAGCTGCAAGATCATTCCTAGACTCAAAACATTGTTGGCATCAGGATCACCCTGTCACAATGTCAAGCATCTTCCAACTAGTACTGGTTCACCCATCCTGATGGTGTCCAGTGTAATTGCTGGTCCCTAAGGAGAATAACAAGGGTGTCAGAGGTTCAGGGGTTGGGCATCTAAGGGACTGTCAAGAGGAAGGCCAGGTCCAAGTCATGTAAAAGGTCACAGCTAACAAACTATAAGAGCCATGCGGGGTCCAGTCCCCTCCAACTCCCTCTTCTTGGATACAGACCAAGAGATCCTGACAAAAGCCAACGAAGCAGATGAAAGTGATTAGTGTGCAGTTCCCTTTCAAGCTTTTATTTGAAGAAGGTCTCCTATTTTATTGACTTTCAGTCGCACCATCCTGAAATTTTAATCACCTGAGCTCAAAGCAGACATCAGTTAGATCGCCCAACTTGCAATTCTATCTGAACTTGAAGATGAAAGAGGAAACCTTTGCGCCTTCTCAGTCCCTCTGTGTCCGCTTCAAAGGACATCATCAAGCTTGCGTAGAGTTCCCAAAGAATCAGCATTCGATTTTCTTTATGGGTTGCAAAGTTTTAATTCCCTAATCTGTAAAATATAAGGAGAGTAATTTAAAGGGTTAGGAAGATATTAGTAAATCGATTTGCGAAGTTGGATGCCACGTATCCACCCTATAACAGAGTAAATGTGATCCTGCTCCAAGTTCAGCAACTGCTGAGGATAGTTCTCCATTCAATTTATTTGCTTGTTTAAGTGTGTTTGTATGTGTATTCATCCATTCATTCGTTTATCCATTCATTTATTAATTGGTCCTGGGTATTGAATTTTGGCCTCATGTAAGCTAAGAATGCTCTCTACCACTAAGCTATGTCCCCAGCTCTCCCCATCAAATTTAAGCAATAAAAAAAACCTGAAGTGCTGTTTCTAAGCCAAAATTTTTTTTAGCCTCATCAGAGTATATTAAATTACATTCCTATTTAAAACCCTCCTCCGATGCCTTATTCTTTCTCCCAGTCTCAGTGTCAAATTATGGCTTGGTTTAGCTTCTACCCTTAACAGTCTGGACCTCCCCTCCTCACCCCATCCCCTCCCTCCCTCTCCCCCTCCTTTTCTCCCTGCCTCCCCTCACATCTCCCATGTTCCAGCACACAGGGCTGGTGCCTGCTTTCAGGCCTTTGACTAAGTGTTCTGACCCCCAGACCCCAAGCAAACCTGCTCCTCCCCTCAGGCAGGGCTCTGCTCACACCGGCATCCGGGGAAAGCATCCTTGGCGCACACTCATCACTCTGCAGCATTTCGTCCTGCTTGCAGAGCATCGTAACTCTCTTTGCTCATGAAATGATCTTGCTTATTGTAAATCTTCCATCACTAAAGTTCAAGCAGGGAATGCATGGTCTATGCCCTGGAAAAGATTTGCTGTTTTCAAATTTCTGAAATGTCAAACAGGACTAGGTTTGTACCTGGTATATGAACAAGATAATTGGTCTTACGATAGCTTGGAGAGTGCTTATGTTACAGATATTCCACCTCAGAGGTATGTAAGGACATTCATCCAATCTCTCTGAAACAGGTAGTGGGACCAACTGGGCGTGGTGCTGTACTCCTATATTCCCAGTCCTCAAGAGGCTGTGGCAAGAGAATCAACATGAGTTTGAGGCCAGCCTGGGTTATGTAGTGAGTTCAAAGCCAGACTGAACTACATAGCAAGACCCAAACAAACAAACGAAAAAGAAGAAGGAGAAAGAGAAGAATAGTGGGCCAAAACCTTGCCAAAATACACTTTCTACAAAAAGAGATGTCAGAGTCCTTCAGTTCACCTTCCAGTCTATAGGCTATTCTGGCTGAACATACTCAGGATGTAAGAGCCAGCAAACATGACAATGCAATTTTAGTCCCTATTCCCTATGTTTTGGGGGACACTACTTTGACCGTGGGAGGAATTTTTCCAGAGATGCCTTGATTTCCAAAATTGTGTATCAATCTGAAGACTCTAGGCTCATACCCACCCCTCTCATACAATCCCAAACCCCTGAGGAGTTGGTCACCTTGAAGAGGACCTTAGGCCAGCATGTGACAGATGTGACAACCCCAGGACATGATGAGAAGGTATAAGCAGGCCTAGCCAGGTCAAATGTGTATGATTACAGATGAAGCCGAAGAATTGCCCAGCCAGGATGGGTTTAAAAAAAAGTTTAGAACTCGAAGAAGTCATTCCTCTAAATGTGACATACTATATCTACACTCCTGCTGGATTTTATATTCTTTTTAATTTTTTTTTTTTTTTTTTTTGGTCAGTATAGCAACAAATGCCACCTCCATTTTCATAAAGATCCTAATGACAAATGCTCTTCCCGCAGGGGCATGAGAACTTGTGTTTCAAAGCTGGGATTCTGACAGTGGTATGAAAGCCCTTTTTGGAGGGAAACAGGATTTGTTTGTCTATCACATGGGGTATGCCAGGAAAGGAATGCCATGCATACTTCACGGCTACTTCTTAACTAATTTCAATTTAGGAATTTATATAAACCTCCCCCAAACTGAGGCAGGACCCCTAGGAAGGCTGATTAGCCGGTGGTTGGACCACATTGTTCCACAGTGTGTCGTGGTCTGCATGTGTCCTTCCTTTGGTGAGTCCAGGGGTGCGGTCCCACACTTGGACTCCTGCAGGTCCTCCACTACCTCTGCCACCTTCTCTGGTTTGATTTGTCAGCAGCGCTCTCATCTGCTGCGTGGCTCACTCTGTCTTACGCTCTTAACTCTGGTTGTTGCTTTAGATAACACTGATGATTAAGTCTGAGTGCTCCCTTCTGTCATGAAACCCCTTTCCTGAGGTGCCCTTGCTGCTTGGCGTCCCGCGGGCCGCCAATATGGCAGCCTGGAAATCCCTTAAGAGTTAATTAGAATCGTTGCCCTTGTCTCAGATCAACTGCAGTGAATTCTGCATTTCAGCAGTTCTCCAGGTGATTTGTATGCTCACTTGGATGGAGAAGAACTTTCCAGAATTCTTCACTGCCTCTGCCATTGCAGCCACCACCTGGACCACCTACCTCCACTATCATCATCACTGCTAGGAGCTCACTGAGAAATGTCTTTGCCAGCCTGGGATCTGATTTCTCCCGTACACCATCAACACTATTTTATTAAGCCCTCCCAACATCCTGGTGTGGCATATAGCATTATTCCCATTTGCAGAGGGGGAAACTGAGGCCCATGCAAGTCATGCGTGAAAACTTTCAGGTAGTAAGTGGTGGTGAACTCTGGATTAATTCTGAAACACTTCATCTCCAGGAGCTGCAGTCTTTATCTCCTGGCTCTTTGGCCTGCCTTAACTCTGGTCTCTTTTCTGCTCTCCAGGGCTGTCCACTCTATCTACTTGCTTTCTTCTCTTTAGTCAGTCGAAACCGCTGTAGAGCAAAGTCTATGAGAGAAAAATCACAAGAGCCCCTTGTTTTAGACAAAGCTTCTGCATGAGGCCCCAGCAGACCACACTAAAATTGAAATGGAGTTACTCAGGCCAAAGGTACTCCAAAAGCAGCTGTGTCTGACATGTGTAGAAATCAGGGTTAGAGAGAAAGAAAGCAGCAACATTTCCCAAACAGACCAGTTGCAAATGGGCACCATAATGCTTTTTCTGCCTTCATCCCTTTCACAAAAAACAGGACCTAGAAGTAACTTCATGGCAGTTAATCAGTTGTTTTCCTATTGTTCTGTCCCCCTGACCCAGCCTTCCAAGGAAAGTAACTTCAAAATGACCAATCCACTTTTGTTATTTGTTTCAGCTTTCATCAAGCTGTTTTCTTCCCATTAAAGCAACTTCTGCTGGGCCAGCCAGAACCTTAGAAAATGTAGTGTTGCCTGATTTTAGAGCTTTTGAAACAGCCAACTAAGATCTTAACACTAAATGGTTGTCACTTTTTGTCTCTTGACAAGTCATTGCAAAGGAGAGCCTGCCACTGATATGTTCTGTAGAAGAGCTTTACATCCAAAGTTGTTTTAAAATACAACTAAACCTATACTGCTTTGTATAGATCCTGGCTCTCAGGCCTCAGCAGGCTCTAGCACTGCTTCTATTTAAAGTGGGCCCCTTGGAGTGGCAGGCTCCCATCCTCCTGGATGTGAACAACTTCCGGCTCCAGGGAGACAGAGGAGTGTCTTGAACTTGACCTTTGGAAGCAAACTTATATTTATAACTCTAAAGTGAAAAAAAAAAATGGGACAAGTAACACGACCTCGCAGCAACACTGGAGTAGAATTTATCAAATGCCTTCAAGACCTCAAGGTTGTGATACCTTTACGCTCTGCAGTCAGAGCCAAAGGTTAATTACATGAAGATGTTATCTGGGGTCTGGAAGACATTAAGGCCAGTGATTTTCGGACTGATCATTGAACTGTTCTACTGGAAGTGGGGAGGCCTGGCGGAGCTAGGGGTTCCCGAGCCCTTCCTCACTGTCAGCCAATTAGAATAGACTGTGGATCATATTGTTATAAATAGGCATTGGGGCAACATTTTATTTAAAGAGTAATTTCATTATACATTATAAAGCAACAGAGGGATGGGGATATTGTTTAGTGGTAGAGCACTTAGAGAGAAAAAAGCAACTGGACTAATCCTGCTTCATCCTTCACGTCTTTCGTAATCAAGGCCACTAAGGTTCTGAAAGGCAAAGTCCCCAAGGTTGTTTTGACTGAAAGCTATTTCTTCTATTCTTCCTTTGAAAGCTCAAAAACTGGGCTGGCTGCCAAATCTGCTGGGCATTTGCTCCTCTGCTGTCTGGGTCAGCTCTTATGCTATCCACTGGCCCTGACCTGGCCGTGTTTCCTTTGCGTTTAGGACTCCTTGGAGTGTCTTTAGAAAACAAAATGCTGTTTAGGTGCTCAAGGCAGAGCTGAGCCAAAAAGCCACATGCCTTCTCTGTGTGCCTTCTCTGACTCCAGGCAGTCGCCCTGAATGGCTCGGGCTCTTGCCTGATGGTCTGTGCATCGAGGGCGGCTGAGCAGAGAAGGGCTGACAAGCAAAGTGCCTGTCCTCCAACAATATGGTTAGAATATGGGAAAGCCCAACCAGGAGGATGTGCATTTAAGCAGTCTACAACTGTAAAGGAGAGAAGAGACAGAGGGACCAAGACCCCCAGAGATCCTATGGAAGCATTTGTTTTTAACCTTTAGGAAAATAAATCAATAAGTAAAATCCAGTATAAAAATATCAATGGCATTTTGCAACCCATATTCATGGGTATGTGGGAAGTTTCCATTGTACCATTCCTTCTTTACGGGCCCCTCTTCACTGGGCTGAGTGACAGATGATATGCGTACTCAGAAGCATTTGCATTTTTTAATAGGACAAAAAGTCATAACAAATTATTAAAGTGAATAGAGAAAAGAAAGAATTCTAGCACAAGCACAAAAGCTGTACACAAAGAATGAGGTCCTGAAGCATTTTTATTTCCAAGAGTGGCTCTCCTCAACCTAATGTTTGAGACTTTCTCAGTCTTTTGAGATGAGAGTTGTTTATAGAGTTGTTTGTTTGCTTTTGTTTGTTTGTTTGTTTTGTGTTTTGCATAGCTGGGACTGCAACTCACAGTCTCTTTGGATGCTAGTCAAGCACCTGATACACATCCCCAACCATTTCTTGCTTTTTTACTTTAAAGATTAGTTGCTAAATCCTTGCACATGTATGCTGGAAACACTGCCCAGAACCTGGCTAGCACCTGCTATGAGGCCTAATGGGAATACAGAAGGAGAGTTCTGGGACATGAGCTTCTTTCTCTTGTCGCCATTCTGTCATTACACTTTCTATTTCAGTCCCACAGTTTCTATTTCTAACCCATGATCTTTCTTTAACTGTTCCCACTGAGACCAATCCGTATGCTGGAAATGAATTTTTTTTCCCAGTCTATACTGAAGTCCTACATTCTGAGAGTTCTACAAGGATAACTCAGATTCTTTTTTTGAAAAGACAAATACTATTTTACTTGCACATGAATCACCCCCAGGAAATCCTTTGAGAGCCCCTATGTATATGCTGATATTTTAAGTTTCACACTTGGTTCTTCTGTCCCTAAGGAGATTCAGAGAATATTTAACCCTCTGACAAGAACTCCTGAGAGATGCTAAAAAATGAAAAAGAAAAAGAAACTGAAGATACTAGTTGGTAATACATAATGCTAAAGCAGTTCACTATTGTCTCTGATGCTCTTCTCAATTATTTACCAAGGTCAAGAGGTTGAACTTGAGCTCAGGTAAATCTCTAGAGTAAAGAAATGATTGCCACTATTTTTTAATGTCATAAAATTCTTGGGTATAATAAATGACACCAGAGAGTGATTTGACCTTGTTAGAATTTGACAAAATTTCTCCTTGTAAACCTTCAAAGTAGGACTGACTGCCTGGCTTGCCCACTAACTGGTATGTTATCCAATCCCTAACCCTTATCCAAAGCAGGAAACCTGACTTTTCTGAGTATTTCTAGTGCCCAGCATGGGTGCCGAACTGCATAGATATGGGAACAATATTGGTAGAATAAATACATGCAACTTTCCCCCGAATTCTCTAGGCATTAAATACCTCTTGCTTTACTAAACCAAATAAAAATGTAGACTTACAAGAGCTTTTACAAAGTATTCCTGCAATCATGCTGCCCCTCCCCCTCCCCACCTTCAGTAATGGCATTTTACTTTGATTTTATATTCAACATTATGACTACCTGTGACACTGGCATTAGAAGTCTGCTTCTTAGAATCACTCAGTGGGATGACAATACTGTTGGCTTTCATGTACTACAAAAATACCATGAATATAAAGGTGTTTGCCATAGTTTTAAATAGACTGGCTCTTTGTTCCTGTTTTCACTTTGCAAGTATTTTCCCCTGCTCGCCCACGGAACAAGAACAAGGGAACGGGCACCAGGAGTGGGCATGCGTGGTGACAGCCCCACCTGCACTTGCTGTGGTTCTCACAGTGTCTCAGGGGAGAGTCGACTTTATCTGTGCCATTTAGATCCTTCGTATTTTTGCCCAGGCTTTCTTCAAACTCACTATCCTCCCCGCTTCCTCAGCCTCAGAGGTAGTGGGAATTGCATGCGTGCATCCCCACACTCACCTATATGTCCTGTTTAAAAAGTGAAGAAAGCAAGGGGTGAGGCTCGGTGGTAGCATGAGGTTTGATCAAGGTTTAGGTTTGATCTCCTGTGCTCCAAAGCACGAGCTGGGGACCAAAGTCCAGAGGCAAGTGCTACGCTGCTGTAACTCATTACCATTACTGACCATTCAATGGCTTAAAACAATGCCAGTTATTTTCTTAAAGCTCTGGAAGCCCACCGGCTAAAGTAGATCTTATTTGACTAAAATCAAGGTGTCATCAGAGCTGCATTTCTTCTGAAGACTCAAGGGAGAATCTGTCTCCTTTTTCTTTTCCCCCTCCTAACCTCTAGACGCCACTCGCAGCCCTTTACTTACCGCCCTTTCCTTTACCTTCAAAGCCAGCAGCATTTCTGTCTTCAAATCCCTCTTTGACTTTGACATTTCTGCCTCCTACTTCCATCCAATTGAGGGTCCTTGTAGTTATGTTGAGAGTACAGCCCACCTGGATAATCCACAATAGTCTATCTCAAATTCATCGATGTAATTATATTTTCAGAGTCCCTTTTGCCATATAAGGTGATATATTCATGAGTCCTAAGGATCAGGGCCACATGCAATCAGGAACTCATACAGTGCCCTAACATACTCAGCTACCCTCAAGTTTCTAACCTTTTCTATACCCAAGACTTGGCTTCATGCGCTTTCTGTTTAAAAAGATACATTCAGTGTATACAAACTGGGGTTGATAGAGGTTTGACCTCAGTGTAGACTAATGGCTAAGAAACCACAGTAAGGCGGTGAGAAAGGAGGCATATAACCTTAGTTAAGGAGGCCCATCAGTCTCAGATACCGGGTATTCAACTTGCTACCTCAGGACCTGTGGAATGAACTTACAGAGTGTCCTTTTGTCTTTTAGGTTTATGGGCAGAAATACATTGTGAAGAATTATTTCTACTATTACCTATTCAGATTTTCGGCTACTCTGGGTCAAGAAGTGTTCTACATCACATTTCTTCCATTCACTCACTGGAATATTGATCCTTACTTATCCAGAAGACTGGTCTTAATATGGGTGGTAAGTATTACCAAGATTTACAACAGCTGCTGTACCGAAGTACTTTGCATAATATTCTTCGTATTTGTTTGTTTTAAAATCCCCTAGAGTGCAAAGCCAGGCATGGTGGTGCACACCGGTAATCCCAGCACTCAGGAGGCAGAGGCAGGAGGATCACCTCGATTTGAGGGCCAGCCTGGGTTACATAGTGAGACCCTGTCTCAAAGAGCAAAACAAACAAACACAAAACGAAATCACACAGAATACGATTGTCTCCTAATTTACTTTCGAAAAAAATAAATATAAGTGCAACTCATTTGGTCTGCAAAACCCAATCCAACTTGTAATTCATATGCTTCGATAGACATCTCGCCTTGGGTAAACAGAACCAGGAGAAGGGAAAAAGCTAAGCAGAAAATGAAAATACCTTCTAAGAATCCACAGGAAGGTATAAAATATGTCTCACCGAGAGGCCATTTTAGTACAATCTGATCAAACCCTAAAACTCTAAGTGGCAGTAAGCAGCTACTCTTTTCAGGGTAGAGAGAGGGAAGCTAGGAGGCGAATACCTGCCTAGAAAGGCTTCCAGTGAGGGAAGGGCGGCTGTGCTGGCAACCCAGTGTCAAGTCCAGGCACCTGGGTGGAGCCCTGCCTGTTGCCCATGGTACCTTAATCACTTCACGTTCAGGCCAATGAGTTCTGAATGTTTGTTTATCTGGGAAGGATTGTACTTATCTGTGAGGCAAAACAGCAAGCCACAAGGACCACAGGAAAACACTGTGTGTTTGGGCGAAAGCATTTTTACAGGGGAAGACTCCCTGTCTGTCCTTCCCCAGCTTCAAACACAGGCATCCGTTCCACCTGGGCGCTTTCTGAAGCGGTTCAGGAAGTCCTGCCGGTGTGCTTTGGTTATACTCTTGTGGCTACTTTGATGGCCTTAGTCAACCTAAAATGTTTACCTTTCCTGGTCATTTTGATGATGAGAGGAAGCCAGAAGTTGCAGGATGCCAGCTCCGGGCACTAGGGTAGCTGAGGACTCACCGTAGTGTTTGGGGAGCCTGCCTGGCCCCTACTTGGCAGAGTCATGTGTAGCATTTTTCAATCAGGCCTCCTAAGACACTCAGGGAAGAGGCCTTCCGGAATGCCTCCGAAAGTGGCAGGAACACGTAGGATGCTATGTTTGAAGTAAGGGGCAACATTTTGAGGGGAACTCATTCACCCTTATTGTGACACCCTCCCCCCCTTGTATGTGGGCTCGGATGCCAGTCAGGCCTTGGTCCTGTGCAGCTCAGCTGGTCTGCCTGCCCCGGCCTTGAGCCTTAGCTCCCTTGTGCGCCCCTAGAATCTCCTGAAGTGGGGGGGGGGGAATATGCACAAGACCTATGTGAGTAGGGTGACAAAGTGACGATCCATGGAGGCCCAGGCTTCGGAGAGCAGCCACTTCTACATCTCAGGCCTTTGTTTAGCTGGAAGACAAGGATTTGCGGCAGCGCTAAAAACAAGCTCGGAGGGCTGGGTCGGAGGTGGAGGAAAGGCTCGGTGAATTTTGGCAAGTGACTTCCCGCTCTTGGCATTCTTCTCCTTTGTACAAAAGCAGGCTCAGCTGCCATGAATTCCCTCCTGGGCAGGGGGCAGAGAAGCAAAGCCGGGCGGGTGGGGGTGGGGCGTAGAGGCGAACCACTGCCCAGCGGCCACCTGGGGGCACTGCGGGGCAGCGCCTCTGTGTCCACCTGCAGCTGCCCAGAGTTGTCGGACCTTTGGCTTTTTCCTATGAAGTCTTCCAGTTTTGCAAGGCCTGCTTCCAGTTTTCGGCGTCACTTCTCTGGCCACCGAACAAGGAATCCGCACAGTACAAACACGCGAGCCTGGGTCAGAAGCCTCTCATGCCAGGCACGTCCCCCACCTTCTTTCTGCCTCTTTCTCACCCTCCCCGCTCCACAACTGCAAGCCACATTCTGCGGTCTCTGTCCCGGCCTCCTGCCTGGCCTTCTCCTGAAGTCTAGCTTTTTATCTAAAAGTCTGACCCGAGAACCTGCAAACGCACAGGCTGCTCACGGATCATAAAGGGAGTGTTGGTCCCGGTGTCCCTCTGGCCTTGGAAGCCCCTTGGGGTTTGCTAGGGCAGCTGCATGTGGGGAGGAAAAGAGGGGAGATGAAGAGGTTCCCTCCTCTGCTGAAAATCGGAAAACTCGGGGACAGACCCAGGTGTCCCAATGCATGTATGACAGTACATGTGTAATGTGGACTCAGGATGTGTTTCCGGAAACCTTTATGCTGGTGGAGTAGGCCAGGTATGCTAAGATGTGAAGTGCCTTTGTTTACCTAGGACCATCGTACAGGGGGCATGCTGCAAGTGCAAGCGCTGCTAGGGCAGAAAGCTTTCCAAAGGGCTAAGAAACCTCAGACTTGCCAAGAAGCTCTGGGATTCCAGGAGTGCGCCGCGCCCAGCGTGGTGGAAGACTCACGCTTCTGGTTGTTAGCGCTCCCTTTAGCCTATGTGTGAGGAAGGAAGAACCTCTTGAGTCTGCAGGCTATCCTGAGTCATTTGATAATTTTGGGGAGCGATTGTTTTGTTTTGTTTTCCCGTTCCATGGATCGAACTCACACCAGCAGGCATTTGTGCCGCTGAGCTACATCTGCGGCTGCAGTGTGCTTTTTTTTTTTAATTTTATTTTAAAAAGCAAAACAGAAAGAAAAAAGGATTGAAAGGATACAAAATTTCAAAAAAAAAGAAAAAGAAAATAGAGAATTAACACTGGTTAATATATGGTACATTGTTATCTCGAAACTAGTTGTTCAGGTTACAAAATCTAGATGTAAAAGTGATCAGTCAAACTGACAGCACAAACTGTTCTTTTTGATGACCTAAGCGAGATTAGTAGTATAGTCAGCTATCCAACATACATATACAAACATAAATTTATATATGCAGGATGTGTAAGTAGGGTGTGTGAGCCATCAGGGCAGCGAGGCAGGTTGGCTCCAGCGAGGTCCTGCAGGCTCTGGGGCGAGAGAACGGGGCCGCCCCACTGGGGGACGGTGCAGGGGCAGGGGCGTGGGTGTGAGAGCCCTGGGCCACTGAGGGGAGATGCTTGTCTTGGCTCAGCGTTGAAGGTGAACATAGGGACAGAAATCCCCGGAGGAGCTGGGGTCCAGGAAGAGACTGGGATGGCGCCTGCTGGGGTTCTTAACCTCAACCAGCCTGGGACTCAGGGCATCTCCACACCAGTGACTGCCCCATCAAGGGACGGGACTCAGAAAGACTAATTACATAAGGTCCAGAGCTTGAAGGTTTAGGGCTGCAAACGGTCTGTCTCCCACAAAAAGTGTTGGAAGGCACCGTTTGTCCCAGTGTCGCTCTGCTGGTCAAATTTTATATTAATTCAGCAGTTGTCAGACGAGACTCAACAGGTTTTATTGCCTTTAAAAAAGCATTCATCGTGTTGCAGTTGACTTGTAGTGTCTGAATCAGCTTAGCAGAATGTATGGGTGTGTTAACTGCTCTCTCTCCTCACAATCAGTCACTCCTGCTTGCTGTTGTGCGTTTTACTGGCACCGGTGTTCATTAACTGACTTATACTTCATTACCATGGTGAGTGTTCTTTTATAGATCTGGACAGTGATGCTTCAAATCATAAAGAGTCATGCTATACTCTGAACACTTAATCTATGCACTTGCAATGCCCCTGAGTGCAATAGCATTTTATATATTTTACCTCAATTAATTCTGCCAGCCATCCTGAGTAGCTATTACTAGCCCATTTTATAGATTGTGAAACTGAAACATAAGAAGGCTGAATAATTGTCCAAGATCAAAGTGGATGCAGCCCTGGCCGGTGGGCCTCCACTGCCAGGGAGTCTTCTTGTTCCAGAGCTCAGCTCAGTGGCAAGAAGAGTGTCCTCTGTGCTGTCCTTTCCTTTTTCTGTTTTCAAGTCACTGCATCTGGGGCTTTATGAAATGATCTGCTTCTGTGGCTTTGCTTGTGTTTCAGGATGCTCTTCCCAGCCGTGCACTGTGTGACCTCAGGCTCCTTTGATTGCCCAGGCCCAGAAAACTTAGACAAGGGAAGACCTCAGTCAAGTCACAGTGCCCTCTTCTGCCCCATATCCATGTTTTAAATCTACCTTTGGTTTCAGAAGAATCTTAGCCTGCTTAGAATCCCCGTAAAGAATTTGGGGGTAGTGATGCACCTGGAGTCCCAGGACTCTGGGAGGCTGAGACAGAGGATTACAGATTCTAGCTTGAACAATTTAGTGACTCAACAAACTCAAAACTTAAAAAAAGTAAAATAAAGGGGTGGGGATGTGGCTCAGTGCAGAGGCCTGGAGTTCAATCCCCCCCAACACCCACACATACCCAACATTCCCATGCAGAGAAATAGATGGCTCAGTACCTGAAAGAGTGCTCATCTGGCCGCTTGACTTCCACTTTGGCATTGTGAAGGCGCTAGCCAAAACCTAAAAACAGCTTTAAAGTTATACTGTAACATGAAGCAAATGCTCCCTCACTGTTTCTCCAATGAAGTTTTTCTTTGTTTTGTAAAATATCAATACTGCCATTGATCCTTGAGGCTCAGAAAGCTGCATTTCTCTGTTCTTAAAAGATTTCATTATTTATATCCTGCTTCTTGGCACAGACCTTTCCTAGCACTGATAACAAGATTTTAAAAAATGAGCTAAGTAGATAAAAATGAAAATTAGGTAAATTCAGATATCATTGAAGACTAAAGCCCAGACTAATGTTAAACATACCGTGCTGGTTTAAAGATGAGCCACAAATTAGTCTTTGGACTTTGTCTTGACCTAGCCAAAATGAAGTCCACCATCTATTAGGAGGGGATAGGCCTGTTCCTAGGAGAGCCAGCCTCCTGCTGACGCATACGGTTGATAGAATTGCTAAGGCTGGTGAAGTACACGGCTAGTGTTTCCGTACACATCCTGTCGGGCCCCCATTCGGTGTGTGCGTAAGGCCGCGCTGTAACTGCTTTTCATGAGCTTCGTGTATGCTCATTTTAAAATCATCACTCATGCAACCAGTGGAAAACACTGGCATCTCAGCTGTTTCTCATTTCCTAATTATGACCAATGGAAACACTTCTCATATCTTCATTAGCCATTTGTATTAACATTTTTGAATTGTCAGCCTGCCTTTTGAATAATTTTCTCAAGCAGTGTATTTGAGATGTATTTTAAACACATTGCCTGATATTGAGGATACTTGTAATGCATGGTGGGGGTGGCTTTTACAAATTGATTTCTAGCCAGGTGTGGTGGCACATGCTTATTATCCCAGTACTTGGGAGACTGAGGCAGGAGGATCACTGCACCAGCCTGGGCTAGAAAGTGAGTTCAAGGCCAGCCTGAACTGCACAGAGAAACCTTGTCTCAGAAAGACAAAAGAAAAAAAATTTCTCCAGTCACTAAGCTAGAATGATGCTGAATTTTCCAAATCTTAGAGTCAGTGTGTTTTTCTGGAAGATTTTTATATAAGTTCAAGACTTTAAGACATGGGGTTTAATTGTACAATATCATTAAGATTGACCAAGAGGAAGCCATTAAAATTGAACGGGGCCTGGAGTTATAACTGAGTAGTATGACACTCGTGTACTGTGCAGGGCTCTCGGGTTTGATCCACAGTAACACATACACACACATACACATACACACATGCACACACATATACACACATATGCACACACACATCCACATACACGCACACACACATACACACATACATGTACACATGCATACAAACATATATATACATACACACACATATACACAAACACACGCGTGTGCATGTGCCAGACGAAACAAAAAACCAAATAAAAAGGAATTTGAAAGTTTTATTCAAGTTTTCACCTTCGTTTAGGCACAGACCTCATCACTCTCTATTGTCACACCCTCTGTGACCTCCTGAGCCCTCTCTTTGCCACTCCATGTTTCTGGCTCAGTTTCTCTGTCTGTGAAATGGTCTCCCCTGGGGGACCAGCTTTCAGAAAATATGGTTGCTTGAATTCCAATTAAGTTAACATTTTCCTTTGAGTTTTTCTTTGCCTTATTTCTCGTTTCTGAGTTTTAACTTCTCAGGGATCTGTCTCCTGCCTTTCTAACATGTGTGAGAGTCTTTGTAAGCAAGCGTCATCATACTCAAGTCAGTCTCTCAGTGCTTCTGGATAAATTGCTTGTTCCTGACAGTTTCTAGGCAGGGGTTCCGTCTCTGCTAGTACTTCTTGGCTTCTTACCATTTCCCTGATTGGAAGCAAGGAGTTGCTGTAACACACGAGTGGGTTGATGGCTTGCTCTTACCCATATTAGCAAGTAAGATTGGATTAGAGACTTGTAGCTTCAAAAGGGACACAGACTGATACAATGGAGGTAGTGTGTCCAGTTTCCAGAAAGACAAGTTCACTCAAATTTACTCAGGAAAAGAGATGGATATTTAAGTTTATGGGGACTCTAAAGGCTAGAACTTCACAAGAACTAAGGCTGGTGAGTAGTCTGCTTGTTACCATTCAGCTGTAACTCCTGTATTTTTAACTGCTGTCATTTGCTGGTAACTATGTACCTTTTTTTTTTTATCGGTACCGGGGATCGAACTCACAACTGCCTGCTTGCAAGGCAAGTGCTTATTGCCGCTGAGCTAAATCCCCAGCCCCACTACCTGCCTTTTAATTCAGATTTTCAAGGCAATTTGGTGCAGCTACTATGTAATCAATCCCACGATTCCATCCCTCTCTGGTCAGTCCATAAGTTGGGTGTAATTGGCTCAAACAGCTGTGTTTCGGGGGGATACATGATTGACTGGGGTCACAGCTCCATGGACCAGGTTCTGGAACTTCCAGGACTGGGGTGATAATCCTGGGAATGAAGCCGAGTTTAAGCCACTTTATGATTCTGACTTGCAGCTTCCTGGCTCTAAGGTGAAAAAACCCAGATTGAGCTCCCTGGAGCACGATCATGGATTTGTTGTATGGTTGTGATGTGACCATAGAAGGAGGTCCAACTGGGTGTGGAAGAAGAAGGAAAAGAGCAAACGCCAACGAGGATGGCAGTCAGAAAGAGGAGAGGAGATAGTTCATCTCTTTGCAAACCAAATGCTATCGCAGCTGTAGCTATTTGTTCTTGCATTGTGACTCTCCTCAGTATCAGACAATGTTTTAAGTGCATATCAAATGTATAGCTAAATAACTGTTAGACTGCCTGCTTTATACTGGAGGAAACTGTCAGGAACAATACTTGTATTCGGCACAAGTGAAGGAGCACTTTTAAAGAAAATGTTTAGCTAGATATAATAGAGCACATCTATAAGCCTAGCACTCTGGGAGGCTGAGGCAGGAGCCCGTTTTGGATGACACATTAGAACCATGTCTTAAAATTAAAAATATAAAAAAAATTTTAAGAAAACTCTCAAGTATGTAATTCAGTGCAACAGCCCCGGGTCAACCTCTGGTAACACAGAAGAAGAGAAAGCACTCCTGGGCAAATATAAATCCCAGGCCGCTGATTTTTGATAGGCTTTTTAAAGCTTTAGATAGGGAGAAAATCATGGTGATAAACCAGAAAAGCAAAAGATTCCTTCTGGCAGGTCCTTCTGATTCTGTTTTTCGAGAACAAATGAACTTAGTTTGGAGAACTCCAGTATAAATGATGATTTTCCCCAGCTCTCTATTCTGATTACAGAGAGCTAACTCATATTTATAATACAAGCCAGGCCTAAATTTATACTTTGTGCCCACTAGCTTGGTAGTGCCCAACTGCTTAGAGTCTGGGGTATCATTTTATAAAACAGTCCCACAAATCAGTTATATGGTGATCTTTGTGGTGACATGTCCATGTAGAGTGGTGCCTTTTCGGAAGTGGGCTGGCAGCCACCTGTGTCTCAGGCAGGATTTTGTCACCTGGTTAGTTAGGGAGGTGGAAAAATCCTGCCCTGACTTTGTAATTCACAACCCATAGATTGGGGTCAATTTTAGTGCCAAAAGATGACTTTCAGTGTGATTATCTCTCAATCCTCTGTTTAACTGCTATCCCCAGTCACTTCAAAAGATCCCCCTGCTTGTTAAACTACTCCTCCCTTGAGATTAGTGAGTGTTTAAGCAGGGTGGACAATGGCCAGATTGTAACCGTCTCTCGCTTGCATTGCATGCACTGGAATGAGGCATGGGATTCTGCTCAGTCCCTCTGAAGTAGAATCTGTAATTTAGTCTTGGTTAAATATTAAGTACATGTCTCTAAGGGGGCTGTTACACTTGCTGTTTTGGTTTAGTTTTGAAACAATAAGGAAAAGTATTCGGTCTTAGTGTAGGTTTTCATAAAAAGCCTTAAAACCTGACTTGTGAACAAAAACCTTTGAACATCACTGTCACTATCATTACTTTTGCTCATGATGAAGATGACGGGAAAATGTGTCTGTCTTCTTCTCCACAACTCCCTTTCCTTACAAACACCCCCCTCACCACTTCCTAAGACCTGGATGCTGTCAACTGGGCACAAATCTCACGCTCACAGAGAGAGGCCATTGCCTGCTACACCCCAATATTCACTTTTTTGTTTTTATAATTGGACAGAGTCTTGCTAAATCACTAAACCGCCACCCTGGCCTCTGGGCTCTTGATCCTCCTGTTTCAACTTCCAAGGCTGTTGGGCTGGGATTCCGGGCATGCACCACCACACCGGGTCCCGACTTCTAATGCTTTTCTGAGTTTGTTGTGAGCATGGACAGCTGCTTTAAAGCCTAGCTAGGTATAAAGTTATTTGAAGTACTAAGGTGCTGCAGAAAAGGTTTCTTTAAAAATGAAATTGGGTTGAAACTATTAAGATCACACACACACACACACACACACACACACACACACACAGCCCTAAGCAGCTTTATCAAGCTTTGCGGAGGAGTTAGTTCTTCTTTCCCCACATTCGATTTCACTCTAGCTATTAATATTCCCTATCAAGAAAAAAAAAGCTCTTGCCAAGACATATCCAGACCCCAAGCCAAGGCATGTATGTCCTAACAAGGGAGAGCGCAGGAATTCAGCTCTTCTGCGCTGGCTACACCTGCTGTCCCATCACTGCAGGTGCATCGGTCCCTCCCTGAGGGTCTTCACAGTGCCCCCGGTCTGGACTGCATCCTGTCCCCATGCATTTGCAACATGAAAGGAAAGAGATTGAATCAATCAACAGGTGCAGGAGGCCTTGCTTTGGAATGAAATTTTCAAATTAACAACTCTCACTTCTAAAAATGGTTCAGTGTCAATGGTGAAGCTAGACTCTTGAGTGGAAATGGGTCTCATGATGGCTGTTTGCAGAATACCCCTCTAACCCATGTGCCTTCATACACACGCAAACCCCATCTTATAGATGAGAACATCACACCTAAAGAGATTTAAGTCCTTTCCCCCAGTCGACACAAGCACTATGTAAAATAGTGCGTGTTGTCATATCGCAGAGCTGCACTTTCCTCCTCCTAGAAGCATGCTTTGCTGATTCGGCTGGCAAGGTGGCATTTAGTGTCAGTCTCATGACAAGTGCCCATAGGCACAGCAGTGATGTCCTTCCGGTCCTCTGTGCTGTGTCCCAAGTGCGTGCCCTGCTCCCATTTGCTGGGCTCTGTGTCGCAGATGTTTTGTGCTCAGCCACAGGCCAGAGCCCCGCAGAAACCTGTAGTACTTCTGTTCCCAGGTAGGCAGGCTGCTAGCCCTGAGGGGCTGTCTTCTGGGCTTCTGCTCTCCTTTCTTACCCATTGCTTTGCTTGGTGCAAAGGAACCAAGTAGAAATAAGGAGAGAAGAACGTAAGAGGCCTGTGTCCCTACAGGCATGTGGCTTTGCTGCGAAGTGGCCTGGGCTGCGAAGCTCACCCTGAGCTTTTTGTTCCTAGCTTCCAGCGCTGACGCTTTGCACCCAGGTGCTTTTCTCTGCTGGGCACCAGGCATCTCCAGGACCCATCACTGGTCCTGGCTTCTTTTCCCTCTCTCTCCACCTGTGCAGGGGGGGGGGGGGCTTCCCCAGAGGAGCTTTTGTAGCCTCTGCCCTCTAGGGAAACAGCAAAGGATGCTGGCTGGCCAGGGGGCCCACCCTGATAGGAGCCTTGACTTCTCTCCTGCTCCCAGCTTTAGTGGGTGTGCATTGGTCCACCATGAATCCATGTTGATGCATGGTTCCCAGAAGGTGGTGGTTGGTGTGGGCCTCAGACAGCTGGGGAATAATCTGGAAAACTAAAGCTTCCCATCTCCTGGGGTACCTGTCTCCTTGTCCAGAGCTATTTGTATTTAAAGACAACTAAATCTCTAAGTGCAGAAGAACCATCACTTACAAGCTGGTCTTGGGGCTATGGCCTTCGCAGACATCATGAGGTAAAGCAGAGGCACTGTTACCTCTTCATTCTAAAGGAGAGGGAATGATAGGGAAACACATTTCTGCTGCTGTGGCCTGAGAAAAGAGAGCCAAGATTTGAACCCAGAACTCTGAACCCATAACTCCCAGTTCCAGGTTCCTGTAACTTCTGCAGTCTTGCAGTTGCTTTTTCCCTTATGTTAAATAAAGTCTGGCTTTTCTTGGGGATATAGTATGTTCAATGAATCCTACTTCTCATTTTATAGGAAGTAAAAAACCACACTAATAAAAAATTAAAAATAAGAAGAAAGTTCCCCAAACCCTGCCTCATTTGTTGATTTGAGAATCACTCAACTTTTTCATCTATCTGTCTATATCTGCTATTTGCTTACAGTTCACAGTTTATATGTTGCTTTGGTTTCTGTTGTTTTTGCTTGTTTTTGTGGTGCTGGGGATTAAACTCTGGGCTAGACAAGTGCTTTATCACTGAGCCTCAACCCCCAGTCCTTCTTATTTTGAGAAGTGATCTGTGCTTAGTTGCCTGACCAGGATTCAGACTTGTCTATCCTCCTGCCTCATTTTCCTAAGCAGCTAGGATGCCCAGCTATCCCCTGCTTTGTGATAAATGATTTGGTATAAGTTTACACATGATGGACATGAGTGTAATTGGAGAAACCTTTTAACCTTAAAAAAATAATTGAACCAAAGGACAGTTTAATTCCCCCTTACAAATTAGGAGACTTGGCTTCTAAACCAAGTGAAAATTGTTTGCCTTCCTTTATCTTCCATTGCACACATTTTATTAGTAAAGAAGGGTAAGAAGTCCTCGTGGTGGCATAGCCAGGTTGGCCTGGAATCATAGTCTGTTAAGTATTGTAGGGATGCAGCCAGTGGTAGTTCTGAAGTTCACAAGGACAGAACTAATTAGTCAAATGACATTTGTCTCTGACTTTCAACAATGCATCCAGCCCTATAAAATTTACCTTGCTAATAGACATACTTTGATTAGGCTGGCTCTTGCCAGCCTTCCTGTGGACCCCCAGATAGGAAAAGAGAGCAATGGTGATTCTCTGTGAAAGGGGTCCTTAAGTTGGCGAATGGACCAACCCTGGATCTGAGGACCTACGAATCAATTTGTCTTGCAGATGCAAGCTGGAAAGGGATTCTGCACAGATCTAGGACTTTTCCTGGCCCAGGAACAAAGGCCTGGATGGAGAAAATCAAGCATACAAGCTTTGTTCTTAACTTCACTTAAGAGAGAAAGAGAGACAGAGACAAAGACAGAGACACAGAGAGACAGAGGCAGAGAAGTGTGCACACAGAAATTCATTGTTTGCATTGTGCATGCTCAGATTTAACTAGAAAAAGATGTTATGTTTTTGTTCCTTTTAAAATTAAATTTCTTCTGGCATTCATAGGCACTGAAATCAGAAGAGAAAAAAATGTTTTGTTCACTTTGAAAGTGCTTGCCGAACATTCAGCAATTTGACTGCGGGGTCTGGGATATGACATTCTAAAGGTTTTCCAGAAAACACTGACTTGGAACCAGTAAGTGGTGAGCAGCCCTAAGCTCGCTTGCCTTTAAACTCCCACTGGTAAGCAAACAAAGGCTAAAGAGTAAAATAAGGAGATGATTTATTGTATTAGGCCATAAGAGCAGATCCAGTCAGAGGAGAACATCAAACCCTGTGTTTAAATCAAACTCTGCAACGGGTTGCACACCTGTAATGGCTGCCAGCTGTGAGCACTGCTTAGGTAGCTGCTATGTGAAATAGAGGGAGGTTGAACAATTGGTGTCAGTGTTTGTTTGCACTGTTGAAGAAAACATTTAGCTAAGGAGGATGGATGCATATTGGTGGGCTGACAATTGCCACTTTTCTGTAACCAACAAAGACCATATTTTGGGTATTTAGTTAGAATTTATTTAAAAAAAAGAATCAGGGCTCATGCACTTGTCTAAGTTTTTCAAGTGAACTGAATATTATTTGAGGTCTTGGCCATTTCAGAGGCTACATTCAGAAATTGAAAACTAGACTTGAAAGTTTTCAGTGTAAAGACTGATTTTATGCACTCTTAAAAAAAAGCTACTAGTCTACAAAGAATGTTCATCCTAGTAAGCAATCTACAAGGGGGGTCTGTAACACTGAGTAGATTAAATCATTAAAACTGTCAGGGCTGCAGGTACAGGCAATCAGGTGTATGTTGCTGTTCTAAAATGACTCAGTAACTAAAAAGGACGTGCTCAAGTTTTGTTTTTGTTTTTTGCAGTGCTGGCATTGAACCCAGGGTCTCATGCATAATAGGCAAGCATTCTACCACTAACCTCCTGTTACCTAACACTTAAGAATGCTAATTTTGAATTTGTAGGTTCATGAGAAACATATATTAAAGAATTTTATGTAAGGGGCTGGGGATTTAGCTCAGCGGCATAGGCGCCTGCTTGGCAAGCGCGAAGTCATGAGTTGGATCCCTGGTACAAAAACAAAACAAAACAAAACAAAACAAAACAAAAAGCCCAACCAAGAATTTTATGTAAGAAATATGAAATAATTTAGCACCTTTATAGGGGGTTGTATTTAGATTTAACACAGAGAATGACATGCATGGCATGAATATACTTGGTAAATGAAACAGAGGTTGGTAATAGAAATTATCCAAAAGGTTAAGATGAGCAGGCATCCAAATCAAAAGCTAGACAGTGATACAACTCTTTTGGGATCATTTGGACTCAAATGATCATTTGCACCCAAATGATCATTTTGACCCAGACCAGTCTTTACACCCTGAAACTGATTGTGCGTGTGTGTGTGTGTGTGTGTGTGTGTGTGTGTGTGTGAGAGAGACAGAGACAGACAGACAGACAGACAGACAGACAGACAGACAGACAGAGAATGAACTAAAATGTGCTAGCGATATAGCTCAGCCACAGGGTGCTTGTTCACATATGCAGGGCACAGAGCACTGGGTTCAATCTTCCCAACCCCTGAAGAACACAAACGTAACTATTTTTGAAAGAATTTCATAAAACCTCTTCCAGATCTTTTACTCATGTATTTCCATCAAGCTCCGACTCCTCTTGTAATTCTGCAGCTGGGGTCTTACACCCCTGAGGCTTTTTGCCCCTAACTGTGACTGGGCGCACCTCCACTGTTTATGACAAATATAAGGACACTTGAGACCCACTTGCCCCTTAAGATGATGTGGTCGTAGTGTAACTGGCTTGTGCCAGCTCCTCACCTCTGCCTTGGATACAGCTGGCCGTAAGCAAAGTAGAAATAGGTCTATACCACTTCTACACCCCGAGAGGATTGGAGAGCATGTAAAGAGGAAAGAATTTGGGAACGATGGATTAGTCACCATTTCTAAAAACAACGTTTAAGAGCAACCCAGAGCTTGGAAGATGGCCTGGCACTCTTGCCTTTTGCTTTTGTTACCCCATCTTTGCAGTATATAATGATTACGTTCCTTATGGGGAATTGGTAAGTGTGCGTAACACATCTTAATCTTTTCAGCCTCTTCTTCCCCCTTCCTCTATCTCTTAGTTTCCTTCCCTTTTGCAAAAGATCAAATGTATTCTCTGAGCCTACCATTAACTTGAAGGCATTCATATATAGATTTATACACAAGGAAACCAATTAGAACACGAATAGCACCCTAAGCTCATTCTAAGGCCAGCTCTCTTTTTAGTCTGTTATATTGCATGAGGCCTAAAACAAAGGATCCCTTTAGAGGAAATGAGTTGTTGGAAAGGACCCCAAAAACGACACTGTAGAGGGTAGAGGTAGAGAGAGACTAACTCCTACAGGAAGAGCTGCAATGGGACAGCAGAGGTTTCCACAGCTACCCACCACCACCAGCTGCCTTCATTTGCGTATGTGCCCTCCCTTAATACACATTTGCTCAAAGCTGGAACAATTATGTAAATTGTCACAGAAAGGTATATTGGAGCCCCACATGTCCGTAATCTCTATTGCTCCAGAGGCTGAGTCAGGAGGGTCCAAAGTACCAGGCCAGCCTGAGCAAGTGTACAAAACTTATCTCAAAAGAAAATGTTTAAAAAGAGCTGAATACTTACCTCAGTGGTAGAGCACTTGCCTAGCATGAGGCCCTGGGCTCGATCCCAGTGCTGTGCCCCCACCACACACACACACACACACACACACACACATTATAAAGACCGGGCTTTTTAATTTTTTGAGACAAAGTGTGCTTGCTCTGGAGCCTAGACTGGTCTCTGAAGCCCTTGTGTGCTCAGGGAGAGGATTTGTCACAAGGAACCACCATCCTTCCCTGGGTGGCTTATATGAAATTCACAGCTAGCCCTCTTACTTACCTACTTATGACCGAGCCACACGGCCCCACCCCATGAACATTCCTTCGGGCTCTTCTAGAACCTTCAAGTCCATCCTCCCCGCAGGATTGACCATGATCTATCTCAAATGCAAACAGAAACTTCTGAATACATTTCAATATCCAAGCCCCTGAAAAATTGCCTCTAAGGCTTTTCCCAGTCAAGTTTCTGCCTCAGTCTCCACCCTTAGCTCTTTCCGCCCCTTGTGTCCCTGGAATCAGAGCTTCGGGGGAGACCACCCAACCCCATCGCAGTGCCAGATCCTAAAGACAACGTATCCGACTCAGTGCACCTCTCTTGGGTCTCCTGGCCTGCACACTATCACCGGCCCCTGCCTGCTACCCTCCAGTCTGGCCGGGTTCAGCCCTAGAGAAGCCGCTGTGACACCTGTATCTCTGGTCCCTGCCAGACAGTTCCTGACTGTGCCTTCGGCTCCATACTTGGAACCATCACCCCATGAGTCTGAGGAGGTTTCCAAAGCAGAGATAAGAACCCTAACCCAGCCTGCCTGCGGAATATATTTGCAGGTTTGCTAATTCTCATCGCAGAAAAACAATTTTCATGACTAGTCAGTAAGAGGCACAAGAAGAGTTTTATTAGGCAGAAAGTAAAAAGTACACAGTTGAAGACATAGTGTGGGACCACAAGAGAGACAGGTGGGATTTCCTAGAACTGAGCCATTTGTACAGTTTTTGAAGTGGTGGGAAAGGGTCAAAGTTCCATCAAGGTTCAGTATGCAAGTACAAGTGGAGGATCCCTAATCTGAAAACCCAAAATCCAAAATGCTCCCAAACTCAGAATTTTTTGAACACTGTCACAATACAACAAATAGAAAATACCATGCCATAAAACCTTGTTTCATTGACATGAAATTACCTTCAGTCTATGTGTATAAAAGATGGGGCAGAGCCAATCCCCTCAAGAGCTAGGGTGGAAAATCCCAGGCCGGGAAATCCCAGGCACCAAACAGTTTCTTCTTGGAGGAGTGAGAGGAGCCATGTGACTGGGCAGAGGCAGAAGCTTCTGGAAGCTTCCAGAATACCTGCTGCTACTAGCCCGATCCACACATTACTCCTTCCCAGCAGCACAGCATGGGCTCTCTGGTCAGGAGCACTGCTCTCTGTCCTGACCTCACCCTGAGACCTGGGTGTCAATTCATCCATTGAGCACTGTGGCACAAATAGGTCTAATGAACTGACCTCAAGTCTGTATGTCACGATGCTCTTAACATTAATTTCTAAAAAAACAAAAATCACTGAATCCCTGAAGGCATTATTCATTCACATATTCATATTAAAAGATCTGAGTGCCTAAGCAGGATCAGGCACCATTCCAGACTCTAAGCTTCAAACAGGGCAGAGCGTCCACTCCGGCCCACAAAGGGCTGGTAAGGTAAAAATATTAAGCTGTGGGTGTAACTCTGAGGTCAAGCATTTGCCTAGCACCTGTGAAAGTCAGAATTTCATCCTCAGGAAAATAGAGATTAAAAGAATGAGAAATAAAAGTAGTCTAAATGTTGGCAGAGTAAATGTCTATGCAGAAAAATAAAAAGGGCAAGAGAAAAAGATAGTTAAGGAAAGCCTTCCCCAGGAGGAACTATTCAGCGCAGACTGTACTTATAATTTACTTGTAACACACAATTAAATCCTCCATGGCAGGTGGAGGACATTTGAAATCCACTGGCATCCTTTCTGATTGGCATCTCTATTTACTCAGACAGAAACCAGTATTCCTAAGATATTGCAATAGCCCAGCAAGCAAGATTTCTACAAGAAAAGACAGCTAGATTGATTGATTGATTGATTGATTGATTGATTGATTTTTTTTTCCCCAATGCTGGAGATTGAACCCAAGGCCTTTGCCCTGAGCCACTTCCCCAGAGTCTCACCAAGTTGCCCAGGTAGGGCTTAAACTTGCAATCTGCCTGCCTCAGCCTCCCAGATTGGTTTAAATGTAAGGCCATATTCGAGTTGGTCTTTACCATCTTTAAAATGAAGCATCCACTGTAATTCAGACCCAGGAAGACACTGCATGAGCAGCTCTGTAGGCACATGTTCTTCCTAGCCGTCCACTTCATCACTGGAAGCCTTGCCTTCACTGCTCAGCCTTGCCATGGAATGTAGAAGCTGCAAAGAAGAGGGTGCCCTGAAGGCAGATTCTCACAGGCTCATGGCAAGCTTTCTCATTACAAAGGGTCATGGGGAGGTTACAGCCCTGATTACAGTCCCATTGGGGAGTTGCTGAGGGGGTGATGGACAGCCCTCCCTAATAACATCCTGTTAATCACTCACTGACCACTGGACAATCAGTGGCACCCTGGGTTCTTCCCCTCCTTTGCCTCTGTGGGTCCAACCTCCTTTCTTTGCTCCCTGCAGTGAGCAGGCGTCAGGCAGAGAACTTCTGAGGCTACAGTCCCTTCCCACTTAAAGACAGGCTCTTCAGGAGCAGTTATGTAGCCACAGGGGCAGAAAGCATTTTCCTCTCTACCTTCTAAGGAGGTCACACTGCTGAGCAGGAGGAGGAAGAGGAGGAGGAGGAGGAAGAGGCAGGGATAAGAGGGAATCAGTGGCCTCTCTGAGGGAGTACATGGTCCCTGCAACCAGAATGAGGCAGAAGCTTGGTTTTCAGAGCTAGAGGACTACAGAACAGTTACATATCTGCAATACTGCACCTTTTCAAGTCCAAAATCTTAGTTTCAGAATCTTTGATTTTAAGGAAGGAGTGAGTTACTTTTGTGTGTGTGTAGGGGGTTAAGCTCTACAAGTGGGTGTCTTCATGTTTACACCAAACAAGCCTTTCCACCAACCCCACTAAACCAGAGGTCCCTGGGCTGAAAGACTGAAGATGCAGGATGCCAGTGCTCTGGGCTGGAACTTACAAGGTTATCTTCTGTCCTTGGCCTGACCAGAGGGATGTGTGGACCCTCTGGTTGGCAGAAATTTATTGCCATCGGGCAGAATTAAAGCCAAGTTCAAGCGAAGCAGTCTTTCAGTTAGTGTGGCTGAAAGGTATTCATTCCCATGGTACAAGAGTTTCTGTCCACTTGAACTTCATGGCTGAGGTGCTCTCTCATGTCGCCAGGTTTAGAAATTTTCTAAGAGAGAGACTACATATTGGGCCTGAAGACAGCCAACTTTGGTGAGGGAGTCATGAAGCGGTGATTTCCCATGGTGTGGGGGTGGGGGTGGTCCAGGTGAGAGCAGAAAGCAGAGAGAGAAAGAGATCAGCGATGTTCACGTTGATCCCAACTTTCTACTAAATGTCTCTGTTTCCACTTTGGAAGGAGGAGAAGTGATAGCCAGAAAGAGAAAGAAAGACAGTGAGGGCCAAATGGGGCTGGGTATAAACATACAGCTGGTCTGAGGGTGTTTGAGAAGGCCACACACTCATTCTCTAGACATGGAGATGCTTTTGTCACACAAGGATAGTAGCCACCTCTGTTCATAATGATCATGTTGATAGTTGTTTGAAATGAGTGTGAAAATTGGCTTTTCCCAGAGAGGACAGCATCGCCCACAACACCAAACTGAGAATGGAAATACAGATAAACTCTCGATAGAGAAATGGAAGAGTCCACTTGGCTGTGTCCTGGATTGGCTGAGCAGCTACGTGGCCAGGGCAACTGCCCTGGGAACTGGTATCATCTGTGTTGTCTTAAGTGAATTTTCTTCCCTGCATCCTGTGATTATGGCTCCTGTAATTTCGTTAGGCTGCATATCGAGTTTTTATTCATAAACATTTCCTTAGCCCTCCATTTCCTCTAAGCGTCCTAACTGGTAATTCAGTTTGCTTCTGGGCTCCTGCCAGAAGACCCCCTCATTGTGGAACAACACTTCTCTCACGTGTGCCCTCGTTAGAGCAGAGGAAAATAGCGCTCTTAATATCTGCCTTTATAGAACAGCTAGGGCTGAGAGTTGGGGACCATCATCCTCTGTTTTCATCACCATTTGGTTCTCCGTTAAATTACTCACTGTGTTAGAGAAGTAGGCAGATCCAGGCCTTGGAAGGGAACAAGATCAGGACAAACAGAAGGGTAATGGCCTTCGTTGAGGGCCATTAGAACAAATTGAATCTCCTCGGGGGTGACAGCAGGACGTTACACTTCCGGTTTCCTTGTTACACTTCCGGTTTCCTTGTTACACTTCCGGTTTCCTGGTGTACCGCTATCTCGCAAGGGAAAGGCAAGCCACAGAGACTGGAGGACTATCATTGAAACTGAGATGGATGACCTTGCTCTTGCTTGACTCCTTGGAGTCTAATCCTTCCAGAAACAACTCATTTCGCTTGCTGCTCAAATCTTTTCTGAATTCTGTTAGACATATGGTCACAGAAATGACCTTTGATTCCAAGACCTCTCAACGTGGACAGAGCCTTAAACCTCCACAGTTGTTTCTTTACAGGGGGCCAACACATGGAGTGTAAATTATGGTAAATATTTAAATTTTTAAAAAGTATTCCATAAGATGCTTTGCTACTCATGCTCCCTCTAAGTGGTCCCCCTTGCTTTGAATATATTTATCACATCATTCTTGCAGCTTTCTGAAGCAGTTCTGAAAGTAGTTCTTCCTGAGGGTCTTTAGTTACACTGACATGGCTGCCTCCATGCCCTTGAAAGTTTCAAAGCATCGACCTTGCATGATCATTTTGACTTTGGGGAAGAGTCACAAGTCTCATGCTAGGTCTGGTGAACATGATGGGTTTTTATGTTTAATGTTTTTATGAGGCTGCCTTCCTGCTGCATGACACTTGGCAGCAGCATTCTCCACATTTTTGACCATGCCTCATAAAGACACTCAGCAAAGAGGGCTTCCAGCACTGCTTCAGAAACTGGTAAGAATGATGTGTTCCAAGTGAGAGGGAGGATTTAAGGGAAGCAATGTGCCTTTCACTTTATTTTTTTTTAAGAGAATAAAACAAAACAGTAAAACCAAAAAAAAAAAAAAAACAAAAAAACAAAAAAAAAAGCAATGAGAATGATACTGGATTTCACAAACAGGAGGAAGTCAACAATAGTTACTATATTGCACATTGTTATCCTCTAAATAGTTGCTCAGACTAGAGATACAGGGATGCAAAGTTAAACAAATAGGCACTCAGTTGTTTTTTTACTTCAGTTGCTATCTTATCAGAAATTTCAGGTGTGTGGCTTCCAATTTCTTCTCTGTCTGTCTCTCCTGGAATTGTTCTAGGTGGGTTTCTGAGACTGCACCTTGCTCCTTCATCTTGACATTTTCCTGTGTTCCTACAAATTGGCCAGTTACTGAGTTCCAGGTGCTTCCTGCACTGGCTGCCTGTCCCACGGTGCAGGGGCTTGGGCTAGGGACCTGGGTTCCTCCAATCCGAGGTCCCTGAGGTGGCAGCAAGATTCCAGGTGGCAGCTCACCAATGTTCCCCCAATGGTGACAAGGCCTCAGGGCATGGCTTCCTCTCCTGGTCTGTTGTGGCAGGCTCACTGGAGGGCACCAGCCCTGATGACTGCCTTTCACTTTAATGCACTTAAAATTTAAACATTCATCTCATGTTCTGATCATACTTTGTAATGACCCAGCTCTGATTAAATGTGTCAAGAGAACGGGTGACAGCCTGAAAAACTAGTGCTCAGTGCTGACGACCTTTAGGCTGGTGTCACGCCCTTGGTTGGTGAGATCATCTTGATGCCTGCAGACTTTGTCTCCCTAGAGAAGCAAGTGCTGCCATAGAATGACAGGAACAAAGCACAGTCTCCCTTCCTGTGTCACAGGGTGATTCAGAGCTCAACACTCTCTGAGGCCAGGACTATGCCAAAATACACCAAGCCTGAATCCCATCTGATAACACCCCTGCTTTTCCCAACTAAATTCACCCTTGGTTAGGGATTTGGGATTTTGATACTAGTGGGAGAGGACAGTTTGAAACTTTTTTTAATCAACACATTAAAGATAAATATTTTCTCAGTCTTTCGGGTAAAACAAAAGTCTATCTGGGCGCTATTAGAATGACCAGAGCTTTGGGCTGGGGATTTAGCTCAGCAGCATAAGCACCTGCCTTGCAAGCAGGAGTTTGATCCCCGGTACCAATTAAAAAAAAAAAAAAAGAATGACCAGAGCTTTAAGAAAGGTCTAGGCACAAGTCTTTGTGTTTCTTAGAGAACTGTGGGAACTGTTATGAAATATGTACAGAATAAATAAACTGCCTTCAACAAATGGCAGATTTGCACATTTGAATTTTAAATTTATTCATTTAAATGTTAAACACCATATTGTTTTAAAATGTTTTGAGAAAAGTCCTATATGTAAATTCTTAACTTAGATTTAACCTCTCGATATCCCCCTTATTGTTACATCTGTACAGAAAAATAAGAAAGACTTTCCAGGGTCGTTTGAAGGCAATCAAAGGTCCTACAAAGGCTGAAACACTGCTTTGTGGAATTTGGACAGCATATCCCTTAACTATGGGCCATATACACACTGCTGCTTGCAGTATTGGTTTTCAGTATCTATCTGGTTCCTGAGCTGATGTAAATATAAATAAGTGAGGATTTAGATAAAGGTGGTGGCAGCTCTTTATTAATACGCTTTGTCAAAAATCTCCAACCTGATATTACTAAAGCTGGAGATGAAGGGGCAGTGATAGCTCAGCTTGGAGGCTCGCATCAGAGGTGGTTAGTGCTGGAAATGACACCAAACCAAGGACATTTATTACGCGTACAAAGTTTTGCCTTTTGACATTCTAGAATTACAGTGCTTTGCTGCCTTTAAATAAACAGGAATGGGGCATTTTACAATCCCATTACTCTGGGAGACTGAGGCAGGAGGATGACAAGTTGAACAACCTGGGCAAATTAATAAGACCCTGTCTCAAAAAGGGTTGGGGGGGGGTGTCACTCAGTGCGAAGGCCCTGAGTTCAACCCCAATATCACAAAAAATAAAAAGTTTTAGGTTAAAAAAATAGAAGTGATAGAAAACAAAAAGTGTAAGTATTCTATTCCTAGTTTTTAATCTTGTTAAATGAAATGTAACTAGTTTATTTTGAATTGAAGAAAAAGTGCCATTCTAAGGGTGTCACTTCCCAGGACACGTCTTTGTGGTAACACCCTCCTGGAATGCTCTGCTTCCAGAGCCTAGAACAATACCAGAGCCATCGTGTTGGAACAGTGACGTTCCGCTCACATTATATAATCCCTTTAGGAATATAATCAAGAAATTAAGAAAAGGATTATAACCAAGAGCATTGTTGCTAAGTATGGGGAGGGATGGTCAGAAATCCTTCTACTAAACTGCATGTGGTGGCAGATACCTGTAATCCCAGCATCCTGGGAGGCTGAGGTAGGAGGATCACAAGTTCAAGTTGCCTAGGGAACTTAGCGAGACCCTGTCTGAAAATTTTTTTAAAAAATTATTTGAAGATGTAGCCCAGTAGATTCAATTCCCAGTACTGCCAAATAAAATAAAATCCTTCTGTTAGAGCAAAAGCCATGTATTGAATTATGATGAACTATAAATTTGATTAAGTATATTATGAAATATTTTAAACTTATTAGAGCAGAAATAACATAAAAAGAGATGGGGAAGCGCATGATGAATGCTTACTGTTTTATTTTATATGTTAGGAGTCTAAATTTATTTATTTTGGTTCACTTACCTTCAATATCTCCCAAGTCTCCCATCAAGGAAAGATGTAGGGACCAACTGTTACAGTTTCCTTGCAAAGTGACAGAGGTCACCAGCCACTGGTAATAACTGCTTTGGGTCAGTGTACCAATGACAGCCATTAGGGTTTTATTCAGTGTAATGTCTGTGGTTATGATGATAATCATGTCTCAGTGGGTTTTACTTCACTGTCCTTGGCCCCATAGCATATGGTGTCAGTATTATTGATGACGCCACTGGAACAGGACAAGTGAAGATCAAGTTCATACAAAGAGGATGGAATATTTTCAGGGTGTTGGGGCTAGGATTGGGGCTCGAATTCAGGACTCTGACTCCTTAGAGATCTTGTGAATCATAAAGTACCTCCACCCCCACAGTTGCTATGGCCAGATTCATGGTCATACCAGGAAATAACCTAACCGGAGTACAGTATTCACTCAGAGGAATACCCACCCCAGAAAAGCAGACAGTAGATGTCACCAAGGCAACCAGCTATTCCTGTAAACAGCTCAAGGTGCCTTCCAGGGCTCCATGACATTTGCTTCATCCCCCTTCTTGATATTATATTTGACACCTTTGTCCCAGAGGCAGATTAAATCTATGTTTCATCAAACCCTCCACAAGCTCGCCACCCCGGGAATGGGCAGCTGGAAGGCCAATTCAATGAGCGTCCTGCTCAGCTCAGAATAGCCTTGCACACGGCCATGGCGGGGTCAGGGCTCCAGGGACAGGGACTGCTAACGTTAACTGAGCTTGCTGGAAGAGGGGGCATTCAGAATAATTTCTGGGAGACAGTGATGGCATAGACCACAGCCTTAAATTCCTCCAATTACAGAAGTTATTAACAGTTGACACTGGCCAGGTGTCCACCCCTTGGTATGCAGGTGGCATTGCTGATATATGTATATATTTTTAATTTGCAATACTGGGCCTTTCTGCATTCCCATCCCCTGCTTATATGTTTGAAAAAGTGTCTCTCTTAGTTGCTAAGTAGATACATCCTGGGCTTAAATTTCCAGTTCTCCTGTCTCATCCTTCCTGAGTGCTAGGATTATGGATGTGTGCCACCATACCCAGCCCCAACAATCTCGAAGCAATCATCGTTCTCATAGTTCTCTCCTGTTCCAAGTATGTGGCATCGACACAAGTGGTAGGGATGATAATACTTTGGCTTCACCTCCGAAGCGGGTGCTGCCTATGGCTAAGATGATGAGGAGCACAGCGGATTGCAGCATGTGTTCAACATCGCATCACTATCTGATGCTGGAGGGATCTTGCTCCTGAAAAGTGGAATTGGGATTCTTACAGACTGTACTTCCTCTTGTCCGCCTGGACAGCGCCATTGAACTTGCCATGGGCAGAATCATTTCTGAACATCTAGTCCACAGTATGAAGTCAAGGAAAGAGACATTGACTGCTGCAACATCCCCTTCAAAAGCAGCCTATGGAACTGGAGCCAATACAGACAAATTCATTTGATTCATTTAGCTCACTGGAATGAGCTAAATATCATCACACCAATAGTGAGGCATCTGTAGGTGTAGGGAGCTGTGAGAGAGCTGAGAACAACACAGTTCAGGTCAAATCCAAGCAGCAGGTTTGGCTAGCAAGAGTCACACGTTGTTCAAGTCCTTTGGGTTCCTGAACTTTGGATACAAATAGCATGAGTTTTATAGCAAAGAATTTATCTAAAAGTTTACCTCAATCTACTGAGATTTAGATTTCAAAAAACAGAATAAAGAGAGTATGCGATGGCTGCATATTTACTCCTCGCTCTCATCCATGCTTGTTGTAAAGGCTGGGAGGTTTTTTTTAAAATCATAGTGTAAGCTAGACCCAATCTTAAAAAGGTGCGTGAATAAAGGTGACTGGGTAATTTTTAGAAGTACAACTATGATTCTGCAAATGCTTAGTCTGTAAGGTGAGTATTTTAGTTTGCATATTTCCATCTTGGATTGAATACATTTTTAAAATGATAACTAAAATCAGACTGGGGTTTCACAAACGTTTTTCTAAACAGGAGCAAGTCGATTGGAAGATCAGTAATGATATGTTGGGCCTGTGGTGGCAGCAGAATCTGAAAGGTGGCCTGTGAACCACTATACCCTGAGAAACACTGAACATAGTGCTCTGGGGACACTGGAGACATCTCTAGACACAGCTGGCTGGGTGACCCACAGGAGGGGGCTCTGCTGCAGAGTTGCACGTTGTCCACTTAAAATTCTACTGCCCCACACTTGCAAATCCTGTATGAAGGAGCTGGGTGTTTTTGCCTCATAAAGACCATGAGTGATGCTTGTCTACCTGGAGAGGGTGGTAGGCAAATTTCTGTCATTTGCATGAAAAATTCAAACAGCACACAGGTGTATCACACAAAGTGCATCTCCTTGCTGCATCCAGAGTGGCATTGTAAATCCCAGTGGACTTACCATCCCATTCCCCACGTACCTACACACACTTACGTATAAATGCATTTTTTAAAAATGCAAAAAGGAACAATTTTACTCTTACAAACTCTTGCTTCTTTCACTCAATATTATCCCTCATAATTCATTTTTAACAGTTGTGTATTTACTTAGCCAGTGTCCTGTCATGAAAATTTAGAGTTGTTTGCAGGCTTCTGTTGGTGGATTGTGTTTGAAGGAGATGAGCCTGTGTGAGATTTTAGGGTTTGTTGTGATCTGTGTCTCTGAGGATGGAGAATACCCTCACCTCTGTGAGGGTCACCCAATCATAGTGGGATGGGGGGATAAGATTTGGTAATTTTCCAACCACATGTGATATCTTAATCTCTCAGCCCTAAGGGCAGTCAAGTGGCCTAACTGAGCTCCAGATGGATCTAATGGATTAAGGAAGTAGAATTTGGGTTCTTTAAGGATACATATCTGTTCTCATGTATTATATATGTCCTACTTTACTTAGAAGCAGTAGTGTGTTTGTCAAATGCTAGATGGTAGATATTGTAAAAAACAGTAAGATTTATAAATTCAAATCTAGCTCCTGTGAACACTGTGACATTATTGTTGGTGAGATGCCTCGTTTATACATTGATTCTGTCATCTGTAAGCTAGAGATGATGAAACATGACAATAAAATGAACATGAAAATGATGCCTGTGAAAGTACACTCCAAAAAAGGTCACTGCATGAACGTTACTATTTAACCCAACTCCTTAATAATGAAAAAGAAACTCAAATAATTTTGAAGTGACTTTCCCAATGTATTCCTATAACTATGAGTTAATCATCAACCTTGATACCTGTAGTATTTATCCTAAAATTTTCAGGCAAGCCTGCAATCCAGCTACCCAGGAGACTGAGGCAGGAAGATTAAAAACTGGAACTTGTTGATTTTCTAACAAGAACTTGTCTCAATAAATAAAAAGAAAAAGAAAGAAAAACAGACAGACAGACAGACTGGCAATGTAACTCAGGGCTCCCTGGTTCAAAAATTTAAAAATTTTAAAAAGCCTAAACAATAAAAGTGAGAAACAAATCTAAGCTTAATAAAATGGAATATTAGAAAGAACAAGAAAACATAGCTTAAGCATTTCTATTTTGTCTTCTTACTTGCCATCTGTGCTTTAATTATTTTACCAAACATTATAGAACTTGGAAATACATACAAAGACCTGATTTCTGATAGTCCTCTGTAATGTAAAATATTTGCCCTCTTATTTCTTTATCTTGGTGCTTCAGGCATGAGTAAAGCTTATTACTTTGAAATTACAATTGCCTTATCCAGTGGTTCACACACACACACAAACTCACACAGCAAAAGGGCTCTAAATAAAAAAAATAAAACTAGCAATAGTGCTGAAGTCTGCGTGGACATTCACCATTTGGAAATAACTTTTCCTGGCAAATGGTAAGCCGCGGCCTCTAGAATGTTCCTAAATGGTCATCACCAAAAACTGCTTTTAATTCATTCCCTGAGGCCAAATGGAAGACCATACCACAGCGTGTATCCCAGGGAGGAAAGAAGGTGGACCGCAGAGTAAACAAGACTCAGTCTCTCTTTTGTGAAACCTGCCTTGAAAAGCCTGCTCAGCTCAAACCACTAGCAGCAACTCCCACACGAGGCTGAGTCGGTGGATTTCCAGCTGGGCTCTGGGGGCTGTGTGCCTCTTCACTGCCCTGTGAAGCTGGGTTTGGGGATAAAAATAAATTAATATTCATGGTTCCAGCAGCTTGCTTCCATTGAACTCGGTATCTGTAGATACTGTCAGTGACATTTTGGAATGAGGGACTTTGAGGGCACAGTAGAAGAGAAGTATCTGGGCCCATCTTGGTGTCTGGTTTTTCTTTCTTTTGTTATTGTGATGTAATTCCATAGAGTGATCATCATTCTCATAAAGCATATAATTTAGTAAATCCATAAGGTTATGCAATCATCACAGCTGTGTAGTTCTGGAACATTTTTATTACCTACCCCAAAATAAAAATCCCCACCATACTCATTATTGGTCATTACTCATTTCTCTTTCCTAACTCTGTACAACAGCTAACATTTCTTCTTCTGTAGGTTTGCCTATTCTGAACATTATGTGGAGTCATACAAGTTATGCTCTTCAGTGTCTGACTTCTTTCACTTAACGTATGATTTTCAAAGTTCATACAACATCTACCTATACTTCGTTTCTTCTTACAGACACATAAAATCTATTGTAGGACTAGACTACACTTTGTTTATCCTTCTATCCATTGATGGATGTTAGGTTGCTGAAAGTTTTGGCTGTTGAAAAGAATGATGCTGAGGATATTCGTATGTAAGTTTCTGTGAGGACCTTAGTTTTTGTTCTCTTGAGTATACACTTAGGAGTAGAATGCTTGACTATTTGGTATTTCATTATCCAAATCAAACAGTAGATGAGTATGAACTAATAAAACAAGTTGGAGTCTTTAGGTTGTATCTCATTGTCCTCTGGTCTTCAATAGTTAAAAAATGATTTAACTAGTTCCCTCTTGGAAATACTCATAGATGGACTATACATCCACTGTTTCACCTTTAGGATGTGAAGGAGATCACACAGTTTTTCTTGACAGCCCTGGATCTATTGAACATGATTTCCATTATCACGGAGGAAGCTCTGGGTATACCAGAAGGAGGAAAGATGTTAGAGTTTATGAAAGTGTGTGTGTGTGTGTGTGTGTGTGTGTGTGTGTGTAATTTGAAAAGAACCTCTCGGTGCTCCCTCCAGTCCTGGATTTAGCCTTACTCACTGGCCATCAGTAAGCAGTGCACAGGAAATGAATGTGTGTGGCTGCTTTCAACACCCCTGGGGCTCATATTTAAATACCGCATTGTCTCTCTGCTGTGAGAAATCAAATTTTTTGGTGTTACACATTCCCTGAGTTTTGATAAATTTCTAAGAACCAAAAAGTATAACAGATATTGGAAAATGGGAAGAAAATGCTTATATAGGAAAGGGAACAACAAAGGGTAGAAGGAGAAAGAAGAAAGGGACAAGGGAAAAACCAAGAGGCCAGAAGGCAAAATAGGAACCAACTTTTGTTCCCAATAAGGAAGGGAAGAGGAGTTGAAAGGCTGGGAGAGAATGGGGAAAAAAGAATCAAGATAGATCATGTACAGGAACCAGTTCTCTGTGATGGGTGTTATCATTATGCATATCTAAAATGTACCCCTAAAAAAACCTGTGACTGCCTTACAAGTAGCAGTTTTATTTTCAAAAATCCTCTGTGCTCTAAATTTTTTAGCTCTAATTTACACTAATGTGAAAAGTGAGCTCCTGCTAGTTGAAGACACGTGAGGCACAGCATAGCTGTCCTTCTAGACTGAAATGACCAGAAGAGACCGGTTTGCTCTGCCAACCCCTTGTGAGTCCAGCCGTCCAGCACCATGGAGGTTGGAGGCTCTGTTCCGTGAGACGCATTGATTCACTAGGAAGCCTTTCTTCTGCTTTCAGTCATTAGTAGACTATCAAGAAAGCTGGATTTTCTGTCTGCCTATATATTTCACATATCCTGAAATAAGAAATAGAAATGAGAAAGTAGACTAATTTCTCTTCACAAAAACCTACCCTGCCCCATCTCCCAGCACTGTACAGGGTGACCCAGCCTGTTTGCTGAAAGCCCTGATGATCTATGATTCCTTCCTGTGTTGCTTCCTCATGGATTTTTGATTTTATGGTCAAGCCTTAGGGGCTTTGGGCCAGAGCATGATGGATGATGGGCTTAATTGGGTCCCTTTAGGTAAGAGGGCCCCTCAACAATGCAGGGCAAAGTCCTCCTTGGAGTTGGGAGCCCGACCAAGTTAATCATTACACTTTTTGCCTCTGAACTAGATAGGAAAATACTATAGTTCTTTTCTGTCGTGGAGATTTTTAGACTTTATTTTCTAGAAGTTTTAGATTCACAAAAAAATTGAGCATAAAGTCACAGTTTCTTTGTACCCTTTGCCTACCTTCTACACAAAGCTTCCCCTACTATCTACATCCCACACCAGGCTCCTGCCACTCAGGAGGGTGAGGCAGGGGGATCGCTGTGAGTTTGAGCCAGCATAGGCTACATAGTGAGGGCAAGGCCAGGCTACACTACGGTGTGAGAATGTGTCTCAAAAAAACAAAGCCAAAACCAAAAAGTCACCTAAAAAGAATGATACATTTGTTACAACCGATGACAGTACCTTGAGGTAGTATTGTCACCTCAAGTCTAGAGTTTATATTCGGGTTCATTTTTGGTGTTACACATTCCCTGAGTTTTGATAAATGTATAAAACATGTTTTCATCATGATATCATGGAAAATGGTTTCACTGCCATAAAAACCTACATTTGCCTTTCCATCTCTCCTTCCCTCCAGTCCCTGACAACATCTGATCTTTTTACTGTCTCTACAGTTTTGCCTTCCCCAGAACATTCTATAGCTGGGATCTTATAACATGTAACCATTTCAGGTTGGCTTCTCTCACCCACTAACATGCACTGAAACTTCCTTCATGCTTTTGCATGACTTGATAACTCATTTCTTATTAGTGTTGAATAATTTTCCATTTGTATATTTATTCACCTTCTAAAATACATCTTAGTTGCTTCCAACTTATGGCAATCAATTCTAAAACCTCTATAAACACCAACATGCACTTTTTTTGTTTGTTTGTTTTGGTGGATATAAATGTTCAACTCACTAAGGTAAATACCAGGAAGTTTAATTGCCATATTGTATGATGTGTATATTTACTTTGGTAAGAAACTGCCAAATCTCCCAACAGGGTTGGGATGTGGTTTGGCCACATGTCCCAGGCAGTATTTGCATTGATGACTTGAATGAATGATATTTACAGAACTCAAACTTTGTTTTAGAAAAAAATGTGTGATGTTTGTGAAATAGAGTCAGTGGATTCCATATGGGGTCACAGAAAAAACAGTTTTTGTAGAGCAGCAGTGAGCATCAGAAGGCTGCTGGCATCCCCGGTCCCCACTTTTCTCAGAGCCTGTCGTGCCTGAGATTGCCGAGGTCCCTGGCCACAAGTGACTCAGCTCTTCTGTACCTAAAAGCACTTCCCTGTCCCTCATTACCCCAGGGCCACAGCCTCTCAGTTTCTCTTCCCACTTTTACTTACGTGAAAGTTACTCACTCTACACTCATGAGCCTGTTGGACATTATTTTGTTAAAAAACAGAAAAACAGGAAACCATGTTTCAGGTCTCTCTTGGGCTGTACTTGTGCGGATCCAAATTATACCTTTATTTCTCACCCGAATTTTGCCTGATTTTCTTAACAGCTCTCCTTCCAGCCAGGCCTGGGCAGCTGGTCCCGGCAGTTTTCTTTGCACTGGGGAGTGTGCTAGACACACAGGTTAGGCTGGGCCACACCTCTGCTCAGAACCTCCAAGTGGGTCCTGTCTTCTTGCATGCGTGCTGAGTCAGAGTCAAGCCCAGCCCATATACCTGCTCCTGATTTGAGTCTCAGAAAATCTTTTGTCTTCCCTTCTCCCTTCTTCCCTCCATCCCTCAGTTTTTGTAGCATGTGGATCAAACCCAGGGCCTTCACATCAAGCTGCATCCCCAGCCTTTTATTGTTTTATTTAGAGATAAAGTCTCAATAAATTGTCTAGGTGGAGCTAAAGCTTGAACTTTGGCCCTCCTGCCCCGCCTCCCTCACTTTAGGGATTACAGATGTGAGCCATTGCTCCTGGTGACATTTCAGGGAAACTTTGAACAATTTTTTGAAGTATGATTGACATAGAATACATTACACATGTTTAACAGCTCTATTGAAGTGTGATTTATATATTATACAATTAACCCTCTTTACATATATAACTCAGTAACTTTTAGTGAACTCATGAGGTTTGGCACGTATTTAAAATGCACAGTGTGGCATATCTTGGATTGTGTACCTACCCTGAGATCATTACCATGACATCTGTCCCATATTCTAGGCTCATTTGTGATTTTTTTCTCCCTTCCCTATCAAGCACTGGATTGCTTTCTGGCACTATATAATAATGTGCATTTTCAATGTTTTTATATAAATAGAATCATTTGGTTTGGGCTGTTTGTCTTTTCTTTAATCTGGTTCCTACACTTGACACAATTATTTTTGATAGAATTTTCGGCGCGGAAGGGAACCATCGGACAGAATTTTTGGCATGGCTAAAAAGATAAGAAGTATGAAATAAAAGCAGCCTTTATTTTAAGAATGTGGAGAGAGACTCCATGACCCTCTGGGGTCTGGCATTCTCTCGGCCAGACAAGTGGTGTGGGGTCATACATGTAGCTTAGGTTTGGGGTGGTGCCTAAGGGGCATTAGGGATGCACTGGTAGCCCATTGGTATTCATTTGGCCCCACAGGTAAATCGCCTAGAAGCTGGAAAGGTGACCTCAAGATAGAGCCCCTTGGTTCCGCCTCCCAGCCTCCCACCGGCTAGTGTCCCATCTGGGGCAAAATCCTTTCAATTTTGAGATTCCTCTATGTCCTAAGTCTATGCCAATAGTTCTTTCGTTTTTGTTCCTAAGTACTATTCCAAGGTATGATTCTACTACAGTTTGCTCATCTGCTCACTGCCTGGGCTGTTTGCAGTTTGGGACAATTACAGAAGGCTGTGATGGATGTTCATGTCCAAATCTTCACCTGACATAGATTTTCGTTCCCTTTGGATGCATATGTAGGAATGGCATGGCTGGACCCTGTGATAGAAGTATGCTTAACTTGTAAAGAAACTGTTAAACTGCTTCCCAGTCAGTGTGGTTGTACTTACTATCTTGTGATTCCTCCAGGACTGTTCGAGACATCCAGGGGCTCCGTCCCCTCACCGCCGCCTGATGTGGTCATTCTTTCTCACCTTCGCCTCCTAGGAGACCCAGGTGACTTATTTTCACTGCAGCGGTCCTCACTTCCTTCCGAGTTTTACCTTCCAGTGCATGGCCCCCTCTGACACTTCTGCAAGCTTTCACACTCAGTGCTCTTGCAACGTGGATGCTTCTCATCTTTGTTAAATCATCTCCCCTTAAAACGCAGCCCTGGGGTCCCCAGACCTCTGGGCTGAACCAAAGTCCCTCTCTGTACACACATACTCAAAAATGGCATGCTAGTGGGCTGCATTATTGTTAAACTGGAGAGAATCAAAAATCAAAAACAGGAAAGTTTATCTTGGCTCACAGTTTTTGAGGGTTCGGGCCATGGCCAATTGGCCTTTGCTTTTGAGCCAGGGGTGACACAGTCCACTGTGCTGAGAGCACTTGGTGGAGGAAGCTGCTCCTCTCATCGTGGCTGGGAAGCGGAGAGAAAGAAGCCACCGTTCTCTCAATATTGTCCCCAAGGGTCCCAGTTCCTCTCTCACCGACTTCCTCCTACTAGACCCCACTTCCTAAAGTTGTGCCAGGGGCTGGGGATCACACATTCAATATATGAACCTTCTGGGACAATCGGGATCCAAACTATAATGTAGACGGCGTTTTCCGAAGTATTTTTTTAAATGCCTTTTTTTTTTTTTTTGGTACCAGGGATGGAACTCACGACCTCGTGTTTGCCAGGCAAGCGCTTAGGCCGCTGAACTAAATCCCCAGCCCTGAAGTATTTCTTTTAATTATGATGAAGTGTTCTCTTTCTATGGCTATTCCCCCTTCTCAGGACAGGAACCCAACACAGGACTTGGCACAGTCCCTGTTCCCTGTCATGAATAGCAGTGGCAGAGACAGGACTCAAATGTAGCCCTATTTTTTCTTACTTAAGGCTATTGGCACAATCATTGCTATCAGGAGTTTAATCATCAGAAACACTGTGACTGCTGCAATATTTTTAAGGGCCATGAATAATTGTCCTGATTCTTAAAAAGGTCCTTTGAACACAGAAGGTGAGATCCAGTCTGTCTTCGCCTTATGATTTTCTGTCTTTGCAGCTGTGCGTACTTTTGAGTGGACTAGAATTCGTTCTGATGTCTGGAGTCTTTTTGTTCATGTTGTGGCCAGGAAGAGCAGAGCTGAGAAATACCTTTCCGGTGGATTCTGGTCTCCGGGCAGGTCCTGGTAATGAGGGGACAGGAGGAGGCTGAGCCACAGTGCTGGCCTGCAAGTCATTGTGCCAGGGCTTTGCAGCTTGTGGATTTAGCCTGCTGTGCACAGGCAGTGGCCGCTGGTTTTTAGCCCAGGCCAAGAGGGGGCTGAACACAAAAACACTGGCAGCGCCCCCTGGGGGGACCCAGCCCCGTGGCGCGCGCAGGAATTAACAGGGTAGTTGAAAGCAAAGCGAGCCCAGCCCGGGGTGCGGGAATTCCTGAGGCAATAGGCTGATTAATCCTGGTGATTGGAAATAGTCCTGCGTGGTGGGTTTTGTTCCAAAGCAAGGTAACTCCATCCATCACACGCTAAATAAAGCCCTAGCGAGATCAATACAGCGTGGTAAGACCAGAAGGTTTATTAAAGCCCTGACAAAGGACCGGGATTCCGGGCGCCTGGAGAGGGGCGCGCATCCTCCTGTGCACAGGCGCCAGGATGGTGCGGGTGGGGTGCGGGTGCGGGTGCGGGTGGGGGTGGGGGTGGGGGTGGGGGTGGGGGTGAGCGTGGGGGTGGGGTGGGAGAGGGCGTGATGGGCGTGGAGAGGACCAGAGTGTGCTAGGTGCAGATACAAGTCACTGACACACATAACTTTGTTTCGAAGTCCAATAATATTCTTGGTTTTGATTGGTTGTCCTCTGTTTTCAATTATTTGATTCCAATATGTGTGAAGGTATGGACAGCTATTTTGAAGAAAACAAGAGACATGGTAGCCATCACTGATTTCCTAGTATCTGGTCTTGAAAGCCCTTAAAGACTCTCATCTATGTGTCTTGATTGCTTTTATATTATTTTGATGTATATTAACTTAATGTGTGTGAAGATATGGACAACTATTTCGAAGAAAACAGGAGACATGATGGCAGGCACTGCTGATTTCTGGTTGTCTTGTTTTGAGATGCTGTGTCACTTGCACTGTTTTGAGCTGCTTTGGTCTGTTTTGTTTTATTCTCTTCAAAATAAAAATATAAAAATAAATAAATAAACGACTGAAACTGACTCCAGGGGGTACACAGTCCGCCCTCTTCAGACCCTGTGCCGAGTGGCAAAGGTTGCTCTTCTCCAGTTCACCCTAGGTCATGAAATAGCCCTGAAAAGCTTTTTGACAAAATAAACGAGTCTATCGTTAACCATCCCATTCCTTTTCGGAGAGGATGAACTTCCCCTCTTGGTTTCTGTCTTGGGAGGATGGGGAAAATTCAGAGACTGAGGGGATTTTTTTTTTTCCTTTTTCACTAATGGCCTCATAGAAAAATCATTTGAACAAACACCAAATTCAGTTATCTTTCTTCTAGGCTTGAAAGTGTCCTTAGCATTTATTTTATGGACTCTCGATTTCCAAGTGGATTTAAATTCAATCCAGCATGTTGCTCTCCTTCATCAGAAGGCACAGGAACAGTCTAAAAATATTTGCCTACTGTTTCTCTGAGGACAGTCGCTTTTGAGGTTTGAGCTAGGCGGCAGGGCGGCCTGACCCGGTCCTGGCTGTCTTTAGGCCAGCACTGTCCTGGGGCCAAGTGGGTGGCTCTGAGTGATTTATAAAGCCCAGGCTTGAGCTCCGAAGCCGTGCTTCCTGGACTCTGATCCCAGCTCCTCCTCCCATAGCCTCCTGCCCTGTGCGCCCTGTGCGTATGCACCAGCAGACAATGCCTGACTGGTTTATCGTAGGGGGCTGCTCTCTGCAGGTGAGACCAGATGAGGTGCCACTGTCCGCGAAGTTCTTAAACACGACCCAGCAAATAGATGAGCTATATTGAGTTCGTTAAATACACCTTTAAAACACATCGTCTGTGCATTGATGTCCTGTCCTGGTTGCTCAGTTGTTCGTGGAATCCAGAAAACTTGTATCTTTTTCTGCTTTCCCTGTTCTTCCTTGTCCCCTCTCTCCCTTTCTTCTTTTCATTCTTTCTTGTTTTCTATTTCCCCTACTGTGGATTGAAACCAGAAACTTCACACTGAACTGAACTACATCCCCAGCCCTTTTACCCCTCCCCCAGTGTTTGAGACTAAATCACTAAGCTGCCCAGGCTGGGATTGAACTTTGCATCCATCCGCCAGTCTCAGCTTCCCAGAGCACTTGGGGTACAGGCGTGCATCACCCCACCCTGCTAACCTGGTCTCTATTTATAAACTAAGATATCGCCCTCCAAGACTTTCTCAACAAGCCACTGGTCAGAGGAAAGAAGCCTTCAACTAATAGTCAACATTTCAAAATTCTCTGGGTTTCCCTGCTAGGTTAGACTTACCTTGGTCCTTTGTTTTTGCAGCTGGTGATGTATGTTGGCCAGGTAGCCAAAGACATCCTGAAGTGGCCCCGTCCCTCCTCTCCTCCTGTTGTGAAGCTGGAAAAGAGAGTGATGGCCGAGTTCGGGATGCCATCCACCCACGCCATGGCTGCCACTGCTATCTCCTTCACCCTGCTAATCTCAACCCTGGACCGCTACCAGGTGAGGCAGCCTGGGCCTTCCTTCCCAGGATCCACCGCCATCCCATGAAGGGGTTCGGTGAGCACAGATGCAAGTCAGAAATTCTTTTTCAAGTCACTTTGAAGGACTTTACAGCTTATGAGGTAAGGACTTAGAGAAAAGGAAACCTCCAAAACTGTTGGTGACAATTTCCTCTTTGATAGAGTGACTTATAATTTAACACACTCGATTCAGGTCATAATGGGAGTAAAAGTGGGCACCATTCATAATCATGCCGTGACAACCAGAGTAACACAGGCTGCCAAGGTGACCTGTGCATGTCACTTCCCTCCCCCAGGAAGCATTTTTACCCTGAGACAGACTGGAGTCTGCGCTCTCACTCTGTTTGCAAGAGACACAAAGGGTTTATGAGCCTTGAGAATGTTCCTGCAGGGCAGGGATGATCCCTCCAAATCCCCCTGCCAGACTCCCCAGGGCCCAGGGCAAAAAGAGTCTGTACCCCAAATTACCACCCAAGGATGCCTCTGCCCTGCTTAGGGCTCAGCCCGTCAGAAAATGATGGCTCCAAATTCTTTCAGAACTGTCTAAATGACAGGAGATTAATAAATGTTGAAAATAGAGCTTCACTTAATATCTGCTTAGATGCCAATTACAATACAACTTTTTAAAGTTATAATATTACTTCGGTGATAGTATTTTTTTCAGTTCTTTTCTTCTTTTTGAGACATATTGCTTTAATTTTGTGCTTAATTTCATTTATTCTGCTTTTTGGCTATTGGAAGTTTTCCCTCTCACTAAATTCAGCAGTCTGCTAGGTGGATGGCAGTATTATTTGGTCCCTTTTACCCCAGGAACCAAGAAGTCCATATTCTGCATTGTGCAGAAATAAACATAAACCTGGGTGGTGAAAGTGCCCCTGTTCTACCTCTCAGGCTCCTTCCTGGCCACCTGGAGGTGCCCACCATTCTCTAATGGGATAGAGACTCTTGGGTGTATCCAACCAGATAGAATCATGGCGTCTCATGACAATGACTTACTTAAATGCCACACTAGAATTGAACTGTGTCCAAGCCCTCAGTACATCTGAATCATCAAGATGCAGATCTCTGGCTCCTCGGCACCCGGTGTGACCTGCCCACCGTGACACAGCCGGCTGAGCACCAGCCTGCCTTTGTGGAATTGCTCACTGTCACCAGAGCAGTCTGCTAACGTTCCTCAGGAAAGAAAGCAGTGAGGAGAAGCAGGTTGTAGGAATAAAATAAAAACAACCACAGTGATGATGGAGGCCAGCACTGTATCACTCATTTTAAAATTAGGGATACATAATATTTACACTCCTATGATGAGCTGGTCCATGCATCTAATGCGTCTTCATTCTTTTTCATCCCCTTTCCCTCCTGTCATTCCCCCGACCTCCATCTCTTGATCCTTTTCCCATTAGAGAAGGATCCACATCCCTACTTGCTATTATCTAAACCACTTATTCCTCCTTGACAAATTCTTTCAGGTCACATGATGCACTGGTTTTCTTCAGGCCTGAATTCTGTTGTCAGTTTCTTTTCTGTTTGACTTTGAATACTAAATATTTTAGTACTGAATTTATGGAGGCATCAGGAGATTAATGCAGTACCTTTGGTTTCTACAATTACCAGTGGTGGCCATTGGCTTCCAGGCATTTATTAGCACTCGAACTGCTGAAATGTGTGTGCCTTTTTGGACAGACTCTGTATTTAGCTACTTGTATTATCTTCTAATACACAGCTCTAAATATGTGTTTATTTGAGCTAAATGTTCCAAATCTAACTTCAGGATGTATTAGCTCATTAATTTTTAGCACATTTTGATTAAAATCTGAGATTCGGTCAGTGACAAACCTTAAGGGAAGCTGAGTGTGACGACCCATAATTCTAGCTACACAGGAAGCTGATGCAGGAGGACCACAAGGTGGAGCCCAGCCTGGAAAATTTAGCATGACTCTGTCTCAAAATTTTAAAAAAATTTTGCAAGAAAAAATACAACCAGGTGCTTTTATATTCACATATTACCTACTGACTTAGTTACTTTTTACTCATCACCAAGAAAAATACCTGATGCTCAAAGTTAGGGAAGCAAAGGATTACTTCTTACAATTCTTGGAGGTTTCAGTCCATACTCAGCTGGCTTCAAGTCAGCATGGCATGGTGGGGCAGCCATTCATAGCCACTACCAACAGCAAGGTACAAAAGGGCAAGAGAGTGAGACACACCTTCCTTCTGCCCTTACATCAAATCCTGGCTCCACCCCTAGGCAGGTGTAGCACTCACACCACTAATCCAAGCACTACACAACAAACCAACCACACATGCTACATTTGGTCAAGACCATAAGTGCATCAGGCTTGGGGGCCACTGACATAAACCATGACACCTACGACACAACACACTGGACTTAGAAGACATGGCTTTGGTTCTAACTGTGTCACCAACGGTGTGACGAATCATTTCCCTCCCCGAGCCCTGGCTCCTGTTGTGGATCAAATGGAATGAGTGAGGGAAAAGCCTCTCATGACAAAGTTCAGTGCTAATGTAGTTTATTACCATGATTAAGGGAGCTGAGAGCAGAGCATATTTCATAGGATCATGTGAAGATGAAGTGACAGAGAAGAAACGAAGTATAGACACTGCTCTGCTTTCTCTGCTCTCAACACTATGGAATATCACAGAAGCAGGAGGATCACAGTAACCCTTCAAACCAGAGGGTGTGCTCACCAGCAGACTATGAGTGCTCCCCATGTAGCTCAGTCTTCGTAGCTGTTTCACCCAGCAGCAAGTGTGAAGCCTCACAGTCTAGATTATTGCTTTCACATGTGTGAGCCCCTTCTTAACTTGGGCCCATTTTTCACTTCAGTAAAAGAGATTACTTATTGAGACTTTTAGACAACAACACTAGCCCTCTATCTTGCTTCTTGGTCAAACGGTTTATTTTTCAAGTTTGAACTAAAGACTAGATAAAACTAAGGATTATTTACTGCAGCATGGATGCCAGCACAGGAGTGGCATGAGGAGTCTTAAAACCAAGCTCTGCTTGTTGTTTGCCTGTTTATATCCTGGGACGCTTTGCCGTGTGGCTGTGCTCCTGGGCACCTTGACCTTCTCTTTCTTCTGTTTCCTTGTGTTTAAAATGACTTCTGATAGTTACTGCTCCAGGGAATGTAAGGTGCAGGCTAGGAAGGAGAGTGTGGGAATCTTTTCCCCACCTGTGTGTGTCCTGATTTCCTTATTTTCTCTTGTTCCCTCTGCAGTACCCTTTTGTTTTGGGACTGGCGATGGCTGTGCTCTTTTCCACCCTGGTGTGTCTCAGCCGGCTCTACACTGGGATGCACACGGTCCTGGTAAGGCTCTGTGCTCAGGGCACACGGTGACTGAATTATTTTACTCCATTCCCCTATCTGTAAAATTATTTGCCTATGTACAATGGACCCTCAAGTTATGACTGGCCTGACATATGAACAACTTGAGTGGTGACTGGAATTTTAGTTTTAACTTACAGCCAGTGTTTTGAGTTATGACCTGAATTCTGGCCACTTGTGCATCTAAGTGGTCTTGGATACAGATTCAAAGAGTTCTGGAAGGAACATCACAACATCCTTTTCTGTGTGGGTTAATTGAGAACTCCCAAGCCAGTGTCTCTTTAAGGATGCCAGATCTCCCTGGGTACAGGAGAGTGACTTTGAAGGCTGTGTAGAGGAGCCTGAGCCTTCAACTGACAAGTTGAATTACAACCAGCCCTCTGGAAAGAATTGATTCATAAGTCAGTGGTCCACTATAATTATGTCCCTCTCCTGCTCCGGGAGTCAAGTGATCAGATCAAGGTGCCTGCATAAGCAGTAATAAAATATGAAGATCCCCAAGATTTTGCCAATGGAAAAGGGGACCCAGGTGATGTCTTCTTGCATCAGTTTATGGTGGATGCAGCAAGAGCATGAAACACTCAAGTCAATGATGAGAGTGGGTGGATGCTGTAGTCACCACAGTCCTTGTGAAGTTGGGGTGGAAATGTAGAGGTCTCCATGGCTTTGCCTGCTAAGTTCCTGCCAACCAGCAGTTGGCACCAGCGCTGGGCTCATGGCTTCTCTTCTCTCCATGCCGTTTTGATCTGGAGGTGGTGGAGGGAGCAGAAACACATCTCTGTTTATGATGTCCTTCACCCATTCTTTTACTACCTTAGGATTTCTTCCAGGACTGTGACAGTTGGCATAGCTAAATTCCTTGAAAACTCTGCACCGTCCTGCTACCCAGCAGCCCTAGAGTGTAAAGCTGGTCTCAGTTTATCATGGGGCCACTTGTTACCATCATTTAAGGAAGACTGCTTTAAAAAGAAATGTACCCTCGTGCGTTTAGTTCATTCTGAGCACAGGGACCCAAGATTAACATTAGCTAAGGACCTTGCAGAGAGGCCGTCCATCTGGGACCTTCTGCCATTGTCCCTTGGTGCCAAGTGTGGGTGATCATGTAAAGGTGGAAGGGGGGTTACCATGGGAATTTCCATAGCTTGACTCACCTTCTCCAGGCTCTAATGTGGGTATTGTTGGGGTGGAAGGGGAGCGCAGATCTCGGAAGTAGAAAAGGAGAACACCAAGCTGGTTTTGTTATTCTGTGTACCAAGGTGTACCCCGGTGAGGAGGACATTCATGGTTTGCTGCATGCTGCACCCCCTTCCAAGGGCCTTCTCTCCACACACATCTATAGACTTCAAGATGCAAGTCGGTAGAGCTATCTCGAGGGCTTTGGTGTTTATCTGGGGCTACTTTCTAATTTCTATGGTTTTTCATAAAAGTGATCATGAGTGCTCAGATTAAAACTGAAACCAAAGTTAACAGAACAATGGGGAGCTACAGAAGCAAATAAAGAGCATGAGAAACCCACTTCCATGAAAACGTGGTTATGTTACTGTTAATGTGGGTCAGAAAGTTCAAGAAGCAGATATTTGTGGGAATATAATCTCTCATTCAGATGGAAGGAATCGGGATAGTCTTTCTTGTTTTGTTTGGTTTGGTTTGATTTGGCATTAGGAATTTAAACCAGGACCTTCCCACTGAACTACAACCCCAACCCTACTTATTTATTTATTTAGACAGGGTTTCACTATGTTTCTAAATTGCACAAGCTGGCCTGGAAGTTATGATCCTCCTGCCTCAGTTTCCCAGAGTGCTGATTAGAGGATCAGGCCATTACTCTAGGGAACAGCCATTCATTTAGGAGCATCTGACTCAGAAGAAGTTGGCACATGGTATCTGTTCCTGCCATCCCTGTCCCATTCCACTGTCAGAGCCTGGGGCTTCTTTCATGTGCATGATTTTAGCTCATGTGGATCTTGGATCCTGACTTAGGCTCAGCCCCCAGTGTGAGCCAGGCTACAGTGCCAGAAGATGGCGTGGGACACCTGCTGCATAATTTCTAGTAGCAGAAGGGAATGGTTGGTTTTGACAGCAAACAAAAGGTCACTTCTGGGCTAGTAGCCTTTGTGTGTGTGTGTGTGTGTGTGTGTGTGTGTGTGTGTGTGTGTGCATTGTACTAGGAATTGAACTCAGGACCTTGTGATTGCCACACAGGTGCTTATGCCACTGAGCTATATCCCAGCCCTAGTAGTCTTCTTTGTTCAATAACTTCATCAACTCCTATGGGTGCTAGATTGAGCATTAGATCTGGGAGATACTGAAGCAAACCAAGCAGCTCCACCCTCCCCGGTCTTCATGTCAATGGGAGGAGGAAGATGATACACTGCAGATAACCGACACAGTGACAGCTGTCATCATAAGGAGCAGCTGGGTTGAGCCATGTAAGGTAACATGGCTCCTCCCCACATCCCTCACAAGGGCCTGGACTTAGCAGATGTGATGCTGTCAGCCCTGGCTGCACATCAGATCCCACTGGACGCTTTTAAAAATACCCTGAGAGATTTTGTATATTCCTATTCATAGCAGCATTATTCATGTTACCCCAAAACCAGCAGTAGCCCAAGGATTCACCAAGAGATGAGTGGTAGACACAGTGTTGTGTGTGCATACAAGGAAATAACACAGCCTTACAGTGGAAGAAAATTATGATACACACAACAACATGGACAGACACCAAAGGCGTGTTCAGCGAAATGAACCAATCCCAAAGGGACAGATACTGTATGACTCTACATGAGCAACCTAGAGTAGTCACATTCAGAGGTGGTACATGCCTGAGACCCAGCACTCTGGTAAACTGAGACAGGAGATTAGCAAGTTGAACCACAGCCTGGACAACTTAGCATACTGACTCTGTCTCAAATAAAAAATAAAAATGAAAAAGAGCTGGGGGTGTAGCTCAGTGCTGAGGTCCTGGGTTCAATCTCTAATACCATAAAAAAAGTAGGGAGTCCTGGGTTCAATCTCTAATGCCATAAAAAAGTGGGGAGAGTCAGAAAGTAGAGTGATAGGTATCAGGGACTGTGGGAAGGAAGGAGAGAAGAGTTATTATTTAGTGAGTATCAAGCTTCAGGGTTGCATGACGAACAGAGGTCTGGAAAGAGATGGTTCTCCTCATACAAGGATTGTATCACTCAGGTGACACCTGCCACAACCCTGAAAACGTACTTCCTGCCAGAGTGCACTGTACTATGTATATGTAGTATAAAGTGGTTAAGATGGTTGATTTTATGTTAAGGGTATTGTCTGAGTCACTTCCTTGTTGAGATGTAAAACCCACAATTTAAAGGAGGAGATGTTGATTTTTTTTTTAATTTTTATTTAAGGAGAAAAGAAAAGAAAGAAAAAAAAATAGTGAAGGGGTACAAGTTATACAGATTTACAGAAGAAAAAAATGCGCAGTAGGAAATCACTAGTTAATGGATTACATATTGCCATCTTAGAAATAATTGTTCCAGTCACAAAATTAAAGCTTGTAGAGTGGACATTCCAACAATGATATTGCAAACAGTTCTGTTCAATGATCCAATAAAACTCTGTGATATCATTTTCTATCTTATACATTTAAATATACATGCAGTTATATAGTTTAGAGCACTTTCTTTTCCTCTCTTTTGTACAGTGACTATTACACATTTTGGGTTTCATTGCTCCCACGGTTCGTATTGCTTTTTTGGAAGAGAGTAAAACCAAATGTGACATAACAGAACAGAATCGGTCAAGTCAAAAGGGTGGATATAATAGATAATATAAAAACATAATACAAGGTGATCAACAATGGTTACCATAATGCCTCCCGCTATTTCTAATAGAATATTAGAGATGTTGATTTTGGCTCACGGTTTAGAAGTTTCAGTCCCTACATGGTGGGCATGGGGGAAGGGCATGGGCAGAGGGAATTTGCTCACCTCACGCAGCCAGGGAGCAGAGGGAAGCCAGGTGAGAGGAGAGATGAACCCTCCCAGGCGAGAGCCATAGCGGCCGCCTCTGCTGAGCAGATCCTACCTTCTGAGGTCAAGTCAGCCGGATGTCCCCATGTACCAATCCCCTTCCCAACCACAGCATGTATTTTACTATTAATAAAGTATGTTGCTTATTTACAATAAAATACACTTTATAAATTTAAAATTTAGACTTGGGAGGTGGGTCCTGCACACTGGTTCTTGTTCTCAGCTTTCTAGCTGATTTGATGTGCAGTCAGGGCTGAGAGTCACGCGTGGGATGAATGTCAACAATCCTGTACTCCCGGGAGGAGGAAGGTACCTGGACAAAACAGGCAGGAAGGTGGGGAAGGCCGTGTCAGAATCCATGGTGCATGTGTCAGGGACAACATGGACCCCGTCACACTGGGCTGTGAGGCTCACAGGACATGAGTACGTCTTCCAGGTAGCAGCGGCTGTACATCAGCACTTCTCAGTGCAGAGGCGGAAAGACAGTTCGTTGAGGAAAATAATTTATCTCACTCATGAAGGCAATCTTCTTCCTCAGCTGTGTCACCACCCTCACCAAATGGCCCTCCTTCGCCTTCAAAAAGGGCCCCCCTCTCCTCTACTGACCAGTGAGACTACACGAGAAACTAAGGCACATCCAGCCCTCCCTCCCGACACAGGTGTCAGCCAGGAAGGAAGTCAGCAAGCTGAGTCCTCTCCAGCCCCCACGTACAGCCCAAAGCTGCTCTCACACCGCGGCCAGAATATTATTTCCAAATCTGACCCAACAGCAGCCTGCCAGCCTGCTGCTGGTGCATGGAGGAGAAGCACCTTTATCTTCTGCAGGATGTGGGCTCTGACAGAGCCCGCCAGGCCTGACAGCCAGCCCTCGGTGTCCTCCAGCGAGGTGGTCTTTGAAAGAAGTCAGCAGTGCTATGTTAAAATGCAGAGATAAAGCACAGGACCTGAGGTCCTCCTTGAGTAGCTGAGAGTTCCCCTCCTGGGGCCACCCTACTTCTGGGTTTGCCACTGAGAGGGACAAAATCCCTTATTGCCAACACCAGTTCATTATAAGTTTTTATATTTACCCAGCGAAGAGCATTCGAAGCGGGTCAGGGAAGTTCAGAATCAGGGTATTCATGTATGACTTCGTGTTGTCTTGGTTATTTCCTGGAATTCCAGACAACTGGTACGGGAAACTCAACCCAGGAGGGCCGACAAGCAGGTGGCTCTTCCCATCACAGCTTCACCAGCCCCAAAGGACTCTGAGATCAAGACTCGGGCTGATGGAGGTGAGATTTTTGAGTGGACCCAGGACTACTTCTGGACCAGTGAATATTGGCTGGGGGACATGAGAGCAGCAATGGGACCCTGAGAGCCAGTGAGTGTCCTGAGAAAAATGATTGACAAGAGTCTCCTAATTTCACCGCAATTCAGTGCCAAAACATCAAGTAGAGGCATCTCCAGTAGTCATTTCTGAATGCAAATGGAAAATAACAGCTCAAACCAGCATAAGCGTACAGGGAAATGTATGAGTTTTTCTAACTGCAGAAGAAGAACGTCAGTGGCGCCCAAAGCCTCGGTCTTTGCTGGAAGGCCCTTGCTCCCTCTTTCTCAATCTTGTAGTCTTTGCACTTCGGGTTTGTGCTTTCCACTGTCACCCTGCCGAGAGGGAGAGCTCACGTTCTCCGCTGCAAGTGATGTGAGTTTCCAAGTGAGCTCTGCTTGGCTCAGACTCCAGTGCAGAGCAAGGCCGGCAGGGTCAGGAGCCAGCCTGTTCTGTAGGGGCTGCGACTGGCAGGAGGATTAAAATTAGAAGTGGCATGCAGCAGTGGCAGTCCTCCAGAATAAAGAGCCACTGGTTGTCCAAAGAGAAGGGGAGAGAAAGCCCCAGTGATACACTGTCTCCTGGTACGTCGTGGCATTTTCCAGTCCTTTCAAAGGCTCCAAAACTGGGCATAATATTGTGTTTGTGTTTGTTCGAGGAGGAGGAGGCAGCAGATGAAGAAGACTGGTCACACTATTTGTGATGCCCTAAATCATTCAGTTACACAGTGCTGATCATAAATCCTTTGCCCAATAATGAATCATCCTGCACATATTAACAGTAAAATTAGCCAGAATGTGCATTGTTAGATTAATGGATGTGAGAACTATGAACAAATGGTGAGGTTTTTTTCCCCCATTATTTTGATGTGAACTAGCTGAAATGTTGCTCTGTTTCATTGTCTCCAAATTGTTTGATCTGTGGATAATTATGTAAATATTAGGTTTTATTTGCTTACTCATTTATATCTCTCCCTAAGTATTGCTTTAGTTTTGGTTGGAGTTGGAGAATGTTGAAAAGGCCTCTCAAATATTAAATTATCTGCAGACCATACAAAACTCTGTTCTGGCTTTGGATGACAGCATTTTTGGTTTGTTTTTCAAGTTGTTTGAAACCACTTTAAAAAAAAGAACCTTACTTTACAATGCCCTGCTTACCCTGAGGAAAGAGCCAATTGTAATATAAATTGTTCCCTCGCAAGCATGACTTTCTGTTGTACCCTACTGGATGAGTTTGTTACTGAGATAAAAGGGAGCTTGGGTTGTGTTTCTGAGCGTCAATCACCACGTTATGATGTCCATTGTTTCCTCTTTTCCCTGGAGACAGAATATCTTTACCCTTTCATAAAAATAGAGAATTATTTCTGGTTTCAAAAGTAATAAGTACCCATGGCAAAACATTCCAACTCTCTTGTTTTTAAAGATTTTTTTTTTTAAACGAAATAAGTCATTACCAGTTAAGCTCTGCAGAAGAAGTGGAGACAGCCATTGTCAGGGGTGCTGTGAGGGGACATTGTCATGCTTCTGTGTGCATCAAATCAAAATTAGGACTCAGCACAGTTCCTGGGGAGCACCGCCGTGGTGTGTGTCCCTGAAGGCGAGCATACGTGGAGCGATTTTTACCTCCTGTCCCAACGCTATCTGAAAAACCGCAAGTGGAGGGAGGGTAGAGAGTGTGTGTTGTGGAAAAGTGGGCAGCAGGCTCCTCGATGTGCTTCAGATCCAGAAAAGGGTCTGTGTGTGTGTACGCATGGGGGGGGGGACTCCTGAGCCTAGGCAGGGTCTCTGGAGACAACTGAGAGCAAAAAGCAGGTGCCTTGGGGGCCAGGTGACTCATCTCAGTGAGAAAGGTGTCCCCGAAACCCCACATTATCCAGACAGAGCTTGAGTAATGTCAGGTCATGTTGGGAATGCACCCACTGTTCCTAAAGAAATGAAAACATTCAGGGGCAGAGCCCAGATTTGAGCTGCAGCGTCACAGTGTGTTGTATTTGTCTTCCTAGGTGAGTCCCTAGGTGCTAAAATAATTACGAATAGGGGATTCGATAAACGTTCTATGAGAGTCCACTCCGAATGTTTCTTTCTTTTATCAAGTGTTTGGTTTTTGGATTATATAGTGGGCCACCGTTTCATGGAAGTGAAATTTTTTGCATGCCTAGCAATGCCTCTCAATGAAAAAATACTGTCGAAATTTGGGGAGTTAACATTTGAAAAAACAAATCCTACCTTTCATTTATTCACATCGTTTTTAAATTAAACTGATAGAAATTAGCTGTATTCAATCATTTCATTTTACTTTATTTTATTTTATTTTGTCTTTTTGAGACAGGGTCTCTATGTGGTTCAGGCTGGCCTTGGGCTCACTTTGTAGCCCAGGCTGGTCTTGAATTTACAATGATTCTCCTGCCTCTGCCTCCTGAGTGCTAGGATTACAGGAATGTGCCACCATGACTGGCACTGTATTAAGTCTTAACCAGAAGGCAATATTTAAATCATATTTTTAAGAAAAATTCATATGTTCGGCTCGTTGGAGAAATACACCAATTTCTCCTCTTGTGTTTGCTGTTGCTGTATGTTTAGGAAGATATAACTGGCTTGTGTTCACACTTTGCTTTCATTTGCAACCTTCTAAATTATTGCTGTTTTGTTGAATTGGAGGAACAGAAGAAAAGGAGATAAAATGATTTGGAGTGATTTCTTAATTAACCCTTCAAACTCGAGAAAAAGTCTAGGGTTGGGCAGGGTTGTTTGGTTTGGTTTTTGAGAGAGGGTCCCAATATTTAGTCCAGGCTGGCTATGAACATGCTATCTAGCCTACCCTGACCTCAAGATCCTCCTGCATTGGCCTCTTGAGTGCAATTACAGCTCGCTCGCTCTCTCTCTGTCTCTGTCTGTCTCTCTCTCTCTCCCCCTCTCTCTCATTGCTTTTCACACAGGACCTCACTATGTAGCTCAGGCTAGCCTTGAACTAACTATGTAGTCCAGATGGCCTCGAATTTGAGTCAATCTTCCTGTCTGACCCCGCCCCATAAACTGGGATTACAGGGGTGCACCATCACACCCAAAATTCCAATCTAGTCCAGTAAAGTATTCACTTCCCTCAAAAGTGCTCCACAGGAGACTCCTAGATATTAGAGGTGGAGTTTCAGAGAGGGGGAAAAAGTACGTGTGGAGGGTGAGAGCGCTTTGCCATAGCCGGAAGCTTCTTATATTCCTGCTGCTTGGGATCAATTTGAGAAAATGAGAAAGAAAAGAGCAGTACATCAGTGTGTAAACTGAAAAGGAATAAAACATTTCTAGGCATGATGTAAACTTCTAATCCACAAAAAGAAAAAAACTTGGCTCATACATTTTAGATTTTAAAAAATCTTATTAATGACATTTTTTAGTGCATTTTGATCACATTGGTACATAATGACCACATTCATCGTGGGGAATTTGTATCTGTACACCATACAACTCCACCTTCTTTTTTTTCTTTCCTCTCCATCCAACTCCTCTACCCTCCTTATTTATAAAGCTTTTGCTTTGTTTCCATTTTTTCCTTCTCTTTGCATCATTTTGACTGTATATATTTTGAAAACTTCTGTACATAAAAAAATCACAAGTCATCTTTGAAAACATAAACATAACAAAAAAGCCAAGCAAACAATAACCAAGAGCAAAAAGCTTCCAGAAAAAGAGAAAAGAAAGGAAGACATTTAAATATTCAGTAAATAACCAAAATCGCCTGCATTTACATACAGGTAAATGTTAATAAAAGAAATACAAACAAATATGAGATATTCATCTCTAATTGTTGCCTGTGAAATGGGTAAAAATGGAGGGCTCGGTGTGTAGCTCAGTGGTCGGGCAGTTAGTTAGCAGACGCAGAGCCTGGGTTCCATCTCCAGAACACAACGAACGAACGAACAACGGAGTGAATGAATGAATGAATGAATGAATGAATGAATGAATGAATGACATTTAGTGTTAATAAAGAGCTGAGCAAAAGATACTTTCCTAGGGGACTTTTTCTTTGTTTTGTCTTCAGAACCAAGCACTGAGCTCAGAGCCTCAGACATGCCAGAGTGAGTGCCGTGCCCCTGAGCCGCGACACGGCCTTTTCATTTCATTTTGAGGCAGGATCTCATGAAGTTGCCCTGGCTGGGCTAATACCTGTGATCCTCTAGCTTCAGCCTCTGGAAGAACCAGGGTTACAAGCATGTGCCCCTGCTCCTGGCTCATGAAAAGATCGTTTAATGCAGTAGGTACCAAAAACAGTGAAATGTAGGACACAGACATTTTGACCCAGGAATTTTTTCTAAAAGCTCGCCCTAAAGAATAATGTGAAAAATCATACGGACATTCAAATATGGGTTCAGTGCTCTGTAAAACAGAGCATGACAGAAATGAGGTGTGGCAGTAACGATTTTCCCAATTAAATAAATGGTACATCAAGACTTTTAGCTACTAAACATCATATCGTCAAATACGTACTGATGCAGGATTTGTATTCCTAATCTCTAAAAACTGGAAACAACCCAGATCCTCTTCAGCTGGTGAATATTAAACAAACTACGGTTATAACACAGCAAAAATAAAAGGGGAACTAATGCCTGCAACCACGCCTTACACGGTTCCCCCGGGAATCACATCGAGTGGAAGGTGACCTCGGGAGCACCACGATGGAGAAAGAGCCCTGGCTGCCAGGAGTTGGGGACATGGGTGGCAGGCTCCTTGATGGGGGCCAGGAAAGGGATTTTGGAGGGATGACCCAGCTGATTCTGGTTGCTGCCTGGTGGTGCTTTTGTAGACTCATGGAACTGGAAGCCAAAAGCAGTGAATTTTAGTAGGTGTTTTAGTGGGTATGAATGTATTATTTGTGCCGTAAAACAGTAGTCCTGTGAGCTTTTCTGATGACAAGAAAAAACAAATTCCTTGGGCACTGTGTGACAAAACTTCTGCAGCCTCCTCAAAGCATGACACAATTTTGTAGAAAGGTTCATAAATGGTTTTGGAGTCAAAGAAAGGGGTTTAATGTTCCATATGTTGGAGTGGAAAACCAGTGGAACCAGCTGCAGGTGTTTAAGCAAACCAGCTGCTGCAGGGCAGGCCTCGTGGGGCTCACAGGATGTGGGGAGGCTTGGTGAGCGCAGAGGTCATCGCTCTGAATGTGATGGTGCAGCAAAGGACCAAGGGCTCTACTCTGGGCCGCCCACTTCGCAGCGCCTGCTGACCAGACGATGAGCCCTGGGCTGAACCCTGATTCCCATCCCTGGCTGCCTCAGCCGTTTGAGAACATGAAGAGCCAGTGTCCCAACACTGAATCCTGGGTCCCACTGCTGTCACTCAGGTTTCCATGGTTTTGCTGGACCTCAGGGAGAGCAGGAGGAAGGTGGTGTCCCCCACCCGCAGTGCACCTGGTAGAGGCAGAGGCCTTCACCCATGTAGGGTTTTATCCCTGCAGCATCTCTACCTCATCTGCCAGGCGTGAAGTGGATACGGGGTGCCAGTGGCCATGGCAATGTGCTCTGGGACCCCTTCTTATCTTCATCTAGTTTCTCCTTAGTGTCCTAAGGGAGTCCTTGCTTACGGTAATTTCTTAGAAGCAGACTTCCTAAGAAGTGTGGCATGTACACTTTATCAACAACAATAAAGGCAATACTCTGAACTTTCTGATCTTTGTTTCTTTTAATGTTAAATACAAATATTTTTTTCATTTATGGAAAAAAGTAAAATGAAGTTTCAAAACAAAATAATAGGAGCATAACAATAGTTAATACATTGCATATGGTTATCTTCAAAGCAGTTACTCAGGGAACAGGACATAGGCATGAAAAACCATCCAAATAACATGAGCAAAAACCTTCCTTTTTCAATGAACTAAGAGAAACTAGTAGTATAACTATTTCTTATTGTTTTTCCTTTTCCCTTCCTTCCTTTCTCCTTTTCCCTACATCAGTTCCTTTCCTTTTGAACTGTTTCTTCCCATTTCACGATGTCTACTGTACATTTTAGAGCTGATCTATTCGTTCAGTTTTTTACACTAAGGAGACAATAAGATGTTTACATGCAAGTCTGATTTATTTCACTTAGAATTGTGGTTTCTAGTTGAATCTGTGACCTATAGAAACCTCAAGTTTATCTTTCTTTATAGCTGGGTAGTAATCCATTGTATAAAAAGACCACATCTTTTTTTATCTATTATGCTATTGATGGACACTTAGGTTGTTTCCAAGATTTAGCGATTACAAATTGTGTTGCTGTAAACATGGGTGCATATATACACTGTAGTATGATGCTTTCAGTTCTTCTGGGGAGATACCCACAAGGGGAATAGTTGAGTTGAACTGGATCTCTAATCCTTGCTTTTTGAGGAACCTGAATACTGATTTCTGCAGTGGCTGCACCAGTCTACGTTCCCACCAACAGTGGAGAAAAGCTTTTTTGCCCACAGCCCCTCCAGCAGTTGATATTGGTTGATTTCTTAATACAGCCATTCTTTCTGGGTAAGTTGAAATCTCAGTGTTGTTTTCATTTGCATGTCTTGAATGACCAATGATGCTGGACATTTTCTTCAGGTATTTATTTGCTGTTTGTATTTCTTCATCTGAGAAGTGCGTGTTCATCTCAGATGCTCATTTTTGGATTGGGGCTTTGAATTTGGGGGCCTGACTTTTTTCAGTTCTTTATATGTTCTAAATATAACTCCTTTATCTGAGGGAAAACTAGCTAAAAATTTTTCCCACTGTGTGGGTTGTCTTTTCAGTCTGTTGGTGATTTCTCTTGTTGTGCAAAGCTTTTAAATAAAGTGAGATCCTGGTTGTTGATTCTCTGTATTATTTCTTATGAGATCTGGAGTTTGTTCTTTAAGTCGCTGCCTACACCTGTTTTCAAGATTTCTACCTATTTTTTTCTTTTAGGAGATTTAGTGTTTCTATTTTAAAATTTAGATCTTTGATCCATTTTGACTTAAATACAAATATTTTTATTTCAGTTTGTAGATTAAAGAATACTAAAGAGATATTTTCAAAGTCCCCTGCATTTTAATGTGCACTTACGACTTTGCAGTGAGAGCAAGCTATGATACAAGTGTATGATTGGTACATTTGTGTCCATACATCCCATTAAATTATGAGTCCTTTGAGGCTAAGAATCTTACGCTCTTCACTTTTTAATATGCCACATTTCCTAGCAGGGTGCCTGGCAGTAGATGCACAGTAAACATTAAGTGGAACACAACCCATGTTCTCTGTCATTTCTTGATAAATCCACTTCATTTCTTTACACCTTATTGAGTCAGATTTGACAAGATTCACCCACTTATCTAAATATTGCCTTTACCATGGGAGGCCAGGCAGGATCATATCTCTAATTTTTTAACTTTAGTTTGCTTTGCCTTTGAGAATAAATGGCAACTCACGAAAGATGTGATCTGAAGTGTCATGCAACAGCAAATATCATGCAAGTATGATGCTAGCTTTAGTGCTGCTAAAACCCCAAGAGTGGGGTGCAGGAGGCACAGGGACACCTGAGAATTGGTCTGCAGCAGGGAGGCCAGAGTGTAAGACTTGGGAGCTCGCTGAGGGACCAGTTCTTAGGACAGAGGGAAGACTCCTAATAAGGGTTTCTCAAGACAGGCTTCTCTATGTTTTTGCACATCTCATCTCATAAATGAGACGGTGATTTAGCCAGAGATGGAAAAGAAAGCTCAGTCCCTAGTGGGCTCAGAATTTTATGAATACAGATCCTGATATTTGGTTCTTAGGTCTAGTGCCTGGAGATTAAGGTGCAGTATTAGAGGCCAGACCTTTAATCCTAGCACTAAGAAGGCTAAGGCAAGAGGATTGCTGTGCATTCAAGGCCAGCCTGGGCTACATAGCACGTTCAATATGAGCCTGGACTACATGCTTACATAGTGAGATCCTGCCTCAAAAAACAAACAAAAAATAGAGGCTTACATGCACAGGAAAAGACATGTGAGATCTAACCCTACAATCTTTACTTTTTTAGTTCAAAATAAGAAAAAAAATTAAACTTAAAATTTTTTATGTGAAGCACCAATAGAGAAAAGCACACAAACAATAAATGTGCAGATGAATTTATTTTCGACAAAGTGAACCCATGGACACGGTGACCACCACTCACATCAGGAAACAGTATCCTCAACTCCTCTTATGTCCTCTACTATGCAACTCCCCCAAGAACCCTCTCCCTGATTTCTTCTGCTTTGAGCCTCTTTGACTCACTGTGGTTCGTTAAGCTCACCCCTATATGTGGCGTTGGTTCATTACTTAATGAGAATGTCCTTTTCTGTGACTGCACCATACCGCATCCCTTCTACTGATGAGTGCTGTGCTGTTTGTTGGTCCAGTCTGAGCCTATTACACGATGCTGCTCTGATCTTTATTTTATGTGCCTTTCAGAGCAAATGTGTATGTTTCAGTCCTCAGGGTGACTGCTGGGTCACCCGGGATGCCTCTGCTCAGCCGTAGTGTCTACCAGTTTTCCCAGGGCTGGCCATGTTGCATTCTTACCAGTAGTTGATGGAATTTCCAGTCCTCACAGCTTTGTCTGCACTTGTTCGTGTCACTTTCATTTTAGCCATTCTAGGAGGTGTGTCTCAGTATCTCCTTTGGTTTGGGTTTATTAAATAATGACATCTGGCCCCTTTTCATGTATTTATTGGCCATTTAGCTGTCCTCCCTTGTCAGATCCCCAGTGGTCTTATGCCCATTTTTTACTGGATTATTTGGGTTTTCTTTGCTGAATCATCAGTGTGTGATTGATGAATATGTCACTGATCAGATCAATGTATCCTGAATTTCTTTTCCCACACTGTGTATTGCTTTCTCTTTAAATGTTTTTGTTTTGTTTTATTTTATTTGTGGTCCTTGGGGTCAAACCAAGGGCCTTCACACTGAACTAATCCCTTGCCTTTTTATTTTTTGTTTGTTTATTTTTTTCTATTTTGAGGCTGACTCTTTTTTTTTTTTTTTTTTTTTTTTTTTTTTTTTTTTTGTCTTTTTATCGGTACCAGGGATTGAACTCACAACTGCCTGCTTGCAAGGCAGGCACTTATGCCGCTGAGCTAAATCCCCAGGCCCCTTGAGGCTGAATCTTGCTAAATCAAAGAGCTTCCCAGGACAAGAAACGTGGCCTCAGTCTCCACAGTGCTGGGATTCCAGGCATGCACCACCTGCCATTGGGATCATTTGGTGAACAGAAGCTTTGAATTTTAATATGGTCCAACTCATCAATCTTTACATGATGGGTACAGCTTGTTGCATCTTGTTTAAGATACTTCTGCCCACCACAAGGTCATGAAGGTAGTCTTTTATGTCAGAGAAGTTTTATTATTTTTCTTTTATTTATACCTACAATCTACATGGAATTGATTGTGATTTATTGTTTATGTATGAATACCCAATTTATGAAGCACCACTTGTTGAAGGAATTATCCTCCGTGTAGTGCAGTATCAACTTTGTCATAAATCGAGCGGCTGTTTCTCTCCATACACATCCTCTGTACTCCTTTCCCATTAATGCACTTATCTATTTTCATGCCAGTACCACTGTCTTATTTACTGCAGCCTTGTAATGAATATTGATGTCAGGTCGTAAATGCCGTCTAACTTTGTTGTCCTCTAAAAATGTCTTTGCTAATCTTGGTCTTTTTGTTTCCATACATATTTTGGAATCAGCTTGTCATGTTCCCAGCACTGCACCATGAATCAATCACAAACTCTAGATTCAGCCACCTCCAAAAAGCCTGTCCCCCATGACTGCATGAGGCTTTGGGGGAACATCCAGACACAGACCATAACTTGTGCCATTCCTGATCTCTCACTACATTTGTGAAGAAAAAGGGCCCACAGCCCACCAGGATACCTCAACTCTTAACCCACTGCATGGAGAACCCTACTTCTCCATTAGAATAAAGTTAAATGGCTCTTCCCCCTTTTAATTGACAGGATGTGAAAATCCCTGTAATTGAGATGGTTTGGTGTCATAAAGAGAGAACACACCATATCTGACTTCCCTGGAACAGAATGTAGTACTAGACTGGTATTTTTAAATTTCCAGAAGTATCCAGTTCTTAGGGCAGAGGAGGGTTGCAGAGTAACCCCTCAGGGAGCTGTGCTTTACACAGGGATCCAGGATTCAAAGGTGCAAGGCAGCATGCCCAGGGACACAACAAAGGACTGAATGAGATTTGTTTTTCCTCTAAATGTGAGCACCTGTGTCACCAACTCCACAAAAAAATTTCAGATCTCTCTTGCGTCTCTGTGCACTAGCATTACTATGTGGAATTATCATGTTAGGACTTAAAGACTTCAGTATCACTGTCAAGTAGGCGTAATATTATTCAGAAGCTTTTGTCCTTTTAAGCATATTACAAAAAAAAAAAAAAAAAAAAAAAAAAAAACATGTCAGAACCTCAGAGCTACCACACTTCCCAGGAAGACCCCACACTGACCTGTGCGGTTAGCAAGGTGAGATGGACTTCTGACCTTCACAGGCCTCAGCATTACCTAGAAGTTTTTAGAAATGCAGACTCTCAGGCCCTGACCTTCCAGGTCAGAACCTGCATTTTAAAAGCTTCCTGATGGATGTAAGTGCATGATACGGTGTGAAAAGCATGGCTCTACACCATCTACATGTACAACCATCCACAAATACAGTAACAATACCAATTAAATCTCAACCTGCATGGACCTGCTTAACAATTCTGTCACACTGAACATGACTCTCTCCTGTTCTCCTGTTGCTCAAGGGCCCCTCTGCCCACCCAGGCTTGAGAAACATGGCCTATGGGCTTGACAGTGTCTTTTGTGTCTTCTAGCAGATTGCCCTTCCGTACACCTGCCATTCTTGCAAGCCGTTTACCAGTTGTCAAAGAGGATGTTGTAACCTGCCTCGAAGCTGATGTGCTCTAGTGTCATTATCCTGCAACCTGCCAAGCCCTGCCACTCATCACAGCTAGAATTGTTCATACTAATGTGAATTATGGGTGGAGAAATCGTGTTGTTTCATAAAGATCTGCTGTTTGGGCTTGTTAGATTCTGTAAAGCCATGATAAGCAAGTGATTATTTCCTAAATCATGCCGCATAAAGAATAAAGTGTAAACACATACACAATACCCAAATCTCTAATATTTATGTTATAAAAAGTACACAATAATTCGCTATGATATCATCACTTTAAGGGACATAGTAGCTGCCTCTCTGACATTTTCAGCACTCCAGGGCCATTTAAAGAGGCTGTCCAGAGGAAAACAAGACTGAAGTGGCAATTTTTTTAACACGAGATACACATATTCAATCACCTAAGACAATTTTCTTTTCTTTATAAATAGTCATCTGAAAATAACCCACTAATGACCTACCTCCTAGAGTATAGTTTTTAACAGGTAAAATCATAACTCTTCCAAATATAAAATGAATGTGTGTCAAAAATTTTATCCCACTCATTACTTAATGAAGGTGCTGATAATAGATTTGATGAAGGAACCAGATCGCCTCTATAGCCAATATGGTAGGGACCATTACGTTAGTATTTCTGGCGTCCATACCAAGCAGGCTCTGCATTCCTCTACAAGGCAGCAGGTTGTAACTGTTAACGTATCTCTTTCGCTGAAAGACAGTTTTTTTTTGTTTTGTTTTTGTCTCCAACTGGACAAAACCCAGCGAGCTATCATTTCACTGTAGTAGGTCTGAGACTTTAATCACTAATAAATAGTGAGTTGAATAGAATTCTTTTCCTTCTATAGTCTGTCCTGCCCTCCCCCCCCCGCCCCGCCCGTATAATCCTGAAATGAGGTTTTGCTTTACACCCATCGCTGTATCATTTCTCTTAAGATACTTACAGAAAACCATTTTCTGTCAAGAATGTCAGCAGCTCTCCTAGGCGCACTTCCCAGGTGGGCATTTGCTCTGAAAGGACAGAGGGTAAGAGCGGGGACACTTTCTGCAACCTCCTGTGGGTACCCCCAGGCTTCAGTGAGTTTTCAGAGCCCTGTAAAAGCCTTGGTCTGTTTACCTCGTGGCTTCCCATGCCAGTGCCCCTTGGCCCTAGACTGTTAGGATGCTGCAGCATCTGTCGTGGCTCCAGAGACAGTCGTGACATGCGGAGGAAGGGGCTTCAGCAACAGTGGCCACTGGAAACCCATTCCTATCAAGGGATCCCGCTGCTGCCCCCTACCACGTGGCGGGGCAGCCAGCTTCCCGCCTTTGACCGAGCTCTATGGACATGAATGTGCTTCAGTAGAAAATTAATATTTTTAACTTACTGGTTCACTTACTGGTTCCTCCCCTATACAAATGCTAATTACATAACGGGTAGGTTTCTCCCTGTAATCCTTGATAATCATATTCAGGAACAGTGTGGCTCCCTCTGTGCCACTTGGCTCCTATTGACTCTCATCAGCATTATTTCTCAGAAATCAGATTAATTCTGAGCTTGCATAGAAAAGAATAAATATTCTGAGTATGTTCACTAGGAAGCACTGACTGATGTGTAACTGCAGTTATGCTGTAGAGTAACTGCAGGGTTTTGGTTCACTTGAGCTGTTTTAGTGTCAGTGTCTGCATTCAAAGCATTCATGGCATCTGCAGAGAAGCAGGTCTTGGCTTTTCCTCTGCTCCTGGCTTCAGCTCGCTCTGTGAAGGCAGCCAAGGGCAGAGAGGGCCCTCCACATTCTCAGCAGGGGACCTGGCAGAGGGGAAGATGCCAGAATCATAGAGTTCTCCGCATAAATAGTTCCAAGACCTGAATGCATTCTTTCCTAACAATTGAATGAATGGGTTTGTTCTGTGTCCTTCTTCCCAGCCAGCTAAACTTGTGTCCTGCTAGCCTGCTCAATAGCATTCTTCAGTGAAGATGTTTGGAACTCGAATGTAAATCTGCCGCAGTAAACTGCATATGGGAATGTGATGTAGGGGCAGAATTCACACATTTAGAGAGTGCTCCGGGTTAGGGCCTGCTGTTGAAATTTCTAGAGCTATTTCCCAAAAGGAGGAGCGTTCCTGTTTGGCTAAGAGTAAAAACACTGGTTCCTGTGTTTTTATAAACACACACTGAACCGGGTGGTGATACTCACGGATGGCTCTATTGCACTCTGTTCTGAACGCTTCTGACTGCCCGTCCCTGCCATTGTTTCCTGAAATGAGACAAAGTCCAAACTTTGATCTGAATATGAAGTCTATAATTGAAGATGAGAAACAGGTAAAAGAAACAAAGGGCTTTCAATCCAATCCTTCTACATTTTAATTTTGCAAAATGCTAGTTTCATGCAATGATTTTTTTTTTTTTACCAAATACTTTTCAAGGCTGCATTTAAACCTTGGAAAGTGATTGAATTAAAAGCTGATTATAGTTCAAACAGTGAGCTCCATGGAGAAGCAGGGTGGCACAGGCAGCACATCTCATGTGCCTTTATTTTTGTTGTTACTTAGATCAGCAATGATGTCTTGATTGTCATGTATATAATTGAGGACATGTCATTTTTTGCCATGATAAGACAATTAAATAAGTTATTCCTACTTTAACCTATTTTAAAACACTCTGGCTTCAATATTTGATTTTTCCCTTTGATTTCATTTTTATTATAACAACAATAGTAGGCATTAACTGTAGAAAACTTAGAAAATACTTCTTAGCACAGAGAAGATAATCATCCATAGAATCTCAACATTAAAAAACTCTTAATTTTTTAATTTCCTTTTGGTATTTTATCCATGCATACAAATATACATGTATGTAAAATCAGGATCCATCTTTATTTTCTGCTAGCTACATCTCATTTATGGTTACTTTGAAGCCATTTTTAAAAATGAGGTTGTGGACTGTTTTTTCCAGTGTTGGAGACTGGACCCGAGGGCCTCACACATGCTAAGCAACCACACTGCTGTTGAGCTACATCCTTAGTCCTTTTTATGGTTTGAGTTTGAGACAGAATCTCACTGGGTTGCCTAGGCTGGGCTCAAGCTTGTGATCTTCCTGTCTCAGCTTCCTAAGTGAATAGAATTACAGGTTGAGCCTGTAACCCTGCCTGGTTACAAAGATATCTTTTCAGATGGAAAATCTTCCTGCAATATTATTAAGTAACAAAATACATATTTTATATCACTCTTGGTGTTAGCAGCATCCTTACTAGGTTGAGCCTTTTTTAGGTTCTTTATTACCCTGATGCATGTTCCATGGTCATGCTGCTTTTGTTTCCTTGTGTTCTCTGATTTTTATGTAAAGGTGCATGTGTTCCTTTCTGGACCTCATTGGTGCAAGTTGAAATAACCCAAGAATCATCTTTACAGGTAAACCTTTGAGGCAGTTTTATTGTCTTGTGATTATTTTCATACAGTCAATTTCTAGGAGTGAAAATGCTGGGTCTGAGTATACTTTGTAGCTTGTTTATCTTCCGTGGAAAGGAGTTGTAGATTTGTTTCATTTTGTTGGCGGGATAAGGGTATTTATCCTGCCACTTTCACCCTGTGTATTTTCCTCGCCATAGCTCTTGTACTATGATCTTTTACCCTTGCTTTATCTTTTCTTCTCTGTGTTTCATCTCTTCCTATCAGCCACGTGGATTCTTCTGTCTCCTATCTTCTCCCCCCACCACCCCGAATCCACATGCAGGATAGGATCATCCTTGCACTAATGATTTCTCCCATTTCTGCCTTTTTCTCTGTTGTGATGCCATCTGTCTCCAGCTTCACTAGTTTATAGAATTATGAACATTTCTCCTTATCTCAGTGTACTGTGCTAAACACCGGGCAGTGCCCACGAAACCAACTCCTACTTTTGGATTTGCAAAAATCCAAACAGCAGAACTAATTGAAAGATGGACACTGTGAGTTTTTATAGTTTCTGTGAATTTATGCACTTAAAAAAAACACTAATGTTGGGGCTGGGGATTTAGCTCAGCGGCATAAGTGCCTGCCTTGCAAGCAGGCAGTCGTGAGTTCGATCCCTGGTACCGATAAAAAGGAAAAGACAAAAAAAACCAAACAAACAAACAAGAAGAAAAAACTAATGTTAAAAGTTGTTTTCAAGTTTTGAAAGTTTATGGTTCTTATATTTAGATTGGTTTAGAATAATTTTTTTTTTATCAGTACCGGGGATCGAACTCACGACCGCCTGCTTGCAAGGGGTTTAGAATAATTTTATAATAAGAAATTTAGATCCCCAAGTTAGAAATCTCATTAGCTATGCCTCAAGCATTTTCCTTGCAGAAATTACTAAGTATCTTTATAGTAATATCACCTTTTATGGCTGAAAATCCAAGTATGTGGTTGGGAGGGAAAAAAATCTACGCCAATAATGATGTTGCCTAAAATTACTTTTCGCCTCAAAGGTTGAGGCTCAGATGCTGCAGACTAAAATAGCCTGGTCTCCTGATGGATTGAAGATGAACAAAACTAGCTTATAAAGTATATTCGAACCAGATGTCAGGGAAATCGGTAACTACAATTACAAAGGAAGACAGAAGGAAGGAGGCAAATTTTTATTCCTATATAAAGTAGTGGGCACGAAATATCACAGATGTTCCAGAGAAGAGAAAGGTACCTGTGTGACATTTCCTCAATCCATGTAACTGAATGCGTGCCCACATCAGGCACGAGAACGAGAGGCGGAGGATTAGTGCAGAGATGAGCAAGACGCTGGCCTAATGCAGATTATAACCAGCTCTGAAGAACCATGCACCAAGAGGAAAAGGCTTCTTGGTTGATACTAATTGAATATCTTCACACTCAGTTTGGGGAGATGAGGATAGAGAAGGAGATTATTTCTAACTGTGGGGGCATATGAAGATGTTTTAGAAAGATGCAGCTTTTGAGCAGAGCCTTAGAGAGGAACTGAGGTGACCTTGACAGGCAGAGATGGTTAAATTGTGCTCATCCTAAAGCAATGCCAAAGAATGATGATGATGAAATTGAACCACTCATGCTTGGGAAAACAAGTAGACCTATTTTGAGTGGAGTAGAAAGTTCCAATAGAAAAACTGTGTGAAAAAAATCCCACAATGCAGCCCTTCATCGCTGAGAACCACAATCGGCCTATAGGGTAGTTGCGCTGGGTTTCTGTGTAGACTTGCTACATCTAGATTACCTTAGGGTGTTAAGATGCACCTAGCTGGGCCATGCTTTGGATCAGCATCAGGGGCAGCACATTGAATCTGTATTTCTCCAGTTTTTCAGGATGAGTCCAACGAATGCTATAGTTTGAGAAGGTTTGGTATTGGGGAGCTGGTCAGTGAAAGCCTTGGGAGAGGGGTATGGCAGGTGTGAGTCCCAATGAGGATCTAGATGCTGGCAGGCAAAGTGGGCATCCAGGGTGATGGCAGACTGAGAGCACGGAGTCCGGAACACAGTGACTGGTGTTTGGGGGTTAGGGAGAGGAGCAATTAGTGTCACTGTGAAGACTGGGCTTCTGTGGCCAGTAAGACTGAGCTGCCACCATCAGACATACATACAATGAATCCTCTTAACATCCGCAGGTACTATTTTACACCCATCCAGGCAGAAATTCCTCCACAAAATATTTCCAGAGTTTTCCAAGTGATTCTCACGCGTGCTCATGAACCACTCTGATCCTGCTTACACATGGCGTTCTACAAGGGGTGCTCAGAAATATGGTGAATGTGCACATTTTTAAATGTATTACAACAAAAGCTACACTGCCATTAATCGTTTTCACAATACTCCCCTCCCCCCTGAACACACTTTCCCCTCATTCCTGACGCTTTGTGAAGCCATTCTGAAGTCCTCTTTCCTGGGCAGCTTTATGAAGCATGGATGCTGCTTCAGGAGAGAGGACTTCCTTCCAGCACTGCTGCAGAGAATGGCAAGAACAATGAGACAAGTGTGTTCGAAAGGAAGAATGTATTCTGAGGAGATTGATGGAAATGTGTTTCTTACTCTGATACATTGTTTTAAAACTTCAAAGAGTCACCATATATTTTGATCATGCTACATATCTCCAGGGTCAAGTCCCAGAGTAAACTTGCTGGATCAAGGGAGAAATAAACATGTAATTTTTAAAGCTGCTTTCAAGTCCACACCCCCTCACCTTGTGATTAATGAACATTTTGTCAGCAGGGATGGGTGAGTAGATTCTGGGCAGAGTTTGTGTGGGAAGTTGTGGAGACAGCGGGTGGACTGGGACCTTCTTTATGTGCCCAGAGCCTACTAACACTACTCCAGTGATGCTACTCATTTATTCAATGGAGGCAAAAGTGACCACCAAGTCTTAAAGTTTGTAAGAAATGTGTGTTTGATTGATTGATTGGTTGGTTGATTGACTGTCTAATTACTTTTTTACAGTGAAGCAGTCACTGTGTTGCCCAGGCTGGATTCAAACTCTTAGACTCAAGTGAGTCTCCTAGCTCACCCTCCCAAGTAGCAGGGACTCTGGACATATGCCATGCTCCTGGGTTTTAATTTTATTTTTAATTAGCAGCAAAATGAACTTTACTTTTGGTATATAATTCTATGGATTTTTTCATGTACAATCTGTAATCAACACAGTTGCATCACCTACCAGGGACCTCACGGCAACGCACAGTAATGAGAGGATCACAAGAGAGACCCTATCTTAGGAAAAGAGGGGGCCTGGAGATGTGGCTCAGTGCAGAGGCCCTGGGTGCAATCCCCAGTTCCACAAACAGCAACAGCAAAGCAACCTGGCTTCGGGCCCCGCTTGATAGTCCCACCCCGGGCTCCTGAGACTCTCAGTCATGGATCAACTCCCGATTTCCATGTTGTTGTCTTTAGAACAGGTCATACACCTAGAACTGTGCAGCTTGGTTTTTCCCTCTCAGCATGATTTCCTGGAGATTTCATTGCAGCTCTTGCACCTAGCAGTGGTTTGTTGCTTTTAATTGCTGAGAAGATTCCATTGCACGCATCTACACAGCTGATACACGCCTTCACCCACTGGATGGCACTGAACTCGCTTCCAGTCTGGGTGGTTATTAGTAGAACATCCACTAACAGAAACATACAGGCACACGTTTTATGAAATACAACTTGTAAGTTCCTCTGTATAGGTTCATTTTTGTATTTCCTGAGTAAGTGTGGGGTTATTTTTAAATACTTGAGACATACAGATTTCCTTTTCTATAAACTGCTCATTTGCTATTTGGGGGAGTGAATTTGCTGATTTTTACTTTAGAAAAGTAAATTTGGAGAGCTGATGGGTAGTATTAAACTAAAAACATACATAACTAGAGTTCAGAAAGATACAGACATGAGAGAGTCACACTGATGGAGAATGGAGAGATGAAGCCATGATCTGCATAACCTCTTCAAGAGGGCTGGAAGACAGACCATGTGGACATGCCCATGTTTAGGATGTAAAGGCAGCAAGATATGGAGGAAACAACAATCAAGAGTATTTAAGGTCAAGAAAGAACCAGGATGGAACAGTGTAAGATGTATTGAAAGCTAAATGTCAAATGTCCGCTAAGTAAAGGGTTAAAGTCCCCAGGGCACAGTGGAGAAATTGCTCTCCAAGAATTCTAAAGAAAAACTGTATAATTCATTCTGATTGGCCTAGCCAGGTCATGTGACCATCCGGCACTATTCACTATGACAAGAGGACAAAGTACATTGATTGGCCTAGCCAGGCCATGTGTTCCAACACCACAGTTTCCCAGCACTTCATGAGCCTCATGGCTTCCCACAGGGAAACTGCTGAGTGGCAGGTAGATGCTGGGTGGTGAAGCCCTGCGGCCTCACGGAGAATGTGAGGAGGCACAGGATGTCCCCTGAGACACTGTCTCACTCCTCTCCCACCCAGTTTCCTCCCTCAGTCGGGGAGTGAAGATCTAGCCGTGTTGTTACCCAGAGGGAGCTCCCCATTGTTCCCAGGATGCAGTGCTTATGAAGCGCTTTGGACTTCCGGTCTCCGTGTAAAGGGCTTTCTGCCTGTGTTCACTGGGTCTCTAATCCCAAGAGACAAAGAAGACTCACTCCCTGGCATCCTTCCCTTTTCCAAACAGTGACTACCTGTCACTCCACAGGTGGAGGTTATATTTACCGAGCTCATGATGGATCCTGTAGTATGATATGTGGCATACAGCAGGCACTTACACATGATTATTGGAAGAATGGGTGGTTGCCCACTAATCTGTGAACTTTTCTGCTGTCCTGATGATTATTTCTAATTCTCATATTCTCATCATTTTTTATTCAAGTCAAATGTCATTGTATTAGACCTAGGCAAAAGAAATAATAAATGAAATTATTAGGAACAAGAAAACACACACACACAGATAGACACACACAGACAGAGGCAGAGACAGAGACAATTGAAGAAAATACACCAAATATAGCTAGCATTTTTTACTCTAGGTATAGAACTATCGATCTATGTTTCTAATTATACTTCTCAGTTTTCTATAACGCATGTCTATTAGGTTTTGGTGTTTTCCGGATTTTCCAAAGCATTGGGGGAACATGTTGTAAATGTTTCAGTGGCAAACCTTCAAAATCATCCACATGGAGCTCTATAACAAGCCCTTCATCCTCCGGTTTAATGGTATTGGTCTATTAATGGTGTGAGGGCTTTGCCTTGTAATAAACTTTATAAGAAAGCTAAAGGAAGAAGATGCATAATATTGATTTGTTAAACATATTTTAAGCAGTGAAGCAAGGGAGGAAGAGGAATAAAGACCACATTCTAAAACATTCTAAAGCCTGGGATTAATTAAACAAAGCATGGTACATCTGCTTAATGAGACTGCACACGGCTGGCTTGGGAATGCAGTGCTGCAGCACTTGCCCAGCATACGCAAGGTCTGGGGTTGGAGCCCTATCCAGCAAGGGGAGAGAAGCAGCAAGAGTGTGCACACTGTTGGAAATCCTAATTCTGAAGATAAAGTGTAGTGCCAAGCCTGGCAAGGTAGTGTTGGCATTACCACACCCAAAGGGACTTCTCCCGCCACCTTGCAAGTTACACACCACCCATTCATGGTATTACATCTCCTCTAAGAAGCAAGGCCATGCTTGCTGCGTTTATATGCCTCCTCCTAAAACCTGCACCTCCAACCCGGCATGCCCTAAAAGGATAGTGCCACCTCTATGAAGGCTATGACAAGAGCTGAGGATATAGCTCAGAGGCACAAGTGCCTGCATGGCAAGCACGAGGTCAATGAGTTCGATCCCCAGAATCCCCCCCAAAACAAAACAAAAATCTATGACAAGACTTGTGAGAAGACTATGGAAATATTTATAAGACCTATGTAATAAACAAGAATGAATCGTGAGAGTAGCCATTCATTAAGAAACACAGGAATTTATGTGAAATAGGGAAAAACTGTAAAATCAATAACATGGTTTTACTACGTGCATTTTTTTCCTATTCGCCTTTCAAAATTTTACAATGCTATAATACTTTCTTGAAATGTCCTATAAAATAAAATAAGGCCAGCAATGTTATTTCAAATATCAAATTTATAATATCTGACTCAGAATAATAGGTAGAAACAAGGAAATACTCACTGGCTCCCACTTTTCTGTCCCTGCAGGATGTGCTGGGCGGCGTCCTGATCACTGCGCTCCTCATTGCCCTCACCTACCCTGCCTGGACCTTCATCGACTGCCTGGACTCTGCCAGCCCCCTCTTCCTTGTGTGCATCATCGTTGTGCCTTTTGTCTTGTGCTACAATTACCCAGTGTCTGAATACTACAGCCCAACCAGGGCCGACACCACCACCATTCTGGCTGCCGGCACTGGCATGATCATAGGATTCTGGATCAACCACTTCTTCCATCTCGTATCCAAGCCCGCCGAGCCTCTGCCTGTACTTCAGAACATTCCACCCCTCACCACGGACAAGCTGGTTTTGGGTCTCGCCAAATTTACCGTGGGAATTGTGTTGATCCTCTTGGTTCGCCAACTTGTACAAAATCTCTCGCTGCAAGTCTTATTCTCCTGGTTCAAGGTGGTGACCAGGAACAAGGAGGCCAGGCGGAGGCTGGAGATCGAAGTGCCTTACAAGTTTGTCACTTACACATCTGTTGGCATCTGTGCTACGACCTTTGTGCCGATGCTACACAAGTTTTTGGGATTACTCTGAGCCTCAGTAGTGAGAAACCACCTGCTGGCTGTGAGAGTCAAGAAAGCGTAGGTGTACAGGGCTGACAACTCACTCTTCTTTAAACGAAGACTCAAGTCATCCTTCGTTTTGTTGATATCACACAGGTGATGCTGCTGTGCAGCTAATGCTGCTATTAGTCTGTAGCCACCATGCTATAGTCGAAGCCAGGCTGAATCCCACATTGAGTTCTCCAAGGCCACGCACCTTCGCCCTTCTGTTACACGGACTTTGGACTAGTCCAGGGTGCACAGGAAGAGTGGCCTGGCTCTGGGATGGCCACTGGGGTAAGGTAAAGGGAGAGTGTTTCTTTTCAGCTCTCACTCTGCCCAGCACTGAGTCTTATTTGCAGAACTACAGCTTTGGTTGGGAGAAAGGGTAGCACTGTATACAGCTCTGTTTGTTGGACGGGGCAACTTCCTTATGTCCTGAGTGAATTAGACCATACCTGTGTGTTGGTAGGAACACTCAGAAGAAAACTTCCTTCGAGGAGGTGATGGACGGCAGGGAAGAGCTGTGAGCCTGTGTGAGGAGCCTGTTTCCCTAGCCCTCAGAAGTTCGTGTTGAAATGGAGCTGCTCTTCCTTGATCACATATTTTGCAGGTTCCCCAGCCTTCTGACCCACGAGCTGACTGGCTTCTGCCACCTCAACACTGGTGGGCCCATGTGGGACTCACTGAGACTCCTGTTCTCTCAAGGTCTTCAGCCGTTTAGGCTTTCATGTGACCCTGCATCTGCCTGTGAAAGAGAATCAATGGAAGGGACCCACTTAATCCTTTAGGTTCCTGACCAAGAGGGGATGGGCCTCCCCAGCATTGCCTGGTGCCAGGAAGGCCTCCTGGCATTCTCTATGTCTCAGGCATCTTCTGTGAATTCTGTTTTCGCATCTACCACATAGACCCAGAGGCTCCCTCTGCTTCCCTCTCTGCTTTCCCACCTCTTATCTGCTGACAACTTTGAGTCATTAATGCAAAATCAACTTGGAAGAGCTTGTCTTGGGAAAACATGCCAGCAAAATACAGCAACACCCATTAAACACGCATGAAACCTAGTGTGGTCTTCCTTAAATGTGGGTGTGGTGGGGGCGACCACCATGCACACACCTGCCAGTTCCTTCCCAAGACCCCACTCCATTCTGAAGAGTAAAGCATAGCTGTCAACAACTTTCTTACAAGTTACCTTAAATATATAGTTAATATTTTCCAAGGAAGAGTGTCCCCACCTCCAAAACCAGTATTTCATGTTTCTAACACTTCATCACTGTGTGCACATTTGGGGAAAATCAGCCTCCTTAACCTGAGGTCTGAGACTTTGCATCCTGCATTTAAACCAAAATCCACATTTCCCATGAGTCCAAGTTTCCTCCATGGCCTTACGATTGGGAAGATTCTCTCCATATGTGACTTAGTGCTCCGATTTCTCAAGAAGCATAATTTTTAGAAGAGCACGCCATTTTCTTAAAACTCTTCTCACATTTATCATAGGTAAACAGGGATCCAAATGACCCAGTATCTGATAGTTTTTGTATGAAACTTATCATCTGGGCAGCACCATGATTGCGAGGGGTGGGGCCAGGCTAGCTGACAGGCGTTCTGGCCTCTTCAGAGCCCTGGTTGCTGGTTGGATGAGCCACACTTCTGTTCCGTCTCAGCTGCCAAACCAGAGCTGGCCACACTGGATACTATTTACACCAAATGATTGTAGTTGATTTTTCTGAGCCAAAAGAACCAGCTTTCTCCACTTTTATCTTTTAAAAAGTGGGGCTACAACCATCGAAACAGCAGTGGGTGTGACAGTTCACATAAAGTTTCTACAGCTGGCCCTTTGAAGTCCTCACAATAGAAAGGTTGATCAGCTGTCTGGGTGTATTTAAAACTGTGTTTACAAAATTTGAATCAAGGACAAATGTTTTAGAAACAGAATGCCAAAGAATTTGTCATGACTGGTCACTTTTTAAAGTACTTTAGGGTTGGGGATTTAGCTCAGTAGGCATAAGCACCTGTCTGGCAAGCTCACGATCATGAGTTCAATCTCTGGTCCAAAAAATAAAATAATAGCAACAGGAGATGACAGCAACAGGAGAATGAAAGGAATAAATTTGCAGCCACATGTGGAGAATGGCACACACCAGTAATTCCAGCTACTCAGGAAGTTGAGGCCGAAGCATCACAAGTTCAAGTCCAGCCTGGGCAACCTAAGGGGACCCTCTTCGAACTAAATACTTTTTGCAAAGGCTGGGGATATACATCTGCAGTAGAGCGCTTGTCTGGTGATTTTCCCCAATTGTGCACACAGTGATGAAGTGTTAGTGATGAAGTTCATGCGTATGAACTAGGGTTCCATGGTCTGCACCAGGTGAAAGAAGCATCTCTTGGTGAGGCCACACTTTGTTTTTGAATGCACCTGTTCTGTGGCCAAGAATCAGGCAGAAACTGCATGAAAAGTCATTGCCGGATCCAGACTTTGCCTTTGCAGCCTCTTCCACTCAGTCCTGTAGAGCACCTTGCTCAGCTCAGCTGTGTGCCCTTGCACGCTTGCACCCCTGCAGGTCCCTTCAGAGTCTGCTTCTCCTTCCAAAACCTGGGGATTTTCTCTCTGGGGGAAGGCTGCCCCCTGCTGGTTTGGCTTCAGTCTTGGTCCAAAGCCCCTCTTACTCTAGAGCTTAGAAATGAAGTTTCAAAGTCAAGCTTTCCACAGTGTGACTCTAGTATAAGCCTGAATTCTGTGGCCTGGCCACCCTTGACCCCAAGGCCCTCAGGATTAGTGTCCCCTCCAGAAGCCAGGCAGAGTGCCACCCTTTCCCTGTCTCCATCTTCCACAAGCCCATGACTACATGTGGGTCGAGGTGCCCATCCTGTGACCTTCATGCTGGTCATCTGTTGTTTCACGCCAGTTTGTCTCAGAACTGCGCCATGACAGAATACACAGGGAGGGTAGGGGGCCCAAATAGAAAAGTCCTTGATTTCCAAACTCTTAAACAGCAGTAGTTGAAATCACTCCACAACTTAGCCAGTCGTTCACGGAAACGTGGAATTTCCTTGCCCAAAGACAGCTCGCACCTCCCAGGTATAATCAATGCATGTGGCATTTCGCAGCCATATATTCTCACTTTCTGTTCTGGAAGCCTTCAGCTGCCTTGCTTACACACTGTATGCAACTTTATTCTTTTAAAAATAAAATAATTTTTACTTCAGTGTGATTTCTTATTAAATGCTTTGAAGACCAGCATTGTGTCCTTGAGATTTTTGTCTTTTCGAGACAGGTTCTCACTGGCCTTGAGTTTGTTTTGTAGCCCAGGCTGGTCTCAAACTTGCAATGATCCTCCTGCCTTGGCCTCCTGAGTGCCAGGATTACAGGCATGCACCACTACACCAGGCTTTGTATTGTTTTTTTAACCTGGATCTTTTCTCTTTCATTGAGCTGGAGTTGGAAAGAGGGGACAAAAGCAAGTGGCAAGCTCTACAATTCTTAATTTTGTCATAATTTGATCCCATGCATGTACTGGTGAACTTCACGGGGGCCATAGGCACCATCATTGGGAAGTCAGTGGGACAATGGCTGCTTAAATCCCCAGCTGCTTGATACTAAAGAGCACCCTTTTACTGTATGTGGAGATGTCGTTGTGTATGGAACGGCAAATATTATTATAGGTGTTGCTAATTAAGGTCTCTAAAAGGCTTCCTAGGTGTGCATACCCCCTGCTGAACCAAAAGAACACTGCCCTAATTCACATTCATGTCATTGCAACAATGCACCCTGCCCTGGATTTGCTATTTGAGATGGTACAAGCTGACTGTTCTTTGCAAGGGCAAGTCTAGTACTCGATTTATCCTGTGAGGAGGATGTGCCTTATGCTTATTACCTAATGTGATTGGCACGGGGAGGTGATGTCCAGGGAGTTCTTCCAGGAGAGGGAAGATATGGGCGTCACAGAACCGCAGTTCAAGATCTCTCCAAGTGTTGCGGCATAGGAAAATGGTAACTACACCATGGGACCTGGGAAGAGGGGAAACTGATTCCAGCTTAAGGGCTGCAGCAACTCAAAGATGACTCTTTAGAAGTACTGCATGAGCCAAGCTTAAACAGATGGGATCTTCCCTGGTAGGAAGTGCTTCCCCAAACATTTCCAGGCCTTACGAGAAAACCCCAACCGAACCTGCGTCTATGATTGCATGTCAGCACAAGAGCTCGTGCTATGGTAGAGGGAAGGATGTGCAAGGGGCTTGGGTGCTACAAAACCAAGTCCCAAGGACAGGAAGGAAGTGCAGGGAGCCCCTTCCAGGGGTTGTTTCACACACTTTCCACCATCGCTCATTAGCACCTGCCTCATGCAGCATCCCCATCCGCATCCCTGAGCCGCTCACCACATCCACATCACCCAGTTCTGTCCTGGTGACAATGACCAGCACTGGGGAACTTGGTCTGCACTCATCTTGTCTTCCTGATGATGACCAGCAACAAGGAACCTGGTCTGCGCCCATCCTGTCTTCTTACTCAGTTCCTTGAACTAGTCCAAGAAGCTTCATTTATAAAATATGACCTTGGCTCTTTTGGCTCTGAGTAGAGCCCTGATTCTCTTTAAGAGGCTACATACAACCACGTGGAATTGGGGTGCACACTTACCTCTTCATAGACATTTTCCTCAAGCCTACTTAGAAACTTTTTTTTTTTTTTTTTTTTGTCTTTTTCGTTTTTATCGGTACCAGGGATCGAACTCACGACTGCCTGCTTGCAAGGCAGGCGCTTATGCCGCTGAGCTAAATCCCTAGCCCCCTACTTAGAAACTTTTAAGAAAGCATACCGAAAGCTTTGCTGTTTAAAAAATCCTCTGATGGCTCCTCCTTTAGCTCCTCCAGTAAATATGAGGCTTTACTAAATTAACTTTAGGCGCAACATGCATCCTTGTTGTCTTAAAGTGGGGCACACCTGTAGGACAGACTTGAATATTTACAGACGCACACAAAGAATGAGAATTGAATGTGGGCCATGAATAGAATATTAAATTCTTAAAATTGTAGCCACATGAGACGAGGGAGCTATATGAAGCCAAAAATTCTTCTTCCTTTTCCACGCCTGTCTATATGGCATGCAGAAACAAACAAGAAAAGCTAAGATGTCACTAAGAGCTCCGGCTGCCAGACTTCTTGAATGCACACACTTAACACATCTGCTGGCCTTGCTCTTTCTTGTGATGACATCAGGGTCCCCTTGGTTGCAGCACAAACTGTATTTTTTCCAATGCAGGTGTTCAAGGAATGTCAGGACCTCTAACATGCACAGTGCTGCCCTCGGATCATTGACAGTGGGCCAGGATGGCACTGTGGGTTGCTTCTGTGCCTGTGCCTGCAAGGCTGAGTCATCTACCTGTGCACCTAAACTGAGCTATGGAGTGGTTTGGCAGGATTCTAGTTTGCAGGACCCCTCTGCCACATGGGAACCAGATGGGTGGCATGGTGAATGGGGAATATTATTCACAGGACATACTACATGGATCATTTTGGCCATATTAATTATGTACCCATAGAAAGATGTGTATGTATCTTGAAGATCAAAAAGGGATTTCCATCATGCCCCGATACAAAGCCCAGCCCAGGGCCTCCAGGCCAGGTGTGCCCTGTGTGGATTCCTCAAGTCCTCTTCACTGATTTTCCTGCAGAAAATCTGTTTATGGGGCGCCTCTCTGTCTGGCTTATCTTGCTTCATCTAACTGAGTCACCTCAAATTGTCCCTGTTTATGTCTTGCCCAAGACTCAAACCCCACCCATCTCTTCCTGGGCTTTTTTTTCCTATCTGTCCCACACCAAATAAAGCTGTTGACATAGGCCTGCATCAGTTGTCACTGGCGTGTTTTGACAGCCCAAGAGAGATGCTTGTTTCAGGGGCAGCTTTGTTTTCATTCCTCATGACCAAATGCTTAGGTTTGTGGAAAACAGCAGATTCTTCTTCGCCTCCAAGTTTGGTACCAAAAAGGCACATTTATCGGAACTAGGGCCTTCACGCTGAGCTTGATCTCCATCCACCCTGCTGGTTTTCTTTGCGAGAATCTTGCTAAGTCAGCCCAGGCTGAAGTCGACGTGGAATCCTCTATCCTTAGCCCAGAGTGGTCTTCCCGTCTTAAAGGCCAGATGTACTTCGTGTCTGGCAAGTGTCTAATTCCAATGCAGAAGCAGCTTCTGCATTGCCTGGAGAGTGCCTCCTAACCACGGAAGGCCGGCCAGACCATCTCATGCAGGATCACAGGACACTCCTGGCTTCTTCAAACACAACAAAGGCCAGACTTCATGAATGAGCAGTGAAAAACTGGAGCGTGACCCATGCATATTCTTAGCATAACATGTTTGTCATGTGGGAGAGAACAAGTACAAAGCTCTGGCCAGACATAATTCTACTGAACCCTTTGCTGGAGGTATTTATTCAGCCTGCAGCCTGGCTACAGTGTCCACAGCTTTCCTTTCTGTCCACTTGAAAGCCAAAGCAGAGCACCAAGACTGAACTGCAGTGGAGACCAAAACTGCTTTTTGTATGCCTCGCCCTTGGCGTTCCCCAGCTTGTTTGTCAAGCAGGGTCATTTGGCCCCTCTGCTTTTAATCAAGATACTCTCCCCTACACCAACTGTGGTCAGGGGCCTGCGGGAGCCACTCAGGTTATCCTGGAAGTGCACTACTGCCTTAACGTTTACTATGCATGCCAGTTTCTGGGTTTTTTTTTTTTTTTCCCCTCTTTTAATGTAATCTTTCAATATGCTTTAGTCCGCTCAGGCTGCCGAACCAAAATGCCACAGGCTGAGTGGTTCATAAACAACAGCAATTTCATTCTCAGAGTTTGGGAGGCTGAGAGTTCAAAATCAAAGTGCAATCAAGCGGCTTTCATTCTGAGACCTCATTTGAACAGTCTTGGCTGTGTACTTGTGTCTTTTTATATTAGCTGAGTGAGACAGAAAGCACAAGCCTTCTGGCATCACTTCCTGTCACTAATCTCATCACAAGGACCGAACCCTCACAGCCTTGTCTAGTCCTAATTACCTTCCAAATGTCCCTGCAGTGAGGGGAAGGCTTCCAGTGCATGGATGTTGGGCGTTTATACATTCAGTTTGTAACAACGCAAAGATCCTAATATAAGGCAGAACGCAGAGGGTAGCAGCAAATGGGTCAACTGCTTTATTGCTAAAAGGGCATATTTTGCTTCAAGCATCTGTGTCCCTTTAAGGTCACCTGTCTGCTTTTTGATAAGATGGGCAGCAAAGCCAATATCCAAGTACTAAGGTTACTGATGTCTACACAAAATCACAAGCACAGAGGTGAAAGACTGAGGCGCTGGGAGAAGCAGCATGATGCTGGCTGGTTTCTAGTCTGAAGCATAAGGATACTCATTCAATGTGTTTCCAATTCAAAACATCCTTTGACCTGGCAAAGCCTGCATCTCGGAATGTAAGCTAGGGGAATACTGTATCGTTCAAGTATAAAAGTCACATCTAAGGAACATTTAATTAATGCCATGCACCTCTGTGTCTATCAAACACCAAGTGTGGGTGTTTACAGTCACATCCATTAGGACTGGTTTTTCACGGGCTCTGTGTCAATGGTATTTGAGTTCGCTGAAACAGCAAAGGCAAAGGGGTGGAAGTCAATGTCCATCAACAGAGGAAGAACTGAGCAAACTATGGTTCTTCAAACTTGGGATCCTCCTGGAACCTGTCACACAGTGTTTTAAAGTAGTGAGTTTCTGATTGTTAACTCGTTTTTGAGTATCTTTACATTTGAAAGAAACTTCTAGTTTCATTGTTCTGGAGAAGTTGGTGATACAAATCACGGAATGAGCCGCAGACTCCAAGTTACTCCAAGTACTCCCAGTACGTGCCTGGATAGGTACTGGGCATTTGATCACTTAAATGTCTCTGAAGTTCAATTGTTTTCACTGTATACATTGAAAATCCCAATTCTATGCCAATTATTAAATGACAAAATAAAAATATGGACATCACATGAAAGAAGATAAACACGAGAGCAATGTGGCGATGTTGGGCTGTAAGCTAGGACAAAAATCAGTTATGCCTGATTTTCCTTAATAGCAGAACTTTTTACCGTGGCGTCTTCTCTGGTAAATGCTTCTGAGAACTTCCCTGGCTCCAGCTCAGCACTCCAGGAAGCACAGGGGAAGATGGTCTGGCTCACAAGTCTACTGGTCAGCTGCAAGATTCAGTTCTTCTAAGGTAGCTCACTGTTTTCCTCTTCAGAGGGTGTTAACACCTCCATTGTGCTGGGATACTCTGTTCAATTAGGTACTTACATTAAAAGTAATTTCTAGTTATCCAGAAACTATTCAGGTGGTTGACCGCTAACACAATGGCTCTCTTCATTTCAACAATGGCTATCACAATTCACAAGCCATGATTTTAATTGTAAAGAACCTGAAACCAAGGCCTAATAACTTATTAGTAGCTGCAGACCAATAAGCCATCGTGAGCAGAACTATCAAACCTAAAATTCATGCCAGTTCACCCTGTGTGTGTCAGCTGTTGTGCAGTTAAAATTATTACAACACCACACACTGCGTTAGTTTTTCTCTCAGCTTTACGGGGTACCTCCCACATTTTAAGTACAGCTTCCACCTTAACCCACTCTCGCCACTGCTCCAGTTCCTCTTAACCCTCTGCAGTCAGTTCCATTCTCTGGACTGCACCAATCTGACTCTGACCCCTCTAGAATTCTATACAAATGAAATCACGTGTAGTTTTGGGAGTCTGGCTTTTTTTCAGTTAGCGTAATACTTTGAGATTCCTTTGTGTTCTTCTGAGATCAGCAGTGCATATGTACTCCATAGAACAGATACACAATTTAGCTACTATAAGTAACACCGTGAACATGTACATAAAAATCTTTACATGGCCGTATGGCTTAACCCACAGGTAAAGGCTAGATTGTAGGGATGTTTCATGCTGTGAAAACTTGCCAAACTAACACCCGAAGTGGCTGTATTTTATATTCTCAAGAGCAGTGTGTGACAGTGTCACTCATCTCACCAGTCTCAAATGTCAGCAACTGAATGGGTACACACAGTACACTGCTGGAGTTTCACTTGCATTTCCTTGATGACTAATGGTGTTACATTTGCTTATTGGCATGTGAAGATTCTCCCATCTTTGGGGAAAGCGTGTGTGCTGCAAATCTTACCATGTTAGACAATGCTGCCTTGATACAAACTTGTAAGGTAGTTGAATGTTTGCTGTAGTGAGCTCAGCAAAAGCTCCATAATAAACAGTTCTCTTTTCACTATCTTGATTAGCAGTTTCTACTGGGACTTAGTTTAACATTTTATATTTTACCATGTTTCTTATCCTCTCAATAGTAACTGGGAATTTACTCAAACATTAGACCCGGTTTCTTTTTATAAGAGATGGTAGGTCCTCGTTTCAACAGATGCATTCTAGACTGAAGCACCAAGTTTAGAAAGTGAGATGTAAGACAAGGAGGATGGGCAGAATCCCAGCATCAAAGAGCAGGAGATCTTATACTTCATTCTAAAATAAGGCAGAAACTAGTGACTCAGTGAAGTATTGAAAATCTTGGTTTTGTAACTCAATACACAAACATGTGCAGCCCACCTGGCCCTTTTTAGCAGAACACATCTATGGTGCACGTACCTGTGCCACAGACAGTAAAAGGAATACCTTTCCAACTGCGAATACACCATGATGAAACCCACTGTGCTGTGGGTTTCATTGGTGGATAGCTAATATCCACTAATAAGCAAATAAATACATCCTGCAGTATTTGAATACTTAAGTTACAGATTAGTCTTTCACTTTAAAATGATTTCAAAAGCTGTAACTGCTTAACCATAATCAATTTGTAAAAGTTTTCTAAAATCAGTTACATTCTGTTGTCTCCCAGTGACAGATGCACGTCAAATGTAAAGGAGAAAGCTAAAACCCACGGTCAGCTCGCAGTCTGCAGTGTGCATTCAAATCAATCACCTTGTTTCACTAATAAGGAAAAAACGGGGATCCTGTTATGCAGGACTCACTGGTGCCAGCAAGAAGCTCCAGTGGCTGAGCAGCACTTCCTGCCTTGAGAACTGGCCTCCCCCACCCCTGAAGTGGTCCTCCTCAGCACCCCACAATCTAGTGTTACACAGAAACACACTTGATACCGCACCAGCCAGCCTAGGGCAACTGCCCAAGGGGCCAAACAGCGCTTTTCTCTTTATTAAACTTTAAAGCACAGATCAATGCTCCATGGGGAGGGAGGCTAAAGAGTGGCGGGGGAAAAGAAAGAACACTCGGGGAGAGAATCGCACGGCAGGCAGAGACCCATCTTCACAAAAAGGGCTCAATATTGATTTCCAGGGAGGAGCACGGCATGGTCAGCTCAAATTTGGTGATCACATCAGGATGAAGGACCCCAAGCTTCCCAATGCTCTGATGCCTGGCAAAGATCTCAGCACATCGCCCGGGGAAGAAAGGAGGTCCTAAAAAACAGTGAGAGAAGAGAAGAAAAATAATCAACGTTACTTCTGGCAAAAATATCAAGTGTTAAAACACTAAAAACCTACAGGTCTGCTTCAAAAATAAGACTTCTTTAAACCACTGGCTAGGAGAACAGTGCTTCCTCACACTTTCTGGTATTAACAGGAAGCATCTGCTACCACACTAAGAAACTCCTGCAAGGAAAAGAATTGGGGGCAAATATAAAAATCAGGACCTTGAGTAGGAAGGATGAAATACAAGAGGACGAGGGAGCAGAATAAGGAGAGGCCCAGGGAATTCTGCTTGCACCTGGAACTGGTCTTGCAAAGGATAAAGAAAATGAAACATAAAACTGCTAGGCTTGTGTGGGAAGAACATGTTGCAAAACAGGTCTGCCAACTGTGTGCTTGCAGGATAATGGGTTCATTTACTCTTTTCCATCTTATTACGTGGGGAAACCCAAGCTGCAGTATCACAGGCAGACTACAGGGAACCACATGCCTAATTACAGGCTGGGTTACCAGAAGGCAACTGGCGTTCGTTTCTGAAAAGAGCTTCCCAAGCAGTTCCAGAGCATCTTCTGCAAACCCACAGCAAAGCCGGCCCCAACAGGTCGGAGCCGTTCCCCGCTCTACTTCCACTCTGGTGGAAAGTTCTCTCTTCATCTGGTGCCAGTGCACTTACACAGCTTGCAAATCAGTCACCATGCTTGAGTTTAACCAGCTAAAAACAAACTCGCAAGCATCCAGGCCCACTTCCCGGTCACTAAATTAAAAGCCCCACTGGAGCTGATTAAGGCTCCAGACTCAAGTTTTACAAAATGTTGATTCACTTCTCTCAGCATCAGCTTGAAAAGGGATCAGGCCCATCGCTGCTGACTGATTCAACCAGATCACTTACTGGCATCAACTATAAATACCCAGCGGAGCTGGGCCCCCAGCCTCTAGCCTGCCTCTTGGAGTAAGTGCCTTATTTATGGGTGAGCAAACTGCTGAGTCTCATGTTCAAGGTCAGCTTGATTAAGACATGCAGATTTGGCCTGCAGCAGAGTGGGGCCTCTACTGTCAAGTGAACCCAATGAGACAGAATTATACCTATTTACCAAGTCACATAAATGATTATTTATATTTCTGGGAAAAAGGCCTGAAAACCTTATCATCCTCATTATTGCTGTTACTGCTATTGTTATTGTCGTTATTCTGCTTATTACTACAGTACAGGGGCCTGAACCAGGCGTTCTCCCCTGAGATGCTGCCCACCCGACACATACATACACACACACACACACACACACACACACACACACACAGAAGAACACAAGCTGTTTGCTGTTCTGCTGACTCAGGGTTTGCTTAGCTGCCCAGCTTAGCCTTTCACTTGTCCTCTTGTTTCAGTGTCTCAAATAGCTGGTGCCACATACAGGTTCTGCACTTCTGTGTCAGGCCAAGACAACACTTTTCATTATATTCTTAACCTCAAAGCAGCCCGGCTATACATAACCTGGCCAACTTTTCACATCCCATCACACTAAACGTCCTGCTTTAATTTCAATGATTTATGATTAGGTTCTCTATCTGGCTCTACGCAGTAATCTACACACAGGGAGAAAGGCAAGAAAGAGAAGGTAATTTAGGAATGTAGCATTTCAGTAAGGTGTGAATTACTGCAAAAATCTGATAAAGATGGCACATTTTAATTCCATCAAAATGAAAATGTATTATCCACTTCAACAAAAAAGAAATAAATAACAAGACAAGCAATCTTCACATGACAATTGAATGAAGTCTGTATAGTGTTGATGGTAAACAGTTCATAATCAGAAGTCACAAGCCAGGACTGCCGAGAATCACTTGTTCTATCTGTCACCCTGGCACCCGCCTCATGTAGAACTACAGCTACACACATACGTGCACATGTGCACACAATCTGAAAAGGATACCATCCCGTTTTTAAAGGTCGTTCAGAAAGGAAATGTCCAAGACCTTCCCTGATAACCTTGCTGTACAAAGTCTCCTTTTATCTAACTTCAACTCCAATTTGATTGGATTCATTTTTACTGAAGCATAAAACCAAACTATTCTAGAATTTAAGCCAGATGTGCTAGTTCTGACAAAGTTACCAAAAATAAAGCCTAAGAGATAAGAACACAGACTCTACTTCATAAAACAACTTCTGAATTAGTACTTTTTTTTTTAAAGCAAAATTCAGTTATATTCTTCTTTAATTGCTAGTTCTGCCTCTTTGCGTAAGTTTGGGTCAAACTTTGCTTTTAGTTCATTAACAGGCTAGATATACAGTCAAATATATCTGCATGGTTACAAACAGTTTTCCCTCTCTCCAAAGAAAAGTGAAGGAACTGAAATTCACACCATGCTTTATCTAAGACACACCCAAGTATCAGAGTATTTATTCTCAGACAATAAAGAACAAGCTCTGTCACCCTAGCACACAGAACCACCCAAGTCGCTGGGCATCTTCAGCTGCTATTGGGTCCGAGGCCTGCTCTGCATCTGGGACAGCAGGTGCCCAGGATGCCGTGTTCAACACGAAGCCTTCGCTAATCTCACAATAACAATTTAAGCCCCAAATGGTGGTTCTGTATAAACCCCACCTTGGTAAAGACCACATACTTCAAGCTGTAATCACACTTTTAACTTTTCTTGCCTCTTTTCACTTCTAACCAGGTCAAATTACAGTCTCGTAGTTATGCTTTTCATATTGCATGTTCAGATAGAGCAAGGCGGAACTCCACGAACCCACAAAACAGCCATCCAGTTACCAAGGAAGGGGTTGCAAGAGAACCTAAACAGCATGCCACCTGAGTGATGTGACACAGGAACCAGGAATACTGCAAGAAAACCTGAAACTACGAAGCATGAGCGTTTCTCTGTTTTAAAAATCATCATGGTTCAAACTTCCAGGCAGAACTGCTGCACTAACAAAACAAAGGGGACACATCCCATGAGGGTGGCAATCAGGGCCACGCCTTCAGACCGGAACACCCCCACTGCTGGGAGAGGATGGCAGTTAAGCTCAGTAACTCAGGCAGACCCCCGCGATCAGCGGCTCAACCTCCGACTAATGCCTCCTAAACCAGTGCCCGTCGAGAAATAGAAGTCACATCCCATTGGAACAGGCCCTATCTTATGAAAAATCAGACCTGGATGTTAGCCAACACCTAAAAGCTATTTTTATCTCATCAACAAACATATTTAGAAAGAAAGCAATATTCTCGGTCTAGAGACATAAAGTTGCTAATTCAAAGAAAATCATATTGCCCTATGACTAAGTCTAAAATTCAAACTCTTCAGAGTACATTAGTTTTCTTTTACTCATGTTTTTAAGATCAAAATGGAGCTCCTGGCTTAGAGGTGCATTAAGATGTATAAATATTTCAATTTTCAGCCCATGCCCAAAGGGCCCTCACAAAACCTCTCTCAAGCCAAACTTTGCACTGAGACCCTGTGATGACTAAACTTTCAGTTTTGCTGAGGTCTGTGACAGTGAAACAGCTTCCAATGCAAAACAGATTTTAGGAAAATAGTGTTCTTAGAAAACACGTGGAAGCCCAGACAAAAGAAACATCACTGAAGCACAAATAAGAGTTTAATTTCCCAAACTTAGTGGGGTGTGAGTAAGCCCCTTAATTAAAGCCTTTGTGGCATGTCCTTGAGGCCTGTAATCGTCTCTGGGCTCAACCGGCAGGGCCACTCAGAGGACCCCAGGGTCATTCTGGGACCCATAATCCATGGCAGCGCCCAGTCTTTAGCACATTTTCTGGCTAATTGACCATCAAAGGGTCTTTGAGCACCTCTCTTGCTGGTTGCCAAACACCTTCCACAGTTTCTTTTTGGCCCATCCTCTTTCAGAGTAATCCAGGCCGAAGTTTGGATAAGCATTACCACAGTCATTCCTATCATTTTATGAAGTGTCGGAAGCCGGAGGCTTAAGGCGGTAACTGAGCAGACCTGGATCTGAAAGCACCCAACTCTGTTCGCAAGCAGGAGGCTCTGAGGCCTCCCGCAAGCCCGGCACCAGCGGCACACAACACATTCACTAGGCACTTCATCTGGCCCGTCTCTGAAAGATCCCGGATACATCCAATTACGCTCTGCCCTTTCTTCCTCTTATCCATTTTAAAAGCTTGCAACCTGCTATTTTATCACTCATGTTTTCTACAATAAAATTGGAACAAAATCAAAGGGGACAGGGAAGGCTGGAAAATAAATGCCTATGTATCACATATGTCATAGCCAGTCACAGAAACCACCCGTGTGAGGGCCCCGAATTCAGGGGTGAAGTAGGAAAATGAAGTGTGAAGACAGTGAGGTGTAAAGATCCTGGGCCATCAGAATGTTTTGTAAGTCTGTCCGAAGGGAAGGAAAGAATAATCATCTTAATAGGCCAAATCTAGGGGCGACAGCTGCCACTAGTCAAAGTTCCCCGGTGTTCCACTCTGGAGTGACTTTGACAGACCGGGGGATGGAGCAGATTCTAAGCCACCATTCCCTACGCAGTACTTTTTCCTGGCTTCTCCCCAGTTTTCTGAGAATGTAGGAACAGTAATTGCTAATCTTACCTAACCTCACTGTCTGTACCTCAGCATTACCTTCCTTCTCTAAATAATGTTGAACTAAAGGAAAAGGATAGGACTCCAAAGCCTGCCTGGCAAGCACGGGGTTGAGTTCAACCCCAGGTACAAAAAAAAAAGAAAGAAAGAAAAAAGACAACAAAGCTTATAAAACAGAACACACACTGTACACCACGCAAGTGAACATGTTATTTTTAACATTCTCAACGTTGAGAACAAGCAGGTTTATGAGGGCACAGATGGAAATATAGAAAGGTACAAAGTATAAGACATTAACTTATAAAAAGAAAAAGGCAGAGCCAAAATATCACTACCATGGTATAAACAAAAAAATTTTTTTTCTTACAGACGGCAATATACTTGGGAGAAAATGTCTCTGCAAAAACCACACATGTGTAAGTGAAGTCTGAATAATTTCCAACTGGTAACATAAAACACTCATTTTCCCCCAGATGTATACAACTCTTCACCTTGCATTTGAAGTGAAATATTTATGGTACCTGAAGTCTATAAAGAGAAGGCACCTAATCCCCTGAGTTTAATGGCCATCTTTCATCCCCTTCTGAAGATCAAAAGAAAGAAAGCCCTTTTACACAGCTCCGCAGTGCTAATCCTAGCACACCTGCAGACCCCATTAACTCGTACAGCGAAAGCCACTGGCTGTGTGAAGAGCTGGTGCTGTCCAAGTCCCCCGCGCATCGTGGACGGGGTTCACAGCACTGCGGCGGCCAGCAACAGGGGGCTCAGCGTATCTCTTACAAACGAGGACAGGGCCCGGGTGCCTCATTCTTACAAAGAAATTGGCAAAGCTCCGACTACCTGGTCCTCTAACTAATAGACGGATGTCTTCAATAGCGTGAGTAAAGAACCATCTTTTACAAGTCATTACGATCTTTTGATAGCTAAGTAAATATTGGGAATTTTAATTCCAAACTTTCCAGTTCCAGTTGATGCAGAGAAACAGATTCTTATTTCCAATACTTCCTGTCCTGCTGTGGTGCAGGGACCGCTCCCGAGGGTCTCACCAAGTTAGGCAAGTGTGTTCCAGCACTGACCCACATCCACAGCGCAATAGCCGTCACCTTCTCAGAGTTCTTACAAAATAATTTAAGTGACTACTAGGGCAAATACTAGGTAAGTACACAGAAAATATAAGATCTATTTTAAAAGTCCAATGTTTGCTATGCAACCCACATAGACACTCATATTTTGACATCCAAAGAAGGTCAGAAACATTGTAAAAGCTTAAAAGTAACATATCTAATTTTTTACTCTAGATTTAAAAAGTACTGCCAATCGATTTTGAAAACTTTTATTTCTAAAAAAATGCGGGGCTGAGGATATAGCTTGGCGGCCCAGTGCCTCCGTGGTCAAGCTATTCAGTTTATGTTTGCAAACTTCTTCTAGCTTAATATTAAATAAATAAACAAAACAAAAGCAAGGTCCTAGATTCAACTTCTAGTACCAAAAAAAAAAACCCAAAAAAACTGCAACTTCCTACACTTGTCTGACACTAAAATTATTTTTTCTGCCAAATTTTCATATTTTTCAAGCACTAATAGGATATTTAGAATAAGAACTTTAAAAGCAAAAGGTATGGATCACGCTAGTTTCCTGGGCCAACATCTCCCTCTGACAAGAACCTTTAAGGGGACTGTTTCTGGCCACAATGTATCACTTCCTCCAGATGGTGGTAACAGTAACAGAGACTGAGGAGAGCCAATTCAGAAAGACTAGAAATGTTCAACACATGAGATTGAGTACATAATTTCATGTTAGACAGAGTTGAGACTGCTAAGGTAACATCTAACATGCAATTACAGCAGGCACATTCAAGTTCCAGAATTAGGTTTCAGTTGGTAGATAGGATGTGTTAAAAAAAAAAAAAGAAAAGAAATTATAAAAACAAGGCCCTGGTACCAAAAAAAAGGTCATCCTTTCCAATACCGCTTTTATTTTTGTATTGATTGGTTTTAGTCTGTTTACTATTATTTGATTTCAGTGTGTGACAGTATAGTGAACTATTTTGAAGAGAACAAGAGACATTATGGTAGGCTATTGTTGATTTTCCTATTGTCTGGTTTTGAAGGCCTGTAATGCTTTCATTCGTCTGTTTTATTCAGTTTCATACTATTTTGTTTTATTTGAATTCATTTGTATGTGAAGGTATGAACACCTATTTCACAGAAAACAAGAGACATAATGGCAGCCACTGTTGATTTCCTGTTGTCTTGTTTTGAAATCCCGTGTTGCTTGCATTTTTTTGTTCTGATGAGTTTTGTTTTATTCTCTTAAAAATAAAATAAAAACAAAGTCCCCTGTTTTCTATGCACCTTCCAACCTCAGTGAAAGCAGTAAACGGGCCAGTCTCCTTGCAAGACAGGCAAGGCACAGATGGGAAAAGTGAAGCAAAAGGCGATTAGGAGTCTTGCCCAAGGCGAGCAACAGTATAGGGCGGACAGCACGGAAGGGCGGCAGGGCTTCCGTGTGTGGCCTCTGGGCACACGAGGCCTGCAACATAGCGCTTTCAAGCTTTTGGTCAAGCTGTCCAGTCCATGTCTGCAAACTTCTTCTGGTTTAAAATTAAATAAACAAACAAACATAAGGCAGGGAGGGAGGCTGCCAGGCAGGTCATCACCTCTAAGGCTTAGGACACACCCAGGCATGCTCTGCAGTATTACTAATATGACAAGAAATTTAGTTGAGACTCTGCTAACATATAACAAATCTAACATGCAATTATAGCACAGCCTTCCAGGAAAATCTACTACAAATATATTTTTAAAAACCCCATGTAACATAGCTTTAATAACATTCCAGATTCACTAAACAAGGTTAGAACTGTCTGAGCAGTTACCACAGCAACACCACTTGAAAGGGCAAAGGAAGAAGAAAGGGCGTGTTCCACCTGTGGCAGAGACCACTGAGAATTCAAGCTCCTGCAGAGCGGGAAATGACCCTGGACGCAATCCTGTCCATTCCCTTATTAGACACAGGAGAAAACAGCAAACCAGGTGAAGAAAATCACACAGCTGGGCCACAGCTGAAAGGAAAAATCTAGCCGATCCTCTAATGAAACAGGAGACTGGAAAAGGGCTTCAGCTTGAGAAACTGAAGAAAGCAGAGGTGCAAAGAGGTGCAAAGAGGCGTGGGCTGCCCCACTCACAGGAGTACACGGCCCAGCTGTGGGGCTGGGGCTGGCCAATCACCTGGCAGCCCTGCTTTCGCGCTGCAGAGGAACCTCCTGACTGGAGGGGCGACCTCATGAGATGACTGTCACTGGGGCAGTCTCAGTGCTTGATGTTCTGCTGGGGTCCAAAGTGACCTTGTGGAGATAGAGACTTCGGGTATAGCTCAGTGTCCCTGTAAATCTTGGTATCCTTGGTTTTGAAGGGGCAAGGTAAATTTAAAGCTAATAAATGTTATTTTGCAAACTTTCTTAAATGACTAACATGTTTATATACAAATATTTAAGATAATAAAGGATACTAAATGAAATCAAGCTCTGCTTTGCTTTTAATTACCTACCAGGCACCTGTATGACCAAGTAAAGTTTTTAGCAAAAGTGACTTGTAAGTCTGTTTGCCTTCAAAGAAAACACAGATCATGATTTTGATGACTTAAAACACTAAGGCCCAGGAGTTTGTGTGTCCTCTGTCCCTCTGCTGATTTCTGACTATATCAAAAGCACTGGAGAAGGCAGGATTGAAGAAAAGGTGGCCTGAACTACCCTCTTCCCCACAGTGAGCCTCCTGCTCCTGATATGAGGTGTCTCTTATCACAGTGGCTGAGAACTGGGGCTGCAATGGGCGGGAACAAACAGACTTAGGGACAGAACCCTTAACTCCCCAGCTATACAACACCCCTGAGAGCAAAACAACTCCACAAAATCAGAACCGGGGCCTTAGCTTGCCTAGCACTGACATGAAAACAGACTGAGCCTACTTTAAATGAATGGCAACTTATTTGATTCCTGCAATGATGTAATACACAGTATTAAACTTAAGCTAAAACAAAACAGGAAAGAATCTCTCCAAAGTAAAATGTAAAGGGGAAAAGAAAAACCATGCTGACACCTAAACTGAGAAGACAGATATTTTATGGATGTTCAGTTAAATTTCTACTATCCTAAAAAGTCACAATAAAATAGTCCTTTGTGATTATTAAACAAAGCAGACTATGGTACCGGATCACAGGTGCATATTACTGAATCATGGGCGTTTCATACTCATGGCTGGATTAGTTCACTGCTGAGTTTATGCCAGGTGTGATGTTAGAAGGGCAAGCCTGGCAGCCAGAGGTGGAAGGTTATAAATGTATCGGCCTCCTCCTCCCTTGATGCTTTGTTTCCTGCCTGCCTTGCCACGAGGTCTTTCCTCTCTGCCACACCACTCTGCCTCGGGACCTCTACAAACTGTGAGCCAAAATTAACCTCTCCTTCTCTAACTTGTGGGAGCTGGGTATTTTGTCCTACCAGTGAGCAAGTAAAGTAGGCTTTCAAAATCTAGTTTGTAAAAAACAAATATTAAGAGAAATGTCAGAAAGTGATTTTTTAATGAGTTTCTAATTTTCTCTATAACCTTAAGAGTTAAGTTACTAGCTTTAGAGATATGGATTTAACTAAGCCAAACTATATTTTGGTTCAATTAAATAAGGAAGCAACTGTGAAAAAGGTGTTGGGATACTGGTGAATTACTTCATTACTGTGAAGGAATAAATGAGAAAGCAAAGTTGAAAGAGGGGAAAGAAAAAGGTAGTCCAAAATACATCACTCTCAATAATGCCCTTAGATGGGAAATCTAGATGTTAGTAAAGTATTTTCAGGGTTCAAGAAAAAGGGACAAGAAGGGTGTCCACAAGTGATCAGACAGCCCCGCATGTGCTCAGCATGGCGAGCATGCGAGGGGCAAGACAGCTAGGAAGAAGAGTTAAAAATAAGCTAAGAAAAAGAGGAGCAGGTCTCCTGCTGTCAGACAAGAGAAGTACAAATATGGGTCAGGAGGAAACTGGAAGAAGCCTACCATGTTGTTAGACTGAAACAGGAGATGCCACTGTGGGCTTATGGTCTTCCAAATATATACAGTAGCCCTCTGTATTCACAAGTACCAAACCCTCAGATTCAAGCTTCTGTGCTTGAAAATTTTCTTGAATGAGTGCCTCTGTACTAAACATCCAATCTTTTCTTTCATTAATCCCCCAAACAATAAAATATATCTACTATTTATATAGTGCATCATTGCATTGAGGGTGTCATAGGTAATTAAAGATGATTTAAAGTATGGGAGAAGATGTGTGTGATTGGGAGACCATCAACTATTCAATCTCAAAGTCACAACCAACTGACTACGCTGGCACATTTCTGGAGTCCCATCTACCTGGAAGGATAAGGCAGGAAAACCTCTTGAGCTCACAAGTTCAAAACTAACTTGCACAGCAGTGCAAGATCCCATTTCAAACACAATAAGCAAACAAATGCCTCCCAAACGCTCAGTCATATAGAGAGATGATGGGCATATACCAAAGGGCCACTGGCTGCCTTACAGATGGTTTTTATCTTCGAGAGCTTTTGTGTGTGGGCTAGGCTCCAAGAATTATCTCAAAATAGCACATCACTTAATTTTTTCAAAAGTTACTCTAAAATATTACATGAAGTGCTGAAAAGAAAAAACACTGCCTACTAATGAGTTAAACCTACTTGCTAATAACTGAAAAAAAGTTAAGTTTAGTAAAAAAATATTTTTAACAAATCAAATCTTTTCAATTGTTTTACTTTTATTTGAAGTAAAATAAGCTTAATTTTTAAATTAATTTTACTATGCATTACATAAACTGTGAATTGGCATATATACCTTGATATACTATAATATATAAATATATAAGTAATATTAAAATTTATTTAGTAGACACAATTATAAAGCCAAATAGTAACAGTTTTAAAATTTTTGTTTGGTCATTCTGCTTTTTGCATTGGTAACCCTGCACCAAATTTTTAAAACTAAACTTTATACTTATTCTCCTTATAAACAGCTATATGTACAGTACTGCCATAAACACCATCATCTGTGGTATTAAAATTTCATGGAGGTGCACTAAAGAAAAAGCATCTTGAAAGGGCTCTTAGGAAACAGATAATTTTATGACTGGGATGCACTGTGCTGTAATAGTTACCTGCCAACAGACTACTATGTGAATTGGGGCCACTCAAGGTGGAACTTGGTGTTTAACATGCTACCTTGCCATGGTACTAGAATGTCAGGTAAATATCAAATGACATCAAAAACAGAAGTGAAGTAGATGTGAGTGAGCAGAACTTTACCGACAGCAGAAGAGAGAGAGAGGCAAGAACAATGAACCTACCTAAACCCAGGATAGGGCTAACGTGAATCCTGTGAAACCTTTACAAACACTACACTCCGCGGCCGTTAAAGCCCTGTCCAGCTGCATGGCAGTTGTCCCCACTGATCAATATTGCTTTGCATCTCAATTCCTTCAAAAATGCAGATGGAAACGGTAGCACTGGAAAGCTTACTTACACATAAAAAAGCAGACACTAAAGGAATAAAAACTACTTTTACAGAGGATAATGAAGTCAGAAGTTTAAAACTTTCCGAACTTTTTTTTAACCCAATGGCTTAAATGAATAAAACCATGTCTTTGTTGAAAACTAAATGTGAATATATTACAGAGATCCCTTTATTACAGCTCACAATGGTCTACATAATCAAACCATGAACCGACTACCTTTACTTCACCAAGTTATTCAATGAATAATTTTCTCATGTATTTTCAAGGTCATATTACATTAAGAACCAGAATGACAACTAGAAAAAGTCACAATTCCACCCACATTTTTAGCATTTGAAATTTTTCACAGGTATCCCAAAAGGGAAAAAAAGTCAAGACCTACAGGTCAAGCAGTGACGATCAGGCATTACTGTCCCAGAAGGCACCTGAAAAACCAGTGTGCACATACGGTGCAGGGTCACATCTGCGTGTTACTTACAAAGCTACTTTTCATTTCACAAAAGGATTTCTGAACAACAGGAAAACTAGAATTGTTATAACTAAAGTTCTAAGACTTCTGTCCCTCCATGAGGGATCTGGTCTTTTTAATCTGAAATTTTCTATAGAATTGTAAGTAACCAAAACTGAACTAGGTAACAAACTAAAGGAAGAAAAAACTTACTCTCAAGTCAGTGTAGCCAATCACAAAGCTCTTTACATTCTACAAATTATTTTTGCCATCGATTTGCCCAGCAACCACATAACTCTTTTACACACAAAAGTGCTGAGAATTTTCCTTGCCCAGAAGTGGTTTTTGAAAAGGATAAATGTATCTTAACATACATAATTTAGTTTGCAACAAACCACAACAGCAAAGGGGGAAAAGTTTGGAAAAAAGCATATACAAATGCTATAATAATCTGACCAAATACCACTATAATACTCAGACTTGAACCCTTTTGAAACTGTTAAAACACTGTCTGCTAGCAAGTTAAATGTCCTTGTTTTTTTTTTTTCCTATTAACATTAACCTTATTCTATCATCAACTTGAAAATATTTGTTGCCTTAAATTGCAGAGGTGCTCAGACAGTGAAATATGTAAGACTCCGCGACCATGGCTATTCACTGGGGCTGTGGATACCGGGTTTCTGAGCGCTTCTGTGGGTCCCCACGTGCTTGGAGGACTGCAGCCTGCATAACATGCAAGGTTACCTCCTACGTTAACACAGGTCCTTGGGATCAATGTGATGAGAATCAAAGAGTTTCGATTTCTCTTACACTGAATAGGGCCAAGTTGCTCAGAGGAGAATCGAATTCTAGTCCACTGATCCCTACCACCAAAGAAAGTTGCACGCTCAGTAGCACACACTAACGGAGATAGAAAGAAATTAGGTATTCCCACCAGTGTAACTTGTATTAGCAGGACTCTCTGGTGAACAGACTGAGCTCAATTATAACTCAAAGCCACTAGGGATTTTCAATTATTAAAAAGTGAACCATATGCCAGGGTAACAGAAGACAGCTCAGTAATCAAGGATGGCATGAAATAGTAGTTCTTATTTAATCTGTTTGTACTCTGCTTTTAGACACTTTAAAGACAATTTCTTAGCAGACAAAGCTATATGTAAAATAACAGTAAGTCAGAGGAAATGACGCAGCAAAACACACTCCAACAAACAAACTCCGGCATTTACAAATTGACTAAGCAGTCCAGAAAAAAGCTTCTTCCCTCAGTTGTGGTATGTATGTATCTATACACATTACATGAAGGATTAATACTAGCTTTGCTACTGACTTATTTTGACAAACCATTTCTTTAGGCCTTGATTTCTTTGACCATAAAAAATTACAAAAGGACAATCATATTTGTCGTTAGATAACCAAAACAGATTCAGAAATCCCTAAGAAAAACGAAGAACAATTATTTATAATGACATCAATTCCCTTTGGCTTGATGGCTCTTACAGAAAGTATCTTGAGAAGACAGCACTGAGCCCTAGGCATGTGGTCACAGAACCAGGGAGACTGATGTGGCCAGTGATACTGACGGCAGTGAAAGTAAATCCCCTGACTTTTCAAGGAAAATCAGTTAGATATAGTGGATACACACAGGCTCACACCACCCATGCGCATAAAGAAGCTGTACCAAAAAAAGCTCCTCATATTCATGAATCCTGGGCATTTCATAGATGTAAAAAACTTTAAAAATATTATAATATTCTCTTATGAGAGCCAAAAACTTCAAAAGAAACACAAGTCTGAATCTGTATATATTTACACTCAAAGAGTGAAGTAACAAGTTGGTCTAGCAAAATTGAACATAAAAGTTCTAAAACCACATCAGAAATATTACAGTTTCTGAGTATTTTTCCTAATTAAAAAAAAAAAAATCAAACAACAGGTATTTGGGTATTAGGAAAATTAAGAACTAAGTATTATAGTCTGTGCTAACTTGTACAGAAGTCAAATTTATCAAAAGTTTAGAATTACAACATTCTTAGAAACAGTCTCCTAAGATTTCCAGAGCAATGTGAGGAAGAGAGGAAAGAAGTGGGTCCCAGGACTGAGCAAGGATCTGAAGCCCAGGGAACAGTGAAGGGAGAGACTTCAACACAGAAGGAGGTGGCAGGTGATGCTTTCTCCCTGAGACCTGCCTCACTGTGTGTGGGGGCAGCACAAACCTGCAGATGCACCATGACTACCGGGAACCCCAGAGGCCTCCATGGAAAAACACAACAGAGGACCGGAGCAGTGGACACAGCAGACTGCAGTGGTTGCTGAGTTAGTCTGGGTGAGACATCCCCCAGGAGAGGGCAGCTGGCCACAATCATCTTGGAGAGTGGGCAACTGAGCTCAGAACTCAAGAATCTGCAGGCTGGCTCTATCTCATGGCTCACACGAACAGGGCAAGGCAGAACTGAGTTCAAGTTGGCAGGAGATCGAGGAACCGAGTTCAAAGTGGCAAGAGGCACACTGAGGGTCGCAGGCCAGACTGATATGGTTCCAGCCTCACAGCCAGAAGCGAGCTTGCACTCCAGTGAAACTAAAGGTGTAACTTTCTGGGATTATCCACTACCCCACCGTAAGTCTATAGCTGGTTTGCTGAGATTAATCAACTCGGATCTGGGCTCTGGCTGCCTGCTCTGCCCAGCAGTATCTGCAGAGCACCCAAGAAAAGGACTTTCTTTTCACTTTTTCTTTTTCTTTTCTTGTTTTGTTTATTGTTGTTTTTATGAATGTAAATACTAGGGTTATTTTGTTGTTCTTTTCTGTTGTCTGTATTTCTTCCTTCTCTCTTTCCTTCCTGTCTTCTTCAGGTTTCCCAAAGTTCCCATAACCTCCCTGTGTCTTCCAGCTTTACTTCTATCTCTTCCTCTTCTTGTACCTCTCTATTTTTTTTCTAACTTCTTTTAAGCTTTTCTCCCCTGAGGGTAAAATCACCATATTGAGGGCATATTTTCTGGTTTGTTTTAAATTTTGGTAACATAACCACAAACATAGTCCACATGGTTAAAGGTGGCAAATTAACAGTTACCACACTGTCATTTTCTAGGCTCTGTTTGATGCCATTCTTATTGCTGATTGTACCACTTTACGCAAGGTGACATAATTGTTCTAACCACTTGTTCTTCCTGGTACGCTGACTGAGATGGCCTGAGAGGCATAAACACTACTACATGGCAGTGCCAAAGAATCAGGCTAGGTCAAGTAGGCAGCAGCTTCTCATTACCAAAAAATAGAAGATGAAGGATCTTGCAACAGACTCAAAATCCAAAAGCCAGTGATACCTGGAAGATATCACTGAGAACCAGTCATTTCCTAAGGGTTCTAAAGATGCAGTAAAGCTGCCTACCATAAATAATTTACAAGCATCAATCCAGGAATTAAACTAAAAAAATTAAAAGTGAGAAGATATTTAAGCAACATGTAACCCTAGACTCCTAGCTAACCAAAGGCAAATCCAAGGAGCAATGAAGTTGTTATGGTTTGTGTTGAGATGTTTCCCCCAAAACCTCATGCAGTCTGGTGCATTTTCAGAGGTGGCTGAATCTGGAGTTTGTGGTGCTGGGATTACAGGTATGTGATTACTGAATCTGTCCACTGATTGGACTGGCACTGCCCTAATTTCAGCAGTCTGGATACAACAGAAAGGGGCAGAAAGATGCTGTTCAGGTCTCCTGCTTTGCTGCCTGCTAGTCAGCATTTACTGGCTCCCCCACTCTTGTTTTTGCTGTCTTCGACTGCCATAAACTGTTCCCCTCTGCCATGTGCCATGTTGCCCTGGAGCCAGCTGATTATGGACTGAAATTTTACAAACTGTGCGTTAAACAAACCTTTCCATTTTAAACTTCGGATGCTGGGTATTTTGCCTCAGCAACCAGAGAAAGTTACTCAAGACACAGGTGGAACAAACTGAAAGTCATCCACCTGGACTTTCTGAATTGGTAACAGTGGCAGTAACAAAGCAGATGAATGAGGCTCCAGAAAAAAATCAAAACGGAAATAGTTTCTCAGATAACTACAGAGATGGTGATGAAAATGAAAGACATGCTTAGTGACTCTAGAGGATTCAAATATAAAAAAAATAAAACAGAGGTGCTTAGGAAAATAGTGGAAGCCATGAACATCCAACATAAAGAAACAGAATCCATGAAACAGATTCCAACAGATATACAGGAGATTAAAAGTTCTACTCAAAGTATATGCAGCAGAACAAGCCAATGTGAGAACAGAATATCAGGTATAGAAGACAGGATTCTGGTTATTGATCATGTAAAGAAAAATTTCTTAAAAATAGCAAGAAATCATGAGAAATCAATTCAACAGCTGATCGATGATGCACAGAATAACATTAGATTTACTGGAGGCAATGAAAACGCAGGAACTAGTATTTAAAAAAAAAAAAAAAAACCTACCTGTTCATAGAAGTAACAGCAGAAACCTTCCCAAGCAGGGAACAATTGGACACACAGAAAAGTGAGGCATATAGAATTCCAATTAGTCATGATAAAAAAAAAAAATCTGAAACAATCAAATAAACTACACCAAGACATATAATAGTCAAAATTCAGGAAATTCAACATGAAAACCGAGTATTAAAAGCAGCTGGAGGAAAGAAACAAATCACTTATAAAGCAAAGCCCATTAGAATCACACCTGATTTACAACACAAACTCTTAAGTCAAGGAACGCTTGGAGTGAAGTACTTTAAGCCCTCAAAGAAAACAATCTTCAATCCAAATTGATGTACCCTATCTTTCAAAACTGATGGAGAAATAAGATACTTCCATGACAAAGAACACATGAAGAAAGGAAAAAGACTAAAAAAAAAAAAAAAAAAAAAAAAAGAAAGAAAAGAAACTGATGGCCACCAAAACAGTACTCCAAAAGGTTCAAAAGGACAGTTTAGAGACAGATAATGAGTACTCGAACTCCATGAACCCTAACAGAAGGAATCCGCCAGGTAAAGCAAGAAGTTAACAGAGTGGGGAAAAAAGAGAACCAGTGGGAAAATACCATGACAAACATAAGTCGATACATACAATAACCATCAGTGTAAATGGTCTCAATTCACCAATCGGAAGAAACAGACTAGCAGAATGGCTCAAGAAGAAAGATGCAACAATATGCTGCTTATAAGAAACACATTTAAATTCAAAAAGAAATTCAGACACAGTCAAATGATGGAAAACAATACTCTATGTAACAGAACCCAGAAAAAAGCAGGGGTAGCTATTCTGTTTGCAAATAAAGTGAATTTCAAGCCAAATTAATGAAGAAAGACAAAGGTGGTCACTAAATCCTCACATAGGGAACAATCCAAGAGAAAGAGATGACAATCATAAATATATATGCAGCAAATATCAGTGCACCCAATTACATAAAACAAGTATTAATGGACATGAAAAGTCAAATAAGCACTAACATAATTGCAATGACCTCAATAGCCTGCTGTCAACTAGACAAAGAAAGAAAGATCAGAATTGAACCAAACTTTTGAACAAAAGAACTTAGATGTCTTCAGAGTGTTCAACCCCGCAACACATTCTTCTCAGCTGCACATTCTTCTTAGCTGCACGAGATGTTCTCTTAAAAATAGACCACATACTATCTCTTAGAACATGCTTAAATAAATGCAAAGGAACCGAAATTATCCCAAACATATTTTTCAAACCATAGTGAAAGGCAATTGGAAAGCAATGGCAAAAGAAACCACAAAAGCTTCATACACACGTGGAAATTAAATAACACCCTCTTGAATAACCAGTGGGTCACAGATGAACTTGAAGAAATTAGCTAGTTTCTACAATTAAACGATAATTCTAATATAACATACTAGAACTTTTGAGACCCAACGAAAGCAGTCATACAAGGGAAATTTTTAACTGTGAAATACCATATCAGAAAACCAGAGTGAGCTCAAATAAACATCCTAATGTTGAACCTCTAGTTTTTAGAAAAAGAGAAAGTCAAGTGCAAGCTTGTTTGAGGGAGGAAACCATAACAATCATAAATGAGCAGAAATTAAGGCAGTGGAGAATAAGAAAACAATACAAAGAATCAATGAATTGAAGAGCTGATTCTTCAAAAGATTAAATAAAATTGACAAACACTTAGCCCACCTTATCAAAGAAAAAAAGGGAAGAAAAAACTTAAACCCATGTAACAATTACAAAACTCTTGACTTTTAAAAAGGTAGACCAACACATATTAGCTGGATCATAAAAGATTTCTAAGTGGTACATATAAAATTTTCAAAATGCTGAATGCTGTGGCCTCTATTTTATGAAGGATTCTTAAATTGGCCTTTTCCTCCAGATAGCTGTGCCTACCATTCAAAGTTAAGTTTCATTCTCACTGTTCTAAAATACCTACAACTGCCATCATTTTCTGTGCCAGTAGTCTACATGCCACCCACCCAACACCTACGGCTGCCAGATTAATCCCACTCAGGCAAATATCCAGTATCAATTACCTACTTAGAAAAAGGGAAGCAGCTCCTTTATACTTCCCCCATAACTAGCTGACACCTTGGTGGCAGTCTCCAAAGCCACTTCCCCAGTCATACTAAACTGTGCTCCCCATTTCTCTGTAGTCTTTTTTTCTACCTTCATCTCTGTTCAAGCATTGGCAGTGCTTTCCCTGGCTCTACCTACTCCTTCAAAGGTTCACCTCGTTTTCCAGAAATTCACCAATACTTTTCGAGTTGCCCTCAAGGAGCTGCGCTATCTCCCTCTTTGGAACCTCAACACACTTGTCCTAGCAGATTGGCTTGCAAGGTGGGACGCAGGCATCTTTTCCCTTGCAGAATCCTTAACAGGACCTATGTCTTACCTATCCTTGTCTTCATAATTGGAAGCTCAAATTCTCCTGGGAAATAAATGCCTAAGGATATCACAAAGCCAGAGTCACAATACAAAGATATAGGTTTATATAAATATCATTGGCATAGTATTTACATAAAGTATCATACCACAACCAATTATGTTGAATTTACCATTTTGATACTTTGCAAACTTTCAAATAGGAAAGAAGACCTTACATGGTACAGTCTGTTTCACAAAACTGATTTCAATCCAGTTATCCTGTTTATAATGCTTTACATCAACTTATCAGTTTCCCTTAACCAAGACAGGGCATCCAGGTCTTACGCAGAATTCTAGAACAGTGAATGGATGCAGAGCAGGCAGCGACACCCTGAAGGCTGGGGAAGGGGCCTGGTAGAAAGAACCCTGGGAGGAGAGGCCTGCCCTCTATGTGAGTGACCTGGCTCAGCTCACTTAACTGGCCTCACTTCAGTTCCCTCACTTACAAGAGCAGCATATTGGACTAGACAAACTTCAAGATTAAATTCTAACACTAGAATTCTGTAAGAATAACATGTTTCTTCATTGAATTATCTCTAACAAGTAGTGGGTAAAAACCCAGTAACTCCTTAAGCTCATATCAATTTTATTAAGGAAAAAAGGTAACCCTACACATTTTACCCTAACAGTATCACGACAGCTGGGCATGGTAGTGAGGCCTGTAATTCCAGGGGGCTGAGGCAGGAGGATCACCCCGAGTAAGAATGAGGAGTAAATCACTGTGTTCGGCCCGCTTCTGGATCTCTTATCAAACAAAATAAACTTTAAGCTTCAGGGATATACAAACAAAACCTTTAGAATCCCTTAATGAGCACATGTGGTGTAACCGAAAAGCAGAGTGAGTGTTTAATGTTTTAAAATTTATTATGGTAAGACAGCCTACCATTAACTCCCTCAAACACACTTCCAACACACGCATTCTACTGTCGTTGTCACTTCCTAAGCAGTTCTTCATGTCTTCTTTTATGTCTTTAGTGTGTTGCCCTGGCTGCCTGATGTCCTGAATCTGTGGACACTGTGATGGTCAGGGACAGCCAGGGTCACACAGCGCAGACTCAGAAGCTGAGCTGGACAAGAACACCCCGCAGCGCGCTCCCAGGCCCATGTCTGCACGAGATGGCAGGCAGCACGCTCACTGACCTCATCACACATCACTAGGTCAGCTGTACAAGATGACTTTCAGAACTGCTTCCAAAAATGGCAAGAACGGTGGGATCAAGTATGTCTGACAGGAGGAAGAGTACTTGGAGGGAAGATTAATAATAATGTCTTTTAACATAATAATTTTTAAAATGTAAACACCCACCATTTGTTTTGATTACCCACGTCTAAGTCATTTAGTTAGCCTAAACTACACTCTTCAACCAAGATTTTACTGTATGTGGGCTTTTATCCAGGATGGTTTCTATCTTGCCCAGTGCCTTTATTACTTAGTGAAAATGCATGAAGTATTTTAGAGTGAATTTATGAGGCTCTTTTCCTCTGGTAATGAAGTATCTTTGAGTGCAAACTGTCGCTTTAGGTCTTTAGGTCTTCCGCATGTGGACTTCTGGACTCACCATGATGCTGGTTACCATTGCTCAGTTTGAGCAAAAGTGTACTGTGGAGCACTTATGAGAGGCATTTTCCCAAAGTGTGGCAGGGGAAAGAAATATTTTCTGGAAAATACTAACAATTAATTAAAATAAAGTTGCCTCCTCTTTTTTCTGGACTCCCAAAATCAAAAGCAAAATTAACTTCCTGAAATACAGGACTTGAGTCGCTCCTTCACTACAGATCCTGAACTGTGCATTCGGGTCTGCTTACCATCTGAGGCTCTGATCACGTAGCCGCCCTTATCTTCGCCAGGAGGCACATCAAGCAGCTGCATAATTCTGTCCAGTAGTCCATGGATTATCTCAAACCCAGGATTCTTGTTGTAATAAATGGCACAGAGACGCCTACAATTTTTTGCACCTACGTCTAGAAAAGCAAAAGAATTGGTCACAAGGCCACAATAACCACTTCTTAAGAAACTAACACAACACAAACTTGGACAAAGCCAACAAAAAGAAAGTGGATTATTCAACATAAAGGGAAGCATTTAACCTTAGAAATGCAAAGCAAAATAAAGTAGTCTTTTTCAATCATCAAATTCTGTAAGATGCTTAATTAACAGGGAGGAGTAAAGAACCTCAGCGCTGGCCCAGGGACAATAAGACTTCACTGCAGCAACGTAAAGTGGCAAAACTCTCTGGAAAACAATTTAGCAATATTTATCAGCCTTAAAATTTCTTACTCTGTGTTTATAAAATTACCCAAAGAAATAATGCTAAATACAATGAAGGATTTTTGTACACAATGCACACAAGATTACTTCTTACAGTGAAAATTAAAAACAAGTTAAATTGAAGAATAACCATTTCAAGGACTGCTTGGTCGCTCATCCAAATACTACGGCAACTGGTGGAAGGCACGTTCGTGAAAGTTTATCATAACCAAGCAAGAAAAAGTACTTATGGTGGTAAATTTTGTTTCAAAAAGAAGGCCACAAAGTTCAGAAACAGTCTAACTAAATTCTACTGTTTAAAGAACATATGTAGGTGGGAAAACTATGAAGCACAGCAAGGCCATGATTACAACCAAAGTCAGGCTCCACTGGCTCCTGGGAAGGTGAACATACTAAGACGGGGGGCCCTAAAGGAAACTCAGGATCCTGGCTGCGTTCCTCGGCTTAATGAGAGATGTTTTCGGTAGTGTCTGTTTTACAATCTCTTTGTAACTATGCATTTGACATACAGTCTCACAATGGGAAATAAGAAAGAATGCAGAAGTACAGGAAGCTATCCTTCAAAGTGAGTAAGTCAGTCAATCACGGCGGGGCAAACAGGATGCGATGCCATTACCTAAAGCCTTCCTCTCACAGCAGCAGAGTAGAGAGTGGATGGGAACCGGAGGAAGGGGCAAATGAGGCGTGAGGTCCAGTCTTGCAAAATGAAAAAGCACCAGAGATGTGCAATGAAATAATGTACATAGTTAATAAGTCTATACAATAAATTTTAAAATTTGCTAAGAGGGTAATTTACACTTTTTACTACAATAATAATTTTAGAAAGTATATGAAGAGAAAAACCACAACCTTGTATCCACAGCCAGGCATCAGCCGAAAGACTCCATACACAGGAGAGGAGAAAAGACCGAAAAGAAAGAGACCCAAATGTGAACCGGGGATATTTTGGGCGAGGATTATTTGTTTTCAACCTTCCCTCATTTCCTAATTTTTCACACTTTCTAAATATTATTCTGCTCTAAAAATTAAAACAAAACAAATCAATTTTTTAAAAAAGAAACACAACAATCCAAATGAAACCTGGTGTATGACTAGATCAATAAAATGATACATCCGTACCACTTGAAAGAGTAAACAGCAACAGACCCTCAAGGGCACTAAGCTGAGTTAAAGAAGCCAGTCTCAAGGGCTGCGGAGTCCGAATCCATTCATCCAACACTATGGGAGGGGCAAAAACTAAGTGCACATGGTGGCTGCAGGGGTAGGCACTGGGGGGAGGGCGGAGATAAAATGGGGCATGAGAAATTTTCAGGGTGATGGAACTATTTTTTGGATTGCATGATGATTTTTTTGGTTTCAAAAAACAAAAAGTATGTAATATATATTTTTTAAAAGACTAAAAAGAGCAACAATATCACCTAACTTTACAATGGGTATACCACCTTACGGTGCTATAATAAATTCTGGAAACTAGTATTTTAACACAGACACTGCGTGAATGTTGGCCATATTTTGCCTTTCATACTAGGAAGAAAAATTATCTGAGGGAATTACCTGAAAATGCATGCTTCATGTGAGCAGACATTGAGCAAAAGTCTTCCACAGACTTACTACTATAGGTACTACTAGCCATCTTTCACAAAATTTAAAATGTATTTTATCTGTATACCCAAATAAAACATGAATATTTTAATCCATTATTCTGTACTAATATATAAAAGTGAGCATGTAAAATGGGGTAAAACACAAACTAACATTAACTAATAACCCAGTATGTGCCAAGTATTTAATAACTATCAATCTATCATCTTATTTAATTCTCAAGACAACTACAGAGATAGGTGTCATTATTCCTATAAAACTGATGGAGAAGCAAAAGATCTGAAAGACTAACTTGCTCAAAATCAAGTAGCTGGTGAGACCTAATCCCAATTAGTCACACAGCTAACGAGTCACAAAGCTAGGATTTGATCAGGACTGCGTGACTCTGAAGCCCACTGTAAAGGACTTACATGGCAATGATGTCAGTAAAGGACAAACCTTAGCATAGCTGTATCCCTACTTAAAGATGTATGTTCTTGAATTTTCATTTATTTTTTTGGAGACAGAGTCTGGCTGTATAGTTCAGGCTGGCCTTGAACTCACTACGTAGCCAAGGCTGCCCTCAAACTCACAGAGATCCTCTTGCGTCAGGCTCCAAGGTAGCTGGGATTACCAGCATGCTTGGCCTTTGAAATGTTTCTGATATGATAAACAGATGTTTTAATTTGCAAAAGTTTTCAAGTTACTTGTGAGTTCCACTTAAGCAACTGGAGTAAGTTATTTTTAAAAACCAGTCAAGTTCTTAGTTACCAACACACTGTAACTTACAGAAAGTATAGTTAGTTAAACTCCTGACTGAGCACGTCTGCAGAAACAACTGTTTTGCTGTTTAACATTTTCTAGTGCATGTATGTACAAAGCAAAGGTATGTATGTACCTAGGTGGTAAAGGTCAATGTTAGCACAATGCTTGGGCATAATTATTTTCTGAATAAACGACCAAAGCCTGGAAAACGTGTCAAGAACACACACCTATTAAACAATGCAAAGTCAGGGGACCATATTCTAAGGCTAAGAGCCAGGGAGGCTGAAAGAGTGAATGCCATACTACTGTCACTCTCTGTCGCTGCCCATTTTGAGGATAAAGAAATGCGATGTCTAAACGCTATATTCAAAGGTGTACAGCTAAGGATCAATAGGACAATCAGGCAGGTGTGAACCCCAGCAGCCGACCACATGCATAAATTCACACGAGGAGCCTAGTTCTGTAGGAACATAAACATTCACACACACACACACCCTCCTGCCTCCAAAAGAGAAAAAAACAAAATCCAACAGAACTAAATTATCCCTTTCATACTACTGACTTGCTTCTGGGTGTTTCGGCCATGTGGTACCCATTTGCTGGTGTCACATGGTTCCACTTTAACACACAGGCATGTATCGAAATTACTTTGTAGTTCCATTCTGACCATGATTCGTCCAGCAGCAGTGCCACTGCCCAGAAAGTTCAGCAACACCAATTGGAAGCTCTGTTTTGGTAACCTCTGCCTTGGAATACTTCTTTCCTGATCTCCACAGTACGTTAAACCTACCTTTCCAAAGTGCGCAGCAACATCTGAATCAAAACTTTGGTATTTTAGAGCCAGGCATAGTGATACGTGCCTATAATCCCAGCACTTGGGAGGCTGAGGCAAGAGGATTGCTATGAGTCCAAGGGCAGCCCAGGCTACAAAGCAAAGGCAAGGCCAGCCTGGACCTCATAGCAAGACCCTATCTCAAAAAACTTAAGATATTAGAAAAACATATCAGGTGATTTTAGGGACCAGAATGAAATTACAGTAAAGAAAACTTCAAACAATTTAAATTCCACTTAAGAAATATTGGGCATGGTGGTGTACATCTGTAACCCCAGCACTGGGGAGGCTGAGGCAGGAAAATCAGTGTAAGTTTGGGGCCGTTCTGTACTGATAGTAAAACCCTGTCTCAAAAAGATAAAAAAAAGTTTTAAAATGTTCATATCACACACATAATAATGAAGTACATATTTTTAGATTTAATTTCATAATTTTAAAGACTTTTATGGCTATTAAACACACCATAGTAATTAGAGGAAAGTCATTACTTAGGTACCCCCTCACAATGCCTCACATTTCCCAAGGGCTGCCACTCCCTCTCGACTTATTTCCTTACTTCTTGCTAAAATATTCCCTCTACTATAGCTGAATTGAATTAAAGGAGAAAATAACCACAGTCTGCCTTCCAGCCACTCCTCTTTGGGGAGACTGCTAGGTACAGTAAAATTCCTATTTCCTAGTGCTTTGTACCAGGAGAACATATTACATCACAGGAAGTTCAGTGACTACATGCCACAAAATAAAAACTATTTACATTTCATGCCAAAGCTAGGGTTTGTTGGAAATGCCTAAGTTCTTTATAACTCAGCTAACAGACTTCTTGTGTCATGCCATCAAACAATCCTGCTTTTTAAACGGGCCTGCCAAGTATGTCAGCCTAAATTATCCATGTATTTTACAGACTTCAAAGTACTGCCTGGAGAAGCTGATCTAAACCACCCAAAGAGGGCGGCCAGCTCCAGTTCTGTACCTAAAAGAGCACAGCAAAAGATTTTTAAGAAAAAAAAAGAAAGAAAAAAATGTCCCTAGCATATAGCTAACTAAATACAGCTCAAACTTTTATAATAGGTTCTTGCTTCGTATAGATCCTCTTTTACCAAAGTACTAAGTTATGAGTAAACTCATGGTGCTCAGTTGTATTATGAATTATGGCACAGATGAGAAAAGCGCTGACTCTCTGAGGGACCTTTACCATCTCCACACGCACATTCACCTAGCAGCCTAAGTAAAGATGCTAGGAGAAAGCATCCCAGGACACCAAAAAGGCTTCTAGTCTAATCAAGTGTTAACTGAGCGTTTGAAATGAGTGGCTGTCAAGCTCAGAAAATAAAAATAAATTTACCTTCATTTGTAAGTCTATTGCATCCAATGAATCTATTCAGTATTGGCATCTACAAGATTATAATTTTACTACAAATTTTATTTATCTCCTAAAGAATTTCGACCTCATCTAAATGATTCACTAAATCTACAGGAATTTTGTGAAGCTGTAAAAACCCTAAATAATGTATAGAAACATAAACTTCTATACACATCTGTTTAAAACTATCCTTTTCAGTGGAGAACTGTAAGTTGTTACGCATTTAAATGTGTATACTTACAGACCCACCAACTCTATCTCTAAAAATATGTATTTGCACAAGCATACTCACTGCAACAGACATATTCCAGCAAAAAATGTAGTAACAATCTGTGTATCTGTTATAACAGCCAATAAATGCATACTTCACATAAGGGACTATTACAATCCCTTTAGAAAGAAATGAGGTGCATACAAAGTGCTCAGACGGGAACCAAGGTGCAGACCAGGATGGGTAAAGCATGGTCCCATCTGTGTAAAAACACTAAGGAGTATCACCCACATCTATGGTTATACATACGAGCACAAAACACATAGCTGCACATGCACAAGCAAAGTCTGCCAACTAATTCTAACTGTGAGACTGGATAAGTTGGGCACCTTGTTTTTAACGTGGCCCCACTGGTGGAACGTGCATTTCTCTCCTATCAAGCAGACTGGACTGCCCAACGGACAGTGCCACGCTGCCCAGTGAGACAGTCATGCGTGTACTGGTCCAGAGCCACCTGGCAAGGATACATATAAATTATGGCTCCACCATGAATGTGTTAAATAGGAAAAGAATAGCATTAATCTTAAATTAAAAATACATACACATTCATGCAAACTTCTAAAGATATTACAAGTATATTTTCAATCTTAAAAATGTAAAATGTACAATTTCTCTTAAAACTCTTCTAAATTATAGCACAAAAGTACAGACTTGTCTATTTTAAATAATGCTGCAATGCCAGAAACAAGTGTGGGGAAAAATGTATAAGCTTCTTGATGCATGAGGGAAAAAGTTATATCCTTGTGGACTGGCTTTTATTTAGTTAACATAAACCTGGAATGGATTTTTATCTATTAAAAAAATACAACATTCAATGCATGACAGAGCACATTATACTCACGTTAGCAGATCTTAACTATGTGGAACCAAACATACTAAAATAACTTTCTGTATTAAAAATGATATATTTACACAGTTAAGATGCCATCACATATGCGAATGATGCTACTTCAAAAATTATTAATGTCAATGCTCCTTACATCCATGTTTTTTGAATTATTAATTGGAAATTCCACATGCCAAAAATATAGTGAAATTAAACTAATCCAGACTGATGACATAAGTCCTCTTCAAAACACAGTATTCCACATGTGGATACTAGATAATCTATTATTTGAGGGGTCCAAAATTAATGGATAATTTCTCAGAATGGAGGTATTTCACAAGCCCACAATGCAATGCCTTATCAAACACAGAAACTATAAAAATCTGATCTATTTACTTATTTATTTTTGTGCTCCAGCAGGGTCTTGCTCATGTTCCTATAGTTTAGTAGTTTACAATGTAAGAGAGATAAGCACTAAGAAACATATATGGTACAAACCGACAGCAAATTGGAAAAGTGAAATTAGTCAAAAAAAGTTACTTATGTTCTGTGGCAGCCAAGGTAGTCAAGAGAGGAGAAGGGAACAAGAATATTAAGTATATGTTCCAATTAAAGTTTTAAAAAATTCTGAGTTTCTGCATCCATGGCAGGCATGCTAAAGAGAAGGAAATCATTCTCCCATTTACAAAACCCTCAGGGAGAATTTCAGAAACTAATTCAACAGTGACTGGGGGAGGAGGGAGGGAAATGTGGCTTAAACTGGACTGTAAAATACTCTGGAGAACGCAGGAATTGTCTCAGCAAGAAATGCAAACTTACAATAAGCACTCAATAAGTGAGGTTAATTGGAGCTCTCTGAGTAGCCAAGAGCCTTTAACCTATTTCATCTACTATATTTACTAAAGTCCAAAACTTTAGTCTCTTTTTACTGGTACATACTTTCAGTACATGATAATTATACACGCACCTAACACATCTTAATTCTTTTTTTCTACCTCCTCAGTCCACTTCCCTTTTGCAAAAGACCTATCTTCCTATTTCCTATTTATTATCTTTTTTAAAAGCAGAGGTTGAAGACAAAGTGAGTGGCAATTTGATCATGAAGGTACTCCAAATTGACAACTGGATGACTGTATCCTGCTAATTTAATTATTCTACACAGTTTACAAATCCAAATGAATTTTTAAGGCTCTTGCTCCTTTTAAATTCAAATGCTCTCACCTAGGAATGTGTGTCAACTTATATTTTAGCAAGATTCTAAGTATATTGACAGATTCAGTGACCACTTTACAAAGTACACTTGCTCTTCTATGCAAAAAGATTAGCAATTCACAATTAGTCCTTTGCTCCCTTGCAGTCTTTCACTATTTTGTTTCCAGTATATTCTTGACCTTAAACAAAACCAACCGTACCTCACACACAGCCATTACGGAGCCCTCAGCGCGCCCCCAACTTCCCTGCTACGTAGCTGAAAAATTTACCCCACGGCAGTCTGCATTCAACTTCTCACTCCAAAACACACGCTACTCTGCCCAACAAAAGGGATAAATCAGCTTAGTCCTTTGAGTCATGACTAATTTTTTTAATGTTGCAGCAACTCAGGATCTTGAGGCTTACTAAATGGAGTAGTTGGCTCTACCTCAAAGAACGTCAAAGTGTCTGATTGGCAGTGAAATGCTAAGGCTGGAACACAAAGTGCCTGACTCGGTCAGCTGGCAGCCCAGCAGTCTCACTCCACACGAATGGTCAGTCAAAAGTGCCTGTCACAGGAAGACACAGCCCATGGCATCACGCATGAGAAAAGGAGACAAAAAAAAAAAAAAAAAAAGAAAAGGAGACAGCGGTCTTTCACCTGCTCTTACAGAAATGCAGGTCAGACAGAATCGGTGGTGCTGAGAGAATGCTCAGAGTGCCCCGGGAGCAGAGGAGAGAAGCAGATAGCAGTAACTACCACTGACTGTTCTGTAACAGTCAGAAAAGTCCTGTTCTCCCAGCCTCATATCCCTCTCAGCCCAGCAAGCAAAACCTGAAATCCTTACACAGATTGTTAGCACATTTTTTGCTGGAATATGTCTGTTACTCCATCAGAAAAGCACCTTCTGTTATGAAGCAAAAGCCAGGCCCACCTAACAGAAAACACACTCCAAACAAATCAAAGCAAACCTATGTGTTCAATATGGCAGACTTACCAAGCAAATTTACCTCCCTTCATTTTTCAAATCCTACTGCTATATAGAAAATATTAAAGAAAAAATAAGCCAGTGCAAGGCAGGTGGAAATAAACCAATGAGGAGACAGAGCAGAATAATTCCAACTAGAAACAGGTATAAAAGACATACAAACAAGAACTCTTTTCTTTGATGAAATAAAAGTAAAACAGAGATGTAAATCTTTTTGCTGAAAAGTATACGGACAGAATTTTTTGCATAATCACCTAGGGATTTATTTAAAAATACTGCAGTATTTAAGATTAAAGACAATAGGGAAGTTCTCTCCAAACACAGGCACTGGGGCCAGAACAAAATGCAGAGTACAATCCATGCCTTGGCCTTCCCAACATAGAGATCGAACCGAAACCAGGCCGGGCACCACTGTGCAGGACTGTCATAAGGTGAAGGGCTTTGCAGCAACTGAATTGTAACAAATTTTCAGTTTTCTACCCCAGCCCTGCGATCCCTCAAACTCTCTGTAGCCAGCGTTATACTGTTTTCTAATGTCAACTACAGATTTATCAACCAAACAAAATTCTCCCTAGATGTGACAACAAAATGAACCGGTAGTCTCCACAAATTCATTCTGTTACTGGTCTAGGTAGAATTTTCTAATTCAGCCTCTGCACCAGTCCGCTGCTTTATGGGGGGAAATTACCAGGTTTTTGCCTGAATGTTCCTTAACCAGTACGGTGTTGAAGAACACAGCGAATATCGCTTTGAATGCTGCTCTTGTTGCCAAGCCTGGATAACACTGTGAGATCCTCTCTCAAAATTAAAAATATCTTAAAAAGGGCTGGCTGTAGCTCAGCGCAAAGGGCCTGGGTCCCAGCCCCACTATGGGGCCGGCGGGAGGAGGGGAAGAAGAATGAGGCTGACTGTTCTCTTCGGAAGAACCTGAGGGAAAGAGCTGAGCTGCTTCAAAAGAACACTCTCTAAATTTTTCAGGGTCTTGAGTGAGAAAATCTGTGTAAACACCACTAGGATTTGATGCGTAAAAAGCGGAGAATCAAGAAATGCTGCCAACAGTGCAGTCAGCTGAGGCACTGCCCAGCCAGAGACCACAGCACACACAGCCTGACACCACTGGACCCGCATGGACTCTGACTGCCTTGGCAACTGAGTTCAGTACTACGTTTATAATACATTTACTCCGAGTGCTGCACCAGGAAACTGTATATTAACAAGTCCAAACTGTGCTCAAAAGGGACAAAAGCAAAAGAGCACATTCACAATGACTGGCACAAAAATCACTGCTAACGTAGAAGGCTGAGATACAAGTACATTAAAGTAATATTCATACAAATGCTACGATGTAACAAAAAAAGAGAAATGTTCTCCAGTCGCCTTCCTTCACTCCCTCATTCACTCCTTTCATTACTTTTTTCTTTTTGTCCTCCTTTCTTTTCTTTTCCTTTTCTATGTGGTACTAGGGCTTGAATCAAGGGCCTCTCAAGCAATAAGCATCACCTTTACCAAGGATCCCATCCGTCATGATGCTTGTCAATTAAGGTTTATATGTGCTTTCCATTCAAAGAAATGAGCCACACCATGTAAATGAATATCTGGACAGTGCTGGGATTCTGACGCAAATAAACCAACCATAAAAATAGAAGTGTGAGAATGAGAAATTTTAAACACTAGGTTACCTGATAAGGTGTGATAATGGTGTTTTTTGAAAACAAAACAAAATGAAAAGGTGGTAGAGCTTACACATTAGGACTATTAACTGAAGTGTTTGCTGATAAAAATGATAAACTGTCTAGGATTTACATTAAAATAAAACAGAATTGGATTTACAGGACTAATTATACTATTTTTTTCTATTTTTCTATACAAGTTAAATTGCCATAATAAAAAAATGCTTTAACTATGCAAATCGAAGGTGACTCATTCTTACCTTTGCTAGAATCCTTTATTACGATGTCAGAGATTTCAAACAGTTTCAGAGGAAGGGGCATCTTCCGATTTGCAGCTATGGTCTTCAGGAGGCCTGGTAGGAGAGTAGTGCGCGCCACCTACAGAAAAAGACGTGGAACTGCACTGACCAAAGAGGACCCACACACTTCATTAAAGACAAAGCAGAAACATGCCACTGCTCCAAAGAAAGACACTTCTAGAACATAGAATGCCCAAAACATACCAATTATTTAACTTTCAATTCCCTGTCACTATGAGAACTGAAAATATTCTTGATTACAAATTAAAAAATAAATTTGATTAAAAGTAAGTGAGAAACAAATACACTTAAATATGATTGCTCTTAAGGATTGGTTATTTCATTATCATTTTTTAAATTAAAGGTGGATTTCAAAGTTTCAAACATGCCAACTTTCAGCTTTTCCTTAATTTCACAAAATAAATGAAGTAGATTACCAGAAATACAAACTTTAAATGAATCAAATATACTCATTTTAAAAAATTTAATCTCGTTTTAAAAATCAAATGTAAATGCAATGAAAATAGCAAGACAGTAAAAATAAGAACAAAAATATGTGCAAATTTTAAAAAATCATACAGATGTTATGAGAAGGCTCTGTCTAAACTTTTTGGCTTCTTATTTACTAAAATAAATAGAAGAACGAGTACTGTCATTTCTCTCTTATTAGTGATAAAAAGTACATGCCATTAGTTCTTTAAAAAATTCACTTTCAGCCGGGGATTTAGCTCAGCAGCACAAGCACCATCCTGGGAAGTGCAAGGCCCTGAGTTTGATCCCTGGTACAAAAAAAAAAAAAAATTCACTTTAAATTCTCACTTTAAGCTGCATACATTAGCTTCCAACAAATCACTTCAACAAAGGGGTTTTTTGAACAGTGGTATGACATCTCTGCAATATTCTGCAGTCTGGGCTGGATTCTCTGCTTTTGTTCCTGCCATCCGACAGGGACTACTCTCCAGAGTTCTTTACACCTAAATCAGACCAGGCAACTTCTCTGCTTGCACACCAAGTTTCCATCTAAGTCTGAATAAAGCACAGGCACGACTCGGGGCCCTCTACGATCTGACTCTGCTCCACCTTTAAGCTCCAGCCCTACTGTTCCTCCTGCTTTAGCGCGCTGGTGCTGTCCAGTCCGCAGGCAAGTTTCCCTCGCAGGGCCTCTGCACTTGCTCTTTCCTCTGCCTTGTGCAAGCTTCCCCCAGATTCCAACGTGGTGCTCTCACCCACTCTGTATCTCTGTTTAAGATCCTTTCCTACAGAGGTTTGCCCTGATCACTGTGGCTAAACAGCAGCTCCCGGAGACCCAGCACAAGGTAACAGTGAGCCCCTAAAAGGTCTTGCTGGATTTTGTTTTGAAGGAAAAGAAGAGCATCTTACTTATCACTCACCCAGGAAGCTGCTGGCTTTTGACCTGGTGCTTTCACAAGTATTGTTTCCTTTCCCACCTAGAGGAAAAATGCCTAGACCTCTCACAGAACCTGTTCTCAGTTTCACTGGCACCGAGGTACAAGAATAATGATCATGGCAACTCAGGTGCCAAGAAGAAGTCAGACAGTGCTTCCTCTAAGTGAAAAAGTGAAAGTTCTTCACATAAGGAAGGAAGGAAAATACAAGTATGATGAGGTCGCTAACATTTACGGTAAATTTTTAAGAAAAATATATTCATTTAAATTTTATTATACTGCAGTATATTGCTATAATTGCCATATTTTACTATTAACTATAATTAACCTGTTACTGTGTCTAATTTATAAATAACACTTTATCACAGGCATTTATGCACAAGAAAAAATACATTTGGTTTTAGGCATCTACCGAGTAGGGGCCTTAGAACAAATCCTCAGCAGACAGGCAGATTAAAAAGCAAATGGAAGTTTAACTTCATAAAATACCAAGATAGGCTTCGCAGATTTGAAAATAACTTTCTTAAATTTTTTTAGCTATTTTATACATAAACTATTTGCTGACCATAAAAAATTACATTAATACAAAAATTAAATCTGAATCAGACGAAGTTTCTAGATCTAATGACCAGTTTACTGGAAATACAGGGGACCACTGGCATACAGTCAGCCCAATTCCACATTTGGGGATCTTAGAGGACAAATGACTCATTTCTTTTAACAAACTAAAAGAAAGGAAGAGAGTGACAGAGAGAGGTATAGATTGATGAACATTAATTATAGTTAATAAGAATCATGGCAACCAACTTTGAATACTAACCTCATTTGAATCCTAACTCAAACCATCAAAAACCAAAGAAACAAAAAAAACTTGAGCGGAAAAACAGAAGTGACTGGATACTTGAAGGTCATAATTAATCTTACTGTTAGTTACTTGGAATGTAAAGTAATAGTCCACAATTCTTTTTTTTTTTTTTTTGGTACTGGGAATCAAACTCATGACCTTGCACTTGCCAGGCAGGCACCTGGGCTGCTGAGCTACAACCCTGGCCCCAATAATCATATTTTTATTACCATATCCATTCTTTTTTTTTTTTTTTTTTTTTGAGACAAGGTGTTGCAATGTAGTTCAGGCTGGCCCTGAACTTACTATGTAGTCGAGGCTGGCCTTGAACTCATGGTGATCCTCTTGTCTCAGCCTCCTGAGTGCTGGAATTACAGGCGTGTGCTGCCACGCCTGGCTCTATCATGTGCATTCATGAACAAATCTACTATCAGTAAGCAGAGTCCAAAATGGGAATTATGCAGAAACTAAATTACAAGTCCATGAATAACTTTTACTTTAACCATACATGAACCTGGCAGCAATATTAGTAAGGGGGCAAGATATATCTACTGGTAAAGCACAAGTGTAATATAGAATCTGTTAAGTGTAAAAGACTCTCTTATTTCTAACATATTTTATGGGCTAGTAAGTATTTTAAGCCTAGTTATTTACAGTGATATTTAATGCATCTCTGGTTTGTTGTTCTTCCATTTATATAAAATAGATATAATAGGATGTAAACTCCAAAGAACTCAACAGTTACCGCATACAAAGAAATCTATCATGCTTAACAAACGTAACTGGAGTAGAGTACATTTGGAGTAAGCAAGTAAAAATCCATTAAAACTTACTGAAAAAAATCACTCTGTAAATATTAGTCTGGCTATAATGTATCACAGGTCATCTACATATAAAATATAGGATTTGTAAGTTTAAACAATTTTAGAAATTTTACATTTTAAAAAATTAATCCTGCCACCTAGTTCCACAAGGTCCAAAGAAACTATTTCAAACTAGAGTTCAGGTAACTTCCTAAAAGATCCTTCTAGTTCTAACATACAGCTTTCTCTGAGGCCTGTTTTAAAAACATACAGAATTGCATATGTAAGAAAAATACAGTGAGACCTTATTAGCATAAAATAGATGAGACTATTTAAAGTAACTAATAAAGCAAAGATGAATACTCTTGAACTGACTTATTAATAAAATCCTCATCAGTAACCCAAATTATCCAACATTAACTCATAACTTCATCTCTAAAGTAGAATCACCCCATTTCAGGACTCCTCACTTCTACATCAAACTGCAACGAGCTTAGGCAGTGACCAAGATAGACCTGGGGAGCAGGTCAGATGTGCTGCAACGGCTGGTTCTGAAGGGAGTGACTTGCGGACATACCAGGACCAGGGATCAGTTGATTGGTTATAAATGAATAGAAAAGTCATGAAATCTGACAAGCGTTTGTAAAAATTCAGTTACAACATGGAACGGTCAGGAAAAACATCCAAATAAAGAGAACAAAGCATGTGAGATCTACCCTCAAACTAGAAATATCTTTTTTGTTTTTTTTGGGTTTTTGAGACAGGGTCTCACTGAGTAATTCACACTGAGTAATTCACCTTGAACTTGCTACGTAGCCTGGGCCACCCTCAAACTTGATTCTCTTGCCTCAGCCTCCCAAGTGCTGGGATTATAGGTACATGCCACCATACCTAGCAAGAAATGATTATTTTAAAGTTTTAAGAGTTTGAGAGGTATAGCTCAGTGATAAGGAAAACTGTCTAGCATGTGCAAGCCCTGGGTTCAATCCCGAGTGCTACCAAAAAAAAAACCCAAAAGTTTTAAGCATTTTTATAAGCAAAGCATATAAGAACAAACTATCGACTTGTTCAAGGAGAGATTTACAAAAGCTATTATACGTCATCTGAAATGTGCAATAACTGAAGTTTTCCCATTTCACATATCAACTCTTGGTTTTTACCCTAAATCTTACCTACTGAAAATTCTTACCTGAAATTCAGCTGTTTTAGGGTTGCTTATATGGACTGCATTTGTTGCAGAAATATCCAAACCAAGTTTATCAGCAATATCTTCTTTCGAGCACTAAGAAGCACATAGAAAACATTATCAATATGGAAAAACAATGACTAAATTTAATTTTAAAAGTATGTGAGGTTAGCAATCAACCTAAAATGGTTCACAGCAATATGCTGTGTAAATCAGTAGTAAGCTTAAAAAGATTATTTTTAATAATTCATTAATTTCAGGACTTTAGAAGATAGAATTTGGCATTAACAGTTATTACGAATTCCAGCCATGATGTGAGCTGAAGTGAATTTTTCATGTGGAGATGGGGGTATAATTTACATGCAGGTCTTTTCTAAGCTAGCTTCCCATTCATCTTTCCAGTCTACTCTCTTGATTCCCCACCTGTTCCATAAACCTTACATTTTTTTTGCCTGCTTTTAACAGAAATGCCTTCCCAGCCGCACAAAGCAGCCACTCCTACAGTCTCTACCTGAATGACTCCTTGCCTCCTCTTCCATAAACATATCCGGAATGATTCCTAAGAAATCTCCCTCCCTGGTAGTCCCATGGCTTTCTGTTTTGATTACCCATATAATCCTCACTAAACCTACACTGTCCGTGGCACGGTGACAAGACCAAGTGAATTCAAGTGGCCTGAACACTGCCCAGTGGTCTTTCAAACGATGTCATTTAATGTCCCTTGCACAAACTCGATGAAGTTCCTAATAACAAACTGCTAAGCACCCATAAAACCAAAAGAGAAAATGCCTGTTTCTACATGAGAGGAGAGGTCTATAAAGTGGCCTTTAAGCACTGGCAGGCCAAAAATCACCTAGTAGGCAGCGAACACTGCAGCATAATGAAATGGTAGAAAAAGTTTATTTTATATTAACGTGAGCTCTAGCGATTCTTGCCATGCTCTCTTGGGAAAGATCCTAAAGCCAGGTCCAAGCACAGCACAAGAAAGCATCCTGACAGCTCTGACTACAGAGGCAGAACGAATGACTGATGCACAAGGAAAATCAAAGTACACATTAAAATATCTACACTGTCCCTTAAATAATCTAAAAAACAAGGATTTCAGGGCTGGAGTTGACTGGCGTGGGAGCAGTTTCTACTCCTACCACAGGCCATTAAATTGCAACTGATTTGAATACTCAAGAACTACACTGCCTGCACCCGAAACGCTCGGCAAGAGAGAGAAGCCTACAAATTACATACACATTGGACTCTTTCAATGGTCAAGCTGATGGGGGAGGGAGATTTCTTTCTGATTTTGTAATAAAATTCATTTCCTGATTTGGGCCTTTTATGTCAGCTTTTCAACTCAAAGCAAATGTTTGTGAGCATGTTCAAAGACAAAGAAATAAGTTTAATGTGGAACAGCCCACAAGACCTTAACCAGGGCGGCATCTAGTGGGCTGCCCTCTAGTAGCCTCAACCAAATTAAGACCAAATATTCTAACTTAATAAACCTGGTTAGGAAATTCATTGTGAACCCTTAACACTTACACAAAACTACACAATGCTTTGCATCCGTCACTGGAGGTCTTTATTTTCTCCTACAAGTATGAAAAGAAACGCTTCACCATTTCTTTCCCAGAAATTACACAATCTCAAGAAACAGTTATACTGCTAGAACCTCGAAATTTTAGCAGTCTATTAGATTTTATAAACTCATATAAGAAATAACAATGCAAATAATTTAGAGATTGAAAATAAACATTCAGCTAACAGAAAGATTACATTTCAAGACATACCAGAGCGAAGGTGAGCGCTTCAGTGAATCCAGCAGCTGCCAGGTCGTGTCTTAAAAGCTCAGTGAGCTTATTAAGAGGAAACTGGGGGGGAAAAGTTCATTTCGCTTTGATAAAATCTGTATTTTTAAAAAGACATTCATGCAAAATTTCTCACTGGAAGAAACCACCCTTCTCCTTTGCTAACTTCTTCCTAACACCACCACCCTCTATGACACACATGCACGCCCCCTGCTTCCCCCGCACACAGGTTCTGCCTGTGGGCCCAAACTGAGAAAATGAATCTCCCACCTAAACATTCAACAAAGGCTCCACACTCAAAACCTGTCTTCCTTCAAAGAACCAGTCATTACAGGTTTTCAGTTAGCTCACTCTAATGACCTGAGCATCTGTTTTGCATCCTCTCCATAGCAAATGCTTCTCATAGCAAAGCATATCCAAATACTGCTTAGTTCCTACATTCTGTTTTTCTCAAAGCCTTCCTGGTATTCAACAATCAGTTACTAACAATAAGGAGTATTTATTTAAGGGTGCAATCCTACTTGATTAGCTATGGTGTATGTTTTCGGGAGAATCATCTGAATGTTGTTATATCCATAAGCAATCGCTGCATCTTCGACAATATCACATGCATGGATGATGTCAGCTCTGGTGGGAGGGATCTCCACCTCAATCTGATTCCCATCGCCTATGACTTCTGACTTTAAACACATCCTGGTCAGAAGCTTGGCAAGATTTTCTGGAGTTTCTCTGAAAGAGGAATGTGTAAACCACACACACTGCTGGATTATGTAAAAAACATGTCTACATGTTGGTTTAAAATGCCACTACAGCAACCTCTCTTTTTGAGTTCCACGAGATAACAGGTAACCGAGCTGATGCTCTATTATTTCTTAACTTTTTCTGAAGGACATCAAAACCCTCTCAAAGCACTCATTCAGGAAAAATTAATTAGACTTGTGTGTACTTTGTCCTTAGAACTTTCCCAAATAGTAAGTAAATAAATTAAAATTTCAAAGCATACCTGATCCCAACCTTTTTGTTAATTAGATCAGCTCTCACCATCTCCTTCCGGTAAGCCAGGTCCTTACATAGACAAAGAAAGCTAAAATCATTCCCCATGACATGTAGCTTTAAACTCTACAGCTCAATCACAGTTGTATTACCCTTTCACATATTAAACATAAATCTGATGTTTTAAAACATTATCATAGAAGAAGAAATGTACTCTGTTAGGCTCACATATAAACATTCTACTTGCCAGATAATTTTCAGATGTTGGAAATAATGTAAAACGTCAAATATTTTTTCTCTTTTAGATGGCTATTCCCCATTCCCTACCAGTAAATTATATCATTTTTAAGATGTTCCCAAATCCTGGATAAGATTTTCAATTTCAATCTCAAGCAAATAGCTGTGTGTATGACCAAGAAAGAATAATTTAAATGTCACAGTCCATGACACAAAGTTCTCTCTTAACATCTCCTAAGTAGGAAAATACAGTGATCAAGTCCTATCAATCTGCTCCAGGAGACTACAAATTGATACCTGTCCCTGTCAAATGGCACATAATTTTACAATATTAGACGAGAAACACACACACATAAAATTCAGGCTTTTGCCTTTGGATACACTTATGAATACTTATCACCAAATTATTCTCTAAAATATTAACAGCCACTAGAAAAATGCTGTATTTTTAAAACCTGTTTTGATACCCAGAATGTTCTCGAAGCAGAAGCACTGGCATCAACTGTGTGTAAGAAAAGCAGATTTAGGTCTTTGTAGCCAGTAGCAGTGACACCAGACGTACTAAAGCCCCATCTGCACATGAGCAAGATCCCCAGTGAAATGAATGCACATTGGAGTTTGGGAGACACTAGACCCGATGCTAATAATTACAATAGTAAAATGAATAAACCAATAAAAACAAACAAAACAACTCTACTGAAAAGTTACTGTGAGCCAACAGCACAAGACACGCTTTGAAGATAATCTCACTTAGTTCTCCCAGCAAAGGACTACTGTTCTCATTTCATAAATAAGGAATTTTAGATGAAGTTAGTCCTAAACCAAGTGGTGTTATATCCCCAATGCTCAGAAAAATTGCTTATCAGATAAGCATTCAGGGTATATTTAGTAAGTGAATATAAGCATGAAGTAATGAACCGTTAAACAAATTGAGAGAGCTCAATTCCAAAGCTCACACCAGAAACGATTAGCTTCTGACTCTACCATTTATGTATAGTTCTCTTACTCCAACGCATTATTCTTTACCATACAGTAATAAAAGGTTAGAAAGAACTTTCAAAATCTTTGAGAAAACGGGCTATTTCACGTAAAGAACAAGTTTTCACCCTGAAGACACCTCCCCTTCAGGAAGACAACCTAAGAGTTGTTCTAATCTAAGTCTAGAAACAAATAAATGAGCAAAAGCCAAAACAGTCATTTATGATTCCTTTCCCATGGGCTGCCATTCCAAATTCATGTCCTCTATAATACAAACAGATAGCTTTAAAGCATCATCAACAGGAAAAGTGCATCAAATTTCTAAACTTTTTTTTTTAACCAAAGTATATATTGAATATTAACATCCGATAGTTCTTCATATTGAAATTTCTCAAATCAGGTATTTTTAAAGGCAGAAGTTCTCCCAGATAAGTCCCAACTAAGCAATCCCTGGTTAATTCCAACTATTAATGAAGTAAACTGTGAAAACAGCCACAGGTTCTTCTTCTGTTTCAATGGCCTTGCCATGTGACACTGCAGATCCTCCCATATGGGGACGGTGTCTACCCCTCCAGCCCTCAAACCCAGCCACAGAGCAGGCACTGGCTAACAGGGCATCATACTTGAAAAGCACTTAAGCACCAGGTTCCACTTCCTGGGAACCCTGCAACCAAGCTTGGGCTGGATACAGAGTTTGCCTAACACACTTCTGAGTAGACATGAGTAAGGTCATTTCAGACCATTTCCCTGCTCCTCAACCCACCAAGTAACTATGCAGAGACTAGCTAAGCTGCCTTAGACAAGAGAGAATCAAAAAACCAATGCATGCTTGTTACCAAAGCCATTGAGTTACTTGAGTAACTTTGTTATCAGTTAGCAAAACTTAACTGATTAATAACTACCAAAAAAAAAAAAAAAAAAACCCTGATATTGTCCAAATCATTGTAGTTATACCTTCTATGGTTTATATGTTTTATTTTGATTCATAACTAATACTTTAGAATAAAATATGATGCTAAACACTAATGTTTTCAGGAAAGGGAAGATTTTGATCTTGGCAGGTTTTATCTATTTTAAAAGGCTTAGGCTCTGATTCACTTCATAAATGATGGGAATAGTAACAAATCCAAACGAAAAGAACTCATCAAAGAATGGTCTTAATTAGAACCATAACTAAATGACTATGACAAGTCCTAATCAATTAATACGAGTTTATGCTTTTTACCAAGATCATGCATCTTGACAATGACGCTTTCTATTAAAAGTATGTCCCCTACTAAAGTAGCCTTACTAACTCACTGTATAGTGATGGCCTCCTGCAACTGTCAATTCAAGTGTGAAAAGATTAATTAGATTTGTAGGGCTAAGAATAAAATTCCTGTTACTAGTTAACAGAAAGATGAATAATAAGAACTGCGGTAATATAATTTTATTATATTATATTTTAAAAGTATGTTATATATTAAAAGTATGTTAGCGGACACAATTAGAAGGCCTGAATTTAAATTCTAGCCCCACCACTGAACAGTAATAGTAACAGTAATAGTAACTGAATAGTATTTAACATTTCAATGTCTCAGAAACTTCCTCTAGAAAAGACCTAATGAAAGCACCCATCCTCACAAGGTTGTAGTGAGGACTAACCCCACACCATGCACACAGTGTACCTGGTAAAGGCTACAGGATACACTAATGGGAGAACACAGACTGCCATGACTAGCAGCACTGTCACCACTACTCATCATTTCTTAAATACTTACTGGAAAGGTGTTTGATTTTCCATTAGGAAAAACTACTTCAGTTGCTTCAACCCTTTGGGGAAAAAAAAAGCAAAATTTTTTTAAACGGATCATAAATTCCAGACATGTATACAGTTAGTAACTCTTTCACCTATTCATAACTCCAGCCACAACACATTAAATCTATCAGATCCTACTCTGCTGTTCAGATACCAGCAGTGGCAAACCCATGGCATTCATGGCAGGCAGGCAGGCAGAGCTGTCAACACGCAAGCCAAGAGGCCTCAGCACTGCCTCAGTGGCTCAGCCTCTGCTAACAGCACACACGGGGGAGCACACGCATGCCAGAGCAGGCAGGCAGTGCCCTGTTAGCACGCAAACTGAGAGGCCCCACCACGGCCTCAGCAGTTCAGCCTCTGCTAACAGCAAACACAGGATAGCGCTGGCCTTTATGACAGTAAGCAGGTTCCAGCTTGCAGTTTGGGCACTCATCTCTAATCGGTTCCTTGTTGCTGCGATACACAGTGAACTATACTGTCCCATCTTCTAAGGCTCTCCTGGCCCTTTAGGTAGTCTCCACTTAGCAAAGTTTATTTTCCAGTAGTACAAAGTATGTACCCTATGTGGACTCCTCAGCAATACTGACGTGCACCCCAGGGTTTGCCAGGGTAGTATGCTACCCGAGAAAAAGCCAGCTGGTACCAACCACTGAAATGTAAATCAATGTTTTAAAAAAGCTGATATATGTAATTTCAGCCATTTCATGCTTATATATTTACTTTGAAATATAATTAATACTCTGGAATACACGGCGATTCTCATATACACGAGGGGCAAAATAGGTTTATTAAGTAACTTAAAAAATGCTTTGGAAGGGCTGAGGATTTAGCTCAGTGGCATAAGCACCTGCCTGGCAAGTACAAGGTCATGAGTTCAATCCCCGGTACCAAAAGAAAAAAAAATGCTTTGAAAAAAAATCTAATATATATATGGAACACACTTCACTCTTAAATATGGTTTTCCCCTCTGTCTCACTGTTTCTTTTGCTGTCCTTTGTCTTCTACGTTCTCAAATTCAAAGATCCCTAAACCCAGCTTATATTTTGTTGCTACCAGATTGCCTCAGCTGGCTGGAACCTGCTCCTGAAAATGCCAGAAAGGCAAAACTTTTAATTTAAAATACTTCCACTTTTTATTACATTATTTAGACATACATTTCATCTCCCCAAACACACCTATGTTCCAGTTACAGGAACCTTTTTCATCATCATATTTAGTCTAAGACCTTAGTATCTTGGCTTTAGAACAGCAGGCCATCAATAAAAATGCTGAAGGAACTTACGTAAATTGATTTTCACAATATTCACTGAACATGGTAACAATAATATCAAGGACTATTTTTGCCTGCAAAATGAAAAAGTAAGTATTATAATCTATAAATATATTCTCTCTTCACTCAGATAGTAATGAATATTTAGTACAGTTTAGTCTCCAAACATCTGAAAATGGATCCTTACACATACATTCCAAGCAAGGCAGCAGAATGAAAACCCAGGTGCAGGCTGTTCTTATCGTCAGGAGCTCTGCACTCATGCAGTTCTCTGAACCCATGACTGAGACGAATCATTTAGTTCTCCCTCCCCCACCCTTTGGTCACCAGCTTTCAAGAGACAAGTGGCTCATTACTGGAGTAAATATTATCACTTTCATAAATCTCTGAAGCCAGACTGCCTGAAAAGTGGCTCAACAGCTAACACTGTGACTCAGGACAAACTACTTACCCTCTTGGCATCTCAGCTTTCTTATCTGTTAAGTGAAGATTAAAAAAAGTTCCTATCTCATCTGCTGCCATGAGGATCAAGTGCATTAATAAAAGCAAAACACACAGAAGGCGATGTAGCAAGACTCATGCAAGTTTGCCAAATAATTTTTATTAAGTGAGAAAAGTATTCTTAGAGGAAATACAGCTTTCTTGGAGTGCGTTCTGCTTTTATGTATATCTAACTGATACAGGCTTCAGTGAAGACATCTAAGGTTTATCAATGCATGAATTTACTGTTTGAAGAACTTTAAACAGTAAAATCTGTATTAAACTACAATATTTCTACAGTAAATTTGGTAAGTAAAATTATAAATGAAATTCCTTGAGTAGTCTCTAATCCCGTAAGATCTATGTGAATGCACTTACTTGCCTCTCTGTAGTCAGCCTTCTGCCATTCAAGCTTGCTTGTCCTAATTTGCTTAAGTGCCATCTCATTCTATGCTTTACTTAACATGTGTAAAAATCACGTCCATAAAAGAAAGCTTTCATAGCAACTCAACGCAATATAGGCAGTGACTAAAAGTGGGTGAGCACAAGTCTGTGTGGTCTATATACCTTTGTGTGCATAAATTCTTTATCAGTTTGCCAAGTGAAACTTTATAGCCAGTTCCTCTTTAAAAAATTCTTAGTAAGTACATGTAAGTACCAAATTATTCAGCATTTAAATCAAGCCAGTGAAGACACACACTTCACACAGATCTCCTTAGAGACTTATTCTAGTCTCTGCTTTATAGAAATGTACATGGCTAACTTTTATTAGAGTAAGAGTTGTTTGAAGTCAAGAAACTCATAAGTCATTATTGGCAATGGAAAGACATTAGGTGCTCACTAAACATCTGTTGAATTAACAAAAGCACCGTAAATAAAGGTACAGAATATCTGCACCTTTTTAATTTTTAAATTACTAAAAGATGTTTCCACTTACAAAATAAACATATTTTAAATTTTAACCATACAATCTTGGTCAAAAAACAAAATTTATCCTATCCAAAGCACAAAAATAGAATTAAAGTATTTACCTTAGTAAAGTCAGTTCCTGTGCATTCAATAAATATATTTCTCGTATTCACTGTTATTTTGGAGTGATTTCCTGAAATGAATGGAAAACAATAGCAATAAAACAACCAGTTTTAGAAACAACTTCTGCAAAGTTCAACAAAGCAAAACCACATTTTAAATTTACAACATAACATTAACACCTTAGAGATCGGGGTACCCACTTTTATTTTACATTTATTTTGCAGTACTAGGAACTGAACGGAGTCACATCCCCAACCCACCTACCCTTTTGAGACAGGTCTCACTGAGTCACTCAGCTGCCTAGGCAGGGTGATCCTATCTCAGTCTCCCAAAGTGTTGGGGTTTCAGGTGTGAGCCACTAAGTTCAGCTTAACTTTTACTTTAAACTTTTACTCCATTTTAAATTGGAGAATACAGATAAAGTAACACCAAACCTTCACTGAAAGCATTGCCTTATTTAATTTTCATCACATTTTTACAACATAACTGCAGTCACAACTAAGATTTGGAATATGACTTGACCATGACTAGACGCTAGGTTAAGGTTAGACCTAGTTAACTCAAGAGTCCTGTTCTTAGCCACTGTAGCTGCTTATAATCTAAGATTTTGAGGAACAGGATTTTCCTTCCCATTGTTAATCAGTTAAACCTCTTTCTCCACTCCACAAAGGCAAACATCTATGGCTTAAGTACCATTAAAGATGTAAACAGTCTCAAAATTGCCTCACAAAATAGACTTCAGGAAAAAATGTAAAGTGTTAGTTTAACTATAAAACTACCGGCAAGACGGAGTTTGAATTTTAATTTAACGAAGTAAATTATTGCTAAAACTAAAACATCAACATTTTTGGGAAGAATATTATAGAATTCTGTCTGGTAGCAGAAAATATTCACGTAAGTATTTAAAGATTTATAAATAATATTTATACATTTATGAATAAAATTTATGAATAAAAGGTTGAGAGAATAAAAACTATTAAAATAAAAAGAACTGAGACTCTCAAGTTAAATCTGTTTAATTCAGCCAAGTCCACTGACAATCTATAAAAATGCTAATGAGTAAGAAGCAGTAAAAAGCCTTGATGCTCATGAAATAGTAACTCACCATTGATGATTGGAGGCATTGAAAGGACAACACCATTGCTATCATAGATAACTGGGTACAGGGACTTATTTTCAATGATATGTAAATAATGTTTAAGGTGGTTGTCACTCTGGAAAAAATTAAACCAAAAGTTTAATCTGTAGTTTAGTTTGTACCCTAAAGTAATATTAAAAAGAGAGGGAAAATCATAAGAACATGAAAACATCCATAGTCATAGAAAGCTCTGAACTTTTTAACATTTTCTAATATAAGCAAAATTCTTAATATCTCTTCTCACCAGTGGAGAAACAGAAAAACACAACTGAGTCATTTTTTAAGAGTGAAGATAGTTTTGCACTGGTATTCCTATATCATAATAAACAAGATGCAAACCATCTCAAGACTATTCAGATAAACAGAAACCTCTTGCAAAGCAGGCCAAGGATAACAGCTCCTTTTTCCAAATTATACTCACCATTTCTATCTGTGAAGTGACAGCTGAGTTAGTTTTTACTGTTGGGCTCTATACTAATAATGTAGTATTATTAGTGTAGTACAGAGGTAATAGTATTCACACGCACAGACACACACATGCGAAATCTTACTTTCCTTAATGTCACACAAATGTGAAAATTACCTTGTGGTTATAACCTGCTTCTAGAGCAATTCTCAATTCTAGCTGTATGTTAAAATCGTCCCAGAGGTTAAAAAACTAAAAATAAACAAAACTGAGACTTAGGCTTCATTCTAAATCACATGAATTGGATTAGAGCTCAGAAGCTGTAATTTTGTAAAAAGTATTCATTCTAAAACTTGACTTTGAAAGTGTTTGATGAGTTACACAAGGCTGCTGAATAACAAAAATGAACATTTACCTTGTATATGTTCATCAGTTCACAGGCGGTGTATTCCTTGGTCTTGTTCAGAGGTTTGAATTTGATATCTGAAGGACGCTTTGCAGTGTAAGTAAATGGGCCTGATAAAGAATCTAAATCATGGGTACCGATAGCAACCAATGCTCTTTTCCTTTATATTGAAAAAGGGAGAAAAAGGAGGAAGGGAAAAGGAGAGAAAGATTTGAATATTCCACAGCATAAACTCTACATTATAGAGATTGTTTCAGATTTTTATTTTAAATCCCTCCCTAAGAAGCCCATTGCTATTCATGGTATCTTCAAGTTAAATTAACAATTCTGGAAAGCATTAAAATAGTGAGAAAGGATAACGTTACAGAAACATTTCAATAGCTGCAGCGAAGTCCTTCCACTCTGCTTCCCCAAGCACCTCATCACAGGACAGCTTCAGGGGCAGCGTGGCCTTCACCTGCAGGTAACCTGTTCTCTCTCACCGTCTGCCAGCAAGCACATATGGCTGACTAAATTATGCCTAAAGTTTAATGTGTGACAGTTCAAAAGCTATGTTTCAGTTCTATGATTTGTCTAAAAAGGATGAAATCAGACTGGCGGCTTACACCTGCAATCCCAGCAGTTCCCAGGCTGCCCACGCTTCGACAAAAGGATCGCTGTGAGTAGAGGCTGGCCTGGGCTACACAGCGAGACCCTGTCTCAACTCCCTCCCTCTGCCCTCCAGAAAAGGATTTAATGTGATTTTAGGAATTTATAACAAAATGAAAGAAAAAGAAAGAGGAAAACCATAGTAGGGAAATGTTAATAGTACATTAAAGCCTGAAGACCTAGGTTTAACACTAAGGGTCACATATTTGACTCTAAGCCTAACAGTCAATCCAAAAAGAGTCTGGGTCAAAACCTAAGTTCGTAAGACTTCTTAAAATTAAGTTTAATGCGTATGCACACATGTATTTGAGTATTTATGCATATATGTTTGCATGCAAACATACACATGAAACATAAAGTGCATAGTATTAAATTCTGGTCAATCTCCAAGACTGGCAAACTCAACTTTAACAGCTATAGTCGGACTGAACAGAACTGTTGGCAAGTAAAAGAAAGTGACATTTACTTATTTTAGTCATGGACAATAATAAACCCCCAACTACAACAAGATGTAATATACATACTTGAATAATGTTATGGCTTGTGTTAAATGTCCCCCTAAAAGCCTCTTGCTGTCACAGGTAAGGCTTTATCAGAAGGTTGGATCTAGTTGGGTGCATGCCTAGGAGGCAAGAGGATCACCACAAGTTCAAAACCAGCCTAGGTTACATAGTGAGTTCAAGGCCAACCCAGCCTTGAATTACATAGTGAGACCTTGTCACAAAAATAAATAAATAAATAAGAGGTTAGTTCTAGAATGTGTGACTGATTCATGGTGCAATGCTGGAATTAAGGGTATGTGATTACTAAATCAGTCTGATTGGTTTGGCACTACTCTAATCCCAGTAACATAGATAGGACATAAAAGGGGCAGAAAGATGCTGTTAAGGTCCCTTCTTGCTTCCGCTGTCCTTGGCCAAGACACCCTGACACCCTTCTTTGGAGTCAGCAGATAATGAAACCTCTACAAACTGAGAGCTAAACAGACCTTTCCTCCCTTAACTGGGCATCAGGCATGAAAAAAGCAAACTAGTTTAGATAAATGAACAATTGCCAAATCCAAGAGTGGAAAGTAGAAACTAATTAGCCCTAGAAAAAATATCATTTGATCAATTAAAAACAGAAAGAAAAAATAATCAATGAAATCAAAAGTTCTTTCTTTGAAAAAAAAAATCTGTAAAACTGATAAAATTTTTAGCCACACTGATCAAGGGGGGGCAAAGAGTAAGGAATAAAAGAGGAAGCATCACTATAGATGCCACAAACATTGAAAAGATAAGGAAACATCATGAACAACTTGATGGGAATATATAATAACTTAGACAAAGTGGATATATAGCTACAAAAACATAAACTTCCCAAGTTCACTAAAAAGACCATTAAGGATTTATGGACAGGAAATGACTCTAGCATACCAGAGAAATAGGATATATGCCTTTCTTCCCCTTCAATAAAGTTCATTATTTCCAGATATACTACATACAACAGAGCTCACAGCTGAATTGGAGAAATGTCTCTGCTTTTATTCTTAAAATAAATTTTTCCAAAATAGACAATCTAGCTTGACCTCCTACTAGCTTTAGCTTCATCAGAAACTCAGTATCTTACATTTTTATATATAGGTAATGACATATAAGCAAGCTAGTATATATGGACAAATGGACTGCAAATAAGTATTATTTTGGAATTATCTGAACAAATATGTTTCAGGAAAAAGAGATCTTTGGACCCAACCTCAGGTGTATTTTCATTTTTTCTTTTCTTTTCCCTTCTCAATTCCTTTGCACTTCCTTCCTTCCTTCCCTACACATCCCACCCCTACTTTTTTCAGCACTGAGGATAAAACAAAAACTGTTCTACCACTGAGCTAGATCCCCAGCCCTGTTTTAAATTCTGAGATAAGCCCTGGCTAAGTTGGCCAAACTAATCTCAATATGTGATCCTCCTGCCTCAGTCTCCAGGTAGCTGGGATTACAGTCATGTACCACTGTAACAGGCCTGATTTTTATTTTTAAACATTTTTCACCACAGAAGAAAATATTTAAGGTTCTTTTTCTGTCCTGTCCCTATTCCATCTCATCTCCCCATAGCACTTCTCCAGTCCCTACAGCTAACAAAACTGTAATTATTAAGAAATAAAAATTTACTTTTCTGTTTTTATTCACGATATATATAATGGTCAATATACCTTTGGATAAACATGAGATATGGGACTAACACAAAACTTGGAATGTTGCCTAAAATCTGGGGTTTCAGGCTGGGGATTTAGCTTAGCGGCATAAGTGCCTGCCTGATCAGTGGAAGGTCCTTAGTTAATCCTTGGTACCAAAAAAAAATTGGGGGTTTCTCATCATCAATAAATGAATAGTTCTTCTTAGAATTTTTGAAATACTTTATTTTAAGAATTTGCATTCTTCCTTGACTTTTAGGGGTTCAGGAATTACTGGGTTAAAGTTCACTGCACTACAGAGAACTATATGAGAAACAATGTAAGAGTAGTAAAATTTAGTCATTTTAAATTCAACTTTCTTTATTGATGCAGGCTTGCCTGCATGCAAAATCAATTTTTAGCTGTCAGCTTATCATACTCATTTGAAAAATAAGATCAAGCCAAAAGCTTTTTCCATTTATAAAATGCTAGTTGATATTTCAAATTACCATGGTTTACATGTAGTAGCATAATCACTAATAGTAATTTGAAGAGACTCCTCCCTCATTTCCAGAGTGACAAAGCAGCATCACAAGAGAAAAGAGCATGTCCTCAAGTTTATGAGGTGAGTACTGGACACTGAGCAGCATGAGACACCCTCCTTGGCCGCACGACGTGCAGCTTTTAAGGCTCTGTCAGATGACACTGGATATGCAGACCCAAAGTATCCTGGCAACAGTAAGAAGTTATATATGGCAGATGAAGCTGCTCAATTTTATTTGCAGAGATTACCCTTCTTTCTCAAGATAATATGTTACTTTTAAAGGCATTACAGAAAAGTTATAACAGACTGAATGTCAGTGAACATTCCCTTTCTTTTTTATTCCTCTAGAAATTGATGGGCATGCCATCAGTTGTTTTTTGCTCACTTTAGATTTTTCTTTCCAATAAAACTTTTTATCAGTAAAGTTTCTAACAGTTATACATAAAGCTCTAGAGATTAGAAAGGTTTTTTGTAGAAACAAGTTTCTCTGCTTGAATCCTCCTAAGTATGAGAAAGTGAGGTGGATATTTACTTGGTCTTATAAATAAGGACCTGCGCGTCAGAGGTTATCTTCCCCCAGGTAACGTAATGAGGAGGAAACCAGAACTATCAGTGTCTTGCTGCCAAGGAAGGTAACACTCAGACTGATCCTGTGATCTGGTCTCAGAACACATTCAGTTCAAATTTGTTTCTAAGGTAAGTATGTCCTTATGGTATGGATTTTCTTGGTTGTTACACAGGGTTAGATTGCCAGTGACACACTCAAGCAGTGTATTTACAGGAGTATGTTAACAGAGCTTTCTTCAGAACACCGTTTTTAACCTACATTACTACCCCAGGAAAAGACAGCATGTAACGAAACTAACAGTGTCAGCTATCAGCTAGGTGCCAAGTGCTGTGCTTGTTTCCTCACGTGTATGATCTATGAGCTGACAGCACCGTCGCCACTTTGCTACTGGGAATACTGAGGCTCAGTCAGGTCACGACAGCCCAGGGTCTCATACTGTCAGCACAAGTATTACAGCTTCATCTCTGACTCCAGAGGGACCTTAAAGACTAACTGCAGTGTCAGAGATCACCAGGCTATAAATTCCAAGATGGCAGGACTCATGGTAGGAGGCTATTTTGTTCCACAATTAGTTGGCACATAATAGTAGAGGCTCATTAATGGTTTGCTGAATGCTAACGAGCCAGCCTGTGAATTTACCTCCAATTTCTTACATGAAAACTTTCATGAAAGCCAAAATGTATACAGTGTTGTACTGTGCAACCATGAAGGGATGTGACAACCTCAAAATGAGGGGACCTGAACCAAGGGTAAAATGCTTGAAACCTTACTTTGCTGGTCTAATTTAGAATCCAGGACAAGATTTTTTTGTCCAGCCCTTGTTCCTTAGGTAAAAATTACTTACACACTTATGTTTAATATAATATTCAATCTCTGCATTTCATTTGATTCTTGGACAAGTATCTTTATTCTTACTTTTTAGAGGAGGAAACAGAAATTCTGAGGTTAGAAGTAGCTTTCCAAAGTTGTTCAGCTGGTTTTTGTTGAAGCCAAGATTCAGACCCAGAGTGTGGTGTCTCCTTTCCTTGCACTTTTGTCTATTTCTCTGCACCAACCTGAATTTCCACAATTGCATGTTTTCTTAATAATTTAAAAAGTCTGGTGTATTTTTTAAGAAAAATGATATAACTTTCATTCAGAAGACTTATTAAAGATAATCACCTATAATCCTATGACCTAACAAATCAGTGTATTGTGATGAAAAAAATAATAATTTGAACTAAGTTAAAGAAAAACCACTAGGACTAGCTAATTCTTCTTGATACAGCACTCAAAACACATAGTCTCTATACATCTGCCATTTGTGAACAGTAACAACAAAGGTGGTTATGGTGACACACATCTATAATCCTGCATCACTTTTAATCTTGATATTCTGAGAGGCTGAGGCACAAGGGGAGATAATTCAAGCTTAGCCTGGACACTCTATCAAGATCGTGTCTCAAAGTAAAAAAACAAACAAAGGCGGGGGCTGTAGCTCAGTGTAAAGGCCTTAGACACAATCCCCAGCACTAGGAAAAACACAACAGTAACAAATATGTATAGGAAAGCAAAGTTAAACTCTTATATAACATATTATTAAAAATGCTTTGAAAAAATTCTGCAGAAGAAAAGCAGAGAGACAGATTGAGGGACAGCAGAAGGGATAAAAAGGAGCAGGGAAATGGTAAAGGAGGAGAGAAGGAGGAAGCAAGACAAAGCCACGAACCTACAAATATTCTGATGTAATTTCTCCTGAAGTTCAATGAAGCTGTCATAGCGATCCTTAGTGAACTTTATGTTCCGGAGAACAGCTGCTACTGCAAAAGGGCGTACTTTAGCTGTCTGAAATTCACAATTCCGTTAGAAACAATAAATATTAAGCCTTTTTCTTTGTAATAATACCTTATAATAGAAGGGTAGCTACATTTCTGGAAGTACACACAAATTTTGATTCAAACAAATATATAAATATATATATTTAATGATTTAACCAATAAGACAGTAAGATTTGTGAAAACTTACTGATTGAGGAAATATTAAAGATTAATCTTTAAATAAATTTGCTCATAGACATATGTTTACCAAAATAATCCCCCAAACTTTCTTTTGAAAACTTTCATGGATATATCACAATTTAAACAGCCACACCTCTAGTGTGTTTCCATATTTATTTATTAATTTTGCAGTGCTGGTCATTGAACTTAGAGCCTTGCAGCTATTAAACAAGCCCTCTACCACTGACTTAAGATTCCAGCCCTCAAATACATTTTTAATAAACATTTGGATATTTTCCCAAATTATTTACAGAGAACAGGTATTTTGTTCTCTTTTCGTCTTGGTAATAAATTAACAAATTTTGAATGGCCAGAGTCTAAAAAACACGCCTATTTTAGCAAATGATCACAGCAAAGCACAATGGCAAAGAGGTCAGCTTTATTCCTTTTCCCTCCCTACTTTACAGGTGTATACATAAAAGAAGATTTTAAAGGGGAAAGTAAGAATGTATCTTTATTACCTCTTCTGTGACAATCAACTTTTGGATTTCGGCATTGGGCATTACCCGTTTATACACTGGAGCTTTTATCCTAAAGTAATATTGGAGTCAAGTTACTCATAACTAACCAAAACATTTAATAAATCAATGCTATTCTTTGCTTCCAAATAGTACACAAAAATCAAAAGATTAGAGAAATGAGCTGAATAACAGAATGTCAAATTGTGATTAAATAATTTAAAACAATAACAAATTTCTGACATTTAAAACTCTCCAAAACAAATGATACAAAATGCCTCATGGTAAATAGTTTCTGATCACTGGAGTCCCAACAAAGGCTATAACATCATCAACAAGAGCATTGTTCAAGGGGGTGAATTAGGTAATCTTTAAGTTTTTATGGTAACCAATAAGATTCTGGGCTTCTAAGAAAAATTGTACTCACTAAAAATAAAGATTACCTGGTCCTGGGCCTACTGAAACAGAAAAGTCAAGACGAAGACTTGATAACTGGTGCATTCTGAAGGCATCTCCAAGCAATTCTTATGACCAGAAGTTAGAAACTACTGTTTTAAGCTTCAGTGCAAGTACAGTTGGCTGAGAAGTCTGTCAAGCACAGACCAAGTCGGCGAGTTTGAAATAGACTGACAGTCTGCATTCCTTTTTCCTTCCTCTCCCCACAGTACTGGCAATCGAACCCAGGGGTGCTCTACCACTAATCAATATCCCTAATCCTTTTTTTTTTTTTTTTTTGAGACAAGTCTCACTAAACTGTCCAGATAGGTCTTTAAAACTTGTGATCCTCATGCGGGAGCCTCTCTTGGTGCTGCGGTTACAGGCATTGGCCACCACATCTGCCAAGAGTCTGCACTGCTAATAAGTTCTCTCGTGCTGCAGGTGCTGCAGAGCCACGGACTATATTTTTAAGTTTCAAACACTTTAAATTACTTTCTCAATTAGACAACTAGGCACAGTGCTGTCTCTCTAATCCCAGCACTCAGGAGGCTGAGGTAAGACAACTGCCATGAGTTTGAGGCCAGCTTCAAATACATAGAGACCATGTCTCAAACAAACATCATATCAGATGCCTACTGAAGAACAGATTCTGATCAGGCAGGTCGGGGAAATACATTCTAAAAGAGTTATCACTGATCCTAAAATATTAGCACCTAATTCATGAACAGAACCAACTGGGTCAACCTCAAAATTGTAACCACCTGAACCAAATGGCCAATCGCATCATTCATTTGAAGATTTTATTTAAACTCAGAATCTAGCCTGACAGACAGGAGCTCTTATTTTTTTACTCATAACTATAAATCAGATACTATAAAAATAATCAAAAACAGAAGTATCCTTCATAGCTATTTTTTCAATTTTCTTACTTTATAAATTCACTGCATTCTATATTAATAAAAGAGTTTGAAGAGGCCTTAAAAACCTTTTTCCTCATAAATTAACAGACTGGAACTATAAAAGCCAATTTACATGTCCAAGATTATATAACCATCATATGATACTCCAGTTAGGAAGCTCTATACAAAGTATTGCCTCCTCTGTATTTCCTCCCAATCTTTTATAAATCCAATGAACTATGCATTTCAGTAAGATTATTGAGGGAAATTACACAAATCTGCTGACAAAATTTTTAAGCAATAAAAATACACCAATCTCCACTTTTAAAATACATTTCTAAAACAAAAGGGTCAAAACTTAGGTAAATTTCAAGTGGCTCCAATACACCTGAGTGTCACCCTCCAATCATCCCATTACAGTGGACTTAAACTGCACACCCGTAGACATTTAAACATACTTGCTAGTGGTACTGACAGGGGAAGAGACCCAACTCAGCGAAGTATTTAGTAAACATAGGTCCTTACCTTTCTTTGAAGACTTGAAGTCCTCGAACCAATCCTTCTAGACACAGGAGGTCATATCTATTGGCAGGGACATCAATTTTGTAAAGAACAACATTTGAGGCTCCCTCTGCCTTTAAGTTACCTTGTTCCTTACTTATTATTTCCTTCTCTGAAGTCTACAACAAGCCAAAAAGAAAAAGTGAGTAACAATACAGAAATTACCATGGCCCCAAAATGACTAAGCCTTGTCTAATTAAAATAAATTAAACCTGTGAAAGGAAAATTGTACACAGAGTATCTGAAAAATAAGCATATATCCAATACGTACAATTTCATCAAGTTCCAGGCCAAATTCAAAACATAGTTCATCAAATTCTTCGTCAGCTAGTAGAGAAAAAAAAAAAAAAAACTGTTAATTTTAATCTATTCAGCAAAAATGAATATTGTATGTAAATCCTATTTTCCTATTAATTCCCTTACATGAACCATTCTAAAATTCAGGTATCAGATATGACCACTTAAAAAGAAAGTAAAGACTTGCCAAAAAACTTGAAAAACCAAACCATTAATGGGATGATTATCCTAATTATCAACAATAGGATTAGGTTATCAATGCTGAGAAGTTTGCATAGACTTGTGGGAAAACAAAAGAAAAACTGTTCAGTAGAGATCAAATAGAAAACAGGCTCGAATTCACAGAGGCACTACAAAGGAATGGCACATAAATCTTATAGCTTAAAATTCTTCGGGGCAGCCGAATACTTGAATATTTGGCTTTGAAGCATTGCAATGAGGGCTCCTGCTTAAGTTCTGAGAGCTGGGCTCCTCTGTGAACTCTACAGCTGAATCCTCTGCACAGTGGTCTTTTACACCTTTAACATGGAACTGCTGGAAAGATTTCAATGAAATTAAGCAGATAAGGGACCTGGCATTGTCCCCCACAGGAATGGGTCTACAATTAATAGTTCTCTTCCTTATCCCACATGCGGTGCCACCTACCACAGCATTTTCAGATTATCAAAACTAGAACACAAACCATCATTGCCAGTGCATTTTCATAAAACACTGTCTAAGGCTCTTGAGCCAGGGCTGGGATGAGCTCAGTGTAGAGTGCATGCTTGGCATGGCTGAGGACCTGAGTTCAATTCCCAGCACCAAAACACACAACCAAACAAAAATCACTAAAATAAACACATACACAAGTTTTCTAACCCAGACACTGGACTTCTACACTCAGGAAATGCAGACACTCTACTAGATGCCAGGAATATAAGGAATAATAAAAACAATTCCTGCCTTAAATATAACTTTTTCTTCTAGCAAAGAAACCAGAAGGGTAAACTTGTTATCTTAAATGCAAGTTACAGGGAGGGCACAAAGCTCCCCTTAGAGTCATTTCTGAGAAATTATTAAAAACTTCAAATTCTGCTTAACTGAAGCTTTGCCTGCTCTCGCAGATCTGTCACTTGGAAATAAACAAAATATCACTTTGTAAGTAATCCTGAGGAAAAGTCAAAATGAAAGGACCTGACGCCTCTGGTCAAAAATCAGAAAGGAGTTAGGCCTGTGACAACCACTTAAATCAACCTAAAAGTAGATTCGTTAGTCCATGATGCCTGGAGATGAATATAGATCTGAGGGACAGCTTTGCTACAACCTGATGAGACACAAAGCCAGAACCATCACGCCCCAATTTTTGACAATCAGAAACTACAAAAAAAGTTGGGTGCATGACTTAAAAGGCTAAGGGAGGAGAATTGTGAGTTCCCAGGCCAGCCCCAATTACATACTGAGAGTCTTTCTTAAACAAGCCAAAAAAAAAAAAAAAAAAAAAAGAAAGAAAGAAAAGAAACTACACAAGATAACAAATGATTGTAGTTCTAAGACACTAAACTTAGGGATAATTTGTTGTGCAGTAATAGGCAATTAAATGATTATTAGCCAAACTGTATAAAATTATTAGAATATATTTAATCAGAATTATTGTTTTATTCCTTAAAGCTATATTTTATGTGTTGCAAAGGAGATCCAAGAATAACATTAATAATTTTCTCCACTTAACTGACACACCTTATCTCAAGGGTTTGTATACACTCAGATGGCTCTGGCAGTACTGCCAACCATTATACCAAGCCAAAATGGCCAGAATTGAAAGAGATATTAAAATTGTTAATAAGAACACGAGTGGCAAAAAAAATAGGAAAGGCAGTAAGAAGGTAGAATAACAAAACTGCTCCAAAGAAAGCAAAGACCAAATAACTACAATAATAAACAGCTAGAAAGAAAGATGGTGGTGACTGGAAAAAGATCCCAGTTTTAGGTAAACAGGAGACTGTTGGATGAATTAAAATAAGAGAATATGCACAGGAACGGCATAAGACACAATCTGAAAATAAAAACAAAGAAAAAAGAAAAGAAACAAGAGGGCTCGAAATGTTTTTCTAAACATAGTTTTCCAGCTGACACTTAAAAGGTTTCCAGAAAGACCACAATCTAAAGTAATGATGAATCTGGATGCCATGATACAAGCCTGTAATCCCAGTTACTCAAGAGGATGGAAAGTTCATGCTTAGTCTGGGCAATTTAACAAAACCCTGTTCAAAATAAAAAAACAAAGGGCATTGGGTGTTGCAAATTACTTGAGCTCAATCCACATTCCTGAAAAACTAAAATAATGAGTATTATTTCTAATTTGCCTGATGTACATCTCAATAATATCAGTCTTTTGGATTGAAATTCTCAAAAGCCCAGTAGCTAACATACGCTCTTTACAGAAAACCAAGCCAGGCATGGTGCTGCACATCTGTAATTCCAGACTTGAGAGGCTGAGGCAGCAGGATCATCTCAAGTCAGAGGCCAGTCTGGGATACATAGTGAGTTCAAGGCCACTTGAATTACACAGCATGCCCCAGTCTCAAAAAGCAAACAACAAAATCAAGCTGACTTGACCACTCACAATATGTTTAAGAAAGACAGAAAGGAAAAAAACAAAAACAAAAACAAAAAAAAAAAAAACAGGTGATAGCAGGTAGCTACAAAGCTCACAATTTAAAAAAATTTGAATCAGTTTTTACTTTCCTGACTAAGACCTGGCAACTGATTCTATGTGGGTTTGAACAACCATTTGCCACCTAACAGCTTGTGTAATTCAGGCATATTATATCCTAGTAGTAAAAGTATGGTTTACAAAAATAAGAAAATGAGCATAAAAAGTGAGTAAGAAATTAGAGCCAAGTTCAAAGCATAAGGGCATTCATTACCTTCACTCTCAAGGACTTAGAATGGAGAATAATGCTTTGAGAACAGGTGGTATCCGAAAGTATACCTTTAGGAATGTTTTTTAAGGCTAACATTATTTTCGAAGTAACAATATCTTATTCTGGCAAGCTGTACCTGTTACAAGATTGGTAAGGACTTTTTTATCTTGATATCTAATACCAAAAAAAAAAAAATAGCTCTCACAATTCACTTGCTACTGCCTTTATTGAAGCTGAACATTACGGGGTGGAGTAGATATCATTTGGACAGCTCCACGTGTCTTAGTACTTCCCTTCTTCCCCCAGGGCTATGATTTTAGAACTGAAGAAGAGACCAACTCAGAGTGAAGACAAAGCCAACTGAATAGACTCATCATTCAGATTTCGAATCCGCGTTACCATTCCTATTGAATACTCTTTTAACATCTTGCTTTTTTCCTTGATCGTTTTCTATGTCCAAAATTATCTTGTTATTGTGTTGTTTACTGTTTGCGTTACTCATCGGGATGAAAATGTGCTCCTTTCAAAGGTGTCACGCGCAGAGCCGCCTTTCCAAGTTCTTAAGAACGATGCCTGATATACACAGCACTCAATAAATAATAAACACTTGACAGACGAAACCCCATCTCCTCCCTCCCGCTCAAACTCTTTCTCTCCGCCCCTTCCAAACTGAGTTCTCACAGAGCTCAACTGTTTACAGGCGGGTGGTAACCCGAGCTTTCTTCCTATTCGGCACCCCGGTTCCAACGTTGGCGCAGTGCGCGCAAGGGGCACCCTACACTGAACGAAAGAAAAATGAATGAGTGAATGACAGGGAGCGCCAGAATGAATGAACGAACGAACGAACGAATGACACGGAGCGCGGGCACAAGCGGACGACTCAACCGTGGCCTCCACGAAGTGGCTCTGAAAAGCCGACCGCCTCGCTCATCAGTCCCAAACCACCCAAAGCCACCTGCAGCGCAGGCGGCGTGAATGCTGCCAGCATGCTATTTTGGAGGGCGTCCCAGGCCCACAGAAGAGGCGCGGACCCAAGATGCAGGGCACGCACTCACTGTAGGTCCGGCCCAGGGCTCTGAAGAGCAGATCGCGCTTCACGCTGACAGTCGGCATGGTGAATCGGGTCACTGCGCCTGCGCGGCCAGGCCGGCCCGGGAGTAGCAACAGAAAAGCGTAGGACCCCGCAGCTATTTTTACCGTCTGTCTTAAATATAGCCTGTCTGATTACAGCGACTTTTAATCCCTTTTTACACATTAGTGTAAACAGATTGAGACTCCACAGGCCAATAAATATGTTGGATTGTACTGGTAACTTAAAAGTTTAGTGAAGAGTCAAAATTACGTAAAATTATCTAGAACTTGACAGGCAATGGAATGGATAGACCTTGAAGTCCCGGATGCTACAAGCGCGCTGGGGATTGAGAAATGGGGCGGAGGACTGGGCAGGGGAGCGACGAAAGGAGTGCCAGTGACGCGTAGGTAGGCCCAGGACCGGGTTAGGGAATATTGTTTTAGTTGCTTAAAAGGACCGCATGAGGCATCCCGCTTCCTAGAAAAGAGGTAGTGCAGATACAAAGGCGGGGAGAGATCTGCCAGAACTTCTGTGTGTTGCTTGGTTTTTATTTTTGTTTTGCTCTACTGGGGAAATCCAGGGCCTTCTCACTGAGCTTCGTTTCAGCCCCACTGCTTCTAAATGTGGCTTGCCAACTGAAGGGTTCTGGGCTTCTCTCTTGTCCCTCTAGACTTAAGATTCCAGCTTCTCTCATTTAAGAATTGGACAAAATGAGCAAAAGCAGTGGCAAAGTTTATTCAAGAAAGCAAAAAGTGAAGAGTGGGGGGAAAACTGGCTCTGCAGAGCAAGCTTGGGCCGAGTAAAGAGAAAAAGAGGGTTAAAAACAAGAACAGTACTCACTGCGTTTGAGCTATCATGGAAATAGCAAACGCTTTGTGATGTTGGTGTGTCCGTTTATGCTGTCTGTATCTTGAGGAAACCTGTAAGAACTGCATACGGCTCCTGAGATGATGTGCTTGGATCCCAGGCCTTGGGCTGATGTCATATCTAGTCTACCCTATTGAAAGCTTGCTATAGTGTTCAGAAGTCCGGGTTCAGGGGTTTGGGAACTGTTCTGTGCATGTGTCTAGGGGCTTGGAATTACAGGTTTCGCCTATTTCCCCAGCCAGTTTTGCTGTGCCCTAATCTTTCTAACTTGAAGACTGTGCACAGCATTCTGAGCCTCCTGCCTCAGCTTCCTAGAGTGCTGATTACCTGTGCCATCATAGCCACACAGGCCTACATTTTTATTTCATTAATGTCTCTTACATCTGTAGCCATCTAGCTTTGTCTGAACTTCACAGCTGCCCTATATGATAGATGTTATCTGGGCCTTTTGGAAAGACTCTCTTTTCACCGCTTCTGCTATCAAATGGTGTGCTTAGCCCTCTGCCAGCACTGGCAGATTTTAACTCTCAACCCAGTGTGTTGAGTATGTCATTGAAATCAAAGAATGAATTTACAAGGAATGATGGAAGTTAAGAAAAATAAAAGTGGAAAAGATATATTAAGAAACACTCAAGAGGGGAGCATGTTAATCAAAGGAATGAGCCACACACAATTGAAAGCTGGGGAATGGGAACTAGGAATAACTCCTGAGAGACAGAAGGGGTCCTGAGTGAACTGCCCCCAAGATCATCTCTCTGGAAATATTTTATAGGTAGTCTTGAATTAGATACAACGTAGGTCAAATTGTATTCAACCAATAAGATTACAAATATAACAGTTTAGGTAATATTGATCCCAATGTGAAGCAGGGCACATAGCAAGAGCACATGGATAACATCATTAATCTTGGTTAATAATCTATAGTCTTAAAGGTCTTGTCTTTACTTTTAGCCTTAGTAGGTGGGAAAGGATGGCCCACCCCTGCTGAGATAATGATCTATTTCTATGAAAATCCCAATTACAATGTAATCTCAAACTTCCGCCTATCCCTTGGAAATACAAATCTGCTCATTATGACTTTAATCTCGAGGTCTTGCTTCAGAGGCACCTCCAGCCACAGTTTAGATGTGTTTGCAGCCTCTGCACTGACTTCCTTGAGAGCCCAGCCCCTCGCTGACTATACATTAATTTTTATCTAACTTAGTTACTCATACTTACAACAACCATGAGTGTAATAGGTTCAGTAATAACTAGCATTATACCTTGGAAATTATACTTTATGTGGAACTGGGTTCTCTGCAGACTAATGGTTTTGAGGTGGGGAGATTGTGCTGGATTGTTGAGATGGACCCTACAAGCAATCACATGCATCTTTGTATGAGGGTGGCAATGTTAAGAGTGTGATGACCACAAATCAAGGGTGCCAGCTGCCAACAGAAGCTGGAAGAAGCAGGGCCTGTTCAGCCCCTACCCTCTACGGCAGCCTTTGGTATTGGCCCCATGAAACCTAAATCCAGATTTTGGGTTTGTGACCAACAGAACTGTGAGAGAATAAACTTGTTCTAAATTTAAAAGTTTGTGAGAAGTCATTTCAGCCACAGGAAACATGTACCACAGTTGGCATTAATACTGTCCCCGTTTACAAATACTGAAAACTTAGGCACGAACTATGGTAATCACCCAACCTGTGAGGCAGAGTTGAAGTGGTTCTACAGGTAAGCCCTAATCCTATGATATACACTGTACAGTGAATGAAGTCCCTCAAGGCCTTTCACTAAAGGAGACAGAAATTGGCTAGGGTTTAGGTTACCCTAATTTTTAACCAAGCACTGTATTAGTTTCCCTTCACAGAGGGAATCCATTCCCAATTACCAACATAAAATATTGACACCATTCTATAAATAGCAAACTTCCTCTATTACTATGCAGTTTTGTACCTGAACTTGGTTTTTTACTCAGTTCATGAATAAAAGACTTCCTTTGAGCGCACAAAGTGTTCTCTGTCCTCTGAACTTCAGTTTCCTCATCTATAAAAGAGGTAATACACACCTTAGAGAATTACTTCGAGGGTTAGAATCAAGTCTCATTAATACCTAGTATAGTTCCAATCATGTCATCAGTCTTGGACATAGGGCAGCTGCCATTATTTTTATCCATCCTCTAGCTTCTGGCTAGTCTGAGACTACTGAGGAACATTCTGCTTCCATCTCCTTCATTGCTCAACTCATCCATCCTGCTTTTTATCATTACTTATGTTACACGTGTTCTGTGACTAGCTAAACTCTTAGAAAATTGGAAAATGGGGGGCTGGAGGTTTAGCTCAGCGGCATAAGCACCTGCCTTGGAAGCAGGCAGTCGTGAGTTCCATCCCCGGTACCGATAAAAAGGAAAAAGACAAAAAAAAAAAGAAAATTGGAAAATGTTGAGATAATATATCACAAAATGCACATAGATGTGCTTCTTTTTGTCTAATTTTAGGGCTAACCTGAAAGCAAGAATGAGTTGGCAGCATTTCCTAGAAATGAAACCATCTAGATAATAAACATGAAAAAAATTAAGTAAAAATTGATAAATGCAAATTGTAAGGAAATACACTTTTATACCCACTAAACTGATAAAAATCAGAAAGTCTCACAAGATCAGATGTGTGTAAAAATGTGGCAGTAAAAATCGATGCAGCCACTTTGGAAAATATATCTTTACCTAAAAAGGGGGGAAGGTAATCATACCCAACAATCACACTCTTAAGAATACTTTCCAGAGAAACTCTTTAGTATACCAGAAGTCCCAAATAAAAGGGATATGGTTACATTGTTCACTTTAACAAAAATCCAGAAATAATTCCACTAGTACTAGAGAAGGTGAACAATTATGATAAATTCATACAGTAAAGTACCACACAGTGGTGAAAATTAGCTATGGATACATTTACTTGTTTGATAAATCATGATACTGAGAAAAAATTAAATTACAAAGATATGTACACTATGTTACCATCCTATAACATTGAAAATAGGCTGATTGTATTTCAGAGCTACAATGTTTCCCAAAGGCCCATAGTCCCCACTTTGACACTATTCTGCGATAGTGGAAACTTTGAGCTCAAAGCCGGAGGCTTTCATGACATCCCCCATCTCTTCCCTCTCTCTTGCTTCCAGACCATGAGGGCAATGCCTCTTCTCTGCCCCATGCTCATGCCATGACGTGCTGCCACAAGACAAAACTACACCTAATGGAAGCACATAATGGACTGAAGCTCTGAATTCATGAGCCAAAATGAATTTTTTATCCATTATTTCAGGTATTTGTTATAGTTAAGGAAAGCTAGAACACCAACCTGAATATCATGCAGCTAAGCAAATAGAAATAAAATTGTAAAACTGTTAGAAAAAACAAGAAATGACAAAACATGAGACTAGTTCTCAGTGAGACACAAGGAATGGAGCTGGTACAGTGAGATACATGTATCAGGGTTCTCCAGTGAGCTATAATCATAGGGAGGGAGGGATGGATGGATGGATGGATGGGTAGGTGGATGGATGTTATAATGTATTGGTCTATTCAGTCATGGAGACTGAGAAGCCCCACAATTTCTGCCTACAAACTGGAGACCCAGGAAAGTGGATGAGCTGGTTTGAAGGCCCAAGAGCTGGAGAGTTAATGCTATTGGTGCTTTCTGATTGCCTGAGAACCAGGAACAGTGAGGAAAAAGATGTATGTCTTTTTTCAGACAGGCAGAGTGAATTCAAACTTCTTGCACATTTTTCTTTTATCTAGGCCCTTGGTAGAGTGAATGATTTCCAACTACACTGGAAAATTCCATCACCCTCCTGAGTCCTGGGAATACAGATGTGTGCCACCACGCCCGCTGATGCCTGACTTTTTGGTGATTTATTGCATCTTGTTTACCAGTGTCTTGTTGAGAAATTTTTGTATCTATGTTTATTAAAGAGATTGGCCTGTAGTTCTCTTTTTTGGTTGAGCCCTTTTCTGGTTTGGGAATCAGGGTAATTCTAGCTCCCAGGAATGATTTTTGGGAGTACTCCTTCCCTTTCAGTTTCATTAAAGAGTTTGAGAAGCATTGGCATTGGACCTTTCTTAAAGTTCTCGTCAAATTTGGCAGTGAATCCATAGAGACCTCAGCTTTTCTTTAGTTGATAGGATTTTTTAAATTGTTTTTTAATCTCATTGACTGATACTGGATTATTCAGGCTTTTTACACGTCTTCTTGGTTCAGCTCTAGGAATTCGTGTGTATCTCGGCGTCTACCCATTTCTTCTGAATTCTCCATTTTATTAGAGTACACATTTTCAAAGTCGTTAATAATCTAGGTTTTGACACAGTCCATTGTGATTCTACGTTTCTCATCTAATTGCATGGATTAGTGTCTTTCTTTTATGGTAGGATTGGCCAGGGTTGTCTTATTAATTCTTTCAAAAATCAGCTGTTCGATTCAATGATTTTTTGTATTTCTTTTTTACACTTAATTTTATCAGTTTCTTCTCTGAACTTTGTAATCTCTTAGCTTTGGATTTGAACTGCTTTTGTTCTTCTAGGACCTTGGGGTAAGTGATTAGGTTACTTATCTGGACTTGCTCTGTGATGTGATCTGACCTAAGCTACAGACTTTCCTTCTAGGATTGCTTGGCATAAGTTCCAGTGTGTCACACTGTCACATAGTTATTTGATTGCAGTAAATGTCTTAATTTCTTCATTAATTTCATTATGACTGATGGATTACTCAAGAAGGTGTTTTTTCATTTCCATTGCATTGGCCTAATTTCTGTGGTTTCTTTTGCCCAATAATAGTTTCATTATACTGTGGCCTGATAATATGTGTGGGATACTTTCAGCTTTTTGCATTCATGTGAGCTCACATGTGGTCTATTGTAGAGAAAGTCCCACGAGCACTGAAACTGCTCATTCTGTGGTTGGGGGGAACATTTCATAGATATCTATTATGTCTGTTTATTTCAAGATTTAATTCAACTTGGATATTTGTTGGGGTTTTTTGTGTGTAGTTGATCTATGTGTTTGGGACAGTGTGGAATTGAGCTCCCACGTTATAACTGAGTTGGTGCTTATCTGATCTTTGTTGGTATTGTTTGTTTTATGAACTTGGATGTGCTGGTTTTGTTAACCCAATTCCTTTCCCCTCATTTCTGTCTTCTATCTGGTTTTGATTACAGAAACTTGGCACAGTCCACCTAGAATTTTCGCTCTTGGGCAGAGGGCAAACATGAAAGTCATGATATTAAGACAATGGGATCCTCTATTCATTTTAGTGGATTGGGCCAGGAATGGACATGTGATCCAAGCTAGATTTTGGACTTGTAGTCTCAGGAACTGGACTTTTATTTAAGATATGGTGAAATCTATAAGGTGCAAATGTGATGTTCTTTGCAGCCATGGTCTCACCTCTGGAAAAAAGTATTATGTGGGCTAGAGATGTAGTCCAGTGGTAGAGCTCTTCTCTAGTACGTATGAGGCACTGGGTTTACAGCACTGAAAACAAACCAGGTCAAACAAATATAGGAAAAATCAAACTAATTTTCCCTAAGAGACAAGGGCTCTGACAGTAACCGAGAAGAGAGGGGAGAGAGAGATGTAAAGTCATTTAAATCTATGGTTGTTTTTGAGATTCGGATGACTCCTTCCTCTTCTTAAAATTTGGTTTCTCAAAAGAAGGCAGTCATTTCATCATAACGCCTAGAGGTTTCTTATCAAGTAAAGATATGTATGTGGCTTGTGGTTTTGGAGGTTCAAGTTCAAGATGGGGCTGCTTCATTTGTTTGCTTCTCCAGGGAAGGCACGGAAGTGCTGCATGCAGAGCTAAGAGGTCACATCTTCAACCAGAAGGTGAAACGAATAGACAGGGTCCCACGGTCCCCTTAGACAGTGTGCCCCCGATATCTAAGGATCTTCTACCAGGCCCTACCTCTTCACGGTCCACAGCACCCCAACAGCATCAGCCTGGTGACCAAGACTTTACTATATGAACCTTTGGGAAACACTCATTCAAATTACCTCGTGTTGTGGGAAATTAATTAGAAGTGATACTGTAGAAGCTAAACATGACAGGAGACAAGATAGGACTTTGCAGAAATACAAAAGAGGAAAATCGCAGCAGCTAGGACTCAGGAAGTGGCACGTGTTGAAACAAGAAGTAATAATAATAGACCCACAAAATTAATGGATCACAGACCTGCTAGCCATAAACAACCAGAAAGGCAGAAACATGAATTCAAGCCCATGTACTACACTGGGCTTAGTCCATTTGGGCTGCTATAGCAATATGCCAGAGACTAGATGGCCTACGAACGGCAGAGATTTATTTCTCATAGTCGGAGAGTCTGGGAAGCCCAAGACCAGGGCGCCAGCATCATGTGGTTCTGGTGAGTGCCCTTTCTTATCTTTCAGAGACCTGTATTCTTACTGGGCACTGAGGGCAGAAAGAAAGGTGAGCTCTCCTGGTCCTATTTGCTGAGGGCACTAATTGTATTCATGTGGGCTGTGTTCTTATGCTCTAGTTACATCACAAAGACTTCCACCTTTTATCACCCACACTCAGTGGTGAGGACTTCTGTCTGTGAATTTGAAGCCACACAACCATTCGGACCCTAGTGTGGATCGTCTCAGAAGCTGAAACTAATGAGAGAGACTGCTTTGCCCCACTCCCTGGGACATTGCTGTCTGAGTGAAGAGCGGGCCCCTGGCCAGGCCAGTGGCAGTAGGCCTTCTCAGTCACTTCCTTCTGATGCCTTCCTTGACTCGGTTGCTGGTACCCCATGTAGATTTCCAGGCCAAATGGGGAAGAGAGTGATTACTATAATAATTTCTAAGTCATGGCTCACAGTGTTGTAATATATAATTTAGAACAGCAATTATGGAAGCACATAATTTGTATGGCAGATGTCACATATTAACATAAATGCTCTCACAGAAAGGTAACAGTTGAAGCTAGATTTATGAGCTTTCCAAAGAGGTTGTGAGAGGAAAGAGGGAAGGAATGGTACCCAAGGTCTGAGGACTTACAAGTGCTTATAACAATGCCATGGGCAGGTAGGGACAACTCGAACCCTGACCCCTGCCAGTCTACCTGAGCCCTGTCGGGGAAGGCTGAAACAGTTAACCAGGAAAACAATAAAAGAAGTAGAGTTGTCAGAGCAAATTTCTTGAACTTTGCTCCAAAGAGCCTTGAAACCAGAATTCTTTAAAGGGCATTTCCCTGAAACTGTTTGACTTTCACAAGGGCTAGTCATTCTCAACAATTTGTGCTAACCAGGGGCGCTGAATGTGATGTACCTGTGCATACATGCATCTGACCAGAAAACAGTATTTATTTTCATGATTAATGTGTTTGATGAAAATCAGAGTATCCCTTCTAAGGATTCTCTCTCTAGAAAAATGCCATTTCCTTCTTAATTTAAGCAATGGTAAAATGTTATGCTTCACAAATACTTGAAGTTTTCTTCTTGCTAGAAGACGTTAGCTATGGTGAACTGCACTAGAGAAAAAAACAAGGAAGTGTTTTTCCAAAACCAGACTTTCATGATCTATGTGGCAATTTGAACTATCACTGTCTTACTCCTTAATCAAAAGCTGGGAAGTTGCGAAACTGTTTTGAGTTGGAATCCCAGAATCTTTGGGGAAGACTGTGTTGGCTTCTCTCCAGGACTCACCACAGCAACGGGGCTTGCTGGTTGCTGAATTACTGTAAATCTACTTGGGTGAATGCCTTCACAGCTAGCCAAAGCCAGAAACATAGGAACAAAGCTGACCCTTCTGCTGCATCGATCATTTGCTAAAGAGTTCATTGATCGTTTTCTGTCTTCAATAATTTGTTTCTTTGTTTCAACAATCTCATCCTTCCTTAATAGTTGAGAAATATCTCAGGGGGGCAGCTACTTCTTCAGGCTGTAAAAAAGCAATTGTGTTTTCAAAAACCAGTTCTATTCCCTATTATGAGAACAATTTGATTCATAGGCTCCTTTTCTTCTTAACAAAGGGAGTAATAGTGTCTCCCCTGGAGAACTTTTGTGGGGTTGAAACCGTACAGGGCACATAAAGCATGTACCTGGGATCCGAAAAGCACTCAGTGATGTTAGTATACGTGGTTTCAAACTCCAAGCCTGTTCCAACTTTGTATTCCTCCAAATACTGTTTGCAAAAACAAGACCAAAACACAAAGAGCAAAACAGCAGTTTCCAAACTGGCTTTTGCTGAACCTCAGACATTCTGTTTTGAGCTGTTTTATTTTGACTTTATTTGGCTAAAACAGTGTCACCTTAGAAAAGGGGAAGATATGAAACAGGTGAGAGTCAGGTGCCCTGTCCTATCTGTTTTGGTGAGTTTTGTAAATGGGAGGGCTTTGTGATTTAAACAAATCACTTGAGAGACATCTGAAACTATAATCTTACCCTGCAGTGCTCCCCTATTGTGTTACTCTTGATGATGAGCGCTGGTTGTATAGTTTTGTAGAGATCTAGTTTTGCTCCCAGACCAATATGTGCTGATCTGTTTTGGGCACAGCACTCATCTTCGGTACTCAGTTCCCTATTTGGATGTTATCCTGATTTTTTAAAAAATCAGATATTTGGCATAAGCACCTGCGTTGCAAACAGGCGGTCGTGAGTTCGATCCCTGGTACTGATAAAAATGAAAAAGACAAAAAAAAAGATCAGATATTTTATATAGTCATAGTAATAATATTCAGCATAGGGAATTTGTACCTGTATGTGATTTTTCTTGCTTCTTTTTTTCCATGCCCTTCCCCTCCCTTCAACCTCGTTCTCCTTCCTTATTTACAAAATCTTTGTGTCTACTTTTCCTTTTTATTCTTTCTTTTCTTATCCTTCCTTTACTTCCCCACCCCCTCCCTTTTTCCCCTTCTCATTTGAACAGTTTCTTCCCATTTCTCAGTAATTATTGTACATTTTACTCTTTATTTATACTTGTGGTTTCTCACAACAGAGAGAAAATATGCTATTTAAACGTGTGTCTAATTTATTTCATTTAAAATATGGCCTCAAGGTACATCCATTTAGCTAGAAATGTCTCAGGGTTATCCTTTTTATGGCAGAATAGCATTCTACTGTGTAAATTAGCCAACATCTTCTTTATCCATTCATCAATTGATGGGCATCTGGGCTGTTTCTAAGGTTTAGCTATTACAAACTATGCTGCTAGAAACATAGGTGTGTATATATCACTGTGGTATGACGCTTTTAGTTCTTTTCAAAGTTACCAAGAAGGAGAATAGTTGGGTCAAATGGAACCTCTAGTCCTAGATTTTTGAGGAATCTGAACACTGATTTCCATGGTGGTTGCACCAGTCCAACACTGGAGAAGGGTTCCTTTTTCCCCACCAACCCCACCAGCATTTGTTACTGGTTGATTTCTTGATGATAGCCATTGTTTCTAGAGGGAGATGGAATCTCAGTGTTGTTTTAATTTGCATTTCTCAAGGGTTCAATGATGTTGAACATTTTTTAATATATTTACTTGCTGTTTCTAATTCTTCATCTGAAAAAAGCCTTTTCATTTCAAGTTGATTTTTAGACTGGGACTTAAATTCATGGGGTCTGATTCTTTTGGGTTCTTTATATATTTTCAGTATTAGTTCTTTGTCTGAGGAACAGCTGACAAAATGTTTCCCAGTTGTCAATTCATTGTAATATTTCCTTTGAGATCAGTGTTTTGTTGGCCCCTCTTCAAGATGGCTTCTGGCCAACTGCTGTCTCCTGTAGGACATCTGAACCTGAATAACTCACTGGCCACTGAAGTCTGCTGTGTCCACTGCTCTATTCCACCAGGGTGTTTCTCTGTGGAGGCCTCTGGGGTCACCAGTAGTTACCATGTGTGAGCTGCCCCTCCCACCCAGTGAATCAGGGCTCAAGGAGAAAGTGCCACTTGCCACCTCCTTCTTCTTTGTTGAATTCTCTCTCTTCTCCTGTTAGTTCTAACTCTAGAGATTAATGAAGACTTACATAGAAAAACTGGTGCAAATAGCTTGAAGCATTAAAATTTCTCACTTCAAACCAGTCCTCATTTAACTCCAGTAGCCTGGCAGACGCTGTCTGCACCCACTGAAGGTTAGAAGAATGAGCAAATGATTGAATTGTTTATTAAAATCAAGATGGATTGCTGCACAGAATAGATTCTGGTGAGTCTGTGCTTGACTTCATTAGATTGTGATGAGCCATGAGGATTCTTTTCTGCCAGCTGAATGCTCTGAGAAAGTGACAAAAGCATCATTAACTGCACTCCAAGACATTAGTATTGGGAGTTTGAAATGTTTTGCTGTCATTATCTGAAAACAGATAAGAATCCAGTGATAGACCAGTCCTACCATTTATATCTGCCATGTACATTCAAATCTGTCTCTGTTCTCCTTAGCTTTCAAGCAGGCTAAGCCGCCATCCTCTGCACTCATCCTGCAGCAGCTCCCCGGGGCTCTCTCCCTTTACTCGTGTTACTTCCACTGTATTCCAAATAGCTGTCCACTATACTGTATCGATGGAGGCCTATATGCTTATTTCAGGGCATGATTGTACATTTGTTTGCACAGATAATTATTTTCTTTTCTCCAACTAGACTGTGAGTCCAGGAAAGAGGCCTTTCTTAGTGCTCTTATAGTCCCCTCTTTACTCAGTCTAGCACACAGAAGCCTTTCTACAAGTAGTCAATGAATTAACGTGTGTGAATTCTCAAAGGCGCGACACTGTATCTGAACTCACTTTTCTTTCATCAGCACCAAGAACATAATGCCCAGATATCCGATAAATATTTGTTCTAGGATTAATTTAGTGGATGAATAGGTGACTGATCTCTCCAGGTTACATAAAACTGCATTTGAACCTCCTTTATCTGTTGGCAGCTTTGTGATTCTAATCTCTGATTTCTATAGCTGCAAAACTGCAATTAATGCTTATTGTGTTGGGTTCCTAAGAATGATATCAGCCTTAGGAAGGACTCTCTTCAGTACTGGACATAGTGTATATTCACAAATGTCAATTCACAGTGCTTTCACATGCAGTGCAGGTTCAGAGAAGAAATCTAAAACAGTGAAAGCCAGGCATGGCAAGCTGGCCTGTCGTCCCAACACTCCAGGAGGCTGAGGCAGAGGATCACAAGTCTGAGCCCAGCCTGGGTTTGTAATAACTTAGTGAGACCTCAAAAAACATTTAAAAAGGACTGGAGACCCAGCCTAGTGTGAAGGCTGGAGGTTCACTCTTCAGTACCACCAGGAGAAAGGGATGTGGAAATAAAATAAGAGGAGAAGGAGGAGGAGATAGGAGGAACAAAAAGAAGAAAGAAGAGGAAGAAGAGATTCTTCAACAAAAAACACCAAACAAGTTTTGCACACAGAGCTGAACAAATAATCTCCCTCTTGCTTCCCTTTGCCATTTAGTCCCCTAAATTACCGTAACTGTTAACTGACAAGTAAAGGGAACCTCTTCAGCTGCCCCCCCCACCTCGTCTGTCTAGGTCCTAGAATCTTCTGGTCACACACAGCAGAGTCTCACCTGTGCACACAGGTGGTCCCTTACTCTGCTTGTTCCTCCCAGCAACTGCAGTGCTGAGAAGGACAGGGCAAATGACTTGCCTGAAGTTCTCACAGAAAGCTGCATGGGCATGAAGTGTCCTGTAGGCTGCTTGGCCTTGGAGGGCTAGATTGTGGAGACATGGGATGCCACAGGTCAAGAACCAAAATTATGATTGGCTATTTTAGTTCTTTAATAGCCATTTACCTTCTATCTGACTTAACAGCCTTATAACTAGTGAACTTTGGGGATAGGTCACTCAACTTGGCTGACTTCTAGTCACCATCAGCCCTAAAGCTAAGAACCCTGTAACCCTGAAATCAAGGGAGAGGCCCCACTCTGCCACACTCCCTGCAAGTACTTGGTGAATGTATTGATTTATGACTTTCTTTTTTTCAACAGCTATAAAAGTGTGACCTCACCAGGGTGAATCTGAATGTGCGTTCCAGTGCCATGGTCACTCTTAATTGGTTCAGAATAAATTTTGAATTTCCTTCAAGCAGAGTGGTTATGGTATATGCGACACCTGGTCACCCTGTGCGCATCCCCAACCTAGGGTAATGTCCAGCACATGGTTGTTCCCAATAAACGCAGATAACGAATAAACAAATGAAAAGTGTCCCATAGTCACCTAGAGCTCCGAGGACAGACAAATGAAAACGCAGCCCCCATCCACCCCACCGCCGCAGTCCTGCAGCCTGGCGGAGATGTGGGGAGTCCCGCGCCTTTCAGGCTCCGCGAGGCTCCCCGTTCTCACCGAGGGTTTGGGGAAAGAGTGGCTTTAAGGCGGACTCAGGAGCCCAGGCACAGTGGTCCACCTGCTGACCGAGGGTCCAATCCGGCGTGCAAACTGAGTCCCCTCCAGGAGGAAGGCGGCTTGGCCTCGGGGCTGCCCGGCCCCTGAGCCTCAGCCTCCTCCGCAGTCCTGCACTGAGCCGGGAGGGAGCAGGTGAGCTGCCCGGCCCCCCTAACCTCAGCCTGCGCGCCTTCGCCCCAGGCGAAGTCCTGCCGCCACCTGGGCCGCCACCGCCCCCTTCCGCAGCAAGGTGACCCCGCGACGCCAGGATCCCGCCGCGCACTGCCCGCACCGAGCGCAGAGGACAGGCGGCCGCGGTCCGCGCTGTCCCCGCCGGGAGGGACCATGAGGTCCTGCTCGCTCAGC